>NC_045791.1:74390497-75603622 GCF_009873245.2 Balaenoptera musculus | reverse complement strand
GACTGATCCAAGAAAATATTGCTACAATTTATGTCAAAGAGTGTTTCACGTATGTTCTCTTACAGGAGTTTTATGGTTTCATGTCTTACATTTAGATCTTTAAACCATTTTGAGTTTATTTTTGTATATGATATGAGAGAATATTCTAATCTCATTGTTTTACATGTGGCTGTCCAGTTTTCCCAGCACTCATTGAAGCCACATTTCACGTGCTAAATAGCCCCATGTGGCTACTGACTACCATATTTGACAATGTAGATATAGAACGTTTCCATCAACATAGAAATTTCTGTCAGATAGTACTTCTCTAAAGAAATTGGAATATGGAAAATTTTGAGCCTATCCAAAATGTAAAAATATGTCATAGGACAACTTGGTTCCCTAAATTAGGAATGGACCTATGCTCAAAGTGCCAAAAAGGTAGTAGGAACTAGGTTGTTTCTTTGGCCCAAACTGGTATTAGCACAAAAAAATTCTCAGGATAACACAGATATATGGAATTACTCTGTATTCTATGACATAGGTACCTAAGTGCCTATTCTACCAATGGCAACTTGAAGAGTACTTTTGGGATTTTTGACAACTTTCTAAATAGCCTTCTGCCAATCTCCACTCCCTTTTTTAGAAACATGTTTTTAAATCTCACCTAATAATGTTTTCAAAATAGAAGGAATGTTGTAACTCACTTGTTTCTCTGTTGACCTATTTTTATATATGAAACATTTATACTGTAACACTAAAGATTGTGTAAAATAGATTGTAAGCTCTCAGAGAGCAGCGAGCAAGCCTTTCCTGAGTTCTGGACCCCTCCTAATCTCTACCCTCTCACTTCTTAACACTCTAATATAATTAGTACCACATGTTCTGCAAGCATTTAGTAAATGTTCATGGATGTCCTACACTCATCTATTCTAACTTATTCTTTTTTTTCCCATTCAGGCTTTCTGATCTATATTTTCTTTCTCTTTACTTAACAGACAGTGTGGAGCATTCATTATTAAGACAACTGGGCAGCTCTAGTCCAGCTCAACTGATTTCTTGTCCAATGATCCTTGTGTGGCCGAGATCCAGCTTCAACGAACCGGCTAGAAGCTGCCCGTTGTGAAACTTAGGGTTAGTTAATACCTCGCCATACTTATTTATTCCACTATAAGCTGTCTAAATTTGATGAAATTTGCTTTTTCAGCTGTTCTACAAAATTATTTAGGTGGATGTGGCATGTTGGTTTTTTAATGTGTTACTCTAACTGTAGTGATATTTTCTACAACATGTTTTATCCATTCCATAAATAATAACCACATTGGGAATAGTGAGGTGTCTTTCATTTTCTCTGCTTTGTGTTATTTCTTTTCCTCTCAATCTTTTAGAAGTTATGTTTCATATTCTTTGGTATTTATTTTAATATTTAGGATAAGAGTCATTTCTAATTCTAATAGAATTTTTAGTACTTTCATGCCTTTTATCATATATTTGATCTTAATGAATCAGTTCTACTACTTTGCAATTTTGTCATTTTTTTGTCTATTTTTTTATTTATTTGTTACTGCTACTCCTTATTTAATTTTGCTTCTACCATGGTTTTCAGAATTTGAATAGTACTTATACTCCTTTTTAAATAACATTTCCAAACATTGGAAATACCATCAACATGATCAGTATTCTTGCCTTTTCATGTGATTAATTTGACTATAGTAAACTTTTTCTCTATTATTTGAGATAATGCTCCAGCCTTCCTATAACATAAGCTATTTGGTACCAAATTTTATATAATATGGATCACCTAGTAGAGGTGTTTTGATAAAAGAAGGCTCACCTCTGACATGATCTCATAACATTGACTGATATTTTACTATATTTTGGTGTTCTTTTAATGTTTTAATCTTTTGACCTTTCCTTATGTTTTACCAATATATTCAGTTATATATGTTATCAATTCTTAAAAGGACAATTATTTCCATAAAAAGCAAAACTATTTCTTACACCAAAGAAAAGCTTTAAATTCTGATTCTAAAGCCAATTCTTATTATAAAATTGGAAAATATGTGGGGAGGAGAAGCCATTGTTCAAAAGTTACAGAACAAATCATAAGTGTTTTTATCACTAAAATTTATTTGTAGTATGAAAAAAGCCTTCTTCAATCCATTTGCAGTTCTTTCACTGACCTCCTAATTATAGGCGAGAAGGGGAAAAGCCATTAATATTGGCATTACCCTAATAAATCTCTTTCCTTTCTTTTTCCATCCCCAAGTATATTACATGCTCAGCGGCAGAAATAATAAGACTTGGATCCCAAAGTTTTTCCTGGTGAGTCAAACAGGGAGTTTCTTTTGAAACCGTAATGAATGTGCTTGCCAGTCAAATGGTTTCATGAGAACAGCAGGACCATATGAAATATATACTAGCATATGAGGATTCCATGTACATTAATTACTCTCAGTTTTTAGAAATGTAAAAAGACTAAAGTCCCACAGTGAAATTTCAAGTTTTTTGTTCTGTAAGTAAAAATTATTAACTACCAGTGTTAGAGATCTTCTTTTAATAGTACTATCCTTGAGAACAAAAAAAATTAATGTTTTGATTTTCAAAATGTTAAACATGATGCTAAACAAATCCTGGACTGTTAATAAAAATTAATGATGTATTATTGGATAAGGAATTTTGATAATTATGCATACCCAGGTGTGTTTTTCCACAGAGCTATATAGATTATATGTATGCACACATATAAAATATATACATAATATGCATACACACATATTTTATATATATACATGCATATATAATTCATACATATAGACTTTCTTAGAATTTAGATTTATTTTGAGAAGCTAATCAAAACTGTGGAATTTATTGAAACCTAAATATATGGAGGATATCACCCACCTTCTTCATGGCCTAGCTTGATAGCCCAAACATGTTTTTCTAAAAACAGATTAGGAGGATGAAAATTCTCCCGACATATACTAAATAAAGCTCATTTTATTTTTTTCCTTTTTGTAGGTATTTTGTTTTTTTGTCTTTTGGGGGTTTTTTTGCCTGCGTCGTGCAGCTTGCGGGATCTTACTTCCCCTACCAGGGATCGAACCTGGGCCACAACAGTGAAAGCTCCGAGTCCTAATTCCCTGGCAGAATTCCCTGTAGTATATCTTCTATAGGAAAATTTGAAACGAAGTTTTTACCTACTTAGTACCCATTTTGAAAAGCCAATCTTAAGACAGCTGCAGTTCACTCTGTTTTAGAATGAAATGGGTAATACATTATTAGTCCCTGTACCAGAATCACAAGGTAATAAATTTGCAACCTATTTTCCTAAAACCTCTAATACAATCAGAGATAGAAAGATGGTAGCATGTCAGAAGATAAAGCATCTTGGAAACTTAAGACTTTAACTTCCTGTCAGCTGAGTTATCAGATAGCTTAGAAAAAGATGTATGATTCAGTTTATAACATTGCTTTATAAATTTCTGCCAATAATGGCAGTACATTATTTTCAAACACGTTTATACATGATAACTCCCATATGTTAGGAGTGTGTTTCCTGGATTTATGCTATATTTAACTATAAACTAATGAATTGGGGTCACACAAAAATTCTTTGTATTTTTTGCAGAAGTAGTGTTTCGATAGTATTAAAATAGAATCCAAGGACTAGAAAAAATTTTAGGAGGGCATCCAATTCAACTTTGATGTCATGCTTCAACATGCCTTATTGTTATAATAGTAAATTGCTGGACCCTGAACCTATACTTCGACTAAAATGTACTCTGAAATCCCTATAGACTTCAGGGGGAAAGGGCCAAATTATACACAAAGGATGGATATAATATTCATCATTGGTACTATTTCTTTCAACCCTATTCAGTGTTTTCATTCCTGTATATAAATTCCTAAAACTATGCTATCAGCTTCTGTACTTGCATGTTCAGTACTACTCTGATTAACAGCTAAAGTTATTGCTGTTGTTGGACCTGCTATGTGTGTTTCTGTCTCTCTGCTTTTATGTATTACATAAATTTGCTAATATTTTCTGCATCCTCCTGGTTCCTCTCAGAAATCAAGTACCATTCAAGATCATTTATTTCATTTAACATTGTCATTATTTCTCCTTTCCATGTGACATATTCCTTCTTCAGTTTTCTATATACAAGATTCATGGTTATCTTGATGTTACCTGCTTTCTGACCTGTCAGGATCCACAGATATAAAATAGAAGGTGTAGATTTCAAACTAGTGAAATAACAGATTAAGGATTTCCCATTTTATCATCCTTTTTAGGCATGGTGCTTAAAATAGTATCAACTAATATAATGACAAGCCTGAATCTATCAAAGTAAAGATACATAGTAACAGTATGAATAGTCATTAAGACATTTTACTTAGGCTAGTGAGTGATACCATATTGACATCTGACTTATTTTTAAAACATGTAATTTTAAAATTTTCCATTTACTGATTTGTCAGTTTTCCTCATTTGATATGTATTTATTAGTTAAAAGAAGTCAATACTTGATTATTTACTAATATTTTAGCACATAATTTTCTTAGTGAAGCTAGTATGTTAACCTCAGCTTTGCATTTCTGTCAAGGTGTGTACCCATGAGTAATGGTCATTCAGTATTTCTCTAAAGGTGATATAAGTCATAAGTATCTTTGTGCACTTTCTCCCCTTTGGAAAGAAGGGGTGTAAGAAGCTACCTCTCTATACACAGGGACTAAAGTCCTTCCCTTCCTCCCCTGCTAAGAGTCTTTTCCTCAATTCAGCCCTCTTATTTGTTGGTTTTTATTCCTCATCAGAGAAAACTGAGGGGACCCTAGATCCTCACACTCCTTTGGGACGTATGTACCTACAAGATTCCAGTATGCTCTTAGGCTTAAAGAGAGAATTTCTAAAAAGAGGTTTTTTTATTAGACTCTAACTTTTTTCTTCATTTCTTCCTTTGTAGAATAGGAGAGGGTAAAATACATCTCTGAGAGTTTTTCTTTCCTGGGGAAAATAACACTTTTCAGGAAATAGTAGTTTTTTTGTGTTATTTTGTTATTTAAAGTGACTTGAGGGCTTCCCTGGTGGCGCAGTGGTTGAGAGTCTGCCTGCCAGTGCAGGGCACACGGGTTCGAGCCCTGGTTTGGGAGGATCCCACATGCCGTGGAGCGGCTGGGCCCGTGAGCCACAATTGCTGAGCCTACGTGTCTGGAGCCTGTGCTCCGCAACAAGAGAGGCCACGATAGTGAGAGGCCCGCGCACCGCGATGAGGAGTGGCCCCCGCTTGCCGCAACTAGAGAAAGCCCATGCACAGCAACAAAGACCCAACACAGCCATAAATAAATTAATTAAATTAAATAAATAAAAATTAAAAAAAAAAAAAAGAGTCAAGTATAAAGGCTTCAAAGTAAATGTCTCAACGTTCTTAGCATTTATTTTCCTGCCATTACTTACCATCAACAGGTTTTGTTGCATTCTCTCTAGATCTTTGTCTTTAATAGGTTTCAGTGCTTTTTTGCAGTTTTCCCTTTGGAAAATTACAAGTGAAAAATCAAACTACAATTAACCCTCAAACAACACGGGGATTAGGGACACCGACACACACACACACACCCTGAGTATAACACATAATCGGCCCTCCATATCCACCATTCTGTATCCGTGGTTCCTCCCTGGTTCCTTATCTGTAAATTCAACCAATGGTGGATTAGTACTGTAGTTATTTATCGAAAAAAATCCACCTATCAGTGGACCCTCACAGTTCAAACCTGTGTGTTGTTCAAAAGTCAACTATATATTCTTCCTCTCCCTTGAATTCCCTAAGCCTACCAGTTGTACTCTTTCAATCTGGAAACAATTCACTGTCTACTCACCTGAATATCTCTTTTCCAGCTTGTTTGCCAAGTACCATATCCTTGATGTTTGAATCAATTAAAAAAAAAAAAACTGACTGAGCTCTGACCGCCACAGCAACAGTCAGCTCTACCCACCACCAGAGCCTCCCATCAAGCCTCTTAGATAGCCTCAACCACCAGAGGGCAGACAGCAGAAGCAAGAAAAACTACAATCCTGCAGCCTGTGGACCAAAAACCACAGTTACAGAAAGATAGACAAGATGAAAAGGCAGAGGGCTATGTACCAGATGAAGGAACAAGAAAAAACCCCAGAAAAACAACTAAATGAAGTGGAGATAGGCAACCTTCCAGAAAAAGAATTCAGAATAATGATAGTGAAGGTGATCCAGGACCTCGGAAAAAGAATGGAGGCAAAGATCAGGAAGATGCAAGAAATGATTTAAAAAGACCTAGAAGAATTAAAGAACAAACAAACAGAGATGACCAATACAGTAACTAAAATGAAAACTACACTAGAAGGAATCAATAGCAGAATAACTGAGGCAGAAGACGGATAAGTGACCTGGAAGACAGAATGGTGGAATTCACTGCTGCGGAACAGACTAAAGAAAAAAGAATGAAAAGAAATGAAGACAGCCTAAGAGACCTCTGGGACAACATTAAACGCAACAACATTCACATTATACAGGTCCCAGAAGGTGAAGAGAGAGAGAAAGGACCAGAGAAAATATTTGAAGAGATTATAGTCGAAAACTTCCCTAACATGGGAAAGGAAATAGCCACCCAAGTACAGGAAGCGCAGAGAGTCCCATACAGGATAAACCCAAGGAGAAACACGCCGAGACACATAGTAATCAAAGTGGCAAAAATTAAAGACAAAGAAAAATTATTGAAAGCAGCAAGGGAAAAACGACAAATAAAATACAAGGGAACTCCCATAAGGTTAACAGCTGATTTCTCAGCAGAAACTCTGCAAGCCAGAAGGGAGTGGCATGATATACTTAAAGTGATGAAAGGGAAGAACCTACAACCAAGATTACTCTACCCGGCAAGGATCTCATTTAGATTTGATGGAGAAATCAAAAGCTTTACAGACAAGCAAAAGCTAAGAGAATTCAGCACCACCAAACCAGCTCTACAACAAATGCTAAAGGAACTTCTCTAAGTGGGAAACACAAGAGAAGAAAAGGACCTACAAAAACAAACCCAAAACAATTAAGAAAATGGTCATAGGAACATACATATCGATAATTACCTTAAACGTGAATGGATTAAATGCCCCAACCAAAAGACATAGACTGGCTGAATGGATACAAAAACAAGACCCATATATATGCTGTCTACAAGAGACCCACTTTAGACCTAGGGACACATACAGACTGAAAGTGAGGGGATGGAAAAAGATATTCCATGCAAATGGAAATCAAAAGAAAGCTGGAGTAGCTACACTCATATCAGATAAAATAGACTTTAAAATAAAGAATGTTACAAGAGACAAGGAAGGACACTACATAATGATCAAGGGATCAATCCAAGAAGAAGATATAAAAATTATAAATATATATGCACCCAACATAGGAGCACCTCAATACATAAGGCAACTGCTAACAGCTATAAAAGAGGAAATTGACAGTAACACAATCATAGTGGGGGACGTTAACACCTCACTTACACCAATGCACAAATCATCCAAAATGAAAATAAATAAGGAAACAGAAGCTTTAAATGACACAGTAGACCAGATAGATTTAATTGATATATATAGGACATTCCATCCAAAAACAGCAGATTACACGTTCTTCTCAAGTGCACACGGAACATTCTCCAGGATAGATCACATCTTGGGTCACAAATCAAGCCTCAGTAAAGTTAAGAAAATTGCAATCATATCAAGCATCTTTTCTGACCACAACGCTATGAAATTAGAAATGAATTACAGGGAAAAAAATGTAAAAAAGACAAACACATGGAGGCTAAACAATACGTTACTAAATAACCAAGAGATCACTGAAGAAATCAAAGAGGAAATAAAAAAATACCTAGAGACAAATGACAATGAAAACACGACGACCCAAAACCTATGGGATGCAGCGAAAGCAGTTCTAAGAGGGAAGTTTATAGCTATACAAGCCTACCTAAAGAAACAAGAAAAATCTCAAGTAAACAATCTAACCTTACACCTAAAGAAACTAGAGAAAGAAGAACAAACAAAACCCAAAGTTAGCAGAAGGAAAGAAATCATAAAGATCAGAGCAGAAATAAATGAAATAGAAACAAAGAAAACAATAGCAAAGATCAATAAAACTAAAAGTTGGTTCTTTGAGAAGATAAACAAAATTGATAAGCCATTAGCCAGACTCATCAAGAAAAAGAGGGAGAGGACTCAATAAAATCAGAAATGAAAAAGGAGAAGTTACAACAGACACCGCAGAAATACAAAGCATCCTAAGAGACTACTACAAGCAACTTTATGCCAATAAAATGGACAACCTGGAAGAAATGGACAAATTTTTAGAAAGGTATAACCTTCCAAGACTGAACCAGGAAGAAACAGAAAATATGAACAGACCAATCACAAGTAATGAAATTGAAACTGTGATTAAAAATCTTCCAACAAACAAAAGTCCAGGACCAGATGGCTTCACAGGTGAATTCTATCAAACATTTAGAGAAGAGCTAACACCTATCCTTCTCAAACTCTTCCAAAAAATTTCAGAGGAAGGAACACTCCCATACTCATTCTATGAGGCCACCATCACCCTGATACCAAAACCAGACAAAGACACTACAAAGAAAGAAAATTACAGACCAATATCACTGATGAATATAGATGTAAAAATCCTCAACAAAATACTAGCAAACAGAATCCAACAACACATTAAAAGGATCATACACCACGATCAAGTGGGATTTATCCCAGGGATGCAAGGATTCTTCAATATACGCAAATCAATCAATGTGATACACCATATTAACAAATTGAAGAAGAAAAACCATATGATCATCTCAATAGATGCAGAAAAGGCTTTTGACAAAATTCAACACCCATTTATGATAAAAACTCTCCAGAAAGTGGGCCTACAGGGAACCTACCTCAACATAATAAAGGCCATATATGACAAACCCACAGCCAACATCATTCTCAATGGTGAAAAACTGAAAGCATTTCCTCTAAGATCAGGAACGAGACAAGGATGTCCACTTTCACCACTATTATTCAACATGGTTCTGGAAGTCCTAGCCACGGCAATCAGAGAAGAAAAAGAAATAAAAGGAATACAAATTGGAAAAGAAGAAGTAAAACTGTCACTGTTTGCAGATGACATGATACTATACATAGAGAATCCTAAAACTGCCACCAGAAAACTGCTAGAGCTAATTAATGAATTTGGTAAAGTTGCAGGATACAAAATTAATGCACAGAAATCTCTTGCATTCCTATACACTAATGATGAAAAATCTGAAAGAGAAATTATGGAAACACTCCCATTTACCATTGCAACAAAAAGAATAAAATACCTAGGAATAAACCTACCTAGGGAGACAAAAGACCTGTATGCAGAAAACTATAAGACACTGATGAAAGGAATTAAAGATGATACCAACAGATGGAGAGATATACCATGTTCTTGGATTGGAAGAATCAACATTGTGAAAATGACTATACTACCCAAAGCAATCTACAGATTCAGTGCAATCCCTATCAAATTACCAATGGCATTTTTTACGGAGCTAGAACAAATCATCTTAAAATTTGTATGGAGACACAAAAGACCCCGAATAGCCAAAGCAGTCTTGAGGCAAAAAATGGAGCTGGAGGAATCAGACTCCCTGACTTCAGACTATACTACAAAGCTACAGTAATCAAGACAATATGGTACTGGCACAAAAACAGAAACATAGATCAATGGAACAAGATAGAAAGCCCAGAGATTAACCCACGCACCTATGGTCAACTAATCTATGACAAAGGAGGCAAAGATATACAATAGAGAAAAGACAGTCTCTTCAATAAGTGGTGCTGGGAAAACTGGACAGCTACATGTAAAAGAATGAAATTAGAATACTCCCTAACACCATACACAAAAATAAACTCAAAATGGATTAGAGACCTAAATATAAGACTGGACACTATAAAACTCTTAGAGGAAAACATAGGAAGAACACTCTTTGACATAAATCACAGCAAGATCTTTTTTGATCCACCTCCTAGAGTAATGGAAATAAAAACAAAAATAAACAAATGGGACCTAATGAAACTTCAAAGCTTTTGCACAGCAAAGGAAACCATAAACAAGACGAAAAGACAACCCTCAGAATGGGAGAAAACATTTGCAAACGAATCAATGGACAAAGGATTAATCTCCAAAATATATAAACAGCTCATTCAGCTCAATATTAAAGAAACAAACACCCCAATCCAAAAATGGGCAGAAGACCTAAATAGACATTTCTCCAAAGAAGACATACAGACGGCCACGAAGCACATGAAAAGATGCTCAACATCACTAATTATTAGAGAAATGCAAATCAAAACTACAATGAGGTATCACCTCACTCCTGTTAGAATGGGCATCATCAGAAAATCAACAAACAACAAATGCTGGAGAGGGTGTGGAGAAAAGGGAACCCTCTTGCACTGTTGGTGGGAATGTAAATTGATACAGCCACTATGGAGAGCAATATGGAGGTTCCTTAAAAAACTAAAAATACAATTACCATATGAGCCAGCAATCCCACTACTGGGCATATACCCAGAGAAAACCATAATTCAAAAAGACACATGCACCCGAATGTTCATTGCAGCACTATTTACAATAGCCAGGTCATGGAAGTAACCTAAATGCCCATCGACAGACGAATGGATAAAGAAGATGTGGTACATATATACAATGGAATATTACTCAGCCATAAAAAGGAATGAAATTGAGTCATTTGTTGAGAAGTGGATGGATCTAGAGACTGTCATACAGAGTGAAGTAAGTCAGAAAGAGAAAAACAAATATCGTATATTAATGCATGTATGTGGAACCTAGAAAAATGGTACAGATGAGCCAGTTTGCAGGGCAGAAGTTGAGACACAGATGTAGAGAATGGACATATGGACACCAAGGGGGGAAAACTGTGGTGGGGTGGGGATGGTGGTGTGCTGAATTGGGCGATTGGGATTGACATGTATACACTGATGTGTGTAAAATTGATGCCTAATAAGAACCTGCAGTATAAAACAACAAACAAACAAAACAACTAATACTAAACTTTCATTGGGTTATTTGTATGGAAATATGTTAATATAAATGTTTCAGACATTACATGAAATTTCTAAAAATCTTATATTTGTATTTGTATGGAAATATGTTAATATAAATGTAAAAAAAAAAACTGAGTGTGCTGGCCATGAGAAAGGTCTCCCCCTCCATCTGGCTTTCCCCCTTCTGGCTCTTAGCATTCTGAGGACCTCTATTTTTCTATTTTGGATAGAATTTCTCCAAATTTTTAGGGACCCTGAGTCTTTTCTTATCCACCCAATTCAATTAATTTTCTTTTTTTTTCTTTCAGACAAACTTTTTTTTTTTAATGCATGCTCTCCTGTCTTGTCTTTTTTTTTTTAATGTATTTATTTATTTATGGCTGCGTTGGGTCTTCGTTGCTACATGTAGGCTTTCTCTAGTTGCAGCGAGTGGGGTCTACTCGTCGTTGCAGTGCGCAGGCTTCTCATTGTGGTGGCTCCTCTTGTTGCGGAACACAGGCTCTAGGCACACGGGCTTCAGTAGTTGTGGCTCACAGGCTCTAGAGCACAGGCTCAGTAGTTGTGGTGCACGGGCTTAGTTGCTCCGCAGCCTGTGGGATCTTCCTGGACCAGGACTCGAACCCGTGTCCCCTGCGTTGGCAGGTGGATTCTTAACCACTGCACCACCAGGGAAGCCCCCAATTAACTTTCATTGACTGAAAATGATAGAGCTTAAGTATATTTACTATGTAGCCATTATATGTACACTGTCACCTCTCCTTTCATTTTCAAATATGGCTCTAAACTGAAAGAAAAGAAAGCAATCAAGCATACTTAATTTTGGAAGAGTTTTGCCAAATTCCAACCATATTACTGATGATATTTAAATTCACAAGATAGTCCCAGAAAAGATGTCAATATTGGGCTAAGTATGAAATCTAATAAAACTAACCTGAATTCTAGATTTGGGGAATAAAAGAAAGGGAGAAAAAAGGATCCTTCTCCTCCTTGACTTCCCTAAGAATAAAGAGAATGTTAGTTAATGCAAACACTCAATCCAATTTAGTACAATTTCCAACAGTATAATGTAACATGAAAAACTTCAGGCAATATGGGAACGATGTTTTGGCTTAAGGAATCCAGCTTACAAGTAGCTAATTCATACTTAAGAGAGTGTCATTCTTGGTTTTCACAGCTTCTTTCCTTCTTCCATTTCTGAACCGCTTGGTACTCTTTTTTTCTTTTTTTTGGCTGCGTTGGGTCTTCATTTCTGTGCTCGGACTTTCTCTAGTTGCAGCGAGTGGGGGCTACTCTTCATTGTGGTGCACAGGCTTCTCATTGCGGTGGCTTCTCTTCTTTCAGAGCACGGGCTCTAGACACGCAAGCTTCAGTAGTTGTGGCACACGGGCTCAGTAGTTGTGGCTCACAAGCTCTAGAGCACAGGTTCAGTAGTTGTGGCACACGGGCTTAGTTGCTCCACGGCATGTGGGATCTTCCCAGACCAGGGCTCGAACCCGTGTCCCCTGAATTGACAGGCGGATTCTTAACCACTGCGCCACCAGGGAAGCCCCCCATTGGTACTCTTTTTTTTTTTTTTGGCTGCAGGGAAGCACCCCCCATTCGTACTCTTAAAGCTCCATATTTTTCACAATGGTTCCTAATAATAACAGAGCGAGCACTTCGGAAGTATGAAAAAAAAAGAGAGAACCAGGATAGCTTTTGCTTGAACCTGGAATGTTTTATCCTTTTCTTTCTTTTGCTTTATGTATTATAAACATTATAAAAGGAAACTTTAAAAGATGATGATCAGGCACAGTTATGTTTGTGTCTAATTCCTAAAGGCCAGATGAAATTAGAAAGGATGTTAGTTGACCAGAGGGCAGACAGCAGAAGCAAGAAGAACCGCAGTCCTGCAGCCTGTAGAACAAAAACCACATTCACAGGAAGATAGACAAGATGAAAAGGCAGAGGGCTATGTACCAAATGGAGGAACAAGATAAAACACCAGGAAAACAACTAAATGAAATGGAGATAGGCAATCTTCCAGAAAAAGAATTCAGAATAATGATAGTGAAGATGATCCAGGACCTCGGAAAAAGAATGGAGGCAAAGATCGAGAAGATGCAAGAAATGTTTAACAAAGATCTAGAAGAATTAAAGAACAAACAAACAGAGATGAACAATACAATAACTGAAATGAAAAATACACTAGAAGGAATCAATAGCAGAATAACTGAGGCAGAAGAACGGATAAGTGACCTGGAAGACAGAATGGTGGAATTCACTGCTGCAGAACAGAATAAAGAAAAAAAGAATGAAAAGAAATGAAGACAGCCTAAGAGACCTCTGGGACAACATTAAATGCAACAACATTCGCATTATAGGGGTCCCAGAAGGAGAAGAAAGAGAGAAAGGTCCCAAGAAAATATCTGAAGAGATTATAGTCATTAAAGACAAAGAAAAATTATTCAAAGCAACAAGGGAAAAACGACAAATAACATACAAGGGAACTCCCATAAGGTTAACAGCTGATTTCTCAGCAGAAACTCTACAAGCCAGAAGGGAGTGGCATGATACATGTAAAGTGGGAGTGGCATGATATATGTAAAGTGGTGAAAGGGAAGAACCTAAAACCAAGATTACTCTACCCGGCAAGGATCTCATTCAGATTCAACGGAGAAATCAAAAGCTTTACAGACAAGCAAAAGCTAAGAGAATTCAGCACCACCAAACCAGCTCTACAACAAATGCTAAAGGAACTTCTCTAAGTGGGAAACACAAGAGAAGAAAAGGACCTGCAAAAACAAACCCAAAACAATTAAGAAAATGGTCATAGAAACATACATATCAATAATTACCTTAAACGTGAATGGATTAAATGCTCCAACCAAAAGACACAGGCTTGCTGAATGGATACAAAAACAAGACCCATATATATGCTGTCCACAAGAGACCCACTTCAGACCTAGGGACACATACAGACTGAAAGTGAGGGGATGGAAAAAGATATTCCATGCAAATGGAAATCAAAAGAAAGCTGGAGTAGCAATACTCATATCAGACAATATAGACTTTAAACTAAAGAATGTTACAAGACACAAGGAAGGACACTACATAATGATCAAGGATCAATCCAAGAAGAAGATATAACAATTATAGATATATATGCACCCAACATAAAAGCACCTGAATACATAAGGCAACTGCTAACAGCTATAAAAGAGAAAATCAACAGTAACACAGTAATAGTGGGGGACTTTAACACCTCACTTACACCAATGGACAGATCATCCAAACGGAAAATTAAGGAAACACAAACTTTAAATGACACAATAGACCAGATAGATTTAATTGATATTTTTAGGATATTCCATCCAAAAACAGCAGATTACATTTTCTTCTCAAGTGCGCATGGAACATTCTCCAGGATAGATCACATCTTGGGTCACAAATCAAGCCTCGGTAAATTTAAGAAAATTGAAATCATATCAAGCATCTTTTCTGACCACAACGCTATGAGATTAGAAATCAATTACAGGGAAAAAAACGTAAAAAACACAAACACGTGGAGGCTAAACAATATGTTACTAAATAACCAAGAGATCACTGAAGAAATCAAAAAATACCTAGAGACAAATGACAATGAAAACACGATGGCCCAAAACCTATGGGATGCAGCAAAAGCAGTTCTAAGAGGGAAGTTTATAGCTATACAAGCCTACCTCAAGAAACAAGAAAAATCTCAAATAAACAATCTAACCTTACACCTAAAGGAACAAGAGAAAGAAGAACAAACAAAACCCAAAGTTAGCAAAGGAAAGAAATCATAAAGATCAGAGCAGAAATAAATGAAATACAAAGAAAACAATAGCAAAGATCAATAAAACTAAAAGCTGGTTCTTTGAGAAGATAAACAAAATTGATAAACCATTAGCCAGACTCATCAAGAAAAAGAGGGAGAGGACTCAAATCAATAAAATTAGAAATGAAAAAGGATAAGTTACAACAGACACCGCAGAAATACAAAGCATCCTAAGAGACTACTACAAGCAACTCTGTGCCAATAAAATGGAAAACCTGGAAGAGATGGACAAATTCTTAGAAAGGTATAACCTTCCAAGACTGAACCAGGAAGAAATAGAAAATATGAACAGACCAATCACAAGTAATGAAATTGAAACTGTGACTAAAAATCTTCCAACAAACAAAAGTCCATGACCAGATGGCTTCATAGGTGAATTCTATCAAACATTTAGAGAAGAGCTAACACCCATCCTTCTCCAACTCTTCCAAAAAATTGCAGAGGAAGGAAGACTCCCTAACTCATTCTATGTGGCCACCATCACCCTGATACCCTAACCAGACAAAGATACTACAAAAAAAGAAAATTACAGACCAATATCACTCATGAATATAGATGCAAAAATCCTCAACAAAATACTAGCAAACAGAATCCAACAACACATTAAAAGAATCATGCACCATGATCAAGTGGGATTTATCCCAGAGATGCAAGGATTCTTCAATATACGCAAATCAATCAATGTGATACACCATATTAACAAATTGAAGAATAAAAACCATATGATCATCTCAATAGATGCAGAAAAAGCTTTTGACAAAATTCAACACCCATTTATGATAAAAACTCTCCAGAAACTGGGCATAGAGGGAACCTACTTCAACATAATAAAGGCCATATATGACAAACCCACAGCAAACATCATTCTCAATGGTGAAAAACTGAAAGCATTTCCTCTAAGATCAGGAACAAGACAAGGATGTCCACTCTCACCACTGTTATTCAACATAGTTTTGGAAGTCCTTGCCACGGCAATCAGAGAAGAAAAAGAAATAAAAGGAATACAAATTCGAAAAGAAGAAGTAAAACTGTCACTGTTTGCAGATGACATGATACTATACATAGAGAACCCTAAAGATGCCACCAGAAAACTACTAGAGCTAATCAATGAATCTGGTAAAGTTGCAGGATACAAAATTAATGCACAGAAATACACTAATGATGAAAAATCTGAAAGAGAAAATAAGGAAACACTCCCATTTACCACTGCAACAAAAAGAATAAAATACCTAGGAATAAACCTACCTAGGGAGACAAAAGACCTGTATGCAGAAAACTATAAGACACTGATGAAAGAAGTTAAAGATGATACCAACAGATGGAGAGATATACCGTGTTCTTGGATTGGAAGAATCAATATTGTGAAAATGACTCTACTACCCAAAGCAATCTACAGATTCAGTGCAATCCCTATCAAATTACCAATGGCACTTTTTACAGAACTAGAACACAAAATCTTAAAATTTTTATGGACACACAAAAGACCCCGAATAGCCAAAGCAGTCTTGAGGGAAAAAAACAGAGCTGGAGGAATCAGACTCCCTGACTTCAGACTATACAACAAAGTTACAGTGATCAAGACAATATGGTACTGGCACAAAAACAGAAATATAGATCAATGGAACAGGATAGAAAGCCCAGAGATAAACCCACACACCTATGGTCAACTAATCTATGACAAAGGAGGGAAGGATATACAATGGAGAAAAGATAGTCTCTTCAATAAGTGGTGCTGGGAAAACTGGACAGCTACATGTAAAAGAATGAAATTAGAACACTCCCTAACACCATACATAAAAATAAATTCAAAATGGATTAGAGACCTAAATGTAATACTGGGCACTATAAAACTCTTAGAGGAAAACATAGGAAGAACACTCTTTGACATAAATTACAGCAAGATCTTTTTTGATCCACCTCCTAGAGTAATGGAAATAAAAACAAAAATAAACAAATGGGACCTAATGAAACTTAAAAGCTTTTGCACAGCAAAGGAAACCATAAACAAGATGAAAAGACAACCCTCAGAATGGGAGAGAATATTTGCAAATGAATCAACGGGCAAAGGATTGATCTCCAAAATATAAAAACAGCTCATGCAGCTCAATGTTAAAAAAAACAAACAACCCAATCCAAAACTGGGCAGAAGAGCTAAATAGACATTTCTCCAAAGAAGACATACAGATGGCCAAGAAGCACATGAAAAGCTGCTCAACATCACTAATTATTAGAGAAATGCAAATCAAAACTACAATGAGGTATCACCTCCCACCAGTTAGAATGGGCATCATCAGAAAATCTAGAAACAACAAATGCTGGAGAGGGTGTGGAGAGAAGGGAACCCTCTTGCACTGTTTGTGGGAATGTAAATTGATACAGTCACTATGGAGAACAGTATGGAGGTTCCTGAAAAAACTAAAAATAGAATTACCATATGACCCAGCAATCCCACTACTGGGCATATACCCAGAGAAAACCATAATTCAAAAAACACATGCACCCCAATGTTCATCGCAGCACTATTTACAGAAGCCAGGTCATGGAAGCAACCTAAATGCCCATCGACAGACGAATGGATAAAGAAGATGTGGCACATATATACAATGGAATACTACTCAGCCATAAAAAGGAATGAAATTGGGTCATTTGTAGAGATGTGGATGCATCTAGAGACTTTCATACAGAGTGAAGTAAGTCAGAAAGAGAAAAACAAATATCATATATTAACGCATATATGTGGAACCTAGAAAATGGTACAGATGAACTGGTTTGCAGAGCAGAAATTGAGACACAGAAGTAGAGAAAAAACGTATGGACACCAAGGGGGGAAGCGGCGGCGGGCGGGGTTGGTGGTGTGATGAATTGGGAGATTGGGATTGACATGTATACACTGATGTGTATAAAATGGATGACTAATAAGAACCTGCTGTATAAAAATAAATAAATAAAAGAAAATTTAAAGAAGAAAAAAAAAAGGATGTTAGTTAATACTCATCTTTTTCTAAATCTATATCTTACTAGATTTCAAATGGGCTATCCTGTTTCCTCAACGGATCTCATAAGTATAACCCTAGATAATGAAATACAGACATTTTGCTTTGCAGTTTAACAGATTTGTATTTTTGAAGTTAAAAACTTTTTAATACATTCACTTGCTTCTTGAACATTACTTTCTAAATCATCATCACCTTTGCTTAAATTTTGTATACCCATTACAGAGAATTCAGCTTCCCTTATTTTCTTCTAAATGATGAATTATTGGGGAAAATATCCAAAATTCACTCTAAAGATCATCTCTTCATGTAAATCATCCAGTTGGTCTACTTTCTTTATTAAACATCCTTCAAACCATACATCTTTATACACTCTAGGTAAAGGTAGCCAACAATATAGTATTCACTGACATGATTTAATCTCAGGTCATGCAGTTTCAAGACTCTTGTCTCTATTGTTAATAAATACAGTTTGTTCTAATAAGACAAGCTTGTCATTAGAGTCTGTCTGAACAGAGTCATGTGTAAGAATGTAACTTCATCTTTTCTCAGAGATAATTACATTCTCAGAGACTTGTCAAGTTCCAATATGAATGTTAGCTTAACCTTCTCTGAAATATGATTATATAGATTCAGAATTACGAGTCCTTGTCTCTAGCACTTATTTCCTCTTGAATCTCACTCCCACCTTCACTGATGAGCAGCAGACAGACTTGATTTGATTATCTTATAGAAATGAAAGCTATTTACCTATAGACAAGATCCTCTGATGTTTTATCAGTCATATCAAGTTCCATTTTCACTTCTGCTCCTTGTAGTAGTCAGAAAGTTCTTGACTTTGCTGATCTCTGCTCCAAGTTCTTACTAAATGCAGTTGTGCTCTTTACCAAAATATAAAATACAGAAAAATAAAATACAGAAAAAATGGAGGTAGTATGAAAGTTAATGTACCCAAAGAAACCTGTTCTGCTTACATTGTGATGTTTTCCTCTTATTTTATAGCTAATATAACATATCCATGATAGCAAAAACAGCTTTAATAACTATAAGAGATCAATGTTTTAGCTTTTAATTATCAAGGTCCTTTTTATTATGTCCTGATATAAAAATGAACAAAGATAAGGAGACTAAACCCTCATGCTTAGCCTCATATAGTTCTGAAACAACCAATGATAGTACATAAAGGAAATAATTAATATAAAAAGTATTACCTAAGAAAGCATATCTTTTTTTTTTCCTTTGGTATTTTAGAGAAAACATCTAAAGGATAATAATTTTAAAGTATACACTAACAACTTGAGATTATTTTTAATACTTTCAATGTGTTTCTTGCTAATCATATTTAGGATTTTTGTTTTTAACATGTCTAACTTTGGTACCAAAGCAAAGAAAGCTACACAATATCCACTTACATAACATATTTTTAGCAACACATAGAACAAACTTCCTAAAATCCTTATTAGTATCTGATCTATTATGCAAACTATTTTTTAAAAGATACTAATAGATGTAAATTTTTCCTACCCTATACATACCCAAATACTGACTAGTAAAGTCAACCTTCGGGTTATTTTATTCAGGCAATATCCAATTGTTTGTGAGAATGGCTCTCAATAAAATAACACATTTAATATCCTAATGTCTGTGCCAAAGGAAAAATGAAAATAAACTCAGCAACAATCCTATGTTTACCAAATACATTTTTATGCCTGTGCCCTAGCTGTGTGTCTATCTTTAAAGAATGACTTGTTTAAAAACTCAAGCTCAGACTTACCTACTTTCACATATTGAATATTTAAAACATCTACCTCTACAAACTTAACAATGATGGGTTTTGATAACTTAGTTGAACTTGGCTAGCCCCCTTCACACTACATTAGATGTTAAGCAGTAAGTTTTCATTATTTTTCCTTTGTTTTTCTGTCTGAGATTAGGTTGATTTCCTAATTTTTACAATTAGCTACACAGTTATATATTTATATTGGTTTTTGTGCCCCATAACTCATAGCTTCACTTCTAGATGGTCTCCATGGACTACGGAAAAAGGAAGAAGTGCTATATACTCTCCTTAGGCTAGAAAACCAATTTTATGACATTATTTACATCCAAAAATGTTTTATTTAAAATTTGTTAGGAATTAACTACCTTCTAGAAGCTGATTTTTATGTGGACAACATTTTAATAAGAAAAAACTTTATTCTTTGAGGACTGATTATTAACTAATAGATTTTTTTTAACTGGGTCAATGTCATAATGAATGTTAAAAATATTTCCTTTATACTCAGCAAAAAATACTCCTTCTAAATCTTAAAATGGTGTGAAAATCCAACCATCAGCTTTCATGCACTTAACTATATATATTTTCAATAATTCATTTTATTTTAGTACTTAATGATCTTCTTCTATAATACCAAAATGGGCTTCTTACACATTGTAACTTGATTTATTTAATTACATTCCAGTAATGAGCTGTAAAATGAAACTGAACTCAGGACTAAAAGTTTTGCTTTTTAAAAATGTAGAGAGTTTCCATAAAATAATTTTTATAGAAATTTAAATATAAAAAGTTAATGCAATAATTTCAGTTTACCAGGATTGAAGGTTCTTTGCTTTAGGAATGCCTATATAAATTCCTTCAGTAAGTGATTTAAAGGTAATCTTAAAAATGCTATATGTAGGATATTTTTTGTAATACATCAGTCTGATTCTATAAGCAAATCATAATCTACCATGCAAAAAACACTGGAAAAGTACCCATCATGCCTTGCTAACTATGGGATTATATAGCTTGAATTTAAACAGAGTTCTGAAGAAATTATTTAAAACATAAAATAAAGGTGTAGATGTTCTTAGCTTCCAAGTTAGCAAGGACTTTAATACCTTTTGATATATTTTTAAAAATACAATTCAGATGATAGCTAAGAGACCTATATATACATAGGTTTCATCCTGAACTTCTTCAAGGTGTAGCCCATGTCCAACTTTAGCTACATTTCATTTAAAAAGTAAAATATGACAGAGTATTCTTTATGCAATTCATAATAAGGTCTCTAATCTGTGGAAGTTAAAACATGTCTTGACCATCATATATGACATATATCAGATATAATTTACCAGGAATTATCCAGTATGTGGCATTTAGCTAACAGGGTTGTATTCGCTTTGGTTATAACTAGAGTCAAGGGCATTTAATCTGGTTTCTACAAGCTTGTTAGGAAAGATGTCATAAGAATATAGTAAGAAATGTTCAGTAAATTCATAGAACTTAAACTGTTAATAAATAGATGAGTCTTCTAATAAGTTCATTTGTATTAAAACTGTATGTATGAAATGAAAAAATTTCAGTGTTTTGTGACCTCTAATAAAATTCTCTGGCTTTGTTACTTTAATAGTTAATTCAAAGAAAACTTTTGAATATTGATATGTTTTCATGTTTAGAGATAAATGTATAAAGTATTGATTAGTAAAATGTTATTTTTAAATACTTAGATTTATGAATTTATGACAACATACTTTCACTTAGGGAACTGTTGGATTCAAAAATTTGGAACACTCTTCTGAAAATAAGAAACAAAATAATCTTAAGGAAAAAGAAAAATAGAGACTATAGAGTTATTAAAATTTTTAACAATTTACACTAGAACACATAAGCAGGCTTCAAATACAAAGGAAACTATTGAAAGCAAAAAAGAAATATATTTCATGATAAGGTAAGCCTTTTTTCTAAGTTTCATTTTTGGCACTCATATGTTTCATAATCTAGCTATCAAGAACCAATTCCTTGTCTTGAAACACTGAATGTATTTTAATTAAGTGTTCTTATTTAGACTTTTCATCTTCAGATCTTTGGATCTGATTTTACTGCTTCCTCTTTCCCACAATACAGTTCCCTCAGTATACACTCAGGGATTGTCGTGGTGTTGATGTTAAGGATGGTGCTGAGGCTCTGGCACTAAAACAAGTTTGAGTCTAGGCTCTCCTGTGTTACAAGCTGTATAACCTTAGCCAAGTTACTTAATGTCTCTGTGTCTCAATTTCTCATCAGTTAAACAGAGTTAGAATAATACTTCATAGGGTTAATGGAAAAAGTAAATGAGAGAACACAAATAAGGAACACAGAACTCGTGGTCCTCTCCCTTCACCTTCATTTACCTTCAATTAGAAGATTTCTTCAATTAGAAAATTTGGCAAAATTATGGCCATGGGGTCCTCCCCTTTTAATAATCTAGAGAGAACTCACTGAACAAGTATATTTGCTGACATTTCTATTCAAAAAGCAAGTTATTATTTTCACAGAAGCAGGCATGGAAAAGATAAGGTTTTAGAGCCACAAAACCTTACCTGCTATAAATTTTTCATTTTTTTCTACCCTTAGCAGTGATGATACACTTGAGTAGTGAGCATTAAAGACTGAAATGCTAATGTCTAGTGTAAGTTATTAATTTTTACTTCCTCATTGCCTGGTTTCTCTGAACTCACAAATGGCAGTCTCATTTCTTTCCAAACTTGAACATTTCTTGTCATTTTCAGTTTTAACTCTTTATATTTTGAGGCTGTTGTTAGATTATACAAGTTTAATTGTTATAACTTATTGGTACATTATTTCTTTTATATTAAGTCTCACTTCATCTTTAGTAATGGTTTTCCCCTCAAAATAGATTGTCTACTATTATTATGATACCAGCTTTCTTTTGGTTAACATATGCCTAGTGTTTCTTCATGTCTTATTTTCTGTTATGTTTAAGTATATACCTTTTAACTACATATAGCTAACTTTTTAAACTTAAGTTTGAATATGCTGTCTTTTGACAGAAAGTCCATCCTATGATATTTTGTTTTATTATAATTACTGATATATTTATATGCATTTATGCCATCTTATTATGGGTTTTCTTTTCCCATATTTTTCATTTTTCTTTGCCCTTTTTTTCATCTTCCTGTCTTCTGTTGGATTGAGTTTTTTAACATTTCATCTGGCTAAGAAGAAATACATTCTAGTTGTATTACTTTAGTGATTAACTAAATTGTGTAATATTTACACAATTAATATTTATTATTATTTAATATTTATTATTTAATTTAATATTTACAGGTTTTTAACCAGTAGACATTTCTAGATTAGTTCAAAGGAAGTCAGATTACTGAAACTATCATATTTAATGTGTTCCAGAGTAAAGGTTATTACCCTTTTAAAAATATTTTAATCAGGAAAAAATGTGTAATGAGTCATATTTTTATTGAATGTATTGAATTAAGAGAACAGAACAATGATTCCAATCTGTAACAGTCAACCATAAACTAGTTTTTGAAGGTTCATCTTCCTGTCCAATCCCACAAACCAGTGACTGTCAACCAATGAGGGGGTATATGTACAAGGTATGCCCTTAGGAGTGGTAGCATAGGGAGGTTAGTACCATTTTACCCCTACCATACACTAAGAAAATTAGCAACACCCATTTCCACAGTTATTCCTAGAGCTGTCCCTCCAGCTTACCCAGTGAGTCTTCCAGGCCCTCTGCAGATGTTTCATCCAAAATTCCTTAATGAATTGAAGGCAGAGCTCATCTCTCCTTGGAGTTATTTTCTTCTTGCAGATCATACATTTGGTTTCCTGAAACATCCTGACATCTCATACCATCCTGTTCTTAAGTGAGGAGCTGTGGACTTGAAAATCTATGGTGAGTAAACCGTGTCATAAACCAAATGGGAGTGAAATACAGTTCATAGCCAAGGATGGAACTTCTATACTATAGTCTCACCTTACTTTGATGAAGATCCAAGTAAGGCTGAAGCTCCCAATAGCTATTCATGAGAAGAGGCACAGTAGAGAGTATATTATTTGTAGTTGTCAAGGCCATAGGAAGATCCTCTTGGTGTGTACCTCTTCCCAATCCCCTTTACTCATCATGGAAATTTAAGTAGAAACTGATTAATGTGATATAATCTTAGGCAAGGTATTTTACATATGGTCAACTATTCCATTAGATGGTTCCCCTTAATTCAGAGGATCTATACTGGGTAACCCAAGACTACCTAAAAAATAAGTCAGTTTCACCTCTAAGGTTACACTAATGCAGGCCAACACTGGTTAGTCCCTTCCTCTCAGCTCAAAGTAGTTCTTGATGATAGAAGAAAGCAGCTGAGGCTGGGCTTCTCCTATCCTCTATCTCAAAAAAGAATAAGACCCTCTTCTTGAAAGGTTAAAATCCCCACTAATTAACCTTAATTAACTTGGTTGTTACTGTTCTGGCCCTTCCAGCAATGTTAACCTCCAAATTTAGTGTGTTCCTATTGATAGAAGTTAACCAGTCCTATCCAAAGCTCCTACAAGAAGGGGCAGGGCCAGCTGTGTTGTGCTGAAATGACATATTTCATACTGTGTTAGTTCTGCAAGGGGCTCCAAGGCTTTGTTCTAGAACTGAAGCCCCTAACTTGTACTCTTGGGTACCTCGACCTGTGCCCTAGCTCCCCCCAGGCTCTCTGAACTAGGTAACTTTCTCAGCAAAAATAGACACATGACTGCCAGTAGGTCCACACCTTTTCAGATCCACTGATATTACTCATTCTGGCAAAAGATGAGGGCAAGGACCCATCAAGGTTTACAGCATCCCAGACCTTACCAGCAAGAACAATTGTTCTCCATCTGGTAGAACTATGGATGGGGGGGCTGCCTCTAGGAGGCAATTATAGATTGTCAGACATCAGCTTTATAGACCAAGTCTTAGTCAAGAGGCATGGCTGCTTCCCGACTGTAACTCAAGGTTACACTAATGCAGGCCAACACTGCAACTACACACTCACTTAGGGGTGAAGCAGTCAGAGAGCCAGGAAACCATCCCAACCATAATGCCCAAGGAGTAATCTGTTGAATGGTTGGTACTGCCACCTGCTACCCAAGCTACTTCATGATTATAAGTCTTCCCAGTTGGAGGCCCACAGCCTGACCAACTTTACTTCAGTTTCGGAACTTCCCAGATCTAAAGCGTTACGTGCCAATCATAGATACAACTATAGGGGAAAAAGAAAAAAGGCCTGTGCCTCAGAGCCCATGTCCCAGCCTATGCCTTCTTGAGCGCATCAACCTAAAATTCAATTTATCAGGCTCTTCTCAGCCATTATAGAGTCACACAGGTGCTTAAGAAAAATGAGGCCTACTTCCAGAATAAGTGTGAGATTTCAATGAAATGAGACTGTAACTATTTCTTGTTCCTGCCTATTCTTGACCTCCATATAGCCATAGGTCTTCTGACTTCTGAGGTGCCTAATCTACGAGTTCACTTGTGGAATAGCCCTCTAATATACAATCGTGCCACACATATACATTGCCCACAACTTCTTGCATGACTTCATAGTAGACTGTAGTCTACTGGGTTGACAACTTATTATTACTTTAACGTGACATTCATGAACACCTGAACAGTGCTCTATCACTCATGCAACACTGCCTCCAAGAATACTGGAAAATGAATATTTGACAGACTTAGGGTAGTACTTGGGAGAAACTTCCTTTCTGGTCAAGGAACCCACAAGATGCCAGATAAGGTGTCAGCAATTCTGGAATAGGGGACTTCTTAGATGTCTACAAGTTTATCATCATCTTCTCCCACAAGTGGTTAGGATGTCCTCTCTTGGAAGTGCATCCCTGCCAGTTTTAAGTTTCACCTATCCTGCACTTGCCATTCTTAAACTGCTGGATTAAATAACACATCACCTCGGTAACCAAAGGGTATTTGCTTTACCTGTTTTGCCTCCTACAGAGAATCCAACTGGTTCATCTTCCATATCACCACAGAATAAGTCATATCCAACTTACCACACTTCTTCACTCAAAATATCCTGTCTTCTGTAAAAATTATGCCTTCTCCTCTTTGGTTTCCCTGTTTTCCTGTGTCCTCCAGCACCACAAATACTCTGGTAGAAGTTAAGTGCCTACACAAATGACAGACTGCACAAAAGGAACTCTATTAACACCCAGCAAGCCAATGTCCAGTGTACTGACCAGCATTAGGCCATAGGAAAGGTCATTCAAGTGGAAGACACTGTCCCTCCGTTCATTATAGGAACTGTAAGACTTACAATGGCACTTCGAAGGCATAAGTTACCAATGCTGGTTTTCCAAGTCTGTTTTCCTTCATCCATGTAAACACATCCCATCTCTTTCACTACTCTGCTATCCAGTCCTAAGAGATATTACACTCCATCCTAGGTCCCAGTAACCTACCCTAGTAATCCCAGCAGGTAACTGGAATATGTCATATGGAAAGCCCAGGATTCCATTATGAAGAATAAGGAGGATCTAAAGGAACACTGGTAGAAATGGTC
Source organism: Balaenoptera musculus (assembly GCF_009873245.2). Lineage (NCBI taxonomy): Eukaryota > Metazoa > Chordata > Mammalia > Artiodactyla > Balaenopteridae > Balaenoptera > Balaenoptera musculus. The sequence goes on along the minus strand of NC_045791.1, from coordinate 75,577,380 downwards.
CTTCCACCTTTAGAATGCCTTCAAGCATTCTTTTCTAAGCAGTGTTTCCAAGCAACCAGAAATCTCTCGCCACACCAACTAATAAACAGAAATTGGAGCTGAACAGTAGCACCCAGAATAAATCTGGGGGAACTACCAGCACAGTTTACTTCATGGTGAGCCCTCTCTGCTTGCTACCATGCTTACAATGGATATCTCAAGGCAAGTTCTCATTTTAAACTTTGCCCTAGCTGTCCAATCACCTATGAGATATAATGCTGGCTTACTATGTTGTAGTCATTGTATAAGTTGATACCTTAACATCTTCTCTGTGATGTTCTCTTATGGAGCCTTGGAGAGATCCCTAAATCCAGTTTGAGATTCCTGGAGCATTGATCATTTCCTCCCTTCACCATCACCTTCAACAAATGCAACAGAACAGATCTGGATAAGGTACTTAGAAACTTTTAAACTTTAATAACTTAAGTTAAAGGAGCAAAGAAAATAATTAGTAAAAACTACTTGAAAGTAAATGTATTAACATTTATATTAGCTATTCCACAATTGCTATATTGTATTATAGATCCTGATTGACCAAAAGAAATCATATAAGGTAAATTATGTATGTGGATAACAAAATTAAGACCAAGAAATATAAAGAAAATATTGCCCTTCTGAACTATCTACAGATTTTTAAAATCATACCTGTAAACCTAATGTTATTAAAGTTTAAAAAATTTTTAACATACCAAGTACCTCAAGGGAGCTTTATAATTCATCATAGTCCAAACAAACGTGATACCTTTACTTATTAGCTTACTAAACATTTAATAGAGTAAATGTCCTTTTTCAGTAGTCTGAAAAAAACTAAGGATTCTGATCTTTCTATTGCTTACTGTAAAACAGCAGTGGTTGCAGTTATCCTTATTTTAAGAAAAGCAATAAAATTTTTTCTTTAAATTTAAATTATGCAAAATTAGGAAGCAGAAAACCTATTCTAAATACTCTGAAACCTCAATGTTAAGTAATTATATGTGTGAAACTAGAGCCATCTACTGGTTAAAGTGTAATGTTACAAAGCACAACTACTGGATTATTAACTAGCAAAGCAGGGAGTCATGGTTGTTAAGAATTGAGAATATAAACATAGGCAAAAATCATCTAGTCTAGGACACTGGTTTTTAAAGGTTTAATGAAACAACCTCTTTTTAACAGGAGACACAACATATATAACAAAGTAAAAGCTGAGGAAGGGGGCCTCCAACCCCCACACGCACTAATTTGCCCAGCAGAGGCCAGGCCAGTGACAAACAAGCCATGAGAGGTAGTCTGGGCAAATAACTGTGGTTTGGACAGAGGCACAATGAGAAGGAGTAGTATCAGCAAAGTTGTCTCTTACCCACCTTTCCCCTGGAGACATCTTAGAGACACTGGGGTGCAAAGGACAGTGGTTAATGGACACAGAGAACTGAAGAGTAGGGAGTAGGCTTCTGAAAGGCTACAGACCTCTTTTCACAGGGACATTACTTATGTGCTCGTTTGATGCAACACTTTAGAAAGCATTAGTATAACTTTCCTGAAAATGCAAAATAAGAAAATAAGATGTTTGCTTTTTTACCACAAGCTAATAAGAACTGAGTTTCTAGGTCTTATGGGCTTTTACCAGCCAGGCCCTGGACTGGTCCAGTCTTGGAAACAAGACCCCAGTTTCAGGTCCCAGCCTCCTCCCTTCAAAAGGGCATGGATGTCCATAGAATCGAGGCAAGAAATGGAGCTCTCCAAGGCCCCTCTCTGTGGCAGAGACCCCCAACCTAGACAGCAGCTTGTCAGCTAGGCTTGGGGTGACAGGTTGGAGCAAAGTTCCAAAGACTCGCAAACATTCCAAGGCCACGTGAAGCACAGTACCCAGCCAGGGAGCATCCACTGGGCTCTCCCAGTTCAACTTCCATGGTGCATGCCTTTGGACAAAGCCATTAGTTTGCCGGACACAGCTGGATACTGCCTCCAGAGCCTTATAGATCTGAAAGTTATCATAGTGGTCTGCCACCTGCTTGGGCAAAGTGGCCACTGCGCTCACCAGAGCATAGTCCTCTGCCTGAGCACGGCCTGTTGGCCCCACCAACCCTGGCTCACTGGGAAAGCAGGTAGTGCAAAAAGCCGGATAGGTCCCAGAAGGATTTATTCTGTTGGCAGTGCATCGGTTCAAGAGACCTCCCAAAGCAAATGCCAGCTCGGAATCCAACAACTTAACCACCTTTTCACCATAGTAATCACAGTCCCAGTTGGGGACACCCTGACGAAGGAGAAAGTAGCGGAAGCCATCCACAGTATAGCGGTCAAGGCATGTCCTGGGATCCACCACGTTGCCCAAGCTCTTAGACATCTTTTGACCACAGACTGTCCAGTGGGAGTGAACATAGATGCGGTGTGGTGGGCTCATGCCGGCCCCTAAGAGGAGGGCAGGCCAATAGATAGCATGGAATTTGAGAATGTCCTTGCCTATGATATGAGAGGTCGTGGGCCACCAAGATTTGAACTCAGGGTTTGGGTAGCCAATTACAGTAAGGTAGTTGACCAAGGCATCCAGCCATACGTAGATGGTCTGCGAATCGTCCCCGGGCACCGGAATGCCCCAGTGCAAGTGGCTACTCCTTCGAGAGACGGATAGGTCCGGCAGCTCCTCTTCCAGCCACTGAAGGACTGCGTGATGGAATGGCTCCGGGGTGATGGCCTGAGGGTCGCCCCGCAGCCACCGCTGGAGCGGCTCCCGGAACTGGGAAAGCCTGAAAATGTAGTTTTCTTCCTTGGTCCAGGAGACGGGATGCCCGCTCTCCAGAGATACAGGACACAAATCCCCCGACGGGCCGGGCTGCCTGGTGACCTTGGCTTCAGGCAGGAAGCACTCGTCGGAGGCGCAATACCAACCTTCATAGAGCCCCTTGTAGAGAAGACCCCGAGCCTTCAGCACCCCCCAGAAGTGCTGCACAGCCATCCGATGCCGGGCCTCAGTGGTGCGGATGAAGTCGGTGGAGGAGATGTCAGCCTCCCGGAAAAGCTGCTGGAACTGGGCAGAGACTCTGTCGCACAGCTCGGACGGAGCCAGGCCCGCAGCGGCTGCTGCCTGCTGAATCTTGAGGCCGTGCTCATCGGTACCAGTGGAGAATCGCGTGGCGGCGGCGCTGGGAACTCGGAGGCGATGGTGTCGGCACAAGGCGTCAGCCAGTAGCGCCGAGTACAGGTGCCCGATATGCGGCGCCGCGTTCACGTAGAAGATGGGTGTGGTGAAGTAGGCGCGCGCGTCGCGGGTATCGTCCCGAACACCGAGAGGGTCCGAACTGTAGTGGCGTAAGTTAAAGTCCGCCAGCAGAGAGAGCCTACTCGCCCCCGTGCGTCCTAGCAGCCGAAAGGCAGAAATCCGCAGCATGATGCCTGCGGAGATGAAGGGCGGAGGGGGCGTTCTGGAAGCACGTGTGAGGGGCGCATGCGCAGCCGGGCCGCACCGCCGCTTCCGTCCAGAGAGCCAATGAAGTCCGGCCCCGAGCGCCGGCCCTCCGCCGCTCAGCCCGCGCTCCCCCCTCCTTGGGCCTCGGATACGGCGGTTGTGAATTGCGGGAGCAAGCGAGAACGGTAGCTTAGAGGAACTGGCTGAAGGAGAGGTTATGAAGCAGATAAATCTTTATCTTTCTATAACATACTGCGTGTCGTGCTTTGTAATTTTATATTTATGGATCTGGGTTTTTTTCTCCAGGCTGAGTTGCTTGTGGGCAAGAATTTTGTATTCAGGCATTTCTGAAACACCAGTCAGTGGCTGACACATTGCAGGAGTGTGCCCTCTACGTAGGCTCTGGTAAACGTAGGGATCTGAAATATAATATACATTTCCTCTCAGAACCTAGTGGGCACAATAAATCCAGAAGGGAGGGGGGAGAAGGGAAGGAAGAAAAACAATGACCTAAAGCACTTGAGGGAAGGATAAGAACTGAAAAAGTAAGAGAAATCCTTTCTCTAAACGCAGTTTTTGTTGAATCAACAAAAGAGGTAGGCTTGTGATGTTCCCAGTCTTTGCAAAGATTACTGAGATCCAGAAGGCTGGAATGCAGTACGTTGTCACTCTGCACCTAAGGAAAAAGTAGTCTTCAAATTTATTTCTCAACGTAGTTGTTAGTAATATTCTTTTAAAATGGTCTTGAAGTTCTAGAGCAGTGTTTTTCAAGTTTGCTTTAGTAAGGGAACCCTAGCTCTTTTCGAAACGGATGACTCGGGAGCCCAGAATTGGATTAATATTAATCCTGGCTTCTTGACATACTCTCATCTTTGGTCTATCTTTTTTTTTTCCCCCATTTAACTTAATAATTAAAATAATAATAATTTAGTAATAAAATAATTTTATTTTATTAATTTAATAGTAAAATTTAATAATAAAATGGAATAGAACACCTGTGACCCCACAAGCCAACCTAAGAACTAGAAGTGGTTCTCTAAATGTGGTCCCAGAAGAGCAGCATTAGCAGCACCTGGAACCTTGTTAGAAATGCATATTCTTAGGCCCCACACTCCCCTCCTGAATCAAAAACTCTGGGGGTGGTACCCAGCAGTCTAGGTTTTAATGAGTTTTCTAGGTGATTCTGATGCACACCGAAGTTTGAGAACCACTGAACTAGGAGATTACCAGTGATTTAGATCTGTGTGCTCTTTTTCTCCTTGTCTTCCTGTCTTCCTCCCAGAGGTAATCATTGTCCTGAATTTTGTACTTTTGCATTTATGTTATTACATATAAAGCATGTCTAAGCAACATATTGTTTAATTTTGCTTGTATAAAACATTCTAAAAAAGGATATCATGAGAATTCCCTGGTGGTCCAGTGGTTAGGACTTGGCAGTGGCTGCAGTAGCTGGGGTTCAATCCCTGGTCCGGGAACTAAGATCGCGCAAGCCACGCGGTACAGCCAAAAAACAAAAAAAGATACCATACCACGTGTAGTAGATTCATCATGTTTTTGCCTGTAACTAGTTAATTCATTTTGACCGCTGCATAATAATTTATGAATTGAGGCATATGGTAAGTTGGATCTGATTTCCGTGGTGATATAGAAAGTAGACCAATCAAATGCTCTTTAGGAGTTACAATAGATACAACAAATATCCTTTGGCTACTTGGTTAATGTGCTATTTGATCCAGCAGTTTAAGAAGGGCAAGAGAAGGATAGGTAAAACTTAAAACTGGAGGGTATGTACGGTACCCTCCAGAACTACGAGACAAACCCAGTTTAAGTATCTGAGAAATCAGTTTCTCCAGAAATTATTCTTTTTCTCCCCCAATTCGTTTTTTCCCCCTTGTCCATGGAATCCATTTTTCAACGTACAAACATGCTATTTTTTCTCCCATCTTAAAAAGAAAAAAATTCTCAATCTCCACTACTGCTCCATTTCTTTCCTTTCCTTTATAGCAGAGCTTCTTAAAAGAAATGGCTGGTAATGCACATTTGAGTGGTTCAAGTTTTTTGCTCTTAGAAATCGTACTGCTATTAACTTTCTCATCTACATATATCTCCTGGTACTTATATGCTAATGTTTCTCATGGGTGTATACCTAGGAGTGCTATTGCTCATCATAGAGGATGTGAAAGTTCAATTTCACAAGATAATGCTATTTTCCAACTTGATTAAACAAATTTACATTCCCATCAGCGACATACCCTTAAAGAGGGCTCCCTAATTCTTGATATCATCTACTCCTAAATTTTTTGCCAGCTCAACTAAGTATAAAATGAGTTATCTCACTAATATTCGTAGAAACACTAGTCTCAATAACCAAAAGGCAGAAACAACCCAAACATCTATCATCTGATGACTAGATAAACAAATGTGGTATTGAATATAACCACGCAGTGGAATATTATTCAGCCATACAAAGTACTGAATGAAGTACTGATAAATGCCACCACATAGATAAATCTTTATTTTTTTAATTTATTTATTTTATTTTTGGCTGCGTTGCTGCACATGGACTTTCTCTAGTTGCGGTGAGTGGGGGCTACTCTTCTTTGCGGTGTGCAGGCTTCTCATTGCGGTGGCTTCTCGTTGCGGAGCACAGGTTCTAGGCGCGTGGGCTTCAGTAGTTGTGGAACGTGGACTCAGTAGATGTGGCTCGCGGGCACTAGAGCGGAGGCTCAGTAGTTGTGGCACACGGGCTTAGTTGTTCCGCGGCATGTGGGATCTTCCCGGACCAGGGCTCCAACCCATGTCCCCTGCATTGGCAGGCGGATTCTTAACCACTGCGCCACCAGGGAAGTCCCTAGATAAATCTTTGAAAATAACCAGACACAGAAGACCATATGTTTTAGATTCCATTTATATGAAATATTCAGAATAGACAAATGCATGGAAACACAAAGAATATTAGTGGTTGTCAGGTGCTGGAGGAAGGTTGGAATAGAGAGTGAATGTTTAAAGGATATGAGTTTTCTTTTGGGGGTAATAAAAAGAGTTCTAGAGCTAGATAATGATGATCATTGTACAACACTGTGAATGTACGGTTGACTCTTGAACAGTATGGGTTTATCTACTTGTATGCAGATTTTTTTCAATAAATACATACTACTGGGGACTTCCCTGGTGGCGCAGTGGTTAAGAATCCGCCTGCCAATACAGGGGACAGAGGTTCGGGCCCTGGTCCGGGAAGATCCCACATGCCACAGTGCGGCTAAGCCCGTGCGCCACAACTACTGAGCTTGCACTCTAGAACCCATGAGCCACAACTACTGAGCCTGAGTGCCACAACTACTGAGCCCACACACCTAGAGCTGGTGCTCCACAACAAGAGAAGCCACCGCAATGAGAAGCCTGTGCACCGCAACAAAGAGTAGCCCCCGCTCGCTGCAACTAGATAAAGCCTGCGCGCAGCAACAAAGACCCAACACAGCAAAAGATTAATTAATTAATTAATTTTTTAAAAAATTCTTTTTAAAAAAATAAGTACATACATACATACATACTACACAATCCACTGTTGGTTGAATCCACAGATGCAGAATCACTGATACAGAGGGCTGACTATAAAGTTATACTTGAATTTTCCATTATATGGAGGGTCTGTGTCCCTAACCCCCACGTTGTTCAAGGGTTAATTGTACTTAATGTCACTGAATTGTACACTTTAAAATAGTTAAAATGGTAAATTTTTTACTTGAATTTTACTGCAATAAAATGTTATCTTACTGTGGTCTTGATTTGCATTTCCCTAAATAGAAGTAAAGTTGAGCATCTCTTCATATATTTATTAACTACATATGTTTCTTTGCCGGTGAAGTTCCTATTTATATTTTGTGTCTATTTTTCTGTTGGCTTGTCTTTTTATTTATTTTCAGGAGTTCTTTACATATTCTTGATATTGTTCCTTCAGTGGTTGACAAATATCATCTACCATTTTGTATCTTGTCTTTTCACATTAAAGAGGCTTAATGAATAGAAGTTCTTAATTTTAATATAGTAGAATTTATCAACATATATCTTATGATTGTCACCTTACAATTAATCATTTAGTACTATTTTATGATTATCTTTTTGCCTTAAAAATACTCTTAGTACTCTGATGTCAATAAATATTCATATTTTCATATAAAAGTATAACAGTTTTGCTTTTGATGTTCAAGTTGTTTATGTAGAATTAAAATTTTTATATATGATATGAGATGGGGATCCAATTTCTTCTCCATATAGATAGCCAATTGTCCCAGCACCATTTCCCCACCATCTGCCATGCCACCTCCATCGTATGTTAAATTTCTGCATATGTATGTTCCCGTTTCTAGGCTCTTTATGCTGTTGCATTGGTTAATTTGTCTATGCCTTGCTAAAAATAGCTTTAATTACTATGGCTTTATAATAAGTCTTAATATATAGAGAACTAATCTCTCCTCATTCTTCTTCAGAAGTATCTTCGACCTTCTTGGCCCTTTTATCTTCCACATAAATATTAAAATCAACTTGACAAATTCCATGCCAAAAAAAAAGCCTGTTGGGGTTAAGGTCACCATTGTATTAAATCTATAGCTCAGTGACAGGTGTTAAGAGCTGAGAGGGAGATATACTTACAGTATTAAGTGTTCCTAAAAATGACTATGCATATCGCTCCATACACTTAAGACTCCTTTAATGCTGTTATAGTTTTATAATTTTCTAAGTACGAGTCTGGCTTATATTTTGGTAGATTTATTCCTAGAAACAGCATAGTTTATCAGTAATGTAAATGGTGTCCTTTTCTGAAAATTATGATTTCCTTAATTGTCTGTTACTGGTATATGAAACTGATAAAATCTTAAGATATTCTGTTTGAAGAAAGAGTAGCGGGGGGACCCAGAGCCCTGCCTGCTCGGCCTCTCTTCGTGATCAAAGCCTGTTCTCTTCACCAAAGGTGGCACCTCTTTGGAATCAGAGGGCTCTGTCATACATAGTTTCAAAACTTCTGATCTAGAAGAATAAATAGTTAAGAATAGTCAACATGTTTTAAAGAATAATAATATCGTCAACTGCTGGACATTGAAAGATTATAAAGCCATAAAAAAATTTCAATATGTAATGCTGAGAAGCCCAACTATAGAACAAAATGAAAAGTCAAAATATAATTCTTAGTCTGTATAACTATGACGTATGTGATGAGTGTAGGATTTCTAATTATTAAAGAAAGAATGGCCTTTTCAATAAGTAGTGCTTTCAATAAGTCATTACTCAGGAAGTTTGACTACATTATGAAACTAATAGTACTTTAAATAGTTAAAACTCAATGTTGGTTTGCTAGCTTGTTAATTCTGGAGAGCATAAACTGGCTTTTTCATCTTTGTGTCCATGTAGTGCCTTACTATATAGTAGGCACTCCATAACACTGTTTAATTTATTTTTTTGGATCAAGGCCACATAAAATAGACTGGATTTAAAAATTATGCAAAAACTTTTTTCTGTAGGGAATGGGTTGAATGATACATATTATCTCTTAAAAGCTTTAAGACTTTGGTAAACTCAAGTGTTCGAAACTTGAGTAGTTAATGAGAATAATGTGCTACCAGTTATGGAGAATGTTTTCATAAGGTTCATTCATTCATTCAAGGACTAAGTGAGCTCATACTAGAACATAGACAAGAACTGGTACTATATCTCCATCATATCCAGCCACATAAGAGTCTGCACTTGGGGAAACCCCCTTTACAATACAGAACTGAAAGCTGTCCCTGAAATCTACAATTGGCAGCAAATGTAAATCAATACTGAAATAATGACCAATGTTAGAAAACATTTCTTCCAAAAATGTATCCTAATCACTGTAAATACTCAATATATGACAAGCCTGGGGATACACGATTAATAAAAGATTTTCTATGAAAACAAATGTAGTTGTGACAGCTGGATATCAGGGTGCAGGGGTGCGGAGAACAGACTTAGGTCCACATCTTACCGTGTGTACTACAATTTCCAGATACATCAGAGTTAAGCAAGAAGTAAGGGTGGGATGAATAGGTGGAGCACAGATTTTTTAAGACAGTGAAAACTATTCTGTATGATTCTATAATGATGGATGTATGTCAATATATGTTTGTCAAAAACCATAGATGGTACAACACCAGGAATGAACCCTAATGTAAACTATGGACTCTGGGTGATAATGATGTGTCAGTGAAGGTTCATTGATTGTAACAAATGCACCACAATGGTGCTGGATGTTAGTGGAAGTTTGTGCATGAGTGGGGATAAGGGGGTATGTGGGAACTTTCTGTACTTTCCACTCAATTTTGCTGTGAACCTAATATTATTCTAAAATATCAAGCTTATTTATTTAAAAAACAAAATAAAAAAACAGAAAACAGACATTTGTTTCAATGGAGAAATATGTTATTGAAGAAATGTACATATTTCTGGAGATGCAGCAAATTTTTTGACTAAAAATATTTGTCTAAAAATGTACACGCATTAAAGAGGTATGGAGCAAATACATGTGATAACCAACAAAAGCTTACTGCCCAAAATACAGTTTTAAAGGAAAAAAAAAACCTGGGACTTTCCTGGAGGTCCAGTGGTTAAGACTCCATGCTTCCAATGCAGGGGGCACGTGTTCGATCCCTGGTCAAGGAACTAAGATCCCACCTGCTGCAGAGCATGGACAAAAGAAAAAAAAAAAAAAACTAAGGTTAAAATCTTAAACAGTTTATGGCCAACCACATATTTATGTAAGTAATGTAAATGAATTATTTACTCATTAGAATACATTTTCTCTGCTTATTACTTTCTAACTGATTTCCTTGTATGTAAACTCTTTCCTTTGACCATTTATGAAGTAAAACCTAAGTGTTTAGGAAATAATCCAATGTGGGGGAAAAAGTAATCTTTATAAAATTATTCACCATGAAACTTTGAAAATAGCCAAAATGCTGCTTATTAAACATAATATTAATACAATGAAATCCCATATAATTGTTAAAATAGAAGGAATGTGTGCCATATGGACATGGAAATGTGTTTTGAAACATCATTAAGGGTCAAATAAAATTTTATTTTGTTGGACTTTTGGAGAGAAAAATGATTAAGTGATGGCTTAGTTGTGAACTAAAGGAAGTGCAGTTCCTTTCACTAGAGATAAAAGAAATTCTTTAAGGACATAATGATACATCCTATTCATTCATTTGTTCAGTCATCAGCTCAACTGGACTACTGCAATACTCTCCTGAATGACTAGTCTCCCCCCATTCTTGCTCCTATTAAGACCATCTTCCTCAAAGCAGCCATAGTAACCCATCAGAAACACAAACTTATGTCACTTGCCTATTTCAAGCTCCTCGTTTGATTTTTCCATTGGATTATTTGATTCTCCTTTGCTGCCTACAAAATAAAGTCAAAATTCCCTTTATGCAGCATATAAAACCCATTACAACTGGCTCTTGCCGCCCTTATAGCTTAGTCTTCTTTCAAATTTTATGTTCTAGTAATTCTCAACTGCTTCATGTTCCTTCAGGTTCATGCCATACTGTTTCATGATTCCATAACATTGCTCGTGCCTTTCCCTTTTCCTGGCACATGCTCCCCACCTTTCTTTATCTATCTTATGCATATTCATCCTTCAAGACAGGTCAGATATCATCCTCCAAGCTGAGTTAGAGACCCCTTCTAGGGTTTCTATAGCATCCTTTGCATACTTCTATCTTAGCAGCTACCAAATCAAATTGAAATTATCTGTTTATAAGTCTGTCTTCTTCCCCATTAAGCCTTAAGTTTCTTTAGGGCAGAGGCCATGTTTAGTCAACTTGTGTACCCAACCAGCATCTAATTTAGTGCCTGGAATATAGCAGGCGCTTAATAAATATAATGAGTATTTCATAAATAATCTTCCAGGCACTGCAATAGGAACTAGTGAACTTCAAATATTCTATTTCTGCCATCCAGGAGCTCACAGCAAAAGAGGACATGAAAAATGACAGGCATGGAAGCACTGGGAATAGTCAAATGAGTCACACTAGGTCAGAGTCTGCTGTCTTTTTAGCCAAATTTACCCAGAAATTGCTACCACCAACCATGCTTACCCTTGAGAATGAAGGACTATGGAATTTTCCTCTGTTAAAAAACACTTCTGAAAAGTAAATTGTTTAAAGACAAGGAGGTGGAAGGAAGAGACAAGAGGTCATAGTGATCTACAAACTAAATAATCCATACCCTTTTGACAGTTTTCATGTGCACTCTTCAATGTAATTGAAAAATCTTTTCAGGCTTGTGTTCTATAAAATCTGAAATGTGAGGTTTATTTTGTAAGTAATGGGAATGGTGGCAGAATCACTTCCTTTCTACTACTATTCTCAACACTGTTTTATAAGGTAAGCACATTAACAAATTTATTTTATGCTATTCGCCAGGCATAATGTTAAGATATGAGATAAGATTATCTCATTCAACCTTCATAACAAGCCTATGAGGTAAGTATTATTATTAACTCCATTTTGTAGGGGCAGAAATTGAAACTTGAAGAGGTCCAGTAAGTTGCCCAAGATCACGCCTCTAGTAGGCATTAGAAGTAGTATTTGAACCCAGGCGGTATGATTCCAGGGCTCACAGTTTTGATGGGTACACCACACCACATGACGCGTAAATGGTAAAATACAATAAACACTAATTACAATTGTTCCATTATAAATTGTTCTTGACTTCAGGTAAATAGCAATTTATAAGACTGAATGAATCAAGTTGTCAGTTTTGTTGTTGTTATTGTTGTTGTTTTTAATTAATGATACTCTGGGACCTGTGGAAGTGTTACTAGTTATTATCATAGCCTTCTAATAGTAGAGTTATTTAAACTTTATAAATGTTAGGGAAACTATCCACATTACTGTCTCTTCTTTGCAATTAAATAAAGTCTTTTTATTATGATATTTAAATATAAACATTTTATATGCAGCAGTTTAACTAGTACATGATTTTTCCAGCCAAAAAAAACCTTCATTTGGAAAGAAATCCTCAAAAGTGCTATCTAAAGACTAAAAGTGGGCTGTTGTTTTTTTAACTTTAACTTTTCTCCTTTTAGACTCCAGAAACAGTTTCCTGACTTCCTTTCTGGAAATGATTTTTGTTTCCAACCATATTGAGAATCCTTTTTTTTTTTTTTTTTTTCCATTTTCTCTCTCTCTCTCTGTCTCTCTGTCTCTCCCTCTCTCTCCTCTTGCTTTCTTGGTAATAGCAGGGAGGAAGGGGGGGGCAGTGGGCACAGGAAAAAGGGAAAAGAGAAAGCAGAAAAAGAATTGCACACCACTATGTCTGAATATAGCCTCTACTAGTAGATAATTCCATCTGATTTGCACTTTTGCCTTTTTATTTCCGTTTTTGGACACCTCCTTTATCATCCAGCTAACTGGGATAGACAAAGCACTGTTGGTGCCCTGAGCGACAGAACTCTGGTAGGGGGCTGGCTGTAAATTGACGTGGCATGGAAATTCTCCGCTAAGTTGTAGCAGCTTGCATGTTTCTCCTAAGATCAAGCCCAGCCTCCCGGAGCTGTAGCTTAATCATCATGGGTTCAACAACTTTACAGAAAAATGGATAGCAAAAGTCTTCAGCTCCTTTCTTTGGACTCAAATGTTTTCTTTTTGAGTATCTATGGTTTAGCTGAAAAAATCAAAGCAGTTAAGTCTGTAACTTTCTTTTTGCAGCTTAAACAACAGAATTTGCTGGTCTCCCTCCCCTATCCTGCAATTTAATTCCTTACAGATTTTGCCATGGGGTGCGGACTTAGAAAGCTAGAAGACCCTGATGATAGCAGCCCTGGAAAAATATTTTCTACCCTGAAGAGACCGCAAGTGGAAACAAAGACAGAATTTGCTTACGAATATGTATTGCTGGATTTTACTTTACAAGGTACTTTTTGCTTCTATTTTATTTGTTAAATGAAAGATTTCAGAGATAAGGGACTACTAGTTTTTTTAAGTGTTGGTTTGTGGATTTTTAAACTGTTTCTCATAATCAGATTGTACAATCAATCTAACAATAATGCTTTGTTTCTTAATTACACTCTGAAAGATTTTTGTTCTGTTTGGTTTTTGTAAACTTGGCTCATATGTACTTTATAAAATTAGAAAAACTGCTTGGAAATAATCCTTTCATTTTTAAATCAAATGCTTATTTGTAGAAGGACGCGTGAAAAATGTTCGCTTTCCAGCCAAATAGCTCTAGCCTTAATGACAGTTTGTGTTTTGAAAAAGATCTGAAAGGCACAAGAAGGTAGCATGTAGGAAATATTACTTGCATCATGTGGAAGAGTATTTGCTAAGACAATTCTGAGGTTTCCAACTGTGTTAATGTTGTGATTGTGCTAGTCATTTGACATTTTTGACCAAACTAAACTTGAAGTTTGAAAATACAGAAAAAAAGATAGTCTTCTGTAAGATACTTCCTTTGCTTGCCCTGTCCCTAACAGAGAAACTCCCTGTTCTAGAAAGTTGGAAACACAAATAAACAAGCCCAGATGGCAGCCCTGTGCAAGGGACAGAGGCAGCTCAACTTCACAAATACTTTACCTCACTTCTTTTGGAAACTTTACTGTACAATCGCATTGATAAAACTGAGTTTTTAAAAAGCAGAAATATATCTTGAATTACAGGGTATTAAAAATGAAATTGAGTGTCCTGCTTGCTGTTAGAATTTCCACATATCAGTATTTTAAGTTCTTATTACAAAGTTATGCTTTTAATTCTAATAAGCCGCACGTTTTATCAGTTAATAGAAAATTTATGCTAAGTAGATTATCATGTTGGATATTAATTTCTTTTCAACTTAAACACAAATTCTCCATTTTTTGGTTTGCTCTGTGAACAGTGCATCTTTGTGCAAGAAGCAAGAGCAGCCCATTTTTCTTTGTCAAAAACTGAGCTAGCCAACAAGCAAACTCCCTTCCAGAGACATGCACAAAGTCTGTACATATACTTTTAACATATTTACATTTCCATTTTTACCTAAGGCTAAGGCTACCAAAGGGGAAAATGTCAATATTCTTAATTTTCTTTTTAATTATTAAAGTTAAAAGCAGATTAAGATAATGGTGATAATCAGAGAAGTAACCACTCAAATGAATTTTTTCTATACTTTTTCAAAACCCGTCATTTGAGAAAATATTTGTGATGTGGTCCTATGTTTTCTCCATTGATTGTCCTTGTCAATTATCTTTTAGGACGAGTTTTTGTAAATCCACAGGATGCAAACACATATTTTCCTTAACCTCAAAACCTTGTCTATTCATAAAGTTTAGGCCAGAGCCATTTTGATCTGTGCTTTAAGATTTGCTGCACAACCCCCATAGGTTTTAAAGTAGCTTGAATTTTTTTTTTTTGATTTATTTCCTCCCAACAATGTTAGCAATCTCAAACAAATTTGTATAAATGCAGCCATCCTTGAATCAGAAAGATCTACAACTTTCTTCAGAAGTCATTTTGGTTTTATTATTATCAGAAGCCCTTCTCTCTGTGAAAGGAGTAAAATTTCTACCTTCCACTCTAGGTGTTTGGAGGAGGTAATAGAGTATTACACTATAAAGTGTTAAGTATGGGCATAGTTTACAAATGTTAACTCAGTAAGCAGGCACGTATTTTAAAGTTGCACCTGGTTCCTATTTGGTCCAGGGGCCCAGTCTCCTGGTGTCCCTTTTCTCTACAATTCTTCCACATGTTTTTTGTTTTGTTTTGTTTCTGTCTTTGCATTTGCCTTTGCCTCTGCCTCAGAAGCCAAGACTCTGTATCAGCCCAGCTCCACAAACCACCTTCCTCTCCTCTGTTGTCTCTGACGCCCACCTATTCCTCCAGTGTATAGAGAAGTGAGTCACATGGGGGTTAAAACATGCCAGCCTTCTTCGTTTAGTCCTGGCCATTCTGACCTGGGGTTGCTGTGAGGACTACTAAATAGTGGCATCTCTTGCCTCTCAGAGGCCACGTGCAGTGAGCAACCTTTCAGGAAACAAACTGGTCTAGTGACAGCTGTGTGTGCTCATGAAGAGCCTGTCTCTTACCTTGTTTTCCTCTGTTTTTCCAAACAGAGGACATGGGACAGAGAGTCAAGTCCCAGTGGGGCAAGAGGAGACCCTTTGAAATTTCCAGTGCCCTGTGTTATGGTGGCTATAGTTATCTTGAACAATTTATTGATTTTCCATTTAGTTCCATTCTCTGTGTGCGTGTGTGTGTGTGTGTGCCTTTCCCACACTTTTTTCTTTTTGGGGGTGGGTACTTTGAGCCATTACTTATATATCTCTATGGGAGAAATAATAGCCTAATCATTAAGCGCATAAGGCTCTGGAGTGAAGTTCCTGGGTTCTGAATCTAGGCTCTTTCACTCACTAACTTGGCAAGTTTATAAACTTTGCTGTATCTCAGTTTCCTCATCTATAAAATGGGGGTTCTGATGGTGCTTGCATAATAGAGTTATTTTAAGGATTAAAGAAGATTATACAAAATAATCTCCTTGAAAAGGTACCTGGCATTTAGTAAGCATTTAATAAAAGTTAACTATTATCCCTCCTGGCTTTATGCCAGATCTACTAACCGCACTAGTGAGATTTCAGCACAATTTTTGTGATAAATTTTCTGGATTATTGTATAGTAATCTATACATGTGTATGTATGAGAGTGTGTCAGTATATATATGAGTACATTATAGAGTTTCTTGGTGAAAAGTTAAATTAACTCTGCAAATGATCCAGAAGGGTTGGTTTACCTTCTTGTGCAATCCCAGAAAACAATCTGAATAACCATGGCCTTAAGGATTTTTAGAGCATGTATAGCTTTATGGTTAAAAAGAAATTTCTACAGTATTAAAAACCCAACGGAAGGACAGATGGTAACTTCCTTATTTGACTTTCTAATAGAATCATGTATAACGCATTGAGTAAAATTTTCCTGGCCCCTAGCTTGCTTTCTTATTATGAGAACAAGAAACTCTCATTGTCTTTTACCATCACTGTTACAGTAATAAATACATTGATGTATGGATTCTGTAGAAGATGCTGATAAGTAGTGAAAACACAAAAAGGAATAATACATAGTTTCTGCCCTCCAATATTTTATATTCTAATTGGTCAAACTGGACAAGCTCATGAACTCCTCAAGGTCAAGAACTATGCCACATCCACATTTGCACTGCTGTGTTTTGCACAGTGTTTGGCACATGACCAGTGGCCAATAAGTTGTGTTGAAGTAATGAATGAAAAATTGCAATACGAGATACAGGAGGTATCAGGAAAAGGAAAAATCAATTTTGAATAGGATAAGTTGGAATTCAAATTAGGACTTTAACTGAACCTGAAGGAAAAAATAGGGTTTATGTAATCAGAAAAAGATTAAGAGTTTGAGGTACTTTCAAGGGCTATTGAATGGAGAAGTGAGGGGGCGTCCCTGGTGGTGCAGTGGTTAAGGATCCGCCTGCGAATGCAGGGGACACAGGTTCAATTCCTGGTCCGGGAAGATCCCACATGCTGTGGAGCAGCTAAGCCCGTGTGCCACAACTACCGAGCCTGCGCTCTAGAGCCCGCGAGCCACAACTACTGAGCCCGTGTGCCACAACTACTGAAGCCCACCTAGAGCCCGTGCTCTGCAACAAGAGAAGCCACCGCAATGAGAAGCCCATGCACTGCAATGAAAAGTAGCCCCCGCTCGCCGCAGCTAGAGAAAGCCCGCGTGCAGCAACAAAGATCCAACTCAGCCAAAAATCAATTAATTAATTAATTAATTTAAAAAAGAAAGAAGTGAGCTAAGGGGGTGTTTAAAGGAGAAAAGCAGAAAATGAGGTTGGAAACAAATGGAGTATAGAATGCTCTGACTTGGAGTGGAATCAAGGAATCAAGGAGTGATTCCTTGATTCTATGGGGAATAAATAGCTGTAAAGGCTTTTGAACAAGTAACTGATAGATACAGAGAAGTATTTTTAGAAGATTAATGTGAGATTGCAGTGGGGAGAGATGCAAGTGAGGAGAAAAGTTGGAAGACTGCTTGTAGTGGTCAAAGCTAATGACGATGAGGACTTGCAGTAAGGACAGGATGTAGGGGGCACAAGTAAGAGACATTACCAAGGAGGGACTTAGCCTGTGGCTGGCTGGATATGAAGGGACAGAAAGAATGAGGAATCCAAGATGACTTCCCTGTTCTGAGCCTGAGTAACTGTGGAAATAATGATGCCTCTTACAGTATGGGGGGCGTCCCACAGGGAGTCAGTTGGTGAAACAGCAATTCCATTCCAGGCATGTTGCATGTGAGGTGGCTGTGGAACATCCTGGCAGAGAGAGTTACAGGTGCATGGCAGAGATGATGACTTCCAGGAGGAATTGAAGTAGATAAAGTCTTAAAGAGGAGAATATGGGCAGAGCATAAGTGTCTTGGGCTGAATCATCAGGCATATTTAGCCATATTTAGGACAACTCAACAAAAATGAAATAGAATGAAGACAATTGCGACTGTATAGCACCAGAGAACGCAAGGAAAGGGAGGGTTTCAAAAAGCAAGAAATGGTCAGTAATCTTAAATACTAGAGAACTTTCAAGAATAATGAAGATGCAGCACTGAAGAGAATGCATTTAAAAATCAACAAGAGATGAATAAAGTATCAGAAACGAGGGAAGGAAGGAAAGAAGGTCAGTCCAGCTAAATTTTCTATGTCTGTCTGAATCTAGTAAGTTCTTGAGTATTTCCTCAAGCAGTCAAAAGATTTTCAAATGTAAAGTGCTATATAAAAAGAAATTTATAATAAAGATGACTAAATTTACTCAAGCATCAACATAATCTCTGTCATGGTGCCTAGCCCAAATTCCTACCAGGTAAAAAAACTGCATAAGGACTTTCCTTTATTTTTTATTTATTTATTTATTTTATTTATTTATTTTTGGCTGTGTTGGGTCTTCGTTGCTGCATGCGGGCTTTCTCTAGTTGCGGCGAGCGGGGGCTACTCTTCGTTGTGGTGCGCGGGCTTCTCATTGCAGTGGCTTCTCTAGAGCATGGGCTCTAGGCAAGCAGACTTCAGTAGTTGTGGCACATGGGCTCAGTAGTTGTGGCTCTCGGGCTCTAGAGCACAGGCTCAGTAGCTGTGGCAAATAATAAAACTTCACAATTTCAGACTGTTGGGGGAAAGAAAGATCCCATTCTGACCTGGGGGAGTAGGGAATCTCTGAAAATAGCAAACAGTTGACCCACTTAAATAAATATTGATGTTGGGAGAAAATACATTTCTACTGGCAATCTACGTTATATTGGGATTTTTTCTTATATCTGGGTGGACATTTATTCTTTTTTTTAAATTCTTATTGGAGTATAGTTGCTTTACAATGTTGTGTTATTTTCTACTGTACAGCAAAGTGAATCAGCTACACGTATACATATATCCCCTCTTTTTTTGGATTTCCTTCCCATTTAGGTCAGCACAGAGCATTGAGTAGAGTTTCCTGTGCTATACAGTAGGTTCTCATTAGTTATCTATCTTATACATAGTGTCAGTAGCATATATATGTCAATCCCAGTCTCCCAATTCATCTATTTATTCTTTGAACTAACACTTACTGAGCACCTACTGAGCTCAGAGTGAGGAATAAAGTCTAGTCCTTGACTTCTGTGAACCTGCATCCTAGTGAGCATCCTGCTGAGGAGCCCTGATGAATAATCATCTGTTTACAGTGCATACATTCTATGCTGTGATACAAGCTTTGCTAGAAGTCTGAGAGTTATAGAAGCAGAAAGAAGAGCACCTCCACCTGATTGGTGGGATCCAGAAAGACTCCTTAAAAGAAGTGCCACCTCATCTGATCTAAAGAATGAGTGAGGCTTAGACAAAGATTTATATCCAGAATATACAAAATACAACTGAAAATCAAAAAAGGAAAAGACAACCCAATAGAAAAATGGACAAGGAACTTGGACAGGTGGCTGATGAAACAGGAAATCTAAATGGTCAATAGACATATGAAACCGTGCTCAACCTCATTAGTAATCAGGAAAAATTCATGTTAAAACCACAGTGAGAAACCACTACAAATCATCCAAAATGGCTAAAATGTCAAAAGACTGCTAATACCAGGTGTTGGTAAATTGGTACAACCATTTTGAAAAAACAAAAAATGCTTTGTCATTACCTAGTTAGTGAAGATACATATACCCAGTGGAAGCGTGCACACGCATGCACCATGCAGCACATACAAGAATGTTGATAGAAGTGCTATTTGTAATAACCCCAAAAGTGTGAACAACTCAGAAATCCACGAACAAGAGACTGGAAAAATAAATTGTGGTAAACTCATACAATGCAACAGTATACCGCAGAAGTGAGCCAACTTATCCTGAAAGGGGCCGGATAGTAAATATTTTAGGCTTTGTGAGCCGTGTGGTCTCTGTCACAACTACTCACCTCGGCCAGTGTAGTGCCAACATACCATATGCAACAAAACAGGCCGTAGGCAGTACTTTGCTGTCCTCTACTATACTGCAATGAAAATGAACAAACTACAACTACACAAGCTGCCCAAGATTAATCTCACGACCTTAATGTTCAGTGAAAGAAAATAGACACAAAATACTGTATGATTCCATTTATATAAAGCTCCCAAAATTGGCAAAACTGAACTATAGTGTTTGCTTGCATTCTTGCATAGTAAACTAAAAAGAGCAAGGACTGAGGACCACAAAAGTCAAGGTAAAAAAAATAAAAGTCAAGGTAGCACAGAGCAGGAGAGGGGGATTGTGATTGAAACGGGCAGGAAGGGAGGCTTCTGGCGTGCCCGCCATTTTCTGCTTTTTGAATGGATGGTGGTTACCAAATGCTGGCAGTTTTAAGTATGTTTTGTGCACCCCGTTTGTATGTTACATTTCTACCCCCACACAAGATGTTTTTAAAGGTTAAAAAAAAAGGCTGAGTAAGGAAGTGTGGGTAAGGCAAACAAGGCTGAAAGACAAGCTGTACAGACTCAGAAATGAGAGAAAATCTCATGGTTTGTCTGGGAACTACAAGTAAAACCGAACACGCAGAGTGCAGCACATGCAGGAGGCAGCGGTGAAACACAAGGCTGCAGGAGTTTTAATGGTCATAATGCGATCTTTCGCATATCTGCCTGTAATAATGAGCTCTGTCGTCCCTTGGAGTTTGAGTGCATTTCAAAACCACAGTTGTATTACTTCAATTAAATATATTAATGAGTGACTACAAAGATGGCACCTTTATTGAAAACATAAAATGTTATGTAATTTGGACGTTATTTATATAGTAGTTTATCTTTCTAAGTAACTTAAAACATTTTGATAAGTAGAGTAAACCAGATACTCCTTTTAATATCTGTACATTAGATTGATTAACAATTTATAGTAGTCAAAAGCTTTAGCTCAGCTCATGTCTGAATTTTCACAAATTCTGAATTAACAGTGATGCAAATCAATGAAGCTTTACTTTCCTGTCGGTGCTCGGATGTACTGGCTCTGGAGTCATTCTGTCTGGTTCAATTACAGCCTTACCGTTCACTAACAATTTGGGCAAGTTATCAAATCTCTCTCTTCCTGAGTTTCCTCATCTGAGAATAATGATAATATCTGCCTTGTGGAGTTTTTGTAAGGGCTAATTAAGGTTAGGCATGTAAAGCACTTTGCCTAGTGCCTGGCGCAAAATATGTACTTGGTATATGTTACTTATTATTTTTTATTATAATTGCTAGATATAATATGGAGTTTGACAGTCTGTTCCCTTTTGAAAATATGGTAAAATTGCTTGCCAGTGTTTGTACATCGTGCTTTTATCTGAGGAAACAATGTTTCATAAATATTTCAAAAATACATACCAATCTTCAGAAGTAAATTGGTGGAAAGAACATATACATGTCTTGGACTGTTTTCATAGAGTTACATCATCAGAGCAAACCTTTTGGCATTGAGTAAGTTCTTAGCTTTTTACTAGAATGTGACTTTTTCTATTTTTTTTTTTTATAAATTTATTTGTTTATTTATTTTTGGCTGTGTTCGGTCTTCGTTGCTGCGCGCAGGCCCTCTCCAGTTGCGGGGAGCAGGGGCTACTCCCCGCTGTGGTGCGCGGGCTTCTCATTGCGGTGGCCTCTCTTGTAGAGCACGGGCTCTAGGAGTGCGGGCTTCAGCAGCCGTGGCTTGCAGACTCAGTAGTTGTGGCTTGCAGGCTCTAGAGTGCAGGTTCAGCAGCTGTGGCGCACGGACCTAGCCACTCTGTGGCATGTGGGATCTTCCCGAACCAGGGCTTGAACCCGCGTCCCCTGCATTGGCAGGCGGATTCTCAACCACTGCGCCACCAGGGAAGCCCTCTATTTTTAAAATTTGATATTTGTCTATGAAGCTTTTAAGCAAAGGACCATAAAAAACTCTACTGATATTTTATTTTGGAAACTATGAGGATAAATGATAGACTTGCTTAACCTTCAGCACATTTCAGTTTTAATCAGAAAAGTCCACTCTGCATGTATATAGTTTTCAAAGCAGCTGCAAAATACTTTCCTTCACCAGTTCTTCACAATAGCCTTGTAAGGTGTAATAAAGCTTATACAAATCGTGTAGCATTGATTGAACGGCAACCAACCCCACCCATTAACGCTGTCAACAACACCATTTGTTCCTTCTCCCAAGGAACTCTCAGCGGCTGGGGAGCTAAGAAGAGCAAGATGGCTTGCAGCTGCTGCTAACTGCCTGTGCTGTTCAGTTCTAGCCAAAACAACCACACCTCCCCCCTAATTTCCTGTGTTTAAAAAGTAATAGAGTCTCTGATATTACTGCCCCAGTGTAAGGACATCAAATCAAAGGCTTGGCTTCAAACACCAAGCCTATCGTGGAGACATAATTATTCACTCTGGTGAGCGCTGATGAAAATGCCTCACTCTGCGTGCACAGCTTGCCCCTTCCTCACCTCTCTAAGCTGAATCAGGCTGCCAGTCTCTTTTCAGCACAATTTAAAACATTATTAAGAATCGAGGGGATTACCTGAAGGGAAGTTCTCAACAAAATTCCCAGATTTATTTCACCTTTCCTTGCTCCTAGGTTTACCTTTCTTGAATGACACTGGCATGTTTAAAATAAATCACAATGTAGGATAAGAAGGACAATTTGTCAACAGAATGAACCCCAGCCCTCCTATCACCATCATCCTCCTGTCCCCACTAATGAGGAAGATTTGGATCACTTTCTGTGTCCTAGGATGCTGAACACTGTCTAAGATGGTCTGGGTGGCCTGGCCTGGACCTGGGCAGGCTCTGGGGTCTGCAGAATCCCTGGGGCGACCCAGAGGAGAAGCTGCAAACCAACAAGACATGCGCCATATTCAGCCTTTAGACAGGTCTCGCTTGGTGTGTATAGTGTTAAGATATTTGAATTAACTGTCACTTTTTAAAGTTGGGAGATATTACATAAGAATCTGGATTTGGGGGTTTTCTTAAAAAAATAGAAGATCCAGCAACACTGGGCCCACATGACCACATGGCAGCACTGGACCAGGGCTGCTGCACTCTTGGATGAGGTATTAAGTCTTCCCCAGGTCCCTCCTTCAGCACAGCCCCTTTCCTTGTTTTATCAGGCTGATACCTTTGGACATTTGAGTCTGGGGCTCAATGGAGCAGATCAGCGTGAGTTAGGGACTGTTATTTGGAGTGAGTTAGTGGGGGCGGGGGAGGGGGACACCTAATCTATAGGGTGAGTTAGGGACCTGAGATCTAGAGCATGAGTTAGGGGCCTCTGATACAGAATTCTACAGATGCGGAGCCAGGCTGGGCTTTTGGAATAAATCCAGATCTCTACAATGATCTTCCTGGAGATTTTTTTAAACCAAAAATGACATCTCTGAGGGCAACTTCATTCGAAACTGTCTTTCTAAGCTGGGCCACCAACAGACAGGCACATCACTGATATTTGAGTGTTTACTTTGTACCAGGTCCTGGGCTCATGCTTTACAATTACTATCAAAGCATCTCTATGAAGTTAATACCATTGTTTGTCCCTGTCTCAGAAAGGCAAATTAACTTGTTCCAGATCTAGTAAATGGCATGAGTTGAGCCCAGGTGATTTGCTTCCAGATCCTAATGCTCTTAGAATAGTGTGCTGCCTCTCATTCCACAGGGGAGGACTTTAACAAAGCAACCAATAGTTGTATAGCACATGCTACATGCCAGATACTTTCTAGGAGCACATATAAATTTATTTAATCCTAACGACCCTATAGAGTAGACTCTATTATTATTCTTACCTTGAAGATGAGGAAACTGAGGCACTTGGGTGCGAAGTACCTTGCCAGGCTAGTAAGTGGCAGAACTGGGATTTGCATCCAGGCATTCTGGTCCGAAGGTCTTTTTTTTTTTTTTTGGCTTGTGGGATCTTAGTTCCCCGACCGGGGATTGAACCCCGGCCCTCAGCAGTGAAAGCAAGGAGTCCTAACCACTGGACCACCAGGGAATTCCCCCTAGAGTCTATTTTCTAAACTACTGCTCCATGAGCACCCTGGAGCTCTGTTCACTGAATATGTTAATGTTACAACCAATTTTTCATTCATTTGGTCCTTTAACAAGTATTTTTCAAGCACTTATCATAATTGTCATGTCTATGCCGAGTGCTATTTATCGAAAGACACAGACCTCCAATAGAAGAACATGCTCATTTGAGACAGTTGAATAATTAATGTAAAGCACTGAGCCCAAAATGACATGATCTTTACAAAAACTTATGTGTAAGATATGCTTATTAGTACTGATGTACAATTTTTTTTCTCCCTTTGTAACTTTCCTGGATTTCTCAGTTTGTAATTCCTCTCAAAACTTCTGTGTGTGTGTGTCTTTGTGTGTTTCAGGCATTAACATTTCTTTTGCATTGAACTCAAGACAATAACCTTACTTTATTGAGAGTGCAAGAGGATGTAGATTAGACTAGAAAAGCTGGATTTGTTCCACTGACACAAAATTTCTCTGACATCACCAGAGAACAAGGTGTTCCTTAGAAATACATTCTCTACCTGAACAGGAACGTCTTTAAGCACCAGTGTCCTTCTGTTATAACTATCTTCTTGTGATTCTATTTAACGTGTTACAAAATTCTACCTTTGTTTTACAACAAAGAAACAATAGAACAGAACGGAGGGAATGATTTCATTATCACTATCAATCGGACCAATGAAGTGTAGAAAGTCCTTTAAGAGACCTCAGGCTGTAAAGTTTTTACAGTTCTTTTATCTAGTTTTATAATTCATTTTATTCCCTCTGATGTCATCTGTACCCCTTGCTGCCATCACTGTGTCCTTGCTACTTCTATCCCAGTAGGGGTTCCAAGCCTCTACCAAAAGACTTAGCACTAGACCTGAGATGCTTTTAAGTTGTACACACAAACACAGAACTAATAACATTGAATCTCATAGTCAGAAAGCTGTGCCCTTTTCAGTTCTTTTTAAGCCTTCCAATCAGTTTGGAGTTACTATGTCTTTAACACCTCTCTAATGGCTAATTCTCCCTTTCAACAAAGAGAGAGCGGGGCTGTGGCTCAGTCCTTGGCAGATAACAGTATCCAGCTAGAATTTGATAAGTATTTTCTTTTTGTTGTATTTATTCTTATGTAATTTTCTACTTATGGTAAGTGATTCTGGTTTTATGCCCTTAAGGAATTCTCAGTCTAACAGCAGAGACAAACACATAAACAAGTATCTATTAATACAGATTGATAAGGGAACTAGTAGAATGCACAGCACAGAGGAAGGAATGATTAACTCAACTTGGGGAGCAGGAAAGGAAACGAAGTTCTGGCAACATGAAACAGTGTGCCAGGCTCAGGAACTCCTGTGGTTCAGTCCTGCCAAAGCGAGATGTACAAGAAAAAGGATGACAAGAGTGAAAGCTGAATAAGTAGACAGAGGCCAGACTATGAAGGTTCTTTTGTATCATGCTAAGCATTTCCATTTTCTACAATAAGCAATGAGATTCAATAAAAGATGGAAATTTTCTTTAAATTTTTGTAGGATTAGTATATAGTTCTAAAAATAAGTTTAGGCTATGTTTCATTCCTTAGTCTTAACAGTTTATTCTAGTTTATAGTTTTTTAGTTCCTTTGTTTGGAAATCAGGGTTGATAGTTAAAATACTAAAAAAGTAAGACCAAATGAATCACGGAGTGATTGCCACACAACCGTGCAGAACTGGGTCATTTTGCAATGAAATCCAGCTGTTTCTTCCAAACCCAGGATCAGTCTCTTTGTTTTTATTCCTATTCATAATTATGAAAATATATTGTAGATTAGTTTAAATCCAAAAGAGGATGAAAATTTGAGTAAATGGATTCATGCTGGTTTATATAACTTTTCTTTGAGTGCTTTATTTTCACTTGAGAAGTTGGCATGAACCCACGTGAATCCAAGTGGTGGATTTCTGTTCCATCACGTGGATATTAATGTAAGAGGAGGTAGGGATTTCCTCTGACCCTTCTTCCTTGTCTGCTTCTTAACCTACTTCCTGTGTTTGGGCAATTAACAGCAGCTATTTGCTGGACAGCACTGACCACACTGACAGAAGGCCAACAGCCAGCACTGCCCCTACCTGGAGTTCATTTCATATGTTTTGTTATTCAAGAGATAGCCAAACTGCAGCTCCATTTCTAGATATTAAGTCTTGGTTGTTTTCCAGAAAATGAGAAATATTGTCACAGAAAATGAAGTTGTTTTTAAAATTAATACTGCTAGAACATTCATTTTCCCATATAACACACCCTTTTCCTTTTACTAAAAACTACACAGATTGTACTATTCTATAGTTTCTACAGATTTGCCCTGCTTCAAAGGAATGTTCCAACTGCATATCAATTTTGCGTTTAAATTTCCTGTGTATTTAGAATTTTTACTTATTAAGAAGAACTTCTGGTTGCCTTTACTTTTTCAATTTCTTTACTCAAGTATTTATATAAGTGCCATAAGAAACCATATTTTTAGTTTCCCAGAGAAACTTAAAACACGATGTTTTTGAAATGTAATTAGAAATAAGAAAGCACTTGACAGGGACTTCCTTGGTGGCGCAGTGGTTAAGAATCCGCCTGCCAATGCAGGGGACGTGGGTTCAATCCCTGGTCCGGGAAGATCCCACATGCTGCGGAGCAACTAAGCCCGCGAGCCACAACTACTGAGCCCGCGTGCCCTAGAGCCTGCATGCCACAACTACTGAGCCCACATGCTGCAACTACTGAAGCCCACACACCTAGAGCCCGTGCTCCACAGCAAGAGAAGCCACCGCAATGAGAAACCTGTGCACTGCAACGAAGAGTAGCCCCTGCTCACCACAACTAGAGAAAGCCCATCGTGCAGCAATGAAGACCCAACAGAGCCAAAAATAAATAAAATATTTTAAAAATAATTAAAAAATTAAAATGTGTCTATAAATAAATAAATAAATAAATAAATAAATAAAATAAAACTGCCTTATTTGAAATATATATATAGGGCATTGTATTTCTACTTTAAGACATATTGGTAATACTATATATCTGCCAGCTGCTAAGATTACTTTTGCTTTTTCTGAAATTAAATTAGAAAATATATAATACCTGTTAGTATAACTTTATTTGAGATTAAATCATATGGATATGTTTCCTATTCATTAGTATTATCATACGTAGATAGAAATAATATGTAATTCAACTTTATGAATGTGCAAATCTCTCTTTGCATTTGATATTTCAGCTTCGCCAAACCCAGAAGTAATCAAGATAAATTCAATTCTGGATATAGTAACAAAAGTGGAAGACTACTATCTTAAAGGATATATTGTTGGGGCTATTCATCCTGTTATACAACCTGTTGGGCAGCAAAAACACCTGCCTGCAAGTTACCTATACAGGGTGGTGCTATCGCGCTTGAAATTAAGGTAAGCCTGACGCTCCAGAAAACTGTCATACTAAGAAGCTGTTGAGAGAGACAGTTTTCTTTGGCTAAAAGTTTGAACAAAGTGATGGAGAATAAAGGATAATTAGGGGTTTTGGCTTAAGGCACATTTTCCAGCAGTTGAACCTTGATTAGGAGAAGGAAACTTAAATCTCCTTCCTTAAAACTTCTCATAGATTTAGCCCCTTGCAGACAAACAGGTCCTAGGTAAGGATGTCAATGAAAAAAGGGAAAGGAAAATAGACTCAAGAAGCACCTGAAAGCTGGTATAGCAACTTCAGCAGATGAGGGGGTATCAATTAGCTACATCCTATCACTGGGCTAAAAGAGCTGACTGAACAAGTCCACTTTCACTGAGCATTTTTTTGAACTGTCCTGTATTGTTTTATTAATAATGGCAACAGAAACTATCTTTAACTTCCAAAACTTTTACAGCCAAAAGGCCTACATGCCAAGTTCTCACAAACTGGATAGATCTCTTATCAGCTTTTTCCAAAAAATAGGATGGGAAAGCCAGAAAGCCATCCATTTTAGGTTCTTTTTTAATAGCTGTTTTTCCAAACAATACTACAAACGTTTTTGCCAACCAAGCTTGTATGTTTCATAATATTCAAAATACTGTTACTCCTTCCAATGAAGAATGAAAATAACCAGACCAATGTCTTTGATTAGCACACTAAATTTTTTTTACACAACTCTTCAACTGTATCAAAATCATCTCAAAGACCAGGGTAAAAACTGTGTTTTCTCTTTAGAGCGATTTTAACTATGAAAGGGCTAAGCTGAGAAGGGAAAAGAGAGAAAACAGGAAAATTGGGAAAAAAAGAAGAGGCTTTAAAAAATCCCAGATGTGCTTTTTAGGGACACTGTCTGCTACTGAGTAACTAACTGCCTGCCTACACATGTCTGAGAGGGCATGTACACAAGCAGCTTTCACCATGACAGGGCACCTCATCAGATATTTACTAGTTCAAGCATTACTAAGTAAATATGCCATTTACCACACCATAGCAACACTTATGTCCTAATTACAAATCTTACAAACCATGGATAAATTATTTTTCTCTTTTCGCATTACTTCAAATAGATTTAGCAGTGCCCTGCCAGGGCTAATAATCAAGGGGTGACGATCAGAAAAGAAGAAAAAGGAAAAAGACAGGACAATATTTATCTGCACTTAAATAGGATTGTTACTTGTGCTTTTGTACAATAATGAGGTATAACAGTGATCTAAAATCATTTCTCATAACTTATCAAAACAACAGACGTGGAGCTTTTCTTTCATGTTAAATTAGAAATTAAATTAATAGAGGTTTTAATTAAGGAAATCTAAATTAATAGAAGTTATTGTGTTTTTCCAATATTTTTACATAAGAAGACAGCCATTAGGGTCGAAATAACAAAGAAAAAGGATTGCCTTGAACTTATTTGTGAGTTTCTCACTCATTTTCACATGAGCATATTAGCTGAAAATCAGCAATTGGCTTCCAACCATAAACATATTCTCTGTTACAGCACGAAGCATTCGACAGCACCCAGTGGACAAAGACGCCCAAGGCTTGTGATTGAGGAATGTCCTCTAACTTTTGAGACACAAACAAATGACGTAGCAAAAGAACTGATAGAAAAGGTACTAAAAGTATACATTTTTTCATGGGATATTGAGAAATATTTCTTCTTTCATGGATATTGAGAAATATTGAGAAATATTTCATATTTCTTCTTCATCAATTTCCTTTCCTACTTTAAAAAGAACAGGAAAATTATAGGTGACTTAGTCTACCAGAATTTAAAACAAATTGAAGCACAGGTACCAAATTGTAGAGTTAAAAACAGAAATACAGGCCAGTGAAACAGAATGGAAATGCCAGAAATAGATTTCTACATATATAAGAAGTTTCATAACAAACCTGATGAAATAAAATGGGGGAACAACCATTACTTCGTAAGTGCTGCTGGGAAAATGAGCAATTGTTCTATAGTAAATAGACTCCACACTTTTCACATGAGATAAAGAGGTAATTTTTTATTTCAAGTGCAAAAAATCTGAAAGAAAATGAAAGAGTGGACATATTTAATTATGAATAGATTGAGTAATTTGAGTTTGAATATATAAAGATTTATATACTAGGAAAAAAAAGAATCGGGGGGACATCTGCAGCAAATGTGTCTTATGGAAGCTTCATTTTCTGAATATATATGAAACGAATACAAACGCATGAAAGTATATTCAGTCTTTTTTTTTTTTTTTTTTAATTTATTTTTGGCTGTGTTGAGTCTTCGTTTCTGTGCAAGGGCTTTCTCTAGTTGCGGCGAGCGGGGGCCCCTCTTCATCGCGGTGCGCGGGCCTCTCACTGTCGCAGCCTCTCTTGTTGCGGAGCACAGGCTCCAGACGCTCAGGCTCAGTAGTTGTGGCTCACGGGCCTAGTTGCTCCGCGGCATGTGGGATCTTCCCAGACCAGGGCTCGAACCCGTGTCCCCTGCATTGGCAGGCAGATTCTCAACCACTGCACCACCAGGGAAGCCCTATATTCAGTCTTGAATGGACAGACAGAATCCATGGACAGAAAGGAAACACAAATAATAAAGAGACATTTTGGCAAAGGGTTCAACCTAACTAATAATTTTTAATGTAAATAAAAACTGAGAAGTAATAACTTACCAGTATTAACTGAGAAATTAAATTGAAAATATTAAATTCAATGTTGGAAAGAACTTTAAGAAAACATTCATATACATTCACATACAATGCAATTGACATTGTAATAAATTAGTACAGTGTTTCTGAATACCAGTTTGGCAATAAAAGTCATAAATCTTGTTTTATTTTGTGACCCAGTAATTTCCTCTTTAGGAATCTATTCCAAGAAATTAATTGAAAAGGGAAAAATCATGTTTATACAAAGATATTTTAATCAACAGTGAATAGGGGCCAAATTCTCAACAAGTGGAAAACTGAGAAGGAAGCAATGGTCCATCAATATGATAGACTATTTTATGGGCATTGAACATGACAACTATCTTAACTGTTGAGAGTAAAACGTCTATTCAATATAACTTAATTGAACCTTAAATGAAAAATTGAACACTATATGTATATTGATTAAAACCAAAAAAAAAGAGTTGTACATTCATAAGTATTCTAAATTGACAGGATTTGATGGTGAAAGTTTGGGTGTTTTTTTTTAATTTTAGTTGCGTTGACATATGTGTAAGGCTTAGCTTTTACTTAAATGAATACTGCCAAAAACCTAAGGCATTTCCTGTCAAATAAGAAACTGTGAAATTTGTTCGCTGTTTCTGTTTTTCCCAAGCTTTAAATGACCGTGTGTGTAAGATTATCTGTGGTTTGTGTTTAGCCAGTTAGAGCTGCCAATGATACTTCCCATTTAGATATAAAGTCACCATTCAATAAGGTTTTTCAGGAACAGTCTTTGACACTAGATTTTTATAAACAAGGTACACATACTATTTACTACTACTATTCTGGGAAAAAAAATTTTTTTTCTGGGAATAAATCCACTCCAGAAACAAAAATCTAACTGCTAATTTAGTCTTAATAGATCATCATGAGAGCATTTGTTTTGTATTTGACTTCCTGGACACAAAGGTCTATTTAAACAGGAAAGTACTATTATTTCAGCAATTAAAGTAATGGGGTTATTTTATGAAGAGAAAAGCTTCAGGAAAAATAGCACGTGAAATATTTGAACATTGCCCCGTCTATGAACAAGAGCAATAGATGAGTGCCAAATATTATTTTTGAACGGCTGCCTTATATAAAGAGTTGATTGTTAAACAGCTAGATTTTAAGTCATTTTAACATTATGTGAATGTTTGCTCTTTTTTTAAATTTAGATTTACAAGTGTTTTCCCCAGGATTTTAAAATAAAAATCACATGAAAAACATCAATCTTGCAACTTAAAAAACGGAAAAGACAGTAATACACTATATGATACCAGCTTTTCCAGTTTTTCCATTACTAAAACTTTTTAGTAATAGAGAAAGTCTTCTGCAATTTTTCACCCAAATCAACGAATAAGACCTAGAGAAAGCACTGACATTAAATTTACCGGTTTCTACCTGCCTCCTCACCACCTCCTTCTCCTCTCCCGGGAAACCTGATATAAAGGACAATTTATGGTTATTTTTAAGGCTTCTTGCACTGTCACAGTCTTAATGTGTTAATTTATAGGAGTAAACGATATTGTGCCAGCAGTGTTTGTCCTAGCTCCATACACCCACACCCTCTGTCCGTCTCAGCTAAGTTACAGCAGCCTCCATTGCTGTCTGGTTTCACCCCGCTTCTTCCTGGCCTTTTTCATTCCATTTTATTTCTGACTATAGACGTTTGCACTTGCAACCTCCATCATAACTCTTTCTTCGCCTCCCAGGTGAATTTAAAACATTTAAAATCTTTAAAACAGTGGCCGTATAAAAGATGTTGCTATTTCTTTATTTTAACTTATTTAACGAGTACTTATAGAGCACCTATAGGTACAAAACATTGCAACACAAAAGTGAGTAAGATAGTACATGCCCTCAGAAGAATCGTCAGCTTAACACAGGAGAAAAACGTGGACACAAAAAGAACAAAGAAATGATGCAAAAGCAGAGAAAGAGAAAAGAGTTGAGCATGAAAATAACCACTCTTAGGGTCTCAAATTATTTCACTGGCATTATTTCATGTGCTTCTGAACCCTAGTCTTTAACTGATAGGACTGAATCTAATCATGTGTATTTGGCCCAGAAAGGAGATAATAGTACCAAGATATAAGCAAATCAGAAACTTCTGATTTGGGCTTATGCATTATATGTACGCATTTGTCAAGAATTAGTCTTTTAACAGTTTTCTTTACACACAAGCAAACAAAGCTGTATGTTTTCTGCTTTTAAATTAATGTCTCTTCTTTATTATTAAGATGTATTTGGTAATTTTTTTTTTTTTTTTTTTATGGAGGAGAAAGAAAGAATGGCTTTATTTCTTTGCCAGGCAAAGAGTGAACACAGTAGCCTAGCACCTCAAGAACTCTGCCCCCCTCCCTGGGGAATAGGGAGAGGTCGGTAATGTTATTTTTGAGGATTTCTTGGGATAGTTTTAAATTTTGCTTCAACTAGAGAAACCATTGTTAACAGGGCTGCAAAAATCATGCTATGGAATTATTAGTTCTTCCCAAATAGTAACCTCTTGGAGAAAATATAATTTTTAAAGTAAGTAATTAATTTACTTATTTGTTTGTTTGTTTATTTATTTATTTTGGCTGTGCTGGGTCTTGGTTGCGGCACGCGGGCTCTTCATTGCAGCGCAGGCTTCTCTAGTTGCGGCACATGCGGGCTTAGTTGCAGTATGTGGGATCTTAGTTCCCCAACCAGGGATCAAACCTGCATTGGGAGTGCAGAGTCTTCACCACTGGACCACCAGGGAAGTCCCGAAAATATAATTCTTGTTTTCACAGTTTCTAAAGTGTATCAGTTCTGCTTGAAGAAACCACAAACATAGTGTGACATGGTCTTAGGATTGGTGCTATATTAGAGGTCATTAATTTGTTTATGAATGGGTCTTTACTGGTCGATTTACTCCTTTTCTAATGGATTTCCTTAATAAGCCTGAAGGTTAATTGATAAAGCAATTAATGCAAATGAAGTTTACGTTTTGTTCTACCATGTCTTTTTAAACCTCAGATTAATGGAGGTGCTAAAAGAGGAATGAAATTTGTTGGATTCATATCACAGCACTGTCCACCACTTAAATTCTGCAATGGAACCAACCATGATGGAGATACAGAATCAGCACTACATGTGAGACACAGTTCAGAGGAAAACTGTAAAATTTGGAATGAAGGAGCATTAAGTGGGCAATCATCTGAAAGTGGAATTGAGGAAGAACTACATCATGAAAGCGGACAGTGTCAAATGGAGCGAGATGGCAGCCCCAGTTTCT
This sequence comes from Balaenoptera musculus, assembly GCF_009873245.2. Classification (NCBI taxonomy): domain Eukaryota; kingdom Metazoa; phylum Chordata; class Mammalia; order Artiodactyla; family Balaenopteridae; genus Balaenoptera; species Balaenoptera musculus. The sequence goes on along the minus strand of NC_045791.1, from coordinate 75,544,078 downwards.
CTAAATCAAGAAAGGGAGAAGGTAACAGACAAGATGGGTAGAAATAGGGTGTATATTAGTTTAAATTTAGCAGAAGTATGTTTTTGAGGGTTTTTTAACAAATATGAGGCAAATTAAATCTCTAATGAGTATAAAGATGAAAAAACTAGTATAAACTTGTCTTGATTTTTTAAAATTATTACACCTGGAATAAGGTAGGGCAGTTTTCCAAACAGTTATCCCTAGCATGGTCATACACCACCATCCACATAACGAAACTTTGTGTTGAAAATTGGTTCCCATTTAGTCATACACCAACTCCTCTGTAAAATGGAGGCTGTGCATGGATACACAAAAAAGTGATTCTGTAAAGAAAGCTGTTCTGATTTATGTTTCTCCCTATAAACAGTGTGTGAGAATTTTAGTTTTGGCCTTTCCCATTTCATGGGTGCTTCTCACCTTTGAAGTTAATTGGCTTTCTTTGATCACCAGTTAGAATATTAAAATGCACATCATGATGAAACAACTAATATAACAATAGTGCCTGCATTCTTTTTTTTTTTTTTAATTTATTTTTGGCTGCATTGGGTCTTCGTTGCTGCACGCAAGCCCTCTCCAGTTGCGGCGAAAAGGGGCCACTCCTCGCTGCGGCGTGCGGGCCTCTCACTGCAGTGGCTTCTCCCGTTGCAGAGCACGGGGTCTAGCCACGCGGGCTTCAGTAGTTGTGGCTTGCGGGCTCTAGAGCACAGGCTCAGTAGTTGTGGCGCATGGGCCTAGCTGCTCTGCGGCACATGGGATCCTCCCGGACCAGGGCTCAAACCCCACGTCCCCCATATTGACAGGTAGATTCTTAACCAATGCGCCACCAGGGAAGCCCGTGCCTGCATTCTTAAATAACTTTAAACAATAGTTTTATTCTTCTTTGCAGCTAGCAAGTCTTCCAAGAAGTTGAGAGTATTTTTTAATGTATTTCAGACTGTTCTAAGTTTTCTGATACGTTTACGGGTACGCTTTAAAAAGCACTAATAAAGAAAATCAAAGACTATGTACACCTTAGAGTTAAGAGTCTGCAGCCAGACTGCCTCAGTGTCTTTAATAGAAAGGGTGTTGTTGTGAGAAGTAGACACGAGATGTCTACAAAGTGCTTAGCCCAGTGCCTGGCACAGAATAGACTCTTTATTAAGTTAGCTACTATTAACTGATCCTTTGATCAGTGTTGGTGCTAAGGCCACACACACTGGTGGCATCGGCTTTCTGGGTTGTAGTGAGATTGCTCAATATTCGTGCATGGCAGAGACCCATTGGACCACGGTCAACACAGCCTCCTTAAGAAAGGACCCAGAGCATTTCCCAACTCATCATCTCACCACCTCACCACCACCAACACCCTCCCATTTTTTTCACCAGTTCCCTAGCTAACAACCACCCTGTTTTTCCTGCAGTGTGCAAAATTTAGGAATGTGAGTTTAGGAATGTAAGAGCTGTTGGAGTTGTGGCCAGAGAGCTACCCACTATATTCCACCCACAGCTACCTTTAAACTCCTGCTGGTTCCCATCCTAACTTTGATTAGATCAGGTGTCTGTTCCAAGTCTTTTAAGTTTCAAATCCAGTATGCTACTTAATTTAATTATCAGTCTTTAGATTCTGCTATCTATTTATTTTAAAACCCTATACTTTTTGATAACTTTTCTATGGCAGTGGTTGGTTCTTAACTTTTGGTGCTGGGGGGTGGGAGTGAGAGCGATAGCGATGGGGGCTGGGGGGAGACCAACAAAAGATCTCTTGAAGAGTCTGGTGAAATCCATGGAGACTCACCCAGAAAAACACACATAACACACATACCCCTAACACTCTGTGACACAAGTGGTGTTAGACTTCCTAAAACACAACCATAAATGTGGGTCCATAGACCCCCAAGTTAAGAATTTGCTAACTTGTAAAGTATATGATCCAGCAGTTCCATGTCTAAGTATGCATTCTAGAGTCACTCTCACATATGCGTCCAAGGAATGAATAATGTTTGTAATAACAAAAATTCAGAAATAATGTATATGTCCATCAACAGGAGAAAAGTAAACTGGAATGCTATATAGCAGTTAAACTAAATGAATAAGATCTATATGTATTAAATACACTTCAAAAGCATAATGTTGAACAAGAAAATCAACTTATAGATTGATACATACAGTATAATACCATTTTTTTAAAACTTTTTAAACTGAAAAACATTGTTTTTAAACTGCAAAACATCATTTATGTGTAAAGAAATGTGTATTAAAAGAATAAAAGAACTTGCATGAGAATAATAAACACCAAATTCATTACAGTAGCTATTTCTGGAGAATAGGATTAGGGGAGATACATCTTGAGCCTCAAGTACATCCATTTCTCATTTCCTTGAAAAAAATCTGAAGCAAACCTGGCCCAATGTTAACATTTGATAAAGCTGAGTGGTGGATAATTTTATTATTCTCTATGCTTGTTTGTGTGCTTGAAATAGCTCATGATTAATTTTAAAAAAAAAGATTTTAGGAATCTTTTCAATAAAATTATAGTTTTCCCCTTTTTTCTTGCTTCTGAACACCTATCCTCAGATAACAAGTTGTATACAGTCTTCAATGATTTTGAGGATGAATCAACCTGCTGGACCTATCAGGAAGGCATCCTGTCAATGAAAGTAACAAGAAAAGGCTCTGTTGTTAGTACACTTGATGCCGATTGGCTGGAGTTAACTACATTTTATTATAAACAAGGCTTGTCTTTAATCGATTCTTTTGTATGCTGGGAAACATCTAAAGGTGAGTTTTATATTATGATATGTTGATATCTAAAGAATTTGACCTTGTGTCAGAGTTGGTGGAAATGTTTTTGCCTCTCAAGTTCAATGGCTAAAAGAACAGATATTATTTTTTTTTTAATTTTATTTTATTTACTTATTTATTTCTTATACAGCAAGTTAAAAGGACAGATATTATTCCTAAGAAAATAGATTCTAATTATTACACAACTCTGTAGCTTTAATTTAGAAGCTTAAACATCCTGTGTGGTACTATTATAATGTGATGTTTGCTGTTGGGTTGTGACTATCAGAAATGGACAAACCACTGTGTGATCAATTAGTAGCATTTTCCAAATAAGATGTACTACAGCAGCCCAATCAGGAGGTTTATGATGACATTTGACAATTACTATCCAAATTTATTACATTAGCCCAATTTTGGAGACTACCTACCATGTCCTCCAGTCTAAACCTGACATTCGAAAATTCGTATAGAAAAATAAACTTTGGTTCAGAAAATTATATTGACCTATATTTATTTATGCCTTCCCCTTATCCTTCATCTTTATCTAACCTTCTTCTTTTAGTTATAATGGGATATGTAATCATTCATGTCTATCATAAAAACAAATAAATCTTTCCAAAAATTATTTCTAAAGAAAGTGTTTTTTAAAAGAGATTAGTGCTGGGACTTCCCTGGTGGCGCAGTGGTTAAGAATCCACCTGCCAATGCAGGGGACACAGGTTCGAGCCCTGGTCCGGGAAGATCCCACATGCTGCGGAGCAACTAAGCCTGTGCGCCACAGCTACTGAGCCTGTGCTCTAGAGCCCATGAGCCACAACTACTGAGCCCGCGTGCCACAACTACTGAAGCCCACATGCCTAGAGCCCATGCTCCGCAACAAGAGAAGCCACCGCAATGACAAGCCCACACACCACAACAAAGAGTAGCCCCTGCTCGCCACAACTAGAGAAAGCCCGTGTGCAGTAACAAAGACCCAATGCAGCCCAAAATAAATAAATAAATAAATTTATTTATTTTAAAAAATAAATAAATAAAAGAGATTAGTGCTGGGACTTCCCTGGTGGTGCAGTGGTTAAGAATCCACCTGCTAATGCACGGGACACAGGTTCGATCCCTGGTCTGGGAGGATCCCACATGCCACAGAGCAACTAAACCTGTGCACCACAACTACTGAGCCTGCGCTCTAGAGCCCGCGAGCCACAACTACTGAGCCTGCGTGCCACAACTACTGAAGCCCGCGCACCTAGAGCCTGTGCTCCGCAACAAGAGAAGCCACCGCAATGAGAAGCCCACACACCTCAATGAAGAATAGTCCCTGCTCCCCGCAACTAGAGAAAGCCTGCGCACAGCAACGAAGACCCAACGCAGCCAAAAATAAATAAATTTATTTTTAAAAAATAAAAGAGATTAGTGCTAAAAAAAAAAGAACAAAGATAGTAAGGAGACTGGAAAAATGCATTAGGAAGGATGGTGGTTATGAAAATCAGAATAGTTAGGGACCATGACTTGGGGTTAGAGGAAGGAATGAACAAGCAAATAAAATGAGATCTCAATAAACCCTATTATTATTAAATCAGCCTAGTGATACCTTAACTAATACAACTAAAGACTTTGGATGATTATTTTAAATTATCGAGTCATGTTCCAATAGGTCTCTTTAAGTAGCAACCAAGAGTAAGGATCTAGCTCATTGGAGCACCCCAAAATATATCACCTTGCATAGTGCTTGGCACTTAGCAAGTGCTCAATAAATATTTATTTGTATTTTTGGTTACTGGAAACTTCTTCCAAGTTGATCTTTTATGGAAACAGCCAGACCTGATATGAAGCACATGGACTTTAGCATCAGACAGACAAGGGTTTAAATCCTGTGTCCTCTACTTAGAGCTGTGTGACCTGGGGAAGTTAGTTGAGCTCATTGAGCCTCAGTTTCCTAAAAGGGGGATAAAAACACTCCTACTAACTGTTGTGAGAGTTTAATAAGATATAGTACGTACAAAAAAAAAAAAAAAGATATAGTACGTACAAAGTAACTCCCACGCGCCTTGCCCACTGTCAGAGTTCATTTTCTGGGGTTGGTCTTTTCTCCTGCCACTTGCTAGATGCACTTACAGTACTTTTTCTGGGTTTTTTTAGCAGGTTTTCCATTTCTTTTTAGTTAACTTTTATTTATTTTTGGCTGTGTTGGGTCTTCATTGCTGCACGCAGGCTTTCTCTACTTGCAGCGAGCGGGGGCTACTCTTTGTTGCAGTGCTCGGACTTCTTATTGCAGCGGCTTCTCTTGTTGCGGAGCATGGGCTCTAGGCATGCGGGCTTCAATAGTTGCCGCACACAGTAGTTGTGGCTCTCGGGCTTAGTTGCTACAAGGCATGTGGGATCTTCCCAGACCAGGGTTCGAACCTGTGTCCCCTGCACTGGCAGGCGGATTCTTAACCACTGCGCCACCAGGGAAGCCCCTACAGTACTTTTAGTATGAATCATCTATTTGAAGGTCAGTTTATGCTTCATATATTCCCTCCCGCCCCATCTCTTTCTCTTCGCTCCAAAGAGTCTGAGTTAGAGCCGTTCAAAAGAAAGGTGGGGGAGGGGGGCGGTGATCTCCTGGCGGTCCAGTGCTTAGGACTCCGCGCTTTCACTGCCGTGGGCCCAGGTTCAATCCCTGGTAAGGGAATTAGGATCTCACAAGCTTCGAGGCACGGCAGAAAAAAAAAAAAAATCCATTCCAAATTTTGGATTGTGACTAACTGCTGAAGGAAAGACAAAAAAATCCTCCTTTCACAGTGTCTTTCAGGCATCCCTGCCTTGGGCTTTGTCTGATGATGAAAATAAAATTAGCCACAGCAGTTGCCAGCCAGAGGCTCTGTAGGGCTTTTGTTCTTAAAGCCTCAGAAGCTATTTAGAGAGCCCGGGGGAAAGTCTTTCCCTCTCAGCAGCTCTGGAATGTCTCATTAGACGTTTTGCATTGCAGGCCTTGCCAAGCCCCAACAAGCCACGAGCCACGGTCTGTAAGGTCTGGCAATTGGGTGTGTCACTCGGGACTTTCCTGGGAGTATACAGGGAAGCTGTGGAGGGGAAATTGTGACCAATGCCTGTGTCACTGTGAGAAGCAAGTCAGAGGAAGCAGGGCTGAATTGGTCGCTTTGTTCTGGGATATCTGATGCCTGACATCTAAAGCACATAGGGGACAATGCATATTTTGTTTTGTCTTGCTTCCATCCTCTTCCAAAATATTGTCAGAAGTCAGCCCACCATGAGGAATAGAAGTACAAAACCAAACATTGCTCAGAAATTTAAATATATTACTCCACAAATCTCATTCTATAAATCTCACTTTATAAAATTCTCCAGAGACAGAGGGGGAAAAAAAACTTTAAAAAGTTTTCTCCTTCAGGAAAGTCATGGTGGAAAAGTTGTGAGGTTTGTGAAATTCCTCTTCAGTGCCCTTTCCTACCCACTTCCAAAGCCTTTTCTGCTTTGAAAAGTCCCATAGGCAGAGGCACCCAGGGACCCTCTTGCTGTTCGTATGGCCTGAGAGTTCTCACTGTAGTGGCCTCCTGTTCCTGACCTTCTCCAGCACTGCCCGGCCTTCACCAAACTGGTCTGCAGCTGGATTCTCTGCACACTTACAAAAAGCTCCAAATGAACCCAGGGGAGGCTACAAGAGGCTTACCCAATTGAGCCAACAAAGACAAAACACTTTATTCTACCAGAACATATAGAGATCCAGGGGGGCAGCTGACAGGGATGGGATAAGCAACTTTGCCCAGTGATACAAAACACACATACACACACAACCCTTGAGGTTCTCACACTTCACTAGCCTACCAATGCCCCCATCACCCTCAGAGCACAGCCTCTTCCCACCTTTAGTATACCCACATCTGAAGGCTACATTTTCATTTTTTGTGAATTCTTTTCAGACTTCAATTGATATTCATTTCAATCTCTTCACTCCTATAAAAATGCTTGTGTGGAGTTGGCGGGGGAGATGTATCAGAATGAGCAGTTGGAACTGGAACATGTATGTGTTCATTTCACATATATGTATATGCCAGGTCCTAGGCCAGGCATGAGGGGTTTACACTGATGAGCAAAATGGACATCTTCCCTCCTCTCAAAAAGCTAGCCACGGGACTTCCCTGGCAGTCCAGTGGTTAAGACTCCACGCTTCCTCTGCAGAGGGTATGGGTTTGGTCCCTGGTTGGGGAACTAAGATCCTGCAGGCAGCGCAGGGCAAGGCCAAAAAAAAAAAAAAAAAAAAAAGCCACGTGGCATCAGGCTGTAATGGGCATCAAAACATATATACCTAATTTCAAAATTGAGAATAGTGTGTGATGTTACCCAGCAAGATATTGTAATGAGACTAACAGGGAAGAACCAGCTTAGATGGGTGGTCATGAGGTCCCTTCTGACAGGGTAACAATCACACTGAGACTGGAAGCCTGGAGAGGGCTGGTGTTAAGGAGCCAGAGGAAACGCCCCCAAATGTACAAAAACCTAGGATGGGAGAGAGGACCTGGGAAAGGGTCTGTGTCGCTGGTGCCGGGTGTACAAGAGAGAAGGGCTCCCGACAAAGTAGGAGAGGTGAGCAGTAGCCACGCCGCCTAGATCTTAACAATATAAATGATGCAACAGGCACTAACACGTATTTGTACTTACTCTATGCCAGCATTGTTCTAAGCACTTCACATTTATTCACTCATTTAATCCCCGCAGCAACCCTATGGGGTAGGTATGATTGTTCCCCTTCTACAGATGAAGAAACTGAGGCACGGAGATTTTAAATAATGTGCTCATGTTCAAGCAGCTAGAAGGGGTAGGAGGTAGGTGGAGTGTGTACCCTTAACCAACTTGCCATCCTGCCAGGATTTTTATTCCAAGTCATTCGCTGAAGATTTAAGGAGGGAGTTATGACCTGACCTACATTTAAAAAATAACTTACTTTTGGAAACGGATCATGGAGGGCAAGCATGGAAGTGGGGAGGCTGCTAAGAGGCTGTTGCAGTGATCCAGAGAGATGATGGTGGATGGGCAGCAGTAAACAGGCTGAGATGCATTCTGGAGACAGAATGCTCGTAAAAGAGATACAGAACGGGAGTTCCCATATGTGCCTGCCCTCCACTTCTCAGACGTGGTCCCAGGCCCACCCTCTGGGCAGTTTAATGCCAAAAATGACACTTGGCTCCAAATACTAAAATGGAATGTTACATTTCCTCACATTTACAGAAATGTCAATGTCACATCTAGCTGAAATGAATGTGTAAGATCACATTTCCAGACAAGTAAACCATTCCCTGGAAATTCTTTAAGCTTGTGCTTCGCAAACCAGGGTCAAAGTACCCTAAGGGTATGCAGCTTTGTGCCAGGGAGTACACACTTCACGGGATAAACCTCTTCCTAGAGTGTCAATATTCCTTTAAGATTGGGGGTAGGGGAAAGCAGAAGAGAAAACATTGCTTTTTCACGTCATATGAACATATTTGAATAGAATGCAAAATTTGCATGGGTTTTTAAGATATAACATTAGACTTTAAAGAAAACGTATGCTTTGCCACAAGTCACTTCAAACTGTACCTGGAGACCATCCTTCAGTGATACAAGTGTACTTTCCTTTGCTATTGATGGTATTTGGCCAAAAAAAAAAAAAAATTGAGAAGCAGTGGGTCAGACCAATGCTTTGTAACTTTTTCATATTATGCACACATAGAAAATGGTAAAATTGTAGGGCACATGGGTATAAGCAGAAAGGCTGCTCTGGGCAGGAGGGGGCGCCCTGTGCCTTAGCACACCTGTACCCCTTCTAAGCACACCAGTGGGCCAAGGCACACAAGGTGGGAAGCTCTGAGACAAGTGATGTTAAGAGATAACTCAGTTCATGGGACTTCACTGGTGGCGCAGTGGTTAAGAATCCGCCTGCCAGTGCAGGGGACATGGGTTTAAGCCCTGGTCCGGGAAGATCCCACATGCCACGGAGCAACTAAGTCCATGTGCCACAACTACTGAGCCCGCATTCCACAACTACTGAAGCCCACGTGCCTAGAGCCCGTGCTCCGCAACAAGATAAGCCACCGCAATGAGAAGCCTCCACTCGCTGCAACTAGAGAAAGCCAGCGCAGTAACAGAGATCCAACGCAGCCAAATATAAATAAATAAATCTTTAAAAATAAATAAATAAATAAAGAGATGACAGTTCTGGACAGTTATTAAGTAATTGTTCAGAATTATCACCTCACCCCAATACCTGGAAGATTTAACACACCAAACACCCAAATGGTCACCCCTCCCCACCCCAAGGCCTTCCCTGCCACCCTCCCTAGCTGCCACTTCTGTTAGGGAGAATTTCTCAAGAGAGAAATACTCTCTCCTGTGGAAGTATCATTCTTCTGTGGCTCTAAGGACTGGCATGGTCCCTAAGAAAGCTAGCCAGGGAACCTGGGGAACTCTAAAGTGAGAAGGCAGGTCTTTTGTTTTTAACTGAAGTATAAGATACATATAGTAAGGTGCATTAATCTTATGTGTACCGCAGAATAGAACACAAATGTTCAAGATACAGAACATTTCTTTGTATGTCAATTATATCTCAAAAAAACTGGAAAAACTGAGAAAAAAAATCAAAAAAGATACAGACATTTCCAAAATCCCAGAAGGCCTCCTCATGGCCCTTCCCAATCAATACCCTCCCACGCAGAGATAAGCATTATTCTGACTTCCAGCACCATAGATTAATTTTGCCTGTTTTTGAACTTCATGTAAGTTGAAATATACAGTATGTATTCTTTCTCGTCTCACTTCTTTTGTTCAACATAATATCTCTGAAATTCATCCGTGTTGTTGCATACCAGTGAGTCTTTCTTTTTTATTCTTGGTAGTATTGCAGTGTATGAGTCTACCATACTTTTATTCTTTTAAACCAAAAGAAGTTTAGAAGTACTAGGAACTCTCAATACCGAGAACAAGAAAAACACAAAGCCACAAAACCCATAGTTCTCCAATTATATAATCCTAAAGTAAATAAGAAGCAGATTACAATTAACTACATAATTATCACAGTATATAATTATTTTTAAAGTTCATACCCCCATTCTAAAAAAGGACTTGAGGCAAATATACATTTTTTAAAATAAATTTATTTATTTATTTATTTATTTTTGGCTGCGTTAGGTCATCATTGCTGCGCACAGGCTTTCTTTTACTTGCAGAAGAGCAGGGGCTACTCTTCCTTGCGATGCGTGGGCTTCTCATTGCAGTGGCTTCTCTTGTTGCGGAGCACGGGCTCTAGGCTTGCGGGCTTCAGTAGTTGCAGCATGCGGGCTCAGTAGTTGCGGCACGTGGGCCTTAGAGCGCACGGGCTTCAGTAGTTGTGGCAGGCGGGCTCAGTAGTTGTGGCTTTCGGGCTAAGTTGCTCCGCGACATGTTGGATCTTCCTGGACCAGGGAACAAACCTGTGTCCCCTGCACTGGCAGGCAGATTCTTAACCACTGCACCACCAAGGAAGCCTCAAATATACAATTTTAAAGATAGTCTTGTGATGCTCTAAACTTACAATCAAAAACAGATTTAGTTCCACTGGTCACTTTGGTATGACAGTAGACAAGTACATTAAAGGAAGTGGAACATATACTGTAATTAGAAAAACAATTCCAACAAGTCAATTAAACTTTACTGGGTTGTTGGGGACCACTCTGAATAATGTAAATTCTTCATGATATTCTGCCCTAACTGTAACTGATGTAAAAATACTAATAAGAGTGATTTTCTCTTAAAGCCTATAGCCCATTAATAAAAATGAAAACTAAAAATTACGTTTAAATTACTTTTGTCTTTTTTATCTTTAAGCTTAATAGATCTTTTGAAAACTTTGTAGGTTATTATTTAGATAACTGTCAACAAGGGAAACTTTGATGCGACCTTATGCTGTATGAAACCAGAATGCTTAACCAGCACATGACCATGGGAAATTGTCTCCTATTGCAAAATAGGAGACAAAAGAACTTCCATAAAATCAGTTTAGTTTTGGCCAGCTGGTTTTTGTCAACTATTCAAAAAAATGTCAGAGAGGCCCTCCCTTAAAACTTCCTTCCCAGCAGGAATTCTTTTGACAATGACTTCTGTTTAGGATCTTCCTGTTACCATTCTTTTTTTTTTTTTTTTTTTTAAGCATCATTGAAGCAAAGAATTGTTCTGTGTTTATATTTTTTTTAAATAATCTTACGTCACCTTGGTTTTAATATCACACCTGTAGTTCCAAGGATTAATATTTTTGATGTTGTTTCTCTTAATAGTATAATTAACATGCGTACAACATATAGATCAGAAACCAAAATTTGATTTCAAGTTGAAGGTCATTTCCAGATGCTTTTTAAGCTTAGGAAATCCACTTGCTTCTCACTGTATGATATTATTTTATCTTGTTTTTGTTATTGTAGTCTTCATGCTTACAGTTTGATTTTAATTCAGTTAAGTATAAAACTATCTTGACCTTTGAGGGACTTCCCTGGTGGTCCAGTGGTTAAGAATCTGCCTTCCAATGCAGGGGGACGCAGGTTTGATCCCTGGTCGGAGAACTAAAATCCCACACGCCACGGGGCAACTAAGCCCACCTGCCACAACTACTGAGCACTCAGGCCACAACTAGAGAGCCCGCATCTAAGACCCAATGCAGCTAAAAATAAAATAAGTAAATAAATATTTTTTTTAAAAAACTGTCTTGATCTTTGAAAAAAAAATTACCTTCAAAGGGAGATGTCATAGATTCACCTAAAACAAGTGGGGTTTTTTTTAAGATTTTTTTTTTTTTTGATATGGACAATTTTCAAAGTCTTTATTGAATTTGTTACAATATTGCTTCTGGTTTTTTTTCATTTTTTGGTCGCAAGGCATGAGGGATCCCAGCTCCTGGAGCAGGGATCGAACCCGCACCCCCTGGCTGCATTGGAAGGCGAAGTCCCAGCCTTTGGACCGCCAGGGAAGTCCCCTAAAACAAGTGTTTATTAAGTGATATGTTTTTCCTTCAGCTTCCTACAAGTGTTATTTAAGGTTTTAGATGATCCTAAGAGACTCTGAGTATTTACAACTCTTCTTAATTGTATGTTTTTCCTCACAGGGGACCATTTGCCAAAATCTTTGGAAGGATTCTTTATCTATGAAGAAGAAGGCTCTGGAGTTCCAGGATTCAGCAGGAAAGGAAATGATGCCATCGTAGTAGAACAATGGACAGTTATTGAGGTAAAATGAAGTTTTCTGACAATTTGGCTTTACTATTACGTTATTTTTACATGTTAAAGATTTTCATTGCCTAACACATACAGTATTCTTCAAACACATTTTTATTCAGTGTTCAGAATTTCATCACAAATGCATCACAAACTTTCAAATTTGTGTAAAGGTGATTTGCTTTACTCAATGTTCAGCTTTGTTAAAAGATAGCAAAAATAAAAAAAAAAAAAAAAAAAAAAAAAAAAAAAAAAAAAAAAAAAAAAAAAAAAAAGATAGCAAAAATAATTATCTATACATAAATAACAGTAGATTCCCAAAGATTTAGCATTCTAGTCCTAAACAAAGTCCCCTGGCACTGAGATTCTCTTTACACAATGCCATGACAACTAGCTGAAACTGAAAAAAAAAAATCAGTCAATTTTATATCCAAGCAACCAATGTGACTGACTTTTTTAACCATGTGAATTGACTTTCAAAGGCAAAAATATCCAAAGGTGTTCTTTCTCTCACCAGGCCAAGTACGTACACACAGCATTGTCCTTCCTAATCAGAGATGACATTGCTGCCATTGTTGTGCACTCTGAATTCAGATGTCACCAAATGGACTGCCATTGAGGTGTACAGACTGAATTCAGGTATATTGTGCTATGTGCACGAGGCCCTCACTGACAGCCTCTCTCAAGGACACTTTTGCCTTTCTGGCCTTGCAAAGGTTAGAGAGACATAGGTTATTTTCAAAGAAATTGGAAATCCGGGGTTCCCTGGTGGTGCAGTGGTTAAGAATCCGCCAGCCAATGCAGAGGATGCGGGTTCAAGCCCTTGTCCGGGAAGATCCCACATGCCGCGGAGCAACTAAGCCCGTGCACCACAACTACTGAGCCTGCGCTCTAGAGCTCGCGAGCCACAACTACCGAAGCCCGCGTGCCGAGAGCCCGTGCTCCACAACAAGAGTAGCCACCGCAAGGAGAAGCCCATGCAAAGAGTAGCTCCCGCTCGCCACAACCAGAGAAAGCCCGCGCACAGCAACAAAGACCCAACACAGCCAAAAATAAAATAAATTAATTTAAAAAAAGAAAAGAAAGAAAAAGATACTGGAAATCCCATCGAGGGGGAAAAAAGGATTTGGGGTAAGAGATAAAGCTCCAAGTAAGAATCAATTCCAAGTGAGTAAAAAGCAGTGAAGATTCTCTGCTCCTCTCACCTTTCACTCCCCAGTGCTCACTCTCTATTCCTGTCCCCACTCCCAGCCCCTAGACCAGTGTTTCTGAAAGTGTATGGACTCTACTTGGATCCAAATCACCCAGGGAGCTTTTTAAAATGGAGATTCCCAGAGTCCCCCATATATTAAAGTTTGATGCCCAAACAAGACTGAGGGAAGGTAGGCCCCAACCTTAGAGAACCCCATGGAAACCTCTCTCCACTCTGATCCCCAGTGTTTCTAACTTGGTTGAATGGTTGGAAGGCAGAGGGAGCAGAAAAGAAGCCCAGGAAGACTGCAGCCGGTGAAATTGCACTTAATGGAGCGTGAACTCCCCTTATCCTAACACTTTTCACCCTCATTGTCATCACTTGTGTAGCTGGTTGTCTTTGTCATTAGACTATGAACTCTGTGCTTATTCACACAGGGCTGTGAAATCAAAACGGATTATGGCCCTCTGCTGCACACTCTGGCTGAGTTTGGATGGCTCCTGACAAGCGTGTTGCCTACACCTATACTGAGACATGACAGGTAAGGCCAAAAGTATCCTGACACACTCTCATCTCATTGTAAAATAGAGTTCATCTGTTAGATAATTCAACCTAACAATGCTTACTTAATGCCTACAAAAAGCATTTCACTGAACTTCTAATCTGATTCCATGTGCCTTGGAGATCAGCAAATCTAACCCCCTCGAGTTATATACATCCCTCAGTATTCATGAGGGATTTGTTCCAGGACCCCCATGGATACCAAAATCCGGGATGCTCAAGTCCCTTATATAAAGTGGCATAGTATTTGCATATAACCTGCACACATCCTCCCGTATACTTTCAATCATCTCTAGATTACTTATAATACCTACACAATGTAAATGCTATGTACAAAGTTGCTGGAAAATTCAAGTTTTGCTTTTTGGAACTTTCTGGAACTGTTTTTTCAAATATTTTCCATCAACAGTTGGCTGAATCTGAACTGCAGATACAGAGGGCTGACTGTGTATGTACAAGCTATTAATTGCATCTCCTTCCCAAAGGCATATGAGCTCATGATGACAAAGCCAGAGCAGGGGCAAGGTAGACCAACTCCCAACTCTGTGCTGCTTCCAGCACTCAGGAGACTGCCTCTCTCCTCAAAGACTGTACTACTATACCTTCTTTTTTCCAACTTGAGATTCCAATTCTTCCCTAGAGTGAAGATTGAGCCGATATGAATCTGCAAACAGAAAATACAGCCCCTCTGTAGGACCCTTTGTCCTGCTCTTCTGCACTGCCTGTGTGAAACTGCCTTCAGGCCAGCACGCAGCTGGGGTTAGGGATGCAGTGAGGCCCAGAGCGTGGGATGGAGGGGCGTCAGTGCTTCTGCTTCCATTCCTCCCCTCCAGTGTGGGGGGTTAGCTTTCCCCTGAAGCATGGACTTGTCAGCTATTTCCACTAAAATAAATACCTACATTAGAACCAAAATGCCAACACTTCACAAGTACCGGCTTTTTCTTTTCTCCTTTTCCTGGGAAAGGAAAAGATTGAGTTGTTATTTTTTGTTTGTTTGTCTGGAAAGAGAGAGAGAGACCAATGAAGCCCTCTGTATAAAGTGCTTTGCTATGCCTTGGACTCAGAAATGTTCCCTCTGCCCTGTTTGGCATCCAGAAAATGACTGACTGACAAGGCTGCCCTGCCTGGCTGGTACTATCTGCAGAGGACAGTACAGTAGAGGACAGTATAGTAAAGGACAGTATAGTAGAGGACAGTATAGTAGAGGACAATAAAGGGCCTTCCCTTTAAGCAGAGTCGACCACGGTTTAATATTGATGGTCACGTATAGCTAAGGGAAGCAGCTCCCCTCTCCTCAGTCTCATCCACCCTTTAGTTTAGCAACTTTACCCCTGGCCAGTAACCCTACCTCCCCACAGACTTTAAAAACATTTGATTGACATGGCTCTATAATAAAGCCACACCTCCTTCAGGTGGAGAGAGGGATAAAAGTGGATACAGAGTAAAGACACTCAAGCTTTAAAGGGAGGGGTTAGAAGTAAGCAAAGCAATTCATCTGCTTTTCTTCTCAGAGATTTATTGGTAACTGTTCTCAAACTGAGTGACAACTCTCTAAATTATTACCCAACTTTTAAAAATCTGTGACATACCTGTCAGACCACAGTACAGCAGTAATTCTCAAGATCTGGTCTTCAGACCAAGCAATATGAATACTCTGGAGTGCCTAGGAACATACACATGCCAGAGGCTCACCCCAATGGGACAGTCAGAAGCTTTGAGGGTAGGGTCCACGAATCTCCATTTTCACAAGCTTCAGAAGCTCATCAACATTTGAGGATCTTTGCAGGAGAGAGAGAAAGAAATTCCACTTGGCTGCCACCCCTCATCTTCCATCTGCCAAGCCATTGGTCTATCCCACTCCCCACCCTCCCTCAGAATAACTTGTGTATTTGGCCTCCTCACCTCTTTTCGGTGGTTCTCCTAGGTGTACATTTAGGGTTTCATTGGCCCATTATAGTTAACCCTTCCTAAAAGTGCTCTGAGTTCTGAACCTTTCGTGTTCCTTTTTCCCCAGTGAAAAATATATTTTTCATTCCTCCCTCCTA
Organism: Balaenoptera musculus; assembly: GCF_009873245.2. Taxonomy (NCBI): domain Eukaryota; kingdom Metazoa; phylum Chordata; class Mammalia; order Artiodactyla; family Balaenopteridae; genus Balaenoptera; species Balaenoptera musculus. Next base: position 75,528,284 of record NC_045791.1, on the reverse strand, counting down.
TTCACTCAGGGCTTCTGTTCCCATGAGTCTAAATATTTCCTAAAGTGCTGTGAATGACTCACTAGGCACTAGATTAGACGGCAAGACGAACAGGCTGGATGCTGAGCCACAGAACACGGCTGGCACTCCTGGAGCATCTCCTGCTTGGTTTGGGAATGAGAACAAGACTGAGACCAAAGGTGGGAAGGAAGAGGTCTCAAGCATTCTGTGATGGGGAAGGGTGGAGGAGCCTGGAGCCATGCTTGGCTCGGCCACCTTGTCCTGCGTGTCAAACTGCGTCAGGTCACAGGCTGGACCAAGTGATTAGGAGGCTCGCTGGCGTGAGGAGTGGCTGTATGTTATCCTCGGAGCAGAGGTAGCACCACTGCCTCGCCACCATCCCCAGCTTCTTCAGTACCCCTGCTATCCACCAAGACACTGTGGAGGCAGAGTGGACCTTTCAGGCCCTCCTTGTGAAGGCTCATCTTATGTGCAATTAAATTAGCAAAGGGGCAGGAATTCCCTGGCAGTCCAGTGGTTAGGACTCAGCGCTTTCCCTGCGGTGGCCCAGGTTCAATCCCTGGTCAGGGAACTAAGGTCCCACAAGCCGTGCAGGGCACAGCCAAAAAAGGAAAAAAAAAATTAGCAAAGGGGCTACCAGGACCCTCCAAGGCCCTGCAGCCAGCAGCCTCATCACCCAGCCCCACCCACCAGTGTCTGGCACAAACCTCCACACAAGGCAGGGCCTTTTTATTCTTGTCCAAATATGCTGTCCCTATGACAGTCACACGCTGGTCTTAGCTGCTTCAGTACACACAGGATAGTAGTCACCTTCAGCCAGGTCATCTTCTTTTTTTTTTTTTTTTTTTACACGGAAAGTAAACATTTCTCATCATTTAATACCACTACATATAATAACTATAAAATAACCAATGATAAAAGGCTAATACATATTTTTCCAGACTCTTTTCTAATCTAGAAGGTTGTGAATTCTTAAGAGACAGCATCCAAAAGAACTGACCCTGATACTGTGAACTATGGAACATTTTTCTGGTAAACTGCAAGAGTTCTCTGGGTTTCTTCCTGCCAGGGGACCCCTCAGGGATGCAGGGCTGTAGGGCAGGTACCACCATACTTTCCACCACCAACTTTTTCGTGCAGGTGATATCAGGTAAAAAGGAACACCAAGGGCAACTTCTGGTAAACCCTTCTTTGCACCATAGTCCTGTCCTGCAGAATTTGGGGTTTGAGATGTGGTTTTCTTCTCTTTTTCCTCTTCATCCATTTTGTCCCCTTGCTGCAGCTCCATGTCTTTCTTTGTCTTATTTTTCCCTTTAATACACTCTTCAGATGGACTGATTGCTTCCTCAAAGATGGTTTATAATTTCTGTGAGATCATGGACCACAACCAGCATTCTTTCATGAGCCAGGTCATCTTTAAATGTAAATAAGAATATTACGTGCAGTTCATCTTGGTCCAGGTGGGGGATATTGCCTGAAAGTTTTTAGTTTCTGAAACTAGAAGAATGGTCCAGGCTTTGAGCTAAGCAGATCTCATTTTAATTATACCTTCACCATTTACCAGCCATATGATTTTGGGAACCTCTTTAAGTCTCAGTTTCCTCATCTGGAAAATGATACAATAATATCAACTTCACTGGATTATCTTGATGATTAAGCAAGATAATGCAGGGCCTGTGCATACTAGGCTAATAAATTAGAGCTATTATACAGGATTTAATCCTTTCGCAGAACCAAAATCCCTAAGAAGTTGAAGCCAATTGTAAAAGCATGATGGCTTGGCCTGTCGTAAATCAGGATATTTCAGAAAATGTCAGTACTGTAGTTCACTGTATACAAAATCAGCCCTGAGTATTACAAGCCAATAAAAGGGACAGAAATAAATAATGACGCTATAAAGATACATTGCTTACACGTTATGCTCATACCCAGAAAAACTAATGCTATCATCTTTCTTTTTGGGCCCACATGTCTTAAAACATAACTTAGAACTACTGCCAGTGAAAACTTTCTTCCTTAAATATTTTTGACTCATATACAACAAAAATGTCTTAAGTAATTTCAATTTTTTCTACTCTTCTATCACCTAAGCCATAACTTGAATGGTCTCTACGTAATGTATTTTCCTCTCTTTTCATTCCTTACGCAAATATATCCTGTTAGATATAGAAGACAAACTTGTGGTTACCAAAGGGGAGAGGGAAAGAGGGAGGAACAAATTAGGCGTATGGGATTAACAGATACAAACTGCTACATTTAAAATAGATAAGCAACAGGGATATACTGTAGAGCACAGGGAATTATGCCTGTTACCCGAAAACTGGGTTCGCCTCCTGGTAGGTGTCAAGCCAAAATATACAACCAAGCCAAGATCAGGAGAAGGAAGGATTTATTGCTTGCAGCAAGTAAGGAGAACATGGAGGATCTTTCCCAAAGCAGTGTTCCCCCGAACAGCAAAACTAGGGGAGTTTCACGCTAAGGGTACATGTGTGTTCATGAAGGGGCTGGAGCAGAGGAGAATTCTGCATAGAATTAGGGGGAAGGTTAACCAGAGTCTAAGCTTTAGTTGGTTGAAGTCACAAGAGTCAGAAAAGGTCAACATCATCATTCCTTAGGTTCTGACCAGGCTGGGGTCATAGCCTGTAGTTACCATACTCCACCTGGGTGGGGCCTTAGTTCCTGCAGAACTCAAAGTTCTGTATCAGATTGTTATGGACATCCCTTGAGGAGGACCTAGGACTGTTTTGTTGCTGAATTCTTGTTTCATGAATGCTTTTCATTTGTTCCTGCATTCCTTTTTTCTCTTAAGATCATTATTTGCTGAGACCTGTTCAAGGGCAAGCATTGCGTCCAGGCTTAGATCACAAAATGGCCTCTCTTATGTCAAGAAAGTTGTGCCTGGTTCTCTTTTTCTGGGGACCCCCCCAACCACCCTATCTGCTCATATACTCATTATTTTATAATAACCTATAATGGAATATAATCCGCAAAAACACTAAATCACTGTTCTGTACACCTGAAACTAACACAGTATTATAAAGCAACTAGACTTCAATAAAAACAAACAAATATATCCTGTTATCAGATTGCATAAAGTTGTTTCCCCAGAGTGTCCTTAGGTTAAGGTTGTTGGCTCCATTACCTTAGGCAAGATCATACCACTGAGGTTTAAAGCTGTTTTACCATGGAAACATCAAGATATGTTAATCTGATACCACTACCTTATTCAAGAGTTATTGTTATCAGCCCTGAAAACTTGCCAGAATCCCTTTTTAATCCTTATCACTATATAATTAATTATACAAATAGGCCCAATCCTTTTCAAAAAAATCAAGGTGAAAATTTACATTAAATTCTTCAGGGCAAATCTGGTAGAGGATCAAATTAGCTGAACAAGCAGCTAATATTGCTGACCTTAAAATAATCTCCAGAAGAAAATGGAAGGAGGAGCCAGAGTTCCCTCTGTTTGGCCACCTCAGATCAGCTCCCCTCTCCCCAGTAATAATCTGGGGTGGGCAGGGAAGGGGGAATGTGCATTTTAACAAGAATCCAAGGTGATTCTGATGCACATGCAGAAATATGGAATTATAACCTAACATTGAAAGAGAAAGCATTTTAGAACACAAGATAGAAGAAAAGTGTACACCCTCATTTATATCTCAGAAGACAGAATTTAAAGGCGGGGGCTTTTGGTACAATAAATCAAGTTATACTGTACAGAGAATATTAAAAAGTCTAGTCATAAAGGACAAGATGTGAATAACAAAAAGAGAAAATTGTCTGCTCACTGTGGTGTCAGGGGCCCCGCCCCCTGTTCCATTTTCTGTAACCCCTGAAGGAAAAGGCTCCACAGCCCTGTGGTCACCACAGCTCAGAAGCACTAGAAGTCTTTGCAGTTATTTGAGACACTTAAGTGCACAAATAAGTTCCTCTAAGTCCCAAGTGGTAGCCAAGGCAGGAATTGCTTATTTATATACAGTAGAGGGAGAGGCGAGGGTTTCACATTTGGTCCATTTTCATGCCAGTCTCTTCCCTTTCTAATTTAACTTCTGTGGAAACAGTATTGTGTAATTCCATTGTGAGTTAAGCTTGTAGCAATCTTGCAGTGAGCAGCATTTTGATAAGGCCCACGTTTTTTAAGAAATAGTCAATTTGTCTATTACATATACTTCTAGTTACCACACTTCTTCATCTGAACTTAAATTTCTAACATTTTGTCAGGAGGAGGGGTTGGGAGGAGCTAAATTGTGGAAGTGCCTTTTTTTGTCTTTAACACATGTACTGATATCTGAGAAACAAATGAAGGTCATAAGGCAAAGGAACTTCGTGACTAAGGACTAGCTTACAAAGGTGCAAGCTAAAATTTAATTTTATAATTCTACTTTTAAAAAGTAAAGTTTATTTCATATTTTTTAAATAAATTTATTTATTTATTTTTAATTTTTGGCTGCATTGGGTCTTCGTTGTTGCGCACGGGCTTTCTCTAGTTGCAGCGAGCAGGGGCTACTCTTCGTTGTGGTGCGCGGGCTTCTCATTGCTGTGGCTTCTCTTGTTGCGGAGCACGGGCTCTAGGCGCGCGGGCTTCGGCAGTTGTGGCTCACGGGCTCTAGAGCGCAGGCTCAGTAGTTGGTGGCACACTGGCTTAGTTGCTCCGCGGCATGTGGGATCTTCCCAGACCAGGGCTCGAACCCGTGTCCCCTGCAGTGCCAGGCAGACTCCTAACCACTGCGCCACCAGGGAAGCCCTATTTCATATTTTAAAAGCAGGAATTTACTCATTTATTTCTGAGTTGTGTTACCGAGCAAAGGGCTCATGTGCCCATGGTGGAGAAAGCCAAACTAACAGCGGATGTTTGCAGCAAAGTAAGGGTTTATTTGCAGGGTGCCAAGCAAGGAGAACATGCTCCAAAGACCCGAACTCCCCGATGGCTTTCAGGCAAGGGTTTTAAAGACAGTGTTAGGAGAGAGGTTGTAGGGTGCATGATCAGCTCGTGGACCTTCTGATTGGTTGGCGGTGAGGTAACAGGGCGATGTCTTGGGAATCTCAACCTTCTGGTTCCAACCAGTCTGGGGTCTCCCAGCTTGTGGTCAGCATGTGGCCACCATCCTCCACCTGGGTGGGGGGGTCTTAATTTCTACAGAACAACTTAAAGATATGCATCAGGTATCCCTTCTGGAGGAACTAGGAGTCCTGTGCCTCTTGTCCTAATCTTTAACTGCTTGTGTCTGATCTTTAGAACTCAGGAAAGACCTAGAAAACTAAAGCCTTTTGTTCTACAAACAAGAAACAGGGGGCTTCCCTGGTGGCGCAGTGGTTGAGAATCTGCCTGCTAATGCAGGGAACACGGGTTCGAGCCCTGGTCTGGGAAGATCCCACATGCCGCGGAGCAACTAGGCCTGTGAGCCACAACTACTGAGCCTGCGCGTCTGGAGCCTGTGCTCCACAACAAGAGAGGCTGAGATAGTGAAGAGGCCCGTGCACCGCGATGAAGAGTGACCCCCGCTTGCCGCAACTAGAGAAAGCCCTCCCACAAAAACAAAGACGCAACACAGCCAAAAATAAATATAAAAATAAATAAATAAATAAAAGATTACTATTAAAAAAAAAGAAAGAAAGAAACAGGGGACACAGAGGGGCTTTTGTACCTGAGAAGGCCCCACAGGGTCCTGCTTGGTTTCAACCCCCCCGTTTCTTTTTTTTTCTTATAGATTTTATTTATTTATTTATTTGTTTGTTTGTTTTTTGGCTGCAGTGGGTCATCATTGCTGTGCGCGGGCTTTCTCTAGTTGCGGCGAGCGGGGGCTACTCTTCGTTGTGGTGCGCGGGCTTCTCATTGCGGTGGCTTCTCTTGTTGTGGAGCATGGGCTCTAGGTGCGTGGGCTTCAGTAGTTGTGGCTCGCAGGCTCTAGAGCGCAGGCTCAGTGGTTGTGGCGCACGGGCTTAGTTGCTCCACGGCATGTGGGAATCTTCCCGGACCAGGGCTCGAAGCTGTGTCCCCTGCATTGGCAGGCGGATTCTTAACCACTGCACCACCAGGGAAGCCCCCCCACTCCCCGCCACGCCTTTCCTTGATATGCCTCAGTCCTGAGGGGAACAGGGTTGGGACAAGAAAACGAATAATGTTTTGGATAGAGAAATTAATCATAAACTCAGTAAGGGAACTCAGTTTTAAACTATGGCAATTAATTAATGTATAAGATGATGCAAAACTAATCAGAAAATACAAATTAACCTAACAATTTTGTTTTCTCTAGTCTAATGGATTTTGAAGCCATAAATGGAATCTGTTTATAAGATTTTTACTTCACAAGTGATTAAGCAGTTGCAAATAAGCCACTCATTTGAAACCAACTCAGTTTGTATTCAAACCGATTCACATTCTTGCATTTTATTTTATTTTATTTATTTTTTTTTTTTTATAGCTACTTTATTTATTTATTTATTTATTTTTGGCTGTGTTGGGTCTTCGGTTCGTGCGAGGGCTTTCTCCAGTTACGGCAAGTGGGGGCCACTCTTCATCGCGGTGCAGGGACCGCTCTTCATCGCAGTGCGCGGGCCTTTCACTATCGCGGCCTCTCTTGTTGCGGAGCACAGGCTCCAGACGCGCAGGCTCAGTAGTTGTGGCTCACGGGCCCAGCTGCTCCGTGGCATGTGGGATCTTCCCAGACCAGGGCTCGAACCCGTGTCCCCTGCATTAGCAGGCAGACTCTCAACCACTGCGCCACCAGGGAAATCCCTTGCATTTTATTTTAAACAGAAGGTTCTTTCAGGTCAACTCAAATATTTATTGAGTGCCTGGTATGTATAAGGCAGTATTTTACCCACTCAAGGGGCAGACCCTGGCTGGAACTCTAGGAACTCATAATCTACTTGGAGAGACAATACAGTCACAAATAACAAATATGGAACAGCGGTCTAGAGCATATATTCTCAATAGAGGTGACATTGCCACAAGGGGGTGAAAACTGGTTATGGGGGAGGTGAAAACATCTTAGATATTACAAAGTTTTGTGGCCCTCCAAAAGGTCACAGTACATAGACAGATACATGGCATATCTTTGTTATTAAAATTTAATGGGGCAAGGGGAAGGAATTCGGGAGAAAATGTATAAAAAGTCTCCTTGGGGAAGCAATAGTGAAAAAAGAGTTGAGTGTAAGGCAGGTGAATATGGTAGAGGACATCAGTGAAAGAGGAGAAGGAGGTCTGTGGAGGCTGAGAAGTCTGAGGGGCAGGCATTGTTAAGAAAGAATAGAGCTTCCAAAAGTAGTTTTAGAGAGAAAAATCCTGGTGGCAGATAGGACTAACCAGGAACAATAAACAGGTGTCATCTCACACAGCAGCACTGGTCTGTGGGTAGCGGCTGCCTAAACACCATAAAAACAAGGATTCTAAAACCAGGATCAGCAGAAAAGAATGTGATCAGATGTCTGCTATGAGCACAGAAGGTGTAAAGTGGAAGTATGAATACCACGAAGTATTTCCTCTTTCTGGCAACCATAGCACATAGCAGAGTCACCAAAGTGCAGCATATATTCAAGGAAAAGTAGGTACAGGTGAATGAATTCCTAAAGACCTCTCCTAATTTAAAACTCATAGGTCTAACAAAAAAGAAACAGACTCACACAGATACAGAGAACTAGTGGATACCAGTAGGGAGAGGGGAAGGGGAGGGGGAGGGGGAAGGGGAGAGGGGAAGGGGAGGGGGAGGGGCAAGCTAGAGGTAGGGGATTAAGAGGTACAACTACGACGTATAAAATAAATAAGTTGCAAGGATATATTGTACAGCACAAGGAATATAGCCAAGTTATTTTATAATAACTATAAATGGAGTATAGCCTTTAAAAATTGTGAATCACTCTGTTGTACACCTGAAACTTATATAATATTGTACATCAACTATACCTCAATTAAAAAAAAAATAGAATTCAAGACAGATTTTACCAAAACAATAAATGTAAAAGGGGAGGGAGCATTTTTATCATGCATAAATCCTCAACAACTCTCCTACATATCAGCATTACATATACTCTTAAAACAATTTTGTTAATAAAACACACATATAGAAAGTACATAAAACACAAATGTGCATAATTATAATTATACAAACACTTGTGTAATTACCACTGGACAAGACAGAGAATATTGCTGGCACCCTAGAAGTACCCCATGTGTTTCCCTATCACACCCACTCCCTTCACGCAGAGGCAATATTACCCCAACTTTTAAGATAATCACTTCCTTATTTTGCCTAATAGTCTTACCACTCACCTTTGAATCCCTAAATAGTACTATTTAGTTTTGCCTGTTTTGAATTTTAAAAAATGGAATTATATATATTCTTTCACACGTTGCTTCTTTCACTTAACATTGTAAGATTACAAACAACTATGTATAAAATAAGTAAGCAACAAGGATATATTGTGCAGCACAGGGAAATATAGCCATTATTTTGCAGTAACTTTAAATGGAGTACAACCTATAAAACTATTGAATTGCTATGTTGTACACCTGAAACTAATATAATATTGTCATATAATCAACTATACTTCAATAAATAAATTAATAAAATTTTAAAAATTAAATTAAAAAAAAAGCATTGTAAGATTTATCCATGTTGTGTGTAGGTATTTGTTTATCTATTCTGCTGCTGATGGTTTGGTTGCCTCCAGGCGCTGGCTATGACAAGCATGCTGTCCTGAACTTGAGGACACGTGCCTGAGTTTCTCAAGGGTGTAGACCAGGAAGTGGAATTGCTGACTCACAGGGCACTTCTTTAGCTTTATTAGATATAAATGCCAGACTCTTTCCAACTAGAATATTGCAGCTTACTCTCCCACCAGCAGGATGTGAAAGTTCCCATTGCTCCAACAAAAAAATTGGTCATACTTTTAAATTTTGTCATTCTGGTAACTGTATATATAGTATGATCTCAGGATGGTTTTAGTTTGTATTTACCTAATTGCTACTAAAATTGAGCGCGTTTTCATATGTTTATACCACTGAGATTTTTCTTTTGTCAAGTACCTGTTTAAATCTTTTGCCCACATTTAAAATTGTACTTATAGGAGTTTTTAAATATATGTTGGATGAGACTTTTTATTTGTTACGTGTGTTGCAATGAACTCTCTGATTCTGTGGCTCGTCTTTTTACTCTCTTAATGATGTCTTTCGATTAGCAGAAGTTTTTAATTTTAAAATATGCAAATATATCAATTTTTACCCTTTTTTGTGTATTGTTTAAGAAATCTCTCCCTTCACTGAAGCAATGGGGGGAGGCAAGGAGTGAATTGTTTTTAAATTTGGGCATAACGTGGGACATTTTAATTTTTTTAATTAACATAAAATTCTGTAAGCTATAGTTATTATAGGCTGATGTGCCTGAGTAATACGTTTTGTGAGGAGGAGAAGGAAGAGCTAAATCTTAAAAGATTCATACTGAATGTCAATGAAATTCGTAGAGGTAAAAAGACCTAGGAAGCCTTTTGTCTTTCCTGCAAGCTTTGCTCACTTGCTATGATTTTTTTTTTAAAGCATGTCCTCTGGCATCAGTACATTATCACAGAAACCAAATGCCCGTTAATTCATAAAGTCTTTGATTCTTCAAATATCTACTGAGCACTATTTTTTTTAACATCTTTATTGGAGTATAATTGCTTTACAATGGTGTGTTAGTTTCTGCTTTATAACAAAGTGAATCAGCTATACATATACATATATCCCCGTATCTCCTCCCTCTTGCGTCTCCCCTCCACCCACCCTATCCCACCCCTCTAGGTGGTCACAAAGCACCCAGCTGACCTCCCTGTGCTATGCGGCTGCTTCCCACTAGCTATCTGTTTTACATTTGGTAGTATGTATAAGTCCATGCCACTCTCTCACTTCGTCCCAGCTTACCCTTCCCGCTCCCTGTGTCCTTAAGTCCATTCTCTATGTCTGTGTCTTTATCCCTGTCCTGCCCCTAGGTTCTTCAGAACCTTTTTTTTTTTTTTTAGATTCCATATATATGTGTTAGCATATGGTATTTATTTTTCTTTTTCTGACTTACTTCACTCTGTATGACAGTCTCTGGGTCCATCCACCTTACTACAAATAACTCAATTTCTTTTCTTTTTATGGCTGAGTAATATTCCATTGTATATATGTACCACATCTTCTTTATCCGTTCATCTGTCGATGGACACTTAGGTTGCTTCCATGTCCTGGCTATTGTAAATAGAGCTGCAATGAACATTGTGGTACATGACTCTTTTTGAATTATGGTTTTCTCAGTGTATATGCCCAGTAGTGGGATTGCTGGGTCATATGGTAGTTCTATTTTTAGTTTTTTAAGGAACCTCCATACTCTTCTCCATAGTGGCTGTATCAATTCACATTCCCACCAACAGGAGCACTATCTTAAAAGGGGCTTTCTGCTAATTAACGTGGAAGATGCAGAGATAAGGAGACTAGCTTTTCAGGGAGCTTAGACCTAGTAGGAAGGAAACATGTGTACCAGTGACCACTTGATAAATCCCTGCGAAAAGGATTAAGCTCCATGGGAGCCCCGAAAAGGGTGTGTGGCTCTTCAGTTGAGGGATCACTGAAGGCTTTCAGGTCAGTTGAAATGAATCTCAAAAGATGGGCAGGCTGGGAAGAGGAGTGGTGGTGGCATGGGCATTCCAGGTATGAGAATGCCACAAGCAGAAACTCAGCCACGAGCAACTGAGTCGAGGGGGCGATTCCCACAGGCCAATCAAATATGACCTTGGTTTTTATATGTCGAAGAATGTAGAAAGACTCTCTCCCACCTACCCATAAATTCTAAGTCTCCAGCTCTGTTTCAAAGATGCTTGAAATTGTAAGCAAATATTGGACCAAGCAGAAGTTCAACTTGTCCTCATAACTTCCTGCAAAAATAACTTTTAAATTTAAATATCACTAAAGATATCATCAAACCTTGATAGAACTGCTTTTTAGTTTTGTTTTTGTTGCTTGTTTGTTTTTATAAGTAGTACTTATTCACTCTTGTGCAAAACTGAATTCATGGGGACAATTTTTTAAGGCAAAGCTTTCAGTGATTCACTTTTTATGTGGCACTTAAATGCCACAGATCATGAACTTGCTCCTGTCTCTCCTTCCTTTCATCATACTAACACCAGGACCTGTATGTTCTGTTTAAATAGTCTAATTGGCCCAGGAAAAAAATGAACCCTTGTTTTTATTTCCTTTGTTATTGTCCATTACAATTCCTGAACAACATTATAAGCTGAAATGATAACTTGGGGAGATGCTAACATAGAAATCTGGACTTCTGCAAAATAGTCTACATTTATTCATTCGTTATAAAGTTGTCCAGTCAGAATGGAATTAAACCAGGCCATTCCTCTCTGTAGTCAGGGCTTCCCTGAGTTCATTCTACACTTGCTGTAGAGATGGTGTGGTATTGTGGAAAGGGGGAAACTAGAGACAATTCATGACAAAACTCTGGGTTTCAATTTCTTTACTCATAAAATGGGGAAAATAATATCTTCTCTGCCCACCTGAAAGGATTGTCATAAGAAACAAATACGCTAATTCACATGGAAAATACTCAGTACACTGAAAGCATTGCACAAATCGAAGTTACTTTTCTTAGTTTAGTCCATGAGATCTTCGTTAGTGGGAAGCCAGGCTTTTTCTTGATTGTCTGTTGATGCCATAGCAAACCCCTCTCCCTTAAAAACACCCAAGTAGAGAGTCTTCTTTTTGTTTTCTTATGAAATGAGTAGAAGAAGGCAGGAAAGGGAGAAGGAAACATTTACTGAGCATCTGCTATGCTCCAGGGTCTGTGCAAAGAACTTTACATCCACCACCTCACTGGTATTATTAGAACCATCTGTGTTTTACAGAAGAGAAACAGGAGGCTCAGAAAGATAGGGTGACTACATCAGCGTCACATAGTTCGCAAGCAACAGGGCTGGGATGCAAACCCAGGGTCAATCTGACTCTAAAACCACAGATACTATTTCTCGCACACTCCACTGCTTCTCTGATAAATACATCACAGAGAAATGATGTGTCCAAATATTTTGTAGTATAAAGTTGTAGAGTCGGTTGAACGCATTTCTCCCCCATCTGTGGCCTGGCTGCTCTGCTTGTGCTGTCAATACAGTCCCTGGCTCGCTCTCCCTAGATATCCCACACTCACGTCTGCCTGCATTGAAAGATGAGCTTATGGGACTCCCCTGGTGGTCCAGTGGCTAAGACTCTGCACTCCAAATGCAGGGGGCCCAGGTTCAATCCCTGGTCAGGGAACTAGATCCCACATGCCACAACTAAGAGCCCACATGCCACAGCTAAAGATCCTGCATGCCACAACTAAGACCCGGTGCAGCCAAATAAATTAAAAAATTAAAATTAAAAAATAAAAAACAAACAAACAAAGGTTCTTAACTGCCTCTCAGGAAGGTACTAAGTTACTCAGTTAACAAACAGCACTTTTTGGATAAAAATTTCTGTAGGGAATAGGAGATGTAGGCCCTGTCCTCTTAGAGCTTCCAGGAGAGCATTTGAAGTTCTCTCTGGTCCTGTAATGACTTCACCAGGCAAATCCTTTCAGAAACCCATGCTACAGGGGAAATATCCTTTCCAAGCTCAGTAAATAGAGTTACTTCAGGAGCTACTGGAGACTGTGAGTGACTCACTTTCCCTATCAAACAGTTGTCCCTCTGTAAGTCTTCAGACCTCTTTCTCTTTCTGCCATGATTAGATGCTCCAAACCAAAAGGCATTCCACATCTCACACATGTTCTGAAAATAGCAGGACATATTTTAAATCAGAATGTCCTTTAGAAAACCAGGGACAGAGAGGTCTCAGACGTATTTCAAATTGGGTCTGGCTCTAAGGACCTCCCAAGAGATGGGAAGACGCTAACCTTCCAAAGTCTTACCTGGGCATCCAGAGACTGTCCTAAGATACTCAGCCTTTGAGAAACTGTCTCCACACTTACTGTTTTACCCCATTCATAAAGGTTGAGAAGCCTGCTGTCAGCCAAACATTACACCCTAGTGCGTTCAGACTTGCCCCATCCTATAATCGTTTGGGGAGAATTCACTCCAGGGTCATCCCCAGTCTCTACCCTGACATTCTCCTGCTTCCTATTCAAGAAGAATAATTCTACCCTGATCCCTCCTTCTCATCTTTGAATAGTTCTAGGCCTGGTTCCCTCACGTGATTCTCTACCTGGGTCACACACCTTGAACATTAGCCAGAAACCTCTTCTCTATTCTTGTGTCCCCTTTCCCTTGACTGTTTTGTCTGGAAGATATTCTTGATTCTGAGATATTTTCCTCCCACTTAACCCGCCCCACATTGCATTAAACGAGTGGAGGAACTGGAGGGAAATCCCATTTGCTGTGCTCCTTCCAGTGAAAGGCACCACGGAGGCTCTTCATACACACTGACTTCTTTAACCATCACAAAGGCCCTGATAGGAAATGTAAGAGAATTTTAAAACTTTGCCAAAGTCACCAGCTATGAGGTGGTATTGTCGGCTATTATTGTAGTGTCAACTGGGGAAAAAAACCCAACACAACATGAGAGCTGTGAGTTTCAGTTTTATTTGGGGACTTACTAAGGACTCTAGCCCAGGATACAGTCTCTCAAAGAGCTCTGAGGAACTGCTCCCAAGAGGTGAGGCGGGCAGGTCAGTATATATATGTGGTGGTTTTTTAAAAATATTTTATGTATTTATTTATTTATTTATTTAGGCTGTGCTGGGTCTTAGTTGCGTCACGTGGGATCTTTAGTTGTAGCATGCAGACGCTTAGCTGTGGCATGCAGACGCTTAGCTGCGGCATGCATGTGGGATCTAGTTCCCTGACCAGGGATCGAACCCAAGCCCCCTGCATTGGGAGCACAGAGTCTTACCCACTGGACCACCAGGGAAGTCCCTATATATGTAGTTTTGGAGAAGGGTCACGTGCAATCAGGCACACATTTGGTAGAAGGTTAGTCATGAGGAACAGGTATCTCAGTTAATGACGTTAGATCTTTTCTAAGTATGGGAAGATGTAAGAATCCAGGTTCATAAAAAAATTTCTCCTGAAATATTTCTAGCTATGTAAGGGCTTGTTTTCCCAGAGCACCGAGTGCCTCATCCTGATCTTCACCTGAATTCCTCTCACGGTGAATTGTAGGTCAGTGGCTGCAGTGGCTAATGACTTGATTCTTGTAGAACTGGATGGTCGGCAACATTCTTTGTTTTACAGTAGAGTTGAGACTTGAACCCAGGACCCATCTGGTTCCAAAGCCACTGCCCTTTCGTGTATCCTCCCAGCCTCCCAAACAAACCAGCCTGTTCTATACACCACTAGTCCTTTCCTGTGTCATAACTGATGTCTCCTGATGATTCAAGTTGTTCCCAAAAGTTAGAGTATATTTCATAACAAGTCTTTTCTTCTAATCAAAGACTGAGTTGAACTAAAATAAGATTAGACTAGAAGCAGTCCTTTAAAAATAAAGATAAAAAAGAAGCAGTCTCTCATTACCACTTTGTGGGAAGATTTGCGGTTTCTCAAAATTCAATAGTATCAGTAAGTTTGGGATTTTCAAATGGTGTGGGGTTAACCACTAGGGCCAGAGTTTCAATGTTGCATTTGTTTTCCAGAAAAGGAGTTCAGCATAAAATGCAGCTAATAGTGAGGTTTTGTTTGGGTTTTTTGCATAATAAAAGTCGTAACTGAGCAACATTAACTACAGACACTCCTCCCCATAAATCCATGGAGACTCTGTGAAAAGCATTTCAGAGAAATCCAAACCCCAAGTAGTCTTTGGCAAGGGGTAATTTGCCATGATGGTAGTTAAATAAGGAGAATATTGAGTAGCTGACTACAAAGAAGCATCTGAAAATGAAAATAGCTGTGGCTGAAGTCCCTCAATGGAAAGTGTATATAAAATTTCTCACACGTGGCAGCCCAAACTGGTCTCTTCTTTTTATGAGACAAATTTGACAATGCATACCAAGGAGCTTAAATCATACCCTTTTGGCCTAATAATCCCACTCCTGAGAATTTATCTCAAGGAAATAAGTCATAAAGAATAAGGAAGACTGTACATATTTCTATAGCAGCATTATTTATAATTAGCAGAAAACTGGAAACAGCCTGATTTTACAATAATAAAGGAAAGGCTTAGTACATTTTGGTATCTTAATTCTTTGGGATATCATGCAGCTATTAAGAATATCATCCTAGTGTACAAACAAGAAAAAGGATAAGCATAGAATACAGAATGCAAATACGCAGAAGTTATAGACATGCAGAAATACACATGTTGATAAAGAGTAGGAGGTGACACTCTGGTTTCTCTTCAAAACGCATAAATCTTTCGCCTTTTACTAAAGAGTAGGAGGTGACACAAAGAGATGAAACTAAGTATGTTAGTACAGTGAGATTACAAGTTTTAAACATTAAAATTTTCTTTTGTAACGACCATATTTAGTTTTTAGGGATTTTTTTTTCCCTGTTTTATCTGCTTCAACTTATATAGAATCATATTCATAATTATTGTTGGATCAGAAGATTATTCTACAAAGGACACATGGGGAACATTCTAGCCAAGTGTGAAATATAGAGAATTACTAATTTACAAATACTAATGCTATTGCTTTAATTTGCAGTGAAGGGAATTTGGCTACAAAGCAGGTTGTGTTCCTTCAGAGACCAGTTATGTGGAATTCAGCCGCTCAAACACCGGAAGTGAGTAAAAATGATGCTTTATGAACTAAATGTTACACTGAAGCATTTAATCCTTAAACTCTCTTTGTAATTCTAAATGGTGAACAGATGAGGAAGTGTGGAGTTGATAAGGAAACAGTCTTCTGAACCAACATATAACAAAGGAAATGTACCAGCAAACAGGCATGTGAGACAGTTCTGAAGGGGATCAGAATATTACTCCAAAATATGCCACATGGGCATAAGGATTACTATTTTGAGCTAAAAGCAATTAAAAAACAGCAGACACAGGAGGACCTCTCTACCCTCTCCCTTTCTGACAAAAGCAGAGCATAAATTTCCCTTTTAAAAGGTGACAGAAATTTCCATTTGTAAAGTTGCCTCCCTCTCCTGTACCAGAGATGACTCTTATCACTGGGAACAACACAGACTGTAGTCCCCACAAACAAACCTTACTAAAGCCTTCTTTTCCATTAGTTGTCTCGAATACTTACCTTCCCACAATCTACTGCCCCTAGAAGCCCAAACCCCTTTTCCTTTGTCTAGTCACTTCACCACAATTTATCACCCCTTGTAAAATGATATATAATCTCCCGGTCTAACTGCCTGTTTGGGTTTTCACTTCTCTGCAGCCCCCATGTGCATCCAAAATAAACCTTTTCTTCTATTAATCTTTTTTTAGTTTAATTTGCTGGTCTGAGAGACTGAACATAAGATGATAGAGGAAAAGTTTTTTCCTCTCCACAGTTATAAGCCTTATAAGTGAATGTGCGTGATATCTGTGTGATCTTGTCTATCTTGACTTCTGACAGCACTTTTGTATTGTCTCCTCAAGGTCATATTTTTTCAGCCCTTTGCTGAAGGGCTATGCTGAGCCTCAAGTCACCTTATCCTTAAGAGACCCCTACTAGATGCACACCTAGAATAGCATCATTGAATGAAGCAATCTGTGCATTAATTAACTAAAGCATAACCTTCAAAACAGGAAGTTTGCCAATAGACCAGAAAATTATTTGAAGTGATTCTTCTTCTGTATATCAAGAAAATATTGTCTTAGAAAACTTTAAAGTTTTCTAAACTAGCAAAGCTAGACTGACAGTGTATGTAATGCAGCCATGCTACGTTGTCTCACATTAATTTTGGAAAGACTCCAGCTGGCTCCATGGGTAAGCAGGTAGAGAGGTGGAAAGGTGGATAGGAAGATTCCTCCCATGGGAGGAGAGCAGAGTGATCAAGTACACAGATTTTAGAGAAAGACTGAATTAGAGCCCACAGGTGAGCAGGGCCTCCCAACCCCGGTGAGAGTGGCTCAAGTTCACGAGTTCATTAAGAAATATTCGGTTAAGAAGAAGCAAGGTGGATCTATGTAAAGAATGGCCAGAAAAGGTTTTCATTCTTCTTTCTCCTTCCCCAAAGCAACTTCTCACCATGCTACAGCCTTTTCTTTTGTTTTTCTTTTTCTTTCTTCTTTTTTTTTTTTTTAAACATTCTGCAAACAGCCATCATTTCTGAGAAAGATCAACAGAATTCACAGCCTCATGGAATTTTGACTAACTGAGGGCCCTGGAATTGGTGTTTGTGAAGATATAAGACCCAAATTCAGCTGCTTCATGGTCTCCTTTCTTAGGGTTAGATATTAGTTCTCTGATTCCCTGAAAATATTTGAGCTCTTTTTGTTTAACTTTAAATACCATTCAGTAGTCTAGTGGTAGCTTTTCTTTGGGTAATCTTTATATTTACATCCATTGTAATATAAAATTTCTGGCTCATTTATATAATAGTAAGGAAGTACGTAAATGGTCAGTTTTCATCAATGAGAAGCCCAGGAATAATATATTTTATAGCTTAGAATTCTACTTCTAAACGGATTTACTATTTTTAGTTCCTTTGATAAATCTTTAATTTTCCTAGCAGGAAATCTCAGGATATTGAGATTATTTCAGGGCAGAACATGTAGGTGGTTCAGTCTGGAGCTGAAGTATGTAATAGCTATAATAGAAAACCAATTTGTAAATTCTTTTAGTTTTCTCTAGTGGAAATAATTTGTTATTTTATCTCGAGAAGGTAGTAGACTATCAGTATTGCCATAGAGTTAATTTAGCTATCTCATATATATTTTGTAAAAGTTATACATTTATAACATGCCTTGAAAAAACATTTTATTTTTTTTAAAAAAACAACCTACAGTTGTAGGTCTGTAATGGCACTATTCTTTGCTTGTACCTTGAAATCAGTTGTTGTTTGGGAGGTGCTGATGAGGGGATTGCTTCGTTTATAAAGGTTTTCAAAGAATTATTTCAAAGGTGTTTAGTTCTTTTTTTTTTTTAAATAAATTTATTTATTTTATTTTTGGTTGCGTTGGGTCTTTGCTGTGCTCCGGCTTTTCTCTGGTTGTGGCGAGCGAGGGCTACTCTTTGTTGCGGTGTGCGGGCTTCTCCTTGCGGTGGCTTCTCTTGCTGCGGAGCACAGGCTCTAGGCGCGCGGGTTTCAGTAGTTGTGGCTCATGGGCTCTTGAGCGCAGGCTCAGTAATTGTGGCGCACAGGCTTAGTTGCTCCGCGGAATGTGGGATCTTCCTGGACCAGGGATAGATCCCGTGTGCCCTGCATTGGCAGGCAGATTCCTAACCACTGTGCCACCAGGGAAGCCCAAAGGTGTTTAGTTCTAAAAACCAGTTGGTGGAAATTTGAGACATTACAAACATTGCCCTAGGATTGTTAATGAGTTTTCAATAAAATGATAAATTTCATGGGCTGGTAGAAACTGATCTAGGGTTTAACCCTTGAAAAAAAAAGTTCTCTCTTTTACTGAGATTAATGTCAAGATATATAAGACTTTTTGTATTCAGTGTTGCACTCAACATAGAACAGTACTTTTATGTTAAGCAAAGCCATTTCATGCCTCTGTATAGGGGAGGGAATTGAGAATCACATGATGAAGAAAGCATATTGTTGGAATTTTTTCTCTGAAGTTATAAAGACCTTTACGTTTGGAATTTGTTTATATTCCACAGATATGTTTTTACACAATATTCTAGATAGCTTGAGAATTTTTTTAAATACGGAAAATATCAATTCAAAATATTTATACTCCCAATTACTGCCTCAATTTTCTTTAAGCTATTGAAAGATAGTTTGTTTTAGGAAAATTAGAAAAATTTTAGAAAAAAATTAATAAGAGAAAATCTTCTGAACTAGAGCTAAGCAAAGAGTTCTTAGGCATGACACCAAAAGCATAATTCATTTTAAAAAATTGATAAATTAGACCTTATCAAAATTTAAAACTTTTGCTCTGTGAATAACACTAAGAAAATAATAGAAAAGCCACAGACTGGGAGAAAAAAAAAAGCTTTGCAAATCACGTATATGACAAAGGACTTGTATCCAGAAGGTATCAAGAACTCTCAAAACTTAAAAAGTAAGAAATAAACAACGCAGGTAAAAAATAGTTAAAAGTCTTGGACATCTAACCAATGAGGATATGTAGATGAGAAATAAGCACATAAAAAGACATTTAAATCATTAGTCATTAAGGGAAATGCAAATGAAAACCGTGATGAGACACTACCATACATCTACTAGAATGACTAAGATTAAAAAATATTGACAATACTAAGAACTAGCAAGAATGAGGAGCAATCAGAACTATCAAACGCTGCTGGTGGGAATGCAAAATGGTACACCCACTCTGGAAAACAGTTTGGCAGCTTCTTATGGGGTTAAACATACACTTACATATGACCTAGCAATCCCACTCTTGGGCTTTTACCCTAGAGAAATAAAAACGTTTGTTCACACAAAAAGCTACACATAAATGTTTATATGCTCTATTCATAATCTCCAAACACTGGAAAAAATCCAAATGTCTTCAGCAGGTGTATGGATAAACGGCTGTGGTACTTCCATACAATGAATACTACTCAGAAATAAAAACAAATGCACTCTTGATATGCACAATGGTGTGGATTAATCTCAAAAAGCATGCTGATTAAAAGAAGCCAGTCTCAGGGAGTTCCCTGGTGGTCCAGTGGTTAGGTCTTGGCACTTTCACTGCCGGGGCCTGGGCTCAATCCCTGGTCGGGGAGCTAAAATCCTGCAAGCTGCACGGCACAGCCAAAAAAAAAACAAAAGCCAGTCTCAAAAGGTTATAGACTGTACTATTCTATTTTTTTTTTAATTTTTAAAATTTATTTATTTATTTTTGGCTGTGTTGGGTCTTTGTTGCTGCATGCGGGCTTTCTCTAGTTGCGGCGAGCAGGGGCTACTCTTCATTGTGGTGCTTGGGCTTCTCATTGCGGTGGTTTCTCTTGTTGCAGAGCACAGGCTCTAGGAGCTTGGGCTTCAGTAGTTGGAGCACGCGGGTTCAGTAGTTGCAGCACTTGGGCCCTAGAGCGCACGGACTTCAGTAGTTGCGGTGTGTGGGCTCAGTAGTTGTGGCTCGCGGGCTCTAGAGAGCAGGCTCAGTAGTTGTGGCACATGGGCTTAGTTGCTCCAAGGCATGTGGGATCTTCCCAAACCAGCGATCTAATCCATGTCCCCTGCATTGGCAGGCAGACTCTCAACCACTGCACCACTAGGGAAGTCCCTGTGCTATTCTATTTATATGACATCCTCAAAAAGACAGAACTGTACTGTGGATAACAGCTCATGGGTTGCCGGGCATTTGGGGTTTGGGGAAGGGTGTGATAAAGGAATAGCACGGGGGGTTTTGAGGGGGATAATAGAACTGTTCTGTGTCCTGACTGTGATTTGTACACAAATTTATACACATGTATTAAAATTCATAGAACTTTACACTTTTACATATTTAAATTTAAAAGATTGTATGCTTTATAATTTTAATTTTTTTAATTTAAAAATAAAATAAAATTAAAATGTTATGAAAGATTGTAGGCTTTATAAATCACATAGGCTATATTTTTTATACCTTTGTCCTTCAGTAAAAACTCTCCTTGGATAATGGAATTTTTATGAGGTATAATGAGATTGTTAACCTCCCTTTCCTCTACATGAGGCTCTGTAGTATAAATAAAGCAAGGTGGGCTTCCCTGGTGGCGCAGTGGTTGAGAATCTGCCTGCCAATGCAGGGGACACGGGTTCAAACCCTGGTCTGGGAAGATCCCACATGCCACGGAGCAACTGGGCCCGTGAGCCACAATTGCTGAGCCTGCGCGTCTGGAGCCTGTGCTCCGCAACAAGAGAGGCCGCGATGGTGAGAGGCCCGCGCACCGCGATGAAGAGTGGTCCCCACTTGCCGCAACTGGAGAAAGCCCTCGCACAGAAACGAAGACTCAACACAGTCATAAATAAATAAATAAATAAAAGAACGTGAATTTCTAAAAAAAAAAAAAAAAAGAAAGGCTGGAACACTAAAAAAAATAAAAAAAATAAAAAATAAAGCAAGGTGCTTTTTTTTTTTTAATTTATTTATTTATTTATTTATTTATTTATTTATGGCTGTGTTGGGTCTTCGTTTCTGCGCGAGGGCTTCCTCTAGTTGCGGCAAGCGGGGGCCACTCTTCATCGCGGTGCGCGGGCCTCTCATCGCGGCCTCTCTTGTTGCGGAGCACAGGCTCCAGACGCGCAGGCTCAGTAGTTGTGGCTCACGGGCCTAGTTACTCCGCGGCATGTGGGATCCTCCCAGACCAGGGCTCGAACCTGTGTCCCCTGCATTGGCAGGCAGATTCTCAACCACTGCGCCACCAGGGAAGCCCGCAAGGTTCTATTTATCTTGCTCTTCCTTTTATCTATTTAAATTTTTTTTTCTTTATTTTGTGGGGAGGGCTCTAGATAGACTCAAGGAAGTGAAAGCTATGCTAAGCAGGGTAAGAGACTCTGACCAGGATTTTACCTCCATCTATTAAATGTTCTCAATTTTTCTTCCAAGATCTTCTTTCTTAACTTTTCTGTTTCTTTGAAGACTCAAATAAAAAACTAATCGGATTTTTCTATTACCTAAAAATCTTTATTTCAGTTAAATTCTTCAGCCCATTTCCCTTTGATAATTATTTATAAGAAACAACAGGTCATTTAAAAGTATTTCGTTTCCACTGACTCAGACAGAGTAGGGTTTCCATCCAGTGGTGTTCTTAGGGGTAGACAACAAACCATGAAAGGGATTCCAGGGGATAGGTGTGTGTGTGTGTACAAACAGCTTCTGCCAGGCTCTCCAAGCCTCTGTGTCCTCATCTGTAAAATGGACAGTGTTAGTACCTACCACAGGGTTGGGAGGAGGATTCAGTTAGAAAACATGTAGGGGGCTGGGCACAGCACCTGGTCACATGGAATGTTGCTTTTGTTTTCATAGGAATGTTTTTCTTTCAACACTAGATGATTAAACACTAACTCTATGGAGAAACTGAAGAAAAAATCCAGAAACTCCTAATGACCCTCCATTTTCTCCAGCTAAAAATTACCTTCAGCTAATATGTAGGAATGTAGTGCATTGATGCTTTTTGACGTTCAAAAAAACCCACATGAACATATATATATATATATATATGTTCATATTTATATATATATATATATATATATAAAGCAAATATGGCAAAATATTAACAAGTGTTGAACTAGGTAGTAGGTTCATTGTAGTATCCTTTAAACTTTCTGTATATTTGAAATTTTTCATAATTGGAAAGTTGGGAAAAATTAAGCTAAAAAGCATTAGTTGCCAACAATTTTTTTCTGTCAGTTATTAAGTGGTAACTAATTAGTTACTAAGATGCTATGCCAAAAAGACCGATATAGAATGATTTAAATACAACAGAAGGGTCTCTCTCATAATTATCTAAAGATGGGCAGGCAATCCAGGGTGGGCAAAGCTCTGCCTCATGGCTGGTCAGCTCTGCCACCCTCAACATTTGGCTTCTGCCTCTGGACCCAGGACTGCTTCTTCACTCATTGCTGTGTCCAGCCAGCAGGAAGTAGGAAATTCCAGGCATGCTTCTAAGGCACTTACCCCCAAGTCACAGACATATTTCTTCTCACATCCCATTGGCCTGAAATTTATGTCACCACAAGCATCTGCAAGGGAAGCTGGGAAATGTAATTGGGGCAACCATGTGCTGGTACCATAGTGAAATACTACATGCCCAGCTAAAAATTGCAAGGCATTGGTGGTGAGGTGGGTGCAGAGTTCTGTTATTAAAAGAAAGATAGAGAGAATAGACCCTGGGAGACAAGAGTTAAATTTAAATGGTTCCAATTTACATTTGTTTTTCTTCTTTAGAGAAGTTTTGCATTCAAATTATTTTCTTGTCTTTAAAATGTATCTCAAAAGGAATGATTTACCAAGAGGTAAAGACTTCCTTGGCACATCTATTGAATCATTTCTCTAATACAAACCAAGAAGTGAAGGAGCTGCAGTCACAGAAATGTTCTGAATTAGATCTTTTGAAGGTAACTATAAATAAAATCACATGGGGACTTCCCTGGTGGCACAGTGGTTAAGAGGCCGCCTGCCAATGCAGGGGACATGGGTTCGAGCCCTGGTCCAGGAAGATCCCACATGCCGCAGAGCAACTAAGCCCGTGCGCCACAACTGCTGAGCCTGTGCTCTAGAGCCCGCGAGCGACAACTACTGAGCCCATGTGCCACAGCTACTGAAGCTTGTGTGCCTAGAACCCGTGCTCCGAAACAGGAGAAGTCACTGCAGTGAGGGGCCCGCTCACCGCAACAAAGAGTAGCCCCCGCTAAACGCAGCTAGAGAAGGCCTGTGTGCAGCAACAAAGACCCAACACAGCCAAATATAAATAAATTCATAAATTAAAATAATAATAATAAAAAAATAAAATCACATGAATACTAAGAAATATTTAACATATACATTAACTTCTTTACTTACTGCATGGTAAGATAATTATTTAATCAAACTTTGTTCTTACTTTTCCAGTCATTTGAAGTTAATTTGAAATTATTGGAAAGTCACAGGGTCATATTTCATTCACTAGCTGTTAGTATCCTCAATTGAAGTCCATGTGAAATCTAATTTGGTGCCAGTGTAAATAGAAGATGTCAGGTACCTCAAAGAGCATCATGTATAAATAAAAATGAAAGCATTTTGGGCTTCCCTGGTGGCACAGTGGTTAGGAACCTGCCTGCTAACGCAGGGGACACGGGTTTGAGCCCTGGTCCGGGAGGATCCCACGTGCCGCGGAGCAACTAAGCCCATGGGCCACAACTACTGAAGCCCGCACTCTTAGAGCCTGTGCTCCGCAGCAAGGGAGGCCACCGCAATGAGAAGCCCTTGCATGGCAACCAAGAGTAGCCCCCGCTCGCCGCAACTGGAGAGAGCCCGCGCGCAACAATGAAGACCCAATGCAGCCAAAAATAAAAATAAATAAAATAAATAAATTTATAAAAAAAAAAAAAAAAAAAAAAAAATGAAAGCATTTTGCTTTTATCATTAATGAAGTCCTTCATCTAGGGAATGCTTTTCACTAAAAGCAAATAGGCTTCTTACTGGTGTGGGCAGAAGGGAAGAGGGATCACCGCAGCCATAGGGCAGTGTTCAGGCTGGAGAGCAGCTCTCTTCTGGGCCACCCACGCTTGTTTCCATATGACTTATTGGTGTCCCTTGGGGTGTAAGGGACAGAAACCCTGCTCAGATTAGCCTATGTCCATAAGGGAATTTATTGGCTTCTGGGTGGGAAGGATTCTGGCATAGCTCATAATATCAAAAAGAGAGTTACAAAAAACAGTGCCTCAGGGACTGATTCCAGAGATTCAACAGCCCCAGGATGTTCCGTTTGTTTCAGCTTCTACGTATGTGTGTGCAGAGGGCTTCTTATGAGGTGCGTATGGCCACCTCATCAAAAAGAAAGAACTTCTTGAAATAATTCAGACAGAGAAAGACAAATACTGTATGTTAGCACTTACATGTGGAATCTAAAAAATAAAACGAACAAATGAATATAACAAAAAGAAGCACACTCACAGATGTAGAGAACAAACCAGTGGTTACCAGAGGGGAGAGGAAAGGAGGGGGAGGGGCACGATAGGGGTAGGGGGTTAAGAGGTACAAACTACTATGTATAAAATAAATAAGTTACAAGAATATATTGTACAGCACAGGGAATATAGCCAATATTTTATAATGACTTTAAATGGAGTATAACCTATAAAAATATTGAATCACTGTTGTACACCTGAAACTAATATAATATTGTAAATCAACTATACTTCAGTTTTTAGAAAGAAAGAACTCTTTATCCTAGAGTCAATATAGCAATCCCAGGGAAGGACTCTGATTGGATCTGATTGGGTCCCGTGCCCACACTGCAGTAGAGAGGAAGGTGGATAAGAAAGCTAGCTGGAAAGATGGTTGTCCACGACACCTTTTTCCCTTCCCAGGTTTGAATGATTTTGACAGCCCCAAGCTTGGATGACTCAGGAACATATTCTGTGAGCAAGAAGGGTTGGGGTTTCTCTGCATGATTCAAAAGCTCGGACTCTTCTAACTGGTACTGGAGTCACACTTAGTCTTACAGCGGCTTCCTATTCCTCTTTCAACCCTGAGACACACAAGGAAGAGAAATCCTGAATGTCCACTCCATGTTTTTATTACTTTATAAACCATATTTTTTAGCTACTCTTCCACTCTATCCATCATAACACTGTCCAAGACAATGTAATGTTTTATGATTGCTGGTATAATTCTGACTTTGTTCTTTTGCTTTTGTTTTTAAGACGTCAACAGTGGAAAATGAAAGATACATTGGTAGGACACCCTAACTGAAACTGGTTTGTCACTGAGTCTCATGTATTTGAAATGGGTCATTCATTTTTAGTAAATGAGGATGATTCTCAGAAGTTGATCAATTTTATTAAAGGGTAGCATTAGATCTGCATGCAAATCTTGGTAGAATCTGGTCTCATTCTACAGTGAAAATATCAGAAGAAAGTGAGAACCTATATGAATAAGTCTGGAAATGTTGCATGAAAAATCTCTTTATTGACAGAGGGAAATATTCAAAATATAGTGAGTGTTAAGTGCAAAAGTGAGCTAGCTGTACACATCCATGTGTGCATATGCAAATACATAGTAAAACATGCCAAATTTAAACAGTGGTATCTCTGTGAGATGGGATTGTGGGTGGGTTTTGCTTTTTTCTTTATTTTTGCCTGGTTTTCTATGCAGAGCGTGTATTATTTTTGTAATTGGAAATTTTTATTTGAGAAACATACAAATCTTTGACCACAAATCTACTCATATTTTTGCAAAGCAGATAATGTGAAAAAAATAAGGTAAGACACTCAGGCTCCAGTTCAAAGCCAGCTACTCCCTGACCTTGGACAAATACCATCTTCTTTCTGGGTCTTACCTCTGTACAATGAGGGATTAAAGTAGATGATCTCCAAGGACTGGTCAGGTTTCAGTCTCCTACACTCTAAGTTATAAGAACATTGCAATTTGATTTGTTGGAAAAGCTATTATTTCATGTGGAATGAGGGAGGCAACGTCATTGCTGAACATGTATTTATTAAAAGTCACTTGGTAAAAAAAGAAAAGAGTTTGTCCTGAAATCTTTTATAGAGTTAGGTATTTTGTCATCTTCTAATATTTAAAATTTAAAATTTGGTGGCTGTTTACTTATTAATACTTATTTAAAAGTGAATTACTGTCACTATCTTATTATTCTGAATAATACCCAATTTTTATTAAGAAAATTCTCATTGAGTATGTGAGAGCTGGCCTCTATTGGCTGACGTACAAGAAGGAATTTATTGCAAAATTCACCTTTGGCCCTGGTGCTGGTGAAAAAGGAAAGATCCAGGCTGCCAAGTGCTCCCAGGCTCCCCCTTCTTCCCATTTCGTTCAGTCAACAGGAGAGGTCATTCAGGAGTGAATGCATCCTTTGTGCCTGTGGGAAAGGAGCCAGTAGCTAGGCTTGAGAAAGGAGCAGTACCCGTCAGCCCTGCCTGCAGCCAAAAGGCTATATCCTCACTGACCAGCGTCCCAATGCCAGGCAGAACATGACATTCTCAGATCCTCTACCCTGAGAGTAAATCTGTCAGGTTCCACTGCTTGTATTAAATTCAGTACATTTGGTGAATGGGAATAAAAAGGGAAAAGATTTGAGATCTGAGACTTGCACTTGATGAATGCAAATGAAAATGTCCCTACCATCAAGCTATGTCTGACTCGGGCTGTGAGAGTGGGCCTTTAGTGAGGCAGGACCCACTGCAGACTTGTTCCTTTCAACTTGTCCAAGGACTCCAGTAACTCAGCCAAGGAAAAGACGAGCTGCCAACACACTCCTTTCAATGCAACACACTGAGGCCTGCATCCTCCTATCCAAACAGTGCCGTCAGCCGTGGTTACGTTCCACACTAGCCCGCAAAATTCACTTTAATACAGCTGTTTGCATGGTATATTTGCCATGAAAGCCAGTATGAAATCCTTTTACTTTTATTTTTTTTTAATTTTTTGCCCCACCGCACAGCCTGCGGGATCTTAGCTCCCCGACCCGGGATCAAAGCCGCGCCCACTGCAGTGGAAGCACGGAGTCTTAACCACTGGACCGCCAGGGAAGTCCATGCATTTGTATTTTATACACTATAGTTCAACAAACCTATGGATTAACGAACTTTCGTAAGACTAGCCTAGGCATCTGACTTCTATATATTTTTCTGAGAGTTTTTTTTGAGTAATTTTAGTTCTCACGTTTGAGAAAATGTAATCCTAGTTCCCAACTAACATATAAATGAGCTTTAAGCAAATAAACTCTTTGTAATCTGGGAAATTACTGGGCTTTTTAAATGTTTTTTTAACTTTATCTTATTTATCCTTACTCAGTTTTTGTGCCTGAGTATATGATCATGATCTAATATCTGTCATGTTATCAGTATTAAAGAAGCCCCCGTAATCTCATCAGGAGTCTGAAGATCCACAGTTCTCTCCCTGAGCTCTCCTTCTGTTGACTTAGATATCTTAGTTTGACTTAAGTTACCTTGGCAGAGACCACGTCTTTTTATTGCGAACCGCACCAAGGAAGTGGTCAGGCCTCAGTAATATTTCACAGTGAAAACATCCGCAGCTTCTCTGAGGGTCTGCAGAAGGAGCCGGTCCCGCTGCTGAGCAATCCCACTGCGTCAGGCAGAAGCGGTTTGTAGCAGGACAAGGAGAGGGGTCGGCCCCACCTAGAAAGGCGCCCCTTATTCCAATATGATCTCAGTCTGCATTACCTGTGCAGCCTATTCCTATAGAAATGGGGGAGAGGTAGCCTCTGAGGCACTTTTTCTGCTGCTCAGATCTCGACAAACACCTAGAAGGAAAATGGAGGTTTTAGCGTATCTCTCCCTGCTCTGTTCCCCCAGGTAAGATCTCAGCAGGTCCCTCCCCTCAGAGGTGTCATTGAGGACCCAGACAGGGGCACACAGCCAGCCCGCCGACGAGGAGAACGATGGGCCGGGAAGCCACCAAGTGGTGTGAACAGAGAGGGGAGCGCACCTTCGCTTGGAGGGCGGGGAGCAGGGAACGGGAAGGGTGGCCCTGCGCTGGTCCTGGAAGAGGCGCAGGCTTTGGAAGAGAAGCGGGCAGGGAACTAGACCAGAAGGACAAGACGGCACCCATCCTTTTAACTCCTGGTCGCCAATCTCTTGTGTTTCAGAGGAAAGGCAGCCGGCACGTGAAAGGTGAAGACAGGAGCAAGGTCACGAGCAGGAGCACCGGACTGGACACGGCCCTGTCGCAGCCTGCAGAGAGCAGGAGCCCGCCCGAGGCGCGCCCCTTCGCCCCTGCTAGAGAGTGCGGGGTGAAGGGGAAGAGGCCGGCCCGGCACAGCAGCTTCTCCGGGCTCAGCAGCGGTGACAGCGTCCTGCGGGAAACAGATGATGGACAGTTTGACCAGGAAGATGGAGTAACTCAGGTCACTTGTATGTGAGCAAAGAAGGAAAGGAACAGAGGCCTTGTAAATAATTATTAAAATAATTGCCAAGTTACTTTATTGTATTGCTTTATCTGCATTTATGTAATACTTTGAATTTTTCCAGACTCAGGCTTTCCTCTAATCTACGTAAACTTTGGCTCAAACTTCCAGGCAAGGAAGAATAACCAACATTACAGTTTTCTCAACTAAAACATCTGTTTAAACAGATGTCTTATGAGGTTATTAACCGATAATGTACTTCAGTGTCTCATGAATGCGTAAGGTATACTTTTCTTACAATTCCTGGTAAGACAACTAAATATCTCAACCAGTATTTTCACTTAATTAGAAAATTGTCAGGAAGTTAGAGCCTTACTTAAGCTGAAAATTCTCCCTCTCTCTCTCTCTCTCTCTCTTTCACACACACACACACACACACACACACACAAAGGGCTAATTAATAAAGTACCTATTTCCTGAATATAACAATTAATCTAAATTTTGTCTTTAACTATGGTATGTATGTACAAAGCAAACCCTTATTTGTTAAAATATTCTTTGAAAAAAAATCCGTTTTGTATGTCTTTGGTTTTAAAGGGTCACCATGTTACCAACCTCGTACTGATTCATTGAGCTTAAACTTTCTTGTGTCTAATAGCCTAGAAACACAGCGAAGCAGCATCCCTTAAAATTCAATATAAGAAGAACCCACAATCTCAATATTTAAAAACCTTAGTAGACAGAATTAATTTTCTTTCTTTTAAATTGTAAATAGTCTGAAAAGGGAAACATCAACTTTAAATGGAAACTGATGTCTTTTATCGGTCTAGATATGAATTATGCTTTTATTTTGATTGCTAAAGCATGAAGAATGTGGAAACCCAGAATTTTCAGTCCTGCAGGAGTAAAAAGGTGCTCATAGCACATGCAATGTGTACAGTGACTTATCTGTTCCATCTCTGCTTTTCTTGCTCTGCTACGAGGGATGCCTTTGCCTTGCCCAGCCTTTAACAGGTAAAGATTAAAATTTTACAAAATAGAGGATTTTCATTTATCTACAAAAGGCTTACTTTGAAATGTGGGTTACTTCAAATGAATTACAACTGTGCCATTGATGAGTTCAGCCTATTATATATTTTTATTAGCATTGGTGTTGACATTATAAAGTCATTTGAATAATAAAATGTCATTCGTAATTGGGCTATTGTTTTATTGAACACAAATGCTCATAATGTTTTACACATATGACAGGTATGTATTACATGTTATCAAATATAGAGTGTAACTAGGGACTTCCCTGGTGGTCCGGTGGTTAGGACTCTGCACTCCCAATGCAGGGGGCACAGGTTCCATCCCCGGCTGGAGAACTAAGATCCCGCATGCATGCCGCACAGTGTGGCCAAAAAAATAAATAAATAAACAGTTGCCATGGAAATCAACCATACTTCAAGAAAAAATTTATGGTGTAACTAAACTAGGTTGATCTCCATGAATTGTTGGTAAGATTGACATGGAATTATTCTACTTCTACCGTGCAGAAGCATTACCTTTATAGGTATAAAGGAACTGAAGAATATTCTGCTCAGTATTATTCTGTGGAAATAGCTGTCAACAGTATTTTCAGAAGTGTTTTTTTGTTTTGATTTTTAGATGAACCTGAGTTCCATATTCAAGAGTTGGTGAATTTTTGGTAGAAATAAATACTACTTCTGGAGCCCACAAAATGCCATGAGTTACGAAACACAGGTAATGAACTCAGAAAGATCAGACAGTTTTTCCCAATGCCAGGGTCTACAACAGGCAGAGATTCTGGTATATTCTGTTAGTGTAAAGAAGGGATTTGAAGTATTAAAAACAGAGAAAGAAATTTATATCGACTAAAGGAAAACTCAGAAATCCCTTTTGATTTTTTATAATTTGTATAAGAATACTTTCTTTTCACAGTTTGTTTCTAATCTGTTATTTCTTCTTATTAAAAAAATCTTTTTATTAGAATAAACTTAGCTGTCATACCCTTAAAACCTATTTTATAAACAGTTACTCCAACAGTTACCCTTAAGTTATGTGGCAAATTTGTATGATAGTGAATAATGACCAAATGGTTCTAGAGCATTTTATATATATATATATAAGTTATATATAAGTAACTCTGAGTCTCTTTTGAAAAACAAAAAGTACCAAAACTTGGACTCTATATGCCTAAGAAGTTAAATGTGAGTAACCTTATCATTATCTGCCAGTTGTACATTCAGTTCTTTTCATAACGCTGTGTAATTCCTTAGGGGCTCTGGAATGTGAATTTTTAATACCTATAAATTATGATGATGAAAAAATATGCAGATCATAGATGTGGGTGTGAGGTTCTGCCGTTCCCCTTGGTACAGCATCTATGGCACTTCTGTCTTAGGTTTCCATAACCACCTGTTAGTTCCATCCCATTTGGGTTGAATGTCACCTGTTATCTCCATGGACAGCATTTAGCACCTAATTACCAGAGAAATTGCCACTGAGCTGAGGAGCAGCTCTATCAATGTCACTTAAAGACAACAGAAACATCACTCTTTTTAAGAGACCTGAGAGCTTTCAGGAGCCTTCAGACACCTATAGAAGCAGGAGGCAGGGCTATGGTAAGTCCAAATCACAACTATCATCTCCAAATCATTTGTTTTATCAGGAGCAGGTGTTTGTATATTTGACTATAAATGTACCAGTTGCATTTTCATTTCTTTCATTCTGGAACAGCTAAGGAACTGTCTCTTTTTCCCAGGCTTTCCTCACTACCTTGACTCCTCGCTACCATTCCCTCTAGGCTGGAAGGACTATGGCTCTTGCAGCATTAAGACTAAAAAGGATTTTCTTCTCTCCACTCCTCAGGGCCCCAGCAGCTGCCTGTAGGGAAAGACTAAATTTCAAGTGAGCACTGAAATGGAGTGGTGCTAGCAATGGGGGAGAGTCTATAACTAAGCGTTTTAATTCAAAATACACTGGTGGGTATGTAGGAAAACCAGCTAAATGCCAACCATCAAAACCACATCCATTTAAATAATATTAATTGGAGCCATTTATCATACCTTGAGAGCGAGTTTTACTTGTGCAATAGCCCAAAGTTTATAGAGCCAGTTCTGACAAATGATTATACATAAACATAAGATGACCAGTGGTGAGTTTCTTGGTTTTATTTTTGCCTCATGTATCTCAGACTTGGAAGCTGAAGAAACCAGCAATCAGGAAATGCCAATGTTGCAGACCAAGAAAACCCTAACAAAAGCCTAGCAAGACGGCACATATTTAGACAATAACTGTTCTACTCCAGCCAAACACCACCACAGAAAAACCTGTGACCTCACCTGGACCTACACCAGCACAGACCGAGTGGAAAGCCTAGATTTCCACCCTCACAAGGCTATACCAAAGGGGCCCAACACCGCGGCCAGGGTGGTGTCAGAGAAAGACAGTAGGGAACTGGGGATTTCATCCCCACGGGCCAGTCAGAGGCTCCCCACCCTCGCCGCACAGTGTTAGTGGAGATCGTGTAAGAAGTTTGGACTTCACCCCCATCCGTAGTTGTTAAACACCTAGACAGCAGCTTCAAAGGAAAATCAGTTCTGGCAACATGGGAACATTTTTTTTAACTTTCTTTACCTGTTAAGTCATTTCCCTGCAAAACATTATCTCAGTTGCTGAAAATGAAGTTCCAAAGTGTACGCTAAGGCATAAAAGGCCAGTGAAGCAAACCAATAAGAAATGGAAATCAAGTTATTCTTATCTTCTCATCAAAAATGTAATCACTAAATAAAACAGCTGGGGGAATTAGAAGATTTGCCTACATGGAAAAAAGTCTGAATTGACCCTCCATGTTTCAATCAAGTGTTCACTCTGTCCTCCCAGTTAATCACTGCTGTGCCTGAGCCGCCAGGAGACCTGACTCTGGGCGGGCTAGCCAAGAACCACCTACACGGACATCTGGGAAATCTGAAGTCCAGGCTTTCTAATGTAAGAATTTCTTTGGTTGGGTATGCGAAAAACTGTTAAACACACACATTTCAACTCCTTTGTGTCTTAATGGGGGTACTAATGCTCAGGGACAGAGTCGTTTTCAACATGTTAAAGTTTCAAAAGTAGAACCACTCACATCACTGTAATAGATGTGGTTAGTAAAATGACTTTTTATTTAACACAAGAGAATATAGCATGTCTTCTAATTTCAGTAAATTAATAGAAAATTGAGACACACCAAATTTGGATATTTTACTTACATTTCCTTTATTCTTTCTCAGACTATAGGCATAGTTTAATGTTTATACAGCACATACAAAAAGTGGGTTTTAACAGTTCAATATTTTTTCCTGTAAACATTAGTTCCTTAGCCACATGTCATTCTTCTGAATTTGTTCTTTTGGGAAATCATGTGACTCAAGATTTTTCTCCTTGTCTAACCCCCTCCGAAAGTATTAGTTAAGATTCCATTTTTTAAAACTTCCAGCTTTATGGTATAGCTGCAGACTGACATTTTATGTATGTTTCTCCCTTTTTCCCCACCTCTTCATGTAAAGAGCTACTGCCACGGACTTGAGTTAAAATGAATGGGATTCAGACCTTATTCCAAAATATCTTCCAGATGAATTAAAAATTAAATATAAAAAACAAAACTATAAAAATACTGCAATAATATATGAGCAAATATTTAGAGCATAATTCAAAACCCAGAGCCATAAAGGAAAAGACTGTGTAAATACTAAGACTGCACATTTAAAACCTGCACACAGAAAAACACTCCATTAACATCAAAAGGTAAAAAATTGGAATCAAGAAATGATCAAATAACAAAGGGCTAATATTCTAAGTATACAAAGGATGTTAATAAAAAACAGATGTACAACCTAGTAGAAAAAACTGCAAATGACACAAATAGGTAGTTTATTTAAAAGTCTTTTTTTTTTTTTTTTTTCTTTTTGGCCACCCCGCACGGCTTACAGGATCTTAGTTCCCCAACCAGGGATTGAACCCAGGCCCTCAGCCGTGAGAGCGCAGAGTCCTAACCAATGGACCGCCAGGGAATTCCCAAGTAGTTTATTTTAAAAAGAAACATAAACAACCAATAAACATGCCCTGGTTTAAACTCACTAATAAAAAATTGTAAAACAACAAAAAAAGAAAATGTCTTTTTTTTTTTTTTTAAATTGTGTTAGCAGTTTTCAAAAGATTGCTAATACCCAATGTGGGCCAGTGTGTGCAGCCCGGAGGGGAGCAGCCTTCTTATAACCAAGAAATAGCCTTGAGGAAGGTGGCCATACCCCAGGGATGGTGGGATGGAAAGTCAGGAGGAGCCTGGGACACCAATGAAGGACCCTGGAGCCACTGCATAAGCCCAGGACTGCTGACCTCTGGCCTTGTTACAAAGAAAAGCAAAACCTTATTTGGTTAAGCCAGTCCATTCCAACACATGCTGCCTAACACAATCCTACTCAACATAAGAATTAAAGAAGTCTCCCGAGGATAGGTAGCAGGCAATGTTCAGAAACATATGAAATAGCAGATCAAAACAGAGAAGCCTGAGCTTTGGAGCCAGGACTGAGTGCAGACCCTGGCCCTGCTACTTGTTCCTGTGGACACTGAACAGCTACTTTGAAGCTCAGTTTACTTATGTGTAAAATGGGGATAGTAACAAACAAATTTAATCGTATGAGGATTTAGTGCAATTATGTGGGAAATGTACCACAGTTCCTGACACCTGGTTAGGTGCTCGAGAAATTGAAACCATTATTTTTTCCCAAAAGGTCCAGTTTTAAGTTTGCAAAGAAGTTCTTTTTAGTGAGGTGAACAATCTTATGCTTGGGGAAACTCCAGAATAAATACAGGGCATCTTTTAAATATGAATATAACAGCTAAAGATTTAAATATATTTCTACGTGGTAGATAAAAAGATTCACCAGTACTTTGCCAAGTATATTAGGTAGTTCACAGGGTCTCCAGAAGAACCAGAGACCCAAGACCGGATGCTAAGCAGCCAAGAACAAATTACGTCTGCAGAAGACCATGCTGCTATCTCTACAGGCACAGATGATGTTAAAGGCAGATATCCCAAATAAAAGGTGGAGGAGCGAGGATATACTTTAAGAATGCTTTTTAGTTTTCAGCGTTCAGTCTCTTGTCAGTGATGAAACCCTCCCCCTGAAACAGATTCCTTGTGAGAGGACACAGGTTCACTCTCTCACCCATTCGTTCCTTTAACAAATATTTCTTAACTCTTGGTCAGTCTTGCACTTATGGAATCAACAGGCTAACGGAGGAGAAAGATAGTGCGTGAACAGTAATAGAAATAATCATGTAATTATGGTTGATGGAAATACTCATAGGAAGCAAAGTTTGCTAGGAGGGCATATAACAGATGAACCTAATATATTCAAGGTCAGGGAAGGCTTCCCTGAGCAAATGATATTTGATAAATAATAATATTCTAGTAATAGATTGTGTTTGTGTTATAAAATAATAAACAGATCATTTTAGTGAATTTTTAAAAAATACTTATTTATTTAGGCTGCTCCGGGTCTTAGTTTCGGCACGCGGAATCTTCACTGTGGCATGCGCACTTCTTAGTTGCGGCATGTGTGTAGGACCTAGTTCCCTGACCAGGGACCGAACCGGGTCCCCCACATTGGGAGCGCAGTCCTACCCACTGGACCACCAGGGAAGTCCCATAAGCAGATCATTTTAAACTTGAGGACCTATGAACTTCTCAGGGGTGCCCCAAAATGTTTGAGACCTGTTAAAAAATACATTGGCTCCAAAATACGAAAACTGCCAAACTGAAATATTTAAATAGCTGTAAAACGTAATATATATAAAAACATTATTTCCTTTCATATTCATAAAAATGTCGTTAACTTTGAACGTAACTTGTAGATTAACTTTTCTCACTTCCAAGACATATGTGATGATGGATGAGAAACCACAGCCAATTGCAAACTAAGTGACCAATGGTGAGACAAATTCTTAAAATCAATTACAAAGAGCTGTTCAAATTTATATTTTTTAATATACAAATAATATTTAATGTGAAATGGGGATACATTTTAATACATTTGGTCTGGTCTTATGTGGGGTGGACTCTACTGCCTACAAAGGTCTGAAAATTGTCTGGTTTTAAGGTCTTGGGAAGCTTGGGGCAAAGTATCTCAAACCTTGCAGAGCAGCAAATGGTGTGCCAGGACCTGAGTGAGATTGGGGGTACAGGTGGGCTCTTATCGGTAGATCTAGGGTGTCACAGGCATTGGGAGAGAGTAGGAAATAGGGAACTCAAAGATGAAAAATTCTTCTTCTGTAGGTTGAAAGAACATCTGCATCAGGAGAAATCTACCCTATCTGTCGCTCTCCACCTGGCCTCCCTTTCACCATCATCACTGCCTTTCTAGGTCACCATCTTGGCCCCTTTTCGCACTCCATTCTGATTCTACGCGAGTAATGATTTTTACTTCTCAGTGAGTATATGAGTCCTTGAATCTTACACATGAGTGGAGTCTGAAGAGTACAGAGGAAATGATACCTTGGGTTTGGAGGGCTTTGACAGCCAGAAAGACACATTTGAGAGGCCTCTCCTTCTGACACTTAACACCTCACTTCACAGACTGTGGCCTCTCCTAACACCCCAGAAATGTGACACCAATCAATATGGTCACATTCTAATTGGTATTATCCTGCTAAATCTGAGCTTTCCACTCTGTACTGATGGATTCTTCCCATAGTGATTGCTCTATATCTGGGAACTGGTATTTAATTAAAATAACAAGGACTTAGTCTCTACCCTTGCCCTGAAAGTTGGCATCTTATTCAGAAATAGCAAACCCCACTCATTCCAGCCATAATCCTCTCACCAACAACTAAGCTCATTTTGCCATGCACCATAACATTTCCCCTGCCCCAAGCAATGCTTGAAAAACCCCTCTCCTCCTAATGCCCGCAAATTATCACCAAGTTATTTTAAATACTTTTGTATTAACACATTTAACTATGTTCAGATAATCAAAATAACTATACATAAATACAGCACTAAACAAAAACCTTCATTACTTACTAAATAGACAGGTTGTGAATATAGCTTAGAAAAAACTTATTAATGTGAATAAGCAAAACTGATGTTTTCACAGATGTTGTCGCCAAGACTTACAGCTTCTCTAACCAGATATAAGACATTAATATAAGCCATTGTTATAATATAAAACACAATTTGTATATTATCCAGTGAAATTTTTAAAACTTTTTAGAGACAGTTTTCACAAAGTTAACACTAAAATGTAGAATTGAAGAACTAAAAATTGTAAGATATTCCAAATTTAGTTAGGAAGAAATTGAAAATCTATAGTTAAAGATGTACTTTTCTAAAGCTTATTCCTCTCCTTTTAAGGTCACAAACATCACATTTTCTTTCTTTTCCAGTAGTCTCATGTCTAGCTTCTAGAAAGCAGTGCTCTTTACATAGCTGTTACCTAAAGTTTATTTTCTAATTTGCATCCAAAATCATATTCCTTAAAATGTTTCATCTTCCATCTCTCCTACTCTGCCTTTCACAAACTGGTAAGCAAGGTTTCTGAACCACAGAATGATCAGTTCTATGAGTCAACTAAAAGGTCATGCCAAAAATTTAGCTATCAATGGATCAATACAAGGAGGTAGTAAATGGTAAGCTACAGAAAATGATTTCAAGTTCAACTTTTTCAATCAGAGACTTAAATCAAGCATGTGTGACTGGGAGGCATAAAGAAGTAGATAACATGCAGGAAATAAAAAGAACCACCATCAGAGTGAAAATTAAGTCCATAGCATGCAGAACTTTTTGACATTAACAATATGAATTCAAGAGGACTGCTGTGGTAGGCTGAATAAAGGCCCCCTAAGACAAATATGCTACTTTATATGGCAAAAGGGACTTTTGCAAATATGATTAATGATCTTATATATATTTTTTAATATTTATTTGGCTGCACTAGGTCTTAGTTGCAGCATGTGGAATCTAGTTCCCTGACCAGGGATAGAACCCAGGACCCCTACTTTGGGAGCATGGAGTTTTAATCACTGGTCCACCAGGGAAGCCCCTGATAAATGATCTTGAGATGGGGAAATTAGCCTGGATTATCCAGGTGGGCATAATGATGCAATCACAAGCATCCTTAGAGATGTGGAGAGAGCTATCACTACAGAAGAGAAGGCAATGAGATGATGGAAGTAGAGACTGGAATGATGGGGCCACAAGCCAAATAATACCAGCAGCCACCAGCAACTGAAAGAGGCAAGGAACAAATTTCCCCTGGAGCCTCCAGAAAGAGACGGGAACTTAATTTTAGCCCAGTAAAACTTATTTTGAGCTTCTGACCTCAAGAACTGTAAGAGAATAAAGTTGTATTGCTTGAAGACACTAAGTCTGTGGTAATTTACTACAGCAGACACTGAAAACTAATATCATCACTAATATGGTTCTCAACAATCAGAATCCAAGATCTGCATTTTTTTTGTAAAGTGTTTTTTCTTTTTTTAAAAAATATTTATTTATTTGGCTGCACCGGGTCTTAGTTGCAGCATGTGGTTATCTAGTTTCCTGACCAGGGATCGAACCCAGGCCCCCTACATTGGGAGCACAGAGTCTTAACCGCTGGACCAGCAGGGAAGTCCCTGTAAAATGTTTAAAAATATAAAAGCACCAAATATTTTTTAAGTGATTTAAATATTAATCCAAATCAAGGCAAGAACAATTTCCCTCTATAAATATACACCAAGTTTTAAAACACGATGACATTTTTTAGGGGAGTTAAATAAGGATTTACCTTCAGAAAAGATTCTATTGAATTTCCGGAATTGGGTGAAGGGGCTATCTCATTGCTAGTGCAATAATGACCGTACCCAATGTTTCCTCTCCTCTGGGCTTGCCTGGTTCCTTGGACTCCCCTCAATCTATCTCTGAGGGAGGTAGGGGAAATAGGAGCACAAAATCCTATCATTCCTACTTCATTTAACCCCTTTTAGAACAAGGTATAAAGCATTTTTGTTGTTGTTTTTACAGAAACTAACATTTTCCTCTAGACACTAATAAGGAAAACCAAAAATATTAAAATCAGCAAATGCTTACAAAGATGTAGAAAATTCTTTTACATAAAGTATCATATTAAATGAGACTGTTTCTTTGACAGTTACCAAAAAAGGCAGAGAAAATCCTATTATCTGTGACAAACTACAATTTTTAAGTGAAGATTTACAATTGTTATACAAGATACAGATGGCTTTCATGAGGTCCACTCAAAATAAAGTGGTAAATACACTATTTATGGAATTATAAACTGCTTTTACCAAGGTTTATAGCAGAAATCCAGATCAGGATAAAATGCTGATTTCATTTAAAATGAATAAATATTTTACTAATTTTTGAATGGTGATGCTGTAATTAATCATGGACTCAATATCTGACATAACATTTGACATATTATCTTCATGGATATAAGTTCAGGATGTCAGTTGTATTTCTCTTTTGGAAATGTGGGTTATTATGAAAACTCAGTATTCTCTTTGCTTAATTACAATAGGTTCTCACACTTGATATAAAGTGTTGTATACTATAAAAAGAAATGTAAATAGCAGAAAAAAATCAAATAAATGAAGTACTGTAATTAGATTCTTAGCCCAGAGAAAATATCCATGCATCCCCAAATGTTAAGAGTGAGGCTCCTAATTAAATCTTTTAGATGAGTAATCTAACCCTCTAGTGAATTCACTTGGTAGTTATGTTATCTGGTTTTATAATGTACCCTACACTAATAATGCATATTTTTTCAGAAAAAATATTTGGATGTTTTGACAACCTCAAATAAATTGCTAAACATGTTGTACCAATACATCCATAGTGTCTGCTTAGTGAACAATTAGCTGTATTCAAAAAACGAAAATCTTTCATGCCTAGCATGGAAGAACTATACCAAGAAACCTTTAGTACATTCAAGAAGTAGCTAAAAAATGAAGTATACAAAATGTAGCATTTAACTGTGCAATAAAATTATAGGAAGCCTTTAGGAAAAAATAGGGCAAAGTACCCAGGGAAAAATTAATTAGTTCTATTACAACGAATTTGACATCAGTCAGTAAATGTGTTTGAGACCGTAATACAGTTCTTGCTAACAATGCAATTAATCATAGATTTAAAATTTTATGCTGATATTAAAAGTATTAACTCATTAAAAATTTAGGGAACTCCCTGACAGTCCAGTGGCTGGGACTCTGCGCTTTCACTGTCAAGGGTCCGGGTTCAGTCCCAGGTTGGGGAACTAAGACCCCACAGGCTGGGTGGAACAGCCAAAAAAAAAAAAAAAAAATATATATATATATATATATAAATATATATATATATATATATAACTGAGAAATTTGTTTCTAGAAATACAAATTTAACACCTCAAGTCAGAGAAAAGAAAATGTACACACACAAAAGAACTATAATACCCATGGGAACATAAATTATTAAAAATTAGCTACTTTCCCAGATATGATGGGGGAAAAAGAATGAGTCGACTATATGAGTCAAAATAATTTTATAAAAAGAAAATGTTAACTTTTGGATCTATACTGGGTAATCCAAACAAAAAGTGGAGCCTAACTTCCTTATTGCACAGAACTGTGAGCTTTCTATTCCCCCCTTCTTAGAACACTTACTTCATAAATCAGTGGTTTGCCAGGCTCATCAGTTTTTTTAATACCACCTAAGTACATACGTGTATATTTTCAAAATTCTGTAATCAGTATTAAGGAAAAACAGTAACTGTTTCATTTAGGTCTTACCTAATGAAGTGAGTCAACTTTACAGTGCAAGAGTATGAATGAGATATCAATATGAATACAAAAGCAAGACTACAAACTGATGTTTTCTTTGGGGGATTTTTTTTTTATGATCAATTCCAAACACACAGTACAGGGAAGATGGAATGAGTAAGAAAAAAATCATATTTCATTTCCCTAGTAACACCGAGTTGTATTATTCAAAATATGTTTCAAAATATCTAGCCAGATCACCAATCCCAGCCACTGCCTTAGTTCAAATGTTCACTAAGAAAATAGTCAAGCAACAGAAATCCATTGTGAGACTTTGTCTAGAGAGAACAG
The DNA here is from genome assembly GCF_009873245.2 of Balaenoptera musculus. Taxonomy (NCBI): domain Eukaryota; kingdom Metazoa; phylum Chordata; class Mammalia; order Artiodactyla; family Balaenopteridae; genus Balaenoptera; species Balaenoptera musculus. Next base: position 75,487,587 of record NC_045791.1, on the reverse strand, counting down.
CAACATTACTATATATAATTTATTAACTTAGTAGTTTAGTCTCTCAATATTTAGCAAGTTTGTGTAAAAATTACTATTCCCACTGGTTCATAGTAACATTAATATAAATGCATCATTTCAAAGTCAATATTCCTTTCACTGAGAACATAAAACTTCTTAAAAGTTAGTTATGGGTTGGGGTAATGACTGGCTGCTGGGATAGCATTGTTCAAAGCCAAATATACTGGCAGGATTGGAAGGCATAAATATATATACAAACTCTCAGGATGCTACTGTTTTCCACATTTTTGCTGTACATTCTTGTCTCATAATATGGTATAAATTATTTCCTCCAATTTGAAAAAATAATCAAGATGACTACATTTTAATCTTCATTTGAACATAACCCATTCAAATGAAAGAAGTTCGTTTGTTAATTCTGTTCAAAAGATGGATTTAAATATTTTCTTCACTACATGTACAATTTTTTTTTACCCTTAGTGCCTGTTACAACCAGTTTAGCAATTAAGACCTCCAGTGCTTTTGTAAAAAATTGCATTCAGTAGGTAAGATTGTAAAATCTACAGTCGAATCCTTCTTAAGACGCTGAATTATAACAAAGTCCAAAAAACGTATGAGCATTCAGCAATACCTTTGGAACCTGTGAATTATTGCAAAAAATCTTACATGTGCATATAATTCAAACATAAACTTTGTGGGGAAGGGGTGTAAAATAAATACTACAATATTTTTCAACTCTATTTAAGTGCTGCCTAGATGGTTAGAAGAAAAGATTAATATTACTAATAGTAAGAGTCAAACTATTTTAAAGACTGTTCTCCAAGTAGTTAGAACAATTTCACAAAGCAAAGATAAGCACGAGCCTATGCCAGTACATTTTTTCCTGTAGTATAATTGCTACTATGAGGTATAATCTGTAAGCAATTAATACAAATATAAATAGGTATAAGCCACCACTAAATCACAGTCTGGTGAAAAGCTTCTCAGCTAATGTACTTTGGGGAGAGAGTTAAGGGAAATGAAGAGAAGGGAAGGACAGGGCAGGTTTCCAGTGGGAACATCAATTACACGCTTTTATCGTTATCATCTTGTATGTAACAGTCCACTGAACAGAAAGATAAATCCTTTCCAAGTATGCTGGTCTAGAATATACTTTATGTAGCATAGTAAGATTATTTAAGTATTCCTAATGCTTCATTTGCATTTATATTTGGACATACACATAATCATATATGTATATCAAAAAGTATAAACAGAATTTAAAAACACTTTTATCTCACTTTGGAAAACTTAACAGTTAAGACTGAACTATGTGCTACAGAATTTTCTAGAATATCTAAACTCAGGTATAAAACCAAAGGAAAACATTACTATCTCTTTAGTAAATGGCTTGTGTGAAACCTCAAGCTCACTCATCTTTTTCATAGATGTGTTTATTTGATGAGGATTGTGATCCAATGATTGTTTAGCAGCAATTTTACCAAACTGTAAATTCTTTTATTAACGGGCATTATAAACAGATAATACTAATCTTATTTAAAAACCATGAGTGCCACACCAGTGAATATACAGCTCATGAATAACTTAAAAAGTATTTCCCATTTTAAACGGCAACACTCAGCATACAAAAACCTATACTAAACAAAGAAGCTATAATATGGATACATGATTGATGTGTCTAAAATGATATATATACAGTACATAATTAATGTTAATTATGTGATCAGTACATTTTTTTCTATATGATTCCCTTCATGCTTCACTTTCCCCAGAAACTGAATTCTGAACTTCTTCTTCTAAAATTGGTACAATCAGGTTATCCTTGGACATCAAATTATATTTCATCACAAATTTAGTAAACCGATGACACAAAAATGTTTCATTCTGTAGAGAGGGAAAAAAAATATGTCATTTCAATTTACTACTCAAAACCAAATAAATGAGACATAATATCAACATTTATTATTGTCATTCTGATAAGAACGTATCAGGACAATTAGTGAAATATACTTACTTCATATTCATCAAATATCTGCCGGTGATGAAAATAAGCATGTGAAAATATTCTGTAAATCCTACGGCATACTGATCCTAGTTTTGCTACAGATGATTCCTTTATGCTAACCCTAGAAATAGAAAAGAAATCATAGATTTATAGAGCTGGACAGATCTTAGGAACAATATAGTCCAATCTTCTCAATTCACAAGTACAGAAACTGACACCAGAGAAAGTAAGTGACCAGTCCAGGTCACAGCACTAGTAAGTGGCAAGGGCAGGACTAACACCCCTGTTCTTCACTCCCGGGGCAGTGCTCTTTCTACCTAACCACACTGCCCAAGAAATTCAGTACTATAGTTCTGAAACTTTGCTAGTTTAATGCAATTAAAACAAATCCTGACAAAACAAAACTTACTAAAATGTATGTTTATGACATTAACAATCTGTCCACTAGAGCTAACTAAAACTACTGAAAGAACTATTGTTTTATTCTACAGAACTCAATTCTTTTTCGTGTGTGTGTGAGAAATAAAAACTGCCTACATATTTCTGATTTTTTAAAAAATGTACATAGGATACCAAGGCAAAAACCGTTATTTTTTACCTATTTTATATGAGCCCTTTGAAGTTAGTGATATTGGGGAAAAGTCTCCAAGTCTATCCACCTGCTAACAAATATCTTAATAGAATAAAAGGCCAGTCACAAACCTCACCAATAATATATTACAGTATGCACAGGCTTCCTCTCAGATCTTAAAAATCTGAAGGCAAGGATAAGGACTCCTTCAAAAATAAGCAGTCCCAACAGAGAAGAGACTGGTGGTTGCCAAGGGGGAGGAGAGTAGGAGAGGGATGGATTGGGAGTTTGGGATTAGCAGATGCAAACTGGTATATATAGAATGGATAAACAACAAGGTCCTACTGTATAGCACAGTGAACTATATTCAATATCCTGTGATAAACCATAATGGAAAAGAATATGAAAAAGAATGTATATATATGTATAACTGAGTCACTTTGCTGTACAGCAGTAATTAATACATTGTAAATCAACTATACAATTAAAAAAATACTCTGGAAATACATAGAACATACTTAGAAAAAAAAATATAAGCAGTCCAACTTAGGAAAGTCTGCTCTTCAGGCATGCTAAGAGGATGCCTCTCTCTACCACAGAGATTCAAGCAAGCAAGTGTGTAAATATCCCAACTCTAAAGCATGAAGGGAGAGCCCTGGAAAATGATGCACAGCAGCAGGAACTGAACTGGCCTGTGAGATTCAGGAGCTGAGTCCTGATGCCTTTAGTTTAACCACAATCTTAATTTCAAAACTTGAATAATTCTGAACAAGCCAAATATATAATAGGTTAAAAAAAAAACGGTTTAAAGAATACAATTAACAAGCAAACTAGTTTTAGTTTTAAAAACAGCAATCTTTAAAATTAAATTCAAAAAGTTTAGCACCATGTTTAAAAGTTTTGTTTACCTGCTGGGAAAATATTTATTGCTATTCAGAAGACATGCAGCACCATCAAGTGTGTGTCTAGTATAGTCTATAGCAGGACACTATAAAAGAAAGGATATAAAAATGCATCAACAAAGAGCTCTACCTCTAAAATTAGGTATATTTATTACCTAGGCGTCTTATTCCAAAAACCCTGAGCATAGTCTAAGAAAAAGTTCCTTACAATATCAGAATGACTGTAAAATTCAATGTTATGTCAATAAATAAGGCTTTATTATCCCCTTCAACTATAATACCTGGCTTCTAGAAAATAAGTGAATCAGTCCCCTAATTTCTCACTCTATTGTATCTAGAAGAAAACAATGCTTAGAGCTGGGAAGAACACCTGATTATCTAATCTAACCCTCTGGCTTTACAAATGAGGAAACTGAGGCTGATCAGTTTGCAGAATATTCACAGGTTTCTTGCCAGATCTTAAAAGTCTATAGGCAAAGATAAGGAATACTTCAAAAAACAAGCATTCCAACTTAGGAAAGTCTGCTTTTTAGGCATGCTGTCTAAGAGGAGGCTGACTCTGTAACGACAGAGATTCAAGTAAGCAAGCATGCAAATATCCCAACTCTGAAGCATGAGAGGGAGAACCCCTGAAGAATGATGCACAGCAACAGGGACTACCCTTGACTATTGGTCAATGACTTATGCAAGATGACATAGTTAGGAAGAAGGACTTAAAAACCATAACCCAGATACACTGATTCCTAGTCCACTGATTTTTTTTTTTTAAGCAAGCATCTGCCTTTTTAAATTTAATTAATTAATTAATTAATTTTTGGCTGTGTTGGGTCTTCGTTTCTGTGCAAGGGCTTTCTCTAGTTGTGGCGAGCGGGGGCCACTCTTCATCGCGGTGCGCAGGCCTCTCACTGTCGTGGCCTCTCTTGTTGCAGAGCACAGGCTCCAGACGCGCAGGCTCAGTAGTTGTGGCTCACGGGCCTAGTTGCTCCGCGGCATGTGGGATCTTCCCAGACCAGGGCTCGAACCCATGTCCCCTGCATTAGCAGGCAGATTCTCAACCACTGCGCCACCAGGGAAGCCCTAGTCCACTGATTTATACTTAACCAAGTGGCCAAGCAGCCTCCTTCACTTCACAAATACCTCCAGAGATCACTGCCTCCTTACATCTTAAAAAGCATGCCTTGGGGCTTCCCTGGTGGCGCAGTGGTTGAGAGTCTGCCTGCCAATGCAGGGGACATGGGTTCGAGCCCTGGTCTGGGAGGATCCCACATGCCGTGGAGCAACTACGCCCGTGAGCCACAATTACTGAGCCTGCGCATCTGGAGCCTGTGCTCCGCAATGGGAGAGGCCGCAATGGTGAGAGGCCTGCGCACCGTGATGAAGAGTGGCCCCCGCTTGCCACAGCTAGAGGAAGCCCTCGCACAGAAATGAAGACCCAACATAGCAATCAATCAATCAATCAATCAATCAATCTTTAAAAAAAAAAAAAAAGCATGCCTTATTATGTTGCTGGTACCCTGTTACCAATCTAGCAGCTCTCTCAAAAATTTTCTTCCTTTGCAATTTAATATGAAATCTGAAGTATCTTTATATTTTAATAAACCTGTCTTACCCTATTTCATTTATCAGAAACAATGAAACCTATTTGTCTCATGGCAAATCAGCAAACCTATTAAAGGAAAACTAAAACTGTAAAGTAATTCTCCTCATTCAGTTCTTCTGAGGGCAGAGAGGGAGAAGCATCAAAAGAAAGGAAGACTGAGAATGAACCAGGGAACCAAGAAGGAAAAAATAAACTAGAGAAAGAAATAAAAATGACTCTAGTTCTACCCAGTAATTAGAATATTTTTCAATTGTTGAGAATGAAACTGGTGTTTAAAAATGCAGTAACTACTAAATATGGCTTAGTATAGTACATGGCAAATACATAAAGATTATCTAAACCAAAAAAAACAAAAAGTATTTTTCTAACTATACATCCACAGGAATTTACAGCTAGTAGATTCACTGCCTAAAATAGGAACATGAGCAGTATTTACTGAAAAAAGTATCTTTCTCCATATATATGATTACAGGTGACTTGGTCAAAAACAAATATCCCAAGTCACTGTGTTTCTCATTCACATTGGTCATTTGGGTGTACCATGGGACACTTTTACAACCTTTAAGTCAGCATGGAAATATAATGCAAGCTACATATTTAATTTAAAAATTTCTAGGGACTTCCCTGGTGGCGCAGTGGTTAAGAATCTGCCTGCCAATGCAGGAGACACGGGTTTGAGCCCAGGTCCGGGAAGATCCCACATGCCGTGGAGCAACTAAGCCCATGCGCCACAACTACTGAGCCTGCGCTCTAGAACCAGGGAGCCACAACTACTGAGCCTGCGTGCCACGACTACTGCAGCCCGCATGCCTAGAGCCTGTGCTCCACAACAAAGAGAAGCCACCGCAATGAGAAGTCCGCACACTGCAACAAAGAGTAGCCCCCGCTCCCGCAACTAGAGAAAGCCCACATGCAGCAACGAAGACCCAACACAGCCAATAAATAAATAAATAAATTTATTTTAAAAAAAATTCTAGTATCCACATTAAAAAAAAGTAAAAAGAAACAGGTGAAATTAATTTAAATGATGTATTTTATTTAACTCCATATATATAGCCAAAATTATCATTTTAACATATAATTGATATGAAAATTGCTAATGAGTCTTTGTGGGGTATTTTTAAATTAGATATAATTCACATAAGGGACTTCCCTGGTGGTCCAGTGGGTAAGACTCTGCACTCCCAATGCAGGGGGCCCGGGGTCAACCCCTGGTCAGGGAACTAGATCCCGCATGCATGCCACAACTGAGAGTTCACATGCTGCAACTAAGAAGTCCGCATGCCGCAACTAAGAAGTCTGCATGCCGCAACTAAGACCTGGCACAGCCTAAATAAATAAATAATATATTTTTTAAAAAAAGACATAATTCACATAACAAAAAATTTCTCTTTTAAAGTGTAAAATTCAGTAGTTTTTAGTATATTCAGAAAACTGTGCAACCATTATCAACTACATTCCAGATCATTTTCATCACCCCCAAAAGAAACCCAGTACTAGTTAGCAGTCACTTCTCCTTCTCCCTTCCCCCTAATCCTAAACAACAACTAATCTACTTTTTTTCTTCTTTGAATTTACCTATTCTGGATATTTCCTAAAAAATGGAATAGAATGTGGGCTTTTGTGTCACTCAGTGTGTTTTCAAGGCTCATCAATAGTGCAGCATGAATTAGTACTTCATTACTTTCTTTTCTTAATTCAAAACCTTTTTGACTTTGTTTTTAATATATGTAAAATCTGTTTCTCCCTCTATAGACTTCATTCTTTTTTAAGGTTAAATAATAATCCGTTGTATGCATATACCATGTTGTTTATTTACTCATCAGTTGATGGAAACTTGGTTGTTTCCATTTTTGGCTATTGTGAATAATGTGACTGTGACCATTAGTACACAAGTTTTGTGTGGATATATGTTCTTATTTCTTCTGGGTGTGTACCTAGGAGTAGAACTGATAAGTCATACAGTAACTCTACACTTATTATTTTGAGGAACTTTCAAACTGTTTTCCAAAATGGCTACAGTATTTTACATACCCATCAGCATGTATAAGGGTTCCACTTTCTCCACATCCTGGCCAACACTTGTTATTATTTGTCTTTTTATATTTTAGTCATTCTAGTGGGTGAAGTGTATGCCATTGTAGGGGTGTGTCTTTTTTTTCCATTAAAAAACAATTGTGGTAAAATATAAAATTTGCCATTTTTAAATGTACAATTCAGTGGCATTAATTACATTCACCATTGTGCAACCATCTACACTATCTGTTTTCATCCAAAGGTTTTTCATCATCCCAAACAGAAACTATAACCATTAAGCGATAACTTCCCCACATTCCCAACCCCCAGACCCTGGCAACCTCTAAACTACTTTCAGTCTCTATGAATTTGCCCTTTCTAGATATTTCATACAAGTGAAATCATACAATAACTGTCCTTCTCTGTCTGGCTTATTTTACTTAGCATAATGTCCTCAAAGTTCATTCATGTTGTAGCATGTATCAGAACTTCACTCCCTTTTATGGCTGAATAATATTCCATGGTATATATATATATATACACCACATTTTGTTTATCCATTCTCACTGTGGTTTTGATATGCATTTAACCTAATGACTAATGATGCTGAGCACCTTTCATGTGCTCATTGACCATTTGTATATCTTCTTTGGAGAAACATCCATTCAAATCCTTTGCTCATTTTAGGGACTTCCCTTGCAGGCCAGTCGTTAGGACTCGGTACTTTCACTGCCGTGAGCCCGGATTCAATCCCTGGTCGGGGAACTGAGATTCCACAAGCCATGTTGTGCGGCCAGGAAAAAAAAAACCCTTTGCTCATTTTAAAATTAGGTTGCCTTTTAGCTGTTTCATAATAGTTCTGGATACTAGACCCATATCAGAGATATGATTTACAAAAATATTTTCTCTCATTATGTACACTGTCTTTTCACTTTCTTGACAGTGTCCTTTAAAGCGTAATCATTTTTAATTTTGATGAAATCTGACATCTATAGATATCTTCTTCCACTTCTGTGCTTTTGGTGTCATATCTAAGAATTCACTGTCTAGTCCAAGGTCATGAAAATTTATACCTATGTTTTTTCCTAAGAGTTTTATAATTTTAGCTCTTACATTTAGGTCTTTGATCCATTATGAGCTAATTTTTGTATACAGTGTGAGGTAGGGGTCTAAATTCATTCTTTTGTATGTAGATATCCAGTTGTCTCTCAGTGAGATATTTTACACTATCTTTTTGTACTAAGTCTTTGAAATCGGTATGTATTTTACACTTAAAGCATATCTCAATTTGGACTACCCACATGAAGTGCTCCACAGACACGTGTTTCATGCTACTGTATCAGACAGCATAACTTTACATATTCAATTGGTTTCTGAATTTTTTCTGGGTTTTTTTGGAATTAGAGGAAGAGTTTTGCCTTGTTTTAACTGCTTCCCTCCACCTCCCCCAATTAATTCTCAGTTAACCGATCCTACTCTGCATCATACGTAACAGCAAAAAGTTGGCAAAATATAGTACGTTACAAAATAGTAAGGAATGTGTTCAAGCTTTTATAAATTATATTTTACCAAATATATATTCATAATGCTACTGCAAGTAATCACAATCTGCATGTGACTGAAAGGGCTAACATATAATAACAAGTTACAATCTTCATCACAATCACTATTTGTACAGTTAACTCTATTTGCTGCAATGCCTCTCTTTAATTCTCAAGGACCTTGCATAAATCATCACTCGTGCTGACTACTCTGCCTCTTCCACTTCAGAATCTGCCAGTGCTTTTAATTCATAAGAGCAACTTTCTTAGCTACTAATCTGTCAGTTGCTATTATTTTCTAACTATGCACAATTATTCCAAAAGAATTAAAAAAGTATCCTTTCAAGATTTTCTTTTGTTTGTATTTTTACAGTAATCCCATCCCATATAGCTACCCCTTGGAAATTATACTATCAGCCTCCCTTGACACATGGACAATCTAGCAGAGCTGGTCTTCACCAAGCAATGTTGCACTTTTTTTTTGGCTGCACTGCGTGGCTTGTGTCGGTTCAATCCCTGACCAGGGACTGAACCCCGGCCCTCGGCAGTGAGAGTGCGGAGTCCTAACCACTGGGCGGCCGGGGAATTCCCTGCAATATTGCACTTTTAAGACTCATTCACAGGATCTAATGCTGATGATTATCCTATCTTACATTTAACATTACTCAAGAAAAAAGTGGATGTGGTAATGACAGTATATATAAATTTCACAATACATCACAAACTGGATGGCTTTTCTACTCTAAAGTGAGAATAGGGACTTCCCTGGTGGTGCAGTGGTTAAGAATCCGCCTGCCAATACAGGGGACACAGGTTCGAGCCGTGGTCCGGGAAGATCCCACATGCTGCAGAGCAACTAAGCCCGTGTGCCACAACTACTGAGCCTGCGCTCTAGAGTCCACGTGCCACAACTACTGAAGCCCGCGCGCCTAGAGCCCATGCTCCACAACAAGAGAAGCCACCGCAATGAGAAGCCCGTGCACCGCAATGAACAGGAGCCCCTGCTCGCTGCAACTAGAGAAAGCCCGCACACAGCAACGAAGACCCAACACAGCCAAAAATAAATAAATAAATAAATTTATTTAGAAAATAAATAAATAAAGTGAGACTAATGCATCTTTACTATTTGCCAAAATGAAACTAGCTTTTTGGATTCAGTTTCCTAATTGGAATTATCACATCATTTACTATACTACGTAGCCAATTTCAGTGAATTATCAATGAAACTGCTATGATTTTCCCAGATGTAGAATGATACACAACCTGCTTCAATTTATTAACTGCTACACTGCTTCAATTTATTAACTCAAAAAAAGTAACACCATGAGTGAAGTCAGTCTTAAAAAATAAGTACTACTAGCTCAGACAGGTATCAGATACTTCTTATTTTGGAGAATTTGCCTTTTCAAACTAAAGAATATCAAATATTGATTTTCCAACTAGAGAATTACCTGTTTTTAAGCCTTAGAGGTCTGTCAATATAATGATCACTTAAAGGTCTATAATCCTACAGCACAGGCCTAACTTAACTATTTTCGATGAGTCAATGTCAAGCAAAAACTAATTACTACAGATTAAAAGAGAATGCAGATAAAGGGAAATGCAATGCATAGTTTAAACAAACCAGTTGTAAACGACATTTTTGAGACAACTAAGGAAAACTGAATGTGTACTAGGTGTTAGATAACATGAAGGAATTATTTAAAAGAAAAAATGTTCTCTAAAAATTGCTACTTCTTATACTCTCGCCTTGACTAAAACTAAATAAGGAGAAAATAACATGAATAAGTTTTTCAAGGTAAGACCAATTATGGAGAGGAAAATCATTATGGTAGGTTTCAAATAAGTAGTAAGAAATATTAATGAAATGTAGAGAAAAAATATTGACCTATAAAGTTCAAAAGTAACATTTCTACTTGACAGACTAAGAATCAACTAGTAATCACCAACAGTTATTCCTATCAAAAGAAATTAAGACTAAACCAAAAATCTGAACTGGTGCATCTCATCCATTACACACCATATGACAGGTGTTATTCTGTCATAGCCAGTGAATCATAAGTTCTAGCCCATTCAATTGTCCAATTATGAAAAATGATACTATACAAACAAATGGAAAGATACACTGTGTTCATGGACTGTAAGAATTATTACTGTTAAAATGACTGTACCACCCAAGGCAATCTACATATTCAATGTAATCCTTATCAAAATACCTATGGCATTTTTCACAGAACTAAAACAAATAATTTTAAAATTTGTATGGAAACACAAAAGACCCCAAATAGCTAAAACGATCTTAAGAAAGAACAACAAAGCTGGAGATATCACGTACCCTGATTTGAATCTATACTACAAAGCAACAGTAATCAAAACAGTATGGTACTGGCACAAAAACAGACATATAGATCAATGAAACAGAATAGAGAGCCCACACTTACATGGTCAATTATCTATTACAAAAGAGGCAATATATAATGGGGAAAAGAGAGCCTCTTCAGTAAATGGTGCTGGAAAAACTGGACAGCTACGTACAAAAGAGTCAAACTGGATTACTTTCTCACACCATATACAAAACTAAACTCAAACTGTATCTAAGACTTAAATGTGAGGTGGGAAACCATAAAACTCCTAGAAGAAAACATAGGCAATACACTCTTTGACAACCAGATTAAAAAATGGGCAGAAGATCTGAATAGACATTTTCCCAAAGAAGACATACAGATAGCCAACAGACACAGGAAAAGATACTCAACATCACTAATCGTCAGGGAAATGCAAATCAAACCACAATGAGATACCAACTCACACTTGCCAAAAGACTATTATTGGGGACTTCCCTGGTGGTCCAGTGGTTGAGAATCCATCTTGCAATGCAGGGGATGCCGGTTCAATCCCTGGTTGGGGAACTAAGATCCCACATGCCATGGGGCAACTAAGCCCGCCACCACAACTACAGAGCCCACGTGCTCTGGAGCCCACACACCACAACTACAGAGCTCGTGCGCTCTGGAGCCCGCATGCCACAACTAGAGAGCCCACATGCCACAACTAGAGAGAAGCCCGCACACAGCAACAAAGAGCCCGTGCGCCACAACGAATGATCCTACTTGCTGCAACTAAGACCCAATGCAGCCAAAAAATAAATAAGTAAATAAATATTTTAAAAAAGACTATTATCAGGCTTCCCTGGTGGTGCAGTGGTTAAGAATCCACCTGCCAACGCAGGGGACATGGGTTCAAGCCCTGGTCTGGGAAGATCCCACATGCCGCAGAGCAACTAAGCCCGTGCACCACAACTACTGAGCCTGCACTCTGGAGCCTGTGAGCCACAACTACTGAGTCCATGTGCCACAACTCCTGAAGCCTGTGTGCCTAGAGCCCGTGCTCTGCAACAAGAGAAGCCACCACAATGAGAAGCCCACACACTGCAATGAAGAGTAGCCCCCACTTGCTGCAACTAGAGAAAGCCCGCGCACAGCAACGAAAACCCAACACAGCCAAAAATGAATAAATAAAATAAATTTTTTAAAAAATGACTATTATCAAAAAGACACAATTGGCTATATTCCAATATAAAATTAAAAGTTAAAAAAAAAGACTTAAAAAAAAAAAAGACAACAAATAAGTACTGATGAGGAGAAATGGGAACTCTCACGCACTGTTGGAGGGAATGTAAATTGGTACCACTATGGAAAACAGGATGGCAGTTCCTCAAAACATTAAAAATGGAACTGTCATATGAGGCAGCAATTCCACTCCTGGGTGCTTTTCCAAAGAAAACAAAAACACTAATTCGAACAGATATATGCACCCCCATGTTCACTGCAGCATTATTTACAGTAGCCAAGACATGGAAGCAACTTAAGTGTCCACTGATTAGATGAAAAGATAAGGAATACGTGGTATGTATACACACTGGCATAAAAAAGAATGAAATTTTGCCATCTGTGACAACATGGATGGACCTAGAGGCTATTAAGCTAAGTGAAATAACTCAGAGAAAGACAAATACCATATGATTTCACTTATACGTGGATTCTAAAAAACAAATGAACAAACAACAAAACAGAAGCAGAGTCATAGACATAGAGAACAAAGGTGGTTGCCAGAGGGAAGGTAGGAGGAGTGAAATAGGTAAGGAAGATTAAGAGGTATAAACTTCCAGTTACAAAATGAATGAGTCACACAGATGAAATGTACAACATGAAGAATACTCTCAATAATATTGTAATAATTTTGTATGGTGACAGATGGTAACTAAACTTATCACGGTGATCATTTTGTAATGTACAGAAATATCGAATCACTATGTCATACACCTGAAACTAACACAGTGTAGGTCAATGATAATTTCAATTAAATTTTTTAAAAAGATACTAATCACAAGAAACCCTAAAGTAGCACTGTACCAATGACCTTGCAGCAAAGAACTCTAAACCAAAGGGCAAAATAAACAGTGACCTAAAAACTCAAAAAATTTGTCTACCACTATCTTAAAGAGATTTAGGTTATGATGATTTTATTAGTCATTCTATTTCATAAATTCTCACCTCTTTTTTTTTTTTTTTTTTAAATTCTCACCTCTTTTGGTGTTTTATGAGCTGCACAAAGAAAAATCCATTGTTCAGTTGCTGTCATCTGAGTGCATGTATCTGGATGGCATTCACTCTGTTAAAATAGTTACATTTATTAATATGTAAAATAATAATGAAAAAGTTTATCATTTGAGTTGCTACATTTCATGTAAAATTCTAGAATAAATTAAAAATTTGTGTCTTTGTAAGCACATTAATTTACAAAAACAGAAAAAAAAATCAGAACGTTCAATTATAGCTTTAACTTAAAGAAAATATTACCTGAAGTTTGACAGCAAGTCCATTTAGCTCAAGACAGAATTGCCTAAAAATGTAAATATATAAATGAAAAGTCTTATCTATCCTCCATATTATTTTTAGAATATTAATTGTAAAAACAGAATCCCATCAGTACCATCCTTCCTCCCTCATCATCATTATCAACACCACCTGAACTTACATGGCACATTCTTTACAAAAACATACACATTAGTAAACAAAACCCAAAACTAACAACCCTAACAATAATGTTCAATATCAGAGTTCAGTGAGTTGATTACTGTTACACACTGGAAATTGGTACAATTTTTCTGAGAAATACTTTGAAAATATTTACCAAGACCCTTACAAAGTGTATATTTTTTAACTAAGTCATTCTCCTAAGAATCTATTCTAATGAAATAATCAGAACTGCAATGCAGACATATGTACAAAGATGGTCACTGAAACTATATACATAAAAAATTTCTTTGAAACATTATAAATGATTAGCAATTGGAGAGTAGTGAAATGTTGGTATTACATAAACATACAAAGGATATATACTTATATTCACAGTAAGATTCCAGTTATGTAAAAATTCATGTGTGTGTACATATCTGTATACAGATAATCAGAAGAAAGACTAGACGTTTTATATTCCTATATATTATACAGGTTTTATTCTGATTACAAACAACATGCTCCTTCTAAAAACTCCAAACAGGACCAAATACAAAATATAAAACAGGAAAGTTCTCCGTACTTCCATGACCTCTTCCCAAAAGATAGTTATTGTTTACATGCAAATCTGATTTTCTCTCGATAGATTAAAATATATTGGAATCCTATCATACACAATTTCGTAACTTGCTTTTTTGCCACTTAATAGATCTTGGGCATTTTTTCATGATTTACTTTCCCTCTAAAATTGTCAAACTGAGAATTATAAAGCCTAGAACAATGCTTGGATTGTTCTTACAATAGTTAAGTGCTCAAAAAATATTTTTGAATAAATGAAAAATGGAGCAAATTACATGACATTTAGATCATTTTTAGACAGACTTGCTATTTGATATGAAAAGACAATTAATCCTTTATGTCATAAAGATACTTTATGTTGTCAAAGTGCTGAATGTGTTCCCTCTAAAAACCTATCAAATTAGTTAATCGCTATGTTTCCCTATCAAACAAATGAATACACTTTGGTTCCGCAAATATGCAAGGCTAAAACCTATAATTAGAAAATAAAAGAGAGTTCCAAAAGAAAAACAAAAAACCCAAAACACTGCACATATGTGAAAGAAAAACTATATTTATTTATTTATAACATACATTAAAATAGAAAAAAGCAAATTAAAAAACAAGGGTCAAATTTTCAGTTGTCTACAACTGTACTTCCTTTCCAGATGCCTAATAATAATGCTGTTCGTAGATTATACAAGTAACACTATTTCTGAATCACCACATAGTCCTCTACTGCCCCATATCTGTAAGTTGCATGTTATGTGTTTCTGAGTTGTTTTCTACTAAGTGGTAATAAAGACGGGTGGTGATAAACAAGTTTCTCATCTAGTCCAACCTACTTATGGCCAACAGGAAAATTAAGCTAACTGACTTGGCAATGCTACAGGTACAATCTGTGGCAAATAGTGCAAACCTAACAGCTTCAAGTTAATTCAGTATAGGACTAACACACACAGTTATGCAGCTGAAAAGACAAACCAGAGCTGAAATCTAGTCTACACTCTAGTCACTAAGCCATGCATACTAGCATGGGATTGCAGTCACCCAGAGGAAGGGGCATCTTTTCCTAATTACAAATATTCAGTAGGGAGTAGTGGGAGATTTGACTGAGGTCATGATTCAATTCCCATTAACATCATAATATAATCAACTGCATTAATCAGTAACAGCAAGTATTAAGCCTCAAATCAGTAACATTAAGCACATGCAAAAAAAAAAATCAAACTGCTTTTAAAACTCTTCTTGCTTAACTATAAAGATGTATACACTATAATAAAGAGACAAAAGAATATATATGTCATATATAATACATAAATTATACAAAACAAAAAAGGTGGCTAACATCAAAAAAAACCCCAAAAGTAATAACAATAGCACCAGGACAAATGGAATATGAATAAGAAAGATTTTACAAGTTTTGTATAATGCATATTTCATAGTCTAAGTTAAATAGGGAGGAAAAGGTTTTTCTTAGACCTAAAATAAAAACCTTGTAAATTAAAATGAACCCTCACTTTTTAGGAATTATGCTTACAGTGAAAAAAACACGCTTGCTTATTTTCATCATTAATCCCATAGGTAACGAAGTAGTTATTTTCAAAGCTGATTAAAAAAAGACAGAGGATATATTATACTAAAGTGCTCTCTATATTTATAAGAATGGTATAACATCTACATACTCATGCTTTCAGTTATCATGCATCGAGATGTATTAAAAAAAAACAGGGCTTCCCTGGTGGCGCACTCAAAATTCCTGCAATGACCATTGCTAAGAATGCAGGTGCCGAAGGATCATTGATAGTTGAGAAAATTTTGCAAAGTTCTTCAGAAGTTGGTTATGATGCTATGCTTGGAGACTTTGTGAATATGGTGGAAAAAGGAATCATTGATCCAACTAAGGTAAATAGTTCACCAGTGTCTAAAAATACTTTCAAGAACTCTTCATTGGGCTTCCCTGGTGGCGCAGTGGTTGAGAATCTGCCTGCCAATGCAGGGGACACGGGTTCAAGCCCTGGTCTGGGGGGATCCCACATGCCGCGGAGCAACTAGGCCTGTGAGCCACAACTACTGAGCCTGCGCGACTGGAGCCTGTGCTCTGCAACAAGAGAGGCCGCGATAGTGAGAGGCCCGTGCACCGCGATGAAGAGTGGCCCCTGCTTGCCACAACTAGAAAGCCCTCGCACAGAAACGAAGACCCAACACAGCCATAAATAAATAAATAAATAAATAAATAAATAAAACAAAAAACCAAAACTCAATCAAATAGCCAAGTGACTTGCCCAAGAAAATGGCAGATTACAAAGAAGTCTCAGCATCCTAAAACTGCTGAACGGTTATGACAAGACACTGTCTTAACAATATATAGACAAGCCTATAGCATCAAAACAAAACAACAGAAAAAGTACCTTGTCTACAAATTGAGGCACTCATCACAGGAAATGTAGTCTAATTTATTCAGGAAAAGTCATATCTCTACTCCACCTTATTATTTAAAAATCAACTCAAAGTAACAAACTCTGATGAACACATATCTCATACAGCATCCTCTATTTTTAATCTATCAACTCATCCTAGCTCCCATTTACAATGGAAAGTTTATAACTTCAAGAAATAACCTAGTAGCTTCAGAATACAACTGCTTCTAAACTTAACTCATGATTCATTAGAAATCAATTTTCTCATTCAAAGGATATTATGAAAAGCTCTAAAACTTCTTACTTCAGGATTATAATTAATCTCCATTTACCAAACGAAAGACTGGAAGTTCACAATAGTTAACAGGTAACTCATCAGCTACCAAGTCTAGACTAGGACCTCTAGAGAAAAATAAAGTAGGTAAGTAGTAAGTATTAGAAATGAGTAGGTACATGGAAATAATGCATCTGTGATTAAATGATGTGATTAAGGAAAACCGTGTAAAAAGATAATAAGGCCCAAATCCATAAATACAGAAAACCATGAGTAAATAACAATGTTGAACACTTTATAACTTGAAAACATAAAAGCTTTAGAATTTGGCTTTTTGCTCTGTAGTTAAATAATTTAATTAATGATTCATAATCATCATTAATATTAAAGGTTATTTTTTACTACTAGGAGTACTATTACTATTTTGATACATCATAAAGACCTACCTTAAATGTTCATACTTCCATACACCTTCATCTTGGCCTTCAGGTGGTTCAAGAATTTTGTCAATATTGGAACAATCTGCTCTTATATTCTGTTGAATATACTACAAACAAAGAAGTTATTACAGTTAATTAAAATATACTACATGGTAAATCTTTTGAGACTTATTATTGTTTAATGGGTACAGAGTTTCAGTTGGGGAAGATGAAAAAGTTCTGGAGATGGAGGTGGTAATGGTTGCACAACAATGTGAATGTACTTAATGCCACAGAATCGTACACTTAAAAATGGCAAAAATGATAAATTTTATGTTATATATTTTTTTACCACAATAAGAAAAAGCAGAGTAAACACCAAACAAGAAAATCCAAAGAAATCCATGCCCAGAAGTAATCAAACTGACAAAAACTAAAGCTAAAGAAGCCAGCGGGGGTGAATGTGTGTGTGTGTGTGTGTGTGTGTGTGTGTGTGTGTGTGTGAAGAATCCAGCGAAAAAAGAGACACATGACCTATAGAATAAGGATTCAAATGAGTGCAGCTTTCTTACCGGAAAACACAGGTGACAGGAGGAAATGGCAGAACAAGTTTAAAGTGCTGAAAGAAAAGCACTGTCAACCTCTGTATCTAGCAAAAATACCCTTCAGGAATGAAGATAAATATATTTTCAGATGAAAGAAAACTAAGGAGGTTTACTGAGCTCTGCCCACCAGAGCAACACCCAACTCTACCCACCACAAGTACCCCCCATCAGGAAGCTTATATATATTTAAATGATATATTTAAAGTGATGAAAGGGAAGAAACTACAACCAAGATTACTCTACCCAGCAAGGATCTCATTCAGATTCGATGGAGAAATGAAAAGCTTTACAAACAAGCAAAAGCTAAGAGAATTCAGCACCACCAAACCAGCTCTACAACAAATGCTAAAGGAACTTCTCTAAGTGGGAAACACAAGAGAAGAAAAGGACCTACAAAAACAAACCCATAACAATTAAGAAAATGGTAACAGGAACATACATATCAATAATTACCTTAAACGTGAATGGATTAAATGCTCCAACCAAAAGACACAGGCTCGCTGAATGGATACAAAAACAAGATCCATATATATGCTGTCTACAAGAGACCCACTTCAGACCTAGGGACACATACAGACTGAAAGTGAGGGGATGGAAAAAGATATTCCATGCAAATAGAAATCAAAAAAAGCTGGAACAGCAATACTCATATCAGATAAAATAGGCTTTAAAATAAAGAATGTTACAAGAGACAAGGAAGGACATTATGTAATGATCAAGGGATCAACTGAAGAAGAAGATATAACAGTTATAAATATATATGCACCCAACATAGGAGCACCTCAGTACATAAGGCAACTGCTAACAGCTATAAAAGAGGAAATCGACAGTAATACAATAATAGTGGGGAACTTTAACACCTCACTTACACCAATGGATAGATCATGCAAACAGGAAATTAATAAGGAAACACAAGCTTTAAGTGATACAATACACCAAATTTAACTGATTTATAGAACATTCCATCCAAAAACAGCAGACTACACTTTCTTCTCAAGTGCACACAGTACATTCTCCAAGACAGGTCACATCTTGGGCCACAAATCAAGCCTCAGTAAATTTAAGAAAATTCAAATCATATCAAGCATCTTTTCCGACCACAATGCTATGAGATTAGAAATCAATTACAGGGAAAAAAACCGTAAAAAACACAACACATGGAGGCTAAACAATACGTTACTAAATAACCAACAGATCACTGAAGAAATCAAAGAGGAAATCAGAAAATACCTAGAGACAAATTACAACGAAAACACGATGATCCAAAACCTATGGGATGCAGCAAAAGCAGTTCTAAGAGGGAAGTTTATAGCAATACAAGCTTACCTCAAGAAACAAGAAAAATCTCAAATAAACAATCTAACCTTACACCAAAAGCAACTGGAGAAAGAAGAACAAACAAAATGCAAAGTTAGTAGAAGGAAAGAAATCACAAAGATCAGAGTAGAAATAAATGAAATAGAAACAAAGAAAACAATAGCAAAGATCAATAAAACTAAAAGCTGGTTCTTTGAGAAGATAAACAAAATTGATAAACCATTAGCCAGACTCATCAAGAAAAAGAGGGAGAGGACTCAAATCAATAAAATTAGAAATGAAAAAGGATAAGTTACAACAGACACCTCAGAAATAGAAAGCATCCTAAGAGACTACTACAAGCAACTCTATGCCAATAACATGGACAACCTGGAAGGAATGGACAAATTCTTAGAAAGGTATAACCTTCCAAGACTGAACCAGGAAGAAATAGAAAATATGAACAGACCAATCACAAGTAATGAAATTGAAACTGTGATTAAAAATCTTCCAACAAACAAAAGTCCAGGACCAGATGGCTTCACAGGTGAATTCTATCAAACATTTAGAGAAGAGCTAACACCCATCCTTCTCAAACTCTTCCAAAAATTGCAGAGGAAGGAAAACTCCCAAACTCATTCTGAGGCCACCATCACCCTGATACCAAAACCAGACAAAGACACTACAAAAAAAGAAAATTACAGACCAATATCACTAATGAATATAGATGCAAAAATCCTCAACAAAATACTAGCAAACAGAATCCAACAACACATAAAAAGGATCATACACCATGAGTGGGATTTATCCTAGGGATGCAAGGATTCTTCAATATATGCAAATCAATTAATGTGATACACCATGAAGAATAAAAACCATATGATCATCTCAATAGATGCAGAAAAAGCTTTTGACAAAATTCAACACCCATTTATGATAAAAACTCTCCAGAAAGTGGGCATAGAGGGAACCTACCTCAACATAATAAAGGCCATATACGACAAACCCACAGCAAATGTCATTCTCAATGGTGAAAAACTGAAAGCATTTCCTCTAAGATCAGGAACAAGACAAGGATGTCCACTCTTGCCACTATTATTCAACACAGTTTTGAAGTCCTAGCCATGGCAATCAGAGAAGTAAAAGAAATAAAAGGAATACAAGGTGGAAAAGAAGAAGTAAAACTGTCACTGTTTGCTGATCACATGATACTATACATAGGGAATCCTAAAGATGCCACCAGAAAACTACTAGAGCTAATCAATGAATTTGGTAAAGTTGCAGGATACAAAATTAGTGCACAGAAGTCTCCTACATTCCTATACACTAACAATGAAATGCCAGAAAGAGAAATTAAGGCAACAATCCCATTCACCATTGCAACAAAAAGAATACAATACCTAGGAATAAACCTACCTAGGGAGGTAAAAGACCTGTATTCAGAAAACTGTAAGACACTGATGAAAGAAATCAAAGATGACACAAACAGACAAAGAGATATACCATGTTCTTGGATTGGAAGAATCAATATTGTGAAAATGACTATATTATCCAAAGCAATCTACAGATTCAATGCAATCCCTATCAAATTACCAGTGGCATTTTTTACAGAGCTAGAACATAAAATCTTAAAATCTGTATGGAGACACAAAAGACCCTGAATAGCCAAAGTGGTCTTGAGGGAAAAAAACCGAGCTGGATGTATCAGACTCCGTGACTTCAGACTATACTACAAAGCTACAGTAATCAAGACAATATGGTACTGGCACAAAAACAGAAATATAGATCAATGGAACAGGATTGAAAGCCCAGAGATAAACCCACACACCTATGGTCAATTAATCTATGACAATGGAGGCAAGGATATATAATGGAGAAAAGACAGTCTCTTCAGTAAGTGGTGCTGGCAAAACTGGACGGCTACATGTAAAAGAATGAAATTAGAACACTCCCTAACACCATACACAAAAATAAACTCAAAATGGATTAGAGATCTAAATGTAAGACCGGACACTATAAAACTCTTAGAGGAAAACATAGGAAGGACACTGACATATATCACAGCAAGATCTTTTTTGATCCACCTCCTAGAGTAATGGAAATAAAAACAAAAACAAATGAGACCTAGTGAAACTTAAAAGCTTTTGCAAAGCAAAGGAAACTACAAACAAGACGAAAAGACAACCCTCAGAAGGGGGGAAAATATTTGCAAATGAATCAATGGACAAAGGATTAATCTCCAAAATATATAAACAGCTCATGCAGCTCAACATTAAAAAAACAAACAACCCAATCCAAAAACGGGCAGAAGACCTAAATAGACATTTCTCCAAAAAAGACATACAGATGGCCAAGAAGCACATGAAAAGCTGCCCAACATCACTAATTATTAGAGAAATGCAAATCAAAACTACAGTGAGGTATCACCTCACACCAATCAGAATGGGCATCATCAGAAAATCTACAAACAATAAATGCTGCAGAGGGTGTGGAGAAAAAAGAACCCTCTTACACTGCTGGTGGGAATGTAAATTGATACAGCCACTATGGAGAACAGTATGGAGGTTCCTTAAATAACTTAAAATAGAATTACCATATGATCGAGCAATCCCACTACTGGGCATATACCCAGAGAAAACCATAATTCAAAAAGACACATGCACTCCATTGTTCATTGCAGCACTATTTACAATAGCCAGGTCATGGAAGGAACCTAAATGCCCATCGACAGACAAATGGATAAAGAAGATGTGGTACACATATACAATGGAATATTACTCAGTCATAAAAGGGAATGAAATTTGGTCATTTGTAGAGATGTGGATGGATCTAGAGACTGTCATACAGAGTGAAGTAAGTCAGAAAGAGAAAAACAAATGTCGTATATTAACGCATGTATGTGGAACCTAGAAAAATGGTACAGATGAACCAGTTTGCAGGGCAGAAACAGAGACACAGATGTAGAGAACAAACGTATGGACACCAAGTGGGGAAAGAGGCGGGGGGGGTCGTTGTGGTGGGATGAATTGGGAGATTGGGATTGACATATAACACTAATATGTATAAAATAGATAACTAATAAGAAGCTGCTGTATAAAAAAATAAATAAAATTAAATTTAAAAATTAAAAAAAAAAAAAAAAGAAAGCTAAGGAGAATTCCTAGCCAGCAGACAGCTCTAAAAGAACTGCTAAAGCAAGTTCTTCAGTTAGACGGAAAAAAATAATACCAGAAAGAAACTTAGACTATCAGGAGCAACAGCAATTATATTAATATCTGGGTATAAATATATATTAGACCATTCTTCTCTTGATCTTTAAAATATGTTTGGCAGATGCAAGCAAAAAATATAATATTGTCTATAATATTGTGGGGTTTTCAATGTATGTAGATGTAATATAGATAACTAAAGCACAAAGGAGGAGAGTAAAATGGTCCAAATGATAATAGTTTCTACATTTCAATTGAAGCAGTAAAATATTGACTCTAAATAGACTGTGAAAAGTTAAGCATGAACTTAGTAATCTCTAGAGCAATCATCAAAAAAATTATATGATACAATCAAAATTAAAATTAAAATAGAATACTAAAAATGCTCTAATAACCCTTAAAAAGGCAGAAAATGGAAACAGAAAAAAAAAGAGGAAACTAAAAACAAGTAATAAAATGGTAATTCTAAATCTAAACATATCTATCAATAACCATATTAACATTAAATGGCCTAAATATACCAGTTAAAAGGTAAGGATTGTCAGAAAGAACAAGGAAATACGACCCAACTATACTGTTTATAAGAAACTTACTTCAAATATAATGATATAGGTAGGTTAAAAGTAAAAGGATGGAAAAAAACATATACCATACAAACATGAATCAAAAGAAAGCTGCAAGGAATGAAAGGTAGTTCAACATTAAAAAAAAAAATTAACCAATGTAATACACTACATTAATATACAGAGAAAAAAACACACAAGTACCTCAATTAATGCAGAAAAGTCATCTGACAAAATCCAACACCCTTCACGACAAAAACACAGAAAACTAGGTATATGAAAGAACTTCCTCAATATGATGAAGGGCATTTTGAAAAACCCACAGGTATGATGTTACTCATACTCAATGGTGAAAGACTGAAAGGTTTCCCTCTAAAATCAGAAATAAGGGAATTCCCTGATGGTCCAGTGGTTAGGACTCTATGCTTTCACTGCCAATGGCCTGGGTTCAATCCTTGGTCGGGGAACTAAGATCCTGCAAGCCACACAGCACGGCCCCCCCCCCAAAAAAAAAAAACATAAATGAGACAAGGATGCCTGTTTTCACCACTGCTATTTGATACTGTACTTAAATACCAGTGAGAACAATTAGACAGTAAATAAATAAATAAAGAGCACAGGTGACATGATCCTATATAGAGAAATCCCAAAGAATCCACAGGAAAGCTCATAAAGCTAAGAAGTGAATTCAGTGAAGTAGCAGGATACAAGATCAAAATACAAAAATCAGTTGTGTTTCTATACACCTTCAATGAACAATTCAAAAAGAAAATTAAGAAAGGAACTCCTATATATTGATATATCTACATCTATATATAACTAAATCACCTTGCTGTACACCTGAAACATTGCAAATCAACTCTACTTCAATAAAAAATAATAATAAAAATTAGAAAAAAAAAGAAAGCAACTCCATCTACAACAATATCTGAAAGAATAAAATACCTAGGAATAAGTTTAAATCAGGAGATTAAATACTTGCATACTGAAAACTTCAAAACTTGCATAACCTAAAGCAATCTACAGATTCTGTGCAATCTCTATCAAAATTCCAACAGTCTTTTTTGTAGAAATGGAAAAGCTGATTCTCAAATTTATATGTAATTGCAAGGGGCACCAAATAGCCAAAATAATCTTGAAAAGAAAACATAAGTTGGGGGCTTCCCTGGTGGCGCAGTGGTTGAGAATCGGCCTGCCAATCCAGGGGACAAGGGTTCGATCCCTGGTCCGGGAAGATCCCAAATGCCGTGGAGCAACTAAGCCCGTGCGCCACAACTACTGAGCCTGCGCTCTAGAACCAGGGAGCAACAACTACTGAAGCCTGCGCACCTGGAGCCCGTGCTCCGCAAGAAGAGAAGCCACCACAATGAGAAGCCTGTGCACTGCAAGGAAGAGTAGCCCCTGCTCACTGCATCTAGAGAAAGCCCAACAAAGACCCAAATGCAGCCAAAAATAAATAAATTAAAAAAAAAAAAGAAGATAACATAAGTTGGAGGATGCAGACCTCCCAATTTCAAGACTTACTACAAAGCTATAGTAGTCGAAATAGTGTGGTACTGGGAATTTGCTGGTGGTCCAGTGGTTAGGACTCTGAGCTTCCACTGCAGGGGGCACGGGTTCAATTCCTGGTTTGGGGAACTAAGATTCCCCCACACTGTGCGGCCAAAAAACAACAACAACAACAAAACAGTGTGGTACTGACATAAGGATACACATATAAACCAATGGAACTGAATAGAGAAACTAGAAATAAACCCTCACATATACAGTCCAATGAATTTTTGACAAGGGTACCAAAACCATTCAATGTGGAAAGGTTAGTCATTTTAACCATTTTTAAGTGTACGGTTCTGTGGCTTACTTGCATTCACAATGTTGTGCGACCAAAGAAAAGCCCTGGACCTGACGGTTTCACTGGTGAATTTTACTAAATATTTAAAGAACTAACATCAATCCTTCTCAAACTCTTCCAAAAAATTGAAGAGAAGGGAATACTTCCTAACTCCACTACAGCAGCATTCTTAATACCAAAGCCAGACAAAGATACTCTAAGAAACTAGAAACCAATATCCCTTATGAAAACTGATGCAAAAATCCTAGCAAACCAAATTCAGCAGCAAATTAAAATTATACATCATGATCAAATGGGATTTATTCCTAGAATGCAAGGATGGTTCAACATACAAAAATTGATCAATATAATACACCATGTTAACAGAATGAAGGAAAAAAAAATACACAATCATCTCAATTGGTGCAGAAAAAGCATATGACAAAATTCAACACCTTTTTATGATAAAAACACTCGACAAACCAGAAATAAGAAGAAACTAACTCAACATAATAAAGGCCAAATATGAAAAACCTACAGCAAACATCATACTCAACGTGGAAGACTGAAAGCTTTCTGCTAAGATCAGGCACAAGATAAGGATGCCTGCTGTTGCCATGTCTATTCAAAATACTACTGCAAATTCCAGCCAGAGCAATTAGGCAAGAAAAAGAAATAAAAGGCATCCAGACTGGAAAAGAAGTAAATTTAGCTGTTTGCACATGAAATAATCTCACATGTAGAAAACCCAAAAGATTCCACAAAAAAATTGTTAGGACTAATAAACGAATTCAACGAAGTATCAGGACAAAACTCTACTTTTAAAGGGAAAAATATGTGCACATTTTTCCTTTTAATTTTTGCCAATTTCCAGGCATAGAGCTCCAGGTTTATATTTCTGTATCCTCACAAGGCCTATCTCTTTGCTAGCCCATTAAATATTTCCTGATTGAACAATACATTCTTTTTTTTTTAAAATAAATTTATTTATCTATTTATTTATGGTTGTGTTGGGTCTTCATTGCTGTGCACGGGCTTCCTCTAGCTGCAGTGAGCGGGGGCTACTCTTCGATGCAGTGCACAGGCTTCTCATTGTGGTGGCTTCTCATGTTGTGGGGCACTGGCTCTAGGCACGTGGGCTTCAGTAGTTGTGGCTCGCGGGCTGTAGAGCGCAGGCTCAGTAGTTGTGGCGCACAGGCTTAGTTGCTCTGCGGCATGTGGGATCTTCCCGGACCAGGGCTCGAACCTGTGTCCCCTGCATTGGCAGGCAGATTCTTAAGCACTGTGCCACCAGGGAAGTCCTAATATGCCATCTTAAAATGAGGTTTGATAAAAGTTTCAAACAGGTATCCCATTAATTACATGGATTCTGGTTTGTGCTAAAAGTTACAGGAATATTTAACTATGCCAAAGGAAATAAAATGCTTAGGTTATTAGAGTTGCAAAAGTAACTATTGTTATTACCTGCTGAACAGCTAGTGTACTGTCCATTTCATCAAAGGATTCATCAGGCCAATTATAGAAATCCTATAAAAAAAAATTTAATGATTAAAGCATGTACAAAGTTACAAAGAAGGTGCAATACTATTACGATTAACTTCAATTCTTAATAAAGATCCGAAGTTATACCAGAGAAGAAAAGCCCTCATATGGTAAACAATGTGATTATTAGTGAATAAGTTAAAGGAATTTATTCAATGTTTTAAATGAACACCAAGATTTTATTTAATTGAACTATAAGCTATACTTTTTTCAGTCACAAATCCCTCAAATATGGCTCCCATAAACCTCTCATGTATTACTTAATTGATAAGTCTATCACTTTTTTGTTTATGATAGTTAAATATTTTTCTAAAAGTTATACTGAAAAAAAAAAACTCCAGGCAGTAAAAAACTGAATCAGTTTTTACCCAAAGAGAATAGCTAGAGTTAGTAGTAGTTACTACTCCATAAATATTATTTAAGACAGACATTATAAATTATAATTCCAATTCCAAATGGTGTTTTAAATTTCTAAATCAAAATATGAGCTCCATCAAAAGTAGTCATCTAAACAGAACAATCTTCTCTTAAGGGGAATATTTCTGTGGATCACTTTGCACTGGTTCTGAATTTCTCTATAGATAGTTCAGTTCACAGACGTTCCCCTAAGTGGTTAAGAACCTTTCCATTTGACGGCTGAAATATATCCCTTGTAGGCGCACAATGTCCAACGCATTGTAGGTACTCAATAAATGTCTGGGAAAAGGTAGTAGTAAACCAACAATCCATAACCCTGTATCGATCAACATGGATTAAGTCTCCAAAGGCCATGAGCAAAAATTGGAGCAAACTGCAGAATACAGTGCATGATACCACATGAATAAAAGTTTAATAAAGTGCAAAACATACTTATGAATATAATGCATATATGATAAAAGTATAAAGGAAAGAAAAGGAATGATAATCACCATTACTGGCTGGGAGTGGGCAGAAGACAGAAGAATGTGATACAGAGGGATTTAACTATATTAGTAATGTCCTAGTTCTGAGAGTAGGTGATGGGTATGGTATACCTTTTTAAGTGTCTTAAGCATTTCATATCTTTTAATAGTTGCCTTATCTGAATGAAAATGAACTTTATTTTAAAATGTCAAGAAATAAAAACTTTCTGGAAATTGTTCTAGGATGTCTTTTCCTAGACATCATCTACATATCACCAGAAAGTAGTTTTTAAATTCTTCCTTTCTGATTTGTAGTGAAAAATGTTTCTATCAATAAGCTTTGCCTATTCTTTCGTTTTAAAAAAAAAAAAAAAGATAGTTTGTAGAATATTTTGTTTTCAAAATATTAGAAAACACACATAGTGATACACAGAAAAGATGTAAAAAAGTTAATTGGAAATTAAATGCTTTGCCTCATCATAACTGTGATATACTTTAAACACTTAAAAGAGGAGCCAAGGGACTTCCCTGGTGGCACACTGGTTAAGACTCCGTGCTCCCAGTGCAGGGGGCCTGGGTTCAATCCCTGGTCAGGGAACTAGATCCCACATGCATGCCGTAACTAAGAATTCACATGCCACAACTAAGGAGCCAGCGAGCCGCAACTAAGGAACTTGCCTGCCACAACTAACACCTGGCACAACCAAATAAATAAATAAATAAATATTTTAAAAAAAAACCAGGAGCCAAAAATCCAGCCTAATGAACATTCTCATCTAATTCAGTTAAACTTTTACTGAAAACCAACTTTGTGCTTATAACCCAATCTAACCAATTAAAAAAAAAAAAAGGAGAAAGATACTCTACCTACTCTATTATAGTTCTAAATAAATCATTTTAGAATAGACCCCTTTCACTGAAGGAAATCAGTGTGATAGACAAGGGATATGACAGAATGCTGCTTAAGTAGTCCTGTTTTTTTTTAATCCTAACCTTTTCTAATACATTTTATTTAACAACCTTGATCTATGACAATCTGGAAAAAAGCAAAGGAGTTTTCTTATAGGTGACTTACTCATAACAACACAGCAAACAGGTGTGTTACAATATTGAGTTAAAATCTATGACTCTAACCTTTCAAAATTAAGAACTTTTGAATAAGTAAAAATGGATGAGTCTCAGAATGTGAGTACAAAAGTCCATTTCTGAATTTAAAAACATAAAAGTTGATCACTTAAAAGAATCAGAAATAATGTTACCACAGAAAAAGAATTAAAGGTATCTGAGAAAAGATCATTTATAAAGAAAGAAACTTTAGAAACAGTAAAAGCATAAATAATATATAAATTCCGAGTAGTATGACCACAAAATTGCCAATAGAACTGACACACGTGACTCTATAAAAAAAGGCTTCCCAACTAAACTGTAAAATTCAGTACTAGAAGCAACTTGTTAAAAAGACAAGGTCACTAATGAACTAAGAATCAAATCTGGAGACTGTGCAACCTTGAGCAAATGCAGTCTAATTTCTGGGCTTCAGTTTCCTTTTCTGTGACATGCATCTAGGAAGCTGTCTGGATCTAAAAGTTCCCTTTGAAAGAACTCCCTTTCCAAAATTCTGTGCAAGATATTAAAATGTATTCTCTGGCATACTGTCATAGCTCCACGGTGGTTTCTGGTTTCCTCCCCATCCATCTCTTTTTCTTTAAAATTACATTTTAACACATCTCTTCCGATTTTGGAGTCTGTACTCAATCGCAAGGCATTTCACCTGGCAGATTAATCAGATGAGGTCTATTTGATTTTTTTAAGAATGTGAAGCATCCCGTCTTTGGCAAATCCCAAGAATCAATACTGAAACAAGCACCAATTCACCCCAAGTACTGCCCTACTAAAAGGTGATAAAATTACAATAAGTTCATTCCCTATGCTTCACACATAGTAACAAGGAAATTGACAAGGAATGGCATCTAACAAGTCCCAGCCTGATGATGAAAACTTGCTAGACCAGAGAACAACTACGGAGAGAAGTGGTCAAAGGCAAACAGCATGAAGAGGAGGATAAAGTAAATTATCGACTCCCGGATCCGGCTAGACAAGCTGGATGGCAGAAGTCGGGCACGTCACAGGCCAGGTAGGAAATGGAAACCAGGACGAGGTAGGCTGTTGTTTACACCCCTCCCACCCTGGCAGCCCCGACCCTCATGGCACCCCAGGGGTCTCCACCCGGCCGGCCGCGCCCCTCCCCGAAGCTGGTCACTGGGGATCAGGGGAGAAGCGAGAACAAGCAGTCGCTGCTGACAAGCTCCCAGCCCCGGGCCTCGGCGGCCCCCACGCGCCCCTCACGCCCACCCTCCAGTCGGAGCTCCGCAGGCCTCGCGGGCCGCCGCCGCCTCAGCCAAACCGAGGGGCTGAGGCTCCGGAAGAGCAGGCCGGGCACCAGTGCCCCTGCCCGCCCGCCTGTCGCCCCGGCCCAACCTCCTCGCACAGGCATCCACCTTCCAGGTGCGGCGCAGCTCGGCACCAAGAG
Organism: Balaenoptera musculus; assembly: GCF_009873245.2. Lineage (NCBI taxonomy): Eukaryota > Metazoa > Chordata > Mammalia > Artiodactyla > Balaenopteridae > Balaenoptera > Balaenoptera musculus. Next base: position 75,457,806 of record NC_045791.1, on the reverse strand, counting down.
TCCCCTCCCCCCTCCACCAGAGGTGCAGAGATAGTACCTGAGCCTTGGTGCCCGGCCTGTTACGCCTCAGCACTGCCGTCCCCTCCGCCATGACCATAGTGCCAGAGTCTGGGCGGCTGAAGTCGGTACCCGGATGTAGGGGACGGCTGCCTGCGCGGGGGGCGGGGCGGAGTGGCGCTCTTGGTCCGGGAGAGGGGGAGGGGCGACGGCTGACGGCACAGCCGCAGCCTGCGCGGGGCAGGTTGGGAGGAACCGGAGGAGGCCGGGAAAGGGCCGGCGGGCGGAGGGAGGGGGACTGGAGAAGGAACATCCGACGACTCACTGGCGGCAATGTGGCGGGAGGGAGAGACCCCCGCCGCGGAGGCCGGGAGTGGCTGCGAGGGAGTCCGCAGGCCAGCGCAGAGAGGCGCTGCGGGAATGTGCAAGTTCGGCGTAACGCGTTGGTGCATCTCCTTGGGCTTAACTTTGACATTGGTTAACGTTGGAAGGACAGAGCTTGCACAATGGCGACCGTTTCAGTAAACCCTTGTGCAAGCAAATACCTAGAGAAGCGTAATTCTGTCCCGAAATCTGCCTAGGCGTGCAAAGTGGGAAACACGCCAGCAGTCTGGGAGAATTCCACAGACCCTGCATGAAATCGACCCAATTTCAAATCAGACTCGGGCTTAGAGTGTGAAATGATATTTCCGCTATCCACTACCTTCAAAACCAAGGGCTTTTCAGTAACAAGTTTGTTTGTGTAGATGAGACCCAGATGCCAATTATCTGAGATAGAGTAGACATCTGGTATTGTGTGTCAAGCAAACAAAATTAGCTTATAAATTTTGCAAGTCAGAAGCAGGAGGAGAAAATGAATGCCCCTTGATAGACAGTGGGAGTTGTGCATCTTACAGGATTTCAGATTTCCTTTGTTGCAAGTTTTAAGTGTTCTCTTAAGTCATGAAATCACAGTAGTATTGGCAAACTTTTGTTTTTGTTCCTGCTTGGAAACCTTAAATATTTGATCTGGGATGACGGAGGCCATAGGTTACCAGATGCGAAGACAGTTAAAAGAGTAAACAGTGTATATACAGTAGGGTGATTTACAAGAGAGGAAAACATCAGATATCCCATCAAGTACACCTAAAGGTGTATTGAGAATGCTGAGAGATGTAGCAGAGCCTCCAAAGCTGGAAGGGAGGAGTGGAGGAGAGGTTGGTTAAAATGAGTAAGTGCAAAGCTGAATAACTCATGACCTGGAATTTTGTTCAAAAGCATTTAACAACGGGAAGTCTGTTTGCCTTTGAGTAAGATACTTTCTATTGGGAATATGTAGAGACTGGTAACTTTTTTTTTTTTTTTTTTGGTCTGCGTTTGGTCTTCATTGCTGTGAGCGGGCTTTCTCTAGTTGGGCGAGCAGAGGCTACTCTTTGTTGTGGTGTGCGGGCTTCAGTAGTTGTGGCACGTGGGCTCAGTATTTGTGGCTCGCAGGCTCTAGAGCGCAGGCTCAGTAGTTGTGGCGCACGGGCTTAGTTCCTCCGCGGCATGTGGGATCTTCCCGGACCAGGGCTCGAACCCGTGTCCCCTGCATTGGCAGGAGGATTCTTAACCACTGCGCCACCAGGGAAGCCCCGAGACTGGTAACTTTTCAAGAGCAAGGACAATTCCATCACTACCTCATAGACGGCAAAACATTTATTCATTCAACAAGTATTTATTAAGCCCCAGTGAGGTAAAAGTATGAAAAGGCGGCATCCTTAACCATAAGTTGCCTAGAGTCTAGCAATGGAGACAGCCGTGCAAATCACCAATTCTCTTACTAAATACAGTGAGAATCTAAGGCAAGCGGCAGCTAAATATTGCCTCCCTAAGAGAGATAAAGGTGGGTCTGTAGAGAGCAGAGTCTTAGGTCTGTGGACAACCTCGCCTCATTTACTCCAAGGATTCAGTTAAAATTTCCCAGATTGTGTGGTAGTCCCCGAGCTGTAAATATCAGTTACCTATAGTTGAAGGGGCTCATCTTAATGTTCTCTTAAGTCCAGATTTAATAATACTTAAGTAATACTGTTTCAGCCCATCTGAAAAGAACAAAAGAAAAAGTGAATAAGTAGGTGTTAAATTAAGGTACAAAATACGTATTCATCTCTCTGAAAAGTCTAATCAAGTTACATTGTGATGTCAATTCTGGCCTTGTTCACAGGAAGAACCTTTTTCTTTATGGTTGAAATGTTTCTAGCTCATAACCTTCACATTTTAATTCTTCTATCAGTCTGCAGATTATGACCTCCAAGCAAAAACAGTTTTATAACCACGATTAATTTAGGGGATGGGGGAAGAAGAAGAAAAAAAAAGCATGATCAGTATCATAACAGTTACATGTAATAATGGGTTACTTGAATATTTTGGTTAAAGAAGGAGTCGTCTTTTTAAAGGCAGTATGGACAAATGAAAATAACTTTGGACTGAGATTCAAGAAATCTAAATTCTCTTGCTTATTGACTGTAAGACTTTGAACAATGTATCAAATAAAAGGGTTTTTTTTTTTTTTTGGTAATAAAACTATTGCACAGCAGTTCTTTCCCTCTGCCTCATAGAGTATGAAAGTATAAAAGTAAATACTCCTGGAAGTCTCTTAAGGTTTTAGAAGAAAATATTTTGTAAATCCAAAGAATCATAAGTAATTTCAAAACCATCTATCCAATATGAAATTCTCTTTGGGGAGTTTTAAAATCCAAGTAAAATAGTGAATGCCCATTGTGTGTAAGACACTGAGCAAGTGCTGAGAAACATGAATAAGATGTATAATCTATCCTCAAAAAGCTTAAAAATGAATGGGAAAAGAGGATATGTAAATTACTATACTACAAAGCAAGATGTCTTAAGTGTTAAGCAGCCCCTGATGGTTGCCTGCTTGCTCTCCATACCCATTCACTCATGTTCTTTGCAAACAGACTTTGATCTTGCTCAGTATCCATCTCTCCGAATTTGAGCAGAGAAAGGTAAACCCATCTCTAGCTGCGGGACAAACCCTCATTGGCCTAAGCCAATGTTTAGTTAAAGGGTGAGCATGTGACTCCATTTTAGCCTAAAGAGATATGAAAAGATATCTGATGGAGCATTTTAGGGATAGGTTTTCTTAATCTTGACAAGATACTAAAAGAGATGGTCCCTTTTTTCTGCCACTGAACCTTGTCAAGTCTGGGGCTACATCAACCGTCTTGGCTTGAAGGAAGCCAGCCTAAGAGCAAAGCTGATGCAGTGAATGATGCATGAAGTAGTTGAAATGTGCCATAAAGTAGCATTTATCTGTGGAGTTGCAGGAGATTTCATTCCAGGCCAAGTAAAGGTGAAGCAGCAGTGAAGTATGGAGATGTATGTTCATAGCTGAACAAATTAGTTGTATATGTAGCTTTATACATTTCCAATGTATTATTTGAAAATTAATTTCTCTTTATAAAAATTGTTATAGACAAAATTTTTTAAATTTATAAAGTTCAAACTTAGACAACTTTGACTACAAATGAGTGAGAGACTGACCTCCCACTGCACTTCATTTTTCTCTCTAGAATATTTGGCCAATTAGTGATTGTGGTAGCCAGCTGCCAAGATGGCCCCCAGTGATTATTATCTCTCAGTATTTACACCTTTGTGTGGTTCTCTCTCATGCTGAATAGGGCTGACCTGTTTAACCAATAGGTTCTGTGAAAATGATGTTGTGTGACTCCTGATGTTAGGTGATAGACATTGTGGCTTCTGCCTTGCTCTCTTAGCTCACCTGCCCTGGGTGAGAAAGCTGTCATGTGTGAGGACCCTCAAGTAGCCTATGAGGGATCTGCATGGTGCGGAACTGAAGCTCCCACCAAAAGCAAGCATCGACTTGCCAGCATAAGTGACCATCTTGGAAGTATAACTTCCACCTCCAGTCAAACCTTTGGATGATGGCAGCCTCATGAAAGACCCCAAATTAGGACCATCCAAATAAGCTGCTCCCAAATTTCTGATGTACAGATACTGTGTGAGATGTTCATTGTTGTTTTAAGCCACTAAGTTTGGGGTGATTTGTTATGCAGCAATAGATAACTAATACAGTAGTTCCTGAACTTTCAGGAAGATGTGATCAGAAGAGACAAGTCACAACAGACTATTATCATTTCCTCTTTTTAAGAGGGGACCTCATGTCTTTCATGAAGTTAACAGCATTTTTTACCTTTCTTTTTTTTCTTTTTTTTTTCTTAATACTTACTTATGCATTTATTTGGCTGTGCTGGGTCTTAGTTGCCATGTGCAGGATCTTTAGTTGCAGCATGCGAACTCTTAGTTGTGGTATGTGGGATCTAGTTCCCTGACCAGGGATCGAACCTAGACCCCTGCATTGGTAGCTCGGAGTCTTAGCCACTGGACCACCAGGGAAGTCCCTACCTTTATCTTCTAGATGACAGCAATCTCTATCTAAAATTATGCTATTACTTTAGTTGTTTACTTCTGCCTCCCCCATTTTATTCATCCCTGTATCTCCAGTGCCTAAGACAGTGCCTGACACATGTTCAAAAAAAAAATGAATTACTTAAAAATACTATAATAGGGCTTCCCTGGTGGCGCAGTGGTTGAGAATCTGCCTGCCAATGCAGGGGACACGGGTTCGAGCCCTGGTCTGGGAGGATCCCACATGCCGCGGAGCAACTGGGCCCGTGAGCCACAATTACTGAGCCTGCGCGTCTGGAGCCTGTGCTCCGCAACATGAGAGGCCGCGATAGTGAGAGGCCCGCGCACCGCAATGAAGAGTGGTCCCCACTTGCCGCAACTAGAGAAAGCCCTCGCACAGAAACGAAGACCCAACACAGCCATAAATAAATAAATTAATTAATTTAAAAAAAAATACTATAATAAACTGACCTTTTGAAATGACAAGCCAGATAAGTAAGTACCCATTGATGTTTTTTCCAAGTCAAGTCTCCAGGCTAAATGAGACTGAAAGAGCATTTTGTAAGAGTTTGGCTAAATTTTAACATGTCTTAAAGAACTAGGCTTAATCTGTAAGAGGAAAGAGGGTTTGGATCCATTCCTTATCTCTTATAACAGGAAAATCTCCATGTAAGCCAAGATTGAAAAAAAAAAAACCCCATAAACTATAAAACCAAAAACTATAAAAATACCTAAAGAAACCAATGGAAGAAGCTTATATTGGAGAAGACTTTTCAGAGTTTGAAATAATAACCAGAAGCTATAATGGAAAACAGTTTTTATTCAACTGTACCAAAATGACTTCCTGCAAATTCAAAGCATAAACAAAATCAAAGCCAAAATGATAAACTGGAGGAAAAGAATTTGTCACAAAGAAACAATTCCCCTGATAGATAAAGATATCAAATCATAAAAGGCCAGTCACCCAGTAGAAAAATGAGTAGAAGATACTAACAATCAATACGGACTGTCAGTTAACAGTAAAGGAAATAGAGATGGCTCTTAAACACATGAGATCCTCACCCTCATTCATAATGATAAAATTATCAGTTTGGCAAAACATAAACTTTATAACATCCTGTATTATTGAGAGTCGGGAGAAATCAGCAGTCTCATACGTTGTTGGTAGGACTATTAATTGATAGAACTTCCGTGAAGGGCAACTTGAAGGGGTGTGTGTGTGTGTACACATATATGATTAAAGTCCACATACCCTTTGACATAGCAGTTACATGCCTAGCAATTTATCTTACAGATATGAAATTTATGCAGAAATTTTATTTATTGCAGAAGTGTTTCTAATAGCATAAGTTTAGAATTTAAATGTCCATCAATAGGAAATGCTTAAATAAATTTTGGTTCATCCAAATAATGAAACATCATACAGCTATAAAGAGAATGAAACTTTTATGTAGTTTATAGATTAATTCCAAAGACAAATTGTTAATACAAAAAGAAACAAGGTGCCAAATGGTGTGTATGGAATATTTTATTTTTTAAAAGGAAAATGAATATATATATATATATATTTCATATGCACAAGATACATATGTTTATACACACACGTATACATATGTATACATAAAACACCCCTGACAGGAAGAATATAAACTGTAACACTAGTGCCTCCAGGAATGGAACTTTGTGGCTAGGGCACAGGGATGGGAAGGACTCTTACATACACATTATCTAGTTTTAAAAAAAATTAAAGTTTAAGGAAAAAAAATAACAGGCTTGACTCAAAATGTTAAGGGACATCTTGTGCCCTCCTTTTACAGTTAATTCTTGAACTAAGAGGGGTCAGATGATTTGTCAGATGTCACTTAACTAGTATGTAAGCAACATGGGATCCAGAGCCTAGGTTTTATTGAGCTCTCTCATACAGATTGCTTAAGGGTAAAGAAAAACATTTAAATAGTCTTCACATAAATAAATAAAAAGCTCAAAACTCCATTTTTGTGTGGGTGCAGAGAAAACAGCAATTAGCTTTCTGGATGAGGCATGTTTTAGTATCATGCTGGAGAACAATCTGGCAGTCCTTGCTGAGAAGCTTAAAAATGCTCACAGCTAGGTAAGTATTGTTGAGAGTAAATTGCTGTATCAGATATCAAACTTAAATATAACAGTTTATATTTATATTGAAAACACTGTGATGGAACAGAGAGATCAATGAAACAGACTATAAAATCCAGGAATATGGGGCTTCCCTGGTGGCGCAGTGGTTGAGAATCTGCCTGCCAATGCAGGGGACAGGGGTTCGAGCCCTGGTCTGGGAAGATCCCACATGCCGCGGAGCAACTGGGCCCGTGAGCCACAACTACTGAGCCTGCGCGTCTGGAGCCTGTGCTCCGCAACAAGAGAGGCCGCGATAGTGAGAGGCCCGCGCACCGCGATGAAGAGTGGCCCCCGCTTGCCGCAACTAGAGAAAGCCCTCGCACAGAAACGAAGACCCAACACAGCCATAAATAAAATTTAAAAAAAAAAAAATCTAAAAAAAAAAAAAATCCAGGAATATGTTTATTTAAAACTTTAATGTATGATAAAGGTGACATTTCAAATTTGGGGGCAGGGGAGTGGTGGTGGGGAAGAATGGATAATCCAGTAAAGTTGAGACAAGATAATCATTGGTTAAAAAAAAAAGACACATACACTATACACTAAAATTATGGATCAATGAATTACATTTCCAAAAGAAAAAATGTACTGGAAGAATGAGATTTGACTAGCTAGAAACAAAACTGCACATCAAATTAGGAAACAAATGTGACAAGTTCACACCTCTATTATATAAAACCTTATGATCCATGTTGGTGGGAAAGCGGAATGGTGTGGCCACTATGGGAAACAGTTTAGAGGATCCTCAAAAAGTTAAAAATAGAACTACCCTACTTCTATTCAGGAATCCCACTTCTATTTATCTAAAAGAATTGAAATCAGAATCTCAAAGAGATATTAGCACTTCCATGTTAACTGTAGCACTATTTACAACAGCCAAGATGTGGAAGCCTAAATGTCCATCTACTGGATGAATGAATATAGAAAATGTATATACATACATTGGAATATTATTCAGCCTTAAAGAAGAAGGCAATTCTGCAACATTTGACAACATGGAATGAACCTTGAGGACATTAAGCTAAGTCAAATAAGCCAATCATAGAAGGACAAAATACTGCATTCCACTTACATGAAGTATCTAAAATAGTCAAACTCATATAAGCAGAGAGTAGAATGGTGATTGCCAGGGACTAGGGGGAGGGGAAAATGGGGAGTTGCTAATCAACAGGCATAAAGTTTCAGTTAAGTAAGATGCAAAAGTTCTAGAGATCTACTGTACTACATTGTGCCTATAGTTAACAATATTATGATGTACACTTAAACATCTGTTAAGAAGGTATATCTCATGCTAAGTGTCATTACCACAATAAAAATGAAAAAAATATTTTGTAATCCCAATTTTTAAAAATAAGAACTTTTTGTAAAGCATAGTTTCCGGAGCAATAGAGGAAAAAAATCATAATCTTGGTAATGGTAATACTTTCACAACAGAATAGCTCCCTGGTAACTTTAATTTTATTCTCAATTTTTCTTTTTTTTTTTTGTATAGAATTGTGGAAGGCAGACTTTGAAGTCAGACAAAACTGAGTTCAATTCCAGCTTATGACTTAAAATATGTCACCTTGAGCAAGTTACTCTACCTCTGTCTGCATGCTTCACCTATGAGGCAAAGAACATCTGCCTCACAGAGTTGCTATGATTACACAGGTAAGCAAGATTATATGTTAAGTGCCTAGAACAGTGCCTGGCAAGAGGTCAAAAATGGTAATGTTATGAAAACTCCAGTCAGAATTTTACCTATTTTACCATTCTCCTTACCATTGATATTTTCCTGTTGAACAAAAGGTAAATGACAACATGCTTTTTTTTAAAAATTTATTTTTGGCTGCGTTGGGTCTTCATTGCTGTGCCCAGGCTTTCTCTGGTTGTGGCAAGCGGGGGCTGCTCTTCGTTGCAGTGTGTGGGATTCTCATTGCGGTGGCTTCTCTTGTTGCAGAGCACGGGCTCTAGGCACGTGGGCTTTGGTAGTTGTGGCACGCAGCCTCTAGAGAGCAGGCTCAGTAGTTGTGGCGCACGGGCTTAGTTGCTCCACGGCATGTGGGATCTTCCCAGACCAGGGATCGAACCCGTGTTCCCTGCATTGGCCGGTGGATTCTTAACCACTGAGCCACCAGGGAAGTCCCAACATGCTTTTCTAAAGCACATGGGTCCACACCCACAATACCCATATTTTTGGCCCAAATTTCTCATGCCAAAATTCTTTTCCCTATTAATTCCCAATATAATCTCACAATCTAAAGTTATTTCTTTAGCAGTTCTGCTAGACGAGGACAATTTCTGTGGTACAAAAAGAATTCTCCCGGGCTTCCCTGATGGCGCGGTGGTTGAGAATCTGCCTGCCAATTCAGGGGACACGGGTTCAAGCCCTGGTCTGGGAGGATCCCACATGCCGCGGAGCAGCTAGGCCCGTGAGCCACAATTGCTGAGCCTGCGCGTCTGGAGCCTTTTCTCCGCAACAGGAGAGGCCGCGATGGTGAGAGGCCCGCGCATCGCGATGAGGAGTGGCCCCCACTTGCTGCAACTGGAGAGGGCCCTCGCACAGAAACGAAGACCCAACACAGCCATAAATAAATAAATAAATAAATAAATAAATAAACCCAAAGTTAAAAAAAAAAAAATTTGTGTGTGTTTAAAAAAAAAAGAATTCTCCTGTCCTTCTGGTTTAGTAGGTTATGGAAGGAGCCCTGAAATTTAAGTATAGCAGGTAATTCGAAGGATGAACCAAGGTTTGGAAACTCATCTTAGATCTCAAAACTTATTTGCTTGGGTCTGGGGGAAAAAATCAGTATTAATGGGAAAGCCATAGCCTTTGACTGGATTCCTAATTGCAATTTACCAGCTACATGGCCTTGAACAAGTTTCCTCTTCTCCTCCGTCAGTTTTCTCATTGGTAAATGAGAGGGAAATCTGTGCTTACAAGGTTATGACCTCCAAAGCACATTAGCTGTGCCTGGGGCACAGCAGGAAATTGATGACCCACTTGGGTTCTGTAAAAATAGATTGATTGATTGATTGATTGATTTATGGCTGTGTTGGGTCTTCATTGCTACACACAGGCTCTTCTCTGGTTGTGGCGAGCGGGGGCTACTCTTCGTTGTGGTGCGCAAGCTTCTCATTGCAGTGGCTTCTCATTGTGGAGCACGGATTCTAGGCGCACGGGCTTCCGTAATTGTGGCACGTGGGCTTTGGTAATTATGGCATGCAGGCTCAGTAGTTGTGGCGCACAGGCTTAGTTGCTCCGTGGCATGTGGGATCTTCCTGGACCAGGGCTCGAACCTGTGTCCCCTACACTGGCAGGTGGATTTTTTTTTTTTTTACTTTTTTTAAATTTATTTTTTATACAGGTTCTTATTATCTATTTTATACATATTCGTGTACATATGTCAATCCCAATCTCCCAATTCATCCCATCCCCCCACCCCCACTTTCCCCCCTTGGTGCCCATACGTTTGTTCTCTACATCTGCGCCTCTATTTCTGCCTTGCAAACCGGTTCATCTGTACCATTTTTCTAGATTCCACATATATGCATTAATACACAATATTTGCTTTTGAGTTATTTCACTCTGTATGACAGTCTCTAGGTCCATCCACATCTCTGCAAATGACCCAATTTTGTTCCTTTTTATGGCTGAGTAATGTTCTATTGTATATACATACCACATCTTCTTTATCCATTCGTCTGTCGATGGGCATTTAGGTTGCTTCCATGACCTGGCTATTGCAAACAGTGCTGCAATGAACATTGGGGTGCATGTGTCTTTTTTGAATTGTGGTTTTCTCTGGGTATATGCCCAGTAGTGGGATTGCTGGGTCATATGGTATTTGTATTTTTAGTTTTTAAGGAAGGCAGGCAGATTCTTAACCACTGTGCCACCAGGGAAGACCAAGAGTTTCTAATCTCTTTACCCAAATATGACGAAAGCCTTATATACCAAATGGCACTAATGCATACATTAACATACACATACATAATACTTTACTGATGGGGATGTGATCAAAAGTTGAGACCATTATTCCATGTCACTTAAAATTTCATCTAGACGTTGATTCCACAAGAAAAATATGGAACACAACTTTTAAAAGACATGATCATACACTAGCTTATAAGCAACCAAAACTAGGCCACACATTTGACTGCGAGGCAGAAAGAGCTGGTAGCTGAGAGGCAGTCATGTTTAGGGGTTGGTAATCAACTTTGTTGTAGGATTGTTTGGGTTCAAATCTTAATTCTCCCTGGCTGCTATAGCTAAATCAAGCTATTTATCCAGTTCTGTCAGTTTCCTATTAAACTCAATAAATTATATACTAGATACCTACCAATTGCCAGACACTTTTAGACACCCCCTCCCCTTTTCCATAGTCATTATCACCAGGACTGAAATGTGTATTAAGTACTTAGAATTGGCTGACAAAGTAGCAGAGGCCATAAAGGATGAAGTTTTAGACAGCATCTGAATGTGGACTACCTATGTCCAAATACTGGCTTTGCCACTTCCTACAGTGTCCCTGGTTATTACTTAACCCCTCTGTGCCCCACCTTCCTTATCTGCAAGACACGAATAGTACCTGGCTCATATGCTGTTAAAAGACTAAACCATCTGCTATATGAAAAGTACCTACAATGGAGGCCAGTACCTGGAAAATGCTTCTTAAAGAGTTAGCTATGGGGACTTCCCTGGTGGTGCAGTGGTTAAGAATCTGCCTGCCAGTGCAGGGGACATGGGTTTGAGCCCTGGTCCAGGAAGATCCCACATGCTGCGGAGCAAGTAAGTCTGTGCGCCACAACCACTGAAGCCCGCGTGCCTAGAGCCCGTGCTCCACAACAAGAGAAGCCACCGCAATGAGTAGCCCACTCACCTCAACTAGAGAAAAGCCCGCATGCAGCAGTGAAGAACTAATGCAGCCAAAAATAAATTTAAAAAAGTTAGCTATGCCTGGCATATAGAAGGCACCCAGCCAGTGTGAGCTATTATACCCTGCCTTCGATTTTTTGCCAAGTATATTATGTAGTAGTGTTGTTTTAAAAACCGGAAGTGTTAAGTTTTTCAAAATATAACTTAAGAAATAAGACATATGAGACTAGATTTCATAAACTACACTGAAATGTTTGATATATATGAGGTCAGAATGTTGCTACTTGTCTTTACCTTCTTAAAATGTTAAGTAAGTGTAAATCTATGGCTTTGTATCAGCATCAACTATATATGTAAAAAGCTAACCTCAACTTGAAAACTGAAAACTTTGTTTCCCTGAATTCTCTGCAGGTTATTTCTAAAAAAAAAAGCCCCATAAGCTAAGAACCCTAGAAACCATCTTAAATCACTAAATAAAGATAAACCGTTCATTTATATACTTTTATTTGGGAATGTTTAAATCAATACAGAGAAAACTAAATTTCAGAGACACTGAATATCATTAGTTTGGATATCATTACTTTATTATAAAAGAAACACGGAAATTATTTACAGGATGAAAGATTTCAGAACTTCAGTGGCAGCTTCACGTGATGCCATTTCAATAGTGACTTATTTTAGTCGACATATTTTCCAAGAATGTCACCATCTCTAAATAAGAAATAATCCTGCAAACAGAGAAACGGTTAGTTAAGAAAACTAATAGCAAATACTTAGCCTCTCCTTAATATTATTAAGTTTACACACCTTGTCATCTAGAACTACTTTGGTGCCTCCATATTCTGGGAGAAGAACTTTATCTCCAACTTTCACACTAACTGGTTGAATCTCTCCACCCTTAAGAAAATAAAGATGTTTATTAGTAAAGACATCTAGTTGACCAAATATTTACACTTTTATTAAATCAAATGTTAAAAAAGGACTTTGTGGCCAAATGATATAATTTATACAACCACAGCTCTTCACTCAAACATATCACTGTAGAGTTACACTTTGAAATAATGCACATGCAGTAGCTTAAACTAAAACCTGATTTCAGTGTAAAGGTTCAAAGAGTTATACTGGGAAAACTGTAAGCTTTTTGATCGTTAAATATTAACATAACCTCTCAAGTATGCGAAGTAAACCAGTTTTTAAAACCACATGTACAATGGTCATGTTTAACTTCTTTCAACACACAAAAACTTGAGTCTTCTTTCTGACTTTGGAACATACACTTCTTTTGTGATTCAACTTCTGTTCCTCCAAAGCAGATTTGGGGAGAGGGACTGAGGCAGAGCACCCAAAGCCTTCCTATTCCTAACTCCAGGATAGCTCCTTGCTAGAACTTTTAGAGGCAACTGGAACAATGCAATTAACATATCCGACCTCCAAGGGCATTTATCGCATATTCTAGTTGACACTTAACAGAGGTCTGAGGTCTAACCCTCAGTTGGAGAATGACTACAATAGCCCAACCAGTTCCTTTTATATGCTAACCAAGGCCGAAAGTGATTAAAGGATTATGGCAATTTCAGTGTGTTAGAGGTTAGACCAATTCAAATTTACGCCGTCTGATTTTAATACTGTGGAACTCTCCCTCCATCATATACAATAAGCGGTATTTTTTTTTCCGCAATCATTTTTGTTGAGAAAGATTAGGTGCGAACCCACTAGGGACTGATCTTTAAAATAACAAACTACCTAAAAGGCTACTTTTAATAATAACCAGGGTTTTTTTCCCCCCTCTCCTTCACACAAAAAATTAGTTCCATTTCAGTCCCCATTTACCTTTCCTTTAGAGCCTGATCCAACAGCTACTACCATTGCTTGCAATACCTTTCCTTGCGATTTTTCTGGAAGCATAATGCCTCCTTTGGTTACAACTTCGGGTGCACTTCTTTCAACTAATACTCGGTCAAAGAGGGGAAGAAACTTTCTAAATGCCTGTCCTGCCTGTAGAGAGAAAAATGTTAGATTTGAAACAATGTATTCTGAACAGGCCACAAATGGCTTTCAAAGATAAGGACAAAACTCAGATTTTTCATTCAAAGGAAACACCTCTGAACGTTCAGCTCTAAATTCCGAGTTTAATTTCCCATTCCCTATGTGTGTTAGGGATCACTGTTGCTCCTTTGGTCAGCAGCCAGATGAGCTTCAAGGACAACCTTAGTTTCTCCCAAGGTCAAGTATTCTCCTTCGTCGCATTTTTCTGTAAATTTCCAGCAAACATTTAAGTCCCTCTGCCTGGAGCCGTGCTTTCTTCAAGACGATTACACACCCACTAATGTCCCGCAAGAGACGTGGGTCGGCCACCGCGCGTGCGTTCGGATTCCCGCCCCCTGACACACGCTGCCTCACACGCGAGTGCAAAGAGCCCTCCGAGGTGGAAAGGGTCGGGGGGGGGGCCCTCGCCTCTCCAGGGTTCGGGCGGGCGCGGGTCTCTGAGTGACCCCTACCCCTCCCTCCAGGCCCAAAGGGAATCGTCCGTACTCCCCGTGCGCCCCAGGCCAACCCGGGCCCACCGGCCTCCAGCCCACGCGGGACTCACCATGACTCGGGTTGCCGCACTTCGTACTCTTGCTCTCTGGCCGCCGCCGCAAAGGAGAGATCCTCAGTCCGACCCCCCGGCCACGTGAACTCGAGAAAAGACCTCCCAGCGCGCAGGCGCGCTCGCCCTCGCCCCCGGCCCCTCCCCGCGAAAAGGGGCGGCCGCACCAGCGCGCGCCACGATTCGTTTCCTGGGCTCTGCGCAGGGCTCTGCGCAGGGCACTGACGCGCGGACCGGTAGGCGGAAGAAAAGAGGAGCTCTTTCTAGGCTTTTCTAGGGTTTTCTAGGCCGCGGGCCGAGGTTAAAGTACTTACCTTTCGCCTCCCCTCCCGGAAATGACGTAATGTGACGCTTGACCCACACAGAGCCCGGCGCTTCCCGGAAAGTTCTGGAACGGTGCGCCGCCCGGGAACTAGCCTAAATCGGCCGGAGAGGGCTAAGCCAACTGGCCTGGCCCAGCGCGGTGGGGAGGGGCGGGCCCGGCGCGCGGCGCGTGCAGATTGCAGGGCCTGGGCGGACGGGACGGGGGTGGGAGGCGCCTGCGCGCGCGCGCGCGCTGCGGAGGGGCGGGGGGAGCGGCGGAGGGAGGGGACACGGGCTCATTGCTGTGTGCGACCTGCGCTCTGTCCCTCACTCGCCGCCGACGGCCTGTCTCGTTGCCCGCAAGCTGTGCTGCTGCCCCAGGTACGCGGCCGCGCGCGCCGCCTCACCTATGCGCCTCGGACCCCGGAGCTGGCCTTCCCCCGCTGCTCTGAGCGGGCGGGCCGGCGAGAGCCAGAGCTTCCCCAAGACGCCGCAGGCTTGGGCCCGCTGAGCCAGGCCCCGTGGGTGCATGCAGGGGCCCATCACGTGCGGCGTGGATCGCTCGCCCGGGCAGGGCGCAGCTGGGAGGGCTTGCCTGGGGTGGGTGTGTGGAGTCGGGGAAGTGAATTCACATGGGTCCTCCGATGGAAGCCAGTTTGGCCGGGTGTAGGGTGCTGCGGGGTGGGGGCGGGGTGGTCGCAGCGCGTGGGAACGGCTTTTGGCCCCGCGAACAGCTGGGGTACGGCGCATCTACCCTTGACCTTGCTGGGGCATCCTGATGGAAAGACGCGTGGGGCCGCCCGGAGTGGGCAGGGCCGCCGCCCCCAGCTTCGCGGCCTTGCCTGCTGCACTGATGCAGCAGCCCCGAGTGGATACATGAAGACATTTTAGTAAGCGGATTTTTGCACCGTCAGGAATATTTTCATTGCCCTGGTCACTTGGGTTTGTAAATGCCCCTTTCCTGTAGACTTGGTTTTTCAGGGGACATTTGGAGCTGATTTGCCCCCAAGGCCATTTTAGCGGTGAAAGATTAACTCGTTTTTAGCGTCATGGGTAAGTGGCCATGGGTAAGAAGGGTATGGTTTTTGCTAGTGCTATAGGTCAGGCGTGGGGCGGCCACTTAAAGCTTGCGCTAGTAGCTGGTGTTTTGGGACGGTGGTGAGTTTCGAGGCCCAGCTGTAGTGGCTGGCAGAGGTCAGCCCAGCTCACTTCTAACATTTCTTGTTCTGTTGCACGGGTGTCATGTTTGTGTTGTAACACACCACGGGTAGTGCTAGTATTGTACTGATGATCTGCTTGTTTCTCCCCCAGAAATGCTTCGATTGCCCACAGTCCTTCGCCAGATTAGGCCAGTGTCCAGGGGACTGGCTCCTCATCTCACTCGGGCTTATGCCAAAGATGTAAAATTTGGTGCAGATGCCCGAGCCTTAATGCTTCAAGGTGTAGACCTTTTAGCTGATGCTGTAGCCGTTACTATGGGGCCAAAGGTATCAGTATTCTTACTTTGTTGTAATTTAGAGTATTGTTAAGGAGTAATATTTTGTTGATGGCGAGAGTCACGGCAAGCTTTTGAACAGTGCTTTGGTATTCATAAACTGCTTCTGCCAAAATTGAGGAACTTTATTTTGTACAATGTGTGATGTAAACCAGTGGTAACTCCTGGCTCAAGATGGATTGGTAAACTCGAGGTGGAATTAATCTCGCTTGCCTGCTTGACTTAAATTTTGGATCCTTTCCCAGTAGTTAGTACCAGGCATAGAGGGAAGAATACAACGTCCACAATACCTTAAGTATGTGCTGGTAGGTGCTAGTTTAACCTAATGTTTTTCTACTGTCCCTTGGTTCCAAAGCACATTTAAAATTTTAAGTCTCATTTAGCAAGAGATTTTTTTTTTTTTTTTGGAACTTTTTTTTTTTTTATTCACACACACACACACACTGTATTTTATTTTTACAAGACATAAATAGACTGACACCAAGCATTGTACATGGATGACCACAACAAAAGCACCACTGATTGCAATTACCAAACATGAAACACACTCATACTATGTCATAATATTGACATTCAGTCCAGTAATCCTCCACTGTAACAGCTCCTTTACTTTGCAGTGAAAATTGATTTGTATATTCTTTGCCTCTGAGTCCTTGTGGGATTTTTTTTTTTTTTTAAATTCAGACAGAAAGTCACAAAAATTATACTCATCCTCATCAGCTCACTCAGTCCCATGTAATTAATTTTTTTTCATCTTGATCTTTTGTTAGCACTTTTATGAGTTCATCAGTTTTTCATTAGAGTTCTGAAAATGCTTATTCATTCAGTTCAGCAGTACAGTCAGTTACCAGAAACCTGTACTTGTCAGAGTCTTTTCCATGAATTTCTTGAAGATGAAACCCTTTTATAGGAACATATTTGCAAAATCATCAGAGTACACCCAGAACTGTCTGTAAATGACAAAAGACTTAAGAATGACCACGGTTAAAGATTTGATGAAAGTTCATAATAATGCAGTTGACAAGAACAGTAGTTATTTCTGAGATATACATTTTAAAGTAATAACTAGGATTATTACTTATAACATTATACCAGAACATATAAGATTTTTAGAAATTTGATGTAATGTCTGAAACATTTATATTAACATATTTCCATACAAATACAAATATAAGATTTTTAGAAATTTCATGTAATGTCTGAAACATTTATATTAACATATTTCCATACTAGCAAGAGATTGATGAGTGAGGGGTAATAAGTAATTTGAGGATACCTTTTTGAGGGTCGTGCACGGTGAAGTGATGCTTCATTTCAGGTTGAAGACAGTACAAATATCAAAATGATCCAAACTATATAAAATACAGCATATGCATGCCTCACAAGAAGCAGCTTTGGTTCAAATTCAAAAGCTGCCAATACTATTTGCACCATATTTAAGATTTAATGTTGAACAACTCAAAGTGTGTACTGTACTTGTCTTGTTAGTATTTTAGAAACTAAATTTTAAAACAAGTTTAAAAGAAAGTTTTCATATTATTATTACAGCAGGTACTGGACAAAACTCAAGTATGAATTTTGTGAAGACTACTCTGGAATTTCATTATAATCTACCAAAGTGGTATTGGTTCATCTTGTATCATTGTATAAGAAGACATCTTTTAAGTCTCTAAAATTTTTATCATCCAAGGTTATGCACTAAGCAACAAAGGTCATTTTGTCTGTGAACTAAGAACATTGATGAACTTGCCCTTGAGATTCATGCTGTAGATCTGATAAAAATTGTCAGATGTTGCATTAAGGCTTTCAAGTAATTGCCTATTATGAAAACTGTTGTAAGCTAAATAGTACTTGGAGTGTGTGACTCTGTCACATTTTTTTTTCTCTGCAATAGGGAAGGACGGTGATTATTGAACAGAGTTGGGGAAGTCCCAAAGTGACAAAAGATGGTGTGACTGTTGCAAAGTCCATTGACTTAAAAGATAAATATAAAAATATTGGCGCGAAACTTGTTCAAGATGTTGCCAATAACACAAACGAAGAGGCTGGGGATGGCACCACTACTGCTACTGTACTGGCACGCTCCATTGCCAAGGAAGGCTTTGAGAAGATTAGCAAAGGTGCTAATCCAGTGGAAATCAGGAGAGGTAGGAGTGTCTCTTCATTGTCACCACAGTGTTTTGAACTATCTGTTAAATTGTATTAGAAAGTTGACTCTTGTTTTTTCTCTCTCCTAAAAAAAATCTTTTAAAATCTTAAAAAAAATAAAAAATAAAAAATCACTGAGTAGTGATCGAATTCCTGACTGTGTGGTGGGCACTGTGCTGGGTGGCAAAGAGGGAAATCTGACTAAGACATTCCCTGTTGTCCACAGTCATCCATGTCTTTGTCCCCTGGCCCTCTCCCACAAACCAAGTTTATTGGAAGTTACAGCATGTACCATTCACCTTGAAAGTAATAAGTTTAATGGGGATTAGAGCAGAGAGAGATGATACAGTTTTCATGTTTTACTTTAGTTATTTGGAAAGTAGGACTAAACAAGGAACCAAGTCACCCAGGATGTCAGATGGGGTTTTTTAATACAGTTTTTAAAGTTTCTGTTTCAGTGCATGCTATCCAACTCCCATGTGATTAGGAAAAGTACTGGTACAGAAGCAGTGCATAAGCGTTAAGGCATTGAAACACGTAACATGAATCAGAATTTTTACTTGACGTGGAGCCATGAGAGAATAAGCATATAATTCAAGAATAATATTTATTCTTGGACCAGGTGTGATGTTAGCTGTTGATGCTGTAATTGCTGAACTTAAGAAGCAGTCTAAACCTGTGACAACCCCAGAAGAGATCGCCCAGGTATGGATTTTTTATAACATTTTATGATAAAGTTAGAATTTTTTTTTTAGTAACGTGATTTTATTCCATAATTACACAGCAGTATCAGAATAACAACATTATCCAGTCACCAACATTGGAAGCATTTTTCTTACTGCTAATGCATTTGAAAATTCCCCGACCAGGGATGGAACCCGGGTCCCATTTAGTGGAAGTGCAGAGTCTTAACCACTGGACCACCAGGGAAGTCCCCATAATTTGACTCTTAATGAGATGTCGTTTTAGTTCTATATGACTGAGTAAAAACTCATTTGTATGTGTAGAAAATGTTCTTTGGCCATTTATCAAAGGTGCATAATTTTTGTCATGTTCTAATATTGCCACGTTTGCCAAGGGGAAGAAAGTAACAGGGTCAGCCTCCTTTTTTCTTTTTCTTTCTTTGTTTTTTTGGGGGGGTTTTTTTGGCCACGCCACGTGGCTTGCGGGATCTTAGTTCCCGGACCAGGGATTGAACCCGGGCCCCTGCAGTGAAAGCGCCAAGTCCTAACCACAGGACCACCAGGAATTTCCTCTTTTCTGTTTTTGTTTAAAAGAATAATTGTGTGTTTATTTCATATCTTTCAAAAATAATGTGGCCAAATACTGGATTTTTTAAAAAATTGAAAACAGGATCAATACTTCATTACAATTATTATGCCATAAAATCCCCTCCCTCTTTCTCACCGCCACCATCACCCTCCCTCTAGCTTCCCACCAAGGATCTATCAATTTGGAAGTTACTGAGAAAAGGGAGGGGAGTTGATTGAGGACAGTAGCCTTACTTTTCAATTTGGAAGAGTAATTTGATTGTTTCAGGTTGCTACTATTTCTGCAAATGGAGACAAAGAAATCGGCAACATCATTTCTGATGCGATGAAAAAGGTTGGAAGAAAGGGTGTTATCACAGTAAAGGCAAGTGTGTTTTTAATGACACATAGAAATGAGGTGTCTGATAATCTGAGTTTTATAAATACAAAAATTTGATCTATATGTGTTTCTAAAAGTATATTCCGTATCATTCTTTCATGTGTAATATTGGCACCTGTATAGAATAGAGTGCCTTCTGTGTTTTGTGTGAATTATTAACCTTTGCCTTCGGGAGTAAATCCATCCTTAGATGATACTGCCTTCTAGCTGTAAAAATTAGTTCAAATACATACATGTATTCTTGCAGAAGTGGAGTTGGATGCCCTGGGACATTTGCATATTCCTACCTGGATTCCTTATGAGAAGTGGGGACTATTAATTGGTCTATACAGTTTTTGTTTCTTTAATGAAATTCACATAACAAATTCTTTGACTTTTCATAGGATGGAAAAACACTGAATGATGAATTAGAAATTATTGAAGGCATGAAGTTTGATAGAGGGTATATCTCTCCATACTTTATTAATACATCAAAAGGTAAGAGCAAATCAGTAACTAAGTTTGTTTTTTTTTTTAAACATAGTTTGTTATGTGACAACCTGAGGGCATTAGTCAGTGTCAGACCTCAAAAGTAAATTCATATGTTCCTCACATTTCTTTGGATTTCTTGCTTATGATGCTGTCGACCACTCAGCATTTTCCCAAAGTTGAGCTCTGAAACACTAGTTCTGTAGAATGTGAGCAAGTTTCTATTTTATGGTAAAGTAAGTGTTGGACATGCTGAGTGAACAGAGTTAAACAATTTCTTACTGTGAGACTTCTCAGAGCCTTAAAAATGATCATATACAATGTGAGTTTCCAAATAGGTGATGTAGAATGCGGATTTTCTTAAACTTATTTGATTATAGAACACTTTTCTCATGGTCTGTCTCTTGGACTTAGAGTAATATGGAACACACTGGAAAATGCTGCACGGCTGCCCCAGTGTGGACTGGCGTGAGCAAGAAGCTAGACAGGTTTTGAGGGTGAGCAGAGAAATATAAATTTGATGTAGAATAATTATGACAAGATGATTCTGGAATAAATTATCTACTTGGAACAACTTACCATTAAGCAGAAAGGAGCTGGTGCCCCTAAACTAGACCACCACACATCCATTGCATCTGAACAGGGATGAGGAGAAAAATGCAAATTGGAAGAAAGCATCATCAGACACAATGGAAAAGGTTGTGATCCAACACCTTTAGAAGCAGACTGAGAGCTCACCAGGGGACTGAGGCAGTAATGGCAAATTCACTTATGTATTATTTATAATAGTTATGTATTTCTTATTATTTATTACTCTCTTCCCCTACTTGAATGAAAACTTCTAAAGAGCAGAGTTTTTTTCACTTTTTTCTCCACTGATCTACCCCAAGAGTCTAGAACAGTGCCTGGCACTGGCACCCAGTCAGTGATCAATAACAGTGAATAAATAAATAAAAGAAAGTTCATGTATATGAGAAATGAAAGGAAAAACATGAACTCATCAATCACTTTTAAAGTGTACTGGAGCTTTGGTTTAGAGGTTTTTCTAAGTTGCAGTCATTTTCAGGATAATGTTCTAAAGTTGGTTAGAAATGTTCTTTGCTTCTGCAGGTCAGAAATGTGAATTCCAAGATGCCTATGTTCTGTTAAGTGAAAAGAAAATTTCTAGTGTCCAGTCCATTGTTCCTGCTCTTGAAATTGCCAATGCTCACCGTAAGCCCTTGGTCATAATTGCTGAAGATGTGGATGGGGAAGCTCTAAGCACACTCGTTTTGAACAGGTAATAGGCAGTGGTATTTGGTTTACGTTTCTGTGTGGAAGGCAGTTATTTGTATTGATGTTTGAAATCTCCGTTATGTACCTTCACATTGAACTACTTGTGTTTATATAATATTGATGTGATTCATGAACCGTTGGTACAGTTATGATTCTGTCTTTTTTGAATGGGGTCCCAGAGTCCTTAATGTTTTGTGCAACTTTCTCATAAGATAGCGTAAGTGTTTACAGTTGTTTTGAAGATAAATGACTTTAGTTTTATTCTTTTTTTTACAAAAAGACTTCTGGAAAAAAATATTTTCACAATTACCATTTTTCATGGGAAGAGGTAGACAACTACCATTCTGAATAATCTGTTAAAAGGAAAATTTTGTTAATGAGTAGTCTGAAATAGAGAAATTGGTACTCAACCTAAAGTAAGTTGAGGTCTATTCTTTTAATTTTTTTAATCTATACATTAATGTATTACTTTTTACTTTAAGATAGGTAATGTTAACGCTGTAAACAATTTTAGGGCATTGTTAAAATACATATTATTCCTAATCTTAGAACTGAGGTACATCAGAAATCAGTCTCCAATTTTCATTGTATTGGAAATGCACAAATGAAATAGCAGGTATATATTAGAGAATTGAGTACTTTGACCTAAGTGAGTTACTTATCCTGGAATGTTTGTAGACTGGATATGCTTTTGGGATTATGAAAATTTATTAAAAGCCCTAGAGATTGTGGGATTTGAAGCCAAAATAGAAAAACAGTAGGCCTGAAGAGTTTTCATTGAGCCATTTTACTGGTAGCTGTAAAGTTGGATCTCCAGTTTACTTCGCGTATCATCAGAGGTTAACCCTCTGATTTTTATTTGGCTCCTTAATAAAATTGACCACTTCTGTCTTAGTTGGTACATTCCTTCCATTTCAGTCTGGTCTCAAATGGACATTTTTTAAATTGTATATTCTGAGTATTCATTACCTGATTAAAATGTAGATAAGCTTAATGATATTCTCAGCAATATTTACATTTATAAACGAACTGAATTAAAAACACTGCTTGCTCGGAATATAGCCAGTATTATATAACTATAAATGGAGCATGTAACTTCAAAAATTGTGAGTCACTGTGTTATATACCTGAAATATATAGTATTGTAAATCAACTATACCTACCTCAATAAAAAAGAAGAAACTGCTCAGTCTTGACTTTAATAGCAACTTAATCTAATACTAAATGGAACCCATGGGTTAAGGGTAAAGGCTGATTAGATGATCTCCAGATTTAATATATAGTAATTCTGATTTTCACAAACTATAAAAAGTTACCACTATTTACATGTTTTCAACTGGAAAGGTCAGCAGTTTATTAAGAAGGTAAGCAGATACTGGCAAATACGGATAAATGGAAAATTGCCCTTTCCTGTCTCAACTTGACCAAAAGTTGCTAGGAAGCAAAAAAAAAAAATCTTTTTAAAGTGCAGTTTTCTAAGTAACCTTAGTTGTCAGAACTTGAAGTAGACAGACATTTTTATAAAGTTTAAATCTTATTAATAACTTCTTAACAGGCTGAAAGTTGGTCTTCAGGTTGTAGCAGTCAAAGCTCCAGGTTTTGGTGACAATAGAAAGAACCAGCTTAAAGACATGGCTATTGCTACTGGTGGTGCAGTAAGTAAAATAAATGTGATTTTGGTTTACTGAATGTTATTTATACATCCTGGTCTGAAATTTATAGGCAGAATTCACATTTTCATAGTCAGATACTACCATCTGAACTGTTTACTTAATCTGTGTTTTTATTAGATGTTCGGGAGGTAGAGATTGGGTTAAATAGTGATAAGGTCCCTTTCTTTAACTCGCCAAGAGTCTGGCCCAAGAATGGGCTTACTGACTAACCTGTTTTCAAGAATGTAGTAGAAAAGACATGGGATCTACGAGTTAGGCCTAGGGTCTAGTTTTGGTTGCACCAAAAGTATGGCCTTAGATGAGTTTTCTGAGTTCATAGTTTTCTCAAAGTTAATAATTGAGAATTAAGTGAGAAGTTGGAAATGTCATGAAAGACTGTATTCAGACTTTGTTTAGTCTAGCTTTGGTCTCGAAATCTCACATTTCAAAGAAACACAGTATTGCAAGATGTTTCTTTTATCAAAACACCTGTAGGATATATTATTAATGAACTTGGTGTAATGAAAAAAGCTGTAATCCGTAATTTGTTCATTCTTTAAAATGTTTTTGTAGGTATTTGGAGAAGAAGGACTAACTCTAAATCTTGAAGATGTTCAGCCTCATGACTTAGGAAAAGTTGGAGAGGTCATTGTGACCAAAGATGATGCCATGCTCTTGAAAGGAAAAGGTGACAAGGCTCAAATTGAAAAGCGTATTCAAGAAATCATCGAGCAGTTAGATATTACAACTAGTGAATATGAAAAGGAAAAACTGAATGAACGTCTGGCAAAACTCTCAGATGGTGTTGCTGTGCTAAAGGTAAGATTCATTGTTATAAATAAGCTTCTTGGGTTCTAAGCCCAAGATGACTATTTCTGTGGTATGTAACCAAAATATTTAGGGAATCAACTTCCTTGTGGAGATATTTATTATATAAAATTTCTTTACTGAAGCATTCCTTCCTTAAAACCAGAATTGAACTTGTAGTGGGGGAATTGTGTGGGAACAGATGTTTTGTTAATAATCAGTCTAGAGTCTGACTTGTGAGACACACTCTGTTAGCTGTTTAATCACGTAGTTACTTGTAACAAATAGGCAACCTTTTTAAAATTGCTTTTTAAGTAAACTAGGTGCTTTTTAATGAGTCTTTTGGCAGTCAGCTTCTTGAACGGGAGAAGCCATACTAACTGGAATGCTTTTTTAATCTTTAGATTGGTGGGACAAGTGATGTTGAAGTGAATGAAAAGAAAGACAGAGTTACAGATGCCCTTAATGCTACACGAGCTGCTGTTGAAGAAGGCATTGTTTTGGGAGGGGGCTGTGCCCTGCTTCGGTGCCTTCCAGCCTTGGATTCAATAACTCCAGCTAATGAAGATCAAAAAATTGGTAAAAAGTTACCTTAGTAATGAGTTTACTTGTAGCCTGATTTTAGTCTTTCTGTTGTTAGAATTACATTGTTGCTACCACTGCATGGAATAAGAAGTCGTAAAGCAATTTCCAGAATAACAAAAGTAGAATAGCACTGATGTCAGAGATCTTTCAGGGGGAATGATTTGACCTGTGGTATTCTCCCAATTGGAATTTTTCTACATCTGTACTCTCACAAGTAGAATTGTGCTATAATAATTACAAAGGAAAGAACTAAATTTGCTAAAAATTTATTTTCTTTATAGGTATAGAAATTATTAAAAAAGCACTCAAAATTCCTGCAATGACCATTGCTAAGAATGCAGGTGTCGAAGGATCATTGATAGTTGAGAAAATTTTGCAAAGTTCTTCAGAAGTTGGTTATGATGCTATGCTTGGAGATTTTGTGAATATGGTGGAAAAAGGAATCATTGATCCAACTAAGGTAAATAGTTCACCAGTGTCTAAAAATACTTTCAAGAACTCTTCATTGGGCTTCCCTGGTGGCGCAGTGGTTGAGAATCTGCCTGCCAATGCAGGGGACACGGGTTCGAGTCCTGGTCTGGGAAGATCCTACATGCCGCAGAGCAACTGGGCCTGTGAGCCACAATTACTGAGCCTGCACGTCTGGAGCCTGTGCTCCGCAACAAGAGAGGCCCGTGCACCGCGATGACGAGTGGCCCCCGCTCGCCACAACTAGAGAAAGCCCTTGCACAGAAACGAAGACCCAACACAGCCATAAATGAATAAATAAATAAATTTAAAAACCATCCTTTAAAAAACAAACAAAAAAAAGAACTCTTCGTTAAGTCTTGTTAATTTGTTTTTTTAAATTAATTTATTTGGTTGCATCGGGTCTTAGTTTTGGCACACGGGATCTTGCGGTCCGGTGCGCAGGCTCTTTGTTGAGCACAGCCTTCTCTCTTGTGGCACATGGGCTCCAGAGCACGCAGGCTCAGTAGTTGCGGCGCATGGGCTTAGTTGCCCTGCAGCATGTGGGATCTTAGTTCCCTGACTAGGGCTCGAACCTGTGTCCCCTGCATTGGAAGGCAGATTCTTAACCACTGGACCACCAGGGAAGTCCCAAGTCTTGTTAATTTTTTACTAAGGAAAAGTAATATTTTATCAAAACTTTTTTCCTAGGTTGTAAGAACTGCATTACTGGATGCTGCTGGAGTGGCCTCTCTGTTAACTACAGCAGAAGTTGTAGTCACAGAAATTCCTAAAGAAGAGAAGGATCCTGGAATGGGCGGGATGGGAGGGATGGGAGGTGGGATGGGAGGTGGCATGTTCTAATTCCTAGAATAGTGCTTTACCATCATTAATGAGCTGTGAGAGGAAGCTCAAGGCAGCGTTCCTCACCAATAACTTTAAGAGAGGTCAGTTGAAGGAGATGACTGAAGAAAAGGCTGGCTGATGTTTAAGAAGATCACTATAACCATCAGTTACTGGTTTCAGTTGACAACATAGAATGGTTTACTGCTGTCATTGTCCATGCCTACAGATAATTTATTTTGTATTTTTGAATAAAGACATTTGTACATTCCTGGTAAATGAGTATAAGAGCCATGCACCAATGTACTGCTTTCAACTTAAATCACTGAGGCACTTTTACTACTATTCTGTTAAAATCAGGATTTTAGTGATTGCCATCAACAGATGAGAAGTTAAGAAGCAGCCTTTCTGTGGAGGGTAAGAATAATTGTGTACAGAGTAGAGCAATATCCAATTATGTGACAACCTTTGTGTAATAAAAATTGTTTAAAGTTAATTGTGTTAGCCTTTCCATGATCTAGAGGATATGAGGAATGAAAGAAAGCCAGTTGAAGAGGGAGGGGTAAGGTAAGGTTTGACCCAAGTCTTAAAATGTTATTCTCCCTATAGTTTCCTTATGTTTCTCTGTTTATCTTTGCTGCAGACTGGATTATATTATTACATTGGTAATGGGGGAAATTTTGAAAGGTGACAACTCTGAATGTTGTATGTGTTGAGGTTTGGCCGTAAAGAAAAGGGCAGCTTGTTTCTTTCAAGGGTTATGGTTACTGTTCCAGAGTCTCAGCATCACAGATAAGCAATGGGTTCCCTGCTAGGTACCCACAAGTGAGGAGGGCAGGGTTTACAGTATGAGTGTACTTCAGTGGAAAGGAGAGGTGTGCCATTCAAGCATGATGAATAGCAGGGAAGGGCATCCACAACTTGATAATGCACAGCCCAGTGTGATTACCTTTATAAGAACTTGAAATGGGTTTCGGTCTCAATGCACTTGGTCTTTATTAGATAAAACAGTATAGAAGTATGGCTTTTAAAACAGCTGTGTGTGCATGCGTGTGTGTGTGTGTGTGTGTGTGTGTTGGGGACAGGTACTGATTTGCAAGATAGAACATTGCTTTCTAATTTAAAGTACAAGATCTTATGCAACAAGAACATTAAGCTTTTTTACTTTAACCTGTGCCAAGAATGTAGTCTTATCTTGGAGCTATAGAATCGATCTGCTCGGTGGGAAGGAACTCCAGTCTGTTGCTCAGTTTGGCCCTGGGGTTGCTGCTAAGAGGTCTGGTATAAGGTAGGCACTGAGGCAAATGTTTCTACTTTCCTTATCTAGTATGAATAGTTTGGACAGGAATAGAAGGAAAAAGTCCATCACAGATCAAAAGTCAAAATCACTTGAAATCCTGCATCTAGAAATACCTTCGCCTTGTTAACTTGGTTGGGTTAGAAAAAATGACGAGATTAGAGGGGACTGACTGAACGAATAAAAGGCATTTTAAACAAAACTTGTCTAGAATGTACTTACGGTTATTCAAGTGGCAAAAGGCAACCTAGCTAGTAGTATCAAGGGTTGGAGGAAAAGAGAAACCATGGGGAATGGGTTTTATATAGTTTGTATTTTAAAGGCCAAACGAAATGAGTAGAATAGGTAAGAAATGAGAAACACCAGGACCTGAAAGATTTCTAGGTGCTTTTTTTTTCTAGTTGCTGTTTGATCAGAGAGAATGACTAGAGCCTAAAGAGATCAACAGGAGAGGAAAATTGACTAGGTGTTATGTGCTAGACCCTGGACTAAGTCCTTGGATTATTTTAACCCTTAGAACAATCTTGGATTAGGAATTACTTATCAAACCTATGCTACAGTTAGTAAACTGAGGCTCTGAATGGTTAAGTAATTTACACAAAGTCTCAGAGCTATTAAGTGGTAGACCCAAGATTTGAACCAGGGTTTAATTGAAGAGCTTAAACCAAAGAGCAAGCCTGGAATGAACCCCTAAGCCAGGATCTAGGCAATTTAAAAAAACCCAAGAGCCGCAGCCAGAGAAATCAATATAGATAAATGGGGCAATTCCCTTTTCCCTTTGACTAGAACAACTGCACTAGGTGATTGCAGTTTTGGAGAGATTACAGAGAAGAGCAAGAGTATCAAGGATCAAGATGGTTCCTTCCAATACCATGTGGTCAAGACTAAAGATGCTAGTGACTAGGGGAGGAAGCAGGAATGGTAGATCTCTGAGGAAACCTGCTCTGGGTGCTCATGGAAATCCCCTGGGAAGCCACACAAAATAACAATAGAATGTCCAGGCCCCAGTTGCCTTGCTGTGAAAGCAAGCAGGATTTATTTGAACAGCACAGGCTTTTAAAGGCAAAAATTTGCAAGAGTGTGTTAGAACAAATCTATGAGCCTGAGAGAAAAGGGGCATGGAGGGGACACAAACACCCAATATTTAGCCCTGACCATGGAGGTGAACTTTTATAAAGACAGCTGGATCTGCTTTAAAAATGGATAAAGGAGTAATCAAGGAAAAAGGAATGCCACTGTGAAGTCAGATCCTGCTATTTCAGGAAAAGAGTTGAGAAAATAGATTGTTTCTACTGCAATCTGGGCAGTTCCAGCTAGGTTTAAGTGTTAGAGAATCTCAAACCTAAAAAGCATGTTTTGGGGCACATGACTAGAGGTATCTCCCTGGTCCTTGCAAACAAGAGCATCTCTGAACTGATGATTCTCGAACTGGGTTAAATATAAGGGACTGTCTATGTTGGAGTAAGTGGTTGATGAAACCAAAAATTTTAAGAAAAATGGAGTATAGTAACTACCAAATTGAAGATGATCATTGTGAATTTAGTAGCCTTCAAAGATCTCTATCTACGAGGAATTCCCTGGTGGTCCAGTGGTTAGGACTCGGCGCTTTCACTGCCGGGGCCCGGTTCAATTCCTGGTCGGGGAACTAAGATCCGGCAAGCCGCAACATGCAGCCAAAGAAAAAAGATCTCTATCTCTGTCACCAAAAAATGGCCTAACGATATCATTGGCAGCATCGGTGCCCATCACCAATTCCTGGGCACATCCATAGCACCTGATTTTTGTCTCTAATACTGGTTTCCACCAAATGGGAATAGGATTCCTTGAATAGCAGTGGAGCCCATGCCTTGGGACAGAAAAAAAATCAGGATGAATCTGGAACACCTTGTAGCTGCCTGACAGCAAGAATACTTTCAAAAATATCCAGGGCAGGGCTTCCCTGGTGGCGCAGTGGTTGAGAATCTGCCTGCCAATGCAGGGGACACGGGTTCGAGCCCTGGTCTGGGAAGATCCCACATGCCGCGGAGCAACTAGGCCCGTGAGCCACAACTACTGAGCCTGCGCGTCTGGAGCCTGTGCTCCGCAACAAGAGAGGCCGCGATGGTGAGAGGCCCGCGCACCGCGATGAAGAGTGGTCCCCACTTGCCGCAACTAGAAAAAGCCCTTGCACAGAAACGAAGACTCAACACAGTCATAAATAAATAAATAAATAAATAAAAGAACGTGAATTTCTTTAAAAAAAAAAAAAAAATCCAGGGCAGTTTTTTTTTGTTTTTTGTTTTTGTTTTTAAACTAACCCAAGGGGTTTCCATTGGCCAAGTTAGGACATTTTGAGTGTCAGTAATAACAAATAATGATAGTGAATTAGAACAAAGCCAAGAATTCATGATATTCAAAAGAAGAAAGAAAGTAGGAACTGAACCAAGGGTAGGAAGAATGAGCGGTATTGGTAGTCTCATATCATAATCAGGTAGAAGGGGAGTCCAGTAACCAACTAGCACTGGTCATAAATGAAAGAACATCCAAAAATGGGTTTTAAGATAATAAATTTTCCAAATTCCCCAGAATTTAAAATCTGAAGTTAACCTCCCAAGGGAATGAAACATTGGAGCTGAACTCAAGAACCTCATGAATGTTGATGTATTCATGAGACAACATTAAGTTTCTATTTATACTGACAAATCGGGTCAATATATCACAAATAACACGAGTTAGGTACTGACAACCACACAAAACTTGAAGAGTACTTCATTTCCAGGAGAGATACCAAGTCTCTAAGCATTAAAATCTCTGAAACACAACGGATGTAAGAACCTCATGATGTAACAAGTTTTGATACAAAAAGGATGATAAACAACAAGGTCCTATTGTATAGCACACAGAACTATATTCAATATCCTATGATTAAACCATAATGGAAAAAACATTTAAAAAAAATGTGTGTGTCTATATATATATATATGTATATATAAATATAACTGAATCACTTTGCTGTACAGCAGTAATTAACACAACATTGTAAATCAACTATACATCAATTTAAAAAAACAAACAGAATTCCCTGGTGGTCCAGTGGTTAGGACACCTCGCTTTCACTGCCGAGGGCCTGGGTTCCATCCCTGGTTGGGGAACTAAGATCCCACAAGCCACGTGGCACAGCCAAAAAACAAACAAAAAAAGAAGGGACTCACCCTAAGGTTCAAGGCTCAGAATCACATTGGCCTGTGCTGCCAGGTTACACATCCCCACCAAGAACCTTAACAGTTGGTTACCAACATCCTGCAACCTCAGCTGGTCTAAGATGGTGTCTCTTCTTGAGTCTAATTAATATACTGAATGTCCAGAAGGATATAAAAAACACTCAAACAGGCAACCTCAGGAGAAATAGAAATAATAAATATAAGAAGCTGAAATAGTAACACTCATATCATTTATGTGTAAATATTATTACTGTATCATTATAACATTGTGGGGTTTTCTGTCTCAGAACATGTTTAAGACATTCAAGAGAATGTGATATATTGAATTTGCAATTTTAATTAAATGTTTAGAAGTCTTTGAATCTATAATATTTAAATGTTCAGGGAAATTTATTTTAATTTCATACACTCAGAATGATCAGTTATATAAGCAGTATGTGAATAGAGAAATGCTGTTTAACTTTAAAAGAAATTTCATTAATAAATTCATAGATTAATTAGACATTAAACAGGTACAAATAAAAGTATTTTAACCCTTGCTGCAAAGCCCCTCTGACATTTAAAAAAACAACAAACTCAAAATGGTCCTTACCAACACGTAAGGAATTCCAGGGCAACTGAGGGGAAGGAGTAGATGAGGGATATCAGTGGATCTATAAGAAGTTAGAAAATTGATGGAAAAGTGATGTGACTTAGAGTTGATATAATTACAACCTAAGAACCTGAAGAAGGAATACAAGAAACAAGGTACTTAGTCCCACAGAACTCCCCCAAAGATTTAGCATTTGGACTCATTGGATACTGGTCTAGGGAATCAGGTAAGGCCAAGTGTGGGAGTGGAAACAAGGGTGAAATTAGCTGAAGGATTACTGAGATATTGGACTCCTAGGTCTCCTCTCATTTCCCACACCACCAGGTAACTATTGCCTACAGGTTAATTCTCTGTGGAAATTGAATAGGAATGAATCAGCCTGGGACACCAGAAAGAGCAGAGAGCTGGGGTAAGAGAGGGACCTAAAAGATTAAGGGAAAGCCTACATGCCAAACTGTGAGACCATCAGTCCCTTACTAAACTTACAGAATGCCAACAGCCAGGCATTATTTCTACTCCATCTGTCCCTCTTCCTATTCCCAGCCCCGTATTTCTCTAGGGCAAGAGATAGAATACTTACGTAGAAAAACTGTGAGAAAAGACCTCTAGATTCTGCCATTTGGGGAGTCCGTCAGTGAAAAGGCTGGCTCACCTGATCACCTTACAGTGAAACTCACCAGTCAATATGCCCCATCTTAATTCCAGTAAACCGTATAGTACCTTGCCTTCAAATATTAACAGACAAACAAGAACCATTAGACAGTCAAGGAAGCCTTCAATGTGAGGAGAATAGCAAAAACCAGAAGGGACCTAAGGGAAACTCAGTATCTTAAGAAAGATGAGATCTTGTTTCCTTAAAAGAAGCAAGCTATGAAATAAAGGAACAATTAGAAAACAAACCAAAAAAATCTTGGAAATTAAAACTATGGCAAATATAAAATTAACTGAAAGGTCTGAAAGACATAATTGAAGAAATCTAAAAGGCAGAACAAAAACAGATGGAAAATAGGAGGAAAGAAGATAAAGATTTAATACAAGAAATAAAATGTCTAAATAAGAATTCCTGAATGAAAGAACCAGAGAATATGGATAGGAGGAAATTATCAAACCAATAATTGAAGGAAATTCCCCAGGACTCAAAGAAATGAGCCTGTGACTGAAAGGATCTGTAAGTTGCCCTGCACAATTAATAAAGGGGCAACACGGCCGATAAGCATGCATTTCCAGAGTACCCAAGTTAAAAAGTGGATTTTAAAAGCTTCTAGAGACCAAAAAAAGGATGCTAAAACGAAGTACTGGTTATAAGAATGGCATCAGACTTCTCAAGAGCAGCACCGGATGCCAGAATACAATGAGGTCAGATCTTCAAATTATGGGGGATGGGAGGAATTATTTTTAATGTGGCGTTCTATACTCAGTCAAGTGTGAATATAAAACAATGACATCTTCAGATACTCAGGGATTCTAAAAATTTAGCTCCCATTTGCCCTTTCTTAGGAAGCCACTAGAGGATTTCCTCAGCATTTTGAGAGTTAGAAAAAAAAAGGAAGCCAAAAGAGCCAGGAAATAGGAATCCCAAGAGGAGAGAGGTGAAGGGAAATCCTAGGATGATTAGGGAATTACACTCGCACAACAGCGTGGAGAGCAACCAGTTCAGATTGGAGCAGTATGAAAGGGTGGCTGCAAGTAACTGAATACCTAACTCTAAGTGACTTAGACACTCGAGGTCTGTTATCTCACGTAACCAGAAGTGCCCTCTACTAGGTTGTTTCATTCAACCCTTGATGTTAGGGTTCTGAATTGGCTTTTCTGGAATCATCGCCTCTTCCCTTTTTGTGAAAAGATGGCAGATGTAGCTGCAAACTTCACATCCTCACGCAACCAGGCAAAAACCAAGGAAGAGAAGTTTCTCTTCCAAGTTTCTTTCCACAGAGATAAAAATCTTATCTAGCAAGTCCTATCCCATCAGTCTTCCCCTCAGATTTCACTGACCAGATGCCAATTCAAGAAAAGTTTATAAAGGTGGTGTTGTTTTCCCTCTTATGATATGGAAAGCACAGATGCCAAATTTTAAGTCCACAGGTCACAGACTTCAGAGCAAACACAAGAGCATACATATTTGAGCCAGAATGCATGGGTCTATCTCTACCACTTACCAAGACTTGTGTTCTGACAATACTTGGGGAACCTCATGGGTCAAAGGGATGGCTAGATCAAGGCAATATTTGGGTATTCCTGGGTTCCCTTACCAAAATACCATGTACATACTATCATACCAGTCCAGTTACACCCAACCACTAAGTTAGATTCTAAACCTAAGTCTACTTATGGCACTTTAAGAATAGTGGTAAAGTACAGGTTCTTATTTCCATTAAAAGAGTAGTAATACTGTACAGGGAAAAAGAGAAAATATCTGGGGTCTTTTCTTTTGCCACTTAAAAAAAACTTTTGTTTTTTAAAAGGTGCATAATTTTTTTTTTTCTTTTTTTGGCTGTGCCGCTCGGCACGCGGGATCTTAATTCCCTGACTGGGGACCAAACCCACGCCCCCTGCAGTGGAAGCGCGGAGTCTCAACCACTGGACTGCCAGGGAAGTCCCCAAAGGTACATAATTATATACAAACTACTTATGCTCTGGGAAGATACCTCATTCGTACGTGGAAAAATACTTTACCTGTGTGAAGGCATAATCAAGCTCCATGTGAGTAGACTGTAAGAATCCTTCACCACTGTATACCCACCACGTGGCAGAGAGCAGCTACTCACAACAGATTTACTGAACAAATTGATGCAAACATGCATTCATGTAGGGAACGAACTAGTAAGTTCCCTTGCTGATCTGAGGAAACAAGGGAAGGGTAATTAATGCAAGAGGGTTGTTGGGTATGGAATGAAGGAAGGGAAGGGAATCAATATTGATTAAAGGAAGACTGAATTTTGCCCAGATTTGTTTCTGTGAAAGTATTTTAAGACATTTCAATAACTGAAATAACTGTACAAAAAATAAACAAATTAACTTTATTAAGTTACCACTTCAGTCCTTACATTGATTTGTTTACAAAAATATCAGTTTGAAATGCATTATTGAAAGTGAGTACACACAATAAATAGAAAATAAGGATGCATGGTGCTGGAGACATCTCAACCAACTTATCTTCATCTACTGCCCACTGTTGTAGACAAAATTTGACACCAACTTATTATCTTCATCTACTGCCCATTGCTGTAGACAAAATTTGACACGCAAACAGCATTTTTGAAAGAGCAGTCAAAGTACCGGGGAGAGGGCTGCAAACTATGAGAAAAGTAGCTTAAAACTCTGGACCACTCACCAAAAAAAAAAAAAAAATCACTGTTTATCTGGAAGCTAACCTCAGTATAACACCGAATTATCTACTACTACCCACAAGAACAATTTAAAAATAAGAAAAGTGCCAAGGAACCTTCATTAACACTATTTTTAAGTCAAAGTTTTTACTTTAAACATCTGATGATTACTCAAATATCCTAAGCCATGAGGCAGACCCTAAGACAATAAGTTATAAATAGTCTGAATTTAATAACTTAAAAGTGATATGGTTAATATAATACACACTGCATGAGTATCTCAACCAACCTCTTTCAGGTGAGGTGATAACTAAAAGGTTTAAATTTACAGTTTCAATTTCTGTTCAGAAGAGTGATGTCAGTATTCTAGCAATAGTGATGACATCCCATTATTGTAAATATGCTAATATACATATTACTCTGAATTACACTCGATTGAATTCTATGTACACGTGGTTCCATATTCCAAGTGCAAATATTCAATGGTACGGGTTTATAATCAAAGCTGGGTTTGACAAATGCTTTCTGACTTCTGAAAGCAAATGATAAAAGTACTTCCTAAAAGTGAATAAACTAGTTACAAGTAGGTGACCATTTCCTTTTTCTCTTTACGTGTGATGAACTTCATGAAGCATTAATTCCCGAGGTATATTTGTTTCTGGACCATACAGCTTACATGCTCTTCTTTCAAAGGCAGCTACCATCTGCTTTACAACTTCATCGAAAAACAACGTGGCAAGCTGAGAGTGCAGAAGTGAGCGAAATTCAAAAGAAATCTGTAGAAAAATGTTAATAATTATTTTAGAAAGATCTTTCTTTTACTAAATCTCCACTTAGGGTAATGGTGTTCACACTGTGAAATGGGTTACTTGGCCCAGTACCTAAGGCAGAGCTCTATGGGTCTATCTAGATGAGATTTTTAACATACCTCAGAAGAGGGAGATTTGTTTCCTGCAGTAAGCACAACAACGGCTAAACAATAAGCTTAAGTAAACAAGGCCAATGAATCTCATTTTGGGGCAAAGAGTCTGCTTTTATTAAGTTAAAGAAACCTGGAAAAAAGCTTTGCTAAATACCATGTTTATCACTTTGGCTTCTTATTAATATGCCCCTTTTAGAGCTACCTTACCTCCCAAAAGGAAATAAGGAAGGGAAGTGATCCTTCTGATATGGTATTCCCATGAGAAGTAGTAGCAGAAAGATGAGATTAACCCACAAAATAGATGATGAAGGTGGTTCAATCTTTAAGTAGACAATGATTTAGAACTTTCTTTATATCCCCTCAAGACAGAATTCCCAGTTTAAGAAATAATATCTTAAGGACCTTAAATATCCATTAACTTCTGAATGTTTTAATTTTTTATTTTAAAATAATTTGATTTATAAAAAAGTTGCAAAAACAGTACTAAGATTTCTCATACACCCATCACCCAGATACCCCTATTTCAATGTCTTATATAATCACAGTACAATTAAAACCAGGAAATTAACAGAGGGAGTTAGTATTACTAGATAATAATGCTATTACCTAATCTAGAGAGGTTTCATTCAAATTTCCCCAACTGTCCCATATAT
This sequence comes from Balaenoptera musculus, assembly GCF_009873245.2. NCBI lineage: Eukaryota > Metazoa > Chordata > Mammalia > Artiodactyla > Balaenopteridae > Balaenoptera > Balaenoptera musculus. Next base: position 75,422,140 of record NC_045791.1, on the reverse strand, counting down.
GCCCACTAATTTTGTAATGAAAGCAACTTAAGAGCTGAGAATAGCATACAGTAATTTACTCAAAATTATAACCATTTCTTCTTTTTAATAATATTTATTTATTTATTTATTTGGTTGGTTGGTTGCGCTGGGTGTTAGCTGCGGCTCACAGGCTCATTAGTTGTGGCATGCGAACCCTTAGTTGCGTGTGTCTTACAATCTATGGACTTGTAAAAATTAGAAAATAGAGAAGGGATGACTATTCAAGGTTTCAAGAAATAAAACAGAAAAAGAGAAAGGGTCATTAGCATTCTTTTCTTTTTTTTGGCCGCGTCACACAGCATGAAGGATCTCAGTTCCCCAACCAGGGATTGAACCCGTGTTCCCTGCAGTGGAAGCACAGAGTCCTAACTACTGGACCGCTAGGGAATTCCCCTAGCATTTTTTCTTATAAAATTAGTGCAAAAAAAAAAAAAAAAAATTAGTGCAGAAAAAGGTATTCAATACCCAGAAATATGAGATTTTTAAAAAAATGTCTTTCAGTAATTGCTATGCATGTAGGTTATTAATTATGACATCTGGGTTCTAATAAAAATGGATTACTCCTTCTTTACCAACTTCACCTGATGTTTGGAACAAATAGAGGGCTTTATGAGAGACTTACTGAAAAATCCAAAGTACAAGTTCTTGGGTAGCCAGGAAGACCTGGGCTAAAACGCCATACAGTCTCCAAATGATTGAAGAGCTTCCCATCAGTACAGGATGCCTAAAACAAAATGAAAAAAATAAAACCACAGTTAAATACCATTTGGATTGGGTCCAGAATCTACAACTGAAGATGACTTCTTTGAGAAGTAAATATTTTTATAGGTCAGATCACAGGTGACAAAAACATATCATTGATAGCTTGGTACTAGGAAGTGATCTCTGGCCAATATAAGCCATTTTCCTTTCTCCTGGGATCCCCAAGATTGCCACTTGTTCTCTTCCGCTGCTGTCACCCACTGTGCTACTTCGAGTTCTCCTCCCACAACAAAACAGGGAGTGACTACCTGGAAGTTTATTTCCAGTTCTGCCACTTATAAGTGATCCTGAACAAGTTAATTCCCTGTACTGTATTTCCTTAATCTATAAAATATGTATAATGCCTGTCTTATACCATCAGTACGAGATGGCTAAATTTAATATTTGTAAAGTATTTGGCACAGATCCCTAGAACAATTCTATAATTCTTTCCAACCCAAAGATTTTCTCTTATCAATCACATTCAGTCTTTCCCTAACTCATTATTCTTTATTTCTAGAGGCCTCTATGGTTCCAGTTTTCCTGAAAGTGTGGCCCTGACCCTTGTCCCTGACCCACTGCTTTCTGACCTCTCATCTCTTCTGTGCTCATGTTTATTTTACATGTGTGTGTACACACTGAAACATAATACACAGTAATACTATGTGCAGTGCATCCTGACATATCCCATTCTATATCATTAAAAAATGTTGGTTGAGACCCATTGAAGAGTTGCCTCCTGCAGTGTGAAAAATGGTGGCCAGAACCATAGTTACTAGTCCACTGTTAGGACAGGTTATGACCTTGAATGAAGTTCAGTTTCTTTATTTACTATCCTAAGAGGCCATCTGGGCCTTATTATACTAGTAGACAATTGACCTCAAGAATATCTATCACCTTACCTTCCCTTAGAAGCAGCCTATTTTTTAAATTCTTGTTTCAAAGTCTACACTCCCCTCCTCAATTAAGCCTTAAGTTTTCAGCAATTCTGGCAAATCGTGGGGCCGATAAATGATCAAGCCCCTCTACCCCCTTTCTTTTGGATAAGTTATCCCCCTCAAGAATTTAGACTGTCCCTCTCCTGAGGCTACACACTACAAAATATATTGCAAAATAAGGACCTGCATAGGTAAACTCTGTTTCCCCCAAGTAAACAGTCATTTTTTTCTCCCATAGCTACAGCCTACCTAAACACAGACTATAGGATTATTTCTCTGACTATATCTGGATCTCTCTAAAGATAGTTCAAACTGGGGGCTAAAGAGCTAAAAATCCATTTGCAGTTTATTCCTCACTTCCTCTTCATCTAAACCCTTTTGAATTAATTATCAGATGGTAACACGGTAGAATCATTATAAACTGCATCCATACTAAAAAGCATTTAAAAAGATATGCTCTATTTACATTTATAAAAAGAACATATTATTTTAATTTTTAATATGGAAACCAGTGAATGTTTTAAAACTTATTTAGACACGATAAAATAAGTCATTAAAATACTAACTACTTTAATAACTGAATTTAGTCACATTATGCTAAGTCACTGGGGAGAAGTAAAAATTTTCTTCAGAGTTTGGCTTTATATATAGTTCAATAATGGCTATCCAATTTTTAAAACTATCAAAAGTCTATAATAAAACCTTATTGTTTCAGTTATCCAACTTCGTTTATTTACTTTTTTTTGTTTTTGGCCATGCCTTACAGCTTGTGAGATCTTAGTTCCCCAACCAGGGATCAAACCCATGCCCCCTGCGGTGGAAGCCTGGAGTCTTAACCACTGGACCACGAGGGAAGTCCCTGTTTATTTACTTTTATTTTTAATTTTTTTAAACTTTTTCAGTTATCCAACTTTAAGATAATGCAGTCCACCTTTCTTTTACAACCACATAAGAAGCTTATAGGAAATTTAATAGTGAAGGAGAAACAGCTGTTGGGAATAATCACTATAATATGGCACCTTCCTCTGACCACTTTTTCACAAAATGTGGCAGTGCTATACTCATATCAATAACCCAGCTCAAGGATCCACGGATTTTTACTGGTATGTTTTGATAGGGACAATACTGCCAAAGATCTCATTCCTAACAGAGATACTGAACACAGTAGGAAGGTTTCTGGCCATTACAGATTCAGGTAGACTACAATCACTGACATGTTAAGTCACAGGCACATTTGGGGCAGCTAACAATTCACAGAAAATGTCACATGGCTTCTGCTGCTTCCTCAGTTATAATAATTTTTATTATATGTCACATATGTGTATCAGGTATTAAAATCCAGAACCTGAACCCAGGGAAAATTGAAAGCTGAACACAGTTGTGTGTTATTCTCAAATATGTCTTTAAACAATAAACTAGCACACTAAGTGAGACAGCTTATTTTAATGGAAAAATAGTTTTGGAATCAGACACACACAGTATGAATTTGTGTAAGGCTCTTAATTTCCCTAAGCCTCATAAAATTGAGATAGCAATGACTATCTAATACATATTACTATAATTAAAAAAAAAAAGTTTCCTCCCTCCTTGGCAGTGTTAAAAGTTACTGAAATTATTATGAACATCTGTGGATCTACAATAACCCAGAACAGAGTAGTGAGAACTTCATAAACAAAGAGGCCTCATGACTCCTGTCATTGTAGTACTGGTGCTGAGGATACAGAGACGAAAAAGAGGATCTCCCATTCCCTCAAGTAGCTCGATTTTTTCAAGCAGAAATCCAAATGAAGAAAGAAATTATACTACAGAGTGATAAGAGAAATAAATAAAGCACGTGCAAAGCCCAAAGGAATCACCGAGGTAGAACTAGTCATCTATATGAAAAGAAAGGGAGAAAGCAGGTTGGAATTTGAAGGATTAACAGGCAAGGAATTTTCATTACAGGTAAAAGAGGGAACAACATGCAAAGGCACAGGGCTGTGTAATGAGCACTACATGGTTCATTCCTGGAAGCCAGGGAAGGGAAGAAAGCCAGGAGGAGAAAATGAGACTTTTTTAGAGTTCTTTTAGTTAGATGCAGGATATGTTAAGATCTAAGTTATGAGAGTCTGAATGGTAAGAGACTGAGGTCAGGGGACTCAATTTTAAGATTACAGAGATATTTGCTGCTGTCAGACAGACTAGAGTCTTGGCTGTGATCTAACTCTTCTAGGCCTTAGTGTACTCAACTATAAGATGGAGAATAAAATTTGCATCTCAAAGGGCTGTTGTGAAGAGTAATTCAAGTAAAGCACTATAAAGAGCTCAGTATGTCAGCTATTTTAAGTGTAGTACAGGAGGTGAAAAATCCACAACTATGGGGCAAACAGGTGAAAACAGTCATAATAACGACAGAGTCCCACAGTGGGGCACAGTCTTTTAAGTGGAGCTGAAGTTTTGAGAGTGCGACTAGGGTGGACTCCAAGGTCTCAGCTTCACTGGACAGTATGCTCTTTCTGGTATGAGAGTTGCACCTCCTCAATGCCTGACAAAGAGGTGACGAAGGCATTTAGCTCTGGCCAATTACCAAGAAATGATACCACCACTAAATCCTGTGAGCACAGAACACAATTCAGCTTTGAAAGTCTTTGGTCATCACACTCTAGAAATTCAATAGAAATGGGCATTACTCTGTGGAATTCTGCCTTTTTTGTGTGATGAAGTCTGGGTACCTTTTCTAAATGTGCACCCTCCTCTGAGAAGAGTAAGATGATTAATATATGCATGCAACAACACTTGGCATTTCAGTACCTGGTACATGGCAGGATGACTTCAATAATGTTTATGTTCTCCACATTTATATCTTTTCTACCCTTCTGCATCCTCTCACCACTTTCCCTTCCTTAACTTAAGAAAAAGTAGTGCAAGTATTAAAACATTTCTCACTTGTGCGGCCATCTCTTTCCTGTGGGTCAGTAGTCCTCAACAGAAGGACAAAAGAAAAAGCTTCTCATTTCCATGTTCTAGTTAAATTTCAATTTGGAAAGAATAATGCTAATATTGTGTAAAATAACACGATTTAAGAGATATAATAAATAGTTTGTTTTTTCCCTTCTATTAGTTTAGAGAAGTCTTCTTAATGCTATTATACTTTAACCCATTTAACATAATATTTGAGGAATATTTAAAAACAACAAAAAACAAAACCATTACCTTTACCAAATGTGGTTTCACCAAGGTTACCACTGATGTATAGCGCTCCAATACAGGTGGAAACCCAATTTCTAATCGTGTTTTGCAGTATCCAGATCTCCTTGATATTACATCTGATTTTTTGCACCAAGGAACAAAATGCTTGTAATCCTCCATTCCTGATACTACATCATACATTTCCTGCATAGAATATCTTAAAAAAAAAAAGGAGAGGTGTTAACTGCATCTATTTATATGGTATATGTACACTTTAAATTGAATATGAATAAAGTTTACTATGTATGAGGCAATAAATCATTTGGCACACATACAGAACCACACTCTGGGATGAATGTCTTCAAAACACAGAAAATAAAAGGATAAAAGGGAACTAAACATATGTCTGTAGCAGAGCTTACAATGTGGCAGACCACAGGTTGAATCTAGCTTGCAGATATGGTTTTTAAAATTTTAATTAGTGACCAGCATTTAAAAACTGAGACTTCGAGAGAAAAAGACTAGAAGCAACCTAAATGTTTATTCGGTTGATAAACATTAATAATTGCTTAATAATAAATGGTTGATGAATTATGGTACACTCACACTGTGGAACTCTATCAGTTATTTAAAGGGATTAAGATCAGATGTACAGTTGACCCTTGAACAACACAGGTTTGAACTGTGTGGGTCCACTTACACACGAAGTTTTTTCAGTAAATTTAGTACCTGTATTTTCATTTTACAGATCTTTAAATTAAATGTGAGGGAAAGTTGGTGTTCAATTAGAGATCACAATATGTGGAATCAAAACAACTAGGGTTTGAGTCTTGATTTTATCCAAACTGTTTCATCAGCTTCCTGCCTTTGGGTGAGTCATTTAACAATTCCTCGTTTGGAGACAGAAATAGCAGTATGCAGATTTTTTTTACTCTGTGGGGGTCTGCACCCCCTAAACACCCCACTTTTCAAGGGTCAACCGCATACTTTAGAGCAAACAGGTTTACAAGATGTTGCTACATGAAAAAAGGCACACTAAAGCAGACGGGATATATTCGATTCTATTATCTATTTGAGAAATATCATAAGTGTATACTATATTTCCTCAAGTTTAAACATTCGGGATTTTTTTCCTGAAAATAATTATTATGTTAATAGACTGTCTGTAATGAAAATACATTTAAAAAGTCCTAGAAGGATACAGATTAAACAATTACCAGTTGTTAATTCAGGAAAAAGAAGTAGGAGTAAAAATAGACTAAGTCTTTTAGTATACATATTTCTAAATTGTTAAGTTTTTATACAAGTATGTGATGATTTCGTAATTAAGAAACGAAAAAAATCTATTCTATAACACAAAAAAAGGAAACCTCTCATTCTTTTTATGAGCCAGCATAACATACTGTGAACCCAAGCCTCACAAAGAACATAAAAAACAAAATCTATAAACCCACATCACCTGTGAGTACTGAGGCAAAACTTCTAAATATCAGCAAATATAATAGAGCAATATATTTTCTAAAAAATACAACAATCAAATCCAACTCATTTAAGGATGTTTGGATGGTTTAATACTAAGAATTACATTATTATAACCATATTAATTAGTCAAAACAAAAACATTATATGATTCCCTCCATAGATAGTAAAATACCAGAAGCATTCCTATTAGAGTTAGAAATAAGTCAAAGGTGCTATCATCACTGTTATTTGACATTTTTCTGAAAGTATGTCAAAATAATTAAATCAAAGCATGAAATATGAGGCACATGTGTGGAAAAGAATTAGGCAAAATGATAAATTGGCAGGTGATATGACTATCAAATCAGAAGCTAATCAATTCAGAATTCAGTTATGTAGCCTGTTGAGAAATATATAAAAATTAATATCATTCCTATACTAACAAGTAGAAAACAGTAGCATAGAAATGCAAAATACATAGAAATAAATACGACAAAAAACCATCAGGGTTTAAATGAAAAACCAAACAACAAAAACATTGTGCATACAAGTAAAAGACACCTGAATGAGAACCAGACACATATAATTCTTGGTTATAAAGACTCACACTGTTAAAACATAATTCACCTCAAAATGATACAGTAAACAACTACATTCTAAAGTTTAAAAGGGCATTTTTGGAATATGACAGAATGAGTGTTTATATGTATTTAATTTTTATGATCATGAAATGAGGCCCACAGCAGAGGGGGGAAAATAAACCTACCCTCCCCATGTTCTCAGACACTTGGAAATAAATGCCAAAATAAGTCCCATGAAGAAGTATGAAACCTGGTAGCCTGGAAGCTAATTGTCATACAGTAGTCTGCACTGACTAAGAAAGCAGTATAGCATAGCAGTCAAGGGGATGGACTTTGTAGTCAGAAAGTACTGTGTTCAAATATCAACTCTAAAACATAGTAAGTCATGTGACCCTGGCTACGTTGCTTAACCTCTCAACTTCATTTTCTTCATCCATAATTGAAAAATACCTCTACAGGTTCTTTTTTTTTTTTTTTAATATTTATTTATTTCACTGTCCAATCTTCATTGTGGCATGCAGGATCTTTCACTGCGGTGCTCCCTTGTGGCGTGTGGGCTTCTCTCTACTTGTGGCATATGGGTTTTCTCTTCTCTAGTTGTGGCGCGGGCTCCAGAGCGTGTGGGCTCTGTAGTTTGTGGCATGCGGGCTCTCTAGTTGAGGTGCGCGAGCTCAGTAGTTGTGGTGGCGGGCTTAGTTGCCCCGCCACATGTGGGATCTTAGTTCCCTGACCAGGGATCGAACCTGCGTCCCCAACATTGGAAGGTGGATTATTTACCACTGGACCACCAGGGAAGTCCCTACAGGGTTCTTTTAAGGGTTAAGTGAAATAGTTTTAGCATAATGCACAATGCTTACTAGGCACTTAATAAATGGTAGCTATTATGTGTTTATGTCAAATATGGGGGAAGACGAATATCATTAGATAAGACCAATTTGTAATAAAAAGAATTTTAACATGAGAATGAATAAGGAAGCAAGTAAGAATAAGTAAATATGGTGGGAAAAATAAGCTTAGGAGTCATATGACACAACATAATCTCTCTGAGCTTCAGTTTCCTCATCTCTAAAATGGGAATAATACCTAGTTCACATGGCTATTGTGAGAATTAAATGAAACAATAAATATAGAGCCCCCAGCAGTGCCTGTCAAATGGCAAGTACACAGTAAAAGGAAGATGTTATATTTCTGATTCAAAAGGAAAGCAGACCAATTCACTATTTGATTTCTCATCCTTTTGTCGCCATGTCTCTTTTCAACAGATACCAGCTGAGGCAAAGATGTCTTCCTATCCAAGTGTTTACACTTGCTTTATGTGGCATTATTGCTGGCCACCTGGAGGCTACAATTACATAGCGGTAACATGACTAGTTCTTGCCAGTAATATCTGAGAGTAAGCACTGGGTGTCACTCCCAGACCAATATGATTAAGAACCAGGTGTATCTTTTTAAGAGACTCTGAAGACTAAGGAATTACAAAAGTCACAAATCGGATGGAGCCTGGGTTCCTGAATCACTACTCGAGGATTGCTGCCCATGGATTGGGCATACCCACTTCAACTTTACATGAGAAAGAAATAAACTTTTGGGTTTTACCTGTATGGTTGCTAGCATTACCTTAACTAATACAGTGACTATCCAGTAATAGCGGTAAATTATGTGACAAAAGTTATGAGTATGCCCAAAGTTCTTTACTACATAAAAATTAGAAGGGAAAAAGCAACTAAATAAAGTGAATGAAAAGTACTTTTAGAAGAATTCATGTAATATTTAATGGCCTGTTGGGAATTAAGACCCCCTTGTAGAAATTCCCATATGAAGGACTGCTTGATTTCTGGTTTAGCAGATCTGCAGACGCTCTATACTCTGCTGTATATACCCCTAGGTGAGGGGCCAAACCTGGCCTGCTGCGTGGCTCTGTAAATAAAATTTTGTTAAGAACACAGCCACGCCCATTTATTACATATTGTCTATGGCTACTTTTGGGCTACAGTGACAGAGTTGAGTAGTTGCAACAGAGACAGTATGGTCTACAAACCTACTTACTAACTGGCCCTTTACAGAAAAAGCTTGCCAACCTCTGCTCTAGATGGTAGGGGCCTCTTAGCATGTTTATATGTACTTACCTAGGTATGTGTGTATGCGAGGGAGCTATACAGACATATTTGGCTCAACGTATCAGTAATGTTGCCACTATGAAAAAGAACAGTGTACAAAAAATGCAGGTCATAAACAGTTTAATTATTTCCTTTAAATGTCAAGATTTAAATCTATCCTATAAAGTTACCACATGACTACATTCAACAGATATTTATAAAACGGCAAGGGCTAGAAAATTAGAGCTTAGTCTGTAAGAAGAGAATCCAGAAAAAAAGAGGCATGATGTTCTATAGAAAATTGTGAACACGCTCTTTTAGTACAACTACTATTTTATACAAACCCTATAATTCTTCTCTCTGAATATTCTTTTCTTTTGTTTATTAATGGGGCAGCAATTCTGAAGAAAGTTCTTGCATGTATCTCCTTCGGCAAAACTGAGGTATGCAGTGGAAGAGTTCTGCTCATCAGTATACCACAGGAAGCTAAATATCTAAAAAGACAAAAATTACCCGATTGAGTAACACTGACAATTAAGAGGAAACACAAACTATAGAGATTGTAAAATAACAATCATACTTTAGAAGGCTGTGCAACCTTAGAATATTCCTGAAAAAATACACACACACACACACACACACACACAAATAAGCTTCTAAAGCACCATAAAGAAACTAAAAAGGGACTTCCCTGGTGGCGCAGTGGTTAAGAATCTGCCTGCTATATATATGGAATCTAAAAAAAAAAAAAAAAGGTTCTGAAGAACCTAGGAGCAGGACAGGAATAAAGACGCAGTAGAGAATGGACTTGAGGACACAGGGAGGGGGAAGGGTAAGCTGGGACGAAGTCGGAGAGTGGCATGGACATACACACTTACCAAATGTCAAATAGATAGCTGGTGGGAAGCAGCCGCATAGCACAGGGAGATCAGCTCTGTGCTTTGTGACCACCTAGATGGGTGGGATAGGGAAGGTGGGAGGGAGACGCAAGAGGGAGGGGATATGGGGACATATGTATACGTATAGCTGATTCACTTTGTTATAAAGCAGAAACTAACACACCATTGTAAAGCAATTATACTCCAATAAAGATGTTAAAAAAAAAGAATCTGCCTGCCAATGCAGGGGACATGGGTTTAAGCCCTGGTCCGGGAAGATCCTGCATGCCATGGAGCAACTTAGCCCATGCGCCACAACTACAGAGCTTGCGCTCTAGAGCCCGCGAGCCACAACTACTGAGCCCACACGCCACAACTACTGAAGCCCACGCGCCTAGAGCCTGTGCTCCGCAACAAGAGAAGCCACCGCAATGAGAAGTCCGCACACCTCAACGAAGAGTAGCCCCCTCTCGCTGCAACTAGAGAAAGCCCACGCGCTGCAACTAAGACCCAATGCAGCCAAAAATGAATAAAATAAAACAAATAAATTTTATTAAAAAAAAAGAAACTAAAAATACCAGCTTACAGTTACGGTTAGAAGCTTCTAACAGAAAAGGTATCTCTCCCAGAAGTTGGCTTTTAGTCTGCAGTCATGTTTTACAACATATTCTTACCCTAGGCTTGCTAGGATATTCATCATCCAATTTTCAACTCATCTACTCAGCTTGTTTTCCCAGCTGGATCCACAGGAGTTTCCTTAATTCTTGATCTACTCTGTGAGATTTGAAATTAGGTCTTGCTCTCCCATTGGCTATCCGGTGGCCCTGTCAGACCTGCTGTTCAGTTATCTTTTACCTTCCAATCTCCATTTCCATGTGTGTATGTAAAAACATATGTCAAGGTAATTAGAATGTTAACTGTTTGGGTGCTTCGTAATACAGATGCCTGATATGCTCTTGTTCACCTAAATGTTTTCAGCCTTTATTCTAATAAGATTATTGCATAACTGTTTTACACTACTATTCGTGCATTATTAGTTCACATACTGATTGAGCGCCTATTCTGAGCTAGGCACTAGGGATAGTATGGTGAATAAAACAAACATGAAGATTACATTGTAGTTGAGGAGTCAAAAAAAAAATCACTAAAATAGAAATGGGTGTGGGGACATGTAATTAGGACCTCCTTTAGACAGAGTGGTCCAGGAAGTCCTCTGAGGTTGTATTTCAGCTGAGACATAATGGATAAGGAGGCATTAGCCATGCTAAGAGAGAAATAGATATGTATGTACATAATAAATGCATGTGCACATATATATAAAATCTCTCTCACACATACGTGTGTGTATGTACGTGGGAGAAGGAGAGGTAGATACAGAGCATTTCAGGTACTAGCGAAAGAGCTTGGCAGCATCCAGACACTAAAAAAGACAAACAGTGTAACAGCAGTATAGCAAGCCAGGGGGAGAGCACCATGAAATAATGTTAGAGGGAGAGGCTGGAGCTCGATCATGCTGGGGATTATTGGTGAGGATAAAGCAATTTGGAATTTATTCTCAATGAGATGTTCTTGAAGTGTTCCAAGTAAGAGAGCAATATTTCATTAAATTGAGTCTTCAAGTTAATTTTTAAAAGTGTAATGGAGTGGCCTGGTGAAATCTCATGTTATCATATATGAAATTTGATTTATATAAGATATGATTTACATATAAATAAAATTTCTTCAAGGACACTGAGACCCTACAGTTTGGCCGGAAGAGAAAATCAAGTTAAAGAATGACTGAAGAAATTGACGATATTCAGCCAGAAGATAAGGGGTGATACTTGAGACTATGGCTCCAAAAATACAAGAAAAAACTTTTGAACAATTAAAGCTGTTTATAAAAATTGGGTAGACTTATTCCAAAGGTAATGAAAGAAAGGTCAATGAAAATAGTTAAGCTAAATGCTTCATGACTATGGAAAAGAATCAAGCATATGAACTGTATGAATGAACTTAAGTCTCTTTTAAGATAGATTCATCTCCTAGAGAGAATAAGGGTGTCATGTGTTCCTAAAAATCTTTAAAAATATGATGTTATGTGAATTTTAAAGGCAGTGATAATATTTTTAAAAGCCTACTGTAATTTTTTTGAGTAGAGCTATAGAGTTTGCTTTAAAGTGGAATTATGCCAATGAAAGTGACTGACAGTTATTCTGCTGAATGAAGCAGAACAGTGGAAATAAAATAATTAGGCAGGGATTTCCCTGGTGGCACAGCGGTTAAGAATCTGCCTGCTAATGCAGGGGACACGGGCTCGAGCCCTGGTCCGGGAAGATCCCACGTGCCGTGGAGCAACTAAGCCTGTGCGCCACAACTACTGAGCCTGCGCTCTAGAGCCTGACTGCCACAACTACTGAGCCCACGTGCCACAACTACTGAAGTCCGCGCACCTAGAGCCCGTGCTCCACAACAAGAGAAGCCACCACAAGGAGACGCCCACACACCACAACAAAGAGTAGCCCCCGCTCGCCGCAAGTAGAGAAAGCCCGCACGCAGCCATGAAGACCCAACACAGCCAAAAATAAATAAATTTTAAAAAAATAATAATAATAATTAGGCAGTTAATTTAGCTTCCCCCTTAAAAAGCCACAAAATATAATTTAGAATCTCTGGTAGCCACACAGATTATAAAAACCAAGCTTGGTGTTCAAAATGCCTAATCACCCATTTCCCTTCTAAGACATTCTTTAGATGTCTTTAACTGTTTTAATAGTTTCATCTATTTTGCTCACTTTTCGTATAGATACCTTCTTATCTATTATTGGAAGCCAATTATGTGGCAGATACTATGCACAATTATTAACAATTTTCTGATAAATCAGACCAGAAAAAGCAGCATCTGAGATAAACCTTTACTAAAAAAAAAATAATAAGACCCTTGCTTCTGAAGAGGTGAACTGGGTGTTTTGGAAACTTACTTTTCATTGTATATGGTTTTGAATTTTGTACCAAGTTCATGTAATACGGTCCTCCTATCCCCCGAAAAAGAAACACTTACACAATCTGATTACAATCATAAGGGAAATGCCTGTGTTTAAAGCAAGTTAACAGGTGTTTTCTGATCGGTCTGCATACTATGGTTACAATGCCCTGGACTGCCCATCTATTTTCACATATTATCAAGAACAATATGTCTTCAACTGCAATACGAGAACCATACAATCGTATATATGGTTAAACCATGAAATGAAAACTGGACCAGATGAAGGACAGTTTTTTGGTCACTAATCTTCCAATACTACATCCCAAATACTCTATTACAATAAAGGCCAGAATCTATGTTAATGCTTCAGCCTTGCAATGAACTCGTAAACTCTCTCCCTCTTCATTATCATAAACAGTAAATATTTTATCCTGGAATTTAAGCCTTAATTTGATCACTAAAGCAATTTTTAGTTTTATTTGCAAGCCAGCATTTTATAAGAATAATACAAGCAGATCTAAAGCATGATACAGTATGTTCTGCTTGAAACTTTTTCAACCAATAAATGTCTAAAAGGATTTGGAGTTGGTTGGGTTGCTGGTATTTAAAAAAATTCTTCATTGAATCTAGATGTCCTGGAGCTCAACCAGATTTGTCCTTTCTTCCTCCATCCCGTAGTTTACAACTGAATTAATTTTAAACGTTAACTTTAATTGTCGAGCATAATTTATTAAAATGGCATTAATAAAAGGAAACTAAGTGGTAGAAGTAGGGAATCTTTCGTGTCTCCACCTCCATCACCTACCGAAAAAGAACCAACCAGGAAAATCGAAGGCAGACTCTGGTTCAAGGTTACAGGACTTCTAAGTTACAATGGCATGGAAAAAAATCCAAGTCCCCGGCTTCGGCTTAGTTTAGCAAGCACCAAAGGGCGGGGGCAAAGACCGCTACCAGAAACCGGGAAAGCACGTCTGGCCATCGGATACGCTGGGGGAACAAAGGGGGCCTTTCTGCCAGGCCACAAACTCCCACACGCCCATCAACCCGCAACTCCTGCGCCGCAAAGTTATAACTTTCCGAGAGCAGCAGCAGTAGCCCATGCGGAGGAGGCCGGAAGAGCCCAAAAGCAGCCCCGCCGAGTTGCTTTATCAGCTGCTTCAAAGTCGCTTAGCGGATGATTCACCGCCTCTCGCGAGGGCAGCGAATCACAAACACAAGACGGGGAGCCCGGGACAGGCCAGCGAGCCTCCGGCCAAGGGGGTGAGGGAAAACGCGCGGCCCTGAGAAGGCAGGAGACCCTTTCTCTCCAGAGACGCGGAAACGCATTCGGTCCGCCTGCCCCACCCCAAATGCCCCCAGTCCCCTTGCTCAGCAGGCCTGGGCTGAAAACTACCCTGGCCGCTGCGCCCCCGTTGTTCATTACCTGACGTTCCGCGCAGGCCCCTGCGCTGGAGCTGGGGCTCCGGCCGCTGCCGCCGACTTCGGACGGCATCGCGAGACCACCTTTTTCAGGGCCCTCTGACCGGTCCGAGCTGCCATTATCATCTGACTAAAACCGGTCGCCAGTAAGCTGGGACCCGGCCCACGGCACCGCCCTCCTCCGGCGGCCCGGGCCACCCGGCGCCGCCGCCATCCAGCCAATCGGCGGGCCCCCTGAGCGGTCAGACGCGCCCCTTCTCCTTCCCCGATTACGCAAAGCTGACGCACGCTCCCACTGCCGCAGGCCCGACTGTAAATGCGTTCGTCATCCTGCCGGCCAATCAAAGGGAGCGCAGGGCCGCCTAGACGCACCCCTCTCCGCCGGCGGGTCTCCAGTTCCCGCCGCGCGCTCTGGCCCGTTACGTAAGAACCACCGTGACCTTTCACTTCACCTCCCGCGCTGGAACTCTTCCCCGGATTCGCCAACTGCCGCGGTTCTCTTGGGAGCTGCTTCCGGTCGCGAGGCCTGCCACGTGATGCCAACCCAGGGGCGGGAGGAAGCCCGAGGTTCTGGGTGTTGATTATGTAACTGCCCAAACCGGTGAGTGCTGGGTCGGACCCGCCATCCTTGCCGGCTGCGAAGTCTGGCCGTCAGTCTTGCTGTTAATGACTGTCTAATATAGTACCTGCCGCACTTACCCCGTGAGGTTGTTGTGAGGACACTACATGGTCACGGCCTTAGGGAAGAGACTCGGTTCTATTTGCCTTTTTCGTGTGTGGCCAACATTTTAATTGGTGTCCGTGCATGGTTTGGGTTTCCCTTCCTCCATACAAACCAGACTTTGCTTCGATTTACCCATTTCAGGAATCATTCATCAAGGCTTGACATTTTTTTCCCCTTTGTTTGTTGCCAGGTACTTGTTTAGTCTTTATATGTCATAGTTTCCTGTAAACCGTAAAGTGAGAATAGCCATACTACTTACTGCATTCTGCTGCTTAAATGTAGTCAACAAATATTTATGGAGCACTCACTGTTCGCTGTTTTAGGTGCTGGATAAGTGACCAAAAGTCTTTACTATCATAGAGCTTATATTCTAGAGTGGGCGAAATCAATATATTAAATCAATTAATATAATACAGTGTCAGATAATCATATGGTGTAGAAAAAAGTAAAGCAGGGAAAGGAGATGGAGAGGGGTAAGGTGGGGTGCTGTTTTATATAAGGTGGTCAGGTGGGCCTCTGAGGAAGTGATAATGAACAGAGACCTAAATGAAGTGAGGAGGTGAACGATATGACTGTTTGAGGGGGAAAGTATCTTCAGGTGGAGGGAACAGCAAGTGCAAAGGCCCCAGACAGAAACATTCTTGCCATGTTTCATGAGGAGCAAGGGCTTTGGATCACAGTGAGTGAGGAGGAGAGTGGCAGGAAATGAGATTAGAGGTAGTGAGGGCTTTTTCATAGTACTTGGGAGGCCATGGTACCAACTTTGGATTTCATTCTATGTGTGAAGGGAAGTCATTTGAGGTGACTTGATCTGATTTACATTTACATAAATATTCCAGCTTCTGTGTGTATGTATGATTATTATTTTCTGCTCTTGCTTTGTTCATTGCAGTCATCCCTTACTAGATGCTTTGTGGAGTGAGTTGAAATCACCAGCTACAAAGAACGTCAAGCACTTTTCTTTTTTTTAAAAATAAATTTATGTATTTATTTATTTATTTTTGGCTGCCTTAGGTCTTTGTTGCTGCGCGCGGGCTTTCTCTAGTTGCAGAGAGCAGGGGCTCCTCTCCGTTGTGGTGCGCGGGCTTGTTGCAGAGCACGGGCTCTAGGCGGGCGGGCTTCAGTAGTTGTGGCGCACGGGCTTAGTTGCTCTGCGGCATGTGGGATCCTCCCAGACCAGGGCTCGAACCCGTGTCCCCTGCATTGGCAGGCGGATTCTTAACCACTGCGCCACCAGGGAAACCCTGTAAAGCACTTTTCAATACAACACAGGATGTAGTTGTTGATTGAGGTGGTTCTGTAGCTGCATCCAGACAATTGTATATCAGATTACCTTCAAATACACAATCCCTGCTTTTCTTGCCTTAAAGCTTAAATATTACCAGTAATATCTTCCTTTAAAACACATTTTTAGGGGCTTCCCTGGTGGCGTAGTGGTTGAGAATCTGCCTGCTAATGCAGGGGACACGGGTTCGAGCCCTGGTCTGGGAAGATCCCACATGCCACGGAGTGGCTGGGCCCGTGAGCCACAACTACTGAGCCTGCGCGTCTGGAGCCTGTGCCCCGCAACGGGAGGGGCCGCGATAGTGAAAGGCCCGCGCACCGCGATGAAGAGTGGCCCCCGCTTGCCGCAACTGGAGAAAGCCCTCGCACGAACCGAAGACCCAACACAGCCAAAAATAAATAATAAATAAATAAATAAAGTAGCTATTAAAAAAAAAAAAAAAAGAAGATACTTAGAAAAAAAAAAACAAAAACACATTTTTACCGTATTACTCCCCCACTCAACATCACAGTGGTTACAAGTTGCCTACAAAATATAGGCATTACACTGCCACATCCTACGAAGTTCTATTTCAAACTATTGGTATTGTTAACTAGAAAGCCTGTTAAACATATTTTTCAAAACAATACATGATGTACTTGTGAACTTAATAGAAGGCCTTCTTTTATTAAATTTACCAAACATTTTCTTACTGAACTCTTCCGAGACATAAGAAAATATGTACTGAATTGGGTCACCCAATTGAATAGTTCCCCCCTACTAAAAGAAAATTTTTTAAGGCAAGTAAAGGCATCTTTGCAGTAGATGACAATGTATGGTACTCGCTGGACTTCTCAGCAAAGAGTAATACGTCAGAAGTTTAAAAGTGATAAATTCTGGTTCAGTTTTAGTAGATGACAGTGCTTCTATAAATTGTGGGCTAAAAATCTGTTTATACAATAGGAGAAGATTGGTAGTAAATTAAAATTCAGCAGAGACCTGTGGGAAGCGGTACCTTAGAGTCCAAACCAGTTATGCTGCCAAAAATATATTTGACACAACACCACCTATTAAATATTCTTGCCAAAATAATTGAATCTGAATCTAGTCAAGCTTTTAGGTATGCCAGTTTAAACAAGGGATAGAAGAGCATGTTAAATGACACCAAGGGGATATAATCTGCCAAATACAGAATATGGGAAATTCTGTAGGACAAATGAGCCAATTTCTTCAACAAATAAATGTCAAGTAGAGAAGGAGGATTGAGGGTGTGGGGGGATTATTGTAGATTTATAAGATTTAGGAGGCATTGTTTAGATTTTGTTTTGAACAAACCAAATATTAAAAGACATATACAAGACTGGGAAATTCAACTGAAATCTCTACTTCAGTAAAGATTTGTACTGAAGATTACAGGTGAAATATGTTTGTGATTTACTTTAAAATGATCCAGTGGGGGTGGAGGAATAGAGTGTATGAAACAAAATTGATCATTTGTTGATAATTACTGAACTGGATATGGATAATTGAGAGTTTATTATAGTATTGTATCTAATTTTTGTGGATGTTTGAAATCTATATATATATTTCTTCTATCTATATCTGTATATATACACATATATATAATGTGTATATTTAATTTCTGCCTTTCATGTGATCTTTACAAATGAAATTTTCCTGATTGACTTCCAGGTAGAAATATACTTTGACCTTTTGCTCACTTCAGAACCCTGAATACAGACTGAACAGAACCAGAAAGTCTTCAGGTAAATAGAGATGGCTATGACTTTGTGTTAATACTGTTTTTAATCAAGCCTCTGGTCAAAACAAATATAGGATGAATTTTAACCACAGAATAAGACCTTTAAACATCACTTATATTTCTCTCCTGAAATAAAGCAAGCTTTCAGACTTAACATAATCTCATTACTGGCACCTTTTTGATCAATAGAATAATCTTCCCAGCATGCTCAATGATCTCTTACAGGGACTGTCTTTGTGAAGTGTTTGGTTGAAAGAACACCTTCCTTGACTGAATCAGGAACTGAATTACGAGAGATTAGTGTAATTACAGATGTTAGTTTCTAATAAAAATCAATTATCAAAGGGGATTAACTAGACAGTTTGTCCTTACTGATTGGCTGTGTCAGTTAGGGACCAATCAGGGAAATTATACCAGTTATTTTAAACAAAATTTAATATAAAGACATTGTTAAATAGGGATTGGAGAACTAAGGTGACATGCTTAAGTCTTCTGACACAAGTTCTGACAACATGTGTGAAATGTTGCCAACCAGAGAAGCTGAGAATCAAGAGATTCGGTGCAGGGACTTCCCTGTTGGCACAGTGGTTAAGAATCTGCCTGCTAACGCAGGGGACACGGGTTCGATACCTGGTCCAGAAGATCCCACATGCCATGGAGCAGCTAAGTCCGTGTGCCACGACTACTGTGCCTATGCTCTAGAGCCAGCGTGCCACAACTACTGCAGCCTGCGTGACTAGAGCCCGTGCTCTGCAACAAGAGAAGCCACCACAATAAGCCAGCACACCGCCACGAAGAGTAGCCCCTGTTCACTGCAACTAGAGAAAGCCTGCGCACAGCAACGAAGACCCAGCGCAGCCAAAAAAAAAAAAAAAGACCATCTTAGATTAAAAAAAAAAAAGAAGAGAGAGACTTGGTGCAGTACCAGGGTTTTTATTGGGGGCTGATCACATAGGCACCCTCTACCTAGGTGCTAAATTTCCAACTCCCCAAGGAAAGCTGTTGTTTGGCATAAGCCATATTGCTTGCACAGTTTAGGCACAGTGAGACAGCCTTGTCATTTCTGGGAATGTTGGAAACTCACCTGAAATCCAAGTTCCCAAATGCCAGCGAAGGGCCAGCCTTGTAGGCAGGTCTTTCAAAGGATACCAGGCAGGCCTGACTCTTTGCTGCTCTAGGGCTGGGGGAACAAGGAAGAAGTTGGTGTTATTAGAACTTAGAAACTTGGTGGAGGGGTACCAAAATGCAGGAACCCCGATCTCTAAGGGGGAGGGCACTGCTTGGCTGGTGCTAGTGCCTAAGAAGCATAAAGGAGACACACCCGCTACTCCCAAACCCCACGAACTAGGGCTCAGATCTCTGAGGAGGAAGCACTAGTTGATATTGGTGTATCTGTGTTGGCGCAATGAGGCCTTTTTGATTCGGTCCTTCGGCACATTGACTAAGACCTTAGGAAACAGGTTTAGGGATGTTAAGTAACTTGCACACGCTAGAAAGCAGCATAGCCAGCAAGTAAACCCTTGTCTTTGACTTGAGTCAGAGAGCTGTTTTATCCTACATGACTTCGTGAAAGATGTAGCAACAACCTTGTAATACTAAAATTTTAGAACTGTTTTTTTTGGTCGCTCCGTGCAGGTTGCAGGATCTTAGTTCCATGACCAGGGATTGAACCTATGCCTCCTGCAGTGGAAGTGCGGAGTCCTAACCACTGGACTGCCAGGGAATTCCCATAGAACTGTTTTTTAAAGCAGGTGAATTAGACTGAGTCAAAACTAGAAATTTGAGCAAGAGAAAAGAGGATAATTGAATACCGGGGGGGCCACAAAGGGTGACAGCCTAGTTTAGGGGCTCTTCTCAGCTTTCCAGATCCAGAAAGTTTTAGTTCAGGGCATTCAGAGTTTATCAAGAAAGCAGATTCTTCCTGGTTATATGACCAACCTTCTGATCTGACCCTAGAATTCCCCTTTTGCTGCTCCCTGCCACACACTGTAGCATCTAGCCACATAGAACTGCTTCTAGATCCTCTACAGACACGGTGGTGTTTTTTTGCCTACACTGCCCTCTTTTCCTAAAGGTCCTCCTTCCTATTCCCACCCCTGTCTCCTCTATTGCCTTTCATCTGGCTTACTCCTTTTCATTCTGTGAGACTGACCCAATGTCACCCCACCTAGGAAGCCTCACCTTAGGAATTAGATATATCTATAGATAGCATGGTTTGATACTTCTGTACTATCCTCCTAAAATACCACAAACGTATCTAACTACTCTAACCACTTAGTATTAGAATTGTTTCTAATACAATTAGAATTGTAATTAATTACAGTTAGAATTATAATTGTGTCTATGTGCACTGGACTACAAAGCAACTGAAATACTGGAGTTTCTATGGTATTTCTATAATACATGAAGCCAATAGAATAAATATTTTATATTAGGATTACCATTTTAAAAATCTGAGATATAATGTCTATTCTCCTGTCTCCTCTTCTTGGTGTGAAACATTATTTCTTTAGTCAGTTTGCATAATGTGGGTTTCAGATCTTTCATATCTTGTGTCCTCCATCACAAATAATACATTTTGTTGAGATTGCTCTTAAAAGTGCTTTTGGTACATCAGCAAGTTCTTTTGGGATGTGGGATGTGGTTGGTTGAGACCAGGACACCTGCCCTCATTTAAAGCTGTCAGTTACTCTCTTACTGTTACCTTGCCTCATTTAAATTAAGCCCATTTCTCTTTTACTCATATTTTTTTCCTTTTAGTTTTGGGATTATTTTTCTTAATAGAAAACAAAGGAACAAATGAATTGGGGAGTTCACTTTGTCATCTGTTGTATTGAACCATCCACCTCAAGCACCAGAATTGGTTTCATTATTCTTGCTCCAAACAAGAGCTTTTTAATTTATCTTAGTATTTCATCATAAGCCTCAGCTCACTGAGAGTTTTAGCCTTTCTTACACTATTGTTATAGGTTTCTGACACTTTTAAGTTTCTTTTTTTTCCACTCAAGAAAATTTTATTTTATCCTCTTTATAAGTTACTAAGTTTATAACCTGCTAAACATTTTACCCAAATATGGGAAAACTGCCTGGAGATGCAAAGCACAGTAAAATAATTACATGAAAAGAACAAATGAAAATACCTGTTAAAGTTGCTGTAGGTGGCAGCACTTAAAATTGGTAATTGGTATTTTTTAAAAAGTGCATAGCTTAAAAGAAAAGTTACATAGCTACAAGGTGATTCATTGTTGATTAACTATTTAGCAGTTTTATTTAAGAGGACACAATAGATTTAATAAATTGCAATTCAGTAGACAATCCTAGATTTGATTAATTAAAATGTAATTATGCACTTGATTTACTCTTTGGACTGCATCCTGATATTGTTAAAACTTTAAAAATATTAATATATTTTAGCTTTCTTATGTAGAAGTCTATTTTCCACTCTTGGGGGGAAAATAGAAGAATTGAGATCATGGTATACATTCAGAGAACGTTTTACTGCTTGATTACATTTCTTGGTTCACATTTAAGACTTATTTATAAGAAGTAAATTACGTAGTCTTCAATTTAAGAATAGATGAATGCAGAAACATCATATTGGGAAAAATAGAGATCCCAAACTAAAAAAACACAACTAGTTGCACAGCTCTGAGAATTTAATAGTAAATCAACTTTTAAATCAGTTAACTCTGGCATCTGAATGCAAAATGTTTATCAGTATTACCTATATAGATGACTATTAAGAGATATGCAGCATTTTCAAAATCCCTGTGTGTCCTTTGTATGCAAGTTTGTTACACTGAGTTCTGTGGTAATTGTACTCTTTTCAGCAATATATTTTTTCCTGTATGATTGTTTGTCTCCATGTTATTGAGTCTCAGAGAACTCAGATTTCTGGCTGAGTATGTCTTCATTTTTGTTTTTGTTTTACCAGAGACAGATCTTCACATCCCCTCTGTTTTTCAAGCACCTTCAAAAGACAAGAAAACCTGTAAGACAGGAATCTGATGCTTAATCTGAAGGGTGCTCAGGCCAAGATCTATTTACTCTTGACCCTTGACCCTTGAACCCCCAAGGGGGTTAGGGGTGCTGACCCTCCTCATAGTCTAAACTCCGAGTATAACTTATAGTCGGCCCTCCCTATACTTGGCTCCTCTATATCCATGGTTCTGCATCCTCAGGTTCGAGCAACTGTGGATGTGGATTGTGTAGCACTGTAGTATTTACTATTGAAAAACACCCAGGGCTTCCCTGGTGGCGCAGTGGTTAAGAATCTGCCTGCCAATGCAGGGGACATGGGTTCGAGCCCTGGTCCGGGAAGATCCCACATGCCGCGGAGCAACTAAGCCCGTGCGCCACGACTACTGAGCCTGCACTCTAGAGCCCGCGAGCCAGAACTACTGAGCCCACGCACCACAACTACTTAAGCCTGCGCGCCTAGGGCCCGTGCTCTGCAACAAGAGAAGCCACTGCAGTGAGCAGCCCGCGCACCGCAACGAAGAGTAGCCCCCGCTCACCGCAACTAGAGAAATCCCGCTCGCAGCAACGAAGACCCAACACAGCCGTAAATAAATAAATGTTTATTTAAAAAAAAAGAAAAGAAAGAAAGAAAAAAACCTACCTGTAAGCAGACCCTTGCAGTTCAAACTCATGTTGTTCAAGGATCAACTGTACTTCAAACCATTCACTGATGCAGCCTTTATGATGTATGCATAGACAAGGCAGTCGTGCTATAGTATCTCTCTGCTACAGGTCTTCAAGGCATATTCCACATTCCCCAGCATCTTTACTCAGTATATCCTTAGATTACCAGTTGGTTATAGAAGAATATGAGGAATATGGAGTCAGATGGAAGAAATGCATAGGGCAAGATTATGTGGGAAGGGGCTTGAAGCTTCCATCTCTTTTTTTTTAATAAATTTATATATTTATTTATTTTTGCCTGCATTGGGTCTTTGTTGCTGCACACGGGCTTTCTGTAGTTGCGGCGAGCGGGGGCTACTCTTCGTTGGCGGTGAGCAGGCTTCTCATTGTGGTGGCTTCTCTTGTTGCGGAACATGGGCTCTAGGCGCACGGGCTTCAGTAGTTGTGGCACACGGGCTCAGTAGTTGTGGCTCACGGCCTCTAGAGCGCAGGCGCAGTAGTTGTGGCACACGGGCTTAGTTGCTCCGCGGCATGTGGAATCTTCCTGGACCAGGGCTCGAACCCGTGTCCCCTGCATTGGCAGGTGGATTCTTAACCACTGTGCCACCAGGGAAGCCCTAAGCTTCCATCTCTTGAGTGTGCCACTCTCCCCAATCTCCATGTATTCACTGACCCAGATGCTACTGATTTATTTTTCTTATGTAGGCCTCCTATCATCTTTTGACCTTTTTTAAAGTCTGATTTTATCAAGATGCTTCTTATTTATTCATATTAGCATCTTTGTGTTTGAACTCTTTCCTTTTTGGAATAATTTGTGATTTTATAGTGTGTAATTTCTGCCAACATCCCCCTTCTTAAACAGTCTTCCTTTTAAGAATCTGGTGTAAAAATTCAGACTTTCTGTCTGAATTAAAAAAAAAAATCCCACAAGTTCTCAGAGGCAAAGAATATACAAATCAATTTTCACTGCAAAGTAAAGGAGCTGTTACAGTGGAGGATTACTGGACTGAATGTCAATATTATGACATAGTATGAGTGTGTTTCATGTTTGGTAATTGCAATCATTGTTGCTTTTGTTGTGGTCATCCATGTACAATGCTTGGTGTCAGTCTATTTATCTCTTGTAAAAATAAAATACAGTGTGTGTGTGTGAAAAAAAAAATAATATGTATACTGAATGTGTTTGTATATGTATAACGTTAATGAATACATAAAATACACTTAACCATTGGGGAATGAGACATGTGAGGTAAGGCTTTTACTTTTCATTTTATATCTTTTGGGGGGATACTATTTGAATAATTTATAATATACATTGTTTTTTGGAATCAAAACTAAATTATTCATGCCATTGGATTTGGCAATGATTTCTTGGATATGACACCAAATGCTCAAGCAACAGAAGAAAAAAAAAGATAAGTTGGACTTCATCATAATTAAAAGCTTGTGCATCAAAAGACACTGTCAACAGGGTGAAAGTCAACACACAGTGAATTAGAAAAACTCAGTTTCCCACCTTTGTATTTCTCCTGTGTGTCTCCTTTGCTACTCACACAAAACAATTCACTTTTTGTCACCAAATGTGTGGAGGTTTGTCCCACACCAAGTAATTCTCTCTGACACCAGCTGGGTGTCTTACAGTTTAACTCAATTCTAACACTGTCTACCCGGAGATAGTGTCAGATCCCACAGGCTAAGGGCTTAGTCCCACAAGACTGCACCCGCCCTACTTCATATGCCAATCACAAGTAGTAGGTTCCCAGGTTACCCACAACTTCTGTCTGGTTTGCATACAAATCAGAGGTTCCCATAACCCTCTACTCAGGTTCGATTAATTTTTTTAAATTATTTATTTTCGGCCACATCCCATGGCATGTGGAACTTCCCCAACCAGGGAGCAAACCCTTGCCCCCTGCATTGGAAGCATGGAGTCTTAACCGCTGGACCACCAGGGAAGTCCAAGTTCGAATAATTTTTTTGAGAGGCTCACAGAACTCAGGGGAACACTTAAGTTAACTAGTTTATTAAAGGATGTGATAAAGAATACAGATGAACAGCCAGATGAAGAGATACATACGATGAGGTCCTGGAGGGTCCTGAGTGCAGGAGCTTCTGTCCTCATGGAGTTGGTGTGTGTCACCTTCCCGGCATGCATGTGTTTGCCAACCTGGAAGCTCTCTGAACCCCGTACTATTGGAATTTTTTTGGAGGCTTCATCACAGAGACATGATCAATTATTTACTCCATTTCCAGCCCCCCCTCTTTGGAGAAGTGAGGAGTGGATGACTGAAAATTCCAAGCTTCTAATTATGACTTGGTCTTTCTGGTGACAAACCCCAATCTAGTAGCCATCCAGGAGCCCACTCAGAGTTGCCTCAATAGAATAAAAGATGCTCCTAGCGCTCTTCTCCCTTAGGAATTCACTGAGGGTTTTAGTAGTTCTGTGTCAAGGACACCGTCAAAGACCAAATATTAGAACAGGAGATGCTCCTAGTGCTTTTATCACTCAGGGTTTTACAAGGGTTCAGGGGTTTTAGGAGCTCTGTGCTAGGAACTGGAGGCAGATATATATATATATATATATATCTGTGGTTAACAATAACCACAAAAAAAAAAAACCCAACTCAATTAAAAAATGGGCAAAAGACTTGAATAGACATTTCTCCAAAGGAGATACACAAATGGCCAATAAGCATATGAAAATATGCTAAACATCCTTAGCCAATAGGCAAATGCAAATCAAAACTACAATGAAATACCACTTCACACCTATTAGAATAGCTATAAAAAAAAGTGTTGGTGAGGATGTGGAGAAATTGGATTCTTCATGCATTGCCACTGTAAAAGTGTGTAGCTGCTTTGGAAAACAGTTTGGTAGTTCCTCAAAAAACTAAACATAGAATTATGACTCAGCAATTCAACTCCCAGGTGTATATACACCCAAAAGAATTGAAAACAAAGACTCAGCAGGTATTTGTACAACAGTGTTCATTGCAGCATTATTTATGATAGCCGAAAGGTGGAAATAACCCATGTCGATCAATAGAAGAATGAGAAGAATGGATAAACAAAATGTGACATTTATATATATATAAAATGAAACATTTCTCAGCCTTAAAAAGAATGAAGTTCTCCATGTTCTTGGATTGGAAGAATCAATATTGTGAAAATGACTATACTACCCAAAGCAATCTACAGGTTCAATGCAATCCCTATCAAACTACCAATGGCATTCTTTACAGAATTAGAACAAAAAATTTTGCAATTCATATGGAAACACAAAAGATCCCGAATAGCCAAAGCAATCTTGAGAAAGAAAAACGGAGTTGGAGGAATCAGGCTCCCCAACTTCAAACTATACCACAAAGCTACGGTAATCAAGACAGTATGGTACTGGCCCAAAAACAGAACTATAGATCAATGGTACAGGATAGAATGCCCAGAGATAAACCCACGCACATATGGACACCTAATTTACAACAATGGAGGCAAGAACATACAATGGAGAAAAGACAGCCTCTTCAATAAGTGGTACTGGGGAAACTGGACAGCTATGTGTAAAAGAATGAAATTGGAACACTACCTAACAGCATACACAAAAATAAACTCCAAATGGATTAAAGACTTAAATGTAAGACCAGACACTATAAAACCCTTAGAGGAAAACACAGGAAAAACACTCTTTGACATAAACCACAGCAAGATCTTTTTTGACCCACCTTCTAGAGTAATGTAAATAAAAACAAAAATAAACAAATGGGACTTAATTAAAATTAAAAGCTTTTGCACAGCAAAGGAAACCATAAACAAGACAAAAAGACAACCCTCAGAGAGAGAAAATATTTGCAAATGAAACAACAGACAAAGGATTAATCTCCAAAATATACAAACAGCTCATGGAGCTCAATATCAAAAAAACAAACAATCCAGTTAAAAAATGGGCAGAAGACCTAAATAGACATTTCACCAAGGAAGACATACAGATGACCAAGAGGCACATGAAAAGATGCTCAACATCACTAATTATTAGAGAAATGCAAATCAAAACTACAGTGAGGTATCACCTCACACTGGTTAGAATGGCCATTATCAAAAAATCTAGAAACGATAAATGCTGGAAAGGGTGTAGTGAAAGGGGACCCTCCTGCACTGTTGGTGGGAATGTAAATTGATACAACCACTATGGAAAACAGTATGGAGGTTCCTTAAAAAACTAAAAAATAGAACTACCGTATGACCCAGCAATCCCGCTACTGGGCATATACCCTGAGAAAACCATAATTCAAAAAGAGACATGTACCACAATGTTCTTGCAGCACTATTTACAATAGCCAGACATGGAACCAACCTAAATGTCCATCCACAGATGAATGGATAAAGAAGATGTGGCACATATATACAATGGAATATTACTCAGCCATAAAAAGAAACGAAATTGAGTTATTTGTAGTGAGGCGGATGGACCTAGAGTCTGTCATACAGAGTGAAGTAAGTCAGAAGGAGAAAAACAAATACCGTATGCTAACGCATATATATGGAATCTAAAAAAAAAAAAAAAAAGGTACTGATGAACCTAGTTGCAGGGCAGGAATAAAGAGGTAGACATAGAGAATGGACTTGAGGACATGAGGTGGGAGGGGGAAGCTGGGGCGAAGTGATAGTAGCATCAACATGTATACACTACCAAATGTAAAATAGTTGGATGGTAGGAGCAGCAACATAGCACAGGGAGATTGTCTTGGTGCTTTGCGATGACCTAGAGGGGTGGGATAGGGAGGATGGGAGGGAGACTCAAGAGAGAGAGGATATGGGGACATGTGTATGCATATGGCTGATTCACTTTGTTGTGCAGCAGAAACTAACACAGTGTTGTGAAGCAATTGTACTCCAATAACAGTCTATAAAAAAAAAAGTTCTGACATATGCTACAACATGGATGAACCTTGAAAATATGCTAAGTGGAATAAGCCAGACACAAAAGGACAAATATTGTATGATTCCAATTACATGAAATATCTTAAAAAGGCAAGTTTGTATAGACAGAAAGATTAGACATTACCAGGGACTCAGGGGAAGGGGGAATGAGAAATTGTTGCTTAATAGTTACAGAGTTTCTGCTTGGGGTGATAAAAAAGTTTGGATATATATAGTTGTGATAGTTGTACAGTAGCTTGTACTTAATGTAGAAATGCATTTAATGTACTTAATGCACTGAATTGTATACTTAAAAATGATTCAAATGGTATATTTTATGTTATATATATTTTACCACCAAATATAAAAAAAAAAAAAAAAGATGGCAGCCAAATATGGCTAATGGGCCAGTTTGCTGTCCCTTGCCATGGAAGATTGTGGCATGAGAGTCCATTTAACCCTGCTTTAGCTCCACCCACCTGAGGGTTCCCAGGACCATTTATGTTGACAACCTAATAGCAAGACACCTCTGCTTGTTATCCTTGCTCAATGTCTAAGAGACCCTCTAATAATCATTCTCTCCTTTAGCCTCATTATTATACAGCTCAGTGCTTCCTCTTTCCTGATTTTCACTCTTAAACCTTTCCTTTGTGCCTTTGGAACCTCTAACCTGTGATTCATAAAATCTCCTACTCCTCAATATATCTTTTTATCATAAGCATTTTTCTTTTATTTATATTTCAGTTAGGGTATTATATTGATATTTCAGAATGATCAGGTCATATTCTCTGATTTTTATTTCAGGAGAATAAGGAGGTGTTGCATCCTGTGGTGTTGAGAACAATTGCCTTGGCTGAAGTTTGGCTCCCTGTAAAGCTCTTCTGTGCTTTTTCTCTCATATCGATGCTGCTCATTCTTTCTCACCCATAGGCACATTTTATCTAAAAGTGGGTGGGGGTGGGTGGCTGCTGAACACCGGGTACATTTATTTCTCCTTCTGACCATGGAACATGGGAGATCTGTCTGCCTTCTCCCAGAATTCAGATATAGATGAGAAAAGAGGCTTTGATATGCAGTGTTTCTCAATGCATGGTAGTAGGCCACCTGTAAAGATTATCAACTCTTGGGCTTCACCTCAAACTCACTGAATCACTCTCTGGAATTTGGGTTTAC
Organism: Balaenoptera musculus; assembly: GCF_009873245.2. NCBI lineage: Eukaryota > Metazoa > Chordata > Mammalia > Artiodactyla > Balaenopteridae > Balaenoptera > Balaenoptera musculus. The sequence goes on along the minus strand of NC_045791.1, from coordinate 75,393,391 downwards.
AACCTACACTTTTAAGAAGCTCCTCAGGGGGACTTCCCTGGTGGTCCAGTGGGTAAGACTCCAAGCTCCCAATGCAAGGGGCCCGCGTTTGATCCTTGGCTGGGGAACTAGACCCTGCATGCACGCCCCAACTAAGAAGTCCACATGCCTCAACTAAGGTCCACATGCCGCAACTAAGAAGTCCATGTGCTGCAACTAAAGATCTCGCATGCCCCAACAGAGATGCTGCGTGCTGCAACTAAGACCCAGTGCAGCCAAAATAAATAAATAAATAAATATTTAAAAAAAAAAAAAAAGAAACTCCTCAGGGACTTGAGTGCTCTTAGAGTTTGAGAATCACTGCATTAGTGGGAGAGAAAGAAGGTTTCAGAACTGAGAGCACGTGCATGTTCTCACCCCTCCAATTTCCACATGTAGAGACTCCTGGAGAGGCATAACTTGATAAATTGCCATGAAGAAAGAAAAATGATTTTAAAAATTATTTTCAATTAATCACCATTCCAAGAAAGAAAATGGTTTTTGAGAACTTTGGGAAGGGGCATTTGCCAACCCATCTACTACCTGTGTACTACCTGTGTACTTCAAGGTCAAGAGAGCAGGACCCTTGTGTCCATCACTCCTCACTACTGCTTTCAGACCATTATTTATCCACCTTTTTGTGAAAGCCTGAGCTTCTTTGAGGTTCATATCCTTAGGGGATAGTGTCATCCTCTATCTGGCTGCATCATTGTCATCTCATGGAAGACACGTTTGTTTACTTGTAGTGGATGCTATAGGCTGCCCAGATTCCTTTCTCTCTCCTCTCATAACTAGAGCTGTTGGAAGTTCTTTGGGTGACAGCTCTCTGATGCATCCCTCTCTGGGTATTGCTCGTTGTTAAAGCTGCCTCTCCCAAGGTCATGCCCTCTGCCTGGGGAAGCTCACATCCAAAATCATGTTGATATGGGAATATAAAGCCTCAACTCCCTTGCCCCAATTTGGGACAACTCTAAAGGGCCAAAACATCTACAGAGTTCCCCATAGAATTGAGGTCTTTGTTGCAACTGAGTGGCGGTTCAGCTGCTGCTTCTGCCTGATTCTGATTCCCTCTGCATGCAAATCTCCATCTCAGAGTCTGCTTCATAGGGAACCCAACCTGTGATCCAAGAAAGGAGACTCTAAAATGGGATTTTTTAGATCTGGATCACCTGCAGTCTGGCTGGCAATGAGGACCCTCTTACTGGTGGTAGGTGAAGCGCTAATAGCTCCTATTGAGATATTGGGAGACAGACACTGAAAGGCTGAGAGTGATTAATCACTAAGAAATTGTTAAGTGTTAAAGCTGGAGGGCATCATTGGTAGTATATAAGGAGAGTCTCATTGTCTCTGTCTCCAGCCAGAGAGCAAAAAAGGCTGATGGTCAGGTCCAGGACTTAATATTAAGAGTGGCAGAACTCCAGGGACTTCCTTGGTGGCGCAGTGGATAAGACTCCACACTCCCAGTGCAGGGGCCCCGGGTTCAATCCCTGGTCAGGGAACTAGATCCCACATGCATGCTGCAACTAAGAGTTCACATGCCACAACTAAGGGGGCTGCATGCAGCAAGTAAGACCCAGCGCAACCAAATAAATAAGTATTAAAAGAGAAAAATTCAGCCATTTCTGCAAACTAATAAAAAAAAAAAAGCAGAGCTCCAAAAGTGGACAAAATTTTCAACCTCAGCATTTCTTTTATACAAAGTGAGGGCACTGATTGGGAAGGATTTCAATCAGGAGAAATAGGATCAGGACATCTGGGTCAGTGCACCCAGGCAACTTGAAATCCTAGGTTCCCCTGAATCTTCTGGGCCTACAGATGTGGCCTAATCCTCTCTGTGAAAAAGCTAGTGCTCCCTCTTGGCTTGAAGAAGATACAGAAACCTTTGACTTATTAGAAGACAGGTGCTCCACTCAAGAATTTTCCTTCCTGGACAACAGACCAATAACTGCGGTTAAGTCATACATCACCTGGCCAAGGAAATGCTGGGCCTGCTAAGGGAGGAGAGGGACACCTCAAAGGAGTCAAAGGACCTAGCTAACATGTACCAGCAGGAGCTGGAGGATGACATAAGGAACTAACTTCTGAGGGTCTCAGATCAAGGGGTAGGGCTGGGTAGCAGAAGGTAATGGATAGGGAGGAGTTATCGATATGGGAGTGCTATCCCGTGATACGGAATAACGCTGACAAGGATCAGGGGAGGCAGTGCTAACACTACTGGGATGGCTCACATTAAGTGGTGTACAAATGGCAGAACTACTGTGGAAGATCGTGGAAGAAGGGATCAAAAGGCTCAGAGAGGTGGGTATGCTAGAGTAGGTATTCTACACTAAGGCTAGAAAACTTAGAAGATGACTGTGCTCCATGGGAAGGCTCAGAGGATACTCCTTTCCCTAAAGCAATAAGAAATGTGAAAGGGGCACCAGCATCACTGAACAGGACTGAGGGGAAGTGAGTGAGGTGCTGGCCTCAGGTTCAAAATTTAAGGGGGTGCCAAAAATCTCAGTAACCAAGATAAATAATATTTTAATATGGTATTTAAAAAATAATATTAATGCAGAAAAGTCCATGATGAACAAATGTCAAAATTTTAAAGACAGGATCAATATTACTGATTTTTCCTTTTGCCTCAGACTGCAATATGGCTCAGCACAGCACTGTTACTCATGGTGACGGTGACTGTCCTTTACAGGCCCCAGGTGATAGTAGCAGAAAAAGTTACATAGCTTAGCTCCATGAAAGCAATGGGGATGATGGGATCCCAAAATAGAGGCCAAGTGGTGATGCTTCACCCTCAGAAGCAAGGTGGGTACAATTATAATTAGCACAAGGTCGAAATGGCTGCGTCGGGGGTCCTGACCTGGGGAAAGATACAGAGATTGTTAATGCAACAGGGTGTCCTTAGAGGCAAGATTGATGGGCAGCCTACAAGGATGTTGCTCAATCTATACAACCAAGAGAAATCAAGGTTGGATGTTCAGGAGGCTGAAGGCAGCTATTCCAGTAAAAATTTTTCAAAAACTGATCCTTTAATAGTTTCCATGCCTGAGCTAGTTTTCAGATGTAGAACTCTGATTTCAGACCATTTGATTGAAAGAGAAGCTAGGTCCCCAGGAAGTAGGACCATGTAACACTATGGTAAGTATGTGTTAATGAATCCCCTCGTACTTCTCCAAAGGCACCTATCATTTGCTCTGGTAACTGTTCATTGGGAAAAGTGGAATAACCAAATGTTTTGAGTGCTGTGGACCCTGTACAAGTTGACATTGATACCCAAAGAGTCATAATAGTCCCTGTTAGAGTGGGAATCTAGGGTTATAAATGGAGTCCGGGCCCAGGTCTGGCTCATAGTGCCAAGTGTCGTTTCCCAAGTTCCCCAAATGTTTAATTGGAATGAATATAGTTAGAAGTTGGCTAAACTGTCGTATTGGTTCCTGGAATAAGAACATAGTAGGGAAGGCTAATGAACAGCTTCCCTCACACTCTGCCAGGATAGTAGATAGAAAACATTATCATACTCTAGGAAGTATGGCAGAGATTAGTGCCTTAAAGACCTGAAGAATGCAAGGGTTGTGGTCCTCATCATGTCTAAACTGAAGTCTGGCCCTTACAAAGGCTGCACAGACCCTGGAGGATAACAGTAAACTATCACAAATTCAGCCAAGTAGTAGCCCCAGTTGCAGTTGCTGTGCTAGAGGTGGTAGCTAGAGCAGATTAATGTGACTTCAGGTACATGGTAAGCAGGTACTGATTTGATGAAAGAGTTGTTTTCCATCCCTAACAATAAGGATTTAAAACAGTATTCATTTTCTTGAACTGCACAGGAGTATACATTTTAAGTTTTACTCCTGGATTATGTTAACGCTCCCATAATATGGTCTATCATAATAACTCTATTATAATATAGTCCTTTTTTTTTAAGTTTTTCTTTCTTTTTTTAAAAAATATTTATTTATGTATTTGGCTGTGCCGGGTCTTAGTTGCAGCACGTGGGATCTTCATTGCCACGTGCGAGATATTTAGTTGTTGATTGCGGGGTCTTTAGTTGCAGCATGTGGGATTTTAGTTGCAGCATGCGGGATATTTAGTCGCTGCATGTGGGATCTTTAGTTGCGGCATGTGGGATCTTTTAGCTGCAGCATGCTGGATCTAGTTCCCTGACCAGGGATCGAACCCAGGCCCCCTGCATTGGGAGCAGAGAGTCTTAACCACTGGACCACCAGGGAAGTCCCTATCATAATATAGTCTTAAAGGACCTGGACAGCAGAACGTCATATCAATCCATCATATGGATGGCATTGTGTTAATCATGTTAATCAGACTAAATGACCAGGAAATGGTAGGTACATTGGAGGCCTTGGAAAGACATATATATTCCAGAGGGTAGGAGATAAACCCAATGAAAATTAAGGTCTTCTTCGTTAGTGATATTTTTAGGGCAGGATTTCCCAGGGTGGCACTATTGACATTCTGGGCCAGAAAGTTCTGTTGTGGGGAGCTTTCCTGTGGAACTTATGATATTGAGCAGTATCCTATGCTCTAGATGCCAGTGATTGCTCACTTTACCTTGCTTTAGGTGTTACAAGCCAGTTCAGGGAGAAAGACACATAGAAACAATTATAATACAAAGTGGCTAGAGTAGTTAGAGATGTTTGTGGGATTTAAGGAGGATGGCAGTATCAAAGCATGCTATCTATATCTCACTCCTCAGGTGAGATTTCCTGGGTGGGGCGACACTGGGTCCGTTTTATGGGATGAGGAGTAAGCCAGGTGAAAGAGAGTACAGGAGATGGGGGTGGGAACAGGGAGGAGGACCTTCTAGGAAAAGAGGATTAGGTTGTGACAACCAAAAATATCTGTAGACATTGACAAGTATCCCTGGAAGACAAAATCACTCGCAGTTGAGAACCACTGTGTTAGGGGCGTAGTGGCCTGGGGCATGCCTGGACATCCCCTCCAAAGTAAAGCACAAACTATTGCATCTTGTACCTCCCATCACTAGGAAAGAATACTCTGCCTAGTAGGTCTCTTTGGGTTTTGGGTGACATCAAGAACTGCCAGCTTTGTACTACTATTGTTGTTATTACTGCCAACATATCTAGGTTGACTCTGGTACCTGCCTACAACAGATCACCTGTCATTGACCTAAGGACCCTAGTCTGTCCAACATCCCTTACCCTCTTTCACAAATCCTGTTTCTCTGGTCCTGACCTCCCACCTTCCTTCACCCTCAGCCAGTTTCTTAGTTCAGCTAGTGAAAACAGCCATCCTAAGCTGAGTCATTAGTGACAGTGTTTCCTGCCCTTGTATGGTACATCTATCATTGAGAATCCAGTAGCAAAAATTATGTGGCAGGTCTCTTTGTAAGCTAGCAGAGACAGTACAGAACAGGAAAGTTTGGCAGATTCCTTCATTCAATATTAATTTAACCATTCAACAATGTAGTACTGCCAGGTACCACAGGTACCTGGCCTCATCTCATGCTACTCTTCTCCCCCTTACTCCACTCTAGACACACCAGCCTTCTTGCTGTTCTTGGAACACCCCAAGTTCACTCTCACCTTGGAACATTGGCACTTGCTACGTCTGGCATACTCTTTCCCCAGGTCCTCATTCCCATACTTCATTTAGGTATCTGCTCGGATGTCATCCTCTCAGACATCTTGCCTTTTCTGTCTATCCTGCCACCCTGCCCACTCTCCCCTTACTTTGCCTTATTTTTCTTCATAGCACTTGATAGTACCTGAAATTATATAAACACACATAGATTTTTAACCTCTCCCTCAAAGACTCTGATCTCTGTGAGGAGAGTAGCTTTTTATTTATTTATTTATTTAGCCACGCTGTGTGGCGTGTGGGATCCTAGTCCCCCACCAGGGATGGAACCCGTGCCCTCTGCAGTGGAAGCACTGGAAGTGCGGAGTCTTAACCACTGGAGCGCCAGGGAAGTCCCAGTGAGGACAGTATCTTGTTCAACGTTGTATTCCCAGCATCTAAAGTAATGTCTGATATATGATGGGTTCTTGCTGAATATTTATTGATAGGTCTTCAAATATTTTTTGAATAAATGAATGGTGAAATTTACCTTTAGCATTTGTTTTAATGAGGGTTCAACTGGATAAACAGACCAGTAGGAGATACATATTAAGACATTTATTGCAAGGAATTGGTTTACACGATTGTGGGCACTGGCTAATAAGCAAGTCCAAAATCTATAGGGCAGGCTATTAGTAAGGGCAGGCTGGAACTCTCTGGCATAGGCTGAAGTTGCCGCCCACGGATGGAATTTTCTTATTCAGGGAAGCCTCAGTTCTGCTCTCAAGACCTTTCAACCGATTGAATTAGACCCACCCAGATTATCTAGGACAATCTCCTTTACTTAAAGTCAGTTATTATGGACTTAAAGCATATCCACAAGGCCTTCATAGCAACACCTATGTTAGTATTTGTATGAATAACTGGGGACTGTAGCTTAGTCAAGTTGACACATTAGAAGACCATCACAGCATTCTAGGTATCTGATGCTTCTGAGACACAATCCTCTTAGCTATCTGGAACACCTACTTGACTTATGTGTGCTCTGAATCTAGGTATTTCACCACTATGAATCAAAGACAGCTCTCAGCTGACTTTTAGCTAGAAAAAGAAGCTGGTTAATGAATTCACACATATGTTAATATATTCTCTTCTGTTCTAGTTAGGCCTGGTAAAGCTGAAAGGAAGAGAAATCACCCAAGCTAGTTCAAGAAGAGCAGTATTATTTAAAGAATGTGCCTTTGGAAGCTTGGAGCTGGAGGTGATTCTGGATTCAAGGTAGTGGTGGGGACTCAAGCAACAGGAGTTCATGATTCTTCAGAGGAAGTGACAATTTCCTCTGATTCTTTCTGTTTCAATAGCAACTGGCAAGTTCATTTCATACTTCAAGTTAAAATTTCCAGGAGAAGGAATCTTGGCTTAGCCAATGATTTCCTTTGTTTATGGACAGGGTGTACATACTGTATTCCAGGCCAGGTTCTAGGTAGCTGGCCAGGTGCCTGTCTCTTCCAGAACAACCCAGTGCTGTTCCCCTAAATAGAAAGTTTGGTCAGGTCAGTTGAAGCTAGAAGGGAAAGTCAGGCATGACAGGCACATTGACTGGCATATTCAGAACTTAGCATATTCAGAAATAAAACTATAGTTTTGGAAGTTTAGACATAACTGAAATGCAGATGGAAGTAGATTTTTGGCCTAGGGTAGGTAGAGTCTGATGTCCCTCTGATATAGGAGATTTCTGGAAAGCTCAACATTACACATCAAGATTGTGGTCCATTTATCCTGTGACAGTCCCTTTATCTCTGAAAAGATGGCCTTGATAAATTGTCACTGGTTTTCCGATAGCATGGAGCTTCCAGGCCTTTATAGCTTTATCTCCAAAGGTAATTTGTGCAGTTACAGCTAGCACTTAACATTCTGAAAAATTATATCTTGGTTTTTGTCTAGAAAAATTATGCATACTTGCTACTTTGCAGTATTTTTTAAAAATAAATTTATTTTTGGCTGCGTTGGGTCTTTGTTGCTGTGCGTGGGCTTTCTCTAGTTGCGGCGAGCAGGGGCTACTCTTCGATGCGGTGCGCAGGCTTCTCTTTGTTGAGGAGCAGGGGCTGTAGACACGCAGGCTTCAGTAGTTGTGGCTCGTGGGCTCTAGAGCGCAGGCTCAGTAGTTGTGGCGCACGGGCGTAGTTGCTCTGTGGCATGTGGGATCTTCCCAGACCAGAGATTGAACCCATGTCCCCTGCATTGGCAGGTGGATTCTTAACCACTGCGTCACCAGGGAAGTCCAATATTTTTTTGAGATTAGGAAAAGCAAGCCTTCAAGTGTCCTTGATAAGAAAAGGAATGGACTTTCCTTTTAATTGGGTGTCATCACTCTCAGTGGTTTAGGTTATAAAAGGGAGGGGAGATCACCCCTTCTGACTTCTGAAATTAAAAAGCTCACCAGAAAAGCGTAGGAAATCCATTTTAAATAATATCTGATTATTATTTATTAATATTGGAAATGGAAAGTAAAGGGTACTTATTAAAAAACCCTTGTTTCTTACTGTGTAAAAATCCAAGTCACTGTTTTATTAAAGACAATTCATCTTTTAGAAGATTAAGAGAAGGGAGTCTCACTTGATCTTTGGCAAAGTCTCTTATATCTCACTACCCAATATATGTCCTTGCCCTACAAAAGTAACTTAATACCTAGGAACCTAGAGAAATATGCACAGAATACAAAGCGGCCAGCAGGCACAGCTTTTATCTTGTAAAGACAAAGGACATGTGACAAAGCATAGTGTTACAAATGCTTTCATTTCATTTATTTTTGTCTGTTTATAAAGATACTTATGGAAAATACTAAAAATTATAAAGAAAAAAAATACTCAAAATTCCATCATTCACAAATATCCACTATTAACATTTTGGTGAATTTCCTTTTCATATATTTTTACATGACTGTGATTGTCTTGTATAAACGAATTTAAGATAAAAAATCATGAATCAAGAAATGCAAGATACTTGCAATCTTTTTGCCAACATGGATGAATTCTTTTAGTTTGTTGGTTACTGATGGACATATAACACCGTTTTCTAATTCATTATTTCTCATTCATTTTCTTTTATTATTTTAAAATATGCTATTTTGTAGCTATAAAAGAATACACGTAATCTATGTGTAGGTTATAAACCATTTAAGGAATGTCTGTGGACCCTCTGACAATCCAAGAACTAGAATTTATCAACAATAGGCATAATAATCTACATGTTCCTCTCTTATCTCATCCCCTTCTTCCTCCTGCTACTGTTTAACCTAAATTAAAACAATTAAATCAAACAAATGAAAACTTTAACCCATCAAATTGATTTTTTCATTGATGCTAATAAAAAAATCTCACTTTTTTGTTACTAAAGTTTGTACTATATATTTGTATTGAGTCAGTCACACAGCAAGGTAAACTGTTTTCTTTTGTGATAGCTATAACCTGACCCTTACCTGCTTTACAAGGCTGCTTCCAGTACCAACTTCCCTCTTAAGTTCTTTTGTTCTTCAGAGTCCAAGGCCAGTGTGACAATACAAGCTTATGCTCGTATAGCTGATGCTTAGAAGAAAAAAGACCGCTGTATTTTTTTAGCATATATTTTATTTATTTATTTTTCACATCTTTATTGGAAAATAATTGCTTTACAATGGTGTTTTAGTTTCTGCTGTATAACAAAGTGAATCAGCTATACATATACATATATCCCCATATCCCCTCCCTCTTACGTCCCCCTCCCACCCTCCCTATCCACCCCACCGCTGTATTTTTATCTTTTAAAAATTCCTGATTTAGGAATGACGTTTAGGATTGAGAGAGGCATTTCATTAGTGTTAATGCTGACGATCAGGGCTTTTCTAAGAACTCAAAAAGTTTAAAAAGGCTTTAAAAGACTGGCAGAGTTCCTGCTGTGTAACTTAATAACTGTGTGATATTGCACAATTTATATATACCCCCCCGCCCTAGTTTTTTCCTCTCATTTCTTAAATGGGATTAGCCACAGTTTATCCACTTTATGGGATTTATGGGATTAGCATCAATTTACCCACTTTATGTGAATTTCAATAGTGTTTGGGAACGTATATTGTAGACGAAACTCCTATCCAAATGGTATTTAGAAAGAAAGAAAAATGACCTTGAATTACAGCGCGAGGGTTGAGACTGTTGTAACTGTTTCTGTAACTAAGCACTGCAACGGCTGAGACATGCTAAAGAAAGCTTTTGTCTGGCTCCAGAACGCCGGTCCGGTGAATTTGGAGGAAGGGGATTGAAGGCCTGAGGCTTCTTCCAGCCCTGAAACCGTAATGTTTCTTTCAGTGGCTGTTTTTAACTGCCCTGGTGTACCCCGGTGCAATCCACTTTACTCCAGGTCAGAGTTACTCACTTTAAGGCACTAAGGCTCACCTAGCCCTTTTCTGGTTTACCGGGAAAACCGCCTCCGGGCCCAACCCTGGCTCCTCCCTCCACCCACAATGCACCTCTCTGTTCTATCTAGGTGGCCGCTTTGTCACGTGTCATCGACGGAGCGCGCTCCCGCTTGGCGCTTGCGTGGAGAGCGGCCCCCAGCTGTTTTTCTCCGTGGCAGCGGCGACGAGCGGAAGTTCTTGGGAGCGCCAGTTCCGTCTGTGTGTTCGAGTGGACAAAATGGCGAAGATCGCGAAGACCCACGAAGGTAAGCGGTCTTTCCCTTGTTACGTAGGTTCTCCGCTGCCCAACCTGCTAAGACTTTGCCTTCCTAGGTTTTTGCCTCTTCCTGTGGTTCCTTTTCTGGGGGCCCGAGCCCGCGCTTCGGGGCCCGGGTCGTCTGCTTGGCGCCAGCGGCGCAGGCCACTGCCCCGCGTAATGGCGTCCTACTCGTACACCCCTGACAGGCGCTTTGTTCCGTGTTCGGGGGCTGCTGCTTCAGCGTTGCTTTTTTTCTTTGACCCGGGGGTCTCGTTTAAATGGCTCGCTAAGGAAGATTCCTGGGCAGGGGAGCGGGGAAGAGCGCGTGGGAACAAAGTCTTTCTCGCCTCTCGGAACTGTCGTTGGCATAGTTTGTGCATGGGAGAGTCAGAAAAGCACTGAAATACGGCAGCCGCTTTCCGGGCAGCCTTCAGTCGAGTTTAGTCAAACTGGGGCCCATTACTCTTAACCTTGGTTAATCTTCAGGTCTTCAGGCGTCCAAGATACTTATCTTGGTTTTTTTGTTGTTGTTGTTCGAAATGATTTGGGAATAAAATCTGGTAGTTTTTCCCTCCCTGGATCACTTTTAGTATAATATGGGTCTTTTTCTTCCTCCAAAGAAAGCAGAGGTCTTTTTCTTTCCACCATATTATTGGTGGAAGAGAGAAAGGCACATTAATGGCCAAAGCATTTGAAGTAGTTCGTCGTTTTGTGGAATACAGAGTATGCATTAGGAAAACGTTGGGTATAGGCTGGAGTCCCCCGTCAGGGAGTATCCAGAAATGACAGGAAGTAGGATCACTGTTGAGAAAAGACGAGGCATGGGAAGTTGGAGCTGCATTCCTTGATTTCTGACTTGGAATCTGAAATTTTCATCAAACACGAGCTTCCAAGAGTCACTTTTATTTCACACATCGTATCTAGGTTCCTGGCTCGGGGTTAGTCTGTGAGAGGTAATAAAGACTAAGGCCATCAAGTTTTACAGCCTAGTGGGGAAACAGATATGTATACATCTTCATTCTTGTATGAGGCAAATGAATGCTTAAAAAAAGTGTAAGCAACATGTTCTGGGAACCTGGGTAACGGAGTAATTAATTTATACTTAGGGCTGTTTCATAGAGGAGGTGAGGTGTCCCTGGTCTAAAAGGATCAATCGGTTTTAAATTAGGGGAGGACATTTGAGCCCGAGAGACCATCTTATACCTAGGCAGTGAGTCGTGAAAAATGTGTTTGAGTGGTTGGCTGTAGCAGGAAAAGAGAGTGCAAGGAGGGAAAAAGTAGATGCATCTGGAAATGTTGGTTGGGGCTATTAATAATTGTATCACCCATGGGAACTGAAGTCTAGCTTTCTGCAACTTACGAAACAGGCTAATGAAGTGGCAATAACTTTAATATTTTTATTATTCTTGTTAGGTATTTGGGATTTAAACACTGTTTTAACCCCTAAGTGTTTTTTAGGCATTTCTGTCTTTAGACTATCTCAAACATACTCTTTGCAAAATAATTAGAAAAAGTAAAGATGTTGGCTATTCTTGTTTATTCAGGAGTAGATTATTTATTTGGGGCATTTTGTGGCTTTGATTATTTGTTTATTGGTATCTTTATCATAAGATACTTTTGGATAGGAAAATCAAAGTTATGATTAGTTTTCCTGCGTTTTAGAAACCCAGTTGAAAGTTTTGGTCTACAGAAGATTGCAATTCATTTACCAAAATTGCTCTCTTATTTGGGATTATGCTTCCTATCAATATGAATTAGCTGAGGCCATAAAGAAAGTGTTGGAGCATTCAGTTTCATATCTAAATACCGTCTGTATACAAGATACTGTCCATCACTTAGGAGTATAATACGGTGGGATGAATGTTAGTGATGAATGTTACATAATTTCTTGCTGCTTCCTCATGACATTTTCCTGGTGAACGCTAGTCCTTCAAGGTCCATCTCTGTTTTCACTTGTTAAGCCATCTCTGATAACCTGGAGCAGAATTAGTTTCTTGGTGTTTGTTTTTTGTGCTGCTACTACAGCACTCTATTAATCGTTATTACTTAGAATATTCTATTGTGTTAAGGTTTTCTCTTCCACTTTGAAGTTGTGTACAGAAAGTGTACTTTGGTATCGACAGTACCTCGTGTGTGATGAATGCTGAATACTTTATCAACACTTATTGAGAGATTAATTTATACTGTAAGTATTAAGGGTGTCATAGAAAGGGAACACAAACTTGAACGATTGGGTAGGTTTGGATACATCTGTTTGGCTAAGATAGGTGGGAAGTAGGACTTATATTTTGGGAACCTCCTGAGCTCAGAGGAAGAAATGTTAGGTTAGCATCAGATTAGGGAAGGCTTTGGATGCTAAGCTAGGTTTCACTTTGGCCTTCAGATATCTACAGGATAAGTGCCCTCCTCATTCTCCCAGGTAACAGATTACTTATGTGATTTAGGAAAGTCATTGGTTGCTGAGTGAAGGATGACCTGAAGGGAGTAAGGGCAACTTTTTAGGCTATTGAAGCAGTTGAGAGGAGGTCTTGAATGTGAACCTCACTGGAGCAACTTTTTTTTTTTTTTTTTTTTTTGGCTGTGCTGCTCGGCTTGCGGGATCTTAGTTACCGTACCAGGGGTTTAACACGGGCCACGTCAGTAAAAGTGCCGAGTCCTAACCACTGGACTGCCAGAGAACTCCCTGGAGAAACTTTTTAAAATGTGTAATACCTGTTTAATTTTTGTCTTAGAGTTGTCTATCATGTTGCCTTTTTAAATAAAGATTATATAATCTTTTCATCCTAAATAATGTTGCTGGTAAAAACATCTCTTTGTTGAACATTTTAATTTATTGTTAAAGTAATGGCTGCATCACTACTTTGTAATTGAGTCTTGTGAAGTAAGTAATATTGTATTCAAACTGAAGTAAGTTATTGTTGTACCTTCCAGTGTGGTTCTTTTCACAGACTATTACTTCCATCATTGAACCAAACTGATAACTTTTTTTTTCTTGTTGTCATATTCCTTTCAAATATTTCTGTTAGGATCAAGCCTTAACATCCTCTTTAACCAACCCAATTATTTTTTTATCCTGGGTCAGTGTGGCTTATGCTTTCCAGTGTTGAAATATAAAAAGAGCTGGACTTATCCGAGTCGAATATAATCCCTTTCTGCATGTTAAATTGTGTCAAGTGTATACAGTTATTATTATTATTTTTTTTTTTTTAGAGCAGGTGATATACAAGCTGGCTTTTTATTTTTATTTATTTATTTATTTAAACACTATTTTATTTATTTATGGCTGTGTTGGGTCTTCGTTTCTGTGCGAGGGCTTTCTCTAGTTGTGGCAAGTGGGGGCCACTCTTCATCGCGGTGCGCGGGGCCTCATCATCGCGGCCTCTCCAGACACGCAGGCTCAGTAATTGTGGCTCACGGGCCCAGTTGCTCCGCGGCATGTGGGATCCTCCCAGACCAGGGCTCGAACCCGTGTCCCCTGCATTGGCAGGCAGATTCTCAACCACTGCGCCACCAGGGAAGCCCCGTATACAGTTATTAATGTGCATAATCTTGCCATCCAGCAGTTCTTCAGCTGTTGGTGATTTTGGCCTGTGAGGGAATACACACTTTTCTGTTGGGAAGGAAAATAGATGGATTATCCAAAAATCCCATATATTGGCTTGTTTTGCCACTATCCCTTGAATGGATTTTGGGGGGCATCACAAGGCTGAAAAAGTTTTCTCCCTTAGTCTCTGCTTGCAGAATGGCTTGGAATAATCATTTTGTTACTCTGCATCTTCTGAGATTTTTATTTTCCTGTGTCCAGAATAGTTATTGTTTTGGTTTTGTAGATACTCAGGATGAATGTTGCTAGTCAAAATAAAAAGGAAAAAAAATTGCTTAAAGATTTTGAAATAATTTTTTTCTGTAGAATTAAGAATTTCGTTGATATTAGTTAGGAATTAATTATTTAGGAACTGTTATCTGTAGTGTTTAGTAAAATAATTTACCATTATATTTAGTTGTGCTAGTGGGGTTTTGTTGAAGGAAAGGATTGAGAGTTGGTATACAGAATATACTTTCTATTTTTCTGGATGTCTTTTGGAAGTCTCTTATTTGAGAAATCCTTGCTTCTGATTGGTGGAGATTAGATGTCACTTATGGGCCAGACTGAAAGGTGTCAGTGAGTGATTAACATCCAAAGGCTGTGTCTGTGTAACACGTAATGAACAGTAATTAGAACGTTGCAAATAATACAGATTAAAAATGAGGAATAGGGGCTTCCCTGGTGGCGCAGTGGTTGAGAGTCCGCCTGCCAATGCAGGGGACACGGGTTCGAGCCCTGGTCTGGGAAGATCCCACATGCCGCGGAGCGGCTGGGTCCGTGAGCCACAACTGCTGAGCCTGCGCATCTGGAGCCTGTGCTCCGCAACAAGAGAGGCCGCGATAGTGAGAGGCCCGCGCACCGCGATGAAGAGTGGCCCCCACTTGCCGCAGCTGGAGAAAGCCCTCGCACAGAAACGAAGACCCAACACAGCCATAAATAAATAAATAAAAATTAAAATGGAGATTTCTTTAAAAAAAAAATACAAACTCTTCCCTCTTTCTGTGCTTCCCACCTGCCCCACTCCAGCTCCCAGCTTTCTCACAACTCCAGGACTGGGGGCAGATAACCCAGTACTGGGCCAATCTCCCCTCTTAAAAAAAAAAAAAAAAAAAAAAGAGGAATAAAGATGTATCAAGGAGGAGGAAGTGCTACAAGCTGGACTTAGCAATGTCTGAGACATAGAAGAAAGCAAAGGCACAGAAGGGGAAATCAGTAGAACAGAATTGGTGGGGAGCAGTTAAACAGGTGTATCAGATGTGACCAGTGGTGGTTTATCTCAGAGTTTGATATTTAGGTCTTAGTTTAAAATACAAACAGTAGGTTAGATGTTGCCCATCTTTTAAAAGACCCCTAGTTGCAGCAGTACTGTCTTTTGATGTCAAACTCAATTCCCAGATAAAACATTTGATGTATTTATGTCAGAAAAATGTCTATAATTTTGAATTTTAAGTTATCACGTTTTTTGGATTATAAAAGTAATACAGTAATTTTTAAGTAAATGAAAAATGGAAATCTATTTATTGCATGAATTGAGATTTCAAATGGGCCAGTTCATAAATTTATTCATTAACTCACACTGTTAATTAACTTCTATCTCCTAGGGAAGGGTTTGTTCTCTGATAGTTGAAAATATCCCTAGGATCAGAATTCCTCTCCAAAAAGAGGGGTTTCAATTGAATAATAACATTTTTTGTAGATCATTGGAGCAAATTTACTTTTTAAAATATGTGTATTAACATTTAGAAGATTTTACGTTACCATCATTTGCAAGATCAGTAAAGCTGGAAAAGAAAGAAAATGACAAAAAAAAGAATTGGAACTTTTAAAATTAAAGATATTTCGTAAAAGAACTAAAATCTGTTTATGTGTAGCAGAGGACTCCATTTCAGAGAAGCGAGAGCTTTTATTTTCTGTTGCGTGGGGTCAGAGGGTGTGGTTTCAAAGGGTTAGAAGAAAGAAGAACCAAGAATGAGGAAAAAGGGAGAAACTTAAAACTATGCTTTTAAAAATTTTTAACTTTTTATTGAAAATTGAAAACGTATACAAAAATAGAATTAGTGAAATGAACCCCCACGTTGTGCCCATCATCTAATTATCTAGCTTGAACAGTTGTAAAGGCAAGGCCACTTTTGTTTAATCTCTTCACTGGTCTCTTCCACCTTTCTCATTATTTTGAAGCAAATCCAAGATATATCATTTTATCCATACATTTTTCAGTGTGTATCTCTAAAATGTAAGGACTTTAAAAAATACCATTGTTGGGAGTTCCCTGGTGGTCTAGTGGTTAAAATTCGGTGCTTTCACTGCCATGGCCCAGGTTCAGTCCCTGGTCGGGGAACTGAGATCCTACAAGCTGTGCGGCGTGGCCAAATAAGAAAAAAAATACCATTATTGCACCTAAAATTAATGTAATAAAATATCCATCAGTGTTGGGAATCAAGTTCCAAATAAAGTTCATACATTGTGATTAGTCTTAAATCTTTGTTCCTCCATCTCTTTTTCTTTTTCCTTGCAATTAATTTGTTGCAGTATCTTTGTCCTGTAGAGTTTCCCAGTCTAGAGGGAAAAGAGAAGATGGCAATAAAAACACTCACAACTTTCTCTTAGACTCTCCCACCACTACTGCTGCAGTCAAGGTGTCAGTAGGCCCACAAGCAAGGGAAGCTCCAAGAATATTATTGGGTTTTGAAGTGAGCACAGTTCTGAAATCATACTTCAGGTTTAGGTTGGACTAGCCATGGCAAGGAGATCTAACAAAGGACTTGCAAACTCAGGTGCCCCTCCCACTATAATTTTAATGGCAATGAATATACTCTCAAAATTTTCTAATAAGCTTAACTGCTACCTGAAATAGTTTTGTGTGTGTGTGTGTCTTTGTTTTTTTTTTTTTGGACTCCCAGTGATAGACATGCCTTAAAATAGGAATATCAACTTAAGAAAAACCCCATTTTTGACAGTTTACCCTCAAGGATCCTCCTTTAGTGAGTCTCTTTCAGGCTCTTTGGTAAATACAAGTCTAATACTTAACTAGTACTTTGATTTCTTGTCTAAGGCTTTTTTTTTTTTAACCACTTCCAGACTATACCAATTCCGGGGATTTGAAGGACTACGCATAATTTTAATTTTAGGATTCCAAATCTGCTGTCAAGATAAGGAATCCCTTCTTTCTTTTTAAGTGTTCAGCATTAGTAACAAAGAGTCCTACCATAGAAGTCTCCTTCCCCCTCAGTAGACTTTACTGAAGATGGGGGCAGGGTTGGGTGGAGAACAGAAGTGAAGCTTTCATTCAGATAATCAGATTATTTATTTATTATTATTTTTTTTTAAGAAATTCACGTTCTTTTATTTATTTATTTATGACTGTGTTGAGTCTTCGTTTCTGTGCGAGGGCTTTCTCTAGTTGCGGCAAGTGGGGACCACTCTTCATCGCGGTGCGCGGGCCTCTCACCATCGCGGCCTCTCTTGTTGCGGAGCACAGGCTCCAGACGCACAGGCTCAGTAATTGTGGCTCACGGGCCCAGTTGCTCCGTGGCATGTGGGATCTTCCCAGACCAGGGCTCGAACCCGTGTCCCCTGCATTGGCAGGCAGATTCTCAACCATTGCGCCACCAGGGAAGCCCAATCAGATAATTTAGAAATCCGTATTAGATGTTTCTACCTTCTGTTACCCTTTCTTTAACACTATAAAACTGTGGAATTTTATAATTTCACTTACCCAGCTTTTCTTCATTTTACTTGTTCTCTTAATTTCTCTTCTCCATTTCATTTCTCAAAATTCTTATGTTGTACAGAATAATTCAGTTCTTCTCTGTGCTTAAACTTCCTTAAGTAAACCAAGAGTTTGTGATAAAATGAAACAAATACTTGTTATAAGACCCAGCAATCCTGCTCATAGGTATTTACCCAAGTGGTATTAAAACCTGTGTTCACACAAAAACTTGTACACTGATGTTTACAGTAGCCTCTACAAACTCAAACAACTTGAATGCCCCATAGAGAATGGGTAAACACGCTGTAGTACAACGGAATGCTACTTAGTAATAAAAAAGTACAAACTTGATGTACACAACATGAAGACTGGAATATTTACGGGTTTGGGTGGATTAGAGTGCCAGCTGTTGGCAATCATATGTGTGGCCACTAGGAGGTCCTAGTCTCTGGTGTCTAGCAGACAGTGTTCATTTTTCTTTATTTTCACATATGAATGTCTTGAATTACAGAGATTCTAAATTGGAAAGGGATTAGGTGGGAACAGAAAGAGATTAGCATAAACATTTCCTTCTTTGTTTGCCTCAAGTCTTTTATTTAAATTTTTTTTTTTCTTTTTCTTTGGCTGTGTTGGGTCTTCCTTGCTGTGTGCGGTCTTTCTCTAGTTGCAGCGAGTGGGGGCTACTCTTTGTTGTGGTGCACGGGCTTCTCAGTGCGGTGGCTTCTCTTGTTGCGGAGCACGAGCTCTGGGCACTCGGGCTTCAGTAGTTGTGGCTGGCAGGCTTTAGAGTGCAGGCTCAGTAGTTGTGGCTCACGGGCTTAGTTGCTCCGTGGCACGTGGGGTCTTCCTGGACCAGGGCTCGAACCCCTGTCCCCTGCACTGGCAGGGGGATTCTTAACCACTGTGCCACCAGGGAAGTCCAAGTCTTTTATTTAATATTTTAGACCTCTGGTTATTCTTTTGAATATATTCTACCTCATTTTTTTTTCATACTTGGTAACAAGTCTTATGCGTTCGTTTGCTGTCAGAAATTATCTATTTGATTATTTTTAGTTCGTATTTTAAGAAAGTACAGGAATACCTGCATACCAGTAGCTGTAATTTAGTGTTAGCTTTGAAAGTAAGGAGTTAAAGACAACTTTTTTCTCTTTCCCAGTTTTTTATAAACCCTTGCTGGGGAGAAAAATTAGAAAAATTACTTTTAATGACTTTTACAGATTGAAAGTTATATTTTTATTATGAAATATAGTACAGGGAAGTGTAGGAAAAAATGTTAGGAACATAGTGTAACCCATTGCCCAGCTTTACCAATTCTTAATATTTTGCTGTATTCCACAAATTTTATTTATTTTGGAAACAAAACAAAGTTACCTTATTTATGAATGTATTGATACATTTGTTTGCTCATAAATATTTGATTGTATTATGTTTGGTATTTTGGCACAAGTTTTAT
Source organism: Balaenoptera musculus (assembly GCF_009873245.2). Taxonomy (NCBI): domain Eukaryota; kingdom Metazoa; phylum Chordata; class Mammalia; order Artiodactyla; family Balaenopteridae; genus Balaenoptera; species Balaenoptera musculus. The sequence continues at coordinate 75,374,405 of NC_045791.1, read as the reverse complement.
TAAGAAATAATTACAGGGTTTTCTAGTTTTTAATTCTGTCACTTGTATAACTGCTGAGTTTTGTGGCATCTATTGTAATTTTGTGGATAACACAATTTTTGTAAATGTGCTGCAGTTTACAATGCAAAACAAAATCCACTAGCTTTTTGGACTTTAATGCATACAGATAAAGATACAGAAATAGGGCTTCCCTGGTGGCGCAGTGGTTGAGAATCTGCCTGCCAATGCAGGGGACACGGGTTCGAGCCCTGGTCTGGGAAGATCCCACATGCCGCGGAGCAACTGGGCCCGTGAGCCACAATTACTGAGCCTGCGCGTCTGGGCCTGTGCTCCGCAACAAGAGAGGCCGCGATGAGAGGCCCGCGCACCGCGATGAAGAGTGGCCCCCGCTTGCCACAACTAGAGAAAGCCCTCCCACAGAAACGAAGACCCAACACAGCCATAAATAAATAAATAAATAAAAAATTAAAAAAAAAAAAAGATACAGAAATAGTAACTGGTTGAACTACATAACCTGTTGAAATTTAGTAATGAACCCCGCCCTCAGAATGTAACTATGAACAGCTGCCTAGCCCCAGGAGACCTTGAGGCAGGTAATTTTGTTGCTAAATTTTGATTCCATAAGTAGCCAGTCACAGTCCATATAGGCTTTATACAAATGCTAATTCAATATTTGTGTACCTTTGTAAGAAAACTGTTGCTAATCAGTAAGGACATAAAATCAGTGGGTAAAATGCAGTAGATGAAAGTAGTTTCTGAATAAATATATTATCCAAATAAAGGATAATAGCTGGTGAAAAATGGAAAAGTTCTTTAGAAGGAAAATCAAACTGTCTGTGATGTGTTGGGGGGGCAGCATGCTGCACAGTGATAGGTGTGATGGGATGCAATTTTCATGAAACAGTGCCCCTTTATGGTTTTTTAGTTGTATATGACCTAGAAGAAAGTATAAAATTGGTGATTTTGGTGAGAGTGGGCTGGGGCTGGAAATGGAGGGATGATGGGCTAGGTATGAGTTTCCTGGGGGGGTTATTAATAATGTGGAAGCCTGGGCTCATACATTGGAGGTTCTGATTTAGTGTGTCTGAGGCTTAGGAGTCTGTCCTTGTATGTAACAGGTGCCCCAGGTGATTTCGATGTAAATGGTCAGTAGACCACACTGATGCTGTAGAGGGGAGATTGCATACTATTTGGCTGGCCTGATTGACCCGTTTATGTTTCTTGCCTGGATCCTGATGGCGGTAGCATTTGTGGTTCTTTAAAAGAACCTGTTTACTTAAAAGTGATTCATGTACCTAGTGGTTGGAAGAAAAAAAAAAAAGCCTCAAACATTGCTGAAATGGAAATGCTCAAAAAAGGAAAAAATGAAGGGTAGATCTCCACTCACCCTTTAGCCAATCTACTAATCCCTGAGAGGTTTCTTTGTATTATACCAGGGGAAAAAGTGTTCCTAGCGGGTGAGGGAAAGGAGCAAATACGGGTTAAAACTTTATGTGTGTGTGTGTGTGTGTGTGTGTGTGTGTATGTATGTAAATACTTAAAACAGAAGCAACAGTAGAGAGAATAAAATGAATCACCCAGCTCAAATGAGAATATTTCTGTTTGTGATTAATCGTGGTGGAGGCCCCTGGCTGCCTGGGCTGCTGTAACAGTTTTGAGGGGAGAAATGCAGGAAAAATGCGTGGTGATGGCGGTGCTGTGACACACTATAAAAATTTTGAGATGTGTTTACAAACTGGGACTGCTAATTTCAGTATTAACCCTATTGCATTATATTGAGTTTCTGAGACTTGCTCCCACAAGCTGTGCCTCAGACTAGACAATGTTATTACCTTTTCTACTTTAAACCACACCCTATCTTGAGGAACTAGAGAAGGTTTTCTCCCTTAGCTGGGGGAGGGTTGGGCATTTGTGCCACTTGGATTTTTTCCTTTTGGTCCTTGCAAACTAGTAAATGAGCATTTAAAAGCTTTTTAAATGACTTAATTCAGTTGAAGGTAATGAGCTAGCACAAGCTAGCACAAATTGAAACATCTGTTTGGCAACAGATCACTGGCAGTAGAAACTCTTTTTCTTTACACATGTATATGTTATTTATATTATTAAAATGAAACATTAATTTGTAATTTAAAGTTATCTGTTGTCTGGAAAGACTTAAAAAAAGGTTGGAAGACTAGTCTGTATTCAGAGGAGACTGAAGAGACATGACAACTAAATGCAATGTGTGGTTCTTGATAGGATCATGGATCAAAGAAGGGACCATCTATGAGGGATATTACTAGGACCATTGGGGAGATATGAAACTGGATTGTATTTTAGATGATGTCATATCTAGGTTTAATTTCTTGAGCATGTTAATACTATTGTGGTTATGTAAGAGAATGTTCTAGATCTGGAAATACATGCTGAAATATTAGGGGTTTTAAATGGTTTAGAAAAGTTGCATGTACACACACATGTATTTGCTTTATGTCTTATGTACATAAACAGTTGAGGAATGTAAGTGAAGAGTATGTGGGTGTTCATTGTACTGCTTTAATTTTTTTCAGTCTTGAAAAATTAAACATTAAAAAAGCAGTTAAGAAGAGTTGATACTTCATTCACCACATTTGCATCTTTTTTTTTTTTTTCTGGCTGCTTTGGGTCTTCATTGCTGTGCATGGGCTTTCTCTAGTTGCGGCGAGCGGGGCCTATTCTTCGTTGCAGTGTGCAGGCTTCTCGTGGGGGTGGCTTCTTTTGTTGCAGCACATGGGCTCTAGGCGTGCGGGCTTCAGCAGTTGAAGCACACGGGCTCAGTAGTTGTGGCTCCCAGGCTCTAGAGCTCAGGCTCAGTAGTCGTGGCTCACGGGCTTAGTTGCTCTGCGGCATGTGGGATCTTTCTGGACCAGGGGTCGAACCTGTGTCCCCTGCATTGCAGGCGGATTCTTAACCACTGCGCCATCAGGGAAGTCAACCATGTGCATCTTCTGAATGTCAGACCTATGGCTAGACACGGTGTTTGGGGAGTGAGACATGGCAAGAGTTAATTCATTCATTGAATGCTTAAGTGTTTCATGCTCATTATGTCCTTCAATCCTTAAAACAAAACTTTATGTTGTAGGAAACTGAGATACATAGGTTAAATAACGTATTAATTATCAGAGAAAGAGCCTTTGAAGGCATACATTTTGAGTCAGACTTAAGCTCAGACTCTTAATCATAAATCTAATGTGATGGTGGTTGCAGCCAAACTGTGTAGGGCTCTGTATTATGTGCTTAAGAATTTAGATTTTATCCTTTATTGTTTTGCTGTTGAAGATGTTTAGGACATCACCTAGGAGCTTGTTAGGAATGCAGAAACTTGGGTCTGATATGATACAGGCCTACTGCATTCTAACAAAATCAGAACCTGTAGATGATCTGTTGCACGTTTAGGTTTGCGAACTACTCTCCGCAGTACTGTTTTTACCTTTCTGGTAGTGTTGAGTTTAAATAATCTTGAGTGTTGTTCTTGGTCCCTTAATCAACATTAACAGTATTATTTTTTCAAGCGAGAAAAGGTTAGAATTCAGCGGTAGTTTAATAAACTTTGGTAACCCATTTTTAAGGTGAGGGTAACTTGTAGTTGCTGAAATAGTAAGCATCTCCTGTGTGCATAAGTATTGTCTATTGGGTGGAGAGGTATTAAATTTATTAAAAATCAATACTTTGTGTAGTTACTCCAACTCCTTATGGAATGATTATTTTGAAGTTTCTGTATTTAGAAGAGTTTTTGATAATACTCAGTAGAAAAATGCATTGTGTTGAGTTCTCTTTGGAAAATGAGATTGAGGATTTTATTAATTTTCTTATAGATATTGAAGCACAGATTCGAGAAATTCAAGGCAAGAAGGCAGCTCTTGATGAAGCTCAAGGAGTGGGCCTTGATTCTACAGGTTATTATGACCAGGAAATTTATGGTGGAAGTGACAGCAGGTTTGCTGGATACGTGACATCTATTGCTGCAACTGAACTTGAAGATGTAAGTTACAAAGTATATAAACAGTCCAAGCATTTTTTTGACGGAGAGCAAGAAATATAAAGGAATCTTCTGTTTTGAGTCATCTGGTTTAATCTGGACAGACATCTTAGAGATTGGGAGATCTTCCTTTGGGAGGATAAAACTGTCAAAAGTGTCCTTCTAAGAAACTTCTGGAAGTGCTCAGTTCTGGATCTTTATGTTAAAACTAGTTTGTTTATCCAGCCAAGCACCTGGAAATCATTAACCATTGTAAAGTAAATCCTTATTGTTACCTACTGAGCTCTGTCTAGAGTAGCCCAGTGAGAAGTGACTTCATTTTAAACAGCCGCCTGTGCTTGTGACTTTTGATTTCTGATTTGTTTCCAAAAAACTTGGTGCTTTTTTTCCCCCCTTGGCATCTTAACATAAGTGGACTGTTTCTTGTTACTCATATTAATGGGCTTTTCATGCCTAATTTAGTTACTCTGAAGGGTGACTGCCTCTCATTTTGAAATACATCTCAAAGTGTTTTCATATATTCCACATAGCTTATATTTTGTCACACCATTTCAAACATCCAAATTTGGTGAAATAGCTGATCATTTTCATGTGGTTCAGTAATCTATGTACATAGATTATGAAACTTGTTATTTTTATGAAATTCAAGCCATATTTAATTTTATGGTTAGAACTTTTTTTTTTTTAAGAAAAATTTTAAAGTTCCAAAGGCAAAATTTCCAGAAGCCGATCAGGCTTATATTTGCATTATCGTACCTTAATGGTAAGAGGCAGTGATGGCTCTGTGTTCTAGAAGCTGAGCAGGAAATTGTCATTTCATTTTTGAGTAAAATTAATGAGGTGTTAAGATCTTCTTGAGATCTATCCATTGTTGCACTTTTTCCTTTAGTAAAATAATAATGTAACATTGTTCTGTTTAAACGTACTATTAGGGAAATAAATACATTTAAAATTAATTACATTTTACTTGTTTCTGTGGTTAAATCATGTTTTTAAAAAAGTTAAAAAAACAAGGAAACTGGAGAGTTCTAAATAAGCTGTTTGTAGTTTTCCAAATTTGAAAACAAATTTCATCATGCCCTCTGTTGAGAAGATGAAATGCTCAGGTTTTTCTAGTCCATACCTACTTTATTTACAGAAAGGATTCCTTGTTTAGTATTTTTAAAAGAGTATATAGAACTAAATTTCTTTATTAGCTTTTTGAGTTGAAAAGAAAACCTAAGTGTTAACAAGTTTCATCACATTGTCTTTTGATTTCATATTGAATCTTTGTGTGTTCTTTCTAGTTTTTAAGTTCTAACATTTTTGTTTGTGGCTTTCTGGGGGCATTTGTTGCAGGATGACGATGACTACTCATCATCTACAAGTTTGCTTGGTCAGAAGAAGCCAGGATATCATGCCCCTGTGGCATTGCTTAATGATATACCACAGTCAACAGAACAGGTGACTTTTTTTTTTTTTTAAGTTAAAACCAGAGTTTATTCAGCTAAAGAAAACTGAACGTCTCAATTCCAATGGAAAGTCACATATTTTAGGAATTGAGTTATTACAATGTTCTGAGGAGAGTTGATTTGGGAGAATTAGAAATAATAGTTTATTTCAAAAAGGTGATCATTTCGTGAAGGATTGAACTATGGAAATTGTCTTATTTCCATATGCCTTATTTTTTAAAACATTAGCATTTATCTGAAAAATGGTACATAATATTAATAGGCATTTATTAAACATTTTTACATGTTTTATAATGTTCTGATTTTTGTTTGTGACATTCTCTTTGGTTATTTAATAAGTGAGTATTAAGTGAGACATACCTTTTTTCAGTATGATCCATTTGCTGAGCACCGACCTCCAAAGATTGCAGATCGGGAAGATGAATACAAAAAGCACAGGCGGACCATGATAATTTCCCCAGAGCGTCTTGATCCTTTTGCAGATGGTAATTCTTTCCCACTTTTCTATAAGTATTCAGAAATTTATTTGTGTTAAGTTGTCTTTAGCCCTTTGATTTTTTTTGGCATGCTTATGAATTTGCTTTTCTTTTTAAAAATCCCCCTTATTATAGATTTGTATAGATTTGGTTGAAGTCACAGATGCCATATTCTTCATCTTTATAATGCCAGTTTTCTTTCCAGGTAGAAGGACAAGAAACTAATGAGCCAATGCCATAGAAACGCAAAGGGTTAAAGGTTTTTCTTTTACTTTTGTTTTGGGTACGCTTTCTTTACTTTGAACAAATGTGTTTTTCTGCTCAAAATACTTTCAAATTATTGAAAGTTTTCATTCCAAGTCTTAGATTTTTAGGATTGTTACTTTTGAGAAACTGTTTCCACATTAGAGCTCCCCTCATATTGCTCTAAATATAGTTTAGTAAATTCACCTACTTTGCTCTAAGCATACTTAAAGTTAAAACAAAAGTATGTATACAAAGACTTTGATATTTTTAATAGTTGGAGTCTGTTTTGCTAATTTTAGTGTGCAAGTCAGCACAAGGGGCATAGTGAGCCTGATGGAAGCTTTCCTCAGGTGAGTGAGTTTCAAGATCAAAGTTAGGTGCCTGTTTTTTAAAATTAGATTCTGCTGCAGGTTTACAAATTAGACTTTCAGCCTGCATGAATTAGTAGGGATATTCTTTTTTTTACTTGCATAATTGTAATTGATTTAAACATGTATGTCAGAATTCACAGGCCCATACTAACTGTCCTTAATTTCTTTCCTACAGCAGTACTGCTATATGCCAGTCCTGTCTGCATTCTTAAGGGTGCAGTTCAACACATCCTCTCTAGATTATGGTGAAAAAGTATTCCAAAGGAAGTCTTATCAGAGATAGTGTCAGAAAGAATGACACTACCAATTGGGCATGATCTTCAGCATAGGAAATGTCTTAGACCTTTATTAGTTTTTCCTAAATTGTGATGCTATACTACTTGTATAGCTAATTATCACATTTCTAAAACATAGTGTGCCTCTGTGAATCTTGTTATATATTGTTTGGGCTTCTTTAAGATATTTTGAAGTTTGAAAAGCAAATACTGAAACTTTAACCAAGAGACTAACACATCTCTTTGTACACCACTTTTTTTCTGTATGCATCATAATAACTGGTAGAAGTAATATATTTCAAGTAATATGTTTCCAGTTGTTATTTATACTTTCTAAGAAAAAAAAATATGTTTCTGGGTCAAGAAAACGTAAAAATCATGAAGCCCTTTTTAGTAACATGACATCAGAATAAGATTAGAGGTATATTTTTAAAAATCAGATTTTCTAAACTATAACTGTTTTAGAACATTGTATGAAGAACTTATCTAGTCATAGTTACTTGTAGTCAGGATTTTAACAGCTTGCAACAGGTAATGTTTTGAATATAAATATCTTTCCAAAGTGTTACTAATGGTAAAGAGATAATTTTCTAGGCTTCTATTCTGCTGCTTGAAGTCAGAACTGCTGATGGAGACAAAGGCACGAAAGTGTACGTATTCCGGATTAGCAACCCAGGAACCCATCACTTCTGAAGACTCTAAACTGTGCTGTCATTTTGTTTTTATATGCATTAAAATATTTGTTTTAAACTGCTGTAGATATGTTTGTGTTCAAACAGGTTAAATTGATCAGCAAACTCAATAAAAAGTAAGATGTGTAATTATTAAAGTTTTCCATCAAAAAATAAATTAAATGATTTTGGAATAATGTAATATTAGAGCAGGGCAGATAAATCAGTTGAACCTAATTATCTTTTATTTATTGTACTCTTGTCCTGTTGCTGTTCTTTTCTGCAGGAGGGAAGACCCCTGATCCTAAAATGAATGCTAGGACTTACATGGATGTAATGCGAGAACAACATTTAACTAAAGAAGAGGTCTGTGAACCTGCTTTTTATTTTAATGGTGTTGAAAGAATGTAAAGAAAGTTGAGATTAAGAGACTTTTATGTTTCCTTTTTATTTGCTGCACAAGTAATATTTTAACATTATTAATAAAAATTAAGTTGAGAAAGAACCTTATTCAAAATTCTAACACCTCCCAAATTAAGCTTTTCATATTTCTATACTATCCTTTTCTAGTACCTGGCCCCTTGGCCACATGTATATGCATATATATCTTACAGTGGATATATCTGGGGGTGGATTGATGGTGTGTGCCTGAAGTCAGCGTGTAAGGGAAAAGTCAAAGAGTAAAATCATTTTTTGAAAAGCCTCTAATTCTTCCATAAAATTTAGTTTTAATATGGGTGGAGAATTCTAACGAATTCTTGCTGGCCTGCAGAGATTGCTGTGTTTTGTTTTAATAGTTAATCTTCATAATTTTATTATAAATATATAATAGATTTGTTTGTTGGATGAATTAAATGTGGTAAATGGAACCCTACTTTAAAATCATAGGCTAAATAAATGTGTATTTGTTGCGACTATATTATACATAATATTTCATAGTTATAACAAAATTTTGAAAATTTCACTTATTATTTTTCTAACTTATTACATAGTCTTAATTACTTATTTATATGAGTTTTATGTTTTTCATTGGAAGCATTTTGGTTCACTACCATTGACTGAAGATTTTACTTCGTTAACTGTATATAAAGCAGTGTGCTCTATGTAATAAATTCTGTATTTGCTCATCTATTGTGCAGAAAGACAGTGTATAAAACTTGAAAATACAGGAAAGAGAGGGAAAATAAGGAATGGGTCTACCAGTAGCATAGAAAGGAGAATGAGTGAAAAATAAAATGGCATTATATGGAAATGGCTCTACTAATGATATAAAAATATATGGAAAATGTTTTAAAGATGCTCACTGTTTATTCAAATATTTTTCAGAGAGAAATTAGGCAACAGCTAGCAGAAAAAGCTAAAGCTGGAGAGCTAAAGGTCGTCAACGGAGCAGCAGCATCCCAGCCCCCCTCAAAACGAAAGCGGCGTTGGGATCAAACAGCTGATCAGACTCCTGGTGCCACTCCAAAAAAGCTGTCAAGTTGGGATCAAGCAGAGGTAATTTCTTTTTATTATTTTTTATTATTACTGTTTTAAATTTATTTTTCTCATGGAATATATTAGTCTGGTTTTGTTGACACAACAAGATAACCAGAGACTGGGTACCTTAAACAGAAGACATTTTCTCACAGTTCTGGATCAAGGTGCCAACAGGGTTAGTGTCTGGTGAGAGCTCTCTTTCTGGCTTGCACACATCTGCCTTCTTGCTGTGTCCTCAGGAGGCCTTTGCACACGTGGAAAGAGCGAGGGAGCTCTGGTGTCTCTTTTCCTATAGGGACACCAGTCCTATCAGATTCATGTCCAACCTTGTGACCTCATTTAGCCTCATTACCTCACTAAAGGCCCAATCTCCAAGTACAGTTACAGTGAGGATAAGGGCTTCGACATGACTTTTGGTGGAGACATAGTTCAGTTCATAACATAAAGGGTAAAGGAGTGTTCCTTTTGGAATATTAGTTATAGATATGTAAGTATGTCACATTATGTGGAGGTTGAGTATAACACAGTGGTCTTCCTCATTTTTTAGATGGATAATTTAAATCTCTGACCACAGGTGTCAGATACATAACGCGACTGCGTTTCCTTCGTCAGTTGATTTTCCTAGAAACTTTTTTTTGGTGGTAAAATGTATATAAAATTTGCCATTTTAAACCATTTTTAAGTGTACAGTTCGGTGGTATTGATGACACAATGTGCGTCAAGCACCACCATGATTTATTTTCAAAACTTTTTCATCACTTCAAGGAAACTCTGTGATCATTAAGCAATAACTCTGTCCCCCTCTCCTTCAGATGAATTGTTTATGCTCTGTGAAACCTTTAGTACCTCCTTAGCTGCTTCCTTTTTAGTTTATGACGTTGCTTTCTATTTCCCTCTCACCCCAAATAAGAACAATTAAAAAGAAAAAAGTATACATATTCCCACTGTGAAATCTACTGGTATGCCTGTATATGTTCTCATCTACTCTGCTTTTCCTTCTCTTGTGATATGAACTGTTGGTACTGGTTGACCATTTAAAGCTAACCCATCTGCTTATGTGCCATTTCCCATCTCTTATTACTCAAGGACTCTCATGTAACATCAGTTTTTTTCTCTGTACTCTAGATTATTATCATCAGCAAACACATTTTACTGATCTTCATCTTTAAAAAAAAAAAAAAAAAGAAGATACCACAAGAAATCTTCTCTTGACCCTTACTTCCCCTTCCAGCTACCATCCCATTTCTTTCTCTTTTTACCACAAAATGCTTTGAATGAGTTGTGTATCTATACTTGTGCTCTGGTGCTTTTGCCTGCACCGCTCCACCAAATCCTCTTTTGTCAAGATGACTTAACCTCCTCGTTGCTAAATCCAAAGATAAGTCTCAACCCTCATATTACGCAGCATATCAGTAGCATTCGACATTCTTTGATACCCTCTTAAACCAAAAAGATTTATTTATTTATTTACTTATTTATTTATTGGCTGCGCCTCATGGCATGTGGGATCTTAGTTCCCCAACCAGGGATTGAACCCACGCCCCCTGCTTTGGAAGCACAGAGTCTTAACCACTGGACCACCAGGGAAGTCCCTTGATACCCTTTTCTTTCCTAGCCTCTGGGCTTCAGTCTTTCTTGATTCTCCTAATACTCACCTCAGTGACTGCTGCTTTTTAGTCTTGTTTGCTGGATCTTCCTCAGCTTCCTTAAATTTGGGGTACTCTAATGCTCAGTCCTCAGATCTCTTTTGCATCTAAACTAACTCCCTAGGATCTCACTCCTGTCTTTACATACTATCTTTATAAGACAAATCCCAAATTTACAAATCCATCCCTACTTCTCTGCTCCTCAGACCTGACACATTTACTTTGATATGTATTTGATAGGCATTTCAGAATCAGTATTTATAATAAAATTGATTTTCTGTACTCACTCCCTCCAGCCTGCTCCCATGTCTGTTGGCTCAAACCAAACCCTTAGAAATCATTTCAGGGTCATCCTGTACTCCTCTTATTCTCTTCCCTGGCATCCTATCCACAGATGCATTTTGTTGGCCCCACCTTTAAATATATTCAGGATCTACCCACTTTTCATGACCCCACCACCCTAGTCTAAGTCACTGTTGACTCTAGCATAGGCTACTGCAGATTTATTTACAAATAAGGAAAAATGTGTCAGGCCATGGCATTGTTTTCCCAAACCCAGAATTGAGCTACACTAAACCTAGCACATAATTTCCAAACAGTTTAGTTTTAGATCTTGAGGACTTCCCATTTGCTTGCTGATATATGAGAGGATTTGGTTCTGTATAATATGTTATTACTAACTTAAATTCCGTGGTTGACATTCAGTGCAAATTTTAAAAACTGACATTCAGTGCAAATTTTAAAAACAGAAAGAGAAACTTGTCCTTCTGGTATCTGTTTAACTGAAATGGAGACCCAAAGAGTTGATGTCTATCTCATAAAAACTATAGAGATTCAGACCATGTTTTCTTTCACGCTTCTCATTTAACACAACTCCATCTTAATTATGACTGTGGGAATTACAGTGGATACTAGGAAGCATTTTTCCTACCTGATAGAGCAGGAAGAGCAGTTGCTAAAAATGAGACTTTTGAACAATTTATGTTCTTTACTCATCTAACTGAGAATTTCTCAACCCTGAGTAATACATAGAATCTTTTTTTTTTTTTTAATACCAGTGCCGGGCCTCACCCCCAGAGGTCTGATTTAATTGGTCTGTATTCATCTGTGGCTTCAGAGACTTCTTTTTTTTTCCTTTTTAAAAAATAAATAATTAATTAATTAATTTTTGGCTGTGTTGGGTCTTCGTTTCTGTGTGAGGGCTTTCTCTAGTTGCGGCAGGCGGGGGCCACTCTTCATCGCGGTGCACGGGCCTCTCACTATCATGGCCTCTCGTTGTGGAGCACAGGCTCCAGACGCGCAGGCTCAGTAGTTGTGGCTTACGGGCCTAGTTGCTCCGCGGCATGTGGGATCTTCCCAGACCAGGGCTCGAACCCGTGTCCCCTGCATTGGCAGGCAGACTCTCAACCACTGCGCCACCAGGGAAGCCCTAGAATCTTTTGAAAGGAAAAAATACTGAGTCTTATTTGCAAACATGGAGCTAAATAGAACTCTTGGGTTGGATAGAGCATCCAACTTTAAAAGAAATATGTAAAAGTATACTACAAAGCTTACAGAATTATTTAAATACAGATTTTGTTTTGCTTCACTAAATTCACCTGCTGTTTTTGATATGATATTGTCTGAACTCTGCAGGTTCTTTTGCTTTCACATTCTGTTTGATTTCCTATATTGCTCACTACTTGTCTCTATTCACTACCATGGAACCTTCGATCATTTAAGTCAACTTCTAATCTTTTTTCACTAATCTTGCCAGCATCAGTTAGAGTAATATTATTATAGATGTGATTAGAAATATAACCTCTTCTCAAGGATTTGAAATTATGTGGCAGTATCTAGTTATAATTTACCTAGGTGATCCAAAACATGCTTAAATTAATTAAACACACACAAAATTGAACAAAAACAGAAATATTCTTAGTGGGAACTCATGAGTCTCTGTCTCTAAGCCCCAGTTTTGAGATGTGCTGATATAATTAAAGCTGAAATTCTTGAGCTCTTGACAGAGAAACCTTAATGTTTTCCCAAAGTTACGGGGCCATTAGTGGCGTAACCAAGATTATTACCCAAAATACATTGTTTTTTAAATTAGGGCTTTTTTCATTGCTCCAAATTAAATAAGTTGTTTTTTGTCATAAACATATTTGCTAGAAAGTAGGTATCTTTTAAGCAGAAGGATAATCTATTCTCTTAATTATGAACTAAAACATTTAATTTTTTTTGTTTGCCTAACAGGTTTTCTAATTCTTATGTGGGTGTATGAAATAAATTTTTTTTTGCTCTGTTAAGACCCCTGGACATACCCCTTCCTTAAGATGGGATGAGACACCAGGTCGTGCAAAAGGAAGTGAGACTCCTGGAGCAACCCCAGGCTCAAAAATATGGGATCCTACACCTAGTCACACACCTGCGGGAGCTGCTACCCCTGGACGAGGCGATACACCAGGCCACGCGACACCAGGTCATGGAGGCGCAACTTCCAGTGCTCGTAAAAACAGATGGGATGAGACCCCCAAAACAGAAAGAGGTACTTCTAGTGGAGTTTGGGTGTGTGTGTGGGTAAAATGTTGATTTGATGAGTGGTGTGTTCATGGCCAAAATCTGTTCTCTCTGGTCCTAGGAAGACATAAATAACCAGATGCTTTCAGGACAGATAAAGAACTGAGCAGATGATATACCTAATTCTTTTCCCTTCTTAAAGATGTTTAAGATTTATTTTAGGAAGAACATTAGGAGAAAGTAGTTTGTAGGCCATAACCTGTTTTTTATTGTAGTATAAATATGTAACATAAAATTTACTATTTTAACCATTATAAGTGTATAATTCAGTGGCATTAAGTATATTCACAGTGTTGTGCAACCATTACCTTTATTCATTTCTAGAACTTTCTCATCATCCCAAACAAAAACTGTACCCATTAAGCAATAACTCTCCATTCTTGCTCCTCCCAGCCTCTGGTTACCTCTCATTTACTTTCTGTCTGTGTAAATTTGCCTAAATATCTTGTTTTTTGTGTAAACTCTCTAAAGCTGTATTTCATTAACTGTTTATGAGATTAGCATTGGGAAGTTAAGATTTAACATTACATCTGCTATATTAAAATTTTATAAAGAATTTTTAATGATAGGGCAGAGTGCTTAACATGTAATGTAGGGAATTCCCTGGTGGTCCAGTGGTTAGGACTTGGTGCTTTCACTGAAGGGGCCCGGGTTCCATCCCTGGTCGGGGAACTAAAACTAAGATCCCACAGGTTGCACGGCGCAGCCCAAAAAAACCCGGAAAAAAATATAATGGATGAGAGAGGCAGTATAGAATGGTGCATGCAGAGTAATCTCACTCCATGGAGAAATGAAAGGTGGCCCAAGATACATGAAGTGGCTGTCTCTGGGTTGTGATGTTGTGGGTGGTTGAAAAAATCCTTTGCTCTGTTTTCCTGTTCCTCGATGGTTACCATTTATTGTTTTAGTAAACCGTGGAAAAGATACAGTCAAGGAGAATAAATATGAAATGAAACACTAAAACTTAAATGTGTCTCCATTTTAGGAATATCCTCTGAAGTTGGTCAGTTTGAGTATGTTAGTTGTCTGAAAATAGTCATTTTTTGACAGTGGTTAAAATTTTAGGCTTATTCACTCTTTTTCTTTAAAGATACTCCTGGACATGGAAGTGGATGGGCTGAGACTCCTCGAACAGATCGAGGTGGAGATTCCATTGGTGAAACACCAACTCCTGGAGCCAGTAAAAGAAAATCACGTTGGGATGAAACACCAGCTAGTCAGATGGGTGGAAGCACTCCTGTTCTGACCCCTGGAAAGACACCAATTGGCACGCCAGCCATGAACATGGCTACCCCTACTCCAGGTAGAAACTTTATCATTGGAAATAATTTTTTCCCCTTGTTAGTATTTTGAATTTTTTCTTTGTGGTTTTTCTGTGTGCCATTAATGCCTATTTTTAGCAAGAATAACAGGATGTAAAAAGTCTTGGTTTGAGTTTATAATGTAAACAATTAAATGTTAGAATTGATTTTAACTATTTTATATCCCAAGGATCTGTGTAATGATAAAAGTCTTGCACTACAGAGATTGTTACAGAAATTTGCTTTTTTGGTAGGTCACATAATGAGTATGACTCCTGAACAGCTTCAGGCTTGGCGGTGGGAGAGAGAAATTGATGAGAGAAATCGCCCGTTGTCTGATGAAGAATTAGATGCTATGTTCCCAGAAGGATATAAGGTAAAAACAGTGAATATGAGTGTGGTGGTTTTTAGGATATGGATTTTTTTTGGCCACGCTGCGTGGCTTGCAGGGTCTGAGTTCACCAACCAGGGATCGAACCCGGGCCCCGGCAGTGAAAGTTCCGAGTCCTAACCACTAGACCACCAGGGAATTCCCTGGATTTTATTTTAAATATTCTTTGAAAATGCTAACTGGTCAAGTTTGCATTGGCCTTGCTCAAATTTACTACTGCCATTTCATTCTTTAGCTGTTTCCAAGTATATTTCGTTTCCAACATTAGATCATGGTTATTTTACTTGGTGTCTCACAAAATCTTGTGTAGTTAGTTCATGGGTTGCCAGTGGACACGAAGAATGTTATGTTCTCTCTTTACCATAGCAACTTGAAGTTCATTTTGAACTCTAAAATCTTCTAGGTACCTGTTACTCAAGGACCTTTTGCGGGTCTAAAAGCGGTCACATAGCTGATGTTATGACAGGGCTGGAACCTAAGTCATTCGATGGCCTTTACAGAGCCTTTTCTGCCAATGCTTATTGCTTTTTTAACAGTTTGTATGTATGTATTCCCCCTACCCCCTCATTAGGTTTGTGTTAGAGTATTTGTTTCAAGTATGCATGAATTTACTGCATTATAACTTCTTGTACCCTCCGTGTAATGCTGTGGGTATAGTCACTCTCCAGCCTCCTATTGACTGGCCAAGTGTCTGCCACAATTGCATTCACTGATTTGTGTATCAGTAGGAGGGGGAAAATCCTCCTTTGCGAATCTTTTTTTTTTTCTAATACAAGTTTTTTCTTTTTTTTTTCTAAGAGGATAGTCATTACATCTTTTTTCTTTTTTCTTTTTTAAATTAATTAATTAATTTATTTTTGGCCGCACTGGGTCTTCATTGCTGCGCGCGGGCTTTCTTTAGTTGTGGTGAGTGGGGGCCACTCTTCGTTGCAGTGCGCGGGCCTCTCACTGCGGTGGTTTCTCTTGTTGCGGAGCACGGGCCCCAGGTAACGTGGGCTTCAGCAGCTGTGGCTCGCGGGCCCTAGAGCGCAGGCTCAGCAGCCGTGGTGCAGGGGCCTAGCTGCTCCGCGGCATGTGGGATCTTCCTGGACCAGGGCTCGAACCCGTGTCCCCTGCACTGGCAGGCGGATTCCCAACCACTGCACCACCAGGGAAGCCCTCTTTTGTGACTCTTGAGTGAATTTTTTGGGTTTAGTCAAATGGTGTGTATTTACAGGGCTTTGGTGAATATTTTGGTTTTTTTATGCAGTCACTCATTTTTGTAGAACGACTTAAATATTAAGATTTGTTTTCGTAGAGGTTTACATGAATTATTTTTAATTTATTCCTAAAATATAATCTTTTATACATCATGTGCACTTTGAGCTTATTTCCATTTATATGACATTGGTTCACCAACATGTTTATATAGACTAATGTTTGAAAGTGATCAGAATTTGTAAGCCCACTTCGTGTATCTCCTCATTTCCCCACACTTCTAATACACTTAAATTTAAATTTGATGAGAAGTAGTAATACTTGTATATTTTAAACTTATAAATAAGATAGAAAAATGGGATTGATGTTAATTAATTCTTGCCTCTAAGAAAAAAGCATCTTAACTGCAAATATTATTCATTTTTGTTATTATTTACTATGTAAAGTTAAGAAAATCCTAAACTGTCTTTTAACTGTATTAGGTACTTCCCCCTCCAGCTGGATATGTTCCTATTCGAACTCCAGCTCGAAAGCTGACAGCAACTCCAACACCTTTGGGTGGTATGACAGGTTTCCACATGCAAACTGAAGATAGAACTATGAAAAGTGTTAATGACCAACCATCTGGAAATCTTCCATTTTTAAAACCTGATGATATTCAGTACTTTGATAAACTTTTGGTAAGTGATAATACCAGAAATAAAATATTACTTTTTATTTAGAAGTTACAAGTCATAGTATCTCCACTAACCTTTAAATTTTTTACTTTTTACTGTTAGGTTGATGTTGATGAATCAACACTTAGTCCAGAAGAGCAAAAAGAGAGAAAAATAATGAAGTTGCTTTTAAAAATTAAGAATGGAACACCTCCAATGAGAAAAGTAAGTACCAGTTTATTAAATCATCATGTTCATTATAATTTTAGAGATTCTCCATTTTATCATCAGAGCCTTTAAAATATGCTGAAGATTGTAATGTAATTAGTGGAATTATGTGGGGTATTAGTATCATATGTGGCTTGAAGGTGGTTGATCCTTTAGGAGAAGTTAAGGAGTTTTATATTATACTCTGTGACTCTTTCTATTAAATTACTCTCTTTTTTAAATTTATTTTTTATTGAAGTATAGTTGACTTACAATGTTGTGTTAATTACTGCTGTACAGCAAAGTGGCTCAGTTATACATATATATACATTCTTTTTCTTATTCTTTTCCATTATGGTTTATTACAGGATATTGAATATAGTTCCCTGTGCTATACAGTAGGACCTTGTTGTTTATCCACTCAATATATACCAGTTTGCATCTGCTAATCCCAGACTCCCAGTTCAACCCTCTCCCACCCCTCTCCCCATTGGCAACCACCAGTCTATTCTCTATGTCCTTGATTCTGTTTCTGTTTCATAGATAGGTTCGTTTGTGTCGTATTTTAGATTCCACATGCAAGTGTTATCATATGGTATTTGTCTTTCTCTTTCTGACTTACTTCACTTAGTATGATAATCTCTAGTTGCATCCATGTTGCTGCAAATGGCATTATAGTAAGTCCCCTACGTACTAATGAGTTCCGTTCTGAGAGTGCATTCATAAGGCCAATTTGTTCTTAAGTCCAACAAAGTTAGCCTAGGTAACCCAACTAACACAATTGGCTAGCTATATAGTACTGTACTGTAATAGGTTTATAATACTTTTCACACAAATAATACATAAAAAACAAACAAAAAATAAAAGTTTTAATCTTACAGTACAGTACCTTGAAAAGTACAGTAGTACAGTACAACAGCTGGCGTACAGGGGCATGTTCGCATCTTTGAAAGTTCACAACTTGAAGGTTCATATGTAGGGGACTTACTGTATTTTATTCTTGTTTATGGATGAGTAGTATTCAGTTGTATATATGCACCACATCTTTATCCATTCATCTGTTGATGGTCATTTAGGTGTTTTCCGTATCTTGGCTATTGTGAATATTGCTGCTATGAACATGGTGGGGGGGGTGCATGTATCTTTTTGAATTATATTTTTGTCCAGATATATGCCCAGGAGTGGGATTGCCGGGTTATGTGGTAACTCTATTTTTGGTTTTCTGAGGAACGTCCATACTGTTTTCCACAGTGGCTGCACCAGCTTACATTCCCACCAACAGTGTAGGAGGGTTCTCTTTTCTCCACACACTCTCCAGCATTCAGTTACCCTTTTTGAGTTAACTGAAAACATTGAACCTTTATCGCAAGAGTTCAGACTTCAGAGTAATTTTGATGGGAATGAACTCATGCTACTCTATGTAAAATGTCTGAAGTTTACACTAAAATATTCAGTTACAGAAAACCGTGGAGTAATTAATTTTCTCATGCTTATAATAAAGAAATATGCCTATTACTCTTTTTTCTTCCAGGCTGCATTGCGTCAGATTACTGATAAAGCTCGTGAATTTGGAGCTGGTCCTTTGTTTAATCAGATTCTTCCTCTGCTGATGTCGCCTACACTTGAGGATCAAGAGCGTCATTTGCTTGTAAAAGTTATTGATAGAATATTATACAAACTTGATGACTTAGTTCGACCATATGTGCACAAGGTTTGTTCTCAATTTGTGTTTCTAATGGTTTGATATTTTTTAATGTAAAAGGAATTAGTGGATTTTTTTTTTACCAGCTTATTATTAAGTGTATTTGTGAAATTTAAAAATTCTAAAAAAGTAACAGCTGATGTTACACATTCACAATAAAAAGGGAAATTTCAGCCTCTTTAAAGATATTCAGTTAACCAATGTTAAATTTACATGCCCTCCCAGACCTTTTTCTTTGCACAAGGATACGTACACAAATACATGTGTAAATAGATGTAACTTTTTGCCATCTTATATAGGGGGTTCATATTCATATTTTAAAATTTGTTTTTATTGATATTAGAATGAGAAAATGTATGTTTCTATACCATGCCATTTAGTACTAAGAACCATCTTTTTGCTGATGGTAATTATGGTTTAGAATTGTAAAATGCAGATGGGCGTGTGTGTGTGTGTGTGTGTGTGTGTGTGTGTGTGTGTACTGTGTGTATTTTATAGTCTGTGTGGTTAACAGTGCTCCCAAATACTCATCTTTATGTGGGGTTTAAAGTTGTGTGATTAAAATTCTTAATTTGTCCCTTGATTAACAAAGTCCTGGTAATTATAAATTCCCTTACATGTACTGTTACTTGAGCATTGCATCAGTAATTGCTGTGAAAATGTAGCTCCTTCTCTTTTTCAGATCCTAGTGGTCATTGAACCATTGTTGATTGATGAGGATTACTATGCTAGAGTGGAAGGCCGAGAGATTATTTCTAATTTGGCAAAGGTATTTATATTTCTGGAGAAGAAAGTTTTATATATGTTGATAGGATTATTTGATTTTAGAATGAAATGGTTGAGGGTTAATGTTATCAACTCATGACTGTTGCTTTTTTCTTAAACTTTTAGGCTGCTGGTCTGGCTACTATGATCTCTACCATGAGACCTGATATAGATAACATGGATGAGTATGTCCGTAACACAACAGCTAGAGCTTTTGCTGTGGTAGCCTCTGCCCTGGGCATTCCTTCATTATTGCCTTTCTTAAAAGCTGTGTGCAAAAGCAAGAAGTCCTGGCAAGCAAGACACACTGGTATAAAAATTGTACAGCAAATAGCTATTCTCATGGGCTGTGCCATCTTGCCACATCTCAGAAGTTTAGTTGAAATCATTGAACATGGTAAGTTGTAGCATAACTTTGTCTTTTGTAAGACAGGTTTCCTGAAATTTAGGCCACTGATTTTTGGAGAGAGAAATGGAAGGTAAACTACATAAACACCATATAGTTTATGATTGGATTTGTAATATTAGCTGCTAGTAAGGCTGTGGTTCATACTGGCTTTTGCCTAATTTTGTCTCATGGGAACAGATTCTGCAATTTGACTAAATGATTAGATATATTGCTAGAATCTGGATGATGCTATGGAAGTTAGGTAATGTTGCTTAGTTAGAACTTGTGTTTGGTTTTTTATAGGTCTTGTGGATGAGCAGCAGAAAGTTCGGACCATTAGTGCTTTGGCCATTGCTGCCTTGGCTGAAGCAGCAACTCCTTATGGTATCGAATCTTTTGATTCTGTGTTAAAGCCTCTATGGAAGGGTATCCGCCAACACAGAGGAAAGGTAGATTCACCAGTTTGATTTCATTTTTCTTTTTATTTCTACTCATTGAAGTTCAAGTGACTTAAATCTAATTTACTAAGTATATATATATTTTTTATTTTAAAATAGGGTCTGGCCGCTTTCTTAAAGGCTATTGGGTATCTTATTCCTCTCATGGATGCAGAATATGCCAACTACTATACTAGAGAAGTGATGTTAATTCTTATTCGAGAATTCCAATCTCCTGATGAAGAAATGAAGAAAATTGTGCTGAAGGTAATTGTTCCAGATTGTTGTTGTTCCAGATTTGTTAATCTAAATGTGTTTCATGGTTCAAAGAGAATTTTATATCATTAAAAAAAAAAAGAAACTATTATATATTAAACCAGGACTGTGATTACTATTATTATTTTTTAACATTTTAGGTGGTAAAGCAGTGTTGTGGAACAGATGGTGTAGAAGCAAACTACATTAAAACAGAGATCCTTCCTCCTTTTTTTAAACATTTCTGGCAACACAGAATGGCTTTGGATAGAAGAAATTACCGGCAGGTAAGCTTGTATCATAAAAAATATTTTCAAAAATTCTTTCAACTGATCCTTTAGTTTGAATGCATATTACATAAGTTATTTTTTGCCTTGAGAACCTCACAGGTTGTTTGTGCTTGATTGTGAAAGGAGATGGATTTTAGTCAGCCAGTTAACTTCCATTTTGCTTTTGTATTCTAGGATAAATAGCCAACTATGAATTGACATTTTTGTCTAGTAAATGAACTGCTTAATCTGGCTAGGTGAAGCATGAATACAATCTTAACCTTAAATCCCCTTGACTTAGACTCATATTTAAATTTTTTTGGCCACCTTTTTCTTAAAGTTTTAATAGTAGGAGCCATCTGTTCTCAGCATGCTTACTAGCTAAGTAGTATCTTTAGAATACTCCATTTTCATGATGTCTCTTTATTTCCTTGGAAAAGCAGTAAATTAAATGATTTTTCCTCCTCTTTTTAGTTAGTTGATACTACTGTGGAGTTGGCAAACAAAGTAGGTGCAGCAGAAATTATATCCAGGATTGTGGATGATCTGAAAGATGAAGCTGAACAGTACAGAAAAATGGTGATGGAGACAATTGAGAAAATTATGGGCAACTTGGGAGCAGCAGATATTGATCATAAACTTGAAGAACAACTGATTGATGGTATTCTTTATGCTTTTCAAGAACAGACTACAGAGGTAATGATACTAATTATTAGGCAAGTTGCCACTGACTTTCATATTTGTAAAACATATTTTCAAGTAAATATTATCACCAAAGAGTAATTAAATTTGAAATAATTTTTAAATGCTCATGTTCTCATACAGTTGGCTACAAAGAAGTATTCTTCTACCTCAAATTTTTAGATTAGATTTTTGGAAACGGAATATAAGTATATTTCAACTGTTGTTACAAACTGAATTCTTGTTCACATTGAATGTAGTTTTTAAATTTAAGTTGGCTTTTTTTTTTTTTTTAAAGGACTCAGTAATGTTGAACGGCTTTGGCACAGTGGTCAATGCTCTTGGCAAACGAGTCAAACCGTACTTGCCTCAGATCTGCGGTACAGTTTTGTGGCGTTTAAATAACAAATCAGCAAAAGTTAGGCAACAGGCAGCTGACTTGATCTCTCGAACGGCTGTTGTCATGAAGACTTGTCAAGAGGTAAACTTTTATATCAGATTCTTATTTCTTCACCAAAAGGAGTAATGTAAACAGTAACATTGCATCATTATTATTTTTTTATTACAGGAAAAATTGATGGGGCACTTGGGTGTTGTTTTGTATGAGTATTTGGGCGAAGAGTACCCTGAAGTATTGGGCAGCATTCTTGGAGCACTGAAGGCCATTGTAAATGTAATAGGTATGGAATTTGTTGGTCATGTAAGAATTTTTTGTTCTGTATTTTAAAGTTTCTTTGGTTTTTTGAAAGTAAAATAGAGAATCCTATTTAGGAGTTGACTAATGATGTCTGATACTTTTTTTTTAACCACTGAAAATTACAGTTAAGTTGGGATGTCACAAGAATCTTATCTCCCCCAAATCTATTTATATTTTACTTTAAAAGAGAGAAAGAGGGCAAGGTTAGGACCTGCAAGAGAGGAGGAAGTAGTCACAACTCAAAAAACTTTGATGTCATGGGATAGAGGGCCCTAAAAAAATTGTCTCACCTGAAATACATGGGAGAGGAGGTGGTGGGTGGAGAGAACTCTAAAGTTTTATATTATATATTTATTCAACCTTGAATTAGTAAATGGTTATGGTAGGTTTTCCTGCTTGCTATTAAGTTCAAGGAACAATAACCAGAGAGAAAAGTGAATTGATCAAGTGATCTCATTTTTATTTAAATCCAATTCTTTTAAACTGTCCTTTCAGTTTTTTACCCAAAGTTAAAACAGCGGTGTATTACAAATGCTCTTGGGTGTGGAGAACAAAGCTTTTCCTCTTTAAGGGCATTATGATGGAACAAACAAACAGTCTCCTGTTTTATCCTTCATTTTAAGTGAATGTAACTATTGCAAAAGTAACTTCTACGGAGTTTAGAGGGACAGAAATAACCTATCAGGAGGTTGAAATAGCTGGCTGTGATAGCCACTATTTTTCTCATTTTAGTAAGGGGTTTTTATGCAGTATAGGAGGTCTTCGAACCATTGCATTTACATATAATCCCCAGTTCAGCCCTTTCCTCTCTCTCTACTTGGAGATACTTGCCAAAAATCAGTTACTTGGCCACTTGTGGGGCTCTGGTTTGCAGGGAATTGTAAACCATATTGTTGGTCAGAGAAACATGGGAAAAGCAATGGAGAGAGAATCAGAGCAAGCAATTCTAGTTAGAGCAAGAGCCCCTGCCAGCTGCCTCCTTTTTTCTCTCTTCATAGGTGTAAATACCATCCAAGTATGCCCTGCATTGCAGGGAGACTGGAGATCTGTTTGTTTTGCAGTTAAAGGGTAAGGGGGCCCTTTCTGGAAAATTTTGCTTTAATTTACATGTCTACCTCTGGCTTATATTGTTGTGTATGGCCGGAACATAAGCTGTCCCCATATTTAAATGTCAGTGTACAAATACATTTCAGAACCAAATAAAACTTTTTTTTGTTGTTGAGTATCCATCATTCTTTAAATCACTTCACTAATTTGTTTCATTTTTATGCATAATCAGAAGTTGTTAATAAAAAGTTAAAAATTCTGCGTTTGATCAGAAGCTGGGGCTTTTTCTTTCATAGGCAGCTGTAAGTTTGTATTTATGCCTAGTCACGTATATTACATTGTTAAATAAAAGGTAAAATGAACAAAGGTTGCAGTTCACATGTTAATTGATAGTGTGTTTGACTTCTGTTAAATAGGTATGCATAAGATGACTCCACCAATTAAAGATCTGCTGCCTAGACTCACCCCCATCTTAAAGAATAGGCATGAAAAAGTACAAGAGAATTGTATTGATCTTGTTGGACGTATTGCTGATAGGTAAGCAGGTTACCTAAACATTTTAATAAGAGGTATTGGTTTTCACGTTTAGCCACTTTTTATTCACTTTGCAAATTTGCTTATTGTTGCTAATGTAAGTATATATGGTCAGGCTAATATTTCAGTAGTGTTTTCAAATTTGAATAGTAACGAGGGAGTGGCAGTATATTTTTAAAACTAAACCATCCTTTCTAAAAAGTAATAATTTTTTTAATGCTTAAAATGAATTGGTAATCATGTTTTGAGAACTGAATTTGCAGATTGACCTTTTAAAATTTATTGTCACAAAAAATTTAACTTTTTTTTTTTTTTTTTAAACTAGGGGAGCTGAATATGTGTCTGCAAGAGAATGGATGAGGATTTGCTTTGAGCTTTTAGAGCTCTTAAAAGCTCACAAAAAAGCTATTCGTAGAGCCACAGTCAACACATTTGGTTATATTGCAAAGGCCATTGGGTGAGTATTATTTACTTCTGTGTATTTTTTTTTTTTATATACTTTGTAATAGACCCATTGTAGTGTTAAAAGATGCTTCTATTTCTGTAGAATCTCTTTTAAGGCAAGGTAACATAATTAATGCAGTTAGAATAGACTTTATTTTTTTTAGAATAGACTTTAACCACTGACCTTCAGTTTTTGAAATGCTTTCTTAAATGTTAAATTGAATTAAAATAGATGGAACAGTTTAAAATTTCATTTAGACACACTTCACTATTTTCAGAAGAGGGAAACAGTACCATTTCAGAATAATTTCAAATTTTGTTGGTCCTTTTAGGATATTGCTTAAAATATTAAGGCCAGTTCTTAGTAAAACAATTAACATAATTCAGTTTTCATGTTAATGCTTTATGTGTTTTAAAAATATTTTTCTAAAATTAATCTACAGACAACTGAATGATAGCTATTTTATTAGATAACCTATGGTTATTTGCTTCTACTCCACCAGAACCAAACTAGAAGAAACAGTCATTGTAGAATATGAGATACTTACGTACATGTGGCTTAATAACTAAATATTTTCAAGCAATAAAACATAACAAAAGTTGGATTATTTAGAGTCACCCCACCTGCCTTTTGGTAGCAATAATATTTTTTCATCTGTGATGTAGTCAAGAAGTTTGCAATGAATAGCTGTTGTTAACTTTTTAGTTCCTATGTCCCTTTAAATTTGTGGTAGAATAAATGCTTAAAGAAGGAGAATAAATGTGGTAAAGGTGTGTGGGAGGGAAGATTTTGGAAAACAGATTTTGTGTGTTGTGGCATGGGAGACCACAGTTTGGATACTCCTGTAAGGTTGCCTAGATCTAGTGGCCATGTTCTGACCACTCAAAGAATTATTCAGTCTAAACATTTAATGAAATTTATTTTTGTTTCAGGAAATATAGTAAAGACTGTAAATTATATTTGAAAGTGAAGCCGTTTGAATTTTTTCATTAAAATGAACACTTTAAATGAAGTTCTTAAGTAGAGACCGTAATGCCAGTGACTTGAAAGTATTGCATTTTAGCATAAAATTACTAAGTTCCCAGTAATTACTTACCATGAAGTTTCATTCCTTTGATTATTTTTCTTCCCTCCGAAAAAATTTTGACTTGTAAACTAACAGTTTCCTGAAACATTTATTTTTTTCCAGCCCTCATGATGTATTGGCTACACTTTTAAACAACCTCAAAGTTCAGGAAAGGCAGAACAGAGTTTGTACCACTGTAGCAATAGCTATTGTTGCTGAAACATGTTCACCCTTCACAGTACTACCTGCCTTAATGAATGAATACAGAGTTCCTGAACTGAATGTTCAAAATGGAGTGTTAAAATCACTTTCCTTCTTGTTTGAATATATTGGTGAAATGGGAAAGGACTACATTTATGC
Source organism: Balaenoptera musculus (assembly GCF_009873245.2). Lineage (NCBI taxonomy): Eukaryota > Metazoa > Chordata > Mammalia > Artiodactyla > Balaenopteridae > Balaenoptera > Balaenoptera musculus. The sequence continues at coordinate 75,348,836 of NC_045791.1, read as the reverse complement.
TGTAACACCACTCCTTGAAGATGCTTTAATGGATAGGTAAGTGACTTGAACTAAATGCAAGAAAATAGTTATAATTCTTCTTTTATTTTAGAACTTATGGAAGTAATTATTACATGACCTATTTGTTGTGATGTAGTTAAACAAGGGACTGCTAGTCTGGATTTTTATGAAACTATAAATATGACTATTATCTCCAAATAAGAGAGATGCTATAGTGGCTCCTCCAATTTTTTTTCCAAGTGCCCCCTCCCTGTTTTAATCCACCACCCCCCCACCCCACCCCCCGCCCCTTTCTTTTGGCCGCGCCGCGTGGCTTGCAGGATCTTAGTTCCCTGACCAGGGATTGAACCCGGGCCCCTGCAGTGAAAGTGCTGAGTCCTAACCCCTGGATCGCCAGGGCATTCCTGATCAACTTTTGTTTTAAAAATTAAAGTCAAATATAATTAGAGGAAATGATGAGCATGAGCTTATCGGTATGGCAAAGAGACCTGATCTTTTTAGCTTTTTGTTACAGCAGGTGAAGCAGAGGTTTCTTTTAGGCTTTTGAACTACTGAACATAGCCTGCCAGAGCCACACTATTCCCACTGCAGGCCCCCAGTTATTCAGATGGTGACCACCGATAAAGTACTGCTTGAAGTGATTGATAGAGTCCTGATACCAAGAAACATTAGTTGGGAAATTTATTAAAGAGGAATACAGCTTCACTTCAATCTATGCCTAATAGATTATTACAATAAATAAGAGAAATAAGGATGCTAGTAACTAAGTTCAGGTGTTTTTTTCTCTTACACCTTTAAGGTACTCTTCCTGCCTTTGAGGGTAAAGAGTGTGAACTTGTTTTTATACCCTTCATAGACCCTTTATCTGATGCTTGTAGTCAGTTGAATGATTTGTCATAAACATAAGTTCATTTAGGGGGCTTCCCTGGTGGCGCAGTGGTTGAGAATCTGCCTGCCAATGCAGGGGACACAGGTTCGAGCCCTGGTCTGGGAAGATCCCACATGCCACGGAGCAACTGGGCCCGTGAGCCACAACTACTGAGCCTGCGCGTCTGGAGCCTGTGCTCCGCAACAAGAGAGGCCATGATAGTGAGAGGCCCGCGCACTGTGATGAAGAGTGGCCCCCGCTTGCCACAATTAGAGAATGCCCTCACACAGAAACGAAGACCCAACACAGCCAAAAATGAATAAATAAACTAATTAAAAAACATAAGTTCATTTAAAACATGGGAGGTGATAAGAGTTCTTATTTCTGGGTTTGAAAAAATTATTGGTCCTTCTCTTCCTTTCCCTAAATTGAGTTCTTGAATGAACCTTCAAAAAAAATTTACAAGGGAAGAGATTTAATCTCAATTTAGTTATCTGTTGTATTGAATTACTTTCAAAGGTTTTAAATTTACAGAGTTTAAAATGAGTTATTACTGTTAATCATTCATATGTAAGAGTCATGTGTCCCCTCATTTTTAGTAGCATATAAAATGTACACTGTGCTCCACTTTCTTGCTCATATTACTTCCAAAGAAAAATATGGCTTATTTTTGAGCCATAGTGAGGTTTGAGTCATTAAAGCAAAGTTCTCAAGTAGAATCATTAGTCACTCTAAAAGCATTCTGTATCACATACATAAGGTGTGGGGATGACTGCATCCATTCCATGCACTGAATTTGTGATTTAGTTTCTAACGGGCAGGCACGTATCTTCTGTGGAACTAAGACTGTATCTTAACAAAGAGCTTTCTCCGCCTCTGTTACAGGGACCTTGTACACAGACAGACGGCTAGTGCAGTGGTGCAACACATGTCACTTGGGGTTTATGGATTTGGTTGTGAAGATTCACTGAATCACTTGTTGAACTATGTATGGCCCAATGTGTTTGAGACATCTCCCCATGTAATTCAGGCAGTTATGGGGGCCCTGGAGGGTCTGAGAGTTGCTATTGGACCATGTAGAATGCTGCAGTATTGTTTACAGGTAGGTCAAAGATTTTTAAAAGAGTACTCATTGAAAAAAGTAATTTTAGTTGAATTCAGTCACTGTTCCTAATTATCAGTAGGGTGTATTTGTGCCATACGGGAGAACAGTTGTGAGGGGAGGGAGGATTAGATTTTGTCTTTGCCCACTGCAGTTTTGTGCAGTTGCCATCTTGTTTTCTCTCTCAAAGGGAAATGCTTGGAACCATATCTTTATGGTTTGTTAGTTGTGTTAAGGTTGTGTATTTCTTGAAATAATGTAGCCTTTTAATTATTCTAGGGTTTGTTTCACCCAGCCCGGAAAGTCAGAGATGTGTATTGGAAAATTTACAACTCCATCTACATTGGTTCACAGGATGCGCTCATAGCACATTACCCAAGAATCTACAATGATGATAAGAACACCTATATTCGTTATGAACTTGACTATATCTTGTAACTTTATTGTTTATTTTGTGTTTAATGCACAGCTGTTTCACACCTTAAACTTGCTTCGATTTGGTGATGTAAACTTTTAAACATTGCAGATCAGCATAGAACTGGTCATAGAGGAAGAGCTAGAAATCCAGTAGCATGATTTTTAAATAACCTGTCTTTGTTTTTGACGTTAAACAGTAAACGCCAGTAGTGACCAAGAACACAGTGATTGCACACACTATTCTGGAGGGCTTTCATTTTTAATTCATCTTTATGAAGATTTAGAATTCATTCCTTGTGTTTAAAGGGAATGTTTAATTGAGAAATAAACATTTGTGTACAAAATGCTAACTTGTGTGTGTTTTTTGAACATGACTTGTAAAATACGGAACTTTGATAAAGTACTGGTTTGTGTAGAATAAGTGGCTTTATATCATTTTCTGTCACCTGGTTTATAGAAAGTAGTTAGCAGAATACAAGCGATATAAAGTGATGGCATCTTTGTCAAAATTCCATTGTTCTGTTGATAATGACATTGAGAAGAGTAGCTTTGGTGTTCACCTCAAACTAGCACAACCCTTCCATCACCATAGAAACTATAGCATCTTTGCTGAACTGTCTTGAATAATATTATTTTGCACTTACATAGCGCCTTTCATCTCTTGATTTCTCAAAATGCTTTATGAACATGCTTAAGGGAAGTGATTCAAGTCATATCCAACTCTTGACGATTCTGTGTAGAACGTGGGGAAGGTGTCTTTACTTTAAAACTGCCTTCTACCTATTGGGAGTGAGGCTACTACCTAAGTAATGCTAGTTAGAATAAGACAATCTTTGGGCTCTTTTCCCATGTCATAAGCCACTACTCAACAATATATTTAGTAAATACCTGTTAAGCACCTACTGTATACCAGCCATTGTGCTTAGTTGTAAGGATGCAAAGGTGCTTTTGACATGCCCCTTGCCCTTAAGAAATGCAGTATAATGGAAAAGGGGAGACATCTAGTTACAGATTACTTATGTACTGATATTATACAATGGTAGCAGCTGAAATGTCTAGGTTTGCTTAGTTTTGCATTTAGTAATCAGATGATAAATTGATCTATAGGTGTCAAGCATAAACTGAAATGCCATTTAAATCTAGAGGAACCAAGCATTAAGGCAGTACTTTTTTATATAAAAGTATATCTTCAGTTTTCCCTAATTTTCTGGCCAAAAATTTCTTAGTTTTAGTCCTTCACTTCCCATAGCTATTTTATTTTGTCTCCTTATGTAATAGTATTGAATACTTCTGTGCAGTCTAATGGGAAATGAACTTCTGCAGCAGCCTAAACATAGGATGACTCTGCCACAGTAAGTAAAACCAATATACTGAGACTAGGAGGTTTATTGATTGAACTGTTAATACTTAGGGCTCCCTGTTTTGGAGGCTTACTTGAGAAACAGCTTATAATTGGCTGACTTGTACAGAATTGATATTGAGCATTAGCTGACTCTCCAGGCAGAATTTGTAACTCGTTTCTTGTGTGACATAACTTTGTGACAACATGGTAATGTGTACTAAATTTCCAAAATTATCTTTTTAGAAGGTTTTGTAATAGTAACCCCCATACAACTTTAAATCTTGCTGTTCTCTGTATTCGATGTCAGATGACCTTCAGTAATTACTAATCATGAAAATTGAATACAATGGATTTCAAAGGGAAAATACGGTTTTAAACCAGTCTTGGGGAAACTTAGTTACATTTTCACTTCAGGTACTTGTATAACTTGAATTTGCTTGGGCCCTTGCTCTTTATGTAAAACATCTGTGCTTTGTAGTGGCAGTGTGGAGCAAAGGAGGCTTTACCTGTAAGTGACTTTTTACTGATACAAATTTGAGGACAGAGAGATGAGGCAAATACTGAGGCCTACGATCTTGAAAGTTGGGACCAAATTGAGGCTCACAAATGTTTGGATTATTTTACATATTTGAATAAGGAAAGCATTTTGTGAGATGCTCATGTGAAAGACGCTATGTGAAGTTTTAACTATCTTTCAAAGACTTTTTCTTTCGCACTTTCCTTTGGTGTTTCTTAAAGCCAAACTTAAGCAGGAAGAAATTAATGTTCTTAAGGGGACAGTAGGTGGGTCTTTCTGTGGGCTTTTGTTGGTTTTTCTGTGGGCCCTCTAATGGAAATGATCTCTTTGGCTGTTCAATTTTTTTCTTATTGTATTTTTTAAATTTGTTGTATGGTGCCCTGTGAGCATCAAGTACCACCAGATGAATAAAACTTCTTATATCCAAAGTCTTAGAGCAGTTTTTAATCTTAGTTGACTTTGTATTGTTCCTGTAATACACTCTGTTGTGGTTGTGCCATTTTAATAACATTGAGCTCTTTGGGTTGTTTTCCAAATATGGGAACTTAGTATTGAAAAACGGAAGAACTTTTTCTTTAAAAGAAACTGAAAAAGACAATTGCAGCCATGTAGGTTCAGTTGTTGGGTTCTTTGGTGTTTAGTGCTTCTTAAATCCCACAAGGTTACATAAAGCAGAAACTACAGCTGTCACAGGGTTTTTCAACCTTGGCATTATTGACATTTTGGGCCAGACACATCTTCATTTTGGGTCACTGTCCTGGGCATTGTAGGATGTTGAGTAGCATCACTGACTATCCAGTAGATGCTAGTAGCACTCCCACCCCAGTAGTGATGACCCAAAATGCCTCCAGATATTGCCTCATGTACTCTGGAGGGCAAAATCTCCCTAGCTTGAAAACCATTTTGAAACTTGTTTAAGCAGGACTCAAATATGTCTGGTAAACAACAAAGCATGATGTAAAAAGTATTTCATTTTCGGCAGCAGTTACCTAAGAAGGAACTAGATTTTACTATTTCGCAAATACTTAAACACGTACCTTGGGCAAATCTCCGCATCAGTCCTGGGACCAAGAAGCTGAAAACATGTAAGATGTTGACTGCTTTCTGGTCCTCAGAGCACCTTGTGGCCCAGTTGGAGCCAGGTGCACAGCTCTGGGGCAGGAGCGCCAGCTTCTCAGTGCTCTACTTTGAATGCATTGTTCAGCGCCCTGGTTATCACCTGTGAGAGGTGCGGCGTGTGGTATGGCTGGAGGAGGAGAGCAGGCAGGACACGGAGACCCTTGGTTCTCCTTCTTAAGAAAATGTGGATAGGAAGCTGTGGAATGTAAGGTGACTCACGGTGAATTTAGATTTGCGATGCGGTCATGAAGATATAGTAAACGCGAGAGAGTAGGTCAATGACGTTTCTAGTGTTCATGCTAGAAAAGCTAAGTTTTAAAAATCTATTCTTAACAGCTTTATCATTTTATAAAACAAAAAGATTATAAAAGGACATGCTTGCATGTCAGATTAGACAATAGACTTGTTAAATTTTTTTGGAAGTAAATTTTTTTGTTTTTTGTGGAAGGAAATTTTTAACAGGTGACAGGCTCTGGAGGGAATTTGTGTTATCGTGGAGTATCTTCGTGCTAGGAAAAAACAAATAGGATAAATTGTTAATTGTTCCTATATCTAACTCCCCCCCAAGCTTAAAAATTGACAAATGTTGAGAAAAGTTGAAAGAATAGTACAATGAACACCTGTATATCCACCTAAATTCAGTAGTTAAAGTTTTGCTGCATTTGCTCTCCTTTTTAAAATAATGTGATTTCATGAAACAATTTTCTGTCAGTATTACTGTAGAGAAATTTGGGACTAGATAAAAAAGAGGAGGCTGGTTAGCAAAAGAAAAGAGGTAACTGAATGAGTTTCTGATGAGTTGGAAGTCAGGGCACAGATGAAGCAATTTTCTTGGACAGGAAGAGAAACATCTTTCCCTGAGTCCATAAGGAAGACAGCGATGTGGTGGGATGTAGGCATGAAAAGTTTGTCCATGGCATATCATCATCGAAGTACAGAAATAGTTTTACTGCTATTTTAGAAACAAGTAGACATAGTGAGGAAAATCAGACTTACAAAAAATTCAAAGACCCCCAAATTTTAAAACCTGGTAAAGTTTAACAACTGGTGTCTGTAGTATATAATGTGTATACTGTGTAATATGTAACTGGATGCTCCGTATAGTTTTTGATCACCGAAGCATAATATAATCTACACATTTGGGAAGAAATCACTTAGCTCCAATATGGTCACCAAGGGAAGACTTCAGATGCCAGATGTCTAGGTCATTGCTACTGAAAGTGTAGTCCGGAGATCAGAAGTATCAGTGTCCCTTGGAGTTTTTTAGAAATACAGACTCTACCCGAGACCTACTGAAAGGATCTGCATTTTAGTAAGATCCTCAGGTGACTTATACGTACATTAAAGTTTGAGAAGCCGTAGTCTAGGGTACCACTCCATTCCCGATGTGGTAATGATATGGAAATAAGGGCCAAAGTTCCTATTATAGGTGTGAAAGCAAGTTAGCCTATAGACACAGCCAAGAGGTGGTCAGACAACCCCACGATGGTACCTTGCTGAAACGTGGGTGAAATCAAAAGGGAGGGAACGAAAGAAGGAGAAATGTTTGTTTTTTATGGTAGATAATCAATTGCTTTTTCTAATAAGGCTGTGCTATGGACTGAATGTGTCCCCCCAAATTCATGTGTTAAAACCCTGATCCCTAATGTGATCGTATTAGAAGATGGGCCTTTGGGAGGTAAATAGATCACGAGGGTGGAGCCCTCATCAATGGGGTTAGTGTTCTTATAAGAAGGGATATGATGACACAAATGAACTTATCTACGAAACAGAGACAGACTCACAGACACAGACAACAGACCTGTTGCCAAGCGGGAGGAGGCGGGGAGGGATGGATTGGGAGTTTGGGTTTAGCAGATGCAAACTATTACATATAAAATGGATAAACAACAAGGTCCTACTGTGTAGCACAAGGAACTATATTCAATATCCTGTGATAAACCATAATGGAAAAGAATATGTATGTATGGGCATATATATCTATATCTGAATCACTGCTGTACGGTAGAAATTAACACAACATTGTAAATTATATACTTCAATAAAATAAATTTAAAAAATAAAAAATAAGAAGGGATATGAGAGCTGACCCTCTGTCTTGCCAGGATGCAATGAGAGAATGGCTATCTGTAAACTAGGAAGCAGGCATGCCCTCACCAGACACTGAAACTTGCTCGCACCTTGATCTTGAACTTCCTAGCCTCTAGAACTGTGAGGAACAAATGTTGGTTGTTTAAGCCACCCAGTCTATGATATTCTGTTAGAGCGACATAAACTGACTAAGACAAGCTGGTTAGGTCAATGTAATAGGTGTATATCCATATTGCTTCTCCTACTTACTGGTTGACATTGATTGTAGGAGAATCTTGACCTGAAGAGATGGAGGCTCACTCTCTAGAGGCCCATATGAGCTGGACTGGCACAAGAGCCAGACAGCCTGTTGAGAATCCTCTTGCTACCTTTACCATATTCTATGGGAAAAGTAGAACAGGGAATCAACATAGTACAGGTTTACAGTTGGCTCTGGAGTTTACTGGGACTTGGGTTTATAACCTGGATATGATACTTAGTGGCTCTATGACTTTGGGCAAGTTATTTGACCTCTCTATGCTTCAGTTTCCCAAATTCAGTTTCCTAATTTGTAGAAAGGGGATGATAATAGTACCTGTTCAATAAGTGGTGGACCTTGTGAAAATTAACTGAGATAATGCCTTTAAGGTAAAATGCCTAAGCATAGTGCTTAATAAATGTAACAGCTGTTGATGTTGATATAATTTATTATTTTTATTATCACAAGGGAGGAGACCTCTTTTGTCATTGCTAATATTGGAGGGGATGGAGATTGGTAGGTATCTTGAGAAGACTTTGGAAAACACTCTTGAGGGAGAATGCAGATCTTTAGGATTTAACTGGTAGTCCCACGGAATTGCAGAACGTTCTCTAGCATTGCTCAACAGCCCAGGTGGATGGCGAAGGTATTTGGTTGGATTGATCTCAGGTGCAGCAGAAAAAGTGAGAGGATTAGGGGACTGGCCTGAGTGCAGTTGAAGACCTGGAAGCATAGGTTTACTGTTCAAATCTTCAAATCATTTTAGAAGGAACTGGTGTCACTCAGTGGTTAGAAGCACACTCCACTTCTCAAATTTTAATTCTTTGGAGACGGTGACACGCTTCTGCCTCAGATACTTAACTGATGAGATATGCAATGCAATACATTTTCATTTTCTGATGGGCATTTTTACATATTCATTGCATTAAATAATCTTGAACAAATGACCTATTTGGTTTTTAAGTTTATGAAAGCATGGATTTAAGGGGATTTGAGAAATGTATTCTCAATGGTGTAAAAGAAGTATCTATAACTTAAGTCACGAGGAGTTTACTCATTCATTCATTCGACAAACATTTACTGAGTGCCAACTATTACAAGGCCAGCTGCTCTAAACATAGTTGAAAAGGTCCTTCCCTTAAAGATGGTGAAGAAAATATTGACATAACGGTAATAGAGAAGATAATGCCAAAACAAAGCTGCCCATCAAGTTCTCAGTGGGTTCAGAGGATAGAGCTTCCTTCATGTGGGAGAGAGAGGAGAGAAAGTGTGGTTAGGAGGGAGCTTGAGGAGGCGGGCACGCTTGGCCTTAAATTTGAGAAGTTAGAATTGCACGTATGGTGTTGGAAGGAAGGATGAAAAGCTTTAACAAAGTAGTGGAAGTTTGGGTTGTGTTGAAGAAAGTGTGGGCCAGTGGATGGCCCTAGTGATACGAAATAGGGGAAGATCAGATGTAGCCCCAAGAGGTTTGGGCCAGTATCTGATAATGTCTGTTGAAATCTCCAGCACCAAGTATAGTTCCTTCCTTACCAGGTACCCAATACATATTTACTGAACAAATGAATGAATGAGGTGAATTTTATTTCAGTTTAGGGAGAACCTCCAAGGCCATTCTTTAAACATTATAGGCAGTGGGTAACCACTGACTATTCATTTATTCAACAAATATTTACTGAAGGTTTTCAAGCAGGGAAATGGCATGAATTTGAACTGTGCTGCAGGAAGATCAATATTCCTGGTTCACTTCCTGGATCTACAGCATAGATGTATATAAAGAGTTTGTCCAGGAAGCATTCTCAGGGCAGAGTTAGTTCAAAGAAGACACTCAGCCTGACTAAATCAAAGACCCCACCCAACACCTTTCTCCCACCTCCTTTACTGTGACACTGTGGCCCTGCGGGTCGCTGTCTCATCGCTAGCCAACCACTGCAGAAGAAATTGGCCAGTTGTGGAAGGAATTGATACAAGCTGGTTTCATGTTTTTCAGTTGCTTACTTGCTTGCTACTTTCCCTAGATGTCCCATCTTTAGGGGTCTGGAGGGTGTTAGAAAAATGATTTTTTATACCACAAAGTATCTAGAATATTCTGTATCTTTCAGGTGGAAAGGATTCATAGTGAAACTTCCGAAAGACTGTGGCTAATTTGACTTGCATGTTGAGCGGCTTCCTGGACATTTTCCACAGGAGAGTTGGGATTAATGAACTGTCGCTGTTATTCCTGGAGCGGGGCACTTCGGTGCTCTAGCCAGCCACCCCAAGAGACCATGTGCGCATGTCATAACAGGGTAAGAAAACAGAAGCAGCTAATGCTCTGCAAATTTTAATGGTATTTCTCTGTCTCCACCTTGAAATTATACATGGATCCTACTTTTTAATATTTTTCTTAGAGGAAAAAAATAGCCTCTTCTTTTTTTTTTTTAAATTATTTTATTTATTTATTTTATTTTTGGCTGCGTTGAGTCTTCGTTGCTGCGCGCGGGCTTTCTCTAGTTGGCGGAGAGCTGGGGCTACTCTTCATTGTGGTGCGCGGGCTTCTCATTGCGGCGGCTTCTCCCATTGCAGAGCACGGGCTCTAGGCGTGCAGGCCTCAGTAGTTGTGGCTCACAGGTTAGTTGCTCCGTGGCATGCGGGATCTTCCTGGACCAGGGCTCGAACACGTGTCTCCCGCATTGGCAGGCAGATTCTCAACAACTGCGCCACCAGGGAAGCCCCTCTTCTTGCTCTAATAAGAAAAATAAGTTTGTAATTAGATGTTAATGGTATCAATCATCTCTGCCCAAGAAATGTTATTAAAGGGGATCAAGCTACTTAGTCCCTTTATGGCAGTTACTGAGTCTAGTCCATGGATGTTTGCCATGGCCTACCAGAGTTATCTGTCTTAAAGAGTCCCAAACAATTTGGACTTCTGCAAAACAAACAAAAAAGTGGCCTGAAAAGGGATGGATAGTAATTACTACTTAATATTACCTTGGATTAAAAAAAGACATGAAGGAAAATCCTTTTTGAATGCAATGCTCTTATGTGCTGTAAGTTTTGTCTTGCTAGTTTTTTTTTTTTTTTTAATTTTTTTTTTTTACTTTGGGTTTATTTATTTATTTATTTTTATGGCTGTGTTGGGTCTTTGTTTCTGTGTGAGGGCTTTCCCTAGTTGTGGCAAGTGGGGGCCACTCTTCATCGCGGTGCGCGGGCCTCTCACTATCGCGGCCTCTCTTGTTGCGGAGCACAGGCTCCAGATGCGCAGGCTCAGTAATTGTGGCTCACGGGCCCAGTTGCTCCGCGGCATGTGGGATCTTCCCAGACCAGGGCTCGAACCCGTATCCTCTGCATCGGCAGGCAGACTCTCAACCACTGCGCCACCAGGGAAGCCCCTCTTCTTGCTCTAATAAGAAAAATAAGTTTGTAATTAGATGTTAATGGTATCAATCATCTCTGCCCAAGAAATGTTATTAAAGGGGATCAAGCTACTTAGTCCCTTTATGGCAGTTACTGAGTCTAGTCCATGGATGTTTGCCATGGCCTACCAGAGTTATCTGTCTTAAAGAGTCCCAAACAATTTGGACTTCTGCAAAACAAACAAAAAAGTGGCCTGAAAAGGGATGGATAGTAATTACTACTTAATATTACCTTGGATTAAAAAAAGACATGAAGGAAAATCCTTTTTGAATGCAATGCTCTTTTCTTATGTGCTGAAAGTTTTGTCTTGCTAGTTTTAACAAGAATTAATTAACTGGCGCCTAGAAGAGAGAAGGAAATCATTCCTGATCTTGGCAAGGTCCTAAAACAGTGAGATATGGGCAAATAAAGAATGTTGTCATGATTAGAACCTTGGTGTTCAAAGGAAAAATTATGAAACCTGCATTTATTGAATAAACAATTATACAATATGCCTTACATTTGATTAATACTTCATAATTTCCAAAGTGCTTTAGCATCAGTTTCTTCATTTGTTCCTCACAACAGCCTTATGAAGTAGATATTTATTATGCCCATTGTTCAGAGGAGAAAATTAAAGGTCAGAGAGATTTAGTGGTAGTGCTATTATTTGAACCATGGCTGGTCTGACCCCAAGCCGGTGCTCTTTCCACTGGTGCATGTATTCAGTGTTTGTTTTCTTTTTAATTTTAAATTTTTAAATACAATTATTGGCTATATTCCCCGTGTTGTGCAGTACATCCTTGAGGCTATCTAACACCCAATAGTTTGTACCTCCCACTCCCCCACCCCTATATTGCTTATCTCCCCCCGCCACTGGTAACCACTAGTTGGTTCTCTATATCTGTGAGTCTGCTTCTTTTTTGTTATATTCACTAGTTTGTTGTATTTTTTAGATTCCACATATAAGTGATATCAAACAGTATTTGTCTTTCTCTGTTTGACTTATTTCAGTTAGCATAATGCCCTCTAAGTCCATCCATGTTGCTACTAATGGTAAAATTTTGTTCTTTTTTATAGCTGAGTAGTATTCCATTGTGTGTATATGTGTGCGTGTGTGTGTGTGCACTTGTGTGTACATCTCACATCTTCTTTATCCATTCATTTGTTGTTGGACACTTAGGTTGCTTCTATGTCTTGGCTATTGTAAATAATGCTGCTATGAACATTGGGGTGCATGTATCTTTTTGAATTAGTGTTTTTGTTATTTTTCCGATATATACCCAGGAGTGGAATTGTTGGGTCATATGGTAGTTCTAGTTTTAGAAACGTCCATGCTGTTTTCCACAGTGGCTGTACCAATTTACCTTCCCATTCAGTGTTATTTTTAATGATTTTAACTATTGAAATTAGTTTTTGACCGTGTTCTTCTAGACTAATGAGAAATACATATTTTTTTGGGAAGGGTATCATTTTTTTCACCAAAATCCTTTAGGACCAATAAAGTCAAATAAGTCACTAGGAGACCAGGAGAATGGAAAACATTATTAAAGAGTATAGAAATAAATGTATATTTAATATTTGATAGAGAGTAAACTAAAGGGAAAGGAAAGAATAATGGAAAAATTTTGCCAAAAGGCTTTTCAAAGGGAAAACATATGACTCACTGAAAGATGATGCACTAAATGGAAATGAGATAAATAATGGAAAACTGTAAATGATTAATGCCTTGGTATGTGTGTATTCTGACAAAGACAAAACTGCTTTCACGAGATGAAGCAATATGCCCAGCATTGAAAGGAAATAGGGGAAATGAGCATTAAATTTTAAGTGTCTCCCATAGGTTGTTTTCAAATCCCATAGATGATCACTGGTTTTTTTTTTTTCCCTTGGTTTTGCTTTCGGTTGTCTTGTGAACAGTATCTCTGATTGTGTGCAAATCTTTATTGACAATTTAATGGCTTCCTTTCCCGATTCAAGTCTTGAGACAGTGTCCTTAGCTAGCTAACAGAATATTTCACCTCTCGTGGATGTAAATCGAATGCATGCAGAACACAAGGCAGATGCTGGTTGGATAGCCCGCTCAACTGACCTCCTTGGGAATCCCTCTTGCTCTCCTTTGTCTTGAGCTCTGACCCAGCCATACTCTGAGGCAATGAGATCAAGTGGCTTCGCAGCCAGCAGTCATCAGGCAGAGGAGTGACAGCTGAGCTGCTGGGAGTAAGCTCATCACATAATTCAGTTCCTTTCTTGCTGTGGCCTTAACTTGCCACCCTCTTCTAGGCTTCCCTGCCCTGGCAGACACAGTTGCCACTATCTGGAAAAGCCCTTTGCTTTCTTCTTCTCTTGGCTGGCTCCTGCTGTTTCTTTGAGAATGGGTCCTTTTGCTTTGTTTGGAACCCACTGGCTAAGGTGCTGCCTCGGTGTGCTCCCTCAGCACCTGGTACCCACACACCTCTCCTCACTCCGTGTTGAAGTCATCCGTTCACTCGTGTGTCTTCCCCAGTGTTCTGTGAAAGGCGTGAGCCTGTTGACTGGGCCCAGCACCTGTCTGCTGCTCAGTGCCCACAGGCTGAGGGACTCCATTAGTGACAACCACCCCAAATTATTTCAGACAGATTATTACTGCTGTGATTATTATTACTGTTGTGCAAGAACTTCTAGACAGCAAAGCAAACAGGTGCATTTTAAAGCAAATAATTCTTTGGTCTTAATTCACAAGGCATGGGCATATCCTATTTTATCATGTGATTGAGAAAACCTTTGTTCAAAAAATTCTATTTCCTGTAACATCCTTAGCTTCTGACAGGGGGCAGCAGAGACCATGAAAACAAAGGCTGGCCCTTCAACTGGTAGCTTACAAAATTTTGGAGCCAGACCTTTAACAACTTTCAGCAGGAACTAGCCCATGATAGCTGACAAACCTCACTGTGGAATAAAGACTTTAAGGTAGACTGGCTTTTATTAATAATATTCCTTGAAGGCAATATAAATAATTTACGGGGTTTTTTTTAAAAGAAAAAATAATTTATTTTTAATGCAACTAATCATCTCCCTCGTTTTATTACTGAGTAGGAAAAACTCTCTTCCTCATATGTGTTTCCCCTTTACTACTCACACAGAGCACTTCACTTCTGATACTTTTGGTCACCAAATGTGTGGAGTTTTTTTTCCCTCCCCCCAAGCAATTCACTATGACACCAAATGGGTGTCCTATAAATTCAATTCTGACACTGTCTACCTGGAGATAGCATCAAATCTCACAGGTTAAGAGCTCAGTCCCCACAAGACTGATGCCATGCTCCCAACTTCAGATGCCAATCTCAAGTCCCATGTTGTCACCTGTATTTGTGACCGACTAGCTATAAATTTTTGTTCCCATGGCCCCCTCCTTGGGTTTGATAATTTGGTAGAACGGCTCACAGAATTCAGGGAAACAATTACATTTACTGGTTTGTTATAAAAGGGTACGATAGAGGATCTAGATAAACATCCAGGTGGAAGAGGTGCAGAGCTACCAGGTTCCCTCTGAGTGCACCACTCTCCTAACACCATGTGTCACCAGGCTGGAAGCTTCCCGAAACCCACTTACATTTGGGATTTTTATGGAGGCTCCATCACACGGGCATGATCAACCATTAACTCCATTTCTAGTCTCTCTCCCATTCCTAGAGGATAAGGGATGCGGCTGAAATTTCCAAGCTTCTAACCATGGCTGACTTTTCTGGTGACCATCACCCATCCAGGAGCCCACCAAGCTTTGCCTTCTTTCACCCAGGAAATTCCAAGAGATTTCGGATTCTGCGTCAGGATCTGGGGGCAAAGGTCAATATATTTATTTTCTATTATTTCATAATTACAAAATCTTTAAAAAGATAGGTGCTTATTTTTTTGCTAGTGACTTGTAAAATGATGCTAGAGCATGAGATATTTCCAGTTGGTCTTAGGGAGAGTGTCAAGATTTGCAAATTATTACCAGATGCTGGGGTTACCTTCCCTTTCCCTGCCTTGGGAAAAAAAGACATAAAGTAAAGAAGAAAACAAACAATGAAAGCAATTGAAGTAATAACTAAAGTAAATAGCCGGAGCCTAAATCACCCCTCCCCCACCCATCATGGCATGGGGGCCAGTCTCATGCCTCACGTACTTTTTATGTCTAGTGCCCGGTACAGGGCCAGGCAGGTGCCCAGCAAACGTGTGGAACTGAACAAGCATCTCTGGTCTGATCACATGTAAGTTCTCCAGGGGAGTTTCTGAGTTGTATCTCACATCTAGTTGTCCCATAAATACACAAGGTGAGGAATTTGCATTCGGAAACGTGATCACCCTAGGTCTAACTTCAGGGACTCTGTTAATGTTCTGTTATTTAAAATCATGAAAAGCAGAGTGGGGGAAATAAAAAGGGCGAGATTCCATGTGGTTGCCAGGTGGGTGTGCACAGGCAAGAAACATGCAGGTGGGCTGGGTCTGTTTGGCAGAAAGTTGATGCTCAGTCCACGTGGTCAGCTTGAAACTAGGAATACAAAAGAAATGGGCAGTGTATCCTAAGGTTCTCTGCTGTCCTTCTCCCTCTTAGTCTAGAAATCCTGGGTAGTTCAGCTCTAATTCCCTCATGTCCCTCTTTCCAGCATTGCTGCAGTACCTTTGTTAACTGGAGCTTCCCAATTTTTTATTGTGTTGGTAGTTAGACCTCTTCCCCATCCATGTCTGTTAAATTCTGTTTGTACTTCTTGGAGGCAGATTTGAAAGCTGGGCTCTTGGCAAGTAATAAGAGCCTGGCCATTTCTTTTCATAATAACTCAGAGCCTCTTACATTGGCTTTCATGGTTCATACTGTTTGTAGAAGACAGCCATTCTCTTAAGGGACAGGACAGGTATTAGGAAACCTCTCCTACTAGAAGAGTTAGATGAGACTCAGAGAGGGGACATCCTGGCCCTGCTGGTCACCTAGATTGTTACTGGCAGAACCTCGATGAGAATCATCTCATCCAGACTCCCCTGGGACAACTCATCATGCTCATTCATCAGTGGGGCCTAGTTTAGTGACGGGACAGGGGAGATCCTGAAACATGGGATCAAGGGAGGGCATGCGTATTCAGGTTTAGCACAGTGTCTGGCTCAGTGCTGTCTTCAGTATGTGGTAGACTGCTGTGATGGGGATCGCGGGGTGGCCCAGCCATGGAAGCAGTAGACAGTGTGGAGGATATAAGGGGAAGGCTTTCACTGGAGGCAAACATTTCCACGGAAAGGGATATGGGTGGAGACATACCCAAGGAGATGGTGATCAGGGGAATATTCTTCCAGGGGGACAGGGGATCTTGGGGTGTCTTCTATTGGGCCAGGCCAGGCCTTATTTTATTCCGTTGCCACAACAGCCTTGGAAGTATTATTATGCCCATTTGTCAGCTGGGACTACAGAGTCACAGGGAGGCCAAGTAATTCCCAGGATAGTTGCACTGAAGACCTCTAGGAACTCCATTCACATGAAGTACCATGTGAACGAAGCCCCCTGGAATTATTAGAAGGCAGAGGTCACACCTAGGCTGTTTGGC
Organism: Balaenoptera musculus; assembly: GCF_009873245.2. Classification (NCBI taxonomy): domain Eukaryota; kingdom Metazoa; phylum Chordata; class Mammalia; order Artiodactyla; family Balaenopteridae; genus Balaenoptera; species Balaenoptera musculus. The sequence continues at coordinate 75,332,218 of NC_045791.1, read as the reverse complement.
TCCACAGCCTGGGTTCTTAGCACCTCTTCAAACTGCATTTTCCAGACAACCTTTTCTGGAACCCAGCATTGCCCAGTCAGGCCCTCATTCATGTATGTCTCCAATCTAACAAGAGAGAACATTGCATAGGTTGTAGCTGTTGGGGAGAAAAATGATCTCTGGACTCAGGGTCAGAGGCTGGGGTCGAGTCCAGGCTCTGCTCCTGACCTGTGTGACCTTGGCCAGTCACCTCACCTCTTCACACAGTCATTTGCCATCTGTAACATGAAGAGAAAGGTGTACACTTCTCTCAGGCTTACGGCGAGGACTCTGTGAGATTAATGAATGTGAAAGTGCTTTGTAAGCTGTGAAGTTCTGAGCAAACGTAAGGGTTCGTACAAATCAAGGGAAGAAATGGGGCCAGCAGGCAGCCATTTATTATGTGGGCTGATATGTATGCAGATTATGGACTTTTTATGCTTCATTTGCTTCTGTGAAAAATGTACAAGTGACGATGTCTTGAGTCTGCAAACAGAGGATGGGGCCTTTGTGTGTGCTGCGGATGTTGCAGAGCCCGAGGGAGGGGGCCAGGAAATGAAAACCATGTGGCTCTGAGTTGGGCCTTGAAGCTTCAAGCTTCCCCACAAGGAAGAAGAGAAAAGAGCGTGCTAGATGTTCTTGGGTGATAACAGGGAGAAGTATGAACCCAGCCTAAGTTCCTTGGCTTCTTGTATTTCTCTTGAGCAAATGTTTCTGTTCTTGAGGCAGCTTAACAGCAAAATCACCTTTCATTTGTTGAAATATGACAAAATTGGGCAGAATCAGAGGCTCAGGATGCTGTAAAAATGAGCTATAAAATTTAAATAAGTCTTAAGTGAATTGGCCTCGGGCATTTCCTTGAGTTGAAAAGAAGAGGAATTGTGTGAACGTGGATCTTGCTTTTTCTTACCATCCTCTACTATGGGGGCCATGACTGTATGCAAAAGAGCTCACGCTTACAATTCTAGTCTTTAAGAAGAAAGAGCAAAGAAAGTTCTTTTTAACCCATCATTTCCCCCCCCAACCCACTGTTATAGGAAGCATCTGGCTAGGTTGTCTAGAAAGGCACACTCAAGAACTTCCATCTGTAAAGATCTATAGTCTGAGGGTTGCAAGGTAATGATGTTTATCAGGCTGTGAATAAAGAAAACAGAATGGATACTTGTGAATCGGACGGAGCTACTAGGCAGGACGGAAGTCAAAAGATTTTTGACCTCAATTTGGAAAACTGAATTAGCTAGAAGGATCATAACACATGTGTGCATGTATATGGGGGTGGGGGAGAGGAAGAGAGAGAGAGGTTCTGGGAAGAGAGAAAATTTTAATAACATACAGGTGCTATGATCAGGCATGAACAAAAAATAGCTCTCACATCAAAAATACTGAAGCAGAGGAGAAGTACTGATATTTGTCATATGAAGCTCTCTAAACAGATTAAAACTACATCTCTGAATTAAAGGGGCAGCTTCTCAAACATCTACTTCAGTAGAGAGCTTTCACCCCACGTGACTGAGATTAGCAACAAACCCCTCGTAAAATCAAATTAATGAGATGATCCCTGGTTATTGAGAAAAGGAACAGGAAAAAAGAGGGAAAGTGACTTTTCTCGTAGGAATGGTCAGTGGTTTTATTTTTTTTTTAATTTATTTAATTCACTTTATTTTTGGCTGTGTTGGGTCTTCATTGCTGCGCGGACTTTCTCTAGTTGCGGTGAGCGGGGGCTACTCTTCGCTGCGGTGCGCGGGCTTCTCATTGCGGTGGCTTCTCTTGTTGTGGAGCACGGGCTCTAGGCATGTGGGCTTCAGTAGTTGTGGCACTTGGGCTCAGTAGCTGCAGCACGCAGGCTCAGGAGTTGTGGCGCTGGGGCTTTTTTGCTCCGCGGCATGTGGGATCTTCCCAGACCAGGGATTGAACCCGTGTCCCCTGCATTGGCAGGCGATTCTTAACCACTGCGCCACCAGGGAAGCCCTGGTCAGTGGTTTTACATTCGAATTTTTGAAAAAATTCATTGACTCTTAAGAGTTGGAATAATTTCAGAGATTCTTTCATCCAACTCCCCTCAGATGAGTAAACTGAGACCCAGAGAGATTCAAAATCTCGCCCAAGGCCCACGATGGGAAAGGGGCTGAGCTAGTCTACGCTCCAGGCCTCTGTCTGCACCCTGGATAAAAAATCACATTGGTGAGGCTTCCTCCTGAGGCTGGGACTTAGGATGTGGGGGCAGTTGCTCTGGGATAAAAAGAGGCCTCTTTTAATATTCCCTCGTTTTAAAAGTTTGAGTTTAACATCTGCTACAGAGAGAGGAAAATAAATTCCACTGACTTCCTTTTTCATTTTCTTTTATTTCTCATTTAAGAGTGGAGGTGGAAAGAGGAGCTCGAAGTTGAAGACAGTAATATGAGCCATGAAAACACTGTGTGATCCACAATTAGAAAGTGAAATGCTTTACAGATGCCACCAAAAAAAAAAAAAAAGAAAGAAAAGAAAAAAGAAAAAGAAAAGAGGAAAAGGCAGTCTTGAACCAGGGTACATCTCTTCACTTTCCACATCAACCAGGTAAAAGGAATCAAATGCTAATAAACCACATGTCCGCTAGAATCCTTCTTGAGTATTTATTCACTTGGCACAAGTGACAGTAGTAGACTATATGTAACATATGTTTTTTATTCAGAAGATTTCTGTGTTTCTTCATTCTAGTTCTGAGCTAATCAAAGTGGACATCCGTGTCCTGGAGGTTCTTTCTTCACAAATCTAGAATCAGACTCGGAATTCCAAGCATCGAGAGGGGCTGGTATGTGACTAGTTGCTGTCAAAGTACTGGGACTCAAACTTGCCGACCTAGTCAAAGCAGATGTAAGTTCATTTTTGGGTTTGTCCATCTCTTTACACCAGGTACTCACCCCCTCCCTATTCAAATTCTCCCTATAGTTAGCTATCTTTCCCAAAAGGCACTTTAAAAAATTAAACCAAAACAAATCTAAGAGAAACCTGAAAGATCAGGATAGATGCTCCTTGATGATATCCTGAAGGGATTTATAGTATCATCGATATTTCCCAATTATTACTGAACTTGGACTGGTATGCTTTGTTCATTTTAGATTACGTCATAATAATGGGTATTTTATTTCCCTAGAATATTGGTGACTTAAAGTGTTTCAGTTAAAAATTCATTTGGCCACAAGTAACAGAAAACCCAGTTTACAGAGGCTTAACACGTGAGTTTCAATTTCTTTTTTTTTTTTTTTTTTGGCTGTGCAGCTTGCGGGATGTTCTCCGTGACCAGGAATTGAACCTGGACCACGGCAGTGAAAGCCTGGAATCCTAACCGCTAGGCCACCAGGGAACTCCAAGTTTCAATTTCTTGCTCAACAGGAAGTCTGGAAGTAGGCATCTGGTGGTGTTGTTTTGGTGGCTAAAGATGGTGGCCATTGTCCTGATAAATCTCTTGGCCTTCCCTCTTAGTTGCAGTACATCAAATAGTAGTCAGCATGCCCAAATACAAGGCAGGAAGAAGCAGGGAAAGGGGAGGCCGGCTACGTCCAAACTTTTCTATCCAGAAAGCCAAATCTTTCTCAGACCATGCTCCCAAGCATATTTCTGCTTATGCCTCATTGGCCGGAAGTGGGTCATATGGCCCCTCCACTTGCATAGGAAGGTAGAAGAGGAAGAAAAGATTATAATGATTAGTTTAGGCCAATTTTGATCCACCTGAGACTACTGGGCACATTGCTTCTCTGAAACAAATCAGGGTTCAGTCAGCAAGGTAGAAGGTGGAGGGTGGTGGTGGATTTTGAGTAATCACTAGCAGCGAGGATCATAAATTGGCGTTTTAACTTAATACATTTATAAGTGTAATTTTTACTGTTAATAGCAAACAAAGATATTTAAAATGCAGAGAGTTTTACTACATTATTTCCTCTTGCTTCTTTACCTCTGTCTTGATGGTCTTATAGTTTCCATATAATTTTCTTTGAAATGGCCTTTGGCATCTATTTTCTTAAAAAAAACATTGTTAAGCCAAACCCCAGTTTTGCCTCCAGAGTTCTGACATGCGCAGAACTACATTAGTTTCCTGGTACATATATCTTCATGAACAGCTGGAAGTAATTTTCAACCTAAGCATTTCGTATTTCATGGATGGGTGAAATTTACAATAACTTTTGAAGCAACTATTCTAAAACTCATGCATCTTTGATTGGATGCTTGACTAATCCCATCCATTTCATTGGTGCTAAAATATTTTAAAACTCTAAAAATGTCCTTACACGGGTTGTAAAAGAGATACAAGAAAGGCACAAAGAAAAAAAAAATCTTGTCTTCTCTGGTGCCTCACAGTACATTCAGTCTATTCTCTACACAACAGCCAAAGTGATCCTGCAAAAGGAAAAGTAGGCCATGTCACACTCCTGGTCTCAGTCCTCCAATGGCTTCCCATCATCTTTGATGAAATCCAAAGTTCTTACAATGCCTTTCTGGGCTCTGTGTGACCTGGGCCCTGCCTGTCTCTCATATTTTCTATCCCTTCTCACTCTGTGTGGCTGCAATGTCCTTCTTTTTTGTCCCCCAAGTAAGCCAATCATGTTTTCATCTCAGGCCCCTGCCCTTGCCTTTCTTTTGACCTGGAATTCTCTCTTCTTGGGTATTTGTGTGGTTTTTTGCTCCTACTATTCAGGTCTCTGCTCACATGTCACCTCAGAGAGCTTTCTCTTGACCACCCTGTCTTAAGTATCACCTCCCTCCATCATTCTCTATCTGCGAACCTGCTTTATTTTTCTACAAGGCCCTTATTATAAGCTGACATTATATTACGTATTTATTGGTTGACTGACTTATTTATTATGTGTTCCCTACTAGAATGTGAGCTCAACAAGGGTACGAACTTGGTTTGGTTTACTTCTTTATCCTCAGTGCCTAAAATGGTATCTGGTACCAGTAGGTATGCAATAAATATTAATAACTATTTGTCAGATGAATGAATAGAAGTTATAAAAAACTGGTTCTACTATCACATATTCAGAAGACTAATGAGTTGGTCAGAGCTAGTTATGCAGTTGTGTTTTTTTTCCACGTCTATACTGGTATTTTATTTAATTCGCAAATACAAAACTTAATAAAAATGCTCAATTAAATCAAAGGATATTACATTGAAATGTGGTTCTTCTTGAACCATTCACTCAACAAATACTTACTTTGTGCCTCTCCTTTAAGGAAGTACCAATGTTTTTTCATATTTAACGTGTTACCTATTTATTTCCCTATTAGAGTTAACTCTAAATAAACTATTAATAAAAGGGACCAGGAGAAAGGTTCCTAAATGTTCCTGAGGACTCAGTTTTTGGCCCTATATCATGAACATGTTTTATTGATGATGCAAATGAAGCTATTGAAGGCTCTTTGGCAAATTTAGTAAATGAAAGGGAACTACTTACCTCAGTGATGTTATAGAATTAGGATCCTAAAATGTCTTGACCAGCCAGAAGTAATGAGATATCCCACCAAAGAAAATAAATCAACTGACAAGAGGACTTGTAAGAGGTGAACTGAGATTTAACAGCAATATATTGGGAAAAGATTTAGAATTATAATCACTGTGACTCAATAGTGTGCTGTGGTTATCACTAAAATGAATGCAAACTTAGACAACCAAATATAATCATATTACTGTGTTATTAATATCTAACATATTATATGTATATTGTCAGATAAAAAAACAAATCCAGACTTAGGAAGGAGACACTTTATTTGAAAAGGATTATTGCCAGGAGGGGAAAGAAATTACTATATTGCAATAGGGGGAAAGCTTTGACCATGAGATCTGCAAGCTTCTCAAAAATCAGGCAAAAAGATTTTTCTTTTGTAGAGAATAGTAAGCAAAGAAACAGGTGTAGGTGAGTGAGAAGAGAGGTGGCATGATCAGGTAGCAGTTCAGAGCATGTTCTGAGGCCAGTTTCTTTTTTTTTTTTTTTTAATTAATTAATTTATTTATTTATGGCTGTGTTGGGTCTTCGTTTCTGTGCGAGGGCTTTCTCTAGTTGCGGCAAGCGGGGGCCACTCTTCATCGCGGTGCACGGGCCTCTCACTATCGCGGCCTCTCTTGTTGCGGAGCACAGGCTCCAGATGCGCAGGCTCAGTAATTGTGGCTCACGGGCCCAGTTGCTCCGCGGCATGTGGGATCTTCCCAGACCAGGGCTCGAACCCGTGTCCCCTGCATTGGCAGGCAGATTCTCAACCACTGCGCCACCAGGGAAGCCCTGAGGCCAGTTTCTTCTTAGCAGGGGCTGTATGCTGGCTCAGGCTGAGGAGGGCTAAAGTTTGGGACCCTGGAGGAAAAGTTTTTCGTTAAGCTTTTTGGAGAAGCTTAACCAAAACTTATTTGGGAAGAGCAGTTCAGCTAATCATTTATGAGGCAAAGAATGGGAATTTTGGGGGGTCTATGTTTGGCCTTGTAAACAAGGGAGGGCATATGTGAGTCTTATTGACGTCGTATTGGGGAAAGGCGGTTCTTTGCAGTAAACTGTTCTTCAGAACACAAAGAGGGGAGTTTTTTTTCCTTTTTCATAAAGAAATATATATATTAAAAAATTGTTTATTGGAGTATAGTTGATTTACAGTATTATATTAGTTTCAGGTATATGGTATAATGAAATGATTCTGTATTTTTACAGATTATACTCCATTTAAAGTTATTACAAAATAATGCTATAATTCCCTGTGCCATACAACATATCCTTATTTCTTATCTATTTTATACATATCAGTTTGTATCTCTTAATCCCATACTACTATCTTGTCCCTCCCACAAGAGGGGAGGTTGCTTTCCATGGTGACAGGGCTTAGGTAAAATTCAACATTTATACAATATATAAGTTATATAATGCATAATGTACAAATCATAATTATATTATAGTATAAAGTTATTATATAGAAAATATTATAAACTATACAAAACACAAATAAAAAACATAATGCCTATAACATATATAATATTATATATACATTTATGTATATATATGCACAAACACATATAATAGCTAGTATAATATAATTAATGCCAGCTGCCTCTTTCGTATCAGAGAGGTGACAGTCAAGCTTTACTTTAGTCAGCTAACTGGTGGTTCAGAAGGGCAAATATGGCTTACATGCTCCAATATTATTTGGCCAGCACATGGGTTTCAAGTTTTAATTATGAAAGCCTTATGTCAGGGGTTAAGTCCAGCTCCTATCACTCCTTATGTCTTTACACTGGGCCGTAGCCACACATTTACGTTTAGTAGGGTCTGGTCCCTGGGAGTATCTGAATTTGCAACCCCTAATCAAGAGTATTGTGGGCCCACCCTTTGAGGAATGTGGACAAAGTAGATCATAGTCAGGAAACACACACACACACACACACACACACACACACACGGATGGCAAGGTATGAGAAGTTCGGAGATTTAGTCTAGAGAGTATGAGGCAGGGTAAGGATGAGAGAGGCCATCACAATTATCTCCAAATACTAGAATAGTTGCCATGTGGAAGAATTAGACTTGTTCTGTTTGGTCCCAGAAGGGTAGTAGTAGGACAAGTGGGAGGAAGTTGCAGGGAAATAGATTTGTGTGTCAGCATAAGGAAACCCTTTCTAACAGAGCTGCCTTCAGAAAGTGGGGCTCTCCCTGTCACTGTATGCTTTGCTGCAAAGCTTCATTGTGGAGCTGCAGGAGGGGATCTGACTATTGAATGGGTGTGTTGGAATAAGGAGTATTGAAGTTTCTTTCCCACTGTCAGACTCTCTGATTCTGTGAAATAAAGTAAAACCCCATTATTTTGGCCTTCATTGATTTATTGATTGTTGATTGGTTTTATAAATTTATTTATTTATTTACTTTTGGCTGCGTTGGGTCTTTGTTGCTGTGCGCGGGCTTTCTCTAGTTGTGTCGAGCAGGGGCTACTCTTCGCAGCGGTGCACAGGCTTCACATTGCTGTGGCTTCTCTTGTTTCAGACCACGGGCTCTAGGCACACGGGTTCAGTAGTTGTGGCTCATGGGCTCTAGAGCACAGGCTCAGTAGTTGTGGCACACGGGCTTAGTTGCTCCTCAACATGTGGGATCTTCTCCAACCAGGGCTCGAACCCGTGTCCCCTGCATTGGCAGGTGGATTCTTAACCACTGCACCACCAGGGAAGTCCCAAAGCCTTCACTGATTTAGAATTAGTATAAATCCTGTTAGTGGGGCAGGATGAATTTTTTCTTTATAATATTTTATGATATATTATTATTTTCTAATATATAATAAATGTTTTCTATAACACTAGGAAAAAAGTTTTAACTACCGAAAGTCAACTAATAAAGTAATAGTTTATTGTTGATTATGTATATGACACTATTCTGAGAGTTTTATGGAACAATAACAGAATATAGAGGGAAAATACATTCCCCTGGTAAAGACATGGTTATATGGGAAGATCTGATAACCCCATGAAGCAATAAGAGAACCAGAAGTTATATTTATTTACGTCTTATATATTTACAACATCAAGTGAAATTAGACAATAATAATGTGCTAATTGTCAGGAAAACTCATTAAGAGTAAGAGGTGACCAGGTGAATATAGTGAGCATGGTTTACGAACAAAATATCAGAACACAAATCAAAGATTACTAAGTAAGTATTTGAAATCAGGCTGTTAGAAAAAAAAAAGTCTATAATAACTAAACAAACACATTGAAAAGAGTCATCATGGACAACTTTAAGTAGGAGGAATGTCTTGTGTTTGTCCTTGACTGTTGGCTGTGAGAACAAAGCAGCTGGAGGGCAGTTTAGAGGTGGGAATGAGGAGGGTGGGGATCGGGGATGTCGTGCAGAGTGTCCACTTGAGGGAGGTGCACGCCAGGAGTGGAGGGGGATAGGTTATTGGATGGGCTCCCTGTGACATTGAAAACAGGTAGGGAGGTTTGCGATCAGTGCAGTAGGGAGCCAAAACATAAAATGGCGTGAGAAATTTTAAAAGAGCAGTTTCTAGTTCATTCACCAGATATTCATTGAGCACTTTACTGCACACCAGGCATGTTCAAGATGCTGAAGATCCCCGTACCCTCAAGGATTTACAATTAAATGGGTGAGAATGACAAGAAAACAGCATTATAATTCCACGTCGTGAGTCCTGGAGAGAGAGCAGAGGCTGCATGTAGTGCAGAAGAGAGTTGGGTGGGGTTAGCCCCACTCCAGGTGGCAACTGGTGTAATGCCATGGAAGGCCTTCAGGTGAAATAATAGCTGAGCTGTGTTTTGAAAGACAGGCATAAGAGGTTTGGAGGACAAGCATGTTAGCAAAGCGAGCAGCACATGCAAAGTGACCTGGAGAATAAGTGGGGAGTGGCTGTAGTGCAGGACACAGTGAGGTGACAGGTGAGGGTGAGAGGTGGGCCTGGCCAGGTGAAGAAGGGACTTAACATAATACCAATAACAGTGAATTCGTTTTTTTTTTCTTCTGTTTTTTGTTTTAGGGTAAATCAAGCCATAGGAGTGAATGAGACTGTGGAATGACTGAGAAGTGAGAAGGGAAAAGAGGGTAGCCTGGGGAGCCCCCTGATTTCCTTTTTTTTTTTTTTTAATTTTTTATTTTATTTTATTTTTTATTTATTTATTTTTGGCTGCGTTGGGTCTTCGTTGCTGCGCAGGGGCTTTCTCTAGTTGTGGCGAGCGAGGGCTACTCTTTGTTGCGGTGCGCAGGCTTCTCGTTGTGGTGGCTTCTCTTGTTGCAGAGCACGGGCTCTAGGCGCACGGGCTTCAGTAGTTGTGGCACATGGGCTCAGTAGTTGTGGCTCACGGGGCTCTAGAGCGCAGGCTCAGTAGTTGTGGTGCACGGGCTTTGTTGCTCCACGGCATGTGGGATCTTCCCAGACCAGGGCTCGAACCCGTGTCCCCTGCATTGGCAGGCAGATTCTTAACCACTGCACCACCAGGGAAGCCCTGGTTTCCTTTCATATACAGATAATCATCTCCTGCATACTGACCATCTGCTGTCAAAGCAAATTCCAGTGGACCTAGCTTTAAATCTACATACCAAGGTAACAAATTATTCATTTTCTTGTTTTTGTTTTTACTACTGAGAATTGGTAATATTTCTATTAAGGTTAAAATGCCTTCCCAGGATTGGTTAAGTAAATGTGGCATAGTCTTACACTAAAATACTTATTCTTAAAAATGATGCCATAGGACAATATCTAATGACGTGGGGAATCGTTCATGTTTTTTTTTTTTTTTTTTAAATTTTATTTATTTATTTATTTATTTATGGCTGTGTTGGGTCTTCGTTTCTGTGCGAGGGCTTTCTCTAGTTGTGGCGAGCGGGGGCCTCTCTTCATCGCGGTGCGCGGACCTCTCACTGTCGTGGCCTCTCTTGTTGCGGAGCACAGGCTCCAGACACGCAGGCTCAGTAGTTGTGGCTCACGGGCCTAGTTGCTCCGCGGCATGTGGGATCTTCCTGGACCAGGGCTCGAACCCGTGTCCCCTGCACTGGCAGGCAGATTCTCAACCACTGCGCCACCAGGGAAGCCCCGTTCATGTTTTATAAGTGGGAAAAAAAAAAGGCGGCTATCTATGATCTTATTTTTTTAAAAAGAAAAACAAACAAACAAAAAGATTACTCATTCCTTCCTTCTGAGTCTCATTTTCCTCTTCTGTAAAATAAAAGTATTAGATTAATGATGTCTACGACGCCCTCTAATTATAAAACTCTGTGACCTAGAAAGAATACCGTGTTTTCCATTTGCCTTCCTATGTGTTCTCTCTTCTTCTTTGCCGTTTTACAGATCTGGAAAATAAATAATAGTTCAGTAATAAAATATTTATTTTATATAGCATTATTTAATCTTGAAAAATTCTGTTATCTATTAGTAGGTTGTATGCTATGTAGAGATAAGGATTTGAGTATTTATTGCATACTTAAAACGTTGCTAAATATTAAGAAGTCTACAAAGAAATTCTGCCTTCAAGGAGTTTATGACCCAATTGGAAAGGAATGGAGATTCATGTATATACTGGTGAATAAAAATAATAAGTGATAAAAAACAGTACCAAAATTATACATTTCATCACTGCATAGAAACCAGAGAAGGACCCATGATCTTAGCATATACACAGATTTACTCCTGAGGTGACTTAATCAACAGAGGCCCCACCAGGACCACTGAAGCCCCACCAGCCCTCCCAAAGCTTTGAGGTTCTGGTGAGGACGGCCATCCCACAGGCTGACTGCCCCCCACTGCACAGCTGGAGGAAGCTGGCCTGGCCTGTAGGATACTCATCTTTAGCCCTCCTCACTCCCTGAAGAGGATCCTGCCTTCTGTATCTCTCCTCCCAGCCTTACCCACTACTCCTCCCTCAGCACAAAGCCAGGTGTGGACCGTGCCTCTGGGCCTCCTGCTGCCAGGTGCTGAAGGATCTCATGCTAGGGAATAATAGTTGCTGATTTTTACGGCGTCATCAACCAAGAGCAGAGAAATAGCAGCAAGGTCTGCCCTTCACAGGTGATTTCCCTTTTCCCTTCCCCAAGTTTGTTACCACAAGGGCAGGGCCTATTTATTTACTCTTAGGCCTGCTCAGAGGAGCAAAGATTAATTACTAATAGCTCACTGGCTTATCTTGATTCCTAAAGTAGTAATCTAAATATTGTGGCTAGGTCTTGTTAACCAGTAAGAAATTATCTCAAATGTACTCCAAACAATATATTTGAAACTAAAACATAAGAATGACTCTAACTTCTTTTTACCAGGCCAGATTACAATAGCTAAAATCTTAAAATACCCACTCTATATAATTATATGAGTTCTTCATTTGTATTTATATTTATATAAGTAACATTTATTTATATTTATTATATATTTTTAAAAAAGTTTATAATAATAAAAATGCCAGAAGTCTGTAGAAAAATGAGCAAAGGACTCAAAGAGAGTGAGTAAACCATGTGGTTAATAAGCAAATATAAACATGCTTAACTAATGAGGAACTGAAGAAATGCAAAATAAAACAAAGTGACATTTTTAGCTACTGGTAAAGATTGGTAAAGATTTAATTTTTGGTTTTTTTTGCTGAGTTGCATGGCTTGTGGAATCTTAGTTCCCCAACTGGGGCTCGAACCCCGGCCCCTGGCAGGGAAAGTGTTAAGTCCTAACCACTGGACCGCCAGGGAATTCCCAAGGTTTAAATGTTGATGAGAATATGAAGAAAGATACTTTCATACACTATTGCTTAAATTATAAATTAATAAAAACTTTCTGGAAGGTAATATATGTTCAGTTAAAAAAACCTGTATACCATATTTCCTAGACATTCTATTTCTAAGAATTTTAAAGGAAATAATTAGACAAAGGCACAAAGATGTAACTACAAGCATGTTCACTGTAATAATATGTATAATAGTGAAAAATAGTACTGAATGAGCATTAATATAAGATGAGGAGGCATATTTTAAAGACACAGACAGTGTTCGGCTTACCCATTAGCTATAAATTGTGATGATATTTTCCATAAAGTCTTTGCTGAGCATTAGATAATTGGGGCAGAAAGGTCAGTGAGAAATATCTCAACTGCTTTACCATGGTGACTATGTAATATGCACTTAATGGAAACGCAACTTGCCAAAATATATAACTCTCTCCCACAGTCCTAGAGCCTATTTGTTTTTTAGTAAAGAACGTTTTCAACTCAGAAATGGTAAATTTAGTACAAGGCTTTCAGTTGTTTTGGAGGGGGAAAGAAGAAACCCTAAACGGATTCAAAGAACACAGGGACTAGAATTTCTATTGAAACCAGATGTTCTCATTGTGGTTGTATTTTAATGGTTATCAACAGTCAAACCTTAAAACCCACATCTTCAACATGGCCTGGCTAATGTGAGTCATCCACTAATGACTGGGCAAGTTACAATTGCCCTCCATATCCAGGGGTCGGCATCCATGGGTTCAACCAATTGGGGATAGACTATGTTAATGTTGTTGCTAACTTATACTATGAGGTTAGGCCTACTATGGTTGTGTCTGTATTGAATAGGTACAGACATTTTTCTTGTCATATTCCTTAAACAATACAGTATAACAACTATTTCATAGCATTTACAGTGTATTAGTAATCAATTATAAGTAATCTGATTTAAAGTATATGGGAGGTGTGCATAGGTTATATGCAAATACTATGCCATTTTTATGAGACTTGAGCATTTGAGGATTTTGCTATCTGTGGGGGGTCCTGGAACCAGTTCCCTACAGATACTAAGGGATGTTTGTGGCTTTTTTTTTTTCTTTCTGTGCATGAGAAACAGATTACTATACTGGCAGCTTTTGTTTGTGAAGAATTTGCTATGTGCTGGTCCCCATGTGTAAGCATCTATCCATCTTATTGCATTTAATTCTAAGAAACTTATAGGACCAAGTGTTTTCTGCATTATATAAATGAAAAAGTTGAGAGTGTGAGAAGTTAATGGCTTGCTTAAGGTCATCCAGCAGGGATTCAGGCCCATGGCAGACTACAGCCTGGCTCATGTTTTCCACATCGTACAGTCTTTCCATGTTGTACAGGGAAGGACAGATGTAGAAGAAAGGGCCATAGCAGGTCTGATATTCAACTGGTAAACACCAATGTGGCCACAATGATTTTCTAAATGTTAAAATATTTCCATACTAATTGGTAAATAGCTGCTATTCTTAGCCCCTCCCTGCCCCCAGTGCTCTTCCACTTCCCTCCTACGAGACCCCTGCCCCGTCCCCCCAAACATGCAGCAACTAGAGGGGCCACACCTGGCCCAAGAGGGGGCTTCCGGGGGCCTTCTGTTTGGGCAGCGTGGTGGTTATTAAGTCTCTGCACATCACCCCTGAAGAGAGGAAATCTCTAGTGAGGATAGGGCAGAGACAGCAGCTCTGGAAGTTACAGCTTTGTTTGTCATGTGCCATCTCTAGCTACTCTTTTTTATACATTAAAAGTTTCCTTCCCATCAGTTATGAGTCGATCCCATGTTCACTCTTTGCTGCCCCCCAGGGACCCATGCATGAGGTCTGGGCTTTCCATACAGCCTCTTCCTTCCTGGTGGCATTATTTCCTCACCTTCTGCTCAGCACTGTCAGCTCCAGGGCACAGCCAAACGTGATTGTGGAACTTGGGGGGGATTTCATCAAATCTAAGGCATCGCTGACTGAGGTTCACCATTATTTTATGTATCAGAAAGAAAGAAAAAACCTGCCAACTAAACTGTGACCCAAGAAGTGCTGTGCCATTATGATTCAGTCTCACTAACGTCTTGTTGCTTTGAAATTTCTTTCATCTATTCTGAAGGATTTGGCAATGTCTCTGCCATGATAGGCAATCCTTCTGTATATTTCTCTGTAACAAAACGTAAGCTAGATTCATCTACTTGTGGGTGTCTTCCTTTTTTAGGTTCTATAAAGGCTGTGGTTGGTTTACTGCTTTGCTAAAATATGTAAATGTGGTCGTTACTCCTAAGAGGATTATTTGTATCTTTAATACCAAATTCACGTTCTACTGTTGTTTCTATTTTCTGTGTGTGTTTCTGCTGAAACTTTTCATATTAGTGTTGAATCATAATGTAATCATTCTGCAGACTTTTCTTTTTTTTGTTGTTTTTTTTCGGCTGCATTGGGTCTTCGTTGCTGTCACGGGCTTTCTCTAGTTGCGGCGAGCGGGGGCTACTCTTCGTTTCAGTGCACGGGCTTCTCATTGCAGTGGCTCCTCTTGTTGTGGAGCATGGGCTCTAGGCATGCGGGCTTCAGTAGTTGTGGCACGCGGGCTCAGTAGTTGTGGCTCGCGGGCTCTAGAGCGCAGGCTCAATAGTTGTGGTGCACGGGCTTAGTTGCTCCACAGCATGTGGGATCTTCCCGGACCAGGGCTCGAACCCATGTCCCCTGCATTGGCAGGCAGATTCTTAACTACTGCGCCACCAAGGGAGTCCTGCAGACCTTTTCTTTTCTTTTTTTTTTTTTTAACATCTTTATTGGAGTATAGTTGCTTTACAATGATGTGTTAGTTTCTGCTTTATAACAAAGTGAATCAGCTATACATATACATATATCGCCATATCTCCTCCCTCTTGCATCTCCCTCCCACCCTCCCTATCCCACGCCTCTAGGTGGTCACAAAGCACAGAGCTGATCTCCCTGCTCTATGCAGCTGCTTCCCACTAGCTATCTATTTTACATTTGGTAGTGTATATATGTCCATGCCACTCTCTCACTTTGTCCCAGCTTACCCTCCCGCCTTCCCACATCCTCAAGTCCATTCTCTACATCTGTGTCTTTATTCCTGTCCTGCCCCTAGGTTCTTCAGAACGTTTTTTTTTTTTTTTTAGATTCCATATATATGTGTTAGCATACGGTATTTGTTTTTCTCTTTCTGACTTACTTCACTCTGTATGACAGTCTCTAGGTCCATCCACCTCACTACAAATAACTCAATTTTGTTTCTTTTTATGGCTGAGTAATATTCCATTGTATATATGTGCCACATCTTCTTTATCCATTCATCTGTCGATGGACACTTAGGTTGCTTCCATGTCCTGGCTATTGTAAAAAGAGCTGCAATGAACATTGTGGTACATGACTCTTTTTGAATTATGGTTTTCTCAGGGTATATGCCCAGTAGTGGGATCTGCAGACATTTTAAATGTGATTAAAACATATAACTATCAACAGTGCATATCACTCAATTAAGGTGACAATAATGTGAGCAGCTAGGACCAAGTTCTCGCAAGCACAGGCAGGGACAACTCTGTCATGATTACTGCCTGGCCAACAGTGATTATAAGATGTATCCTGATTTCAAAGATTTTAAATGTGAAAATATATGCATCTTAGGACTGATTGAACTACGCCTTGTTTATTTGAGGTCAATCAGTTGAACTTTGCAGATGCAAAGACTGAGATTCAGAGCAGTTGAGCACTTTAAGATCACAACCTCATAATTGATGGAGCCTGGAATTCTGAGCCATGTCTGACTCCGAAACCTATGCTTCTTTCCATATAAATTGATTATCCAAATGCGGAGAAAAGTCAGTCCTATATGAATATCAAGGACATTATTGATGCTTTACCTTGTGTCCCCAGCAACATTTACCAGTACTGTGTTCCCATCTACAGCCTCTGGGGGCTTCGCTCTTAATAACTGGAACGTGCAGCCTTCTTTAGAGAACTACCCTAGGGCTACCGAAGCAGCTTGAACTGGACCTTCCCAGAGCTGAAAGGTAATGGGAGTTTTCATGCCCTCAGGGCAGCCGAAAAGCAATGACTGACTAATGCAGGAGTAGAAACTAATGCAGGAGTAAAAACTAATGCAGGAGTAGAAACTAATGTAGGAGTAGGAAGCTCAGCTCCTTTGCCTTGAGGCTGGACAGATTCTGTGAGGTAACTGACCCTCCAGAGTTTCCCTCAGGATCAGGCTAAGGCTGGGACTTCACCAGCCTGGCCTGGCTTTTTCCCTTTCCCTAACCTGCTTCCCAATTCTTGTACTGCTTTCTCCTGGGAGCTTTTCCTTAATAAGTCAATTGCACACAAATCCTCATCTCAGGGTCAGCTTCTGGGAAACCTGACCCAAGACAACACAGAAATAAGTGAATAAGGCAGCATCATATATGGCACCATAATGCCAATGGCATATGCTAATTGAGTCCAGCCTTCATCACCCTTCCAGTCCTGGGGCAAGCCCTATATTTCCTGAATCTCACTGTTACAGTTCTGATGGAGTAACTCAACTTCCAACTTCAAGTTCTAGGAGCTTTAGGTCTAGTTAAGACCTGCCCACTTTGGGTCCCAGGTGAGCTCCCTTTGGACTCCTAGTCCTAATGATGATCTTTCCACATTCCAGCATCAGCTACTGGGGTGGAGGCTCTCTGAAACAGCCCTTGGGAATCCTGTTTTCATTCTTGTCACTATTCAGGCCCAAACCTAGATTATTCTGGAGACTGTGTCCCTGCGTGCCACTTTTGGGATCAGTAAACTCTGAATTTTCTTTCTCTTTTCTTCATCTAAACATTATGTTTGGAGTCACACAGTACTGGAATTGCAAGAGCTCTGAAAAATCATCAGGCCAACCAGAGAGGGGAAGTGACAAGCTCAAGATCAAAAAAAGAGCTGGGGGGACTTCCCTGGTGGCACAGTGGTTGAGAATCTGCCTGCCAGTGCAGGGGACACGGGTTCGATCCCTGGTCCGGGAAGATCCCACATGCCGCGGAGCAACTGGACCCGTGAGCCACAACTACTGAGCCTGCGCGTCTGGAGCCTGTGCTCCGCAACGAGAGGCCGCGATAGCGAGAGGCCCGCGCACCGCGATGACGAGTGGCCCCCGCTCGCCGCAACTGGAGAAAGCCCTCGCACAGAAACGAAGACCCAACACAGCCAAAAATAAATAAATAAATTTATAAAAAAAAAAAAGAAAAGATTATTTTTAGGCCAGGACAGTCTTTTTTGGGTAGAAAGGACCTACAAGGATTTTATCATGCATCATCATTGCCTCTTACTCCTGGGGGTAGAAAGGGCCACAGAGGGTGAAAGATTACCTCAGTGGTGCTGAACAGAAAATTTCAGACTGGTTGATTAAGATTACATTTCTGGTGAGGGTCAAACTGCAGTTAGGTTAGGTATTAAATCTAGGTTTGGGGGACTTCCCTGGTGGTCGAGTGGGTAAGACTCCGCGCTCCCAATGCAGAGGGCCTGGGTTCGATTCCTGGTCGGGGAAATAGATCCCTCACGCATGCCACAACTAAGAGTCCGCATGCTACAACTAAAAGATCCCATGTGCTGCAACTAAAAAAAAAACCCAGAAAGATCCCACATGCCGCAACAAAGATCCCACGTGCCGCAGCTAAGACCCAGCACAGCCTAAATAAATAAATATTTTTTTTAAAAAAAGTGAATTTAGGTTTGGTATCATGGGCTTTAGCACAAGCAATGCCATTTTGGGCCTGTGGGTTTTTTTTGTTTGTTTGTTTTTTAATTAATTAATTTATTTATTTTTGGCTGCATTTGGGTCTTCATTGGTGCGCACGGGCTTTCTCTACTTGCCGCGAGCGGGGGCTACTCTTCGTCGCGGTGCGCAGGCTTCTCATTGCGGTGGCTTCTCTTGTTGCGGAGCACGGGCTCTAGGTGTGTGGGCTTCACTAGTTGTGGCACATGGGCTCAGTAGTTGTGGCTCGCAGGCCCTAGAGCGCAGGCTCAGTAGTTGTGGCGCACGGGCTTAGTTGCTCTGCGTCATGTGGGATCTTCCCGGACCAGGGCTCGAATCTGTGTCCTCTGCATTGGCAGGTGGATTCATAACCACTGTGCCACCAGGGAAGCCCGGGCCTGTGGTTTTTGTCTTTAACAATGTCTTCTGAGAACTGCAAGATCCATGCAGCTGTCTGAATGACGTCACATACATTATTTATCCTCCCTGAGTTTCAGTTACTCTAGTTATACAATGGTTATAACAACACTTCTCTTTCCCAGCTCATATAAGGGAGATCACCTGAGATCATTTATGAGAAAGCATTTTGTTTTAAGTTGAAGTATAGTTGATTTACAGTGTTTCAGGTGTACAGCAAAGTGATTCATTTATATATATATATATATTCTTTTTCAGATTCTTTTCCATTATAGGAAAGATATTTAATATAGTTCCCTGTGCTATACAGTAGGTCCTTGTTGTTTATTTATTTTATATATAATAGTGTGTATCTCTCAATCCCAAATTCCTAATTTATCGTTCTCCTTTGGTAGCCATAAGTTTGTTTTCTATGTTGGTGAGTCTATTTCTGTTTCATAAATAAGTTCATTTGTATCATTTTTTTAGATTACACCTATGATATCATATGATATGTGTCTTTGTCTGACTTACTTCACTTAGTATGATAATCTCTAGGTCCATCCATGTTGCTGCAAAAAGCATTATAACATTCTTTTTATGGCTTAGTAGTATTCCATTGTGTATATATACACAAATGCCACATCTTCTTTATCCATTCATCTGTCGATAGACATTTAGGTTGAAAGCATATACTTACAATGTGTTACCTTCTCTTTGGTCCTTGCTTTCTGCTGGGTGATATTGGGCCTTAATGAATGAATTAGATAAACCATTTTCCTAAACTTCAATCACTCATATGCCACCTTCATGATTTTTACTGTAGCCTCATATTATACATACTATCATCAGTTTAACATTCATATTTAAATAAACTGACTAGGTAAATTTAAATATATTATTTAAATATATAAATTGCTAGGTAAGTCAATTTAAATTATTTTAAACAATAATATCTGTGAAAACCCAGGTTTGAGGTGCTAGTTACATTTCTTCCTAATATATATTAAAAATAAGTGTATAGGGGCTTCCCTGGTGGCGCAGTGGTTGAGAGTCTGCCTGCCAATGCAGGGGACACGGGTTCGAGCCCTGGTCTGGGAGGATCCCACATGCCGCAGAGCAACTGGGCCCGTGATCCACAATTGCTGAGCCTGCGCGTCTGGAGCCTGTGCTCCGCAACAGGAGAGGCTGCGATAGTGAGAGACCCGTGCACCGCGATGAAGAGTGGCCCCCACTTGCTGCAACTAGAGAAAGCCCTCGCACAGAAACGAAGACCCAACACAGCCATAAATAAACAAATAAATAAATAAAATTAAAAAAAAGAAGTGTATACCTGTTAAAATGGAGAGAACCTGTCTATAACCATCAATTTAACCCCCAATAAAAGATATGCTGCACTTTGGAAAATAAATCACCTGTGTATGTTGGCTTGCTAGTAGCTCCTGGCAGTTCTCAGCTAGTGTACAAGGTATAAGGTGAACCCTTCACAGGAGGGTGTGGATGTTGTCAAATTTTGACTAGCATGTTCCAGTTAATTCTTCCTGGGATTCAGTATACATGTATTTATTTATATGAGGTCTGTCAGCTGGAATAGGCTGAGGGGCTGTGTGACACAATGTACAATGGCATAGAACTTTCTGTGGAGCAAGCCGGTGCCAGAGAAAGGTCTTCTGTTGCTTGGACATGAAAGGTAAAGTCATTGCCTTAACAATGTATAACAGAGCCTGGTCATGTAGTAAAAGGGTCTGCTCAAATAGTAACATAGTGCTGAAGGGTGACAATCATAACTGCTGCTTTGACAGTCACAGTGACACTGTTCCACTGTAGTACGAGTGTATTGGAATTATTGCTAACTAGTTTAGTATTGTCTGAAGGCCTTTCAAGCGTGCCACTGGTATTTGAAAATGTCCTGCAGATGAAAAAGGCTCAGAACTGCCGGCACGGTGCTTTAGGCTGGTTACAGTGCACACACCTGCCTAAAATAGAGGCCCTTAAGGGTAATGTTACCGGTGGAAATTTCAGGGAAACTTGCAGGTCAACAAGATATCAGTATGAGAAGAAAATCTGCCTTGGTCATTGACAATCTCAGTTATTAAATGTTCTCTTTGTGCCTTACAGATAGGCAATTGGTAGAAGCATGGGGGGAAAAGACCCATTTTGCTGCTATGGGAATTCCTGAATGCCTTTTCTGTCATTTGCTGTCAACCAGCACTGAATTATTGGGTTGGCCAAAAAGTTCGTTCGGGTTTTCCGTAATATTGTCTTACAAAAAACCCGAGCGAACTTTTTGGCCAACCCAATATTTGTGGTTAAGTCTACCTTCTCTGCCCAATTCCAGTTATATATTCTCTAACTTACTTATTTTCTTATTGAATTGATTTTGAAGAGATATATTTTTCTAGTCAATTATTCATTTAATCTGATTTCAGTTTTATTGCCAAAAAGTTGTTCTTAGTATTCTCTTTTAAACAAATCTTTGTTGTATTTATAATAATGCTCCCTTGTTACTCCTAATATTGTCTATTTATGCTTTTTCTTTTGATTTCTTTACCAGTTTGCCAGGGTTTTGTCTATTTTTTCAAAAGTCCTCTAAAAGAGCCAAATTTGGGCTCTGTGGATTCTCTCTACTTTAGCTTCTTTGTAATCCATCTTTACACCCTTGGCGTGCACTGCAATATTTGTATTTGAAAACTCCCCTAATAACTCAAAGCTGTTGCCCTGAATAAGTGAAAATTCCCCTTATCTGGAAAAGCTTTCAAAAATTTCCTGTGTGGGCATATTTCCTTCTTTCTGTCTACTTCTGTAAAGTCGTTTAACTCGTTTTAATATTGTTGCTTAAATTCTCTTCCTTTGGACGACACTTCCCCCAATTATGGGTATGTTCCCTCTCAGTTTTACTGCTGTTCAAAATCTGAAGCACATTAAGAAAGTTCTTTAAGGGCAATAAGTGATTAGCTTGGTGTATTCTAGAGAGCTCAGGCTCAACTTGAGCTCTGAAAGATGATTAGAATTTGGATATGCGGTGGGGCCAGTGATATTCTGGGTGGGGCTTGAAGGTGGTGTGTGTGGGTAGCAGTGAGACTATCCCCCTCAAAAGAAAAAAAAAAAAACAACCTGGAGATTCAAAGTTATCTCCTTCAGGACTCCCCTGGTGGCACAGTGGTTAAGAATCCACCTGCCAATGCAGGGGACATGGCTTTGATCCCTGGTCCGGGAAGACCCCACATGCCACAGAGCAACTAAGCCCGTGTGCCACAACTACTGAGCCTGCGCCCTAGAGCCCATGAGCCACAACTACTGAGCCTGTGTACCATAACTACTGAAGCCCACACGCCTAGAGCCCGTGCTCCGCAACAAGAGAAGCCACCGCAATGAGAAGCCCGCGCACCGCAACGAAGAATAACCCCCACTGGCTGCAACTAGAGAAAGCCCACGCACAGCAATGAAGACCCAATGCGGCCAAAAATAAATAAATAAAAGAAATAAATTTAAAAAACAAACAAAGTAATCTCCTTCAACCAGCCTCATCTGAACCCTGCTCTCTCTGGCTCTCTGTGCCTTAGAGGCTCAGGCCATCTTTCAAAGTCTCAAATCTGTGCTGCTCCCTCTCACCAAAGGGCCTTTAAACATGCTCTTCCCCCTGCCTGGGACTCTCTTTCCTGGTCCTGCCACTTTTTCCCACTTTATTTCTATTCCCCTTCTCAGATATCTGTTTAACCTCTGTCCTTTCCTCATGAATACTTTTCTGATTCCCACCAAAGAAGGTCAAATTCCCCTATTGCAACTTACCATGAGTGTAATTTTGTGTTTTTTTTGGCTGTGCCACAAGGCTTGCAGGATCTCAGTTCCCTGACCAGGGATTGAACCCGGGCCATGGCAGTGAAAGCCTGGAATCCTAACCACTAGGCCACCAGGGAACACCCACATGAGTGTAATTTTAGATTAATGATGTGATTCCATGATTAGTGCCCATCTGCCTCTCTGGCATATAAACTTGAGGGCAAGAACTAAGTCTACTATTTTTTCACTTGTACCAGTGCCTTACAAAGAGTAAGCACTCAGGTAGCAGTTGTTTCATTTTCTCTCATTTGTTAACTAGTTAACATGGTTAACTAGCTGTTAACTAGTTAATGGTGTAGAGATCTACAAAGTCCATCTCTAGAGACATAATGTCCAGACAAGAGCTACTTGACCCAGGACTGCTCAGAATTTGAGAGGCCTAAGTTATTCCCACTTATTAAAATAAATGAAGAGGGCTTCCCTGGTGGCGCAGTGGTTGAGAATCTGCCTGCCAATGCAGGGGACACGGGTTCGAGCCCTGGTCTGGGAAGATCCCACATGCCGCGGAGCAACTGGGCCCGTGAGCCACAACTACTGAGCCTGCGCGTCTGGAGCCTGTGCTCCGCAACAAGAGAGGCCGCGACAGTGAGAGGCCCGCGCACCGCGATGAAGAGTGACCCCCGCTCTCCGCAACTGGAGAAAGCCCTCGCACAGAAACGAAGACCCAACATAACCCCCCAAAAATTAAGTAAATAAATAAATAAATTTATAAAAAAAATAAATAAATAAATAAATGAAGAAATGCAAAATGACTTAGAAAAACTGTTATTTTGAATGTTTACATTGAGGCAATTAACACTTTAACACATAGAACACATAATACAATATAACTGTGCCGGTCACAAGATAATTATAAGGTTTATTAAATTACCCTTTCATTGCACTCAGGCAGTGTGGACTGGATTGGAGTTCAAGCATAAAGGCATATGATGCATATCCTTCTTCAACCCCGCTACTGTATCTCTTGGTTCAAGGAGTCACCTCTTCCACTTGAGGCCCTTTGTGGAAGTGATGCCCAAGGCACATCCCCTCCTGAGCACCCACACCCATGGTGGGACCAGGCTTGACCAAGGATATTAGCCTATCCAAAGAAAGAGCCTTGGGAAAGACAGAGATAGGGAGACAGACCCTGGTGAGTTCTCTCCTGCACAGCTTACACCCTAACCTGGGAACACGCCCAGCTCACCTGTGTGGCAGGTCAAGTTCTAGAGATGAGTTGAAAGTGTCCAGCAATCACAGCTCCTTGATGCCATGAGCTCCCATGGCCCTGAGTCCAGGCTCACCAAACAACATGTGATTATAATCTGATTTCCAGTGTTTGTAGCACTGTAATACAGATCATCCTTTAGTAATCCCCCCTGCCTCTCATTGAGTGTCCTTAGAATATTACTGCAGAAGATATTCCCTACTTCCAGCAATTCTAGGACTATCCGAACTACCAGACTTTCTCAGTCACAAGGATATGTTAAGGGATTTAACAAATATAAAAAATATTGTGTATCACATACTTCAAAAGTAGAGTTGGATAGATAGCACACGGACTATGAGAATTCCTAGGTTAATGTCAATTTTTAAAGGCTGTTCACTTCACTCATCTTTTCTTCTTTTCCTTGCAGAGGAATGAGGAACCTTGAGATGCACTTGCCTTTGTGTTTAGCTTAAGTATTGTGTGACTAGGAACAAATGTATTTAAGTGGAGTGTTCACAGTCTCTTTTACCCACTGAAGAGAACTCTGAGTCTAGTGACGCCCACCTCTCCTTTTTCCTGAGAGCTGAGGAGGATTCTCTCTTTGCCAAGTTGGTTTCTGGGCTCTGTGATGCAGAATTGGGACAATAGTAGAAAACAGAACACAGAAGAGACAGGTTGGAGTATTTTCATAGAAAAAGGCCAAGATGTACTCATAAGAGGAAAAAAAAAGAGAGGATAAAAGGGGGAAAAGAAAGGAGAAGAAAGTCTAGAATTATGAGGACTTTTTCTCTCATGAATTTTGTAATTGATGGTTGAAGTTCAAGAAGAGAGAATATGGACTTGATGGGCAATTCTTTTCCACGTGGAGGACACTGAAAGTGC
This sequence comes from Balaenoptera musculus, assembly GCF_009873245.2. NCBI lineage: Eukaryota > Metazoa > Chordata > Mammalia > Artiodactyla > Balaenopteridae > Balaenoptera > Balaenoptera musculus. Next base: position 75,307,970 of record NC_045791.1, on the reverse strand, counting down.
CACTGGAGGTGAGAGAAAGGATTTTTTAAAAATGTGTGTATTAAAAATATCCTTGATGCTTTCTGAGAGAGATGATAGTAATGATTTTATTTGTGTTAGTTTGGTTGCTGGACTGTTGGCATTGAATGCCAAACTGCTCTGAGATTGAGCTTCGTGCGTCCTCAGTTCTATCTGAATTAGAGTTAGATGTGGGAGTTAGATATTCCTCATTGAATAGTCTTTCTTTTCTCAGGCTTTGGATCTTCCCTCCAGATTTGGTCAGATTATGACCTTCCAGGAAGTTGTTGGCCTGGATAAAGATTAGTGTCCTAGCCTGAGTTCTTCCAAAGCAGATCCTGAGGCAAAGGTTTGAGTTCAGGTAGATTATGTGGGAATGTGATCCCGTGGGAAGTGAAACAAGGAAGAAGCAGCCACCACATGCATGTGGCCACTGGGTCTGGCACTGGTGTGGGTGACTGGTGCTCCATCCTGAGGGGCCTTTTGAGGAGCTTTATGAGATGTCTGAGGAGCTTTTTGTTTCCTCTGGGGAAACAAAAGGGGAAAGCATTTATCATTGGCTCTGATCTTCTCTTGGTCAAGGGTGGCCTCATAGACTTCAACTGTTCTGGGCCTTTGGCTGGTGCCTACCTGAGAGTTGAACAGTATTAAAAGATAAACTGAGGCATTTAAAAAATTTTAGGAAAAATTGATTAGAATCTTACAGCGCCAGGGCTTCCCTGGTGGTGCAGTGGTTAAGAATCCGCCTGCCAATGCGGGGGACGCGGGTTCGAGCCCTGGTCCAAGAAGATCCCACATGCCGCGGAGCAACTAAGCCTGTGCACCACAACTACTGAGCCTGCGCTCTAGAGCCCATGAGCCACAACTACTGAGCCCACGTGCCACAACTACTGAAGCCTGTGTGCCTAGAACCCATGCTCTGCAACAAGAGAAGCCACCGCAATGAGAAGCCTGCGCAGCAATGAAGAGTAGCCCCCGCTTGCCGTAACTAGAGAAGAGCTTGCGCACAGCAACAAAGATCCAACGCAGCCAAAAATAAAATAAATAAAATTAAAAATTAAAAAAAAAAAAAAAGAATCTTACAGCGCCAAACCAGAAGTAGTTAGGAGCACTCCGCCAACAGAAGCTGGGAGAGATGTTTATAGAGAAGATGCAGAAACAAAGCAAGGAAATTACTTGATTGGCTATAGCTTAAAGCATGGTTGGCTGTTTGTGTTTGGTTGTCCTTAGGTTTGGATTTTGTGACCTTGGGCATTTACAGGCTTAGATTTTGGTTTGCTTAGTAGGCCACCTCGGCGTTAATGCCATCTAAGTCTAGCGGCCTCCTTGTTTAATTAGTTTAACACTAGGTTCTCATGGACATCCTACTTCATGAGGTTAGAGAAGCCCCAAGGCCTAAAGCCAAAGGTCCCTGGTGTGGAATAGAGACAAGGCAGCCTTGGCTGGACTTGCTCAGAGCTGGTCACAGTCTGGAACTGGTTGCCCCCGCAGTGGTGTGGGACACAGAGTGTGTTAAGAACAGAGACTCTGGGGAAAGGGCAGGGTGTGCGCCTGGACGGTGTATGTCAAGGAGAGCAGTGGGAGGGGAGATTGTTGAATGAGACTGTGCAGCCTTATGGGCTGAGCAAAGAAGACGGACTTCATCCTGAGAGCAGTGGGAGCCGGTGAAAAGTTGATGCAAAAGAGTGACCCGATCAGATTTATGTTTTAGGAGAAAAAGCTAACCCTGGTCACAGTGAGCAGGGTGGATTCATGGGGGTGGATGTGGCATGTGGGGGCTTGGTAGGGGTTTCTATGGGAAGTCTGAGAGCTGTGAGAGCACACAGTCCAGGTGAGAGACCATGAAGATCTGGAATAAGACTGGCTGGCGGGGGTTCCCGAGAGAGATCCAAGGGAAAGGCGACCAGCAACTGGCTCAGTGACAGGCTCGTGACCCGGGCTGAGTAGAGCAGAGTCTCACTCCCTTCAGATCACAAGCTGTAAGGATGTGACCCCAAAGCTAGTGGCTGCTTTGTTCTCCATCATGTACTATACCTGAGCCCCTTTTAAACACTTTATTATTTTTTAATATTTATTTAATTAATTTATTTATTTTGGCTGTGCAGGGTCTTCGTTGCGGCATGCAGGATATTTTTAGTTGCAGCATGTGGACTTAGTTGCAGCGTACATGTGGGATCTAGTTCCCTGACTAGGGATCAAACCTGGGGCCCCTGCATTGAGAGCTTGGAGTCTTATCCACTGGGCCGCCAGGGAAGTCCCTGATTATTGTCCAGAAAAACAATCTTTCAATACCTAATAATTAATGTACCATTGTTTTTGTTTTGTTTTTCCCCCAGAGCTGGGAAGATGAGGCCAACACGCATCAGATGCTGAGGGGTATGGTTGTGTGTATGTGTGTGTGAGACAAAGAGAGAGAGAGAGAAAGAGAGAGAGTGTGCCCATGCATGACTTGCTGTGGAGTTTCTGCATCCAGTCTACCCCCAGGCCTGATCTAAACCCTACTTTCCATGGTTTGATGGTTTGTTTATATGAACATGTAATTTCCCCTTTTTGGCTTAAGCTGCTTCAGTTGAGTTTCTCGTAATCAAGAATCCTGACTAGAATAACATTTTTGTACCTAAAGCCTTTTTTTCTTCTATTTTAAATTATTTCCTCAGCATATGTATATATATTTTTTAATATTTATTTATTTGGCTGCACTGGGTCTTTGTTGTGGCACACGGGATCTTTAGTTGTGGCATGTGGACTTCTTAGTTGTGGCTTGCATGTAGGACCTAATTCCCTGACCAGGGATCGAAACTGGGCCCCCTGCATTGGGAGTGCAGAGTCTTAGCCACTGGACCACCAGGGAAGTCCCTCAGCATATAGTCTTCTTTTTTTTTTTTAACTAATTAATTGATTAATTAATTAATCTTTGGCTGCATTGGGTCTTCGCTGCTGCACGCAGGCTTTCTCTAGTTGCAAGCGGGGGCTACTCTTCACTGTGGTGCCGGGCTTCTCATTGCAGTGGCTTCTCTTGTTGCAGAACACGGGCTCTAGGCGCGTGGGCTTCAGTAGTTGTGGCACGTGGGCTCAGTAGTTGCGGCTCACGGGCTTAGTTGCTCCGCAGCATGTAGGATCTTCCCGGACCAGGGCTCGAACCCGTGTCCCCTGCATTGGCAGGCGGATTCTTTTTTTTTTTCTTTTTTGAACTTTATTTTATTTATTTTTTATACAGCAGATTCTTATTAGTTATCCATTTTATATACATCAGTGTGTACATGTCAATCCCAATCTCCCAATTCATCCCACCACCACCCCACCCCCTGCTACTTTCCCCCCTTGGTGTCCATACGTTTGTTCTCTACATCTGTGTCTCTGTTTCTGCCCTGCAAACTGGTTCATCTGTACCATTTTTCTAGGTTCCACATATATGCATTAATATACGATATTTGTTTTTATCTTTCTGACTTACTTCACTCTGTATGACAGTCTCTAGATCCATCCATGTCTCTACAATGACCCAATTTCGTTCCTTCTTATGGCTGAGTAATATTCCATTGTATATATGTACCACATCTTTTTTTAAAAATAAATTTATTTATTTTATTTTATTTATTTATTTTTGGCTGCGTTGGGTCTTCATTGCTGCGCACTGGCTTTCTCTAGTTGCGGTGAGCAGGGGCCCCTCTTTGTTGTGGTGCGCGGGCTTCTCATTGCAGTGGCTTCTCTTGTGGAGCACAGGCTCTAGGCACGTGGGCTTCAGAAGTTGTGGTGCACAGGCTTAGTTGCTCCGCAGCATGTAGGTTCTTCCTGGACCAGGACTCTAACCTGTGTCCCCTGCATTGGCAGGCAGATTCTTAATCACTGCACCACCAGGGAAGTCCCCACATCTTCTTTATCCATTCGTCTGTCAGTGGGTATTTAGGTTGCTTTCATGACCTGGCTATTGTAAATAGTGCTGCAGTGAACATTGGGGTGCATGTGTCTTTTTTTTTTTTTAAATTTATTTATTTATTTATTTTTGGCTGCATTGGGTCTTTGTTGTTGGGTCTTCATTGCTGCACGCAAACTTTCTCTAGTTGCGGCGAGCGGGGTCTACTCTTCGTTGTGGTGCGTGGGCTTCTCATTGAGGTGGCTTCTCTTGTTGCAGAGCTTGGGCTTTAGGCGCGTGGGCTTCAGTAGTTGTGGCACTCAGGCTCAGTAGTTGTGGCTCACGGCTTTAGAGCACAGGCTCAGTAGTTGTGGCGCACGGGCTTAGTTGCTCCGCGGCATGTGGGATCTTCCCGGACCAGGGCTCGAACCCGTGTCCCCTGCATTGGCAGACGGATTCTCAACCACTGTGGCAGGCGGATTCTTAACCACTGTGCCACCAGGGAAGCCCCCTCAGCATATATTCTTTTTTTTTTTTAATTTATTTATTTATTTGTTTTTTGGCTGCATTGGGTCTTTGTTGTGGTGTGTGGACTTCTCACTGCGGTGGCCTTGCTTGTTTCAGAGCACAGGATCCAGGCATGTAGGCTTCAGTAGTTGTGGCATGCGGGGTCAGCAGTTGTGGCTCACGGGCTCCAGAACGCAGGCTCAGTAGTTGTGGTGCACGGGCCCACCTGCTCCGCGGCATGTGGGATCTTCCCAGACCAGGGCTTGAACCCGTGTCCCCTGCATTGGCAGGCAGATTCTTAACCACTGCGCCACCAAGGAAGTCCCAGCATATATTCTTATAAGGGAAATAATAATCACCAAATTACACCATCTCCGGAAATGTATAAGAATAACTTATTTCACCATACTCTTACAAGTACTGAGTAATATAATTTTTTAAGCCTTTGTTAATTTCTTAGGTTAAAAAAATCATGTTTAAAATTACTTATTTTTAATTGCTAGTGAGGTTGAAAATATTCCAATTCTATTTGCTTTATACCTTTTTTCATGAATTGTCTAATTATATCTTTGACATATTATCTTTATTGGAGTTCAAATATCCTTGCTTTTTTAAATTAATTTTTATCAATTCTCTCCAGCTAAAGCCTGTTAATTTGCCTGTCATATTTATGTCAAATGTTTTTCCTAGCTTGGTTCCTCGCTCCAAATTCTGTTCATTGTTGTTTTGGAGTTCTAGAAATTATAAAATGTTATGCAGTTAAGTTTGTGTTTTCTTTTACAGTTGTTTTGATTTAGCAGAAAATACAGTTGACCTATTTTCTGCTCTTTTGTCTTTATATGTTGGCTACAAAAAAAGTTTTTTTTAAGAAATGACTTTTTAAAAATAGAAGTGTTTCATAGTGAGTGTGGCAACCGTGGAGGCCCTGCTCAAACCTCATTTCAAGAAGGAGCTCACCTTTCAGCTGTGACGAGTGCAGTGGCTGACTCTCTCTAGTTGCAGCACCCTCAGGATCTGCCACAGTGTTTGAGCTGAGACCACCCTCTTCCCGGGCAGCTCCCAGCCAATGACTGAGCACAGCAGAGGGACTAGCCCTGGCCTTTTCTGCCAACACAGGCAGACTGCTCTACGAGCCATCCGTGTGCTGGACTGCATTGTCAGATTACGTGAAACTTCTCAGAGCTGCACTGTAGTCTGGAGCTCTTTCTCCCAGTCTCCCTTCCTTCCCCCTCTTCTTTCATGGGTACCAGATCGACACTTGCAGTCTGAAGGTTTTCCCTGCCTCCTCCCGCTCCCTCTCCCCTCTACTTTTCACAGGCATTACCTGCAACAAATCTCTGGCACCTTTAACTTTGTTTTGACATCAGCTTCCTGGAGGACATAAATGACAGTTATTATTAAACAATGAAGTGGTTCAGAGAAATACAACAGAGAAAAGAACAAATCAAACTAAGTCCTACTGTTGCAACACATCCATTAGTGCTGTAATTAGATGTAGACTAGTTGGGCAGCTGGCTGGATGGAGAGATGGGGCAGGGATTTATGTGTGTTCTGTTCACTACTTATGCTCACATCTAGAACAGTGTCTGGCATGTGGTGGGTACCGACATGCTTGTTCAATGAATGGACAGATCAAATAGTTTTCTAAAAATTGGATGGTACTATATTTTTTTCCATTAAACAACAACAATATTGAGTTTAATTTTACTTGAATTTATGAGAAAGAAAAGCTTTAGTAAAATGTAAGGAATTTCTGAACTGCAGAAAAGATTCATCATCACAAAAAGTAATGGTTTCTACTAGGATCACTCTAAGATTTAAACGTTTTTTAAAAATTACTTAATACATTTTATTTGATATTTTCAAACATTTTTCTCTATGAATTTTTGAATCCTGTCATCATTCTTCAAAAAATTCTCTGAGATTTGAATTATGATAAATTGATGTCTGTATGATATTCATTTTTAAATGTAAAAAACATAATATGTTTCTGCATATATGCAAATCTCTGTATCTCTTCAACTTGGATTTGCATTTTTAAAAATTATACCATGCATGTCTCGCATAAAAATAGTCCTACTTCTAGGTATTTTAGAGTTTGTGAGAATGTAAACATCATTTCAAAGCAAATACATGATAATTTAGGACAACACAGCTTGTTGCTCTCACGAACAATCCAGGGTGTGAGGACCACAGAAGACTCAGGGAGGTGAAGAGCATTTGTAGCAGCACGTCCTGTCAGATGGAGTCCTGCCACCTGCCCTGGGCAGTTTCTTCCCACCTGATCCCCATTTTTGTTCAGCTGGTCTTCTCGTTGTTGGCAGGGCCTTTTTGCCACCAAAGGGGCTAAATGCTGGATTTTACTTTCAGCTTCCCTTACAATGAGAACCTGGACATACGAGATAGAAAAGGAAACCTGTTGAGTATCTAGGAAAGATTTTTTTTTTCCTCTGGTAAAAGAGAGACAAGCAGGGATAGAGCCCACCCCCTCACTTTCTTCCTGTCTTTGAACATTGATGTGTGAGAATATGATGGTTGGAGCTGTGGCTGTCATCTTGCAACCATGAGGGGAAAGCCGAGAGAAGCTCACAAAAGCTGTCCCAGTGACCTGACATCATCAGATCATTGCATCTGCCAACTCTGGAATTGCCTAATAGAATAATAGAATGTTACCACGTGTTCTGGAATGTGTCCTGTGTCCTGTCACATGCAGCCAAAACCGTATTAACTAATACACTTTCTGAATCTGCCTTTGCCTCTTTCAGCTCTTTGTCATACAACCCATTTCTAGTTGATAGTTCTTCCACTTAGAATGAGTGGCCTAGTTAATACCTCCAGATCTCACCGTTGCTAGCTCTCTGCTCTCCCATACATTTTTCCTCCTACATTTAAACCCTCCCTATTGCACTAGGAACCAGCCTGATTGCTCCTGGGGAGAACCTGTCTTCTACCCTTGCCCTATACCCTACTGATCATTTGTCAGGGGCTTAAAAACAACACAAATTTTACACATCACGGCTGTTGCACACATATGCTGTTTTTTGTCTGCTCATCATTTATTCCCTGCTTCTCCTGCTAGCAGTGTTTTGAATGCCTATGAGGAATTGCTCTCCTTTACTCTCAGTTCACGTGTGTGAATAGAATAGATCCCATCCTTTGTGTTCTAGGCCTGGCTGCTCTTCCATCCCCTAACCATCATTGGTTCATGAATGAGCAGTGACACAATTTGAGCCAATGAGCTCCAACCCTGTGACCTTTATTTTAACTAAATGGAAAGAAATTTATTTTTTCTGCTGAGATTGCCAGAGTCAGGCTGATGCAAGGCTGGGGCTTCTGAGGCCTGTAGAATGTTGGACTAAGAAGAAGTCAAAACAGAAAAATACCAATCAGCAAGTGGAGAGAGAGAAAAAATAGGCTTGGTGACATTGTTTGAACCCCTAGACTTTTCTATCAAGTGACCCAATGATTTCCCTTTTTGCCTAGGCCACTTTGAGTTTAACTCTTGTCGGTTGGACTTGCCACCAAGGAAGCCCCGATTACTAGACCTCCTATAATCAATTGTGCAGGCCTCAATGACCTCTGGGTATTAATAACCTATTACCCCCATCTCATAACCATGGGACCTTGCCACCATCCCTTCCTCATCCCAGTTCCCGTCCGCTGCTTCTCCAGGTGTCTCACATATACATGCTCCTGACAAGGCCTCTCACATCCTTCCGCTCCAATGTCTAGGTATGGTCTCCTGTCCGTAAGTCACCTGAGGGAGGGCTTCACCGTTGTCCAAGCTGCCAGGGCCCTCCATGAGGACTGACCACGCTATTATATAATCTGAGTTTAGATTCCATTACAAACACAAAACAGCTGCCATGGATGAGAAGGTAAAATGGGTTTGAAACAGGAGAGAAGGGGGCAGGGCACAACCTTTAAAAGAATGACATAGTCATAGGACATGACAAAAACTGGTTAGAACCAGCTAGGTCCAAGATGGCAGAATATTCAACTTCCAGTAGACCTGAGCCTCATTATACGCTTATTGTAATACATTAGCATATGCTAAATGACACACCCACCAGAGCCATGACAGTTCTGAGGCTAACCATAAAAGGCCAAAAAGTGGGCGGTGGCCCAATTCCTGGAAGTCTCCACCCTTTCTTTGAAATAATTGGAATAATCCTCCCACTCATTAGCCTATGAAATTACCCAGCCCATAAAAACTAACCACGCCATATTTCAGGGCTCTCTCGCCTTCTGAGATGGCCCACACTCTGCCTGTGGGGTGTGTTTCTCTGTAAATATTGGGTTGGCCAAAAAGTTCATTTGGGTTTTTCCAAAGTAAAACCTGAACAAACTTTTGACCAACCCAATAAATCCACTTCTTAGCTATCACTTTGTCTCTCACTGAATTCTTTTTGCGACAAGACATCAAGAACCTCAAACTCATTGGGAACAGGTTCAGTGTGCAGCAACGCTGAAATCCCTCAGAACCACAAGAAGAAAAATTTCATAAGTTATTACCAAAAAAGTGCATTACATAGAAATTCAATTATGAGCAATAGGAATTTTAAAGATACTGACTCTATGTATGAAAAACCAGAATTCAGAATCAGTGAGGGAATCCATGGTAGTTTTATAGTAAAACACTTCTAAGGACTCATGGAAACTTGCTAAAATAAACATAGGTTTAAGCATCTTTAAAGAAACAAAACTAAAAAATTCTAAAAGTAAATTTTCACTATTGTCTTAAAACCCAAGAATATCAAGTGTGTGTTAAGGACTACTTTGTGGGGCTGGGTTTCTGTCCACAGTTTAGGAAGTAATTCAAACTGACTTTGAGTTTATTGTTAGGTAAGGATTTTTACTGAGGACAACCATCTAAAGTCAAATTGACTTGTGGCTGCTTCATTTAGGGAACATAAATCCTCAGGAAATTTGTCAGTATAAAAGGGACACCTCCAAAATCAATCTCTTCTTTTCCTTAAAGAAGTGCTTGATGATTGGTCCTTAATTTTCTGAGGAAATAACTGTAGTGGTGGAAGTTATCCCACAGAATTTCTGGATTTTTCATGATAGTCCAACAAAATTAAAGCTTTTGACTTAATGCAAGATGGTGCTCTGTGCAACCACAGTTTGAACAAACTCAAGTTCCAATTTCAGTTAAAAAAAAAGAGCTTGGCCATCCCACCCCAGTGTCTTCCACCAAAATGGATCTCCAGGGAATTCTTGGGTGACCTCTTTATTGTCCTGATCGATTTCTATTGGACTTTTAAATTGCAGTTAAAAATTACAAGAAAAAAAGAGATGATGGGTAGGTGCAGTTTTGAAAGATGTTATTACCCAGTAGCAACGTGTAAGATCTTAATCAAACTGTAAAATAAATTTATGACCCTTATGAAATGATTGGAAATTTTAAGAACTACTAAATTTTTGATGCTATTAAAGAATTACTGTTGATTTATGACAATGACATTGTGGTTATGTTTAGAAAAGAGTCATTACCTTTTAGGGAGCTATACAGAAATGCTTGTGGATGAAAGGAAGGGATTTCTGAGATTGCTTCAGAATAATAAGGGATGATGTAGTGGATGGGGGAATGGAAGAAATAAAATTATCCATGAATTTGATAATTCTTGAACCCAGGTGATAGGTAAATGAGAGTTCATATTGCTATTCTATTTTAGTATTTGTTTAATATTCACCACTGGTGGTCTAGTGGGTAGGATTCCATGCTCCCAATGCCGGGGGCCCAGGTTCGATCTCCGGTCGGGGAACCAGATCCTGCATGCATGCTGCAACTAAGAGTTCCCATGCCACAACTAAAAGCCCGCATGCTGCAACTAAAGATTTTGCATGCCGCTGGCGCAGCCAAAAAAAAAAAAAAAATTCACCACAATAAAAATTAAAAACATAGTTTATACCCTTTGGCTGCATTTAGGATAACTGTCACCTTAGTATTATTTTTCAGGGAGTTGGAATATTGAACTGAGTCTCTTTTCTCCAGCTTGTTCTCCATCCTTAAACTGTTCGTTTTCCTCAGAGCCTCCTTTCTTTTCATTCTTTTCCTGTTCCCTTTATTATCTTATTTGCTCCTATGGCTTTTATTATCAACCTCATGCTGACAAATCTGAAATCTGAATCTCCTCCTGTATATCCAACTCTATCTCCTCCTATGTGTGAATCTGTACATATTTCTCAGCTTGGATGTCTCAAAGGCACCTCAGGCTCATCATCTCTATCTTCATACCTCTCCCTTTTCCTCAATCACTTTCTCAGTGACCTCTGAGAATCATGTGCTTTTCTCTATTTGGCTTATGCCTACTATTCTAGTTTTTACAATTAGGAATTGACTGTGTCTTATCTTATAGTGATTCATTTCATGAATGAACTGAGTGTTTATTGAATGCCTGTCATTGGGCACTCTATTATCCCAGATTGTATGTCTCATTGCTTTGCACAGTGTTTGCCATAGAATTAACTGTCAAGGATCTCTTGTTGACTGATTTTTTTTTTTTGAGACAATTGAAGTATGCAATTAATGAGACATTGAAGCATGCAAGGAAAAAAAATATTGAAGAACAATAAATAATGATCTGTGTACCACCACCCAGCTCAAGAAGTAAAATTTTAGAGATAAAATTCAAGACTCTGTGTACTCTCCATAATCCCATCTTTCTCCCTCCTTTCCCAAAGGCAATCATTGTCCTCAATTAAAAAAAAAATTTTATTAGAGTATAGTCGATTTATAATTCTGTGTTAATTTCTGCTGCCCAGCAAAGTTAATCAGTTACAAATATACATATATCCACTCTTTTTTAGATTCTTTTCCCATATAGGTCATTATATTGAGAAGCGTTCCCTGTGCTATACAGTAGGTCCTTATTAATTATCTATTTTATATATAGTAGTGTGTATATGTCAATGCCAGTCTCCCAATTTATCCCTCCCCCTCCCCCTGCTTTCCCCTCTGGTGACCACAAGTTTGTTTTCTACATCTGTGACTCTATTTCTGTTTTGTAAATAAGTTCATTTGTACCATTTTTTTAGATTCCACATATAAGTGGTATTATATGATATTTGTCTTTCTGTTTCTGACTTACTTCACTTATTATGATAATCTCTAGGTCCATCCATGTTGCTGCAAATGGCATTATTTCATTCTTGTTTATGGCTGAATAATATTCCATTGTATTTGTGTACTGCATCTTTTTTATCCATTCCTCTGTCGATAGACATTTAGGTTGCTTCCATTTCCTGGCTATTGTAAATAGTGCTGCAATGAATATTGGGGTGCATACATCATTTCAAATTATGGTTTTCTCTGGATATATGCCCAGGAGTGGGATTGCAGGATCACACAGTAGCTCTGTTTTTAGGTATTTTGTTTTTGTTTTTGTTTTTGGCCATGCTGTGCAGCTTGTGGCATCTTAGTTCCCCAGCCAGGGATTGAACCCGGGCCCTTGGCAGTGAGAGTGCGGATTCCTAACCACTGGATTGCCAGGGAATTCCCCTATTTTTAGTTTTTTAAGGAACCTCCATACTGTTCTCCATAGTGGTTGTACCAATTTACATTCCCACCAAAAGTGTAGGAGGGTTCCCTTTTCTCCACTCCCTCTCCCACACATTGTAGATTTTTTGATGATGGCCATTCTGACCAGTGTGAGGTGATAACCTCATCGAAGTTTTGATTTGCATTTCTCTGATAATTAGTGATGTTGAGCATCTCTTCATGTGCTTTTTGGCCAACTGTGTGTCTTCTTTGGAGAAATGTCTATTTAGATCTTCTGCCCATTTTTTGATTGGTTGTTTGTTTTTTTTGATATTGAGCTGCATGAACTGCTTGTATATTTTGGAGATTAATCCTTTGTCAGTTGCTTCATTTGCAAATATTTTCTTTCATTCTGAGGGTTGTCTTTTCATCTTGTTTATGGTTTCCTTTGCTGTGCAAAAGCTTTTAAGTTTCATTAGGTCCCATTTGTTTCTTTTTGTTTTTATTTCCACTTCTCTAGGAGGTGAGTCAAAAAGGATTTTGCTGTGATTTATGTCATAGAATGTTCTGCCTGTGTTTTCCTCTAAGTGTTTTATAGTATCTGGCCTTACATTGAGGTCTTTAATCCATTTTGAGTTTATTTTTGTGTATGGTGCTAGGGAGTGTTCTAATTTCATTCTTTTACATGTAGCTGTCCCGTTTTCCCAGCACCACTTATTGAAGAGGCTGTCTTTTCTCCACTGTATATCCTTGCCTCCTTTGTCATAGATTAGGTGACCATCAGTTCTTCATTGTCCTCAATTTGACAGTTATCATCCCAGTGAATATATTTCTATTTTTAAGACTATGCAGTAGTATTTGAATATTTCAAACTTCATATAAATCATGCTGTTGTATATACTTTACAGCTTTGTTGGCGTAATGTTCTGCTTTGTGAATTTATCCATGCTGATGAATGAGGCTCACTGATTCATTATTATTGTTGTATAGTATTTAATTGTTGTTTATTTATCCATTATCTTGTTAATGAATATTTAGATCGTATTCATTTTTTCCACTATTATAAACAGTGCTGCCATGAGCATTTCTCCTTAGTGGAATTACTTGGTCACTTTACTAGATGCTACCAAATAATAAATTTATAATCCCAGATGCAAGTAGGACAGCTCCTGTTGCTTCACATTCTTACCAACATTTGGTATTGTTAGACTCTTAAATTATTTGCTCATCTGATGAGTGTGAAGACTAATTCATTAGGATTTTAAATTGCATTTCTCTGATGACTACTTGTGTCCAGCCTCTTTTTTATGTGTTTGCTGATTTCCTCTTTTGTGAATTATCTGTTTATATATTTTTATTATGATCAAATATACATGACAAAATTTTACCATTTAAACCATTTTTAAGGTAGAATTCAATGGCACTAAGCACATTCACACTTTTGTGCAGCCTGTATATTTTATGAATTTTCTAGTTTAGTGTGTTTAAAACTGTTACCCATTGTAAGAACTTTATTTTATACTGTGATCCAGTATGTTTGCATGCATACACGTGTATAGATGTATAACTGAAACAAATTTCACAAAGTAATATTTATCTTTAATGTGTGATACATACTCAGATGTTTTCTATTTTATTTTAATTTTTTTAAACAATGATAGCCTAATGATTTTATTTTATTTTATTTATTAAAAATTTTTTTTAATTAATTTTTTTTGTCTGCGTTGGGTCTTCGTTGTTGCACGTGGACTTTCTCTAGTTGAGATGAGCGGGGGATACTCTTAGTTGCGGTGTGCGGGTTTCTCATTGTGGTGGCTTCTCTTGTTGCAGAACATGGGCTCTAGGGCGCGAGGCCTTCAGTAGTTGTGGCACATGGGCTCAGTAGTTGTGGCATACAGGCTCAGTAGTTGTGGCACACGGGCTTAGTTGCTCCGTGGCATGTGGGATCTTCCCGGGCCAGGGATCAAACCTGTGTCCCCTGCATTGGCAGGAGGATTTTTAACCACTGCATCACCAGGGAAGTCCCTCTGATCTATTTTATATTTTTAACTACTAATCTATAACCCACGAAATGAATTTCAGGGCCCATTAATGGGTCAACTATAGTTTTAAAAGTACTATTTTATTGGGTTATTTTTCTGTTTTTTAAATTTTATTTATTTATTTTTGGCCACACGGCTTGCAGGATCTTAGTTCCATGAACAGGGATTGAACCTTGGCCATGGCAGTGAAAGAGCCGAGTCCTAACCACTGGACCCCCAGGGATTCCCTAAAATTTTATTTTAGATACTAAGCCTTTTTTTAGTTGTATATATATGCTTTGCAAATATCTTTACTAGTGTATCTTTTAACATTTTTCGTATTTGATGTACTGAAATCTTCTATTTTTTTTTTAAACATCTATATTGGACTATAATTGCTTTACAATGGTGTGTTAGTTTCTGCTTTACAGCAAAGTGAATCAGCTACACATATACATACATCCCCATATCTCCTCCCTCTTGCGTCTCCCTCCCTCCCACCCTCCCCATCCCACCCCTCTAGGTGGTCACAAAGCACCGAGCTGATCTCCCTGTGCAATGTGGCTGCTTCCCACTAGCTGTCTATTTTACACTTGGTAGTGTATATAAGTCCATGCCACTCTCTCACTTTGTCCCAGCCCACCCTTCCCCCTCCCAGTGTCCTCAAGTCCACCCTCTAGTAGGTCTGCATCTTCATTCCTGTCCTGCCCCTAGGTTCTTCATGACCATTTTTTTTTAAGATTCCATATATATGTGTTAGCATACGGTATTTATTTTTCTCTTTCTGACTTACTTCACTCTGTATGACAGAATCTAGGTCCATCCACCTCACTACAAATAACTCAATTTCATTTCTTTTTATGGCTGAGTAATATTCCATTGTATATATGTGCCACATCTTCTTTATCCATTCATCCGATGATGGACACTTAGGTTGTTTCCATGTCCTGGCTATTGTAAATAGAGCTGCAATGAACATTGTGGTACATGACTCTTTTTGAATTATGATTTTCTCAGGGTATATGCCCAGTAGTGGGATTGCTGGGTCATATGGTAGTTCTATTTTTAGTTTTTTAAGGAACCTCCATACTGTTCTCCATAGTGGCTGTATCAGTTTACATTCCCACCAACAGTGCAAGAGGGTTCCCTTTTCTCCACACCCTCTCCAGCATTTATGGTTTGTAGATTTTTTGATGATGGCCATTCTGACTGGTGTGAGATGATATCTCATTGTAGTTTTGATTTGCATTTCTCTAATGATTAATGATGTTGAGGATTCTTTCATGTGCTTGTTGGCAATCTGTATAATCTGAATCTGGCAATCTGTTGGCAATCTGAAAGTTCCCTCTATGCCTACTTTCTGGAGGGTTTTTATCATAAATGGGTGATGAATTTTGTTGAAAGCTTTCTCTGCATCTATTGAAATGATCATATGGTTTTTCTCCTTCAATTTGTTAATATGGTGTATCACATTGATTGATTTGTGTATACTGAAGAATCCTTGCATTCCTGGGATAAACCCCACTTGATCAGGGTGTATGATCCTTTTAATGTGCTGTTGGATTTTGTTTGCTAGTATTTTGTGGAGGATTTTTGCATCTATGTTCATCAGTGATATTGGCCTGTAGTTTTCTTTCTTTGTGACATCTTTGTCTGGTTTTGGTATCAGGGTGATGGTGGCCTCTTAGAATGAGTTTGGGAGTGTTCCTCCCTCTGCTGTATTTTGGAAGAGTTTGAGAAGGATAGGTGTTAACTCTTCTCTAAATGTTTGATAGAATTCGCCTGTGAAGCCATCTGGTCCTGGGCTTTTGTTTATTGGAAGATTTTTAATCACAGTTTCAATTTCATTGCTTGTGATTGGTCTGTTTATATTTTCTATTTCTTCCTGGTTCAGTCTCGGAAGGTTGTGCGTTTCTAAGAATTTGTCCATTTCTTCCAGGTTTTCCATTTTATTGGCATAAAGTTGCTTGTAGTAATATCTCATGATCCTTTGTATTTCTGCAGTGTCAGTTGTTAGTTCTCCTTTTTCATTTCTAATTCTATTGATTTGAGTCTTCTCCCTTTTTTTCTTGATGAGTCTGGCTAATGGTTTATCAATTTTGTTTATCTTCTCAAAGAACCAGCTTTTTAGTTTTATTGATCTTTGCTATTGTTTCCTTCATTTCTTTTTCATTTATTTCTGATCTGATCTTTATGATTTCTTTCCTTCTGCTAACTTTGGGGTTTTTTTGTTCTTCTTTCTCTAGTTGTTTTAGGTGTAAGGTTAGGTTGCTTATTTGAGATGTTTCTTGTTTCTTTCTTTTTTTTTTTTTAAAGGAAGGAAGGTTTTATTTATTTATTTGTTTGTTTATTTATTTATGGCTGCATCGGGTCTTTGTTGCTGCAGGTGGGCTTTCTCTAGTTGTGGTGAGAGGAGGCTACTCTTTGTTGCTGTGCATGGGCTTCTCAGTGCAGTGGCTTCTCTTGTGGAGCATGGGTTCTAGGCACGCAGGCTTTAGTAGCCGTGGTCCAGGGGCTTAGTTGCTCTGCGGCATGTGGGATCTTCCCGGACCAGGGCTTGAACCCATGTTCCCTGCATTGGCAGGTGGATTCTTAACCACTGCACCACCAGGGAAGTCCTGTTTCTTGTTTCTTAAGGTAGGATTGTATTGCTATAAACTTTCCTCTTAGAACTGCTTTTGCTGCATCCCATAGGTTTTGGATCGTCATGTTTTCATTGTCATTTGTTTCTAGGTATTTTTGGATTTCCTCTTTGATTTCTTCAGTGATCTCTTGGTTATTAAGCAGTGTATTGTTTAGCCTCCATGTGTTTGTATTTTTTACAGATTTTTTCCTGTAATTGATACTTAGTCTCATAGTGTTGTGGTCAGAAAAGATACTTGATATGATTTCAATTTTCTTAAATTTACCAAGGCTTGATTTGTGACCCAAGATATGATCTATCCTGGAGAATGTTCCATGAGCACTTCAGAAGAAAGTGTATTCTGTTGTTTTTGGATGGAATGTCCTATAAATATCAATTAAGTCCATCTTGTTTAATGTATCATTTAAAGCTTGTGTTTCCTTATTTATTTTCATTTTGGATGATCTGTCCATTGGTGAAAGTGGGGTGTTAAAGTCCCCTACTATGATTGTGTTACTGTCGATTTCCCCTTTTATGGCTGTTAGTATTTGCCTTATGTATTGAGGTGCTCCTATGTTGGGTGCATAAATATTTACAATTGTTATATCTTCTTCTTGGATTGATCCCTTGATTATTATGTAGTGTCCTTCTTTGTCTCTTGTAATAGTCTTTGTTTTAAAGTCTGTTTTGTCTGATATGAGAATTGCTACTCCAGCTTTCTTTTGATTTCCATTTGCATGGAATATCTTTTTCCATCCCCTCACTTTCAGTCTGTATGTGTTCTAGGTGTGAAGTGGGTCTCCTGTAGACAGCATATATATGGGTCTTGTTTTTGTATCCATTCAGCCAGTCTACGTCTTTTGGTTGGAACATTTAATCCATTTACATTTAAGGTAATTATCGATATGTATGTTCCTATTACCACTTTCTTAATTGTTTTGGGTTTTCTATTGCAGGTCTTTTCCTTCTCTTGTGTTTTGTGCCTAGAGAAGTTCCTTTAGCATTTGTTGCAGAGCTGGTTTGGTGGTGCTGAATTCTCTTAGCTTTTGCTTGTCTGTAAAGCTTTTAATTTCTCTGTCAAATCTGAATGAGACCCTTGCTGGGTAGAGTAATCTTGGTTGTAGGTTTTTCCCTTTCATCTCTTTAAGTATGTCCTGCCACTCCCTTCTGGCTTGCAGAGTTTCTGCTGAAAGATCAGCTTTTAACAACCTGGGGGTTCCCTTCTGTGTTATTTGTTGTTTTTCCCTTGCTGCTTTTAATATTTTTTCTTTGTATTTAATTTTGATAGTTTGATTAATATGTGTCTTGGCGTGTTTCTCCTTAGATTTATCCTGTATGGGACTCTCTGTGCTTCCTGGACTTGACTAACTATTTCCTTTCCCATATTAGGGAAGTTTTCAACTATAATCTCTTCAAATATTTTCTCAGTCCCTTTCTTTTTCTCTTCTTCTTCTGGGACCCCAATAATTCAAATGTTGGTGCATTTAATGTTGTCCCAGAGGTCTCTGGGACCTTTTCATTCTTTTTTCTTTATTCTGCTCTGCAGTAGTTATTTCCACTATTTTATCTTCCAGGTCACTTATCCGTTCTTCTGCCTCAGTTATTCTCCTATAGATCCCTTCTAGAGAATTTTTAATTTCATTTACTGTGTTGTTCATCACTGTTTGTTTTCTCTTTAGTTCTTCTAGGTCCTTCTTAAATGTTTCTTGTATTTTCTTTATTCTATTTCCAAGATTTTGGATCATCTTTACTATCGTTATTCTGAATTCTTTTTCAGGTAGACTGCCTATTTCCTCTTCATTTGTTAGGTCTGGTGGGTTTTTACCTTGCTCCTTCATCTGCTGTGTGTTTCTCTGTCTTCTCATTTTGCTTAACTTACTGTGTTTGGGGTCTCCTTTTCACAGGCTGCAGGTTCGTATTTCCCGTTGTTTTTGGTGTCTGCCCCAAGTGGCTAAGGTTGGTTCAGTGGGTTGTGTAGGCTTCCTGCTGGAGGGGACTAGTGCCTGTGTTTTGGTGGATGAAGCTGGATCTTGTCTTTCTGGTGGGCAGGTCCACATCTGGTGGTGTGTTTTGGGGGTGTCTGTGGCCTTATTATGATTTTAGGCAGCCTCTGTGCTAATGGATGGGGCTGTGTTCCTGTCTTGCTAGTTGTTTGGCATAGGGTGTCCAGCACTGTAGCTTGCTGGTCGTTGAGTGGAGCTGGGTCTTGGCGTTGAGATGGAGATCTCTGGGAGATTTTCACTGTTTGATATTACGTGGAGCTGGGAGGTCTCTGGTGGACCAGTGTCCTGAACTTGGCTCTCCCACCTCAGAGGCACAGGCTTGACACTCAGCTGGAGCACCAAGACCCTGTCAGCCACACGGCTCAGAATAAAAGGGAGAAGGAAAGAAAGAAAGAAAGAAAGAAAGAAAGAAAGAAAGAAAGAAAGAAAGAAAGAAAGAAAGAAAGAGAAAGAAAAAGGTAAAATAAAATAAAATAAAGCTATTAAAATATAAAATAAAAAATAATTATTAAAAACAATTTAAAAAGTAATAAAAAAAAGAAAGAAAGAAAGAAGAGAGCAACCAAACCAAAAAACAAATCCACCAGTGATAACAAGCACTAAAAATGAAAAAAAAGAAAAAACAAAACAAAACAAAAAAATGGACAGACAGAACCCTAGGACAAATGGTAAAAGCAAAGCTATACAGACAAAAATCACACACAGAAGCATACACATATACACTTACAAAAATAGAAGAAAGGAAAAAAATATATATATCATTGCTCCCAATGTCCACCTCCTCAATTTGGGATGATTTGTTGTCTATTCAGGTATTCCACAGATGCAGGGTACATCAAGTTGATTGTGGAGATTTAATCCGCTGCTTCTGAGGCTGCTGGGAGAGATTTCCCTGTCTCTTCTTTGTCTTTCTCTCCCGGGGTTCAGTTTTGGATTTGGCCCCATCTCTGCGTGTAGGTCACCTGAGGGCATCTGTTCCCTGCTCAGACAGGACAGGGTTAATGGAGCCGCTGATTCGGGGGCTCTGGCTCACTCAGGCCGGGGGGAGGGAGGGGTACAGAGTGCGGGGTGAGCCTGCGGCGGCAGAGGCCAGCGTGACATTGCACCAGCCTGAGGCGCGCCGTGTGTTCTCCCGGGGAAGTTGTCCCTGGATCATGGGACCCTGGCAGTGGCGGGCTGCACAGGCTCCTGGGAGGGGAGGTGTGGATAGTGACCTGTGCTCGCACACAGGCTTCTTGGTGGCTGCAGCAGCAGCCTTAGCGTCTCATGCCTGTCTCTGGGGTCCTCGCTGATAGCCATGGCTCGTGCCCGTCTCTGGAGCTCCTTTAAGCAGCGCTCTTAATCCCCTCTCCTCACGCACCAGGGAACAAAGAGGCAAGAAAAAGTCTCTTGTCTCTTCGGCAGCTCCAGACATATTCCCAGACTCCCTCCTGGCTAGCCGTGGTGCACTAGCCCCCTTCAGGCTGTGTTCACGCAGCCAACCCCAGTCCTCTCCCTGGGGTCTGACCTCCGAAGCCTGAGCCTCAGCTCCCAGCCCCTAACCGTCCCGACGGGTGAGCAGAGAAGCCTCACGGGCTGGTGAGTGCTGGTCGGCACCGATCCTCTGTGCTGGAATCTCTCCGCTTTGCCCTCCGCACCCCTGTGGCTGCACTCTCCTCCGTGGCTCCGAAGCTTCCCCCTCCGCCACCCGCAGTCTCCGCCCGCGAAAGGTCTTCCTAGTGTGTGGAAACCTTTCCTCTTTCACAGCTCCCTCCCACTGCTGCAGGTCCCATCCCTATTCTTTTGTCTCTGTTTTTTCTTTTTTCTTTTGCCCTACCCAGGTACGTGGGGAGTTTCTTGCCTTTTGGGAGGTCTGAGTTCTTCTGCCAGCATTCAGTAGGTGTTCTGTAGGAGTTGTTCCACATGTAGATGTATTTCTGATGTATTTGTGGGGAGGAAGGTGATCTCCACGTCTTACTCTTCTGCCATCTTGAATCCCCTCTTGAAATCTTCTATTTTAATGTAGTTAAATATTTTAATTTTTTACCTTTGTGTTTTGGGCTTTTTATGTCTTGTTTTAGAAATCTTTCCTTTTCTCACAGTCTTGAAGATATTCTTCTGTATTGCTCTCTAATTTGTTTTAAAGCTTTGATTTTCTATTTGGATATTTAATCAACCTGGAATTGATTTTTTGTGTATGGTGTAAGGAAAGGATATAACTTCAGTTTTTTACTATACAATAACCAGTTATTCTAGTGCCATTTATTGAATAATCAATCTTTATCCCACTGATCTGCAATGCCACCTCTGTCAAATTACATGTTCCATAAATGAATGGGTCTATTTCTGGGGTCCCTGTTTACTTTGTGAATCAATTTATCTGTCTCTTTATCAATACTATATTGCCTTAGTTACTCTTATTTTACAGTAAATCTTGACATCTGTTAAGGTGTGTCTCCCTGCCTTGTTCTTCATAATTGTCTCAGTTATTCTTAGCTTTTTATTCTTGCACATAAATTTTGGAATCAGGTTGGCAAGTTTCATGAAAAACCCTGTTGGTATTTTGGTTGGAGTTACATTGAATTAATAGATTAATTTGGGACTATTGAAAGGTCTGAAACATTGACTTTTCTCATCCATTAAGATAGTGTACCTCTTTCTTTATTGAGATCTTTAGTGTCTTTAAATAACGTTTTACAGTTTTCTCCAAATAGGTTTTGTACAAATTTTGTTAGATTTATTCGTAAGTGCCTTCAAGTTTGGATTGCTATAGTAAACAGTATCTTTTACTTTTAAATAATGTTTTCTAATTTTCATCAATGGTGTGTAACAGGAGTTACACACCTTATGGCCTGTGGACCAAATCCGGCCTGCACTGTTCTTTTGTAAAGAACACAGCCATGCCCATTTGTTTACATATACTCTACGGCTATTTTTGCACTATAATGGCAGATTTGATTAGTTAAGATTGAGACCATATGCCTTCAAAGTCTAAAATATTTACTACTTGGCTCTTTATAGAAAAATTTGCTGACCCCTAATGTATAGGAACACTATTGATTTTTGTATATGTACCTTATGTCCAGCAATGTAGGTGAACTCTCCTGTTAGTTCTAATGATTCTTGGGTTAATTCTCTTACCTTATTTATGTAAACTATCACATTATCTATGATTAATGATATTTTCTTTTCCTTTAGCTTGACTGTTTTGAAAAATGTTGAATAAAAGCTGTGATAACTGGCCTCCTAGCTTTGTTTCTAATTTTAAAGAAAATTCTTAGCATTAATTAACAGGATTGCTTTTAATTTTGGGTAAATATCAAATATCACATGAGGAAGTTCTCTTCTAATTTTTTAGTTTTAGCTTTAAGAGTTGTTTTGTGATCACCAATGGGTGCTGAGTTTATCAAATGCTTTTTTGTATCTATTGAGTACCTATTGATCACATGCTTTTCTTTTGATTCTTTGACCATTGTGTATTATAAATAGTATGAGGAATCCTTACAACAAATAAAATATATTTGTATTTTTCTTCCTGTTTTTTAATTTCCTTTTCCTTCTATCCGTCAACAATGAGATCTCAATTCTGTACAACCACACAAAATAATCAAATTAAAAAGAATCTCTTGGTAGTAACTATAGTGGATGCTTCTGGCTGTATCTAAACTGAGATAGATTAAGTAAATTGATAAATTCACATTCCACCACAGGTGGTTTCCTAGAGCCAGAGATGGGAGTGGGAGGATAGCATACTGCTTGGCTTCCATCCCCCCAGCCCCAGGCAATAGTTGTGAACTTTTTGGAGAGAAGTATGGTATCTGCATTTCTGCATGGAACACAGCATGGTGTTGGCATGGTGCATCCTGAAGAGGAACCAATGGCACTTGGCACATTGAAGCTTTTACAGGTTTGGGAGCACTGAAGTCTGTGTTATGGGCAGGATATTTTCCCTGTGAGCTTCAGCAGAACATTGCAAAACAATGGGGCTGGCAGCAGATTGCTGAAGCTCAGCAGACTCAGTGGGTAACCAGCAAAGCCCTGAGAGAGAGTAGAAGCACCTCATTTGTGTTAATTCATTCTGAATGCATGTGAAACACCCTTGTGACTTCCCAGAGTCACTTAGGGTCTGGAGTGGAAGTAGAGGGCACTTAGCCAGGAATATATTTGGGCTTAAAAGTTAAGGTAACCTGAGGCTGTTGGGCTGAGGAAGTGGGGCTCCATAATCCTACCTGCACTATTCTAAGTGCCTGTTTACTTGGATAAAAGCTTTTGTATGACAAAAAGAGCTATTGTAGACCTTCATTAAGGCTCCAAAAGACTTGTCAGTGAACTGTTTGGTGGATTTGATATTTGCTAGCTTATTTTTCACCATGGGCCATGCACTGACAATTACACTGCAGAGAAATAGTAAATGTAAAACATGCAAGCGCATTTTTAGATTCTTTTGCTGTGTTCTTGATTTCCTTGTTAATGATGCATCCAACTGACAAAGTGCCAGACACTAAATCTTAATTCTTTTCTGTTTCTACAAAAATTGAGGGTACTTTCCTATGGGTTCTACCATCACTGTCTGACGGCTATGCGTTCTGCATACTGGATGGGAAAATCCAGCTGTATCTTTGTGTCTCTGAATGTCATTAACTAATTCTCAAATATTCAGTGAAACCACAGACAGACAAGGTCAAGCACTTTTCCCCCTGAGTTTTTGAAAATATGCACATTTTAAGAAATGTATTGCCTATGTTTCTTATTCATTTACTGCTAACTGTTCCAAATCTTGCATTGCAGGAGTTAGACACTGTCCAAAGAGCTTATTTTTTAAATTAATTAATTAATTAATTTATTTATTTATGTCTGTGCTGGGTCTTCGTTGCTGTGCGCGGGCTTCCTCTAGTTGTGGAGAGCAGGGGCTACTCTTCGTTGCGGTGCGCGGGCTTCTCATTGCGGTGGCTTCTCGTGTTGTGGAGCACGGGCTCTAGGCGCACAGGCTCAGTACTTGTGGTGCACGGGCTTAGTTGCTCCACGACATGTGGGATCTTCCTCAACCAGGGGTCAAACCCATGTCCCCTGCATCGATAGGCAGATTCTTAACCATTGCGCCACCAGGAAAGTCCCCAAAGAGCTTACTGAACCAGTTTTGAAACTGTTCTTTTACAAAAACAGAAAGTCACAATATACCAAATGTCAAGTAAATTTGAACTTGAGAGGAGTAGGATTAGGTTCAAAACATTTGAATTCATAAACTTGAGCAGGTTCTAAATCAGAGCATTGATGAGTCCCCTGGTTTCTAATTATTTTTCCTCTTTTATGCTTGTGTGTGTGTGTGTGTGTGTGTGTGTGTGTGTGCATGTTTGTTTATACAGTGCCTACTTCATATGCACTCTGAAGTGCACTGATGAGAAGAAGAAATTTCTCTGTTTTGATTACACTGGATTTTGGGAGGCAAGAAAAACAATCCTGAGGCTTCAGACTTGTAAATTCAGAATGCATATTTAATCGTCTACGAGCAGTGTGACTTTGGTATTATTCTTTTTTTTTAAATTGAAATATAGTTGACATACAATATTATGTTAGTTTCAGGTGTACTACATAGTGATTTGACATTTGCATACATTATAAAATGATCACCATGATAGGTCTAGTAACCATCTGTCCCTATATTAAGTTATTACAGTATTATTGATGATATTATGCCATATATTACAGCCCTATAGCTTATTTATTTTGTAACGGGAGGTTTGTACCTCTTAATCCCCTTCCCCTCTGGCAACTACCTGTCTGTTCTCTGTAACTATGAGACTGTATTCATTTTGTTTGTTTGGTTTGTTTGTTTTTAGATTCCACATTTAAGTGAGATAACATGGTATTTGTCTTCCTCTGTCTGACTTATTTCACTTAGCGTAACACTCTCTAGCTCCAGCCATGTTGTCACAAATGGCAAGATTTCTTTCTTTTTTTTTTTTTTAATTTTTGGCCCCACCGCGTGGCATGCCAGATCTTAGTTCCCTGACCAGGGATTGAACCTGTGCCCCCTGCAGTGCAAGCGTGGATTCTAAACCACTGGATCGCCAAGGAAGTCCAAGATTTCATTTTTTTATGGCTGAGTAGTATTCCCTTTTATATATATATATGTGTGTGTGTGTGTGTGTGTGTGTGTGTGTATGTGTGTGTTTATATATATATATATATATATATCTCACAACTTCTTTATCCATTCATCTGTTGGTGGACACTTAGGTTGCCTCCATATTTTGGCTATTGTAAATAATGCTGCAATGAACATGGGGGTGCATGTATCTTTTCCAATGAGTGTTTTTGTTTTCTTTGGAAAAATACCCAGAAGTGGAATTGCTGGATCATATGGCAGTTCTATTTTTAATATTTCATACTGTTTTCCATAGTGGCTGCACCATTTGGTCCTGTTTGTTGTCATTTGTTAAAGCCACTGAAATAGGGGACATTTACACTTAGTGATTTTTTTTTAAGATATATTTCACATATTACTTAACATATTATTGAAAAGAGTGCTTTGCAAAGATAATTAAAAAGTGTGTATGGTTTATTACTTTATAAGCTAATCATATATATATATCATATATATATATATTTGTTGTTGTTGTTACTGTTGGGGGACAAGAAGGAGACTTGGAAATGTTCCAGGACCTGAAAACAGCAAAAAACTGATATAACTGCTATGCTCTACATTTGTTTAGTGGCTGATGAATCTGTTGAAGGTGACTTAGAGAAGAATTTTTGGAGTATGAAAGAATTATCTTCTTAACAACGTCTTATACATTAGAAGATATAATTTTAGTTCAGTTAATAAAAATTTGACTGAGGGTATACTATGGGACCAGGCACTGAGTGTGCTTGAGATAAAAAGATGAATTTGAAATGGACCTGCCCTCAAGGAGTTCACAGTAGAGTGAGATACAAACAAATCATCAATATTTAAAGTGTTAGACCAAGTAGTAAGAGGTTAGATAAAGTACAGGAATCATACAAAGGGGGGCAGGATTAAGTGTGTCTGGGGTGGTGAGGGAGGATGGTGAGGGAACGTACAGCACCTGGCACTGTGCCTGGTACATAGTAGAGGCTCAGAAATGTTAGTTCCCTTTTCCCCTTCCTTTAGATATAATATGTTGACCTTTATATGCAAAAATTATGATTCTACTGGCCAAATGTCAAGGGGATATGGAGTTCGAATTCTTTCCTTGTTGGGTGTTAAGTTAGTACGGATTCCACTGCATTAAAATTTTTTTTGATTCTTCTGGGGACTAGTGACCAATATTTACAAAATTGCTGACCAGTGCAATGGGCAAGCAAGGAGCAAAGAACAGACACACAAATCAATGCTCAACTATAAACTTGTGGTAAATGAACTGACCATATTTGCTGAAGATTCTTCTGTCTTTGTTTCATTTCAGCAGCATGGAAGCCTACCAAAGTTCTAAAAGCCGTACTTATTAAACTTTTCCTAAGCACCCCAAGAGCATAGCTGGGTAAAGACTTACTCCTAGGGCTTGGGAGTATGGAGGTTTGGTAGGGGGAGTAAAGGGAGACAGTGTGGGACTATTGTCCACTGGAAATACAAAATGTTTGAAATCTTAGGTTTATTTAAAAGAGGTATGCAAGTGCTATAGTCCAAGCTATAACATACCCATTTATTTATATAAATATGAAAATACTGCTTCAGGTTACTTACCAAGTAAATGATTTAACTTCTTGAATCACCAAGTAAAAATGATGTTCCAGGAAGAAGAACTGAGTTTATCCTGTGATTTCCCGAGCCCTGGGTACACCATTATGAACAGCTTGGTCTTCAAGAAGGAAATAATTATTTGTATCTCACAGATCGTATGACCAGTTGATGAACTGATATAACGGCTTCATTACTACATTCCTCATTTCCCACTTGTTGTCTCTTTGAAGCACTATGGCTGCTCATTCTAATTGAAGACAAGGCACAGAATCTGCGCTCACTTCAGCAGCAAAGGCATTAAGGTCTTACACATGACGGAGTGGAACGGTATCTCTCATGCCTTTCCTTAGAAGCATCCCATTCCTTGTCACTTTCTCCTTATGGTAATGCCGTGACAATTGTTCTCTCTCCCATCTATTTATTTCTTTCCACTTTCAAAGCATTTTTCACATACATTTTGTCATATTGTTCTGTAAAATATTGAGAACAGACATTCTTAGCCTTATTTGACCAGCAATAAACTAAGGTTTAGTTAGGTTAAATGATTTACCCAAAGTTGCATTCATTCAAAAGTATTTACCTTGTATCCACAATGTGCCAGACTCTGTACAATGAACTAGAGACACAAAAGTGAATAAAACATGTCCCTGCTCTAAAAGAGGAGTCAAGAAGGTAAACAGACAATTATAGGATCAAGGGATAAGTACAAAAATAGGATTTAAGCAGAGGGCACTAAACATAAGCCTTAGGGAAATTCCTATTCCAAAACTGGGAGACAGTGTGAGTAAGGGAGAGCTTTCTTGGTAAGTGATATCTAAATTGAGATCTAAAGGACGAGTACAATTAGCCAGATGAAGACGACATGGAGTTGGATGAAATTATAAATGGGAAACAGCGATATGCAAAGGCTCAGAGTGAGGGGAATATGATGTGTCAGGGAAGCTGCTTTTAGCACAGTGTATGAAGTGTGAGAAAGAGGCGAGGCTGCCATGTTTAGTCTCACAGGTTGTGCACTGCACTACTCCAGCAGTCGTCATTCACATAGACCAGGATGGGAATGGCGGCTCCAGAATTGAGCAACCTGGCTTCCCTGCAAGAAGAAGGGTGGGTGGGGAGAGTGCAGGACTTTGAAAACCAAGCATGCTAAGGTGTTTGCCAATAGCCTGAAGGTAATGGAAAGCCTATGAAGGAGAGTGACTTGATCAGGCTTGCAGTTTAGAAAGATTGTACTGCCTGTGGGATGGAGAATAGATCCAGGGAAACCAGCTAGGAGGCTGCTCCAATAAGGTGGGTATACATTGAGACTGTCCTGAAGTGAAGTCCTGGAGATTGGGATCGGAATAAGTGATAGATTTAAAAGATATGACAAAACCAGAATTGATCAGACTTGGAAGAGCCTCAGCTTTTGTTTTTAGACCAAACTAGGTCCATGGTAGTGTCATTTACTGAGATGGAGACACAGGAGGAGGAATGGGTTTAGGGGAACATTATTAATTCTTTTTGGATATGCC
This sequence comes from Balaenoptera musculus, assembly GCF_009873245.2. Classification (NCBI taxonomy): domain Eukaryota; kingdom Metazoa; phylum Chordata; class Mammalia; order Artiodactyla; family Balaenopteridae; genus Balaenoptera; species Balaenoptera musculus. The sequence continues at coordinate 75,280,291 of NC_045791.1, read as the reverse complement.
GAGTATGAGGTGATTTTGCCACATCCAAGAGAGGAGTTGGATGGTATGAAGATCAGGAGAAATACGTTTGCCCTGAGACACAGAAATGCATTTTGGGCCAAAGACAAAGTGTTTGTCAGCATGTGCCCAAGTGGAGCTGGTCAGAGCTGCTATGTTTTCAGAGGAGTGGTTCAGGGGAGTTGGAGAGGGATGAGGAGGTGAGGAAGGGGAGATAAGAAAAAAGAGACATCCCTTGTGAGAAGTTTGGCTGTGAAGGAGAAGAGAGAGGGGCAGTTAACAAATTTTGTGAATTTGCATAATCATTTTTCTGGAGGAAGGTTGAGAATGGTGCCTTGGATTTTACAGCGTCCCAGTGAAGCTGAAGGACCACCACTGCGTGTTAAAATGCCCCATCAGGGGGTTCTCTTTTAATGGAGCTTGATACCTCCACCAACTTCACCTCTTTGACATTTCCTTGCAGCTTCTCTTCTCTCCTTTATTGCCCATCCCTTTGTATTTTAAGATGAGTCTTTCTCATCTTCTCTTGTTTTTGATTTGCTTTTCCAACACAGCTGTCTAAAAAAGTTGAAAATAAATGGAATTTTAGAAACCACAGTAAACAATGGAAGCCTTAACCCAGAGCAAACGCAATATTCATTGTAGCAACCCCTCACAGGAAAACTTTAAATACTTTATTTCTAAATCACTGTAATAACTTAGCTCTTTCTACTTTGTTCTACATCTGAAAAGTTTTTTGTGTTGCTGACTTTTACACTTTGGGTAGGAAAGTAGGATTTTGAGTAAGTATTTAAAGAAAAAAATCTTAGTACATATTGAGTAGAATTACTACATTTGCAGCTATCATTCCCTCCACATTCATGCTTTTAAAATCAGATAGTGTGCCATTATTTATCGAATTTGTACTTAGTAGCCAGCACTATAGGGGATACCAAAGAAGTATAAGCCATGGTCAGTGCCCACTAGAAGTTTCTAACATAATGAGGGAAACAAAACAAGTACAAAATAAAATATAAAAAGTCACAGAAAATTGATACTTACAAAACAATTAAATACAATAGTTGAATAATAGCAAATAAAACAATGAAGTACTACACTGAATGCTACTGATTACACGTGTGCTAGAAGGTCAAGGACAGTAAAGAACAAGAGCCGCGGAAGGCATTCCCTGGTCTAAAGAACATAACTTCCAATAAATAAACACTGAAAATAATTTTACAATATTTATTTTAAAAAACTACTATATTTCTTCAGTTCTAAGATGTCATCTTTTCATATTTTACAACAATAGATATAACAGCTAGCATTCATCTTGCACTGACTTTGTACAAGGTACTAAGTGCTTTATATGTGTTGACTCATTAATATGGATCATTTAATGGGGTGGAAATATTTCATCTTCTCCTCCCTGAAAAAGTGCTATTAAACCATTGGTACAAACATAAACCCCATGGCTGTTTAGAATCCAGGAAGCATGGTGTGTGCAGAAATAAATAGTGCTTATAAATGAAAATTTATAAAAATGCACTGACAAAACTTTCTAATCTCCTTAGCCTCGACTGCAAGGCCCTGGGTTCTGCTTTGTGAGGATCACCTGTAGCCCTGATACCCTTGAACCTCCTGTAGCTTAACTGTTCCATCAAAGGCCACACCAGCTTCAAAACTGAAAAGTCTCCACACGGACATAGTGAGGTAACCTCATTCAAAATTTATCCTCATTCGGCAGACATTTACACAGCTCTGCTTGTGGCTTTCACCTAGGCTGCGAGGGTGGCTCTGACTTTTTTACAAACAGGGGATCAACTATCTAAACCACCAGCATAAAGTCAAAATAGATGATTACATTGGGTTGGGTTTCTCAGGAACAGTCTCTGAGGTGGAGATTGGCATGCTGGGATTTACTGGTTTTTAGGGTCACCACCTGTGGGGAATGAGGGAGAAGCTCATCTGCTATGAAGTTGCAGCACAGGCCTCAGATGATCCCAGGGGAGCTCTGGGGCTAAAATGTCCCCAGTTGAGGTTAGGGGGCTGGGCCTCTGTTCCCTTCCACTCACTGGATAGGAATACCTACAGGGAGGTGTTGTAATCTCGATTGCTCTTGATCAATGTTGATTGCTCTTGGCTGAGGCCAGTTCTTTTGGGGAAGACAAATGCAGGCTGTCAGCAGGCAACATTCTCAGGAGTTGGGGGAGCGAGGGCTTTGGTCCTGGAGGTAGGAACTGGGTGGCACACCACAGCGTCCACTACAGTGACATACATTATACATTCATATGTTTTGTATATTCACAGGCATATATGTCCATATAGACATACATGGGTATATAGGCAAGCATATATTTATGTGTGTATTTATATTTATCCAAGTTTAAGATGCGTAAGTCAGGGGACTTCCCTGGCGGTCCCGTGGTTAAGACTCTGTGCTTCCACGGCAGGGAGCACAGGTTTGATCCCTGGTCAGGGAACTAAGATCCCACATGCCACGTGGTGTGGCCAAAAAAAAAAAAAAGCATAAATCAAGTAAAGAAAACAACCACGGTGAAATGTGACATAGTAAGTTGAGTGGATTTATTAAAATCATAGGTAGTGATCACTGCAGTACAGTAGATCTGAGGGTTGCCTCTTAGGGAATATTTTTGAAATTTGAGGGAGTGTATTTGGTTGTAACAAAGAGTAGGGAAGTTCCAAGCATTTATTGGGTGGGGATCAGAGATACTAGGTGTCATGCAATGTCGAATTTCAAATGTCCCACTGAATATACATGTAGGTGAAAAAATCTGTTTGTAATTATCTTAGCCTAGAGCTTAACCCATTTTACATATAAACATAATGTTTTTGTTTTGTTTTATATGGTTTTAATATTCTGTGATTTTTCTTATTTCAGGGATGCACCTCTGTTGTTGTAGCAGACAGGATCTAGTCGGGAAAACAAACCACAGAAATAATTTAATATGGAGAATTGCTGAAACAGGTGTTGGAGGACTGAAAAAGCAAAGAGGGAAGCAGCATCATGAACTGGGCTGGGGAACAAAGGGAAAAGTTTAGTTACCAGGACTAAAAGTGTGCAAGACTCATACCTTCATTCCTGAAGGGTCTGAATCTACTTTTAAACTCCTTTAAAAAAAATTATAGTAGCTTTCCATTAACTTTTACTATAGGACACGGAAGAGCTAAGAGGTATCACAGAAAATCAAGAAGACAATCCTTTTGTCCCCATAGTCTCCCCTGTCCCCACTGTGAAGCAGCAAGCCAATTTCCTCTTGGCAATTGGAACCAACCACCCCAGCCAGGACAGCAACCCCTTCTTCACCTGCTTTTTCTCTATAGTATGAGGAGCCCAAAGTGCCCAGGTACCATCTCAACCTCAACCTCAATGGAACCATAGTTGTGATCCCTGGTGGAAATATTCCTCTGTTGGGAAGTAAAATCTCCAAACCAGCAGGGCTCAAAGTTACAGGAACTGGAAACAGAAATTGTGTGAGTGGATTATTGGGTATAATGATGAGAGGAACCACTTCCACTTTCCCCACCCCTTGATTCTTCAACCTGTGTATTTTGAAAGAAACAGTACTATATATTGGCACTGACTCAAAGCATATACTGCATCCTATACGAGGGAACTTCAATTTTTAACATGTTATTTCCTAACTGGCACCAGAACTCAGTAGGCTATTCCATTATCCTTCCAGGAGCATCTGGCTCGTGGGGCATATGATAAGACTAGCAAATTCCAGGGAATTCCCTGGTGGTCCAGTTGTTAGGACTCTGCACTTTCACTGCTGAGGACCCAGGTTCAATCCCTGGTCAGGGAACTAAGATCCCATAAGCCGTGCAGTGTGGCCCTCCCCCCCCCCCAAATTCCATTTGCACGAGTCCATTGCTGCATTTCTTTTGCTATGAAATGAGTTCCCTGGAAAGAAGTAATATGTAGAATATCATAACAGTGAAGGAAGTATAATGAGTTCATGGTTGGTAATATCAGAAACATTCTGGGCATAGAAAGCAAATCCATATCCAAAATTTGTGTTTATTCCAGTAAGACAAATAGCTGTCCCTTCCATGATGGAAGGGGTCCAGTATAATCAATCAATCTGTTACTAGGTGACTGGCTATTTTCTCCTGGAAATAGTGCCATATTGGAACTCAACGGGTGATCTCTGATGTTGGTAGATATGAACCTTACTGTGGGGAAGCCCATGTTCTCGAGCCCATGCATATCCTTTGCTCCTGACTCCATAGCTACTTTGTGCAAGCACTGCAGTAGGTGGAAAAAGAGACCAACTCCATCAAATGTGTCATCCCCCTGATTTTGAAAGCCTTCTCTGAGTGGATGCCCTTTGGTGTACACAAATATCCTCACACTTTGTGCCCACTCTGAGAAGTGCATCCACATACCTCTTCCCTAGACCTCCTTGTCATCAATCTCCCAATCTTTTCTTTCCAAGTTATTGACCATTCAGGAAAACCATCAGCGATTGCCCATGAATGAGTGTAGGTCTATACCTCTGGCCATCTCTCAATCCAGACAAAGTAGATACCCAATGCACTGCAGGACATTCTTTGTGCTGAGAGAATTTCCCCTCAGTACTACCAACAGCGGCATTCCTCGTGGGAGTTCTAATGCTAGAACAGACCACTTCCAGCTTGTGCCAGTATATTGAGGAGAACTGTATGTAAACCAGTTAACTGATTGAAGATGAGGAGGCAATATACCAGGAGTAAGAATCAAAGGAATCTAAGTCACTGGCTAAGGCAACTTGTGCTTTCTGGACCTGCTCAAGCTGTCTCTTACATACCACTTCCATTTGATGAGGGATTGCTCTTGTGCATGCCCAACCTCATGGGCTGATGGGTCAGATAACATCCAGTTCATAACGGGCAGCTGAGGTTGCATAGTCACTTGATGTCTCATGGCCAGTCATTCAAATTCAGTAGCAAGCTAGGTACAGTTTCTCAAATGGAGAATTGTTATCTGCAGAAGAGGGCATGGCTTTGCTGTGAAACTAAAGAAAGGTGCATTGTGGATCTTCTATTAGAGTTTGCCAGAGGCAGATGTATATGTATATATTTGCCACAGACACTTCAAGTATCACGGGATTCCTCTGGATCATAAAGTCCTGCTACAGAGTCTTCTTTTTCTTTACTCCTGATAAAAAATGCCAGCCTTATGAGTTACTGGGTAGATGGGTCAGAGCACCACACTCAAATGCAGTATATATTTCTTCCAAAATCCAAAGAGGCCCAACAAGTATTGTGTCTCATTTTTAGTGGTAGGTGGTACAAGGTGCAGCAACTTGTTTTTCATCTTGGAGGGATATCTTGATATCTTTCAGATCACTTGGATCTCCAGAAACTTCACTAAGATGGTGAATTTTAAGACTTCCCTGGCAGTCCAGTGGTTAAGACTCTGCACTGCCACTGCAGGGGGCACAGTTTCCATTCCTGGACGGGGCACTGAGATCCTGCATGTCGCGTGCATGGCCAAAAAAAAAAAAAAAAAAAAGTCTAAAGTATTTGTTACTTCCTGTTTACTAGGTCCAATCAGCTTGACGAATCTAACATAGTGATCGAGATCTCTGCAGACTAGATTATGACAGAGAGCAAAGGAGTTTATATCCCACAGACAAGACTATAAAGGTATGCTGCTGGCCTCGCCACATAAAAGAAAACAGCTTTAGTGCACATTGGAATAGATGAAGATAGCACATATAGAATTGCATTTGCAACTGGCATTACCATCTGATTAAGTTCATAACAATTCATAATTATTCTCTAAAATCCACCTGCCTCTGGATAGGCCAAACAGGTGCGTTAAAAGTGGGAAGTGATAGTATCACCACTTTTGCATCATCCACATCTTTTATGGTGGTCCTAATTTCTATATCTCTCCAGGGATATGGTATTGCTTTTGGTTTTCTATCCTGGTAGCAAGAGGAAATTTCCAGAGGCTTTCACTTGGCCCTTCCTACTACAATAGCCTTCACTTTGTAGGTCAGAGAAATAATGTGGTGATTCTGCCAGTAATTGAGCATGTCAATTCTAATTATATATTCAAGAAGTAGGGCAATAACCACAGGGTGGGTCTGCAAACCTACTGGATCCATGGTGATATATACTTGGGTGAAAACTCCATTTACCATCTGACTATCATAAGGCTGCACTTTGATTGGTGGACCCAGTGATATTTTTGGATCCTCAGGAATTAACATTAATTCAGAAACAGTATCAAAGAATCCTTCAAATATATGGGTATTTCCTTTTTCCCAGTGTATGGTCACCCTAATAAATGGCATCAGGTTCCCCTGGGGAAGGCTTGGGTGAAGATTTGTAGTATATATTTATGGCAATGCTGCAAGATTCTTCTTCAAGGGGACCAGCTACCCTTTCAATCAAGGTCTCTGTGTCTGTGAACTGGCTGAGGTATGGAAACTGGATGAGAAGAATGATTTCATTTGATGGCTCAAGTCAGGTTTCAGGCAGCAGACCTAGAGTTTTGCTTGTTAAAGAGATCAAAGAATATTTCAGAAGTCTCTCCATATATTTCATTCCTGTGGCCACCTAGGGCATTACCAAATATCCCTGTAGGTCAAGACCTCTGAGTACCACTTTGTCCCTGCTACCCAGTACAGTAAGTGTCTGCCTGGTCCCTGCCAGTTAAGTGCTGCCACTTGGCCTTTGACATCCCAGGATCCCACTCTCGCAGAAATCAGGGAGTCATCTCAATGGAAGCATCTCCCACCATCATATCCAGTTACCACAGAGCTTTTCTGGTGCTCCCTTTACTAATGTATTTTTCTTTTTTAAAAAAATTTTATTTATTTATTTTTGGCTGTGTTGGGTCTTCATTGCTGCACGCGGGCTTTCTCTAGTTGCGGCGAGCGGCGGCTACCCTTCGTTGCGGTGCGCGGGCTTCTCATTGCGGTGGCTTCTCTTGTTGCGGAGCACAGGCTCTAGGCACGCGGGCTTCAGTAGTTGTGGCACGCGGGCTCAGTAATGGTAGCTCGCGGGCTCTAGAGTGTAGGCTCAACAGTTGTGGCGCACGGGCTTAGTTACTCCGTGGCATGTGGGATCTTCCCAGACCAGGGCTCGAACCTGTGTCCCCTGTATTGGCAGGCGGATTCTTAGCCACTGCACCACCAGGGAAGTCCCACTAATGTATTTTTCAATGCCTTACTGTAGAGGTTTGTAGTTTGGGAATGGGTATACAGTATGAATGATAAAATCACTCCAACATTCCCGTCTCCATAAACCTTTGGATTTTTTTTCTCTACATTGTACCAGGGACATTCTGTCATCTCCATCTCATCAAATATAGACCACCACTGAGTCTGAGTTTTTTTAACCAATGAAGCAAACTGTTGGAGTCACTTTCAATTCATGAGCTCACATATTAAATCCAGACTTTCTGGTAAATGCACCCATATCAATAAATTTAGTTTAATCTTCCTCTCTTTATTTTGTTTGGAACTTGACCAGGAACTATTCAACCTTTCACAAAATCATGTCACCAATGACAACACCAATGTTGATATGTGAGTTGCTAATAAAACATTCAAATTGGATTCCATTTGTAGTTCTCTCATTCAATGGTTCTACATACAGGTGCAAGCATCTTACTATTTGTCTTCCGATAGAGTTGTGCTATAGCATTTACTTATTGAAATACACATTAATTATAAATTGCTTCCCTTTTATTTTTCCTTTATTGTACAATTAGGACATATTGATTTGGAGGGAAATTTGCATAGGTAGGTAATATTATCTATGAATTTCATTTCATAGTAATGAGTGTAAAAATACTAGTTATAAAAGGGGATGATGGGTCTGAAAGGGTTGAGAACTGCTTGCTCCTCCTTTCAAACCAGGCATGCCCATGATGAAGCAAAGTGGATCTTGAGTGCATCTGCCAAATCAAATCATATCTTATCACTCTTCTGAAAGACAGCTATATTTAGGTAGAGAAGTCAGTGTCCTGTTCAGTTACTTACAAAGCCATGCAGGATGATATTAATAAATAGACATACCAACAACAGCACTGAAGAACTGCTTCATAGATGCAACAAAAGCAAACTATTTTGTGTTTGAGGGAGGCCTTGGAGTGAAATTTTTTTTTGTCTCTGTGCGTCACTGAGGATAGTGGAGTGGAAGCCAGGAGAGTGCTTTCTTGGTTCCCCTTGCCTGTGTGACTGAATCCCAAGCCCATGGCTAGATAATAAATGGGAGGATACTAAGCAAAAGCTCCCATCCCTCCTCTCCTTTCTCACATAGACTCTTTGGGGAGGCTCTGAAAGTGGGGAGGAAGAGTCCACATTTGGTTTGTGAATGAAGGGTAGATACTGTGGTTTTGGTTTGCCGTTCAACTGTAGGTTTGTTCCATGGCATGCCAGGGGCACGTGGGGCTGCCTGGGAGCATCACCCCATACACTTGCCCACTTAACCCTTTCTCCTGAAGAATCTCAACTCTTGTCACTTTCTCAGGAAAGCCCATCCTCACCTACCAGTCTGGCCTGAGTCCTCTGTCATGGATTCCTTCACAAGTATTTTTTTCCCCCTGTGATCCCTTATCTCATTCTGTAATTACATGCATTAGTGATGACTATTTATGTCAGAGACCTCCTAAGACTAGGTATCTTGGATGTTTATGCTCCCCTTTACATACTGTGCCTAGCCAGTATCTGGTACAAAGTCGGCACTCAGTACATGGTTGTTGAATGAAGAAGCGTTTGCTTCAGATTCCACAAGTATTAACACTTTACTCTGATTATGACTATTACCGTTGTGTGTGTATCCCATGCTGTTTGACAGCTGGGTCTTCTATCTGTTGAAGAGCATGGTAACTGGATTTTGTAGAAATGAATGAGTCAGAACCGGTGGAAATCCTCAAAAGCCCAATTAATGCGGTAATTTAAGACCTCTTTTCTTCTCTGGTAATCCGCTCCACCTCCTTCCTCCCCAAATCAAAACCCAGTGTTTGAATTTAACGATGGGGTTCTGCGCGTGTCCAGCAGGGAGGTAGCTGGAGAACAAGATGCAAGGGCCAGAGCCCTTGTCCCCAACCTCCAAATGTTTGACAAACACTCGCTAAAGAATTAGCGTCGGGGCCTCCCCGTATTACACAGAGAGCATCAGCATAGTGGCCCGTGGCCCAGGTGGGATAAATTGAAGTGCTGGGCAGTCTGATTCCGGATTAGGGGGAGAGGTTTGGGGGAAGGCGTGTGATCCAACCTCCAGGGTTGAAGTTGGCTGCGTGTGAGTGCAGCCTTTCTTGCCCCCCGGGGTGTGTCCACAGGGCTTGCCCGTCAGGTTGTGTTTGTGGGAGACAGGGCGAGGGTGGGGGGGTCACGATCAGCCCCCCGGGAGAGGGGCCTCTAACCGTGCACGCCCTGGGTGGGGGCAGCGGGGGGCGGCCGCGGGCCCCGGTCCCCCTCGCCCCTGCGCAGAGTGCAGGTGCGGAAGCAGGCAGCAGTCCGGCCCCACGGCGGCGCGCCGGGGGCGGGGGCGGGGGCGCGCGCGGGCGGGCGCCGAAGGCCGCGGGCTGCGAGGCGCGGCCGCGGGCGCCAGGAGGCAGCGTCGGCCCAGGCGTCGAGGCGGCGAGCGAGGCAGCGCGCGGTGATGTCAGTGGCGGCCCGGCTGGCAGCAGCCGGTACTTCCTGTATAAAGGCGGGCGGGCTCGGCTGCAAACCCTACTAGCCAGTGTCAGCCTCTCGGCGGGAGGAGGAGGAGGCGGCGGAGGAGGAGCAGGGGGAGGGCTGTCAAATTCGGGAGCCAGATTTTTTTCCTTTTCCCTGGCAGTCCCTTCCGCTTCCCCGGCTCCTGGCGTGACATCTGCGGACCGGGGACCTGTATGTGTGTGCGCGCCAAGGAGCGGAAGAATGGCAGTGCTCAAACTCACCGACCAGGTAGGGGGCGGCGGCGCCGGCGCGCGGGACGCGCGGGCGCGGGGCGGCGCGGAGCCCCGGCGGGGGGATGGGGGCACGGCGCGGAGCGTGCCAGCGAGCTGTTTACTCGCGGCGAAGAGGAGGAGTGTCTGCGGCCGCCGGCTGCTCCGAAAGCCGGCGGCTGCAGCTCTCCTCCCCGGCTCGGTCCCCGCCCTGGGCCGTCGGAACTGCGCGCTCGGCTCGGCGGCCGGGGCGCCCCGGGGGCTGGGGAAGGGGCGGCGGGGCTCCCGCTGGCGTGCGGGGGTGCGCGGCAGTGCGTTGTCCGCGGGCCCGGGCTGGGCAGGGGGAGGGGAGGCTCGAGGTGCTCCTCCGGCTCCTGTGGCGCTGCGCAGCGTGGGCTCCGCCAGCCCGGGTGGGCCGAGGGGAGGCTGGTCCGCGCCGCCGGGAGGAGGACCGTGGATGGAGAGGGAGAAGGGATGGCAGCCTGGGACAAGCCAAGAGACCCCCAGCCAAGCCGGAGACCGGCCCATACCGCGGCTCTCGTGTGGTCGGGCTGTCTTTACCCTTTTGACATGACATCGTGACTTCCTCTTTAGTAGCCCAGAGGCTGTGTGTGTGTGGTGCGCGATGGGGGCCCCTGGCGCGGCTCTCCCAAGAGGAGTGAAGTCCGGCCCGGGGCTCCACTCGCAGACGGTGGGCTACCACACAGGGTAGCTCTGGAGTCCTTTGCTCGGAAAGGTGTGGGTATTTGCTGTCTCGGTTGACAGTCCTCACTGCAGGTCTGTGCAATGGAAACACCCTACTTTTGCGGACTCCGCTGCTCTGAGGGCATTGACATTCACAGGCGCCCAACCAAGTTGCATGACAAAACTCTGCAGCTCGTCCTACGAAAAAAGGAAACAGCTTGCTTTTTTTTTCTTCTGCCATTTATTCATGGATAGTGAAATGAACATTGTTTTGCGGTCCTGGTAGGCGGCAACGCATTCTTGACTTTGACACACACGGTCAAACATGCCAGTCCTTGGTGTTAAACATCTCATACTTATCCAGTGGGTTGCGCCTCGTGCCTCGCTGTCCTCAGTATCCAGCCAGAACTTCCTGCGACTTAAATGCAGTCAGTCACCACGATAATTTTTCTCCTGCCTTTAGATTCAAAGTTTTGCTTTGCTTTCCATAAGTATTTTCAGGCTTTTAAAATTTTCTTTTTTGTGTGGGGGAGGGATCACTGAATTAAAATTCACGTTATCGTTAAATTTAGCAGGGGGAGCAGCTGGTAATCGTGATGAATCTACTTGTTCGCATTGGTTCCAGAGCATTGAAGAGTGCTTGTAAGTTGATACTAGTTTAGGCTTCCCCTCAACCTTTTGGTCACATACTTGACAACTGTTAGACATTTGCTTGTTTTAAATCTTCCAAGTTTAGTCTGCCTTGGTCTTGTTATCTTTGCCAGTGCAAGTTACTATATTTCTCTGTTAATGCCTAAATCTTCATCTTCAAAGTACAAAAAATGCTTCTAATAGGCGTTGTCATTTTCACATACACAAAAGAATTTCACATAGAATTTTAGAGCTGGAAGGAATGCCAAAGATGATCTTCACCCAAATCCTTGATTTTTTAAATGAAGAAACTGAGGTATAGAGAAGGGAAGCATGTCTTCCTCAAGGAGCCAGCTGTTGACTTGTAGGGTAGAGATGCACTCCTGGCTCCTGCCTTCCAGGTTCCTGTGCTTTCTTCTAGGGGTTAAGACACCTCCCTCCATCTTGTCATTGGATGTGTTGAAAGGCTGACAAGAAGGCATCCTCTCCTAAATCAGATCAACACTAGTGAAAAGTGTACTTGGTCTTAGAAAGAAAGGAAGTTATTCTCCAGGACTTATCAGAGTAGGACTTTCAAAGATCGTTTCTCTTTTAAAGTGTTTCTGAATACATCCCAACCCTTCCCCCAACAAACTGTGGGGGGAAAGAAAGAGTTGTATAACCTTCATTTGGTTCCATTTACTGATGCATAAAGGGAAACTAAGGAGTTCTAAGATTCAAGAGCATCTAAAAATTGCCAGCCTATCTTGGGGCAAAACCGGAGGGAGGTTGGGTGAGGAGGTAGACTGGGTGGGGTGGAGTGGTGAACAGTGATGGTTTCTGTGAGGCTTTAGGTCCAGGAAGTGTGTGGTCTTTCTTGCCTTATATAGTCCTACCTTTCAGTTTGAAACTAAATTCTTAGAAGCTGGTTCTTAACCTTACCAGAGGCTTAAAAACCCCTTTGCTTAAACTCCTATTGCAGGAGCTTTGCTTCACCATTATGGGTAGGGAGCCACCTGCTTTGAATCCGGGCCTTAGAGTTTGTAGAAGAGTGCCTACGTCTCCACTCAGCTGTTTGTAAAGCAATCACTTGTTAATTCCCTCTCATCTGTTTAACACCCTATTTGCAAGGTGGAGCTTATTTTTGCGAGGGTTCTTGGATTTTTAGTTTGAGGACACATTCTTGCTGTTGATAACCTGAATCACTAGTTGTCTTGTTTCTTTGTTTGTTTTATTATTTTGGTTTTTGTTCGGTTTTTTGAGTTTTATTTTGTTATTTTTTTAAAGTGAGGTAATGTTGATTTGTAACATCACATAAGTTTCACGTGTACATGAAAGAAGGTGACGTTTCCTGTCCCACTGGAGCTGGGGGCAGGAGCTTGCTGGCGATGACGGTCACCACCTCAACAGTCAGTCCTGTGCTGACATCTCCATCATGCAAGAGGAGGAAAATGCCTTTTCCTAACTCTGTTTTGGGAGAGTAAAAAGAAAGGGGGAAGGGAGAGGCAAGTGTGGTGTGTTTTTTTTTTTTTTTTTTTTTTTTTTTCAATGAAAAGGAACTGGGAGCTATTGCTGCAAACAAACTTTGCGTTGAGTAGTTCTGCATTTTAACTGTCTCTTCTGTTTTCCCCTTCACAAAACACACATCAGTTTTCTTGCAGCGTTAGGGGGACCAGTCTTCCTGGTTTGCCAAGGACGGAGGGGTTTTCGAGGACGTGGGACTTTTGGTGCTAAAACCAGGACATTCTAGGCAAATCAGGTCAAGTTGATCACCCTATACAGCACAGCACACACTCACCTATGTAATTAACATAATAATGTAATTATTTCCTCATAGATGGACGTTGGGAGGTTTATTTATACCTTTGGTAAAGTGAGGTAATTTTAAGTTTGGGAAAGAAAATTTCATTGCATCCAGATGTAATACATTTTGTTTCAAGATAGACGTGAAATTCTTTGCAATTTGATTTGATATTGAACTTTGCAGGGCTGCGGGGGGCATTCTTTATGTCATATAGTGAAGGCACTGCAGTGATTTTAAGAGTGTGGTGATATCTTTAGCCTGGCCCCCCAAAAAAAGTTTTTCAAAGTTCTGAAGCAGAATGGTAAGTGCTATTGGACCTTTGGAATATCCACTATTCTTCCTGAATTTGCCAGTGACAGCGGAATGCCATCTCCATCTTGCGGGCTGCCCCTAGACAAACTCTTTCTGCAGGGGGCCCTTTTTGGAGCTTCCTGCCTGGAGGCCTTTTGGTTTGGTGTCCTCTTGCCAAGTCCTATAGCTCACACTTGAGTCACTCACCTCCTTGCCAAAGGCAGTGGCTGGCAGCCGTGGCAGTGGCAAGAAACTAGAAATCCTGTAACTTTGAAGGAAGCATTTCTAGCCCATAGTGGTGGGGTCTTGGGACACGTTACAAATATTTTACTGGGCTGCCCTTGTCCTTCCAGGGCTCCCGCAGCACTGGGCTTACAGCAGACTCTGTGTCCAGTTCTGACTTCAGCAGAGAAGAAGGGAAAATAAAGGCTTTATTCATTTGGACCCCTTCTCTAGTTGTCTTGGGATGCAGTCACGTGGTTTGGGGCGGGCCACTTGAGACGGTGGTTTTCATGGCAGAGACCTCATAATGGCTTACATATTGTGATCTTATTGTATGCTGGGCCGTTGCCGTTGAATCGTCTGTCTTAATCCTCACAGCCATGCTAGGAGGTAGGTGGTTGTGTGATTCTTACTTGACAGATGAGAAAACAGGAATAAAGAGGCTAATTGACTTGTTCGAGGGTCACGGACCCAGTAAGTGAATGGAGTGCAGTGTCCTACCCTGGCAGTCTGATTGCTCTAACCACAAAGCTATACGTATGATAGTTGAAAGGGCAGTGCACCGTAGGACTCACAGATGCCTGCTCTTATTTAACGGGAAGGCTTCGGGTGAGCCACGCTCCCCGCATTTCTCCTGCTCGGGGCAGAACCAGGTCTGGCAGAGTCAGGAGCTGCTCTGAGGGCCTCTGCTCCTGCCAGACTGGTGCCCTGGTGCCATTTGCCTTTCACCTCCCTACCCTGGAGAATGGTGTGTCGGTTGGTAGCTTGGTGATTTTTTCTTGGTCATTAACAAATAAACTGTGGTCATTGTAGAAAATCAGAAAGCTAGATAAGCAAAAACAGTTAAAACCATCTGAAGGTCTCTATACTCAGAGAGAGCTACTCTTGACAGCTTGATATATTTTCCTTCTAGCTTCTGTCTAGGTAGCCAGGTAAGAATTTTAAACATTCCACATGATGATATTGGTATTTTCTCTTGAGCATCAAGGTGATACCTATGATGTCCTAGACCAATGGGTTTCCAAATAAACCTGAATTTATGCCTCTCAATAAACAACTGGCTGCTTTAGTGTAATCCAGCAGTGGTACACAAGGTCCTAGCCCTGGATTGATTGAAAAATTTTTTTTAAGGTTCAACTTTTACTTCTTTCTTTTCTTCTAAACAGGGATAAATATAAACTCAAAAAGGCACACTTGTTGTGCCAGAAATAGGCCTGAAACATTCTTTAAGAAGATTTCTATTTCAACAATATAATGTGAATTTTAAAAATATTTTTATTGCAGTATAGTTGATTTACAGTGTTGTGTTACAAAGCAATATTTATTTATTTAAATTTACTTTTGGCTGCATTGGGTCTTTGTTGCGCGCGGGCTTTCTCTAGTTGCGGCGTGCGGGGGCTACTCTTCGTTGCAGTGCGCAGGGTTCTCATTGCGGGTTGGCTTCTCTCGTGCAGTGTGCAGGCTTCTCATTGCGGTGACTTCTCTTTGCAGTAACATGGGCTCTAGGTGCATGGGCTTCAGTAGTGTGGCACTCGGGCTCAGCAGTTTGTGGCTCGCGGGCTCTAGAGAGCGCAGACTCAGAGTAGTTGTGCGCACGGGCTTAGTTGCTCCGTGGCATGTGGGATCTTCCCGGACCAGGGCTCGAACCCGTGTCCCCTGAATTGGCAGGCGGATTCTTAACCACTGCGCCACCAGGGAAGTCCAATGTGAATTTTTATAGACGAAACTATAACATGAAATATTTTAAAAACAGGCAGGGGCTACAGACATCTGATAATCCTGTGGTTTCCAAAATTGCATAAGCTATGGCTCTCCTTTTTGGTTTTTTTCCAAGGAAAATTCCGTATTGAAGCTCAGTATATAAAAGAGGTTGGTGAGAGTAGTGGTCCCTGAGGCCCTTTCAAAGATTATTTGGGTTTAGTATTATTTGAAAGTGTCTTGCAAAACTACTGGTGACTGGGTCAGTGGTTCTTTTCCTGACACACTGTGTACTCAAAAAACAAATAAACATTTATAAGTGTTTGTAGGTGATTAGGAGTTACATAGAATTTGGATGACCATATCATGTTCATCCAAACTGGGACACCTTTGAGGATGATAGCGGGTAACATTAAATATCACGTTGAGGAAACAGGTGTGAGTCAGGACTGTCCCAGGTAAACCTGGACACAAGGTCACACCACATAAACTACGTTTGCTCACTTCAGTATTGAAGTGACAGTAATAGTGAACTAGTTTGGCTAGTAGACTAGTCACTCTCTTTCCAGTCAGATTTACACTGGAGCTGGTATGATAAAGACTGTTTTATGACCTTATGCAAGGCCTGAGTTGGAAATTGGCTTCTTTCTCACACATCAGCTCTGACCAGTTGGTCAGGGGCTGCAGGAGCAATATGTCAGAAGCACTGTGGCTCTTGCAGCCAGAGATGGGGGAGAATGTGATGATCGATAATCAGTGTTTGCTGTGGGTATAAGATAAAGGAGAGGTAGCATATATTGTGCCTTAGCCAACCCTTGGCCAGTCAGATTACCCTCTGTGGGCCTCAGGCTCCTCTTTGTAAAATGAAGAGGTTGGACCGGGCGCCTTTCCAGTTCCTGGGCTCTACCCTCTCCCTCTGTGACTCACCCCTGCACGGGTGTAGTGGCTGAGGAGGGTGTGTTTGCAGATGAGCTCTAACTGAGCTCCCCAGGTAACGAAGTCAAACAGTTAATTTCTGGCTCCAGAAGAGAGTTTCAACCGACGTCAGTAATTCAGGAACTGATTCCTGCCCTGTCTCCCGCTTTCATTTTATAGATAACCCAAGATTATCTAAGATTCTTCATTTTATAGATTATCCATTTTATTGATTATTCCTTTAGTACCCTTTTGCCAACATCATCTTCGGCCTCTGCTCTGCTGTCGGAAAGTTAGGAGAGCAGGTATTTTCTCTTATCGATGTTGATGCTTCTGAAAGAGTTGGTCGCCCAAGAGGTTGAAATGAATGATTCATGACTCTAATTTTTTATGATGATATTCATAACTTTCAAGGATCCTTTCACTTGTCTCTCCTTTTGAAAACTGAAAATTTGTCTAGTACTCTATTAATTGGGCCAGGCAAAGAAAAGAAGCATGTAGTCCATCTTTGGGCCATTTCAGGCTTTACTAAGCCAATGTTTGCTTGTATTTCTTGGTTTTCATTTGTCTCTCATCCCCTCAAACACACCCTCATGAGTCATAAGCACCCCCATGTAACTTTCTAAGGTATCTTCAATGCCAGGAGACCATTTTGCCCCAAGGGAGCCCCCCACCCCGACCCCAACCAACTTCTAAAATTAAAGGTGTGCAGAAACATCTGAGGCCTAGACACGCAACATTTAATCACAGTTCTAACATGTTTCTAAAGACTTCCATGTTAAATTGCTTTAGTTTTGCTTTCACTTATTTTTAAAATAACACTTGATTGGGAATCCGAAGATCTGGATTCTACTCATGGTTCTTTTTCTAATAGTTATATAGCTTCGGGCAGGTCCTGGCCTTAGTTTCTTTGTGAAATGGGAGTGGGTGGGTGGAGAGTCCTCTAAATTCTTTCAGCATTCTAACGTTCTAAGAGAGCACCCCAGGTATTTCAATGTCAACCTCTTCTCAGCTCTTGGAATCTGGTTTCAAAAAGTATCTGCCTTCCATGAACTTCTGATTTTCCCTCCAGCACCCACAGTTCTGCCTGAGTCAGGGGTCCTTTCCCCCAAAATGCCATCTTCTAGTGTCTCCAGGAGCTTGGTTTTGGGGACACAGAACCCCTGGGGCTTTTCTCAGTGTGGCCTTTTGAGATTCCCTTGAGCATCTTGCAGGACAAGGGGAGCAAACTTTCAGACCCCATGTTTTTTGTTTTTTTTTTTTTTAAACCCTAAACTCTCTTGTCTCTCTCTCTTTTTTTTTTTTTTTTTTAAATTTTTATTTATTTATTTATTTATGGCTGTGTTGGGTCTTCGTTTCTGTGCGAGGGCTTTCTCTAGTTGTGGCGAGCGGGGGCCACTCCTCATTGCAGTGCGCGGGCCGGTCACCGTCGCGGTCTCTCTTGTTAAGGAGCACAGGCTCTAGACGCGCAGGCTCAGTAGTTGTGGCTCACGGGCCTAGTTGCTCCGCGGCATGTGGGATCTTCCCAGACCAGGGCTCGAACCCGTGTCCCCTGCATTGGCAGGCGGATTCTCAACCACTGCGCCACCAGGGAAGCCCCAGACCCCATGTTTGTCTGTTGAGAGCTGTGGTGAGCTGGGGCCCACTGTAGCCTTCCTCAGAGGGGCTGCTTTAGCAAACAGCCTCGGTTCTATCCTTAATCCTGTTTTATTGAACTCCACAATATCTGGGTCTAACAAGTCTGTTTCCCAACCATTGGCCCCAGATATTGGGTGCAGTGGACCCAAAGACCATAAACTTTCACAAGGAGGGATTTCTTGCATGAGATCAACATGTGTAGATACACTCAGTCTGTGGAGGAAACTTGTTTTGGTATCTAAGACTGGCAGAATGAAGAAGAAGATAGGAAGTGAGCACAGGACAAGTGTCACAGCAGAAAGCCAGGCAGAAATTCAGGTCAACTGATACAAATCAGCCAACCAGTTATTGTTAAACAATGGCCTCCTAAAGAGGAGAGGGGGCACCTCTACTCCAGGGGTGAACAGGATGCCTTATTGATTTTGAGAAAGAAAATATTAGAATATTTCTTAAAAAAATACCTTAAAAATTTTGTTTGTGTGTACTTTTAATGTATATTATATGCTAGTACTATAAAACCCTCTTAGCTCTACTTTCCACTTTTGGCCACCTTGGCCAAACCACAACTTAGATTATTGCAGTGGCCTTCTGACTGGTCTTCCCCATCCAGCCTTGGCCCCTGCACTCTATTCAACATAGCTATCTGATGGCTCTCAGATCATGTAGCTAACATCATAGAGTGGTGCCCCGGGCCCTCTCCACCCAGTACTGCCACTCACCTGTTCAGCGTGTCTCTTCCAGTCTCTCCCTGGCTCCTTGGCTCCAACACAGAGGCCTCCGCACTATTCAGTGGATGTGCCAGGTGCACTCCTGCCTCAGGCCCCGAGCTTCCTGCTTCCCGCTTCCCGTGAAGCTCTTCCCCAGGTATCTGCATGGTCCACCCTCACCTCTCTCAGACCTTTGCTTGAATATTACCTTATCATTGAATTCTTTTCTGGCCACTCTAGTTAAAATGCCCACTCCACACACTTCTTGCCACTGTTTCTTTCTTTTCTCCATGGTACATATCCTTTATACCATATGTTTTATATATATATATATATATATGTATATTATATACATACTTTTTAAAATAAAAACTTACGTGTAGGAGAGCCACAAGTAACAGGGCAAAGATATATATTTTTTTCATTTCCTTCTATATCTTCAGCACTTAGAGCAGTGTAAGGCACATAGTGAATGCTCAGTAAATATTTGTTAAGTGAATGAAATAAATATGTATGTATGTGTATATATTTGTATGTGTTCAAATGTTTTTACTTACGAGGTGCTCAAAGAAAACAATTTGGAAAAACTTCTGTAAACAGAGCTTCTATCTGTACACTGGGATATTGAGTTTCCATTCAAACAAAATTCAGAGTAAATTTTTGGCCCCATCAGAAGAGAAAAGATCACTTTTGGTCTTTTCTTTTTTTCTGGTTGTTTCCTCTCTTTTTAAATTGGGATGGAGATGGATTAACATTGTATTTAGTTCTGAGCAAGTTCCATTTCTTTACAGGGGAAGTATCAGGGTGACACTAGGAAAAGGGACCCTAAATATGTAGGGAAGGGGCACTTACACCCATGGCAAAGTGGATCTTCTATGTATTCAAGCAATCAAGGAGTGTTTAATGAACTCCATCTCCATGGCAGTGACTCAGCTGGAGTCCTCTAATCCCCCTCTTTCCACAAAGCATAAGAACAGGTAAGACTAGGTACAATAAAACAGAGACCAGACAGAGAATTGGTAATAAGGAGACAAGATAATACTCATGCTTTATGTGATTTGAGCCTAACAACATATCTGTGAAGGAGTGGCTATTATTCTATTTTACAGATGATGAAAATGAGAACTGAGAGATTAAGTAATTATTCAGGGTCACATGACTCTGGGGTTCACATCTGGGCAAGCTTGACTCCAAGGTGCACATTCTTAGCCATTGTGCTTCTGGCCTCCTGACATAGGTGTAGCATCACAAGAGACCCTTTCCCCTGTGGAGGTCATGGTCTTGTTACAGATGACTGTGAATGCCTTGTATGTGGAAGGCCCGCCTCAAATCTTTATTGAATACATGTGGTATATGAAACAGCTCTCAAACCAGATATAGCGCAGGTTTAGACTGTATTTTGGGGGTACTGATTAGGGACTACAGGAGTCCAGAGATGGGCAGAGTTATTAAGAAAGGCTTCAGGGAGCTGGAGGGAGCCCAACTGGTCCTTGAGGAAAGAAATGATTTAGGCAGCAGATGGGAGTGGAAAGTATCCCAGATGAGTGACGTGCCATGTACCTGTCGGGTAACCTGAGGACTGTGAATTTACTGAAGCATAGGGTTCATGCTAGGAAGGCAGAAGAGCAAAAGGAAGAAATAGTTAACATGCAAACTTGGTAGGAGAGGTGTTTGTATATTAACAAATCTTTCTCACTTGAGTTCTTCTGATAGGTACTACGTGTCCTCTCCTGGAGACCTAAATTAATGAGTTTGTATCTGGACAGAGCTCATTATTCCCATTTGTTGCTTAGGCATGAACTTTTAAAAACTAACAAGTACCCCACCTTGTTCCAAAAAGTACTAAAGCATAAGGTAAGGTGTTACCTGTGGGTTCTTCTGTCTCCATGACACCCTCTGCTTGAATAGAATGTTGCATATATTACTTGTCATGGCAACATTTTGTGGACAAACATGTATCCTGGAGTAGCATGGACTTCGTTGAAAGAGGCTGATGGTCTTCATGGTGCAGGACATTGATGGAATAATGTAGTAGTCCTAGAGATGGCCTGTTTTTAACCTAACACATTTTAAATTAAAAAAAAATTACTTAAAAAAATAGAGACTGTGGGGATTCTACAATAACAAGATCCCATTTCTTAAAAAAAAAAATTGCATGAAAAAAAAAGATGGAGGGGAAATATATAGATTAAATGAGAATTAAGACTAATTGGATTCTGATGCAAACAAACTTAAAAAACACACTTCTAAGAGACAGTTGGAGAAATTTGGATACGGACTGGCTATTTGGTGACTTAAAGTATGACTATAGTATTGTGATTATGTTTAAAAAGAGAATCCTTATCTTACAAAACAAGAAAAAAACCCATGAAACCTTAGCATTTGCCCAGGGCACTTAAATATTTTAGTTGACTCACTCTTTTTTGGAAACTGTTTCTCTTTTTACTTCTTCCTGCTCCTTTTGTTCTCCTCCAAGCCCTTCACTCTCACGTGATAGAATATCTTCAATAGAGTTTTTAGAATCCTTTTTGATTGATTGTCAGAAAAGCACACAATTCTGCTAGTTCTGTTGCCTGAAGAAATATGCTTCTGAATTAGTTGTGAGGTTCACCCACCTATTGACTTAGTCTAAGCGGCACTCATGACTCCAGTCAGATATTTGAGTGTCTGCCTTAAAAATCACATCTTGTGTGTGTAAGGAAGACCTGGATTTGGCTGTCCTTGTAAAATATTTCAGGGTGAGGTTTTTCCAGGGGAATTCAGATGATTAGAGTTGCCAAAAAGTCATTTTGTTATATTAACTTTTTAACCCTGTTTCTATCTAACCCGGGTAGTTTTTAAAAACAGCAAGCAGTTATAAGGTCTCAATTTTAATGACCCTGCCTCCTCCCCTCTCTTCTTACCTGAACAGGAAGTGTGTGTTGGTCGTTGCCCCAGGGATTTCAGTGTTGCTTTACGCATGCTGAAATATCTTCGTTTATTCCTACAAGTGTGAAAATCTTTCCATATCCTTCTTAATGGAGTCCAGATTTCAGAATAGACTGTAAGCTTGAGAATTGGCCAACTGCAACTTGAGTAAATGATAGTGTCATAAGTTATTTAGAAGCCAAGTGAATAGGGTTTTAGGTGCCTTGGAGCCTCAGTACAATTATGTCTTGGGGCCTCTGAGGCGAGTGTAACATTTAGTTGCTAATGCTCCATTTCTTAGCAGCCAAGAAGGAAAAATCTTGTTTTGAGAAGCTCTGCTCTTTAGCAAAGAGTCTTATGTCAGGGTTCTAGGGTACTCTATTACTGTATTCGTAATGTTTTAAAATATTGTGGCATCTTAATGAACAGTTTCCAAAAATATTACATGGGAGTGGCATAGTTAAGAGAACACTGAATTGATGTCTGGAGATCTAGGCTATAAGCACATCTCTTCTCCTAACTAGCTGTGTCATTCTTCCTGTGACACAACTTTCCTCGATTATAAAATGGGTATAATAATACTTGCTTGATGGGAAAGTTGTGATAATCAAGTGGGAAAAGCCTTTGTCCAGCAAGTGGCTCATGGTAGGAACTCAATAGTCTTTGAATCTCTAGTTGGTTCCTCATTTGTCAAATTAAAGAGACTAGCTCTCTAGGATTAATTTCAGCTCTATAAGAATATGATTTTAATTATGTTTTGTTTTAAGTTTATGCCCATTTATCTGGTCTTCCTTCTCTCTAACTTAAACAACATTGGTAGAGAGTGTGTGTTTGTTTTATTTTTGTGTGAAATTTCCATCCGTAGGTTTGAATTGTAGCATTTTGGTCCCCCTACAACTTTAGGAGGTGTATTTTTCTTTCATTTCATTTTAAACAAATCAATTGACTTAGTTTATTTGACTGAAGAATCTTATGTTTAGATAGGAGAATAACTGTGAGTTGAAAAAATTCTGAGGCATTTGCAGTCATTCTTGATTTAAGTTGTCAAAAAGAGCTGAAAATTACTTATAAGAATGCCATTTCCTCTTCGCAGAAGTATATAATGGTGTCTTTTTGAGGAAGTAAGAACAAAATAGTTGATAGAGCAATCTTGATAAAAAAAAATCATGGTGTAATTTCTGAAAAACATTGCTGTAAAACTTCAAGCCTTGAATGAATACATAACAGGATAGAAAACCCTAAATTTCTCTGAAAAAAATGTGGTTAAAAAAGTCAGATGACACATCCTGTGTAAAAAGTCACTTTAATTTAGAGTCCTTTTTCTCTTAAAACTACAGAATGCTATTTTGAGAGGAGGTAAGTTACACATCATTGGATACATGTGTGTATATTAATTTTAAAGTGTATTTCAGTTTGAGTTTATACCCAGTGAAGGTGTAGGGCAAAATAAAAAGGGTCACGGGAAAATGAAAATAAGAATTGGTACCAAAAAAAAGAAAAAGAGTAGATTAAAGAAAGAAAAATAGGAGAGAAACATATTTTAAAAAAAGAAGGAAGGAAGTAGGAATGGGAGGGAGGCTGAGCGTATTGCTTTCTGAGGTGAATGTTGGAGGTGCTGTTGAATGTAGCCTGAGTTGGTCATCCCTGCTCTCTCTGTTCTTTGAAATAATTTTTAACATCGATCTCTGCTCTTCAGCCACCTTGACCCTTATTTCTTGGAGTTCTAGAATCAGAATAACCAAAGTGGAGGTTGTTACTTAGGCTGCAGAAGAAATGAGCAGAGCTATGTACCCAGAAGAGTGGAACGAATCAGGCTGATGGGAATCTGGCTCTCATCCTTTGGGTCCTTGCTGCTGATACAGAACCCTCAGAATCGGTGCAGTGGCCGGCAGATGTAACTTGTTTTACATAGTGGGCAGGCAGGTACTGAAGGCTCCTATGACTGGTGACTAGTTTCCTGTGACATATCTGGTGTTAAGCACCCACGGCCCGTCCGTGTGAGTTGAACTCAAGGACATTTCTTCATCACTGCCTTACCTTTTCAATGATCCTTTCCAGAGATCTAATTCTCAGCTCCATTCCTCCTGTGAATTGGCCGGGAGACCCTGGCAGTCATCACACCTCTCTGGGCCTCAGTTTCCTCTAAGTGATGAGGACGTTGGCTTAGGTGAGCCAGCTGCCACTCCAGTGTTCCATGACTTTGACCCAGAGGCTGGCAGACCACTCACTGTGCACAGGTCAGATCCAGCCCGCCACCTGTTTATATGGCCTGTGAGCCAAGAATAGTTTTCACATTTTTAAATGGTTGAAAGAGATCAAAAGAATAATATTTTGACACACATAAAAATTATATGACATTCAAATTTCAGTGTCCATAAATAAAACAGAACACGGCCTCTCTCATTTGTTTATGTACTGTCTGTGGCTGCTTTCGGGCCCTGAGAGCGGAGAGAAGTCCTTGTGACAGAAACTATATGGCCCGCAACGTTGAAGATATTTACTATCTGGCTTTTTGCAGAAAGTTTGCCATCCCCTGCTCTAACCTGAGCACACACTTGGGACCATACTCTTCAGAAATTGAGTGCTGCCTTCTTACAACCTTAGTATTACCTAAACTGAACTTTGATCTAGACTTAATTAGATTAAGATGGGAGAGTCTTGCCTTTATTATTTTCTCCAGGAGAAAGTAGAAGCTTAGTTAGCTTTCTTGGTATGCTTTTAATTAAAAAAAAAAAAATCCTCTTTAAAACAATATTTTGTTTGTACTCAGACTTTTTTTTTCTCTCTCTAGGAATCATTGTAGAAAAGGAAGCCGTAAGTTTATATTTTAAATCATTTGCCTTTTAAACTGGATTTTTAAACTCCAGATGTGGACTCAGAAACAGTTAAAATGTACTTTTGATGCTCTCAAAGAGCTGAGACAGGAGAGGAGAGCTTTACCACTTTTATATATATATTTTTTTTTTTCTCCTTTTTTTTAACATCTTTATTGGAGTATAATTGCTTTACAATGGTGTGTTAGTTGCTGCTTTATAACAAAGTGAATCAGCTATACATATACATATATCCCCATATCTCCTCCCTCTTGCGTCTCCCTCCCACCCTCCCTATCCCACCCCTCTAGGTGGTCACAAAGCACCAAGCTGATCTCCCTGTGCTATGTTTACCGCTTATATTTGAGAGTGAAACAGAAATCTTAAGATTTTTCTATTTCCCATTGTGTGCTGAAAATGCTATTTTTAGTTTCTTTGAGTAGGGTCTCCAGATTAATGTGGGGATGAAAATGGTTTTAATTTTTATGGAAAACCAATTTAAACAATTAAATACATTTAAAAGATACACTTAATTATTATGCATGGAAATCATAAAATTAAGAAATAAATATCAATAGTATCTGCTTATCTAATGTTTCTCCTTATTCTAGGATGTTCTCTCCGAAGCTAAATCTGGTAATTTCTGTGTGAGTTATGAGTTTGGGTGAGTGTGTGCATGTGTGTGTGTGTGTGTGTGTGTGTGTGTGTGTGTGTGTGTGTGTGTGGTTTCCAGTGTTCATGTCATTATAATTGTAAAGAGGATTTGCCTCCCACTCTTGAGCTTCCAGAGTCATTTGAGTTATTCTAAAACTCCTCCTAGGCCGGGACTTCCTTTTGATCTTGGGAGAAGATGGGTACCCTGAACTGGTTAAGTGAGGAGCGGAAGGGCAGTCAATCAACACATGTCATCTTTCTTTTAAAAGTTAGCTTCATTTTTCTCTTCTGAGCCTACAGAGAGAAAGAATTAAGACTGAAGGGGGGGCTTCCCTGGTGGCACAGTGGTTGAGAATCTGCCTGCCAATGCAGGGGACACGGGTTCGAGCCCTGGTCTGGGAAGATCCCATGCCGCCGAGCAACTGGGCCTGTGAGCCACAACTACTGAGCCTGAGCGTCTGGAGCCTGTGCTCCACAACAAGAGAGGCTGCGATAGTGAGAGGCCCGCGAACCGCAACGAAGAAGTGGCCCCCGCTCGCTGCAACTAGAGAAAGCCCTTGCACAGAAACGAAGACCCAACACAGCTAAAAATAAATAAATAAATAAATTTATTTAAAAAAAAAAAAAAGTTGTCAAATGGAATTCAACTCAAAGTCTTTAAAAAAAAAAAAAAAGACTGAAGGGACTTGTTGATAAAGAAGATTTGTAAAGAAATTCTTATAGTGTATAACTTTAGAAAACATTGACAGTGACTTTGTACCTAAAGTACCTGAAGACCTCCAACATTTTCTGAACAATATTATAAATCCTCCGGGGGAGACAGGAGGCAAACACGAGAATTCCCATTTTTCAGAGGGAGAAACCGAGGCCAGAGGCTGTTGCTGGGCTTGCTGACTCTCAGTCGGGCTAGAGCTCTTGTTTTTCCTCTGGCTCAATCTGAGGTGCATTTCATTTGCCTGTCCTGTTCTTAAACAGCACTTGTAAAAACATGTGTCGTTTCTACAGTTATATTTAGGATACAGCTTGAAACACTGCATAAACACCCCAGGATAGAATACTGAAGTCTGCTGCCTGGTAATTATTATGTGGTTCTAGTGTCATGTCGTCTGTGTTATCCAGGTTAGAACTAGATCACCCAGTTTTAAATTGGTCTAGAAGAGGGGGCCCCTTGTGTACAGGGCCGAAAGGATATTGCCTCATGGTTCCCCTTTGGGTTAAGAACTTTGTGATATACAGAAGGCCGTGGAACTTCATCCTTGTTTGAAAACACTTGTAACTGGGAAAAGTGCTGAAATACTAAGGCTTTCCCACGCCCTGACCCCCAGAATACCTCCACAGTGTGCTTTGTTTTCTTTTTTCGAATTTCCTGAGAAGTATCTGAAATGGCCATCTGAAGGGAATGTTTGTCACACAACTGCTTAATCTCTAGACGTGTCTAAATGCAGATGTAGTTAACCAGTACTTTCATTTTCCTTCTTACATGGGCAGGGGCGAGTTTCTTGGTTGAGCCTCTTACTTCTGGTTTTAAGCCATGTTTAGCTCCTTGTTTAGTGTGTGGCTTGGGAAGGTGGGAGCTAAGCCGTTCGTTTACTCTTCACTTAGGAGGGAAAGTGTTTGCACGCCCACTTTTTAGTATGCAGGGCTCTGGTGAACCTGATAGTAGGTTATCAGTAACTACTAACTGAATGAATGAATGATCCAGTGCCAGTTTCTGCTGCTGTGTTTTCTCCTTCCCCACCATCCTTCCCAGTTCCTTAATATTTACTTTCTTTCCTCTTCCTGAAATCATTAAAATGAAGCCAGAGAGGTCAGGACATGATTAATATTTTGTTGTATAAATAGCCCTAGTAAAAGGATTGGTGGTGGAAAATATTGTCAAGTCTTTTGGTGGATGTTTTTTTCTTGGTTCCCTGTTAAATATGTATAATCAAGAATTGTGTGACTGATAGCTCATTGTGTCATGACATGAGCAGATCTGAATCAGCCTCCCTCACCCCCAGTCAAGGAAATAGCACAGGAGGAAATGTTCGGTTATCGTTTTTTTATAGTTACAAGATTTTAGATGGGCTTTAACTGAGACAGGTCTTTAAAGACTTGCACAGGGACTTCCCTGGTGGCACAGTGGTTAAGAATCCGCCTGCCAGTGCAGGGGACACAGGTTCGAGCCCTGGTCCGGGAAGATCCCACATGCCACGGAGCAACTAAGCCCGTGCGCCACAGCTGCTGAGCCTGTGCTCTAGAGCCCGTGAGCCACAACTACTGAGCCCGTGAGCCACAACTACTGAAGCCCGCGCACCTAGAGCCCGTGCTCCGCAACAAGAGAAGCCACTGCAATGAGAAGCCTGTGCCCTGCAACAAAGAGTAGCCCCCGCTCGTGGCAACTGGAGAAAGCCCACACGTGGGAATGAAGACCCGACACAGCCAAAAATAAATAAATAAATAAAATAAAATAAAATAAAGACTTGCACAGGAAGTCACTGTTAATTGGGTGCTTGGTTTTAAAGTACCGAGCTTGTATGGGCCCAAAGGAGGCAGAATATGATTCCCACCATTCATCCTGGGTGGACCAAAGGGAGGGCCAAGCGGGGCCATCTAATGATGCTCACGAACAGCTCTACAACATTTTTTTATCCTCAACTTTACCTCTTGAAAGATTTTTTTTATTTATTATTTTTGGCTGTGCTGGGTCTTCGTTTCTGTGCGAGGGCTTTCTCCAGTTGCGGCGAGCGGGGGCTGCTCTTCATCGCGGTGCGCGGGCCTCTCACTGTCGCGGCCTCTCGTTGCGGAGCACAGGCTCCAGGCGCGCAGGCTCAGTAGTTGTGGCTCACGGGCCCAGTTGCTCCATGGCATGTGGGATCCTCCCAAACCAGGGCTCGAACCTGTGTCCCCTGCGTTGGCAGGCAGACTCTCAACCACTGCGCCACCAGGGAAGCCCCCCTCTGAAAGATTTTTACAACTATGTATTATTCCCTTGCACATTTTTTAGGTTTTCATCATAAAGTTAGAAAGATACAAAAGGATGTGATTCCTGGCATAATGTAAATATTGACTTTTAAAACAAAAATGTTGTATCACTGTTTAAAATGTATTGAATGGAATTTAAACACTGTTGTGATTTGATATGTCCCATCATCACTTAAAAATACCTGAGCAGGCAGTTCTTTAACAGAAGGAACTTTTACATTGTTCTTTTTTCTCCTTGAATTCATACTTCCATTTTACTTCCTCACACAGAATTTTACCCAAGTGTAATACGTTAAAAACCCTGATTATCCAATGATACTTTGCAATAAAAATATGATCCTAAGGTGGTAAGGAGTATATAAATTTCTGAATTGATTTTATCTGTATAATAATTATTAACAATTTGTCAAAACTTAAATATCAATATAGTACAAAGTTCGATAAATTATTAACAAAACCTGCAAAGTAAGACATTCTTGTTTGAAATGCCTTTCTTAATCTCTGTATGAGGCTGGCTTTCTTGTTTTAAATTAGTTTGAGTATTTGTGGAGAACGTAACTTACTGCTGGGATGATACGGGTGTTCTTTAAAGGAAGTTCTCCTGACCTGTAGTATTTTGAATGTGCCCTTTCTTTGGCACCAGCACGTTTAACACCTTGCGGGCAGTTCCCTTGGTCAGAATCAGAATGGGGGAGAGGTAAATCTACCTTTTGTCACGTGGGAGAAGAAAGATTCCCCAGGAGAGATGTGTGAAAAAAGCAGCAGCAGGTCTCCTGAACCGATGCCTTTTAGGAAGGTGGACATTTGGAAGCTGAGGATGTGGATCGCGATTCCCACACACAGCCTGTGTCTGCAAACCCCTCACAAAGGCTTCCTGTGCTCCAGGGGGTGAAGGGCCCCTACGTGAAGTCACTGCTCTACAGAGGCAGCCCTAGAAGAGCTGATGTCGTCCTGGGGGGCGACCTGCATTCCTGTGCCCCCTGGAGTCCCATCAGTTGGCCAGCTGGGTCACCAGGTCACCTCAAGTGTGAATGAGACACATTAGTCAACTCTCATAGGCAACACAGATCTTCTTTGAAAGCTTGTGCTTGCAATTTTGAAAAACTAGGCTCATATGTGTTAAAACTTTAACTTTTGAAGGTAAGGTAGAGGGATATGTAATAGGGCTTTAGATATATTCTCACTTAAAAGATATTTAAAACTAATTAACCCAAATAACATTTCTTTCATGATTTCTGTGTTTCTGAAAGATAATTCTAGTAACTAGATCCTTGATGAAAAGTCGGTTTCATGTGTATGGATGTTTGGACAACTTATCCCTCCGACACGTGAAACTTTATTTGACACTTGGGAAGACTTCCTCTCAGATGTGTTGAATCTGGTGTCTATATAGTACCCCTCCTCATATTCCACTCTGTGCCATAATAATCGTGGGATGTTAGCAATGGTGTTTCTCATTAAATTTTAAAATTTAATTAGAATTCAGTGTCTTGGAAAGCTCATTTCTTATATTTAAAGACCCAGATCCTGCTCTTATAAAGGATTTTTGGCAAAACAGCTGCTTGTGGGAGGACATCTGACAGCTACTTTGGTTTGTCAGTTTTGGAATGAGCTAACAAATCCCCTGATTCCCTAAGTTGGAAATAGATATTATATCTGGGCAGTTACTTTACCAAAAATGAGGTGAAATATCTAGACATAAAATTAAAAATGATGTATTGTTGTATGTATATGTCGAATGGCTTCATTTGGCTTTTCTGTGCAGTGTTTCAACAGCATCAAACATGGTTCTTTAAAGACAACGCTGATCTCTGATGACTAGCGTTGCTGGTTCCTCTCTCGCTCATCTCTAGGCCAAACAGAAACACATCCTCTCTGCCAGGTATTCTGTGATGTCGTCCCAAGGCAGGCCCGACAGCACAGCGGCTTTTCCTTTTCTGGCTGCAGGAGGTTTAACCTCTTCCTCAGCTATTCTACCCATTTTTTTCAGTTGGAGGATATGTACTATTACATTATTTAAGATATTTAGTAGTGTTATTTCTTTTTCAAAAACCAGATTTTATTTTTTAGAGCAGTTTTGGGTTCACAGCAGGAATGAGCAAAAAGTACAGAGTTCACTTATACTCCCAGCCCCTACCTGTACAACGTCACCCACTCTCAACATCTGGAAACAGAGTGGTACATTTGTTACAATCCCCAAACCTGGATTGACACCTCATTATCACCCAAAGTCCATAGTTTACCTTAGGGTTCACTCTCGGTGTTGTGTGTTCTGTGGGTTTCGACAAATATTTAATGACAGGTGTCCACCATTATAGTATCATACAGAGTAGTTTCATTACCTGAAAAATCCTCTGTGCTCTGCCCATTCATCCCTCCTCCCTAACTCCTAGCAACCACTGGTCTTTATATTGTCTCCATAGTTTTGCCTTTTCTGGAATGTCATATAGTTGGATAGATTCTTTTTAAAAAAGAAATAATAGGATAAGGGAATTTTGGAACTTTAAGGAATCTTAGACTGTTTCCATTCTGTGGCCTTTTCATGCTTACCAAAGTTACATATTTTTTAACAGTTCAGATAAAAACCAAATGTTTAGCTTCACAAGCAAAAGCATACTTTACATTGTTTAAAATCAAGTTAAATATTTCTAGGAGAAGTAAGGAGAAGCATTAACAAAAAATCAAGGTATAGGAAGTAGAAAGAGATTCTTTCCTTAAAAACTCCTCAAAGAATTCTTAAACCAACTTTGGTTGCCATTTTGATAGCATTAAAGGAGATCTTTGATTAAATAAAAAGAGATTGCTTTCAGATTGAGAGAACTAGTATTAAATAGAAATATGTTCAGTTTTATTGCAAGGTGGAAATGGACTGTGTTGAGGCAAAAGACGTTTGGAAAGGATAATGTGCTTTAATAGTGTCATGGAGAACTCTTGTAGAGTAGCAAACGACTATGTTGGCCAACCAGCTACAATGACCGAATGGAAGAGTTCTCTTCCTTGTGCCAAATAATTGGCCAGCTTGTTGCCCCTTTACTCTGTAAATTGGGGTGGTAGTGCTATCAGACTCACCCAGAATTAGCTCTGGGGTTCAGGCATTTAGTGTGGGAGGTGGTATTGTTGAATCACTTCCACTAGTGCCCAGTGATAAAACTGGCAGCCTTGACTTTGTCCAAGAGGTGACCACATCAACGTCTCTTCTTTAAGAATCTGATACTGTTTTATTTTATTCATTTCTTTAAGCTCTGTACAGGTTCTTTGTCAGCCACAAATGGGGTTTTGTGTTTTCTTTCCTTTTTGTTTTTCTGTAATCTGTTTAACCAGGGTTTATTTTGCAGGAACTTGTGATGGGGGGCATGCCTGAGACTAACAAACAGACCAAGTCTTTAGGGCTGTGACACTAGGCTGTTAATAGCTTAAGAGGCTCTTCGTTATGGAAGTAAGTCATAAAGTCACAGAAGGATTTAGTTTCTTGAGAAAGTAAAAATCTACTTAGCATGTTTATGAGAAAGGAGTGAGAGTCATTACCTCGTTAGAGCCAAGCATTAAAGCTCCAGCATCCAACTAGAATATTTCCCATAGTTTGGCAAGTCACTTTAACCCTTGGCGTCCTACACTTTGATCCTGTTTCTCCAGTTGCGCCATCACAGGCAGGCTACTGTGTAGGGATCACAACCCAGGAGAGGAGCAGAGGGGAGCTTGATGCCACAGGTAGCACTTTATGGAATCACACATGCTCCATTGACTAACTCTTGGCTTCCATGGTTCCAGACGCATTCCTACAGCAGGAGGGTTTGTGGAACTAGTTGGTGGACACCTTGCAACTGGAACTCACCAGGGCCTACAGGTCTTGCACAACTCAAACTCCCTAACTTTTCATCGCTTCCTGCAGAATGTTTGTAGGTGGGCCTAGGGATTTCACTAGAGACTAGTGAGTGATATATTTGTTCAGGGGTTAAAGCTCCTGGGTGGGCTTCGAGGTGAGCATTGCTCAGAGTGCCACAAAATTGGAATATCACTGCTTCTGTCATAAGAAAAAGATGCTGCTCAACTAGAAGAAAATATATTTCTATTGTAAGTAGTTAAAATTTAACGATCATATTTCTAGAATTTTGTTTAAATACACACATGTAGTTTTTGAGTATATGTTGCTTTCATTTCTTGTGAGATCATGTGGTGGTAGGTGCCAAGATTTTAGAGAAATTAATGGGAAAACTTTAAAAGAATAGATGTCATATCTATATGACACTATATAATTATTGTTTTCCTTCTAAGAATTGGGAAAAAGACTCCATTGTTTGATTTTCATGGTGAGGCAACTTGGACCTGGTCATAGAACATGGGTAGCCTGAGGGACAGTAGTTGGAAACCTTTAGATCAAAATGCACGGAAAACTCCGAGGAATCCTGGTAGCCTGTCAGAAGCCTGGGAGACCTTCGTTCATTCTGCGTGTGCAATTCTTTGATATTGTTTGCAAGTGGATCTCACTAAAGTGAGTTCCATCTCTTTTTTTTTTTTTTTTAAACATCTTTATTGAAGTATAATTGCTTTACAATGGTGTGTTAGTTTCTGCTTTATAACAAAGTGAATCAGTTATACATATACATATGTTCCCATATCTCTTCCCTCTTGCATCTCCCTCCCTCCCACCCTCCCCATCCTACCCCTCTACGTGGTCACAAAGCACCGAGCTGATCTCCCTGTGCTACGCGGCTGCTTCCCACTAGCTATCTATTTTACATTTGGTAGTAGTGAGTTCCATCTCTTAATGTCACTAGGTATAGATGTCTGTCCACCTTTGGAAGTACTTTGGAAGATGATCTCATACCAAATGAACATGTTACATGCCTGTTCATATAAGGCCTGATGCTTTTTTTTTCTCCAGAGTAAAATGTAGATATTTCAAGATTGTAAACTCTGTGAAAGCACTTCAGTTTTAGTTTCCCTGTACCCCTCAATCCAGCAAAGAGACAATGTCCTGGACCTTTTTGGGAGATAGTTGTCCGACTCTCTATTCATTTTCTTCCACATGACCAACTGGTAATTACTTCACGTAATTAAAACTGGAAAACCATTGGCAGCCCTCGTATAAGGCACCAGCCCCTAGGTAATTGACATCAAATTTCCGAAGCCAGTAATAGGATGTAAAGTGCCTCTTTTGATGAATCTAGCAGCAGATGTGTTTGGAAAATGAGGAAGTGATGTTGCTAACTTGCTAACTGTATAATGTAACAGGTGTAGTTTAACTGGTATTTCCTCTATTAAGGGAATGCAGGCAGGCTTTTTTCTTGGAATTAAAAATGTCTGTATTGCTCTAAAAGCCTCCTGGGAATTTGAAACTGCTACCTGCTTGCTTATAACTTTCCCTCATTTTCTTCCCAGCAATGGAAGAGAAGTTTAAATCTTGTTTAAATCCATAGTATATTCTATATTATGAGACTTGCTGGTAGGTGCTAATTCTAAACCGGTGTTCTGTCTAAAACCCTCTAAAATGATTCTGATACAAATATGGAAACTGCAGTGTCTACCATGTTTTCCAATGAAAGTCTTTACTTGGAGGCATTAGAGAGAAGAGGCTGCAGTGAGGGGCAGTTGTTGATGGTGTGTGTGTATCTTGAATGCTGAACTTGGCAGTTTATAGTATTGGGCTGGTACAGGGTGTGTGACAGTGTATGTTTAAGAGTTTGAGGATGAATCTGGCATTTGGATATAGGTAGCTTAGTTTATTTATTTTATTTAATTTAATTAATTTTTTGTGGCCACGCTGCATGGCACGCAGGCTCTTATTTCCAGGAACTAAGATTTCCTTACAGTGAGGCCTATTAAATTAAAAAAAAAATTATGATGAATTACCCTAGGAACAAACAAAGTGGAATACAATTCATTTTCCACCAGTAAATATTTATTGAGTCCTATAAAATTTTACGCCAGTCTGTGGGCAGAGCCCTTCGATATGTCTTTCAATACCTGTTGTACTGAAATTTCAGTATTAATCTCCATGTTCCCATATAAAGCAATTCAAGTAAAAATTAAGTGAAACAGTCGCTAGCGTGATGTAGTAAATACAAAATAATTGTAGTCTTAATAGAAACCTAACTGTTGAAAATGCGACAAATTAAGTACCTGGATGACAATAATTATCAAATCAACATATATTTTAGTATAATATCATATATATTAATAATATATTTTAACAATTTATGGGGAAGGTTTCTTAAAAAAGTTTAATGTAACAATGAAGTCATTGGAATCTCTGTTACCGAAGTGGATTTTTAAAATTACATTTCCCTCTGGCAACCATTTTACAGCAATAAAGGAGCAATAAGCAGGGGAAGGTAAGGCTTGGGCACTGCATCTGGCTGGAGTAGGTCAGGGCACTGTCTGAGAAGGGAGGGGTTTAGATTTTGGTGTGGAGAGATTTCTAGTGTTGCACTGTTTCAAAGAGTAGCTCAGTGGTATCGGTGTTCTTATACTTAAATGGGCACCAGATGCGGAAGGGTTTTATCAAAGGAGGAACCCCATTAATTACCTTCCCCGTTTTGCAGCATCTACTTATGGACAGTACTCTGTATCCTCAATTCACCGAAGAGAAGGGAATATTATTTTGGAAATATTTTTATGAGCCTAGAGAGACAATGTTGTGCATAGAACCAGGGCTTAAGACTTTAGGGTAAAGAACATTCTAGTAATCAACGACTTTATATAAAGAAAACCAAAATCTTAGCTGGAGAGATTTAGGAAGGTAGTAGCAACATAGAGTACAGTGGTCCCCTCTTATGCGCGGGGGGAAATACATTCCAAGACGCGCAGTGGATGCCTGAAACTGCAGATAGTACCGACTATGTTTTTTCCTCTACATACATACCTATGATAAAGTTTATTTTATAAATTAGGCACAATAAGAGAATATCTGAATTGCCAACATCACTACTCTTGTGCTCTGGGGCCATCATTAAGTAAAATAAGGGTTACTTGAACACAAGCACTGCGATACTGTGACAGTTGATAACCCAGATGGCTACTAAGTGACTAGCTGGAAAGATAACCTGGATAAAGGGATGATTCATGTCCCAGGCAGGACAGAGCTGGGTGGTGCTAGATTTCACTGCACTACTCAGAATGGCGCTCAATTTAAAATTCAAAACTTACATATTGTCTATTTCTGGAATTTTCCATTTAATGTCTTCCGACTGCTGTTGACCTTGGGTAACTGAAACAGCAGCGGGTAGGGGGACTACTGTCATGGAGAAAGAGAGGCTAAGTATGTTGGGTATTGATTGGTAACATGTGACTGTTAATTGGTAAGATTAATCTCTGAATTAGTGATTGACTAACATGGGTAGCTGTGTTTCTCAAGTGATGCCGCTACCCCTTGGCAGCTGTTACCTTTTCAGCAATCAGATCAACAGCACAATTCCTGGTCCACCAAACTGTCTGCAGTGAGGCCTGTCAGGACCATGGATGTTGTCTAGCTGTCGCTCAAAGCCTCCACACTCCGCCCCAACAGACCTGAAACTGTGGAGTCAGCTCGAAATCTCTCCATTTCTGTTAAGTTTTGTGGTTCAGGCACAGGTAACTGAAAACAGATGTGCTGAGTGAAAACTGCTAGTTTTCTTACTGAGTTTTGGTGACTGGGGGCGGGGAGCTAAATCTGCCCCTTACAAAGCCTTTGTGCTTTCATTTCATGTACAGTTTTCCCATCTCAGCAGTGTTTGCCCAGGTACTATCCAGGTGCTTGCTTTCTTTTTCGTTACTTAGAGGGGTTGCTGACGGAGGTGGAGAGGAGCCATAGCCTACTTTTCCTTTATGCTAATCTGTTTCTCCTGTTGCCTGTTTCGTGTCTGCAGACCGAACATGGCCCTGTGGGGCCCAGGGTGATTTTCCGACCTGGCAGTCACCTCTTAGGATTCTTTCGTTAAACACTCCTTAAGCTATTTGACAACCCTAGGGACAGAGTGAATTGGCAGTCCTGTCACATGCTTGGGCTAAAAGAGAGGGCAGTGATGGGACAGCGAGGAAGAGCAATAAGGTGATTTACAGACAGAAGTATCTCATAAACCGTAAGTCCCAGGGAGGACCCAGATAGTGGTGATTGCTGAAAAGTGAGGGCAGCAAACCTCTCGTGAGCATCCGCTGTGCGAGGGGAGCAGGTGATGATGGGGAAGTCGGTGCGGGAAGCTGTGCCCAGGAGCTGCACAGTCCACCTGGGGCGGGTTCCGGGATAAGGGAATAAGAAACCCACAATGCACAGCACGTACAGTGCCAGCTGATTACTGTCATGGTAACTCAGGGAGAGAGAGATCCAGGGCAGGACATTTCCTGAAAAGCAACTTTGTGGAGGATATGAGAGTTGAGCTGTTTTTTTTTTTTTTTTTTTTAAATTAATTAATTAATTAATTTATGGCTGTGTTGGGTCCTCATTTCTGTGCGAGGGCTTTCTCCAGTTGCGGCGAGCGGGGGCTGCTCTTCATCGCGGTGCGCGGGCCTCTCACTATCGCGGCCTCTCTTGTTGCGGAGCACAGGCTCCAGACGTGCAGGCTCAGTAATTGTGGCTCATGGGCCCAGTTGCTCCGCGGCATGTGGGATCTTCCCAGACCAGGGCTCGAACCCGTGTCCCCTGCGTTGACAGGCAGATTCTCAACCACTGCGCCACCAGGGAAGCCCCTGAGCTGGTTTTTAAATGACTCATGGTAGGAGTTTGACAAACTGGGAAGAAGGAGGAAGGGGGCATTTGGGACAGAGGTCTGCAAAGCAAGAGAGAAAAAGGAAGCTCTGCGCTGGGTTTTCAGGAGCAATGACATCAGCTGTTGACTGAAGCCAAGGGTTTGCACAGGTGACTGTGGGAGATGGATTGGAGAGAATGGGCAGCACCCCAGAAAAAACGCTGAGGAGCTTGGGTTCCATGGGGAGCCGCGGAAGACTTGATCAGGGCTGTGATGTGTGCAAAGTAGTGTTTTAGGACAAATAATCTAACCACGATATAGAGCACCAATGGCTTATTTACTGCCTTGACTGTGTGTTTCTTGAGCTATCGTTCAGTTAGAAATGCATTTTTATTGTATGCAGGTGGGCCCCCTGGCATTGTATCAGGAACTGACCCTCCTGATCTTGTTAGGAGAGGGAAATGTTTTTATCACCAGCTTCTCTTAAATCCAAGGAGGCAATATCAGTCCTTGAAGTGTGGGCTGAATGATGGGTATGCAGTCGACTCTTAAATACATCACTGCTAAGCTCAGCCCTGCAGTCATGCGGTTATGAAATATTATCCAGCCTGAAACCGTAAGAAAAAAAACCCTCTTAGTCTGATCTACTCACAACACACAATATGAGAACCTAGTCTTTGAAGGGATGCGGAAAAACTGGAGGACCGCTGACTGCATGCAATGCAAATAAGAATTCCATGAGGAGGGATTCTTAGAGTTGTGGGTATTTCGTTCTCTTGAATGTTGGCTCCAGAGCACACCACCTGTTTCTGCTCCGAATGTTTCCAAGGCCAAAGGTCTCTGCCTCGCAGATTTGAGGCACTTACTTGCTGCTGACCCACATGCCCTTCCTGAGGGAAGGGAAGAGGATGGAGAGGAAGAGCTGATGGGCAGAGAGCCTTTGGTCTTTTGGTTAATATAAGCTGGGGCCACAAAGCAGTGCTTTGATTGGAAATCTTCCTCCAGAAGCATTTGGTCTCCAGACAATGCACCTGGAAGTTGGGGAGCTGTGGGAATGGGGTGTGGTACATTGGAGTGTCTTGCTTCAGCTTAGCAGGAGAAATCCTCATTGCCCATGGTGATACATGGGATAATTGGTCCTGCCTTACCTGCATCTTCTCTGCTAGGTTGGTGAAGGCTGGTCCAAAAGAACCCGAAGTTTGATTTTACCAATGGGTGCTGAATCTTGGTCAGACCAAGATTTCATTCATTGCAGAAGCCTGGTCCCCTTCCAACTGTGGACCCAGGGTTATCAGTCATAGTGGGAACATAGGTCAACACTGGGAAGGAGCAATGTAGAACCAGTGAATTTTCCTTAGGGTCCACAGAGAAGTAGCCACTCAGCTATCTCTGATCTGGGACCTCTTGTCCTTGGTGACGTATTCTGACTTCCCCTTTGATTAGCCAGTCTCTTTTCACATGTATGAAAAGTGCAGGCCTCCACTGTTTTCCTTGCCATTTCATCCTTATTCTCCACAGACATGTGGCAGCCATTATGCTATTGCTTATAGTTATAGCCTCTTTATTCTTAAACGAAATGACAAATCATTGATTTAAAGAGTACATGGAAGCTTCCCTGTGTTATTAAGGGTACCCTCCGTTGCTTGCTGAGATCACCTCACTCCCTATCCGCCCTTCAGCTGCTCCTTCGTTCTCCCAGCCCCTCTTCCAAATGGCTCCTGAGACATTCTGAGCAGTGGTTCTCACAGTGTGGTCCCCAGATCAGTAGAAACAGCACCCCCTTCAAATTGTTAAAAAATGTAAATTTTAGGGCCCTACCTAGGATCTACCGAGTGGGAAACTCTGGGGGTGGGCCCAGCCATCTGTGTTTTTACAAGCTCCCTAAGTGATTCTAAATGCATACAAAATTCCCAGTGTCTGAGTTTGAGAAACATTTGGCTTGGCTTATGAAGAGCCTTGATCTTTCCCTATGAAGTGTTAAAAAATAAATTTTGTATCTACCTGGACGCACACCTAGGATGTAAGAATAAAAACAGAACCTGATGCATTTCATCTTCATTTCCATGCATTGTTGACAGTTTCTGCTAGAACGGGGAAGCTTACTTAGCACTTGCACTTTAACAGCTAGTTAAACACCACTTAACCCCTTAGCGCTAGCCAGTTGCTTTTCCTCCGAGCACGTTTCCATCCCCGCCCTTCCCACCAGTGCCCTCCTGATTGCCGCAGTTACTCACTATTAGGCCGACTCGCTGCTCTGGGAGACAGGGCCAAGATGGCCCTCTAGTTAGGTGGGAATTGATTAAGCAGAAGCTGCTTTGTGCTGTTGCTAGATCAGGGGAAGCAACCAGAGAGCTTCTCATTCGGAGCCTCCTTCCATTTTGCTGTTGCCTCAGTTAAGTTACTTTTCTATGCTTCGTGGCTCATCGGTGACTGCTGAATGCCTGTTCTCCTAGAGTGTTTCCAGCCTTATGTGAACGATACATGTTCAGAATCCCTCATCACGGTGATATCCTTTTGCCATCCTGAATGTTGGTGACAAGGCAAATAGCAAGATGGAAATGCAGCTTTTGAATAGAAATCATCCTTCTTGAAACTCCCTGGGCCCTCCCCCAAACCCACCTCCTTTCGCCTGGGCCAGGTCCCAAGTGTTAGCTGGATGGTTAAGCCCTGTCCTCTGGGGCTGCAAGAGCTGAGTTTGAAACCTTAAGTTACCTGACTTCCCTGAGCCTCAGTATCTTCTTCTGAAAGACCTGGACAGGAATGATATTTACCCAGAGGGTAGCCGTGACTATTGACAGAGGTAATTTTATGTAAAGGGCTCCTGCAGTGCAGCTCCCCAGAGATGAGGCTCCTGGGATCACTGTTTTTCAGATCCCCACGCCAGTGCGCCCTCTTCAAGATACCTCCCCTAGGCTAACATCTCCCTTTCTTGAATTCCCATAGCACTTTGTTAGGAAGCATTTGCTGATTAAGTGCCTAATGTTATGGTTACACCTCCAGGCTAGGCGATGGCTTGGTGTCCCCTCTCTCCTCCGTAGCTGTGGCTACAAAGCCTGGATGAGCATCAGAATCACCTGAGGAGCTTTGAAAAAATACAGATTCCTGGGTTCTAGCCCCAGAGAACACGCTGGTGAGTCTGGGTTGGAACCTAGGAACCGTGATTTTTTTATGAACGCCACAGATGTTTCTGCTGAGGGTGGGTCTCAGACCCCAGTTTTAGAATCAACTCTATAAACCATCAAACCTAACATCCCCTTTTATATATTTTGTAACATCCTCTTTACTTCCTGAAATGGAACTCACAGATAATATGCCTCACTTACACACAGTGTAAACAACAACAACATAAGCCTCTAACTGTAATATAGAGAAGTAACATGAGGATAATTCATAATAAAATAGCTTGTATTTCAATATGTGCACAGTTACATTAGAAGACATAATGAGAGAGATATTTGCTCTTATTATAAATCAGTTTGGATTTAAGGACGAGTTCAATTGAATATTATCAAAAATCATATATAAAACCTTAGAAATAAAGGCTAAATAAATCTTTATGTTTATCACTAAGACTAAGATAGCTACAAATACAGACCAACACGGGTATGTTATAGAGGTGACTCAATAATCGTTAAGTGACACTCCTGAAACTGTCATGACTTTTGGAGATGATAAAAAAACTCTTGGTAAAGTCCTTAATAGAATAAAGTACACCTTTCCCTCGATTTATAGGATAATTGAATTCTTAGAAAATTCAGTGTATTTAAAACTGAACAAAACATTTTTATGAAATGTAGAGTTGAGATCTAGATTCAGATGATGATATAAACTTTTGTTCTCTTTTTTGAAAGTCGTGTGGGACATGGGACAATCCATCATCAAGAGGGACCTTCTGGAGCATTGTAGGCATTTAACATTTCTGCTCCCCCATCCGCAAATGCCAGCAGAGCCCTGCAATCAATGTAACAACCAAAAGCTGCTTACCCAATTCCAAAGCCTCTAGGGACATGACACCC
This sequence comes from Balaenoptera musculus, assembly GCF_009873245.2. Classification (NCBI taxonomy): domain Eukaryota; kingdom Metazoa; phylum Chordata; class Mammalia; order Artiodactyla; family Balaenopteridae; genus Balaenoptera; species Balaenoptera musculus. The sequence continues at coordinate 75,239,835 of NC_045791.1, read as the reverse complement.
CACCAAGAGCCACAGCCAAGGAGATAGACATCAGCCCTAAACTATAATCATTACAGAGCCCTTGTGGCCCCCCAGCAGGTTGGCCCCAGGACATGATGTTGTGTACACATGTGGTGAATATGAATGAATTACCAGACTTGGAATACTTTGAAATAAATGGCACATATGCAAAAAAAAAAAAAAAAAGTTTATGAGCATGATATTTTTTTTTCTTCCTAAACCAGAATTGGCCTTTGCTATTTGTCACATTATGGAAGCTGTGAGGTACTTTAGACAGCCAAAGGGCTTTGTTGCAGGTTGGGTTCTCTGGAAGCAGATGCATGGAATTTGGGGTGGAAGATGCTCATTAGAAACTGGTACCCAGGAGGGGAAAGAAGCAGGATTGGGCAGAGGAAGGGGTTGAAAAGGCCTCAGCCAACCTGGTGGGAAACGCTGGGGTGAGTACTTGCAGTCATGGTGTCCTGCTTTGGGCCAGAACTGCTGGGCCTCAGTCACCAGATGCAGATTGTCTCAGGCCCAACAGGGAGGGCATGATCTCACGGAGGCATCTCTCTGCCCCTGAGGCAGAGCCTGAAGGAGCAGGCGGCTGGAGGCCTTGTGCTGATCCCACTACCCATAGCTGGGAGGCAAGTCCTTCCCAGAAGGGGGATCTGGGCAGCTCACCTCCATCTACCACAGGCTTTCATGTATATCTTCACTTGTGTCTCACAGTAGCCCTAGGAGAGGCACAGTTATTCCCATTTCATAGATGAGGAAACTGAGGCTGAGAGAATTTTCACTAATTTCCATGGTTTAAGTACCTAACTGGTGTCTCAGTGAGGATTGGATTCTAGGCCTTCTAAATGTCAGGTCCCCTCAGTGATGTCCACGTGAGCGTGACGATTCTCATTCATTCTTTCATTTATTCAGTCCCACTCATTTGGTTGATGTGAGGTGCCGTGCCCCATGCTGTGTGGGACAGGTGAGCTGCTAAAACCTCTCCCATTTATACTGTTTCTTTCATGGTTGAGTGGCTTACAGGTAGATTAGCACAGTGAGGTAGAAATATCTGAGTCCTTTTAAATATCTAGCTTTATCACTTGATCAGCTTAAGGAATTAATTAGAAAAATCCTTGAGGTGCCGGAGAGCTTGTTTTGTGATAAGATTTTCCTTATAGGTTGTTTTTGGCAGAGACAAGGACCTTTGATTTAGGGCCTCTTGAAAAGAGTGCCTCGGGCCTTCCAGATACAGTATCACTTCCCAGGCTCCAGCCAAGTGGAGAATTGGTGGCTGGCAGCTGCCTTGGGAACCTGACATGCACACCGGAAGCTCTGGCCACTAGGTGCGCCGGCCGGGTCCTCCATCCTTCGCTCTCTTCCTCTCTCTTTGCTGGGCACCTTCAGTTTGGACTCTCAGTGGCCCGTTGAAAAGACTTTCAGATTATTTCCAGGTCCCCCAGGGGGAACTACTGTCTTTAATCAAAGGCAAGACATTTCTGCTACAGGGTGTTGGGATAATTTTGGCTTTTTCACAAATCAAGTGGGAGATGACTAGGTTATAAGGTTGGCCGTAGGCAAGTCCAGTGAACCCTTAGTGTGGTCAGCCTTGTTAACGCCAGCAGGTGGAATAAGCACAAGGTATGAGAGTTTAATATTCTTGAGGCCAGAATTCTTTTAAAATAGTTTAATTTTTTAAAATTGCAAAATATAAGCTCACTGTAGCAATGAAATCTCCTGTCCCCTCCAATGCCATCATACCCTTAAGGCTATCAGTATTAACATTGTGTACATTTCCTTTCCTACCTTTCTCTGTGCTTATTCAAACATGTACAGCTCTACTGACCACGTGGGTTTTTCCCTTCCTTTTAAATGAAAGTATGATTCTAAATATTTTATAAATTGCTTTATCCACAAAACAATATATTACGGACATCCCTCCCACCCCAGGTCAGTATATAGCTTCATAATATTCCATAGTGTGGATGTGTCGTGATTTATTCAACCATTTCCCCTATTGATGGGCTTTCAGATTGTTTCCAGTTTTTGTTATTAAAACAATGCTGCAGTGAAAATTGTTAGTCCAAATAGTGCTTCTACAGGCACCTCAGAGCTGGGAATAGGAGGTGAATGAGAGAAAGGGTAGGGGGAAGGGGGAGGGAGGGAGGTGCTCCCTGCTTTCTAGAAGTTTACATTGTGGTGGTGGGGAAGCTATGTATAAACAGGTAAAGCCGTTCATAAAGTAGGAAATAGCAGAGATAAGGGCTCTGAGTAAAATAAAGCAAGATTCCATATTAGAGCAAAGGCATCTTTCAGGAGGTAAGTTTATGCCAAGACCACAGGACCAGGGAGACAGCCCTGCAGTGAGCGGTGCATGTGAGGAGGTTAGACTCATATCCTGGGGGTATCTGTTACTGGAGCCTGCCACCGTGACCTTCTGCAGAAGTTCTAGCAATGCACACTCCACCCAGCAGTGTCTGGGAGGCCCTGCTTCCCCACACCCCCCTTAGCTCTAGGGGGGTCTTTAGTCTTGCAACATTTTGCCAATCCAATATGTGAAAATGGAAATTTCCCTGAGTGCTGAGGAGGGTAGGCAGCTTTTTATACGTTCATTGACCTTCTCTGTTTCTCTTCCTTGGATTGCTTACTCACTGACTTTGCCATGAAAAAAAATTGGGTTATCCGGCCTCTTCTGACCATTTTGTAGCAGCTCTGTGTCTATCACACTCCATTCCCTCTTGTATTTCCTGACTTGTTTTTCTCTTCATCTTTCTTCAGTCTCTCCAGACTTCTTTCCTTAAGCCCCAGAGACCCCCAGCCTTCGTTAATTCTTAGGAATTATGAGCCTTGGTCCTGTGAGCTTTTCAAAGGCCTAAAAATATGTCTGAAATCAGGAAAAAAAAAGAGTTTATGTTGGCCTCTTGAATACTGAAAGAAAACTTTAAAATCAAAAGTTATCTATTTTTGGGGACTTCCCTGGTGGCGCAGTGGATAGGACTCCATGCTCCCAATGCAGGGCGCCCGGGTTGGATCCCTGGTCAGGGAACTAGATTCCCCCGTGCATGCCGCAACTAACAGTTCACATGCCATAACTGGGGAGCCCGCCTGCCGCGACTAACACCCAGTGCAACCAAATAAATAAATAAATAAATATTAAAAAGGTAATATATGTTTAATCAAATGCCTATAAAACATAACATTTATGTCAACTAGTCACTTGCAACTCAACTCAGTATATAGTTATAACGCAGATAAAATGTATATTTAATGTGGGAGGTGGGCATATTTTTACATGTTTAATATGGTGGGGGGCAGGGCTTCTAAGTGAAAGAATGGTTGGTGGTCTTGGAAGATTTTTAGTCACCCTTGAATCTCCCAGAATTCTTAAAAAGAAAACATTTACCCCGTTCTGGTTTTCCTCCAAGTTCCTTGATCTCTCCTTTTTTGTGTGCTCTGTCTTTGATTTCTCCGCTTTCTGTCTTCCTGGTCCCTTGGCATCCTGCCCTGAGGCTTCTCCCACGCGGCCCAGGACTGATTTAGTTTCTTCTCAATGGCCTCAGGATGCAGCTCTCACCTTAGCCTGATATTCTCTGGGGCTCTTGACCTCACTGACTACTCCCTTCTGGAAGCTCTTTGGCTCCCTTGATTGTGCCTATTTTTTCTTAGTTCTCCTTTTACCTTTCTGACCATTCCTCCTCAGTGCCCCACCTCCCAACTCAGTGTTGGTTCCTCCTGAATCCTTCTCTGATTCTCTGCTTCCCTTGGTTAATTTCAGCAATTCCTTTGTCTTCAACTACCCTCACTATTTTCTGTATACTGCCTCAAATTCTTTGTGGAGGAAAGAGAATATAAATTTTCAAAAGAATCTGCACACCCCTTCCACCACCACAAACAAAACAAACAAACCTTTAGTATTGACTTAGCCCAAGAGAGTATTTTTAAAACTGTGATTTGCAACCCATGAGTGGGTTGTGAATGTAATGGGCTGGGGAAAAAAAACTGCATTAAAAAAATACAATAGAACAGAAAATATAATTTTATATCACATGTGGTTGGGAGATATTGTTTTATGAAACTTTTGTTAAAGGTATTTGTATGTGTCAAGATTGCCCTCACAATCTGTGGGATCCTGTACAACATGAAGATGGGGGACCTTTTGTTAAAAAATTATTGGAGATTTCAGGATGGCAACAGCAGAGCACGTAACCAAGAGGGGGGCCCTTCTGAGCGCGGGACCCTGTGCAGCTGCCCAGCTTACACGCCCATGTAGCCAGCCCTGGTGTGGATGTTCGTGTCTGACCTGGGTTCAGATGTCAGATAATTTTCTTACTGTGAGTCACAGGCAAATAAGTTGGAAAGCCACCATTCTAACATGTGCCAAGATTCGTGTGAAAGGGTGGCCGTAGCCAGTCAGCGACCAGGAGCTGGTTCCAAACCACCTGTATTCAGTCATTCCATCTCTAGTCCGCTCACCTCCACCCGGCCAGCTGGCTGTACTTTCTTAGCTCCTGCCTGCCTGGGCCTGGTTTCTGCTGTGTTGCCCACGTGGTTATGCCTGGCTCCAGGCACTCAGCTTTTTCATCTGCAGTTGCCCCTCTCCCTGGCTTGTTTAGCACCCTGGGGAACACTCCTCCTGGCGGCCCCTCGAGGAATGGCTTGGACACTGACTGCAACTAAATGCGAAGGTTTCTCTTACTTCCAACCCAGATGTCTCTCCTCAGCATTAGTCTATTTATTACTTCTTAGACATTCCACCTGGACGTCACTTGTGTGCTTCAGACTCGTTTTCCGCCTCACCTTCCCCTCCCCTCCAGCCCTGCTCGGACTCCTATAGTCATCCCTTTGGTTAGTGCCACTACTGTTTACTCAGTTGGCCCAGCTTAAAACTGCGGGGGTTATTCTTTATTCTTCCATTCTTCCTTCTTCTCCACCTCCTCATAGCCCGTGAGCTGCCAAGTCTTATGGGCTTGGCCTCCTACGGGACTACTTTGAATCTGTTGTCTCTTCTCCACGTCTGGCAGAGAGTCTGACTCCTTGGCAGGGATGCAAGGCCCTTCATTCTGGTCCCCACCTGCGCCTTACCCTCAGCTCCCACCCTCCCTCCCACCCACCCCAACCCCTGCTCCAGCCACGCATCTGTTTTCCTAGGTTCTTGGGCTTCTCAGCTGCGAGCAGTAGCAGACCCGCACTCCTTGGTACCTTTAGAAATGTAGGGGGCGTTACATTAGTTATCATAACGGTTGGGAGTCGCTGCCAGCGATTAGCGGGTAGGGTCAGAGATGGCAAATATCCTGCAGTGTGTGGGACATTCTCTCAAAGGGGAATTGTCCCACCCAGAACTGCAGTAGCCACCCTGTTGAGAAACAGAATGGGGCTGTGTCATGCCTCTGTCCTTCGTCCCTGCATTCCCTTGGCTTGAGACGCTCCTCCTCGACCTCAGCCTGGGGAACTCCTACATATTCTTTTAATTCTAGTTTTAAAAAGATGCCACCTTCTCTCTGAAGCCTCCAGCACCCGTTTCACGCTGAGGGTAGTTGGTTCCCCCCTTTGTTCCAGGCACTGGTACCTCGAGTGGAGCGCTTCTCTGAGCATGCCTTTCCCTGTAGAAGGGCCATTCTTATACAGCTTTGCGTTTCCTGCACCTGGCATGGGGCTGGCAGGTACTACCGTGGGGTCACCGTAAGGTAAAGAGGGCGGATTGGCTGAAATGAATGAATCCCATAGCCTGGCAGCCAGTCAGTCCTTAGATGGGCTTTACTTGCTGCACTTGAATTTCATCTTCTCCTTCCTCCGTCCCCGCCTCTCTCTCTTTTTTCCTTTCTTTATTGCAGTCTCTCTAACTCTGGCACGCGCTTCTTCATTACTACAGATCGGCCGTCTTCCATAGTTACAGTCATCTGCGGTTCCTCGAGGCATCTAAGAATTGAAATAGATCTTGGCCATCTTTGCTCCCGAGGTGTGATTGCAGTAGTTACAGCTCCTGTTTCCAAGGCAACAGCCTTCTGGTTATGAGTAGAGTGCTTCTCTTAGTGGATCTCCATTCGGAGAGAGGAGTCTTAACGGCTTCTATCTCCATATTCAAACTTACCCTGCTTTATTGCTTATAAAAGGCCAGTTTACATTCGAATAGGGCAAGGGTAAACTATTACTCTGCTCTGACAATTTTAACACTTTTTATTGAAGCATACTATACATATAGAAGAGAACACGTATAATAAGTGTATATCTCCATGAACGCACCTGTGTACGTAGCACCCAGATCAATAAACAGCACCTCAAAGCTTAATGATTTTTCATGGAACTGTTGGATTTTTTTCTAATGTGCATTTCTTATGGGTGTTTTATCTAAGAATCACATTTCTTTCCCAAACCAATACTAATCTAAGACCCTGTAAGATGGGGCCTGATTTAAGACCCCTGGGCATTCAACCCACAGGTTATATAGGGAGCTTTAGGTCATTCCTATTTAAAATACCATTTAAAAATGCTAGTCCTCTGGCATTAGGGAGGTACCCTGTGGATCAGCTACTGCAGTCTGATGCACTCACTCTGTTCTTTGGAAGCAATGCATACGAGGAAGGCCTCAGTCCAGGCTGTTTCCTCTGTGCAGGCTGATTCACATGAAACAGATGCACACAGACATAGAGCCCCCTCTCCTCACTCCATTCCTCCATCTTTTTCTCCCTTCTTTCCTCCCTCCCTCCCTCCCTCCCTTCTTTCCTCCCTCCCTCCCTTCTTTCCTTCCTTGTCACGTCTCCTGTATATCACTTGGTGCAAGTGGGATTTAGGAATCAGATCATTCTGGAATAAATCCCACCTGTCACCCATGCTGTGTGGCAATTCTTTTCAACCTCTCTGGTTTTCAATTTCCTCATCTGTAAAGTGGGAATAATATACTCCTCTTGTAGACTTAATGTCTATAAGACGTTGTATGAATGAGATAATGAATGTGAAACACACCAGGATTTTGCTTGGTTCCCAGAAATAAGCGATAGTTCCTTCTCTTTTCTCACCCAAAGTTGAAAATCGTCAGAGCTTTCATCACATTATTCCTGGATAACTGTTGTCACCTATGTGATCTCTTTGCTCCTGCTTCCCCTTCCCCAATTCATCTCCAATGCTTGTCCCTCCAGATTTATCTTTCCAAACCACTATTTCCACTTTTGCTCTTCCCTTCTCAAAAAGATCAATAGATTTTCATGGTATGTATGCTAAAGCCTGACTTAGAAGGACTTCCTAAGTTGGCCCTAGAGCCTCTGGCTTATCATTCATAACTGCCATGTTGAGAACTGTGTTATTTCAGGGAATGAATGGGGTGACCGACCGCACTGTAATGCATGTGGAGAAGTGTTTGTGCGACATATGTAGTATGTTTGAGACAAATATAGGTGTTGGAGACGTATGTAGCTTTCTCCAGGCTAGCCAGTTGTCCCCTTGGTGTGCCTTAGGTTTTCCTGCCCCTGCATCACCCACTGGCAATGCCCTCTCATAGGTCATCCGTTTGGGCATTTCAAACACAGGGCCACTTTGCCCTTGGGCCCTGCAGAAGGTGATGCCTGTGGGCCATGGAGAAAGGGGTGGTTGGCAGCCCTCTGCCCCTGTTTTCCTGACATAATCTGCTGGGTTCCTCAGCTTTGCCACAACCTGAGACACTTGACCCCTACCTGTAGGTCCTGTCCCATTTGACTTTGAGGATTTAAGGAGCTTCAGCTGAACTCGGGGACGCTGTGTCACGTTGGAAAATTGGGCTTTTTTGTTTTGTTTTTCTAAATTTATTTATTTTATTAATTTTATTTTTGGCTGTGTTGGGTCTTCATTGCTGCGCGGCGGGCTTTTCTCTAGTTGTGGCGAGCGGGGGCTACTCTTGGTTGTGGTGCGCGGGCCTCTCATTGCGGTGGCTTTTCTTGTTCTGGAGCATGGGCTCTAGGCGCACGGGCTTCAGTAGTTGCGGCACGTGGGCTCAGTAGTTGTGGCTCGCAGGTTCTAGAGCGCAGGCTCAGTAGTTGCGGCGCACGGGCTTAGTTGCTCCGTGGCATGTGGGATCTTCCCGGACTAGGGCTTGAACCCATGTCCCCTGCATTGGCAGGTGGATTCTTAACCACTGCGCCACCAGGGAAGCCCTGGCCTTTGGTTTTGTTCCTAAGTTGTCACGTCTACCTTGCATCCGACTCTGATGACTCTTTCTCAGCTCCTTCCTTTTCTGGAATGACTTCCTCCCTCAGAACCCCAGTGTCGAGGATGGGGTTTCCACTCCTGACAGACAGGCTTCCCTGCACTCCAGGGGTTTTGTTTTGGATACCCCCATTCTAGCCCTAGACCAGTTGCTTACTTAGATAACTACCAGTTATCTGGGGCCATAATTTCCAGATACCCTGCCTAGTGGAACAATTGCCTCTTAGCCCCTGGAAATGTCGCACTGAAATAGCATGAGTTCATTTAAAATGACCTTTTTGGAACTTGGCTTTCTGGCCTCTTACCTATCCAGAACAAGGTGGAGAGTCAGGAAGTAGTCTGAAAACCAGAGCTCGTGATCAAGCACACCTAGATATTGTAAGGTCTAAGGATTCTTTACTCCCAGGCTCTCACTTAGAGCCGTGTGCTCTTACTTGAGACATACTGCTGTGGTCGATTGCCTTTTAAGTGTGCAATAACCCAGAAACAGCCAATGTTAGGCTGTTTATAATAGGGGGAAATGATAACCCAACAGAAAGGGAAAGGTAGGAAAAATGACAAAAACATAAAATAACTGAGAAATTGCATAAAAAATTCTGGAGTGATTAAGTATTTTAAAGCCTGCTTAAGAACATCTTTGAAGTATAGGATGTATATAACGGTGACCTTCTGGTGTCGGCAAAGTGTGCGATTACTATCTTTATAATCTTTTCAAGATGGTAAGAGAGGGTGCTACTGTAGTACACATTTTAAGGAAATCTCCACCTGAAATGGCTAAAATAAATAGCATTCCCACATTTATAAGGGCTAATCTTTTATTCATTTGTTCATCTAATATATAATGAGCACCTATTATGTGCTGGGCACTGTTCTAGGTGCTGAAGATACATTACAAAGCAAAATACAAAATCCCTGCCCTCTTGGAGATTAATCTAGAAAACTAGGCTATCCAGAGCGAATAATTCTCTATGACTTGAGAGGGTCAAGGTTTTTCCTTTATTATTTTTAATAGATTATATGGGAAGTTTTTCTATGTTGCAAATAGATTAAATGGAAGAGATTATTTCTAAGACTTTCAAAACTGGTTGCATGAATGTCATATACCACGTTGAAAGTCTCTTTGGAGCTTGACTTACCCTAGTTATTTTTCATCACAACAGGAAGTACGAATTGTGGTTTGTTTTTTTGCAGGTGGGGAAATGGCAGAATGGAGAGGTGCAATGACTTGCCTGAGGTTATACAGGGGTTAGTGACACTCTTCAGTGCTCAGACTGGAAGATTCCCCACTTCCAAGTTCAAGTTCCTGGGTTGAGACCATCGTTCAGTTGTGTAAAGAATAAGGGGTAAAAAAGTCCAAATTTTAAATATGAAAGGTTAAAAAAAATGGAGTGATTTAACGTTCATGTAATCAGTCCTAAAATGAATTCCTCACCCATGGCTGTACATTAGTGGCTTAACTGGCTCTCTGAAGGATGTAATTTCAACTGTAGTTTTCCTTTTCCCCCCCTTCCCTCTGGCAATCTTATAGAAATCTCTTAGCTGTTATTTGGGGCTTTCTAAATGATCAAAATGAAACAGCTACCGCAGCTTTTATTTTGGTCCTTAATCAGAAAGAACTGAAAATGGTGGTGTTTGATGGAAAATTCTTTAGATGGTCACCGCTGGTTGGTCCCCTGAAAGACTGTGGGTTCAGCCTAGTCAGACAGCCACCACATCCTCAGATAGGTTCCACCTGCCCGAGCAGTCACTTTGCTGCCTTCATGTACAGCTTTTTCCTGGCTTGCGTCCAGTTTGTGACTTTTTGCTTGGAGAGTGAGCATTTGATTTCTTTTTTTTTTAACTAAAGTTCATTTTTTTTTTATACAGGGATATGTCATATGCTTTATGGAGTATAGATTCTAGATGGATTTTTAATTACCTCAAGCTAAATATGCTTTAAATTTTAGCCCTTGGAGGGTGTGATAAAATACTTTCACTACTGGAGTTCAGTTTATGAAAACATAGGTGGCTCGGATTAGAACTCTTATGTTATGCTGCTAATAAAGCCAAAGGGTTGAAATAGAATTTAAAAACCCTTTCTTTTGTTTTTAAAATTGAAGTGTAGTAGATGTACAATATTAAATGTTACAGGTGTACAATATAGGGATTCACAATTTTTGAAGGTTATGCTCCATTTATAGTTATTATAAAATATTGGCTATATTCCCTGTGTTGTACAGTATTGTCTTTTTTTTTTTAATATCATGGAATCATGTGCTCTTTCAAATGTTAAAGGAAAGTGATACCTATTGGTTTGTGGTATTCTCATGGTAACATTTAATGTGCTCTGTTCATAAATGGTCTCAATTGTAATACTCTCTGCATATGAGATATCCCACACTTAGGAGTTAAAGAATCACAAAACAAAACACTCAATCATTTTTATTAGACAAGGCAGGGGCAGTAAAGAAAAAAAAAAAAAAAAAGACAACGCAGGCTTTCATTTTAAAAAAGCTTTTACTTAAGCAAGTGCATTTGCATTTCTGTGACTAAAATAAGAAAAAGCTATCTGGTGTGTGGAATGGGTTAATGATGTGTTTGCCCTTAGTTGGGTTTTTGGCTAGAGGGAGATTAGGGGTTGATATAGGACAGAACAATTCTATGAGGACTCAATTCTGCAGGAGTTTTACTGGGTTTTCTCAGTGTTTTTTGGCTGCTGACTCTTTCACCCTTCTTGTCATTGAGCCAACTATCATTTTCATTCTGTAAGTGGTAATGACTATTACAAATTTGAGAAAGTTTAGTTTCTTTTAAAGCAGAGTGTGTGTGTGTGTGTGTGTGTGTGTGTGTGTGTAGAGAGAGAGAGAGAGAGTTTTTTTTTAAAGAGCAGTTTTAGGTTCATAGCCAATTTGAGAGAAAGGTACAGAGATTTCCCACATATCCCCTGCCCCCCACACGTGCATAACCCCCATTATCAACATCCCCACTGAGTGGTGCATTTGTTACAACTGATGAATCTACATTGACATTATGATGAATTTTTATTTTTAAAGAACCTATGAAATCTGACCTGTTAACTTTATCCTAAGTATTTTGTCCCATTATCTGGAGTCATGGATTTTGACTTCCTGAACTATAAAAAGGTGATTTTTCTCTTTACCCTCAGGGGTCTGGGAGAAGTTAAGATAAGGTTCTCATTTTGTAAAAGATGTGAAGGAAGTTCCCAGGTGTGTCCTACCTGTCTCGATGGAGGGATGATGACGACAATATGAGATCCATCTTATATGGATGAGATGGATGCTAGGTCGAAGGAAAGACTTTCTCCTTCTGAGTGTATTGTCATTCTTAAGTTAAAAGTCATTATACTTTCTTTAAACATTCTTTTGTGGAAAGAATGGACTCATTTTGGCAAGTTGGAATTTTCACACAGAATTTCCATTAGCACAAATCCATATGCATCAAAATGAGAAAAGCCTTCAAAGGACAACCTCTGGGAAATAGGTCAAAATTTTTCATTCTGGATGGGAATTTGATTCTGCAGTTGTTAGTGGTCTGTAATTGGGGCTGACTTGATGATGCAAATCCTAGGAATGGAGCCAAAACATTACAAAACATTACAAACTCATTTATAACTCCCCCACCCCCTGTGAGTAACCACATTAATACGTAATTTTAGGGTCTGGGTTCTAAAATAATTTTATTAAAATATAAGAGTGATGTTTCTTGTTTTTCTACAAGAAGATAGTGCCAGAAGGCTCTGCCATTTCTTCTTTCTGGCTACTTCCTGTCTGGATTTTGCTTCCTGCTCTCTGCCCAGAATGCTCTATCAGAGGGAACTACTGTATGGTCAGGAAGGTTGGTTTGTATAAAAGTACGTGAATATTTTGTTCTTGTTGGTAGGAAGTGAGCCGTTGCTGATACCTAAATTCTTACTGCAAAGCCTGGCACATACCATATATTATAGATTTTTTTAGTTGAGATTCCTAGTTGTATGCGTGTTTGCGTTTTGCCCTTGGGTTTTCTCTTATTTCATCACACACAGCAAAGGTGATTTTGACATCTGAGCTTCAGATTCTGTTTTCCTCATAAGGGTGAACTAGACTTGCAGGCTCTCTCTTCTGGCCATCTATGAAAAGTTAGCAGGCCTTGTGTCTTTTTTAATATGAGGAAAATGTTCTTGCTGGCTGAGTAGTAGTATATATTGTGTCTCCAGCTTTGTTCTGGTCTTTGGCTTGGCCATGAAGTTTCAGCGTCTCTAGGGTCCCTTGTTGTCACTCCACCTTAAACCTTCTTCAGGAGACTCAGTGGTAATGACAGCTACTACGGAAGAGACAGGGTATCAGCTGTCATCAAAGTTTCCTGTTTAGCATAGAGACTTAGGGTGAAAGTTTTTAGAAAAGACTGTCTATTGCTTTTTGATTGTTGTTGTTCTTACCAAGAAAGCCTTTGATGAATTTCCTTTTAAAAGACTGTTTGGTTCAGGTCTCTGCTTCCAGGAAAGGTATTATTACCATTTTTCTGGGGAGGCCACGGAGATGCTTGATTTTGCACAAGGACCTATAAGGCTGCATGGCCTTTTTATTGCACCACATTATTTTTCAGTGAGTTATAGTAAGTGACCCTCTGTTTATAGATGAACAAAGAGTGGTTATAAGCCCCCAGAGATACTTCAGGATTTTAGGTAAAGTAGGAACCCAGAGAAGGCAGACATCCTCCATGGAGAGTCCTTGCTGCTTGCGTCATGGTATCACCAGCACCAAGCTCAGCCCCTAGCACACAGGGGTCTGCAGCATATGCATGTTGCCCGTGGAATTAAAGACTGTGAATTGGAGGACAGTTTAATAAAAAAAAAAGGAAGAGAAAAGATTCGAAAGGGAAATTTTCTCAGGCAGCCTAAAGACAGTTAGGTTAGCTTAGATGGAGAAGGGAAAGACAGATTATTTATAGGATTTGCAAAGTCATGGCGGGCTAGACAAAGAGGGACCCAAATCCAGAGAATTTCACAAGGAGTTATCTCACAGCAGGACTTTTAATTCCAAGATCTTTTAAGTGCCTGAATTTGTCTTTGCGTCTCAGGTTTACGAAGTTACTTTTATCATGAGGAGGTTGAATCTATTGCTGGGTTGTGTTGTTAGGCTGTGGCTTTGGGAGGGGTGCCAGAGAATGCATGTGTGCACATGTGAACACACGCGTGTGCGTGCATGAGCAGGAGCTGATCAGCTAAGGCCTCGGGTAGCAGCAGCAGTACCTGGCTCAGCGCACCAGCCTCCTGACCCCAGAGCCCTGGGACCATCCTGCTTTCCACGCACTCAGCTAGCTAGTTAATCTCCTTGACAACAAAGACATTATTGGCAATATAGGAGGACTGTGCTTAAGGCTGGTTTACCTAGTCTTTAAGAACCTGGAAGGAATTTTTGGAAGTGCCCTTTATGTCCAGGCCCCAGGGATTTGGCACTGGTTGAGACGTAGATAATGGAAGCTTTGGCTTCTTAGTTTGAGTGTGTTGGAAGTTTTTCAGAGCTCCCAGAGCATTTCATAATTATCTACTTAGAGCAGTGACTACATTTCTGTCATATAGAAAGAGATACGGAAACAAAATAAGAAGACGTATTTTGAAACACCATTTAAAAGAAACTGGAACGGTCACTAATCACTAGGGAAATGCAACTCAAAACCACCATGAGCTATCACTTCGTACCCATTAAGATGGCTGTTATCAAAAGAAAACAGAAAACAATAAGTGTTGGTTAGCTCACAGAGAAACTGGAGCCCTTGTGCATTGCTGGTGGGAATGTAAAAATGGTACAGCTGCTGTGGAAAACAGTATGGCATTTCCTCAAAAAATATATCATAGAATTACCATTTGAGGACTTCCCTGGTGGCACAGTGGTTAAGAATCTGCCTGCCAATGCAGGGCACATGGATTCGATCCCCGGTGCCTGAGCCACAACTGCTGAGCCCACATGCCACAGCTGCTGAAGCCCATGCACCTAGAGCCCGTGCTCTGCAGCAAGAGAAGCCACCACAGTGAGAAGCCCGCGCACTGCAACGAAGAGTAGCCCCCACTCGCCGCAACTAGAGAAAGCCCGCACGCAGCAGTGAAGACATTTGACCCAGCAACTCCACTTCTGCGTATATATCCACAATAATTGAAAGCTGAGACTTGAACAGATAGTTGTACACCAATGATCAGAGCAGTATTATTCACATAGCCAAAAGATGGAAACAACTCACATGTCCATCGACAGATGAATGTATAAACAAAATGTGTATATACATACAATGGAATGTTAGCCTTCAAAAGGAATGAATTTCTGAAACATGCCACAACATGGATGAATCTCGAAGACATTATGCTAAATGAAATAAGCCAGACAGAAAAGGACAAATATTGCAACGTCCCACTTATATGGTAGTCAAATTCGTAGAAATGGAAAGTAGAATAGTGCTTACCAGGGGTAGGGGTAGGAGGCAAGGGGGAAGTTGTTGTTTAATAGGTACAGAGTTTCCATATAGGATGATGGAAAAATTCTGGAGATAGTGGTGATGGTTGCATAACAATGTTGTTAATGCCGCTGAATTGTACACTTGAAAATGCTTAAACTGGTAAAGTTAATGTTATGTATATTTTACCTCAATAAAAAATATTTGTGCAAAAAATGTGTTTTAAGATACTAAAGAAAAAAAGAGCAGGAAAATGGAACTGAAGAAAGTCATGACGGTTTTTTCCCAAAGATTTATAATAATCAGTAAAAAGCTGCCTAGTATTGTGTGTTGATTCTAAGTTTTATCAAGTAAAAATATTCTCTGTGTGGCTTTAACTTTTTTTTAAAAAGAATACTTCTTAAAACTATTGTCGATTCATGTTGAACTGGCAAATACCCAGCTTTCTTTTGGGTCTACATTGGTACCCATGTTTGGCTAACTGACTTCCTTTGCACAGTGACCTAAAAGAAAGCTGACTACCTCGACTGTAAAGAAATCTCCAGTTACTGCAGCTGCCTCCAAGCCAGTCCCGAAATCTGCTTAAGCTCAGGCACCTGCATTTTTTTTTTTTTTTTACATATATGAACATGCATGTGTATGTGTGATTTTTTTTCACACACACTGTATTTTATTTTTACAAGAGATAAATAGACTGACACCAAGCATTGTAAATGGATGACCACAACAAAAGCAGCAATGATTGCAATTACCAAACACGAAACACACTCATACTATGTCATAATATTGATATTCAGTCCAGTAATCCTCCACTGTAACAGCTCCTTTACTTTGCAGTGAAAATTGATTTGTATATTCTTTGCCTCTGAGTCCTTGTGGGATTTTTTTTTTTAATTCAAACCGAAAGTCACAAAAATTATAATCATCCTCATCAGTTCACTCAGTCCCATGTAATTAATGTTTTTTTTCATCTTGATCTTTTGTTAGCACTTTTATGAGTTCATCAGTTTTTCATTAGAGTTCTGAAAATGCTTATGCATTCAGTTCAGCAGTACAGTTACCAGAAACCTGTACTTGTCAGAGTCTTTTCTCTGAATTCCTTGACGATGAAAGGAATTTCATTATGTGAAATTTCTAAAAATCTTATATGTTCTGGTATAATGTTATAAGTCATAATTCTAGTTATTGCTTTAAAATGTATATCTCAGAAAAAAACGAAATTTCCTTGTCAATTGCACTATTATAAACTTTCATCAAATCTTTAACCGTGGTCATTTTTAAGTCTTTTGTCATTCACAGACAGTTCTGGGTGTACTCTGATGCTTTTGCAAATATGTTCCTATAAAAGGGTTTCATCTTCAAGGCACCTGCATTTTAAACCCTAAACCTGTGCAAGCGGTGTGCTTGCTTCTTAGGGGCTGGATTCATGTTTTCACTTTTTCCTCCATTTTTATGAAGACAGGCTGCTCTCTGAGATATGGAGACATCTACTGACTTCTCTATTTTCTACACCTCCTGAGGCACCCACAGCATGAGTCCAGTTTTTTTTTTTTTTTCCTTCCTCTCTTTGTGTAGTCTTTGTCTTTATTCTGTGTTGGAAAAAAGAAGGTTGAGAAGGTTTTTTGTTTTTTGTTTTTTAACATCTTTATTGCAGTATAATTGCTTTACAATGATGTGTCAGTTTCTGCTTTAGTTGAGAAGGTTTGAAGCCCCTCACAGCACAGTTCACTGTTTATTGGGGATACATGGAAGTCTTGGACTAGGGGCATGTGGCTGCTCAAATTTCATAGGAGATAATTGGCTCAGAATATGAGCTTCTCGATTTGTTATTGATGTATAGAGCCTTATACCCCCTTCTTTTCCTGTGCCATTTTCTGAAACACCTAGGCCTTTGTTTTAAATCCATTCTACAGGAGATTAGTGATGTCTTCTTCAGAATGAATCTGTTTTTTTTTTGTTTTTTTTTTAACAAAAAATTAAGTCATTTAATACTCAGAAGAATCCTTTAAGTTAGGAGCAATTAGTGTCTCCATTCAGAATGAGTCTTAAAGTGTATTTTTTAGAAAACTTGAGCCTGGAAGGTAGATGTTTAACTTTAGGATATATATATATATATATATATATATATATATATATATAAATATAAATCTACCTATCTATCTATCTATCTATATATAATTTCCCCTTTGTCTTCCCCAGGCTGATTTATTTCCAGATGTAATGACTATAATGCACTTTGGTTTTGTTAACTTTGTTGTACATAGATGCTTGTATTCAAACTGTCTTACCTTTGGCGCTGTTGTGCCTACACGTACCTTTTGTAAAACTGTTGATATGTGGAGAATATCTAAATGTTGGATTTAAAGTTAACGTGTCATTTAAAGGCACACAGTTAAAGACACAGAAAAACAGGAATCTCTTCTACCGATGCTCCTAACAGGGGCTAACTGTCCTAACTGTTTTAAGTTCACACTCCTAGTGATTTAGAAACCAGCCTGGTCCAACCTGGTCCACTGTTCGGCATTTGCTAGAAACTCGTTCTTCATCTGAAATCTCTCTTTTTTAAATTACTTTCCCCATTTGTCTTATTTTCTGCTGTCTAGAACAGTAAGCGAAAGTGGTATGAATTCAAAGACTCTGTATTTTAGATTTGAAAATGGGTTCAAGTTATAGGTCATCCATACATTTTCTCTCAAACCATGTGTACAAAAGACAGCCCCCATTACAAAAATATAAATTCAGAATATGATAAGAATTTCCTTCAGTCATTTTTCTTGATTTAGAACAGATGGATTAAGATTCCTTACTATTTTTAAACTGTACTTAGTAACCACCCATTTAAAAGGTCTCCTGCAATGAACAGCACAGACACATGATGAAGCATTTCTCTGTTTGGTGGGTGTCCTTCCATTAAGCGTGGTGTCTGCTCTGGCGTCCATGATGTGACTGGAGGAGGTGCACTGTTACTCTTCATCAGCGCTCTAGCCCTGCTTTCTCTGGCTTTCTTGTGCTGGTGGACACGTGGCAGTCTGTAGCGGGGCAGCCTCTTTGCACACTGATGGTGCTGACAACAGCAGAGCACGTAACAACCTGGAGAAAAGGGAAGTTCATAGTCCTGCTAAAGACTAAACACAGGCCTGCTCTTCTTCCTCTTTTTTAAATTTTTATGCTCCCAACTTACAATTTATAGGTTATCAATTCCGAAACTATGACAGTTTAAGGCAAGGCAGGTTAGATTGGTTCCTTCTTGCTAGGTAAGAAGGAATACCTAATTTCTATCCAAATAGGAGCCTGTCCGGTTATTGATTTAGTTTTATTGCCCTTGGCGTCTCTTCGTTCTCAATTTTTTTAAATTAAGAATTGCTGTTGGACCAGAGGGCAGACAGCAGAAGCAAGAAGAACTACAGTCCTGCAGCCTGTGGAACAAAAACCACATTCACAGAAAGATAGACAAGATGAAAAGACAGAGGGCTATGTACCAGATGAAGGAACAAGATAAAAACCCAGAAAAATAACTAAATGAAATGGAGATAGGAAATCTTCCAGAAAAAGAATTCAGAATAATGATAGTGAAGGTGATCCTGGACCTCAGAAAAAGAATGGAGGCAAAGATCGAGAAGATGCAAGGAATGTTTAACAAAGATCTAGAAGAATTAAAGAACAAAAAAACAGATGAACAATACCATAACTGAAATGAAAAATAAACTAGAAGGAATCAATAGCAGAATAACTGGGCAGAAGAACGGATAAGTGACCTGGAAGACAGAATGGTGGAATTCACTGCTGCAGAACAGAATAAAGAAAAAAAGAATGAAAAGAAATGAAGACAGCCTAAGAGACCTCTGGGACAACATTAAATGCAACAACATTCGCATTATAGGGGTCCCAGAAGGAGAAGAGAGAGAGAAAGGACCCAAGAAAATATTTGAAGAGATTATAGTCGAAAACTTCCCTAACATGGGAAAGGAAATAGCCACCCAAGTCCAGGAAGTGCAGAGAGTCCAATACAAGATAAACCCAAGGAGAAACAGGCCGAGACATATAGTAGTAAAATTGGCAAAAATTAAAGACAAAGAAAAATTATTGAAAGCAGCAAGGGAAAAACGACAAGTAGCATACAAGGGAACTCGCATAAGGTTAACAGCTGATTTCTCAGGAGAAACTCTGCAAGCCAGAAGGGGAGTGGCATGATATACTTAAAGTGATTAAAGGGAAGAACCTACAACCAAGACTACTCTACCCAGCAAGGATCTCATTCAGATTCGATGGAGAAATCAAAACTTTACAGACAAGCAAAAGCTAAGAGAATTCAGCACCATCAAACCAGCTCTAAAACAAATGCTAAAGGAACTTCTCTAAGTGGAAAACACAAGAGGAGAAAAGGACCTCCAAAAACAAACCCAAAACAATGAAGAAAATGGTCATAGGAACATACATATCGATAATTACCTTAAATGTGAATAGATTAAATGCTGCAACCAAAAGACACAGGCTTGCTGAATGGATACAAAAACAAGACCCATATATATGCTGTCTACAAGAGACCCACTTCAGACCTAGGGACACATAACGGACTGAAAGTGAGGGAATGGAAAAAGATATTCCATGTAAATGGAAATCACAAGAAAGCTGGAGTAGCTATACTCATATCAGATAAAATAGACTTTGAAATAAAGAATGTTACAAGAGACAAGGAAGGACACTATGTAATGATCAAGGGATCAATCCAAGAAGAAGATATGACAATTATAAATATATATGCACCCAACATAGGAGCACCTCAATACATAAGGCAACTGCTAACAGCTATAAAAGAGGAAATCGACAGTAACACAATAATAGTGGGGGACTTTAACACCTCACTTACACCAATGGACAGATCATCCAGACAGAAAATTAATAAGGAAACACAAGGTTTAAGTGATACAACAGACCAGATAGATTTAATTGATATTTATAGGACATTCATCTGAAAATAGCAGACTACACTTTCTTCTCAAGTGCGCATGGAACATTCTCCAGGATAGATCACATCTTGGGTCACCAATCAAGCCTCAGTAAATTTAAGAAAATTGAAATCATATCAAGCATCTTTTATGAACACAATGCTATGAGATTAGAAATCAATTACAGGGAAAGAAACGTAAAAAACACAAACACATGGAGGCTAAACAATACGTTACTAAATAACCAAGAGATCACTGAAGAAATCAAAGAGGAGTCAAAAAATACCTAGAGACAAATGACAATGAAAACACGACGATCCAAAACCTATCGGATGCAGCAAAAGCAGTTCTAAGAGGGAAGTTTATAGCTATACAATCCTACCTCAAGAAACAAGAAAAATCTCAAACAATCTAACGTTACACCTAAAGGAACTAGAGAAAGAAGAACAAACAAAACCCAAAGTTAGCAGAAGGAAAGAAATCATAAAGATCAGAGCAGAAATAAATGAAATAGAAACAAAGAAAACAATAGCAAGGATCAATAAAACTAAAAGCTGGTTCTTTGAGAAGATAAACAAAATTGATAAACCATTAGCCAGACTCATCAAGAAAAAGAGGGAGAGGACTCACATCAATAAAATTAGAAATGAAAAAGGAGAAGTTAAAACAGACACCGCAGAAATACAAAGCATCCTAAGAGACTACTACAAGCAACTTTATGCCAATAAAATGGACAACCTGGAAGAAATGGACGAATTTTTAGAAAGGTACAACCTTCCAAGACTGAACCAGGAAGAAACAGAAAATATGAACAGACCAATCACAAGTAATGAAATTGAAACTGTGATGAAAAATCTTCCAACAAACAAAAGTCCAGGACCAGATGGCTTCACAGGTGAATTCTATCAAACATTTAGAGAAGAGCTAATACCCATCCTTCTCAAACTCTTCCAAAAAATTGCAGAGGAAGGAACACTCCCAAACTCATTCTATGAGGCCACCATCACCCTGATACCAAAACCAAAGAAAGATACTACAAAAAAAGAAAATTACAGACCAATATCACTCATGAATATAGATGCAAAAATCCTCAACAAAATACTAGCAAACAGAATCCAACAACACATTAAAAGGATCATACACCACGATCAAGTGGGATTTATCCCAGGGATGCAAGGATTCTTCAATATATGCAAATCAATCAATGTGATACACCATATTAACAAATTGAAGAATAAAAACTATATGATCATCTCAATAGATGCAGAAAAAACTTTTGACAAAATTCAACACCCATTTCTGATAAAAACTCTCCAGAAAGTGGGCATAGAGGAAACCTACCTCAACATAATAAAGGCCATATATGACAAACCCACAGCAAACATCATTCTCAATGGTGAAAAACTGAAAGCATTTCCTCTAAGATCAGGAACAAGACAAGGATGTCCACTCTCACCACTATTATACAACATAGTTTTGGAAGTCCTAGCCACGGCAGTCAGAGAAGAAAAAGAAATAAAAGGAATACAAATTGGAAAAGAAGAAGTAAAACTGTCAGTGTTTGCGGATGACATGATACTATACATAGAGAATCCTAAAACTGCCACCAGAAAACTGCTAGAGCTAATTAATGAATATGGTAAAGTTGCAGGATACAAAATTAATGCACAGAAATCTCTTGCATTCCTATACACTAATGATGAAAAATCTGAAAGAGAAATTATGGAAACACTCCCATTTACCATTGCAACAAAAAGAATAAAATACCTAGGAATAAACCTACCTAGGGAGACAAAAGACCTGTATGCAGAAAACTATAAGACACTGATGAAAGAAATTAAATGATACCAACAGATGGAGAGATATACCATGTTCTTGGACTGGAAGAATCAACATTGTGAAAATGAGTATACTACCCAAAGCAATCTACAGATTCAATGCAATCCCTATCAAATTACCAATGGCATTTTTTACGGAGCTAGAACAAATCATCTTAAAATTTGTATGGAGACACAAAAGACCCCGAATAGCCAAAGCAGTCTTGAGGGAAAAAAACGGAGCTGGAGGAATCAGACGCCCTGACTTCAGACTATACTACAAAGCTACGGTAATCAAGACAATATGGTACTGGCACAAAAACAGAAACATAGATCAATGGAACAAGATAGAAAGCCCAGAGATAAACCCACGCACCTATGGTCAACTAATCTATGACAAAGGAGGCAAAGATATACAATGGAGAAAAGACAGTCTCTTCAATAAGTGGTGCTGGGAAAACTGGACAGCTACATGTAAAAGAATGAAATTAGAATACTCCCTAACACCATACACAAAAATAAACTCAAAATGGATTAGAGACCTAAATGTAAGACTGGACACTATAAAACTCTTAGAGGAAAACATAGGAAGAACACTCTTTGACATAAACCACAGCAAGATCTTTTTTGATCCACCTCCTAGAGTAATGGAAATAAAAAAAAAATAAACAAATGGGACCTAATGAAACTTCAAAGCTTTTGCACAGCAAAGGAAACCATAAACAATACGAAAAGACAACCCTCAGAATGGGAGAAAATATTTGCTAACGAATCAACGGACAAAAGATTAATCTCCAAAATATATAAACAGCTCATTCAGCTTAATATTAAAGAAACAAACACCCCAATCCAAAAATGGGCAGAAGACCTAAATAGACATTTCTCCAAAGAAGACATACAGATGGCCAAGAAGCACATGAAAAGATGCTCAACATCACTAATTATTAGGGAAATGCAAATCAAAACTACAATGAGGTATCACCTCACACCAGTTAGAATGGGCATCATCAGAAAATCTACAAACAACAAATGCTGGAGAGGTTGTGGAGAAAAGGGAACCCTCTTGCACTGTTGGTGGGAATGTAAATTAATACAGCCACTATGGAGAACAGTATGGAGGTTTCTTAAAGAACTAAAAATAGAATTACTATATGACTCAGCAATCCTACTACTGGGCATATACCCAGAGAAAATCATAATTCAAAGAGACACATGCACCCCAATGTTCGTGGCAGCACTATTTATAATAGCCAGGTCATGGAAGGAACCTAAATGCCCATCGACAGAAGAATGGATAAAGAAGATGTGGTACATATGTACAATGGAATATTACTCAGCCATAAAAAGGAACGAAATTGGGCCATTTGTATAGACATGGATAGATCTAGAGACTGTCATACAGAGTGAAGTAAGTCAGAAAGAGAAAAACAAATATCGGATATTAACACCTATATGTGGAACCTAGAAAATGGTACGGATGAACTGGTTTGCAGAGCAGAAATTGAGACACAGATGTAGAGAACAAACGTATGGATACCAAGGGGGGAAAGCGGCGTGCAGTGGGGGTGGTGGTGTGATGAATTGGGCGATTGGGATTGACATATATACGCTGATGTGTATAAAATGCATGACTAATAAGAATAAATAAATAAATAAATAAATAAATAAATAAACATTAAAAAAAAAAAAGAATTGCTGTTGGAACAAAGGTCGTACCCACAGCAAAAGTGATTCACCTTATGATGAACGAGGCCCTGGGTTGCCTTTTCCATCACTTTAGCTCGTGTTTCCCAAACTGGAGTTCCCTGTGGTGTGCTCAGGTGAACTACTCAGAGAGCTAAGCTTCCAAATTGATGGAGTGCAGTTCCAGAAAGGGTGGCCCCCCTGACTGGACATCTCGGGGACCCAGGTGGCATTTTCATTCTCCCTCGCACCTCTGCTTCTCCCTGAGTATTTTCTTCATTTGCTGCCTTTCTGAAGACCACATTTCTTGTCTCCTCGGATTACATAGGGGGACACGTGGCTACAGCTCCTGCCAAAGAGAGAGACGTCTTGCTCTCCATCTCCTCACATTCCCTGGATGGGGAACCTCCTGGTGCCCCCTGGGCCTTGTGGTTCGGTTAACAGGGTGAGGGCCTGGGGCAGCATACTGCACAAATGGCTCTCAGGAACTTGCTTTGTGGATGTGGTTTGTAATTGGGAAGGGGAACGTTTTGAATAAGGCAGACAATCTGATGGGTGTGCACCCCACTGGGTACACGAAGTGCTGTAATACATCTACTTCCTCCTCCTGGAGTATCCATTTTTCCTAGAGTTTTAGAAGAAACATTATTTGCTGTTAAAGCAAATGCATAAATACAACAGAGATTAAGATGGAACATATACAAGAAATCTTAAGATAACCCCAAGGGAGAGTAATTTAATTTTGTATTTGGGATCTGCTCCTCTGCTGTTAGGATGCTTCAGTAGAATAGTTCAGGAGGCACCAAAATTTCTGGCTGATTACAGGCGGGAGTTGGAAGCTTAACATGAAACCATGGAGTAAGATACTGAGTGCTTTTGCCTGTTTTAGTTCAATGAGGCCAGAAGATTTGCAGCCTGCGTATTATAGAATTGGGTAGAGAATACTCCCACTGGGGGTGGCTGAGCTCAGAAACATTAATCTTGCAAGGAACCCCGGACTGCTTATTAATATTGTTTCTGGAATGAGGCTGAATAATAAGACTGAGTCAGTTCAGGAGGCCACAGTTAACCCTTTTGCTTGTTGACTGCAGGACCACGTAGTGTTGCCCTTGTCTCCTCAGAGTCCAGCTAACATAGTGTGACTTTCTTTTTCTTGGCTACAGAAAGAAGATAAAACTCTAACCACAGGGCCTTCTCTCCACCCAGCTGAGGCTGCAGCTGAAGTGATTTTCTGTGATTTAAATACCTATGTGGAGATACGCTGGAGAGTTAGTAAAGCATTGACTTACGAAGGCTTCTGCATTAACATTCTTCTGGTTTTCAAGTGCATCCAAGTTTCTCTTTATATACATATGTGGAATACATACATATAGAATAACTGATATTAATAGAATAATGCAGAAATCAGCATTACTGAAGGCATTAATAAACTATCCACTGTGCTTTTGGACATCTTAGAATAAGATTCTAATAATGCCTGACAGCGAAGAGAATTCAAAAGCAGCCAGTGAATAAATGGGGAATGTCACCTAGGTTTTTTACGAATCCCCTTTCATTTTCTCCTGAAGCATAAAAAGTAACTTCCCCATGACATTAAGGAAAAGTGCGAAAAACTAAAATTACTCATGGTTGGGCTACCCTCATACAAGTTGATTTTGGTTATTTATAAACAAGCAAACAAACAAAAAACAATAACAAACCCTTTGCAATAGGACTAAGGATTCCTGAATACTTCCTTCAGGAAGCACTCTGAGGGTAAATTGGTACCAGTGTTGATCCTGGATACCACGTGATCCTTACCTTACCTTGCAAAGGGCTGAGAGTCAAAAATGTTTGTCGGGCTTCCCTGGTGGCGCAGTGGTTGAGAGTCTGCCTGCCAATGCAGGGGACACGGGTTCGAGCCCTGGTCTGGGAAGATCCCACGTGCTGCAGAGCAGCTGGGCCCGTGAGCCAAAATTACTGAGCCTGCGCGTCTGGAGCCTGTGCTCCGCAAGGAGAGGCCGCGATAGTGAGAGGCCCGCGCACCGCGATGAAGAGTGGTCCCCGCTTGCCGCAACTAGAGAAAGCCCTCGCACAGAAACGAAGACCCAACACAGCCATAAATAAATAAATAAATAAATAAATAAATAAATAAATAAATAACAAATACTTAAAAAAAAAAAATGTTTGTCTCTGGCCTCTGCTCTTTCTTAGGTAAAAGATTAATTAAGAGTGTAAATTATCTTTCAAGAGCTTTTTCCAAAGCACTACAGAAGTAAATGCAGATCTTTTGCTTAGCAGGATTTAAAATCAATTTAAATATTAGCCTTATGGTTCTTGTTAAGAGTTAGTTTAAAATGAGAATTTTGCAGCTAAAATATTTGGAAACTTGGGGAATATTTTAAAAGTATAGATTATTAGGCTGCAATCCCGAAGATTTGGAGCATGGGGCGGGAATCTGTATTTTTAAAAGGCTCTCTTAGTGATTCTGGTTTGAGAATAAATATTTAGGTAACAGAAGGAGATAAGAGGCAGAGTGGTAGAGTCTAAAAAGAGTGTTTATAACAATGTGCCTTATGCTTTTTCTTTTTCTTTTTGTATTGAAGTATAGTTGATTTACAATGTGTTAGTTTCAGGTGTATAGCAAAGTGGTTCAGATATATATATATTATATATATATTATATATAATATATATATACTTTTTCAGATTCTTTTCCATTACTGTAGGTTATTACAAGATATTGAATATAGGTCCCTGTGCTATACGTTAATCCCAAACTCCTAGTTTATCCTTCCTTGCCCCTTTTTATGCCTTTTCTTTTTTGCTAAAAGATGATTGAAGAGTTTATTGTATATGTTGTTTTGAGGAGGTTTTTTTTTCCTTTTTATACTTAAGGGAAACAAAATCTGAAGATACTGGGTTTTTTTTCCCCTAGGAGTTTGCACCTACCTAGCAATTTTGGGATAAAAGCACAAAAGAAATCTTATAAAGGCTATTACCCCATAGTGAAAGAATAATCCTTTATCTGCAGAGTGTAGTTGACAATGAAAACAAGGATTGATGTATATATGTTAATACTACTCTTAGAATTTTTGAGTGTAGTGGTCTTAATATGTATCTTGGGGAAAAAGATAAGCAGTGGAAACATTCTTGTTCATATTTTTATCACTAAGATGGACAGTTATGCCTCAGTTGTTGAAATCTAGGAGTTCTGGGAAATGAGCTGGAATTTGGGTCCACCCAAGTGTAAGTCTAGATAAACCAGTCATTTAGTCTGCATGCAGTTTGCAGAAATGAAATAAAGCCAACTTTGTTTTGAAATATGTGAATCACAACAGCACTAAAACCCAGAAAGATTAATGGGCAGAGAATAGGAGCAGGTTTTTCACAGGAGGAAATACTTGCAAACACGCCTATGGGGAAACGCTCCACTCCAAATCAAAGAAATGGAAGTAAAAAAATAATGAGAAACCATTTTATGGCTACTTAATGAATACAAATATAAATAAAACAAAGCTAATGTGACCTGAGAAAATGAGTACATTCTTACATTTCTGGCAGCAATGTTAATAGCTCAGTTCTTTTTGAAGCCCATCCACAGTGGATGTAAAAAGTCATACAAATGGTCAGACCCTTTGACCCGGCCATCCCGCTCCTTGGAATCTATTCTAAAGACAAACTGCTAAAGAAGAAAAAAGCTATAAGGAAAAAAACCCATTTATTGTATTGTTATTTGTGATGGTGAAAAATTAGAAAGAATGTAGGTGGCCAACAATCGAGAGATAAAATTGGAATTTTCTTTTAGCTATTCCAAATGATATTCAGGAAGACTGGAAATGAAAAAGATTTGGAAGAAAGCAAAGTGAATGAAATGTATGTATTTATATATTGTAATAAAATATGTAAAAAGATTATCAAGAAATAAACAGTTTTATTTTGGTGTTGGCAATATATGTGACGTTTAAAACAAAAAATTTTAGCAATAGATAAAAGATATTTTAAGAGGAGCATTCTAAAGTGGAATGCTGGAATAATTTTTCTTCCTTCTTTGCCTTAATGCAGTAAAAATGGGTGAAATAAGAGTGAAATAAGATGCTTTTTATTTGAAATTTGAAGGGCTTTAAAACTTTTCTCCTTTTTAAAAAATATTTATTTATTTATTGGCTGCGTTGGGTCTTCGTTGCTGCACGTGGGCTTTCTCTAGTTGTGGTGAGTGGGGGCTACTCTTCATTGTGGTGTGCGGGCTTCTCATTGCAGTGGCTTCTCCTGTTGTGGAGCACGGGCTCTAGGTGTGAGGGCTTCAGTAGTTGCAGCACGTGGGCTCGTTAGTTGCAGCACATGGGCCCTAGAGCATGCGGGCTTCAGTAGTTGCGGCGCGTGGGCTCAGTAGTTGCGGTGCATGGGCTCTAGGGTGCGCAGGCTTCAGTAGTTGTGGCTCGAGGGCTGTAGAGCACAGGCTCAGTAGTTGTGGCGCACGGGCTTAGTTGCTCCGCAGCATGTGGGATCTTCCTGGACCAGGGATCGAACCCGTGTCCCCTGCACTGGCAGGTGGATTCTTAACCACTGTGCCACCAGGGAAGCCCCTAAAACTTTTCTCCTTTTACTAGCTTACCTCCCCAGATGAATTTTATAGCCACCTCAGTTGTCTTTTCTGCTTTAAAATTTTTGTAGCCACCCAAACCAAGCCTTTGCTGACTGTGGGGTCAGACTGTCTGGATTTCAATCCTATTTCTATCACTTACCTGGAGAAACTATATGACCACTCTGTGCTTTGGTTTCATCATCTGGAAAATGGAGATGATAAGGGCCTCTAACTGGTGAGAACTAAATGATATAATGTATAAAAAGTACATAATGAGGTGAGTGGTACTAAAAGCATTCAATAATATAAGCTATTATTCTTTACCCATCTTTGGAAGTGACTCTTGATTGCCCATCCCGCTTTCTTCTTTGTTAACAGAATCCCAATTTTGTTCAGGCATCCGGCTGCAATGTGCCCAACCCCAGGGGATGAATGAAGACCTCTTAGCAGATAATGGCAATCCTATTCCCATTTGGCACAAATTCGTTTAGAAGGGGTCATGTGACTTCATTCTGGTTCAGGAGATTTACTGGAAGACTGGGGGCTTCTGGGAAAGAAATTTCTCCCATATAAAAAAGAGAGAGGTTCAGGGAGTATATACTCCTCACCTCTCCCTGCCTCCAGTGTTCCTATTTTGGACATTCTTGTGTGATGATGTGTTGTTTGGAGCTTTTGCCACCATTTTGCAATCACAAGAGGGTGGTCACCAACTACCAAAGATGCAGAGCAAAAGGATGACATCACTGAACCACTGACCTACTCAGGCTAGAACAACCTACCTCAAAAGGTTTTGCTGAGAGAGAGATATAAATGCCCAGATTGCTTAAGCCAATTTTAGTTGTCTTTTCTGATGTTTGCAGCTGAAAACATCCCAACTGATAGATAAGTTTAACTGTCATTGTATAGTGTAGTGATTTTTAAATTATGCCACCAAAAGAAATTGTTTTTCATGAGTAGATTAAAATTTCTGAAATAAGTCAGCATTCTCCTATTAGTGTTTTATCATAGGTGCAGATTTTCATTATAGAAAGAATACTTCTAGAATTTAACCTCAGTTAATACCTATCGTATATTTTGGGCCTAGAAACATCTTTGAAAACTACTTTGATAATAAAAGTGAAATGTATGTGGACTTGGATGCTTTTAATTATCCACATGAAAAATATTCTCAAAATAAATACTGTAGTGATGTAGATATTTTGGTGAGAATGAATGTAAACCTGTAACTCGACAATTGATGATCCAGCTGCAGCTGTGATAGGATTATGGCTTAAATATTTTGAATATCCGTTTAAAAATAAACTTTAGTGCAGCTGATGAAGAGATTATGTGTTTTAATGGTTGTGTTTGCTTAAATTACATATCTAAAACAAATAGGAAGTTGTGTTTTCCCTTTGCTCTGTCATAAAAACTTTTTTTGTTTCCCAGCGTACTGTTTGAATAAAAGTATGCTGGTGGCCACTTGATTATTCCACACATAGAGCAAAATAGGGAAGTTCTTCCTCTTACATAATGTGAATCTTGTCCTCTTTTAAGAAGGTTAAATTGATAAAAATTGTCAAATGTGTTTTCTAGTGGGATTTTTATAATCAAAGTGAGCTTTAGACCACACTTCTCTTACATATTATGTAATTTTCAAGAATAATAAACTTTCTCCTTGTATAACTAAAAATGTTAGTTCTCCCTAAGCAAAAATTTTCTCAATTCCAGCACCCCCCCCCCGTCATTCCTCAAAGTACATATACATCAGTACTTCCCTCCACATGGACACCACATGCTCTCTCTGCTTTGAGTTCCTTTTCATCATCCCATCTCTGGGATTGCAAAGATCTGTTCCCGTAATATTCCACCATTGCCAATTGGTCCCTGTGTTAGTCATGGTTCTCCAGAGAAAGAGAACCAATGGGAGATATATGTATATATCACACACACACACACACACACACACTATTTTTTATATACATATTATACATATATATATTTATATATATATATATATATATAAATGATCCATATATATATGATCTATCTATCTATCTATATGGCATTTTTAATAAGGAATTGGTTCACATGATTATGGAAAGTCCAAAATCTGCACTGTGGGCCAGCAGCCTGTATACCCAGGGGAGCTAATGCAGCTCTCACTGGAATGGATGCAGCTGCAGTCCCAAGGCAGTCTGCTGGAGAATTGCCCCTTGCTTGGGGAGGCTGGTCTTTCTGCTCTATTCAGGCCTTCAACTGATGGATGAGGCCCACCAGCATTATGGAGGGCAATCTGCTTTACCCATAGTTCATCCATTTAAACATTAATCTCACCCAAACACACCCTCCAAGTTGACACATAAAATTAACTATCACAGTTCCCCTCCCCATCCCCCTCCCCAGGTTGACGGTAATGAGGCTCTGCTCTCTGCTCTTACTGCAACACTGGGTAGGAAGCCAGGAGGGACAAGTGTGGATGTTGCTACTTTCTTCTTTTCTGCTTCTGGGTTGTTCAGGTATTTTGGGGAGCAGGGAGGAGGAGGGGGGACAAGGAGGAGGAAGAGACCCCATCCAGAACCATTACTTAGCATGCACAGTTGATGGAGCGAATGTCTTAAGCCTGCAGAAACCTGTTGCCAGCCGTTTCCTGGTTCTTCTTGGGTGCCTCTGCTCCTCAGCTTGGACTCTTGTATTGAGTTGGGCAGAACCTTTCTTTATCATGGAAGAGGCTGTATGTAGAGGGAAAGGTCTGTTAGAAAATAACTGCTCTTCACACCTGGGACCCTCAGGCTGGACTTGGAGAGAGAAGACTTGGGCTCTTGTCTTTTGTCTGTTGTGTGGTTTTGGGTACATTACTCATCATCTTTGCACTCAGTTTCCTCCTCTGCCAAATGGGGAGAATAATAAGGCCTCAGAACGTTGCCATGGGGATGATGTCAGAGGTTATGTGTAAGTGATTTGTATCCTGTAAAGTACTGTATGAATTAAGTTTGGGTTTTTACTTTATCCTACTTGTTGGCACCAAGCAAAACCTAATTTATATAAAGCAATTGATTTTGCTGTACGTACTCAGGACTACTGCCAGTATGATTGCCCTATGATAGATTTGACAAATTTTCTTTCAAGGAACAAAAGGATGTATTGTAAGGAGTTTGTTTCCTAGGTTGGGGACCCATATTCAACAACCATGCTCCACCCTAGTGTGACTTGTAACACGTCTGGGTGTAGATCTGTTACCGCTGCCTTGCTTGGAAGCCCTTGCTGACAGTGAGGAGATGAATAATTAAGCTAACACGTTCTTGTGCAATTTCTTTGTTGCCTGGTGTCATGTTCAAAGATTAGATTTCCTGGGAAGACGCTGAAACAATTTTTTCCCCGTGGCATTGAAAATAAGGACCATGTTTGAATGAAATAAAAACTGACTGAGCATTCATTAGCTTGGACATTTCATTCAGTTAACACGTATTCATCACGAGGACTGCATTGTGCTGTGCCAGGTAGTAAGGAAGAAACGAAAGGGAAGAGATGGAAATAAGACTGGAAAGATACGGAGATGCTTGATGGTGAGGCTGGAGAGTTTGGATTTTATTTTGTTGGTGTTAAAACATGGGGGTTGTGAGTGTTTTGCTGTATCCTAGCTGTGTAATTTTGGGTAAATTATGAAACTACTCTGTGCCTCAGTTTCTTCATCTGTGAAATGGAAAGAATGAGAATATAGCTCATAGTACTGTAGTGAGGATGAAATTAGATAATGCACGAAAAGCACTTAGCATAGCGCCTGACCCTGGGGAATTGCTGTAGACGTTTGAGCTCTAGAAAATATGTGTCAGGAAGCAAATCTGGCAGCAGCACGAGAGTAAGGTGCTACAATGGCAAGGGCTGACAGGGGTGGTGATGGGGAGACTGTTACAGTAAAAGCGGGATACTTGGCAGCAGCAGGGGCCCAGGAATTCAAGCTCCCTCTGTAGACTGGCTGGGCGGAATGGTTTAAGAATGTAGGGGTTATGTGCGGCAGGGCATAGTTATTCGTGGCCTTATAACTGGACTTTCATATTTTGCCTATTCTCTTCCTTCCTTTTCCTTCATCAAAGCCTGGCCTTCATCAGGGCTCATGTGGCTGCACTGTGTTCACGTTCCTGACGTCATTTTCTGGTTTGGGGACAGAACAAAACAGTAGGAATGGAGCATTGGGGGAGAATCCAAAATACTCCTCCCTTTTCCCATTTTTTTTCCCCCGTGTTTTCTATTTCCATTTCAATGAGATAAAAGAGGTTGCATGATAATCTGAGTGCTATATTAGGGAATATATTTTATTTCTCTTGCCTTCCTAGTTTTTAAAATGTTCCTGGAAGAATTTAGGTACAACTTTGATTTGAATGGCCTCGATGCTTTTAATTTTCCCTGAACGTGAAGACATTCCCGTGTCCTTAGGAGTCACAGTCACTTGTGACGCTCCAGCTGCCTCCTGACTCTAGTGATGCGTACAGAATCATCGTGGTGATTCTCCTGGGACGGCCCAGCAACTGCTGCCACTGTTACGAAAAATAACTCCACAAACAACTTTGCTCTCAAGTTCCCTCTGCCCCTTGACCTGATAAAAACTATAGCAAACAGCCTCTTTATTTTGTAAGGTAAATGACACTCTTGAGTTAATCTGCTTTGTAATTGGACATTTTCATATATTTCTTAAAACAAGCAGTGTGTGTAGCCAACCTGTGGGTAGCCAGCCTTCAAGATTGGCTACCCACAGACTTACCCACCTATCCATGTATTTTTTACCAGGAATGGAGTGATCAGTCATCTTGATAGAGCAAGGGGTTAGCTGAAGAGATAATTGGCGTCACTGCTTGAGATGTAGAGGTGGCTTTCTTTAAAAAATTGTCAAGCCAAAACTTTGTTGAGGGTAGAAAGCAAATAGTAAATAGTCTCTGTACATGTTGTCATTTCCCCCATTTTCTGTTTTTCTATCTCCTCAGCAACGGTTTCAACTAACATAAGAGACACACACGGTATTCTGTCCCACCTCTATCCTGACATATGCCTGGTGGCAATGAATAGAAATGATTATTAGCAAATAATATTAGAAGCGTTCTAAATTCTTCAGAAAGACGGGAGTAAATAAAAATTACTGCCCGCTGCTTAGATACTGACCAATTAGAGGCTGACACATTCTTCTTATCTGCTAAATTAGTAAGAGAGTGGGAAGCAATTTTCTCCTAATGCTATTGTATCCCTTGATGTACAGATTTATCTCAATTTTCCCATTATACCATGGGTAGTTGCTTAAGAGAGTTGTGCCCAAGCATTTAAACAATTACCCTATTTTTTAATGTGGCGGCTGACATGAGCTATTAAGAAACTTGAAACTTTAACAGCAGCTGCTTCCTTTGTCATTTATAGCCACCTACGTTGTTTTGAGTTTCTTTTCATTTTTAAGATGTGGCTCCCATGTGTGAGAAGCGTTTGGTTATTTTGATATTTTTGCCTTGGAGTACAATGTCAATGACTGTTTGCTAACTTTTATACATAGGTCATTTCATGTCTGTGTTCGTGGGTGACATAACAATAGTTCTGTGCCTATTCATAGTGCTGTTTGATTTCTTAACTTCCTTGTTTTGGGCCCCAAAATATTTCCTCTTTGTATGTTTTCTTGGCCTTCATTTATTTCTTTTAACAAGTGAGTTTTAGGAAGCCCCAACTAGCTTGAACTCATTAACACTGATTCAATTAACACAAAATTTAGAGTTCAGGCCCAAGTTTCTCTTACTTATAAAACAATTTTTTTTTTCCTGTCTTAATAAAGTTGTACTTCTGAGGCACTGGATTCCTTGTTTCTTAGGCTCTCTAGGAATCCTTTTGAGCTAGTCTTACAGACTTTCTTGCTGCTATTGACATCGTAAGACAAATTCAGTAGTGTGAACTAGAAACACATTGCATATTTAGTGAATATATGGGTATAGTAAATACTCAAAAATAGTAGACTTAGTTTATTTTTGTTTTGCTTTGGTTTGATTTGTGGATATTTATTCCTCTAAATGGCTTTTCTAATATGGTTTTGTGGGTCCACTTTAGTCATTGGAATTCTTGCTCAGTGAAATTGAAGGAAATCTCAGCACTTTCTAGAAACTCTGTTCCAGCAGAGCTGTAATTAGAGCAGGGCAATATAATTTCCCTGAGCAAATAAGTTTGCTGCTTATTTGGCTAGTCACAAAATTTAGGCCTCTTTATTCAGGTCTCGAAGCAAAGGAACTTGTACCTATTTGTGGCCCTTCCATCTGGCTGTGGTTAACCTGGTGGACTGAGAATTTCCACACTGGGGCTTCCAGCTGACATAATTTCCCTGGGTTCCTCCCCTTTGAGTTGTAGAGAGACTACACAGAGATTTTCTGGTCTCATCTTGGGAGATGACGTAAATAGAAGCATGTTCTTTGTCTCCCTTGATGGGTGAATCAAGTCCCAAAGTCTGCCTACATTAGAGTGTCCTGTTGACCATTCTTGACCTTCCCCCTAGCTGAGAGGAAGGGGGTCATTCCCAGAACTGTCTGAAAATATTCCATGGGAAGAATAACCTGGAGGGGTTAGAAGAAGAGTTCTTTTGTTCATGGTGAACCTGGAGCGGTGGCTTTGCTAGTTTAACCAAGTCACTGTGGTTGTAACTGGGGACAGAAACGCCTTAACAAGTAAGTGGTTTGTAGAATTGCTAAAGATGGACTTTGATGCCTGGCTCCTCCTGTCTCTTTTGCTAAACCTGGCATAACTGGAAACGTAGGAAGCCTTAGGACCAAGCATACTGAAATTTTTTTCTTTTGGCCAGAATTAGAATTTGGTTTTACTTTTCTGGATAGTCCAAGTTACCATGATTATCAAACTGAAAATAAGACAAAGCAACAGATCATATCATAAGATATTTGCTACGTAGGTCTGTTATAACTTTAGTTTCTCTATGCTAATTTTTCTGTTTCTAATTTTATAAATAGTATTAGATTTATTTGGCTAATAACCTGCTAAAATAACTAATCATGAAGAAGGACCTGCTTTCATGGAATTCTCCAAGAATAATCACGTATTTCCCAGTATGTAATAAGCATTTAATAACTTGATGAAAGAATGAATGATAGAGTTTAAGGGTCTATTGATAAAGTTTTATTTCCAGTTCAAGTTTTTATATATAGGGTACTGTTACAAAATAAATCAAGAGGTTATATTTAAAGGAGATCTTTTAAATGATTAGGGGGAAAAAGCACAATAGCATAAATATATATTTTTATATTGATACTGTACAAGTATTTTTATTATGTTTGCAGGCTTTAGTTTATTTATTAGCTCATAGTGGGAAGACCTTTGAAGAGTTTCTTTTCCTCTTTCAGGCTACTGGCACTATGTAGTGAATCATCAAAATAAATTCTTCCTTTTTATTACTCCTACATTAGAACCTGGCATACTGGAGGTATACAGTAAATCTTAAAGAACAATAAGCACCTCTGTTTCTTAAAAGAAAGAAAAAAATCTCACTTTCAGTTACTTCTGATTTTTAAAAATATTAAAACAATATAGATTCAAACGTTAGTTTTTCTTTCTCATCCTTAACTTTTTTTCAGATTGTAAAAGCAATAGCAATTCATGATAGAGAATTTAGAGATACAGAGAATTAAAATTACCTGTAAACTTCATTACCCAGAGACAGCCCTGTTTAATCTTGATACATTTCTTTCCATTCTAGTGTGTTGCCATGTATATTCTACACAGCATTTGCCATATAAGATGAACAAGAGTTGAAGTAGAAGATCTGTCTACTGTGCCCCTCTTGGAGATCCATAATGTATATTGGCAATATTAAAGGCTCTGAGAAGGTCTGCAAGGAAGAAACCTTTCAGTTAGTGTTTCCTAAGCTTATTTGACTCCTAGCACTGTGTGTGTTTGTGCGCGTGTGGGCGCGTGTGTAATGCCTATTGGCATTGTCACACATTGACAAATTTAATTCTATTTTCCTTTTCTCCTTTTAAGTCATGAGCTTTTCTGACAGTCTTCCCTGGCAATGGGAAACTCTCCTCTAATTTTTCAGACCTGATGTCTTGGTACACCTCAGAAACAGGACTGAGATTCAGAAAGAGAAAATTTGTCCTGGAAAGGAGGAGTAATCTTCAAATGCATGATCATTGTGGGCTGTATAACATGATTTTGCATACCTCCAGTCCAAAAAATCAAATTTATTCATGGTCAAGAGGATGTTTCTGAGTCTTTGCCAGCTGTGGATTATGTATCTGGGGAAAGCTGATGGAGAGGCCTTTGATCACAGGCTGGCTTGTTGTAGAATTTCCTGACTGCAAAGAGCAGACAGTTACTTTTAAGAGAGGATGGGTGTGTGTCGGGGTGGGCTGGAGAATGGGCCAGAAAATTGTGAGGTTTGGTTTTTATGCAGTATACCATGTCCTCGGATCTGTCTTTCTGAGATGACTTATCCGCAGTAAAACATTACCACATGCTGCTGTGGTTAATCAAAAAAACTTACTTTAAAACTGCTGTAGCCACACTAAATCTAAACTGGGCACAAAGCGTTTCCCTCAGAGAAGGACTCGCTAGAAACAAGTGAGGTCGAATCTCTAGCAATTTTGTAAAGGTTTCCTTTACGCTTCTAGCAACTGTCACTGGTGTCACTAGCTTGCCGTTTTTAGAACAGCTTCGGGGATTCCCATCTTGCTTCTTGCCCAGTTCTTCCTCTTAATTTCTGAAATACCTCGAGTTTAGTAGTTGAAGTCTGACCAACTCTTTTTTTTTTTAAGAAGGTACCAATCTGGTTTGACTTACCTCTTGAGTATATTTTTCTATGTAAGTTTTATTCCGTAATTAACAATTCAACCATTGGTATTTTAGGAAATGCAGAAGTCATATGACCCCAAATGCATATATTATAAGGAAGTGTGTTTGAGAGATTAGCAGAAAAATGAAAAGCCCCTCTTCTGACTGAAAACCCACATTGAAGCCATTTGAGAAGAATTAGACTGATTGTATTTGGTATTTTTTTCTCCCGATATTCACCACATATATTTCTTCTTATGCAGTCTAATCTGAGGATGCCATGTAAATGGGTCACTGT
Source organism: Balaenoptera musculus (assembly GCF_009873245.2). NCBI lineage: Eukaryota > Metazoa > Chordata > Mammalia > Artiodactyla > Balaenopteridae > Balaenoptera > Balaenoptera musculus. The sequence goes on along the minus strand of NC_045791.1, from coordinate 75,203,179 downwards.
GAAATGCAGCAATTTAATTTTTCTCCAATCGAACGATCTCATTTCTATTAACTTTTGAAGGTTTACAGCAGTGAAAGTATTTTTGCTTCTGTGTATGAAGTTTAAAAACATCATTTTTTTTTCCATAAAATACAAGAGCAACCAATTTTCACCGTCGAGTAAAAATAAAAACTGGGATTTAAAAATTAGTCCAAAGTGGCATTTAGGAACTTACCTGTAGGTTGCTGTGCTGATACCATGACAAACCAAAGTGTAGGGTTGGGTCAGGTTTTGTTTCGGTTTTCTTTTCAATATCCAGTGCTCGTGGATTAAGTTCTAGAAATGTTCCAATTGTAAGACAGGGATCTGTTTGGATTCCACCACGGGTATGTTCCTTGGTTTGGATGCTGGGGGGTGAGGCACGTTTCGCCAGACCCATGTCAACTACCTAGTAATCATCAAAGTCAAAAAATTCATCGTCTCCTCCTTGGTATTCCATTCCCTGGAAATCTACTCGGTACCGCAAGATACCTCCAATTGCACCAAATCCTTTCACAAACTGGGATCCTTCTTGTGCCTTATCTGTGACAATTTCCAACATAGCTCCAAAGTTTTTTTTATAGTTGTCAGCAAATAATTCCAACAGGGGCATCATGCTCATGTTCTTGTCGTGTCTCTTTGTCTGTAAAATGAGATTTATCCTTCTCTTTCTCTGGAGTTGATAGAAAATTTTGTCCTCTTCTGTGCTCTGGCAGTGAAGAACATGTCTCTGGCTAATGTCATCAGAGTATCGCTCTATTAATTTCTTCTCTTGAATGAGCTTCACGTTGGAGAGGACTTCAGTAGATATCTCAATAGCTTGGTTGAATCCATTTTTACCACCGTAGGATGTATCAACTAATTTAAAAACTTTTGATTGTAACCTCTGATCAGACATAGCAGATAGACTTAGTTCAGTTTTAAAGTCAGCTGATGCAGCTAAAACGAGACCAGTCACATTCACTTTGTCCCCAGAAATAATCAGCTGCCCCGCAGTCTGAGCTACTTTCCAAATCGAGTTAGGTCACTTCCCATTCTTAAATGGGCAAGATGCAGGCTGGTTGACGTCCTGCACCATGTTTCTTTGGGAGAGCCACAGTGAGTTTGTGCAGGACTTCTCTTGTATCTCCTCGGAGTGTGCCAAAAAGTCACCACTACCATCTGTTACAATGATGCCAACTTGCTGTCTTCCGGAAGCAGCGCTGTAAGAGCCTCTGGATGGAATTGGTTGTCCCACAAATACAATGGCCTATTAATTGGTTCGAAAGGTTCAAAGTCAATGTTGACTTTCTTTTCCTTTCCCTCTTCTGTTACAGTTGTAGCACAGGCCAAAACTACCAGGCCATTTGGATGTACTTCGTTGTGAAACTTGAGTCGTTGTTGTACAGATGTAATGGCTCCCAGGACTGAAAGGCGGTTTGCTAGTAACTTAAAGCTAGATGCACTTCCAAACTCCTCTGCTAACATTTTTGCCACTCGTGAAATCTGGTCTTTGGGAGGGATGATCAGTGACATCATGCCTGTGCCTTTGCTGCGGGCCGCCTCCGAGCTCCTAATGAGCTTCCTGCTCTCCCAGATCTCCATGTTCCTGTCGGCAGCGCTGGGATCATCTGCTGTGTTCTCACTGCCTTCTCCCTCAGGGCCCACTCTTTGGTGGCAGCGGCTGCTCCTCCCCGGCGGTGGCTCTGATGTAGGACACCCTGCATTTGGCTTTTACATGAGTGTTCCCCTGGTCACATTTTCATCTCTTGTTCATGATCTGAAATCCATCCAGGGTACTGAAACTCCCAAAGACTAAAAAAAAATAGTTCAAAGACCAAAGCAAAGGTGGTATATAGTCGAACGGGCAGGCTATAAAACATGAAACTCTGAGTCTGCTCTGGGACAGTGTAAATGGTGCAAACATTTTATGAAAATAGAAAATAAAATCAAAGCAAAACTAAAAACACATTTCAGAACTCATGTGACGGTGATACTTGGTTATCTTGCATGGAGACTAACTTGTTTGTTCATATCAAGGCTCGAATTACATTCCGTTGTTGGACATACAGGTTTCTTTCTCCCGTTTGGTCGGTCTTACTTGCTTAGATGACATCCATTTGAGGAGGGACCTGCTGTTACCAGGAACAGCAAATGAGATCCCCTCAAATGTTTTTGCAATTTGTGGCAGAAACTACTGATTGTCTCCCAGTATCCAGCCTTCTGTTCTTTGTTATTAATATAAACTTCTTCTAGAATACAGACTATATTTTCTAGCTTCCCTTGCCTCTAGGTATGGCTGTATGACTACATTCTGACTAAAGGACTTATGTGTGAAATTTCTAGAAAGGGGGAAGCTTTTTTACCTCTTTTTTACCTCTTTCTTTCTTATTGATGCCTAGAATTGGATGGGATGGCTGGACTTGAGCAGCCTTGATGGATCATTGAAGTAGAAGCATGAAGTAGATGCTAAGCAGAGTTTTGCAGCAAGATAGACGGAACCTGGGTCTTCTCACTGCAGATCACTGTAGCAGTCCTGGGTAACTTTGTATTTAGACCTTGTTTACAGTGAGGGAGAAATATGCATCTATCTTGTTTAAGCCACTGCTGTTTGGGATTTTCTGAACTACACTGCAGAACCTAATCCTTCTATCATATTATGCTATCCTTAGGACTAAACCAGTTCTTTGTCAGGGTCATGACCATAGCATAGATCAAGATAAACTAAATACGCCGAGAAGAATCTACTTACTAGCACTATGTCAAGCCGATTGATCAGACAGTTTTCAGAACACTATTTTCTTCACTTCATCTTTATTTGGCCTGACCATTTATATGGCAGGGTGTCAGGACATGATGGGGTTTGCTTACTAAATTCATTCAGCAAATTGAGTGCCTACTATATTCCAGGCGTTGCGTTAGGCTCCAAGAATCCAGTGAAAGCAAAACAGCCATAGTCTCTGTACTGGCAGGACTTACAGTCTGGTGTAGAAAGATGGATATTAGTCAAAGAACACACACAGTTACATAATTACTCTACAGACTGATAAGTGCTCTGAGGGAAAAGCACAGGAAGCTGCAAGAACCTGTGTAACGGGGAATCTCATCTAGACGGGACAGTGGTAGGGTGGTGAGGGAAGGGTGTTTTGGACAAGGGCCTTTTGAATTGAGATCTGGAAGGTGAATTGGATTTCACTAGGTGAGGAAGAGTGTATAGAATGTTCTAGACAGAGGGAATTGTCTGTGCAGAAGCTGTGAGAAGGGAGAGGGCTGATGCATTTCAGGAGTGGAAAGGAGGCCACTGCATTCCCGTGCATTACTGGTGCACAGTAAATAAGGGAAAACGGTGGGAATAAACTAAGCTTATTTGGTAAGGATGTCACTTTTGTGAGGAATTAAGTATTATCTTTTATTACAGTATTATTGCAGAGAATCTGATCACTTCATTCCGAATCTATCACAAGATAGATAAAACAGTCAGACCTTTTGTATCATTGGAGGTGATGCTCTGGGACATGTAATTAAGCTCCAGGTTTTTCTGCGTGGTTCTCTTTTGCAGTGATTTACATATTGTTCATCAACTGTCATTTAGACATTTGCACAGGTGGATAGTAGACACAAACAGAGCCAGCATTAAAGACATCACACCCATTGAAGCTTCTAATGAGAACATTAATGCTGTGAGATATTTCTAATGAGCACAGGCTCCCTTGAATAGCGCTTCATTCCTAAAAAAAAGGGAGAGGACCAGAGTGGCTTGAATGCAAGTGAGTTGGTAAGTCTCGTTTTTTGAGAAAAATATTGCTGAAATGGTACCTTTTAAGTTAATGCTACTGAAAGTAAAAACATCAGAGGCAGGAAAATATTTGTTTTCCAAACACATTTTATTTATTGATTGGTGAGTTCTTAGAAAAGATGATTTAATAATTGATTCCTTCTTTGTTTTGAACAAATATAGTGTTTGGTGCCTTTCTTAGGCGTCGTAACTAGTACTGAAACATCCAAGAGTGCAGTACTATATGAGAACAAAGGTCTATTCTTAGGGAGAAAAATCAGCTATTATATGAGACCCACAATCGATGGCAAGCAACTTAAAGAAGTCGAGTTTGCTCCAAAAATGAGTCTATGCTGCCTCTCATCAGCTCAGTTCTACACTGTTGCCATCTTTGCTGCTGCCAAGCCATCAAAGAACACTTTGTTTCGCCTATTTTCTTGACTTCTAGTGAGAGACAGTAATGTCTTGCTTCTCTCGATTTTCCCTCTAGTATTTCTGAATGCTGCTGTGCCTTTGCTACTTCTGTAAGTCATTTTAATTACAGTGTAGTGTATTTCTTCTTACCATGTGCTCTGTACAAACTTGGACTTGACGTGGTACAGCAGTTCTCTTTTTCTCATAGCTACTGTAAAATTTTTCTTTCTTTCTTTCTCTCTCTCTCTCTCTCTCCCTTTGTCCCTCCCTCCCTCCCTCTCTCTCTCTCTCTCTCTCTTTCTTTCTTTTCTTTCTTTCTTTCCTTTTCTTTCTTTCTCTCCCTTCCTCCCTCCCTTCCTTCCTTCCCTCCTTTATTTTTTTAGTCATTTGTTGAGGGGAGATATTGGCAGTTTGGGGCTTAGATCGAGGCTACCTTTGTGATGAATGGAGAAAGAAAATTGAAACTTATTTAAAAGCTCCATTAAAGGGATATATAGATAGACAACACTTCTGTCCATAGAGTTGAAAGAAACGACTAGGCCCTGTAGATGATAAGGCTCAACACTGTAAGAATAAGCGAACACAAGAAATCTTTTGTAATATCCTCTTTTTATTGGCCTACAGAAATATTTTTTGCGTATGTTCTCCTGTTGCTCCTTTTTTTTCAATGTGTTCAGGCTCTACCATTGATTAGCTGGGGAGGTTGGTTCAGTTGTTCAGATACTTGTGAACGCTTTCAAGGTAAGAACGATGTGTCTTCTTAATCTGCTCTTAACTTAGGCAACAGACACATAGTAGATGCTTAGTGATGGTTTTTGAATGTATTTACATGCAGTCAGCCTTCAGGAGAGGAAAAGTGCCTACAACTTAAATTCTGATCCCACCAAGAAGGCTTTGCAGAGATAGTGCGTTGCAGCCTCTTTGGCCCGTAGAAGGTGCAGGGGTTGGGAGATTCTGGATATAGCTCTGGGTCTGTATTGAGCATCTAGGTGGCATCTTTTGGCTTTTCACCTATTGGAGCATTATTATGTCCTGTTTCTACCAGATGTGCACTTATACTTCTATTCATTTGTCCAGGAGTGTCTTAGACTCAGAATTACTATTTGATGGTCATGTAACAAATAGCCCTCATCAACTGACTCTATGTTTCAAGCCCTCACTGCAGTGCTGAGGGCTCTATTCAGAGTGACTTGTGCGGTGTTACTTCCCTTGATTTACTGTCCCTGAGAGCTCCTCCTGGAGCACCATTGCTTGAACCATTCATTTGCTCACTCAGATGAATGACTTTGGACTACTTTGCATTGTTAGTTACTTGTTTTATTCCTGTAAACCTCACCTCCCCAACTGTTTTATAGCTTCTAGAAGGCAGAGGTTGGATCTCAGACTACTTTTGATCCCCTCTCAGCATATAGTAGGCAATCAACAAATATTTGAATTTGGAAATTCCAAGTGAAGATAGTTTTTCCTCTTGTGGAAAATTCTAGCAATATCATTCTATTTAGTTCTTTTATAGAACCCAAGACCATGCTTAACTGGGTAGACAATTCCATATAGCTTGCTAAGATTTTCACATGCAAGCCTTCTTCCTTTCGTCTTAGCATTTTGTGTGTGTGTGTGTGTGTGTGTGTGTGTGTGTGTGTTTTGAGGCTGAAGTTTGTAATGCATAACATGGAAAGCCCATAGGTATAGGCCCATTCTCTCTGAAGGTGAAACGTAGGACTAATTGAACAAATGCTGTTAGCAATGAATAAGGAATGAAGTTTGAAAGATTTAGCATTGAGTATAGACTGCTAACCCTCTCTTCAGCCTTTTCTTTTTTTTAATAAATTTATTTATTTATTTATTTATTTATTTATGGCTGTGTTGGGTCTTCGTTTCTGTGCAAGGGCTTTCTCCAGCTGTGGCGAGCGGGGGCCACTCTTCATCGCGGTGCGCGGGCCTCTCACTGTCGCGGCCTCTCCTGTTGCGGAGCACAGGCTTCAGACGCGCAGGTTCAGTAGTTGTGGCTCACGGGCCCAGTTGCTCCGCGGCATGTGGGATCTTCCCAGACCAGGGCTCGAACCCGTGTCCCCTGCATTGGCAGGCAGATTCTTAACCACTGCGCCACCAGGGAAGCCCCAGCCTTTTCTTAAAATGACTCTATTGAAAGGAGATATTAGAACTTACTGGAAGTGGTTTTCAGGTGAAATTTGGAGAGAGGCAATCAAATGGAGATTTAAAAGTTTTAAAGTTTAGCAAAGTTTTGTAATTTTGGAAATCGAGGACCATTAAGGTTAAGTAAAGTTTGGGGTATTTACCTAACAGAAAACCATATGCTATTAAAAAGATGAGGTGGGCTTCCCTGGTGGCGCAGTGGTTGAGAATCTGCCTGCCAATGCAGGGGACACGGGTTTGAGCCCTGGTCTGGGAAGATCCCACATGCCGCAGAGCAACTAGGCCCGTGAGCCACAACTGCTGAGCCTGCGCGTCTGGAGCCTGTGCCCCGCAACAAGAGAGGCCGTGACAGTGAGAGGCCCGTGCACCGCGATGAAGAGTGGCCCCCGCTTGCCACAACTAGAGAAAACCCTTGCGCAGAAACGAAGACCCAACACAGCCAAAAAAATAAATAAATTAATCAAGTGTCTGTTTCACTCTTAAAAAAAAAAAAAAGATGAGGTGGATAGGCATGCATGACATGGGAAAATATACAAAAAGTCAAAAAAGCAAGTTGTAGGACAGCTCTTAAAGTATGATCTCTATTATATAACAAAACAGAATAAGAGATTTCTGTATATAAACACATGTAGTTATTTGCAGAAAGAAGTCTGGCAGGATGCACACCAGACAGACTGATGGCTGATTACCTCTGGGGAGTGAAGATGGGTGGGTTTTTTTGTTTACTCTATATTATTGTATCGTGTGAGACTTTTAAACAGATAATACGTTTATATATTATTCGTTATGAAAAAAAGTACATCCAGTGGTCCCAAGACATTCCTCTGTCATTCCAGTTTTGTGGTGTCTTAGGAGAGAAAACTGAAAGAACAGTGTATGGTTTTGAATTGTTTCATTGCATTATTTTTCTTGGCCAAAGATGAGTGCGGTTACACTTGAGTTATTGCTAAACAATGAGAAGCTGTGATATGAAAGAGAATATAAGCAGTTTCTGTTTATTCCCTTTGTTAAGTCAATTTAGAAATCATCAGATATTGGTTGAAGACCAAAGTGCAGCCCTCAGTTAAATAATATCATTTATGCGATCTAATTTGTATTTTCTAGCAGTTCAACCTTAGTCAGAGACATTCAGTGGCTGAGAGGCATATTAATCATTTCTGGGAAGAAGCTAGGACACCACATTACGAAATGCTCTTGCATGGTGTATCCCACTGGATCCTTTTAAGAGCAATGGATGAAGTAGCACAGGAGGCACTGATTCTGCTTCATATAGGAGGAGATGGTCCCAGAGAAAATGATGACATAAACTGAGCCATAGAGCTGGTAAGTGACAGCGTCAGCAATTGGATGGAACCAGGCTCTCTGGTTTCAAATTTTGTTCTCTCTCCACCTAGCATGAGGGTGTGCACCATAGCAGAGCTGCCCAGGGTAAAATGTACTGGGACCGTGTTTTGTCCCAGTAAAGCTTCAAACCATTGAAAAGTGTTGTGAGAGAATATTAGGCTTGAAGGAAGAGGATGAGGGTCAAATAAGATAACAAATATGAAAGAACTTTCTTGGAAAACGTTTTTCAGAGTGAGGTGGTGTTTTGGTGATGAGTGGTATAACAACACGTTCCATCTGTCCTTGACATGCTTTGAGATGTGCCTGAGAGCTCTACTCTCTTTTAGATTCAAAAGCTGATGCAGAGGATGGGGAGAGATGAGGAGGGAAGAGAACCAGGAAAGGAACCTCATGGGCTGACTTCTGTTTGGATTAGTGGACTCACTGCCATTAAGGGAAGCTACTTTCTAGAAGGAAGTGGGCCCTACTCCAGACCTTAGGGGCTCCTCTCCTCTTCTCTTGTGTGGACAGATTTTGAATGACAAACAGTTTTGTCATTGTGCCCATCCCCACGTGCTGTGTTATTGGAGCTGGGATGGTAGTTGCATATACAGAGCTCAGATCAAATGAAGTTCAACAGGCAGCTGCCACATGGGTACAACTTCCTATATCTTTGGGCCTGGATGAGGGTTTGTGAAGAGCTGACTTATGAAGGTGAGGCTTTGTGCTTCATTACCAGCCTCTAAGGCCATGTGCTCCTTTGAGCATTGGATTTCTTAAGGACAGACTGGATTATCACCTCCTTGTTGTTGTTTTGTTAGGTTTTCAAAACGGGAAGTCTTGAGAACCAAATACCTTCATTTATTCAGAAGGTGAGAGTGTGGGACACAGTGGTTCAGGTTCATCCACCCATCTACTCATTCAACGTGTATTATATGCCTGATATTAATGGACACTGGAGGGTGGTGATGGATACAAAAACCAATTCTGTTCTTGCCCTGAACTCATAATCTAGTGGGGAAGGGGAAGAAGAGACATGGAAATAACTATTCCATTACAATGTGCTAGGTGAAGCACCGGGCACATAGTAGGTACACAGAAATGGCACATGAATGCAAGTATTATAATAGGTGTGTGAACAAGACCCTAGATTCAAGGCCTAGAGCAGAGCTTCTTAACCATGGTGCTATTGACATTTTGGGCCAGATAATTCTCTCTTATGGGGGATTGTCTTGTACACTGTAGGATGTTTAGCAGTATCCCTGGCCTCTACCTACTAGATGTCTGTGGCACTCCTCACCCAACTGTGACAATCAAAAATGTCTTCAGGCGTTGCCAAATGTCCCTGACAGGGCAACATCGCCCTTGGTTAAGAACCACTGGCCTAGAGGAACATGGGATTATCATTCCATGTTTGGCAGGGCTAGGGAAAGGTATTCATGGTAGGACATTCTTAATTGATTGATAATTCAGGTTCAGCTCAGTTTACCCCCAAGAAGTATGGCTGCTGACAATGACTTAGCTAAAGGCATGTCTGTCTATTTTTGTCCAAATCTGGATTGATTTCCTTCCTCCTCCTCACGGCAGAGAAAATATTCCATCAAACCCTGTATTCTTTTCTCTCTGGGTCCAATTTTCCAGTCTTCCTTTCAGTTGGGTGGGGATAGGTGACTGAGTTCTGGCCAGTAGAATGTGGTCACTTTCTGGCCTCATCCCTATAAAACCTCCCACATGTTCCTTTACTTTGTCTTTCCTGGCTTGTTGACTGTAAGCACAGAATCCAGAAGAGGACCCTGAGGGTCCTGGAAGGTGAGGGAAGCACTGGAGGAAGAGGCCTGAGACCCTGAATGGCCACGTGGATCCCTGCCCTCTCCTAATCTGCATTGGACTGTAACACGAGAAAGAAACAAACTCTTACTGTGCAATAGTACTGACATTTAGGGGATGTTTGGCATAGTAGTTAGCTTTCTTGATTAATATACTCTCCCTTGCTCCCTCTCCTTTATTGGGTACCTCTCACATGTCATAAAAATACTACTTAATGTTACTTCTCTTTGGTCAGTCTGGTGACGTGCACATGTCATAACCTAGGATATAGCCCTGTCTTAGCAGTACCTATGATATAATTAATTGTATAACTTCTTATCTCACATGCTTTTCCTTTTCAAAATCTTCCTTGGAAGGGATGAGTGTTTGAATCTGCCTCTAGTGCCCTTTGAGACTCCTGGGACCCGGTCATGGAATAGGAGTTTTGGTTGCAATCCAAGCAGAAAATTCCTCCTGAATGCTGAGTTCATAGTAGCTTTATTCCCCACACGGTTCAGATGGTGACATTCTGAAGGCAGAGGAAGAAAGAGGACAGTCAATCCTTTTATTTAATTTTGGCAAGACTACGGGTTATGGTGCTCTGGGGAAATGCAGCCACAGATGCATAAACCTTTTAAAAAATTCTTGGCAGTTTAACCCTTTACGTCATAAACCTAAACACAGTGCATCCTTGAAGAAAGCTTGTATTGGCCACATTTGTCACCAGTATCCCTCCTCCAAGATCATCCTTCCATCTGTGCTTGTGAAATGCAAGTTCTGTTTACTTTAATCAGTATTTATTTGCTACATTATCTGGGTTATGATTTTCAACATGTTGGACAGTTTTATGATTAGCTTAGCAATCCCTATTTTATATATCATTTGCTGCCAAGTTATAGATAAGCATAAGGGAGTTTGTTTTTTTTTTTTCTAATCGTGATAATATTGTATCTACAGTGACAATATTGTATCTCTATTTGAGAGGCAGCATAGCAAAGTGGTTAAGAACGTGGACTCTGGAGCCCTACTGCCTAGGTTCTAATCCCAGTTTAGCATTTTACCTACTGTGTGACCTTGGGGCAAGTTGCTTAACTTCACTGGGCCTTGCTTTCAGGACAATAATTGTACCCACTTCATGGAGCTATTGTGAGAACCAAAAGGGTTAGTTTGTGTATGGACTTTAGGTGTGTGCCTGGCACAATATAAGTGCTTTATAAATGTTATCCTTCAGTGTTTCTGTGCTCTGTATTTTTCATATATTTTAATTACATGGTAATCAAAAAGAGAAACTAGTTATTATTTAATTCATTAGGTCTTGAAACTTCCTCTGTGCTTTTAAAGGACTTAATTAGCTAGAGTTATTACAACTCAGTTTGGGGAAAATTTTCTGTTTTTATATATACACAGACAGGAGGAAGTATGAAAAAATGAATTCCAAAATTTCATAGCATCATCTCTGGGAGGTTTGATTATGGATAATCTTAATTCACTGAAAATTTTCTCATGTGCATTTTTCCAGTCTCTGCACATGAGCCTATATTACTTGTAGAGTTTGTTTTAACAGAAAAAGGACTAATATTTTTGACATTTCGTGTTCTATAGTCAAATCCTTTTTTTAGGAATTTACTATTCCTGAATCTTTTATCTTTTTATCTGCTGATGTAAGTCTCTTTTCATTTCCTTTGCTCTTCCCAGTAATACTTACATTTATGTGCAGTTCTGTAAGGATTTATTTATTTATTTGTTTTAGTCTTTGGTTGAACCATATACCATTCTAAGTGCTCTACATTACATATACTATCTCACATAATTTCCCAACAATACTACTACTATCCCATTTTACATATGAGACAAGTTAAGTAACATGCCCAAGATGACACATATATATATATATATTTTTTCTATGTCATAATATTGACATTCAGTCCAGTAATCCTCCACTGTAACAGCTCCTTTACTTTGCAGTGAAAATTGATTTGTATATTTTTTGCCTCTGAGTCCTTGTGGGATTTTTTTTTTAATTCAAACAGAAAGTCACAAAAATTATAATCATCCTCATCAGTTCACTCAGTCCCACGTAATTAATTTTTTTTTCATCTTGATCTTTTGTTAGCACTTTATGAATTTATCAGTTTTCCATTAGAGTTCTGAAAATGCTTATTAACTCAGTTTAGCAGTATAGTCAGTTACCAGAAAACTGTACTTGTCAGAGTCTTTTCCATGAATTCCTTGAAGATGAAACCCTTTTATAGGAACACTTTTGCAAAAGCATCAGAGTACACCCAGAACTGTCTGTAAATGACAAAAGACTTAAAAATGACCACGGTTAAAGATTGGATGAAAGTTCATAATCATGCAATTGACAAGGAAATTTAGTTATTTCTGAGATATACATTTTAAAGTAATAACTAGAATTATGACTTATAACATTATACCAGAACCTATAAGATTTTTAGAAATTTCATGTAATGTCTGAAACATTTATATTAACATACTTCCATAAAAATAACCCAAAGAAAGTTTAGTATTAGTTTTTTTTTTGTTTGTTTTTTTATACTGCAGGTTCTTATTAGTCATCAATTTTATACACATCAGTGTATACATGTCAATCCCAATTGCCCAATTCAGCACACCATCATCCCCACCCCACCCCAGTTTTCCTCCCTTGGTGTCCATACGTCTGTTCTCTACATCTGTGTCTCAACTTCTGCCCTGCAAACCGGTTCATCTGTACCATTTTTCTAGGTTCCACATACATGTGTTAATATACGATATTTGTTTTTCTCTTTCTGACTTACTTCACTCTGTATGACAGTCTCTAGATCCATCCACGTCTCAACAGATGACTCAATTTCGCTCCTTTTTATGGCTGAGTAATATTCCATTTGTATACATGTACCACAACTTCTTTTTTTTTTTTTTTAAAGAAAGAATCTTTTTTTTAAAAAAATTATTTATTTTAGGCTCTGTTGGGTCTTCGTTTCTGTGCGAGGGCTTTCTCTAGTTGCAGCAAGCGGGGGCCACTCTTCATCGCGGTGCACGGGCCTTTTACTGTCGCGGCCTCTCTTGTTGCGGGGCACAGGCTCCAGACGCAAAGGCTCAGTAGTTGTGGCTCATGGGCTTAGTTGCTCCGTGGCATGTGGGGTCTTCCCAGACCAGGGCTCGAACCCGAGTCTCCTGCATTGGCAGGCGGATTCTCAACCACTGCGCCACCAGGGAGGCCCCCACAACTTCTTTATACATTCGTCTGTCGATAGGCATTTAGGTTGCTTCCATGACCTGGCTATTGTAAATAGTGCTGCAGTGAACATTGGGGTGCATGTGTCTTTTTGATTTATGGTTTTCTCTGGGTATATGCCCAGCAGTGGGATTGCTGGATCATACGGTAATTCTATTTTTAGTCTTTTAAGGAACCTCCATACTGTTCTCCCTAGTGGCTGTATCAATTTACATTCCCACCAACAGTGCAAGAGGGTTCCCTTTTCTCCACACCCTCTCCAACATTTGTTGTTAGTAGATTTTCTGATGATGCCCATTCTAACTGGTGTGAGGTGATACCTCATTGTAGTTTTGATTTGCATTTCTCTAATAATTAGTGATGTTGAGCAGCTTTTCATGTGCCTCTTGGCCATCTGTATGTCTTCTTTGGAGAAATGTCTATTTAGGTCTTCTGCCCGTTTTTGGATTGGGTTGTTTGTTTCTTTAATATTGAGCTGCATGAGCTGTTTATATATTTTGGAGATTAATCCTTTGTCCGTTGATTCGTTTGCAAATATTTTCTCCCATTCTGAGGGTTGTCTTTTCGTCTTGTTTATAGTTTCCTTTGCTGTGCAAAAGCTTTGAAGTTTCATTAGGTCCCATTTGTTTATTTTTGTTTTTATTTCCATTACTCTAGGAGGTGGATCAAAAAAGATCTTGCTGTGATTTATGTCAAAGAGTGTTCTTCCTATGTTTTCCTCTAAGAGTTTTATAGTGTCCGGTCTTACATTTAGGTCTCGAATCGATTTTGAGTTTATTTTTGTGTATGGTGTTAGGGAGTGTTCTAATTTCATTCTTTTACATGTAGCTGTCCAGTTTTCCCAGCACTGCTTATTGAAGAGACTGTCTTTTCTCCATTGTATATCTTTGCCTCCTTTGTCATAGATTAGTTGACCATAGGTGCGTGGGTTAATCTCTGGGCTTTCTATCTTGTTCCATTGATCTATGTTTCTGTTTTTGTGCCAGTACCATATTGTCTTGATTACCGTAGCTTTGTAGTATAGTCTGAAGTCAGGGAGTCTGATTCCTCCAGCTCCATTTTTTTCCTTCAAGACTGCTTTGGCTATTCGCGGTCTTTTGTGTCTCCATACAAATTTTAAGATGATTTGTTCTAGTTCCGTAAAAAATGCCATTGGTAATTTGATAGGGATTTCATTGAATCTGTAGATTGCTTTGGGTGGTAGAGTCATTTTCACAATATTGATTCTTTCAATCCAAGAGCATGGTATATCTCTCCATCTGTTGGTATCATCTTTAATTTCTTCCATCAGTGTCTTATAGTTTTCTGCATACAGGTCTTTTGTCTCCCTAGGTAGATTTATTCCTAGGTATTTTACTCTTTTTGTTGCAATGGCAAATGGGAGTGTTTCCATAATTTCTCTTTCAGATTTTTCATCATTAGTGTATAGGAATGCAAGAGATTTCTGTGCATTAATTTTGTATCCTGCAACTTTACCAAATTCACTGATTAGCTCTAGTAGCTTTCTGGTGGCATTTTTAGGATTCTCTATGTATAGTATCATGTCATCTGCAAACAGTGAAAGTTTTACTTCTTCTTTTCCCATTTGTATTCCTTTTATTTCTTTTTCTTCTCTGATTGCCATGACTAGGACTTCCAAAACTATGTTGAATAATAGTGGTGAGAGTGGACATCCTTGTCTCATTCCTGATCTTAGAGGAAATGCTTTCAGTTTTTCACCATTGAGAATGATGTTTGCTGTGGGTTTATCATATATGGCCTTTATTATGTTGAGGTACTTTCCCTCTATGCCCACTTTCTGGAGAGTTTTTATCATAAATGGGTGTTGAATTTTGTCAAAAGCTTTTTCTGCATCTATTGAGATGATCATATGGTTTTTCTTCTTCAATTTGTTAATATGGTGTATCACATTGATTGATTTGCGTATATTGAAGAATCCTTGGCATCCCTGGGATAAATCCCACTTGATCATGGTGTATGATCCTTTTAATGTGTTGTTGGATTCTGTTTGCTAGTATTTTGTTGAGGCTTTTTGCATCTATATTCATCAGTGATATTGGTCTGTAATTTTCTTTTTTTGTAGTATCTTTGTCTGGTTTTGGTATCAGGGTGATGGTGGTATCATAGAATGAGTTTGGGAGTGTTCCTTCCTCTGCAATTTTTTGGAAGAGTTTGAGAAGGATGGGTGTTAGCTCTTCTCTAAATGTTTGATAGAATTCACCTGTGAAGCCATCTGGTCCTGGACTTTTGTTTGTTAGAAGATTTTTAATCACAGTTTCAATTTCATTACTTGTGATTGGTCTGTTCATATTTTCTGTTTCTTCCTGGTTCAGTCTTGGAAGGTTATACCTTTCTAAGAATTTGTCCATTTCTTCCAGGTTGTCCATTTTATTGGCATAGAGTTGTTTGTAGTAGTCTTTTAGGATGCTTTGTATTTCTGCAGTGTCTGTTGTAACTTCTCCTTTTTCATTTCTAATTTTATTGATTTGAGTCCTCTCCCTCTTTTTCTTGATGAGTCTGGCTAATGGTTTATCAGTTTTGTTTATCTTCTCAAAGAACCAGCTTTTAGTTTATTGATCCTTGCTATTGTTTTCTTTTTTTCTATTTCATTTATTTCTGCTCTGATCTTTATGATTTCTTTCCTTCTCCTAACTTTGGGTTTTGTTTGTTCTTCTTTCTCTCATTCCTTTAGGTGTAAGTTTAGATTGTTTATTTGAGTTTTTTCTTGTTTCTTGAGGTAGGCTTGTATAGCTATAAACTTCCCTCTTAGAACTGCTTTTGCTGCATCCCATAGGTTTTGGATCGTCGTGTTTTCATAGTCATTTGTCTCTAGGTATTTTTTGATTTCCCCTTTGCTTTCTTCAGTGATCTCTTGGTTATTTAGTAACGTATTGTTTAGCCTCCATGTGTTTGTTTTTTTACGTTTTTTTCCCTGTAATTCATTTCTAATTTCATAGTGTTGTGGTCAGAAAAGATGCTTGATATGATTTCAATTTTCTTAAATTTACTGAGGCTTGATTTGTGACCCAAGATGTGATCTATCCTGGAGAATGTTCTGTGTGCACTTGGGAAGAAAGTGTAATCTGCTGTTTTTGGATGGAATGTCCTATAAATATCAATTAAATCTATCTGGTCTATTGTGTCATTTACAGCTTGTGTTTCCTTATTTATTTTCATTTTGGATGATCTGTGCATTGGTGTAAGTGAGGTGTTAAAGTCCCCCACTATTATTGTGTTACTGTCGATTTCCTCTTTTGTAGCTGTTAGCAGTTGCCTTATGTATTGAAGTGCTCCTATGTTGGGTGCATATATATTTATAATTGTTATGTCTTCTTCTTGGATTGATCCCTTGATCATTATGTAGTGTCCTTCCTTGTCTCTTGTAACCTTCTTTACTTTAAAGTCTACTTTATCTGATATGAGTAAAGCTATTCCAGCTTTCTTTTGATTTCCATTTGCATGGAATATCTTTTTCCATCCCCTGACTTTCAGTATGTGTCCCTAGGTCTGAAGTGGGTCTCTTGTAAATAACATATATATGGGTCTTGTTTTTGTATTCATTAAGCAAGCCTGTGTCTTTTGGTTGGAGCATTTAATCCATTCACGTTTAAGGTAATTATCGATATGTATGTTCCTGTGACCATTTTCTTAATTGTTTTGGGTTTGTTTTTGGAGGTCCTTTTCTTCTCTTGTGTTTCCTACTTATAGAAGTTCCCTTAGCATTTGTTGTAGAGCTGGTTTGGTGGTGCTGAATTCTCTTAGCTTTTGCTTGTCTGTAAAGCTGTTGATTTCTCCATTGAATCTGAAAGAGATCCTTGCCGGGTAGAGTAATCTTGTTTGTAAGTTCTTCCCTTTCATCACTTTAAGTATATCATGCCACTCCCTTCTGGCTTATAGAGTTTCTGCTGAGAAATCAGCTGTTAACCTTATGGGAGTTCCCTTGTATGTTATTCGTAGTTTTTC
The DNA here is from genome assembly GCF_009873245.2 of Balaenoptera musculus. Lineage (NCBI taxonomy): Eukaryota > Metazoa > Chordata > Mammalia > Artiodactyla > Balaenopteridae > Balaenoptera > Balaenoptera musculus. The sequence goes on along the minus strand of NC_045791.1, from coordinate 75,186,509 downwards.
CCTTGCTGCTTTCAATAATTTTTCTTTGTCTTTAATTTTTGTCAGTTTGATTACCATGTGTCTCGGCATGTTTCTCCTTGGGTTTATCCTGTATGGGACTCTCTGTGCTTCCTGGACTTGGGTGGTTATTCGTTTCCCATGTTAGGGAAGTTTTCCACTATAATCTCTTCAAATATTTTATTGGGTCCTTTCTCTCTCTCTTCTCCTTCTGGGACCCCTATAATGTGAATGTTGTTGCGTTTAATGTTGTCCCAGAGGTCTCTTAGACTGTCTTCATTTCTTTTCATTCTTTTTTCTTTAGTCTGTTCTGCAGCAGTGAATTGCACTATTCTGTCTTCCAGGTCACTTATCCGTTCTTCTGCCTCAGTTATTCTGCTATTGATTCCTTCTAGTGTAGTTTTCATTTCAGTTATTGTATTGTTCATCTCTGTTTGTTTGTTCTTTAATTCTTCTAGGTCTTTGTTAAACATTTCTTGCATCTTCTCGATGTTTGCCTCCATTCTTATTCCTAGGTCCTGGATCATCTTCACTATCATTATTCTGAATTCTTTTTCTGGAAGGTTGCCTATCTCCACTTCATTTAGTTGTTTTTCTGGGATTTTATCTTGTTCCTTCATCTGGTACATAGCCCTCTGCCTTTTCATCTTTTCTATCTTTCTGTGAATGTGGTTTTTGTTCCACAGGCTGCAGGATTGTAGTTCTTCTTGCTTCTGCTGTCTGCCCTCTGGTGGATGAGGCTATCTAAGAGGCTTGATGGGGGGGACTGGTGGTGAGTAGAGCTGACTGTTGCTCTGGTGGGCAGAGCTCTGTAAAACTTGAATCCACTTGACTGCTGATGGTTAGGTCTGGGTTCCCTCCCTGTTGGTTGTTTGGCCTGAGGCAACCCAACACTGGAGCCTACCTGGGCTGTTTGCTGGGGCTAATGGCAGACTATGGGAAGGCTCACACCAAGGAGTACTTCCCAGAACTTCTGCTGCCAGTGTCCTTGTCCCCGTGGTGAGCCACAGCCACCCCCTGCCTCTGCAGGAGACCCTCCAACACTAGCATGTAGGTCTGGTTCAGTCTCCCCTGGGGTCAGTGCTCCTTCCCCTGGGTCCCGATGTGCACACTACTTTGTGTGTGCCCTCCAAGAGTGGAGTCTCTGTTTCCCCCAGTCCTGTCAAAGTCCGGCACTCAATTCCCACTAGGCTTCAAAGTCTGATTCTGTAGGAAGTCCTCCTCCCGTTGCCGGACCCCCAGGTTGGGAAGCCGGACGTGGGGCTCAGAACCTTCACTCCAGTGGGTGGACTCCTGTGGTATAAGTTTTCTCCAGTCTGTGAGTCACCCACCCACCAGTTATGGGATATGATTTTGCTGTGATCGCGCCCCTCCTACCGTCTCATTGTGGCTTCTCCTTTGTCTTTGGATGTGGGGTATCTTTTTTGGTGAGTTCCAGTGTCTTCCTGTCGATGACTGTCCAGCAGCTAGTTGTCATTCTGGTGTTTTTGCTAAAGGGAGTGAGAGCATGTCCTTCTACTCTGCCATCTTGGTTCCTCTCTGGGCTAGATTCTTCTACAAGGATTTCTTAAAATATAAATTATCTATTAAATTATCTGCTTGGTCTTCATAACCAACCCATCAGGTGTGATCCCAGCTTTGCCCATGAGGAAAATAAGCCACTAGAAATGGACTTGCTCCGGGACTTCTCTGGTGGTATAGTGGTTAAGAATCCGCCTGCCATTGCAGGGGTCACGGGTTTGAGCCCTGGTCCGGGAAGATCCCACATGCCGCGGAGCATCTAAGCCCGTGCGCCACAGCTACTGAAGCCCACATTCCTTGAGCCCATGCTCTGCAACAAGAGAAGCCACCGCAATGAGAAGCCCATGCAACGCAACGAAGTATAGCCCCCGCTTGCCTCAACTAGAGAAAGCCCAGGCACAGCAATGAAGACCGAACGCAGCCAAAAAGAAAAGGAAGAAATGGACTTGCCCCAACATATGCCACCAGTAAGTGGCAGGAGCAGGGCTGGAACTGAGGTCTTCGGACCCCTGGGCCAGTTCTCATTCTACTCTGTTGTGGTTCTGACCCCTCTTTCTCACAGGTCAGCTGTCTTTTTCTTCCTGCCCCAAGAGGATAACTTTTGGTTAAAACAAAAACATTTTCTTCGTTATTTTTAATAGGTAAGCAGGATTGGGACATGCACATGGGATCAGGCAGGACAAGCAGAGGAGACTGCTTTCCAGGGGTTTTCACACCTTAAGTTGTGTGAATCAGGAGGTATTCATGAAACCCCAGGTGGGGTCATTGTGCTTATCCCTTTCCAGAATCTGGAAAGGGACCAGCGATGCCACATGACACCCAGCTCTTGAGGAGCTTGGCCCATTCTAGCTCCATACACTATTTCTGCAGTCCCATGTCAGCTCTTCCTGAAAGCAAAGCTTCAGACCACCCATCAACAAATAATTTCTTTTTCAAGAAGTTGCCCCGAAGCCATTTCTTTACATGAAAGCTTTTAGTTCATCCCTACACTAGAAATTCAGTTTACCACCAAATGAAGTTTTTTAGAGGCTGTTGTTATTATTTCTTTTAAAGAGAAGTATCAGGACAGGGGTTGATGGAAGCAATAAAGAAAACCATTAAAATAGATTGTGAATTAGGCTGCTGCTTCCTGGTGAAGATGGCAGCAGTGGGCGTTTTCCAGCTCACATGGTGATGTGGTTGTTATAACAGCAGCCAGTGGCTGGGCGTCCAGGCCACAGTTAGACTGACTATTGTGTAGCTGGTCTCTGGAAGCTCTCAGGGAATTGGGTCCAAATTGGGGTCCCTTTTTAAAATCAGACTCTGAGATCTAATTTCATAAGGAGAAATAGAGTTATGAAAGAAAGTAATGTAATAGAGAAGAATCTGAAGACATGGGTTCTAACTCCCACATTATTATGGGCTAATTACCTATGTGACTTTAGGAATGTCACTTCACAGCTCTGGGCCTCAGCTTCCTGACCTGTAGAATGAGGTGGTTGGATCACATCTGTGGTACCTGACCCTCACTATGCATCAGGATCACCTGAGGAGCGCCTAAAAAAAATACGATACCCCAGCCCCATCCATAGAGACTCTGGTTTAATTGGTGTGGGGTACGCCCAGCATCGGTATTTCTAAAAGTTCTGAGGGGATTCAAATGTGCAGCCCAGTTGGATCAACTCTAAAATTCCCTCTAGCCGTAACAGTCTATTCTAAAATATATATAACTGGTCTCTTACCAAGGGATTTATAAGCTACACAACAGCTTGTAAATCGGTTTATTATAATGAAGAACACTGATCATTTTTGTCTTGAAAAACATAGAAAAGTTATTAAGGAGTTATTGAAGCTATGTCATTGATTTGTACAATAAGCTAATTCTGCAGGGGAAGCCATAAAAGTTTTCTTCTATGAGGCATGGAGGATAGGAGAAAGAGAGTTTAACATAGCCAGAAGGGAGGAATTGCTGTTTTTAGGTAACTGAAAGTGTTTTTCCTCAGAGTTTATGTTGGGAGAACTGGTTCATAGGCCTCGAAGAGAATGTTTGGGTTGCAAATTATTTTTAAGGTAAGCACAGTAATTTCTAACCCATACCTTTTTTTAAGTCCCAAGGCAGAAATCATATTTTTATAAATGCCAGATTATTAGGTCTGGTTTTGGGTCAAAATTCCAGTCCTTGCTAAAGCAAATTACCCTTCCTTGGGAATCAAATTCCCCCAAACCAGATTTATTTTTAAAGGTAATGCACTGGAAAACATAAGATTAATTGAACATTCCTTTTATTTACTTAGTTTCAAATTATTAACCATATAGGAATTGGGCTGAATGATTTTATAGTTTATACTTGGATATCAAAAGAAAAATTAAGAGACGTGGCATCAAATTTGATACTGAAGGTTTCCTCACAAGTACTTTCTGTTCAAGCCTTTGGTTCCTTGGATCCCCAAAGGTGGTTATCATCTAGCACATAAGCCGGTCATAGTAAATCCAAAGCCCAAGGTCACCCCTCTTCCGTCCCTCGCTCCCTCCCCACCACACACATAAAAAGCTCTGGCTATGTAATCCTCTTTTGTGTCAGAAGAATCTAGGCAAGATTCAGAACTGTTGTTTCTTGCAAACAGGAAGGTACCATTTATAGCCATGATAAACTTCACATTTGTTTTGAATTTAGAGCCTGTGAGCTATAACAATCCTATACCAGGAAAGGATAGTAACTGACCTCATGTGGCATCGGGTAGGAACAGATATAATTAGATAAGAGGCACTTTTAAAACAATCAACGTTTCTACTTATTACTAGCCCTTGACTCCTTTTCCTAAAAAGAAAATTGAGTTTGTATTTGAAAATTCTATGAGGCTTAAAAAAAAAAATCAGGTGTTAGTTTGTTTTTTTTTTTTTTTTGTGGGGGACTTTAAATATATTTATTTATTTATTTATTTTGGCTGTGTTGGGTCTTCGTTTCTTTGCGAGGGCTTTCTCCAGTTGCGGCGAGCGGGGGCCACTCTTCATCGCGGTGCGCGGGCCTCTCACTGTCGCGGCCTCTCCCATTGCAGAGCACACGCTCCAGACGCGCAGGCTCAGTAGTTGTGGCTCACGGGCCTAGCCGCTCCGCGGCATGTGGGATCTTCCCGGACCAGGACACGAACCCGTGTCCCCTGCATTGGCAGGCGGACTCCCAACCACTGCGCCACCAGGGAAGCCCCAGGTGTTAGTTTTTTAAGTACAGAAAAGCATAATGAAGAAAAGAAAAATGACCCCAAATTCATCACCCAGCTAATCCTGTAAACATTAGAAACTCAAATGTCCAAAACAGGCACAAAAGACTACTCCTTAGATATCTACTTTTTAAAAAAAATTTAAGTATAGTTGATTTACAATATTCTGTTAATTTCTGCTGTACAGCAAAGTGATTTGGTTCTTAGATATCTACTCTTAATAGAGAACTTTTTTTTTAATTTAAAAAATAAGGCTAGAATATAATAACAACTAATTTTTTTTTTTTTTTTTTTTGCCCACTTAGGAGCCAATTCCTATTCTAACTTCTAATTCTCTAACAACTATTACAAGGTAGATACTATTATTATCCTCACCTTACAAATGAGAAAAGATGCTAAATAATTTATCCAAGGTCGTGGTTAATATGCAGCAGAGCTGAGATTTGAACTCAGATCACCTGGCTTCCAAGGCCCAACTCATAAACCATTTCTCTATGCTGTATATCACAGAATTTTGGGGACTTCAACTGTAGAAAGTTCTGATTACTCTTGCTAAGTGACTAGACTGCTGTGAAAATTGTGAATTATTATCTTAGGTTCTGAAGAACTCATCTCAAGACCATCCCCTTCTGCTCCTTTTCCAGGACTGCCCTTTGGGATCAGCTTAGAAAAGTAGAATTTGTTTTGTTTTGTTTTGTTTTGTTTTAATTGGACTAGAGTTGATTTACAGATTTTGGTTTTAATACCCGAAAGATTATGCAACTTTATATATATAGTGTTTCAGATTAAAATTAATATGTTTATAAGGAGGAAAATGCCAATTGTGCATACAGTTTATTGAAACTGATTTTCCTGTTTGTTCTCCTTCCTTTTTCATTTGTTCAGTTTTTTCTCCCCCTTAAATCTCTTTAAACTATGGTCAGGATTTTTTTTAAAAAATTAATTAATTAATTAATTTATTTATTTATGGCTGTGTTGGGTCTTCGTTTCTGTGCGAGGGCTTTCTCTAGTTGCAGCAAGCGGGGGCCACTCTTCATCGCGGTGAGTGGGCCTCTCACTATCGTGGCCTCTCTTGTTGCGGAGCACAGGCTCCAGACGCGCAGGCTCAGCAATTGTGGCTCACAGGTGTAGTCGCTCCGCGGCATGTGGGATCTTCCCAGACCAGGGCTTGAATCCGTGTCCTCTGCATTGGCAGGCAGATTCTCAACCACTGCGCCACCAGGGTAGCCCCTATGGTCAGGGTTTAAGCCATGGAGAACCACTTCCCTCAGAGCAATGACAGTGGTGGTGGTGGTGTTTCTCGTACTCTGCCTGTTGAAGCCTAGGACATGAGTTGCCTTCTAGAATGCAGAATGTGCTCAGGGAACAGTTTAAGGGACCAAGATCCTTTCTCTAGTTGTAATCAATATCTCAGAAACTACTATTTCATAAATACAGATAGAAAATTCTTTTCCTACATGCACTCTATTACACATGTGGAGGTGCATTTCCCGCTTTGGGGGGCTTGCTTACACATTTGTAGAGTCATAGATTTATTCGTTCATCAGACTTTTTTCTTTAAAAATTTTTTGGAATTCAAAAACTTATTTGTTTTATAAGTAATAAGGGGAAGCATGCATTTGGTGTATAAGTAATAAGTGGAAGCATACAAGTAGACATAACCATCAGATTTACAAGAATTAAAATCTGAAAATAACAAACGTTGGAGAGGCTGTAGGTACACAGAAACTCTCACAATACTGCTTCTGGGAGTGTAAAGTGTTATAACCATTTGGAGAGTAATTTGGAGATGGTCAAGTTGAAGCTGTGTACACCCTACAACCTAGTGATTCCATTCCTGGGTCTATACCCATAGGAAACCCTTGCATCTGTGTTTAAGGAAACAAGTACAAGAATGTTCACCACAGCATTGTTTGTAATGAAAAACAGACAAACTGGAAACAAACCTAACTGAAATGGAGAAATAGAGTGGTTATTTTTCATGCAGTGGAATACTATACAGGTGTAAACATGAATTAACTAGAACTATGGGCACCAACATAAGTAAATCTCTAAAACATAATATTGGCAAGCTTCAGGAGAATATGGATACTATGACTCCATATAAACCTTTAAAACATTATGTTGTTCATGGTTATAAACACACCCAGTAAATATTTAAAAACATGTATGGGATTGATGACTACCGATACCAGGGTAGTGGTTTACTGTGGAGTGGAAGATGGGTGATGGGTGTGGGGCTTTACTTACATCTGTTATGCTTCACTTCTTAAACTGGTTAGTAGGTACACGGATGTCATGTTTCACTTCTTAAACTGCTTAGTAGGTCTGTAATTATCTAAATTGTTTCGTATGCTTTAAGTATGTCACAGTTTAAGAATAGAAAAGAAAACAAGTATCTGGTACAAGTACATTAATTTCAAAGTAATTTATACGGCACAAACTTATCTGCTGACATGAAGAAAAGTGCTCCTGGAATATTCCTCCTGTTTCTTACCTACACAATTATTTGTGTAGGTAAGGACAATAAACAGGGCAGCTTTCTAAAGCTTGTTAAAATAAAGGGAATCTTTTCTGCTAAGCTTTTACTCTCTTTCGTTCCTTCCTTCCATATTCTCTAAGGCTTTTCCCTGCCTTAGGAGATTTGTCTGTTTGGTCTGATTCTAATTTCCTCTGTAGAACATCTTCCCTTGGGAGATGAGATGCAAGCTTCCATTTTGTGTTACTGCTTTCTCCTATTACAAAGCAAAGAATCTTCTTTTCAGTGATTTACACTACATGATCCATTTGGTTAATTATCTTCTGGTCTTCCCAGACTCTGATTATTCTCAAGAATAATCAGGGTCCCATTTGCTTTCACAGTGCCAGAAAATTTTGTTTTATTCATTGTTTTTTAAAAAAACCCTCATATCCTTTATGAATTTCTTGTATTTATCACTCTATACTCTGCATTTATTTATTAGTCAGGATTTTGTTGGATGCAAGTGACAGAAATCCCTCGCAAACTAGTTTAAGCAAAAATGTCATGTTTTGGAGACGGATGGTAGTGATGGTTGTACAGCAGTGTGGATGTACTTAATGCCACAGAACTGTACGCTTTTAAAAAGTGACTTTATGGGCCCCCCTATACTGGGAAGTCTAAAAGGGCTTCAGGAAACTTTTTTTTCATTTTATCCCTTGGACACCCAATGTTTAACTTCTCAACATTTCTTTTTTAAGTTTCAGAAGTGCAAGTTTCCTTCCGTATGTGACAGATTCATGTGGGAGGTGGGAGTGCACGGTGGGATGGGTCCCAGGTGATTTCATGGAGAAGCTGGCTACTGAGCTGTGGTTATTGGCTTGGGAGCAGTTAAAAGAAAAGTTCTCAAAGTAAATTGATCAGCTTGAGCAAGGGTGTGAAGATGGGAAAATGCAGGAAAATAGTCCACTTTGGCTCTCAAATGCCCTGTACCATGTGTGCAGAGTGAAGGGGTGTGGTATAGCTGAGTTCAAGAAAGGTGGCCGGGAATAGCAGTGAGTCCCACTGGTATTTTAGACACCCCCGGAGGATGGAGGGTGAACATGAGGCCTGGGATAGTGGCCTCAGAAAGAAGGCAGAAACTCCTGCTCTGGGGAATTTTTCAGGGGAAGGAGTGTTGGAGAAGGATCATCTCAGTAAACGTTTTTCGTTCCTTCTATTCAAATATCTTTTATCTTTTCATTTATAGGATAATCTTTCCATGTCTCTGCCATTTTACAGGTTCTCTTTTAAAGAATCCCAAGCAAATAAGAATCCATCCTCTTCTGGTGTCCTGATCTCAAGAATGATTCTTTCCTTCTCATTCTAGTGTTTTAACTCTGCCTATATATTTTCTTATTTATAACCTAAACCCTCATGCTACTGCTAATCTTATTTTATCCATCCATAGGAAGCAGAGGGAATATTTTAGTCTAGGAGTGGGGGGCTTTGTTGCTAAATATTTTTTCCTTTGGGGACAATTACTCAAATGTTTTTCTGGAAACTCTGTGGGAAATGTATTTTGAGTTGAACTGTAGACTCTTTAGATGTGGAAAAGACCTAAAAAACAAAACAAAACAAAACAAACCTCAAAAAAAAACCCCTGAGCCAACCAAATGTAAAATAGATAGCTAGTGGGAAGCAGCCGCAGAGCACAGGGAGATCAGCTCCGTGCTTTGTGACCACCTAGGGGGGTGGGATAGGGAGGATGGGATAGGGAGACGCAAGAGGGAGGTGATATGGGGACATATGTATATGTATAGCTGATTCACTTTGCTATACAGCAGAAACTAGCACAACATTGTAAAGCAATTATACTCTAATAAAGATGTTAAAAAAAAACCCCAAACCCGAGCCATCCAACCTGCTCATTTAACAGATGAAAAAACTGGACCCCACAGTGGTTAAATAACCCTATCATATGTTTAGTACCTCAAAGGATAAAAATCTCAAGGGTGCACCTAGAGGAAGAGCAGGTGAATGATTCAGAACCATTATTGCTCTGTCCCAAAGTGGAAAATACGCTCTTCTGGACTTGTTTTCTGGCTGTTTTCCTGTTGCTTAATTTCTCAATTGTTTTACACAACAATTTCAAGTATCTCTGAGGTACAGAGTCGAGTGTGATATTTTTGCTGCCTCCCTGCAGGAGAGTCTATTATGTCATTTAAGCAAGTACTAGACTTTCTCTGGTTGAGTCACTTGAATTTTGGTGGGCTGGGATGACACTAATATGTTCTGTATTAAAGAACACTAATGTGTTCCCCCATTGAAATCTGTTTGGGGAGCCACCCAACCTTAGTGAAAATCTGTATCTCTGGATGGTTTTAGAGCCTTTGAATGAAGTCCTAGTGGTATTTACATCATATCTGACACCCTGGATTTTTCTTTGCTGCTTTTCGGGTTTTCACGGAAAAGTATATGAGTCAGTCAGGAAACAGGAGGTAATGGTGATTATCTAGATAATCGAGTAATGTGGAAGATAATTGGGCCACGAAAAAAGTGGAAAGAAAATGAAATGATCTCTATTCATCAGCAAAGCCAGGCTCACTTGGCAGTGATGAGAAAATAGTCATCACTTCTTTATCTTAGGCATGGGGGCTTTTACAGATCAACCAGCTCTGCCTTTTTATTTGTGATGGTGATTGTGTCTTTTTTTTTTTTTTTCAGTCAAGAGTGCTTTTGGTTGGTTGTTTTTCTATCAGTGTGCTTGCTTACACTAGCCACTGGCTGCCTTAGATTTCATGCTATTTCAGGGCAGTAAGGTAGTGTTTCCTAGAAGTTGATGCTTGTGATGGCAGAAATGCTTTTCTGCTGGAAAAAGGCAAGAAAAGGTAGTTTTGCGTGAGATGATGTTAGGCGGAATGGGATGTCTACTGTCTTCCAGTTAGAGAAGGGCAAGAGGAAGACGGTGAAACGTGCCTTTACTCAGTGTCTTAGAGAGAGATCACCCTTGTTCTCCTCCCAGGATCCAAATCAATTTCTAAAAAGAACTCTGACTTGTCAGCCTGCGTTATGTGCTTGCCCTGGTGGTGAGGACAGCTGAGCGAAGTGTTTTAATGAAAAATTTCATTGGAATCACAGGGATTTAGGAGGGACGGTTCCTAAAATTGGAGGGAGGTAGGACAGACTAAAAAAGGTCCCGGATTTTCCCTGCAGTGACACTGATCCTTTGGAGGGCATCGAATAGTTCACAGTAGGTAAGCCTCAGAAATTTGTTGGGTCACTTATAGGATGAGTCAAGGAAATAGTGTGTTTCTCCCCAAGTGAGAGACTTTCAGGGTGAAGTATCAACTCATCTTCTCTGTTGAGTGGAAGTACCGTTCTTGTAGATTACTCCCAGATCAGGACAATAGTTTTTGAGAACCATACCAGACACACTATATTTTGAAGGATGATTTTGTGCTCTGTACCTTCACGTGAGTTACAGCCAGAAGAGCTAGGTGATTTCCTCTTGGTTTTAGGAATAAAGAAACAGGCAACAAGGGGTGAAGTTTCAGAGGTGGCAAGGGGCCGAACAAATCCTTGAACCCAAGTCTGCGTGACTTTCTGTGTTCTTTCCTCTACACCCCAGCTGCTAGTCAGAGAACCGGCATGTGCTACTATTAATCAAGATTGTGAATTTGAATACAAATTGAGACGGGAATGTGGAGGAAACAGCCTCATAAATCTTGACACAAAAGTTTAACGCTTTGCGGCTGCTTCCCACTAGCTATCTATTTTACGTTTGTTAGTGTATATATGTCCATGCCACTCTCTCACTTTGTCACAGCTTACCCTTCCCGCTAGCACAGGGAGATCAGCTCGGTGCTTTTTGACCACCTAGAGGGGTGGGATAGGGAGGGTGGGAGGGAGGGAGATGCAAGAGGGAAGAGATATGGGAACATATGTATATGTATAACTGATTCACTTTGTTATAAAGCAGAAACTAACACACTATTGTAGAGCAATTATACTCCAATAAAGATGTTAAAAAAAAAAAGTTTAAGGCTTTTAAAAGACCTTCAATATATCTTGGCTCTTATGATCTCTCTGTTTGTTGTCACATAATTAGGACCAAAGACCTAATTGCAGGTTGATTTCTAAAACTGCATGACCCTTGCCAGTAGGATTTATGTTGAGACATTTACTTTAATTAAATGGCTACTTAGTAACAGGGCTTAATATGTATCTTTTAAAGTACCAGATATTTTTTTCAGATACTTGGTCAACCGAGAGTATGTTTCTTCCTCATTAACAGTACATAGACATGTTTCTTTCTGTTAATTGAAGCCATGTGAGGCCATCATAATTATTTGGGGAGATGTTCTCTAATCTGTGTTTTTTAGGGATGGGTTAAATTGGAAACTGTGGATTCACTGCCTCACACTTTCCCGTTTCAAGTGTTAAACTGAGGTATTGGTTTAACCCCGGCAACAAGAGACCCTCGTGCTGCCCAAACCTGAGGTTTCTGTAGTCCAGCCGATGCCAGACAAAATGGCCTTTTCTCCCTCAAAAGCGAGAAAAAGCTTCAGTTGAAAAACTGGAGCTGGCTATTTACTTCTTAGTGTTTTTCAGTGAACAGAGTGAAATAAGCTATCACGTTTTGCTTAGATTTAATATATCACCCCAACATAGAAAGTTCTGATGCAAAACTAATGATGACGTATCAACTTGCTTTTTAAATATAGCTCTTGGTTCTTCCAGTCTCTGAATTCTGCTTTGGCCTGACTTGGAGCATCCATCTAGGGAGAAGCAGCCCTGATCTCTGGTCTGAGGCTTTGCTTCTGCTGTAGCTGTTGATGTCACTGGGCTTCTGTGTTCTAGTCACTCTTCAAAAATTCCATTTAAATTGCAATTTCATTTAGACATCTGTTTTCATGTTAAGGGTTTATAATGTTTCTTTTCTCTCTCAAGTATATCAGTGATGGATATTAACTGTAAATTTAGAATATACACATGAGAAAAAGGAAAAAAGGAGAAAATAACTCATCTGTAATCTAATCACTAAGAGAAATACTATTGACTTGTTGATATTTTTCCTGTTTTCTTTATACTTGTTTATGTGTATATGTACTTTAAAATATAGGCTTGCTATCTCACTGTATGTGTTACTTAGTGTGACAAAATGCTTTTTGCATGTATGCCGTGTGCCAGGCCTTGGATATGGTTTTGTTTACCTTTTTTCTCACTCAATCTTACATAACAAATATTTCTCCAAGTCTTTAAAAATTCTTTGAAATATAATTTTTGATAGCTGCATAGTATTCTACCATCTGGATGTGTGCCATATTTTATTTCATTATATCCCTAGGATTATTAAGAAGATTCCAATTATTTTCTATAATAAACAACGCCCCAGTTGACATGTCGAACATAAATCTTTGTGCTCATCCCTGATTTGTTTCCTTAGGGCAATTTCCCACACGAATTACAGGAATAAAGGATGTGAAGATACGTGCAGCTCATTCAAGTGTACCCTTCAGCTGCAACCTCCATCTTATTCTATGATTCTTTGTCCCCTAAAGGGATATGGATTGCTTTAATGTGATCCTAACACTTTAATAGCATTAAAAAAACCTAAAATATGCTTTAGGAAAGATTCTATACTCCCAAAGATACAAACATTTAATCTCTTAAAGTGGCTGTGGTTGAGATATGTATCTTTCTAACAAGGAATGAAAGTGTCCTAAGTTTGTTTACTCAAAAAGTCTATTAAAACAGATCATTAGAAGTGTTGGAATTGTCTTGTTTATGAAAACTTACAGTTGATTTAAATTGGTCATTAAAAGATCGTATGAACCAGTCGCCAAAAGCTTAGCAATGTACGGGCCCAATTCCATTATTTGCTCAATAACAGATTTTTATGCTGAGGCTTAGCATCTAAGGCTGATAATTGTGGCATCATAAGATTGCATAGTGCTCAAGTGTATAATAAGCCTTGCTTAGCTGGAGTAGAGAAATATTTACCAGTGCTCTGCTAACGAGCTGTTCTTTATATCATTTAATTAGCCAGATTTATTTTAGCTAAGGTTAAATGTGTTTAATATATTTAATAGAAGTCTTAAAATAACATGTGCTGAAATCAGTTAGAAGAAATGCAGAAAAATTCCAAATAGGCTTGCTGTGGAATAGTCACCATGCAGATATTATTTTGGTTCATCTTAGAAAAACCAGAAAACTGGTTGGAAGAAAATGTACTGAATCCTAACCCGTGCCAAAAATAATATTGTCTACATTATCAACCCTTCTTTTATAGACCACTTGTGGAAGCAGATGTCCAATCCTCTCCTTTGGAAGGTACTCCTTATTCAGCCTACTCTTGTTGTGGGTGATGTATCAGACAGGGCTTACCAAGTAGCTAGATTTGTGAGTGTGTACAGGAGGCAGAAGTCATGTGAAGTCGGAATTACCCTTGAGAGTCTCTTTGGAAGACCCCACCTTGGAGGCCAACACAACCAGTTTTGCCTGCAGAGTTGGAATTCACTGCTGTTTCTTTGAGCACCAGACAAGCAGTTGGCTTGAGTGTAAGGGCCGACCTGTATGAAAAACATATTTCCCACCAGGATCCCACTCAGGTCTGAGATGTCCACACTGGGATGAGACTGACTGAGGGAACTGAGGAATGAAGTTGCCGTCTCTTCCTTACCCTGGGGCGTGAGGTCGTTGAGTGGGTTGGCTGGTGCGTGTGTGTGTCTGTCTGTCTCCCTCCCTCATGGTAGGTGTTATTGAACTCTTTTGAGAGAAAGCATGTGTGACGTGACACCACAGTAGTTGCCATGATGCAGAGTTTTTACCCATGGAGAAGTTCTTCTGTGAGACCTTCCAGTGACCTTATTGTTCAGTACACACTATGAAAGCAGAGTAGAAGAGGAAGGATGAAGGAATGTGTTACTTTGAAACTAACCTATAATAATACTGTAACTTTCCTTTCCCTACATTCAGTGAGCAGAGATTTATTGAGAGCCTATTACGTGCTAGGATTTAGGGACACCGTGGTGACCATCCCTGCTCTTCTGGAACTTATGGTCTTGGTAGGTCCTTGAGAATGTGCCTTTGCCTAGGCAACAGTGGACTGACTAGATAATCATTATACCTATAAGGACTTAAATATTTGGTGCAGAAAATGCTTATTTGGGGTTCTTGATTTGGGACTGTATGATGAACATGGTTTCTTTGAGAGCTGTCCGTTACCTAAGCTCACACGGCTACTGACATAATAACCAACCTCAGAGGCCAGCTGACCTTCCCGTCTGATGCCGGTGTGCTCTCACTGCATCACCACCTACCTGGTTTCAGACTCAGTTCCAGGACTGCCTGATCTCTGGCATCTTCTGTGTCCACTGGCACCAGCAACTCCTCACTCCAGCTCCTCAGCCTCAGGATCTGCACGCCTGTCATATCTCCTCTGCTTCTCCCAAAGTGGCGGTGGTAGATTGTGTGTGCGTGTGTGTGCATTGTGTGTACGTGTGTGTGTGTGTGAGAGAGAAGCAGACTCAGCAAAGCGCGTTCCTGTGCATGAGAGTTGACTTGTGATTACTGATCCTTCATCATTAGAGTGATGGTTGCAAACCTGGAGAAGAGGGCAAAGTGATTGGGTCCCCATTGTGTGTGTTCCTCTGGCTCTCTTGCTGTTCACCTTTCTTGGGGCTTCCTTGTGCCGTGTCGTCTCCTGCTTGCTGTCTCTCACTATTCTTCTTATCTGAGTTATGGTTTATAACCTCCAGTCTTTCTAAATGAACACCTGGACCCTCCAAAGTTGGTAAAGAAGGAGAATCTCATGGTGGGGTGGGGCAGCAGGACCGCGTGGCCCTGACTTGGTCCAAGATTCTTGTGCCCCTCAAGGTGGATGCCAGGATGAATGCCTCAGGGTATGCCAGGGTCCACATAATCCACAGGATTAACATGATTTATCTTCCCAGGCAGTTAATTGTTTTTGTCAGTCATCTAAAAACATTATTTTTACATTGAAACAAGCATGGATATCTTAAGGCGTAGACTACAAAATTTACACGAAGTTTAAGTTAAATTATTTTTGAGGCAGACACCCAGAGGGATACTTTCACTCTTGTCTTCAGTTACAAGGACTTTGGAGGAAGAGTTGAAACAGGCCTGGCTGAACCCTGGCTCCTTGGTGCAGTTGTTTGAGGTGTAAGAAGCGCATGCAGTGCGTGTTGGCTGCCCTCCCTCCCTGCCCCCAGCTGCCCCCAGCTGCCCCCTGTGTTATTCACTCGCGCTGGAGGTTCTCTGCTCCTCGTGTCACCCCTCGTGCATGCCTGCCCGGTCCACCAGCGCTGCGGACCTTAATCCTGGGTTTCCTTGGACCTGCTCAAAGGGCAGATCCTGTGGCCCATCAGAATCCAGGGGTGGGGGGTGAATAGTGCGGGAATGAGGAGTGTGAAGAGGGATGGAGAGCGGCTGTGGCCGGCTTCGTGGCATCAGAATGGGAGGCATATGCCTCCTTTAGAGAAGGGGCCAGCGTCCCCCTGGCCCGACACCCTCTCTTGGCATCCAGGCACGCAGTGGAGCCTCCTGAACGTGACGGGGTGTCTGTAGTCCCTAGGTGAACCCACTGATGGAGCAGGACAGCATTAGCTCATAGGCTACAGCACAGACCAGAGCAGATTCCACCCTGGATGCTTTCTGCTGCATCAGAGGCTGCAGGAAGACATTTGTCCCTCGACCCTTTCATTCTTCTCTATGTGGAGCTGAGGCCATGCTCAGCTTCTGTTTCTGACCTTCTTTGAAGCTGCATCTCTCCCTGCGGGAGGAATGATATTTGAGCCGAAGGAAGCTGACGCATGCCATTCCAGTCCGCATAGCCCTGGCACCCTAATCTCTCCAAGACAAGAGGTTCCAACAGGTGGGCAATCCTTCTCTTTTAAGACCTATCTTATAAGAGGAGAATTTCCTTCCTTCTTAATCTCTGGAAGAAGGCGATGCAGTAAGACAGGCATCAGCCTTAAGGAAAATTTCTGAGTGTGCCAAGTGTGTCTTTGATGCCATTCCAAAGGACGCAGCTCAGTGTGGTGGGAAGGGCGCCAGTGTTGGAACTGCCCAGATCAGGATCTGGATCCAGCCTTAGTCCCTTGCTACCCTTGTCTCATCGGTCAGGTGACTTAAATTTCTGAGCCTCATTTGCCTCATCTGTAAAAGGATGATGTTAATAATAACTCACTGTTAGTGACGAGGAGGAAGCAAGATGATGTACGCAACGTGCTTGGCACGTAGTAGCCAACTGAAAAATGCCCCTCACGGATGCTCTACATTCCCCAAGGCCAGTATTGGATACAGGGCAGCCCTTCTCAGGAGGCTCCAAATCACATTTATTTTCTTTCCTTGTCTCTATTGAAAACACTTATCCTCCCCTTACTGCTGATCTTTATTTCGGAGTCAAGGGGGAAAAAAAACCTAAATAATTCTCCATAAGATGTGACTAAATGATAATCTAACTCGCTCAGAGGTGATGTCAGCCTAAAGGGGAAACTTTAACTCAAGGTAATTTCTGTTACTAAGAGAAGTCTTTCAGGTAGTAGGCGTGGGTTCCCATGGTTTCTGAGCAGTTTCCTGCTTTACCCATGTTCCCCCAAGTGAGGCCCCAGCGTGCCCTCTCTCCCCTGCAGTCCTCACCTTGTAGCTGCAGCCCTGTTTTCACTCCCTCTTGGACTAAACCTCTTGCCCTGATAATTTGTTCTCCTGATTCTTAGTCCTCCTCTTGGGCTGTGTGCTGAGGCAGCTTGCTTATCTATTCATCTTACAGAAATCAGAAGCAACAGTTTTAGCGTTTAACTCTTTCTAGCTTTTCGTGGTGATTTCTATATAAACTGTTCCACTTCTTAGAGGAAAATAAAATAAATAGTTAAATAAAAGACTGGTCAACTTTTTGTCTTTGTCTATCACCGATGGATTGTCTAGCTTTCTCTTAAACCAGAGTGACAAATAGGCCAACTGTTCTTGATTGTTAATCATTGCCTGGGGTACTTGAGTGTTGAGAAAGCTTCTGAGGTTGTGTCTATTTGAGATGGAAAAGCATGTCATGCTTGATTAGTGATGTCTGCTAGAGGCACAGGAAGGGAAGTGCAGTGCTGACTACATTATTTGTCATGCCTTTCTCCAACTCTCTAGACATTAGTCATTTCATCATTTCTGTCTTCATTTGCTCTCCCAGTTGAGAGCAGTCGGGGTATCAAAGAAGGTACTTGCAAGCCTGGTTTACTCTGGTAAATGATTTAGCCTGGCTGAAGCATGACGCCAACTAAAACTTATTTTCTGTAGATTTCATAATTATCCTATTCTTGAGGTCCATTCATACGAATAATTAAGAGTTCTTATAAAGTCAGGGTTTTTGGATCCTGGGGTCCATAAACAGCATCAGGATTTGGTTCATTCAGAGAAACTACTCAGAACATCTTGCCTTTTCATCTCTAAAGAGCCGTGAGCATGTGAACCGTAGGCAAGGAAATGAATTGCATTCATGAATCACTTGAACAGCACAAAGCAAACCAAAGAGCTGCCTCTAATAGTATCGGCTGTTGTATCCACTTTGCCTTTATTCTAAATGCCTATTTTCCAGGTAGCCTAATGGATGAATCACACTATGTTCCGAGAGAAGCAGAAAAACAGCCCAGAGAAAATGGGTCACTTACATGGGGTTTCGGGTTATTCTTCTCCAAGGTTACCCTTAGAACCCATTTGACAACATTAAAATGAAAGCCATTCTTGAAAAATAGGCACCCGGTGTGTGGCACGGCTTAGCTTTGCCCACTCACCTCTCCCACTGGGAAACTGAACTAGTCTTTGGATGTTGAAAGTTGAAGGGCTAACAGCTCTTCCCCCAAGTGTTGTTTGTCCTCTGTTCTTCCCCAGGGTGGGAGGAGAGGTGGCGTAGATACTCAGATAAGTTTTTCCGTGAATTTAGGAGAAACTGGCCAGCTCTCTCTGACCTCCATTTTTTTCTGCACTGTTGGCGTGTTTGTGGGTGGTTACTGGTACCAAGTGTTCTCCACTAGGGTAACTGCAGGCAGGTTTAGGTCATACCTTGGTTTTGAGGCTCTTCTATGGAGTTACTGAGAAATTATCTAAAATACTTAACAAATCTTGAGCATCTCTTTGAACATCCTCCCGAGTAAAATATATATTTAGGAAGTTTGAAGAAAGCAAATTTTTTAAAGTTTATCAATACTATCCAAGACTACTGTAAAACGATAATCCAATAATAGCAACAAAACTCCCATCACCATTTGGCATCGCCTCTTCCTCTTTCCTTGCTGTATAGTGTGTAAAAGGGGGAGGGGGACTTTAAAATCTTACTTTTAGGAGTCTGATATATTTTTTATAAGCTGATTCTGTTTGGAGGCAGGCTCATAAGTACCCAGGGAACGTATACCTCATCCTCATTTCTGTTTTCCTCTAATTTGCCAAATGCAAAGGTTAGGATTATTCAACCATATGGGACATGAGTTCTTTCTTTCTGTAACATTTCTGGGAAAGCAGATTTTGACTCAGTACTACCAACCAGTAGTATATGAGCTCCTTTGCTGGTGGACCAAGGAAAGGTGTATGACAGGCATGAAAGATCATCATGGCAAAAGAAGAAACTACCAGAGGACTTTCTCAGTGACCTGACCTAGGTGCGAATTACCTGAGCTGGTATTTTAAAAGGGACAGGGGAGGGAACACATTCATTTGCTAACGTACTGTTTTTCTTGCTAGAATGCTAAAAGATCAGAGGAGACATCCGAGGCGCCACAAAGCAATTAAAATCACCTCTAAAAGAGAAGCAGCTTAATGTGCCATCCACAAGCACAGTTGTTTAACCGAGGGTCATTCTTATACTGGAATCAAGTAAAGGAATGAAAAGAATGGCTGTGACTTAAACCACAAGGGCTCTCTGGTAGGAACGTCCTGACCTCACTAGTGACCTGGGACTGAGCAGACTTCTGGAGACCATGGGTCAGAGCACCGGGAGTCCCCTCCATACCTGAAAGGCCCTGAGCAGGGAGACCCTTCAGACAACCCCCCCCCCCCGTACACACACATACACACAAGTCGTGATTCTCTGGTGACTTGTTCCGTGGTCTGTTTTTGGATTACTCCAAACTTGTTCCCAGACCACCTAGCATCTGTCCCGAATACAACAAGAAGGGTTTTCAGTTAATTTAGTATGAGGCCACATTTAGTAAATTGTTAATAATGCTTCTGATTTATTAATTTAATATGCCATTCCCATTTTTTCCCTAGTTGATCATTTCTGTTCAAGGAACGATGTATTAAAATGGGGGTAAATTCTTCTTACTTCACATGAATGAAATACACCGAGAGTAGGCAGTCTGCTTTACATTCTCACGTATGAATATTAGAAAGATAATGCTGAAGAGTACTGGCTTACTGAGGATATAGCTGTTTAGGGTTATCTTACGGGGCTCTTATACTTAATGACTCTCTCAGAATTGATGATGGAGGAGGGGGAAGGCAGCCCCCTAATGTCCTTTAACTATTATATTATTATTGATAACATACTCAACCAGTCTACTTTTTGTATATTATTTAATACTTTTGAAAATACTTCCACAAGCATCTTTTGCCCAGCAGAGGATGAACTCCACGACAACAAGACTGTGTTTGTTTTTGCCCATCCTTGTACATCTAGCTCTGACAGAGTGGCCAGTACGTAGCCAGGGCTCTGTAATATTGTTTACAGAAAGAAGGAAGGAAGGGGGGCAGGAGGAAGGAAGGGGCACAGTCATCTCTCTGCTTCACAGCCTCTGCCCTGCCACCATCTTTGTAAGGATGACCATCCCCTCTTAGCTGAAATTATTGCCCCAGTCTTCCGCGTGGTCCCCCTGCATCTCGTCAGTCCTGCCCTGCCAATCTGTTTCCACACCGCAGCCAGTCGGATCTTTGTTAAGATGTGATTCTGAATATATCACTCCTTTGTGTTAGGCCTCAACCCTTTCTGTTTCCCTGAGGACAAATGATGAAGTCTTAGCGTGGCACACAAGTGCTTGGGGCTCTACCCTGCCCACCTGGCCAGCCCCATGTCTTGCCACTCCTTTCCTTGCATCCTTTTCTCTAGCCACCCTGAACTGCTCGCATTTCCCCACACGTGCTAGGCTCCCGCTGGCCTCTGGGCCTCTGTAGATGTTGCACCCTCAGCCTGAAATCCCTTTTGTCTTGTCACCTTAGGACTCTGGGTTTGATGTTACCTCCTCCTGGAAGCCTTCCCTGATAACTCAAGGCTGGGTTGGGTGCCCCTCTCGTGTGACCCCCTAGTTCTCACTGGGATGTAATTGCTTACTTTTCTGCCTCGCTAGATTCTAAAGCTTCCTGAGGCTGGGGGACTGTGTCTTAATCATTGCTGAATCCCCTCAGCCATTGCCCTGCCTGGCTCCTCAGGGGCAACTGAGAGATGTTTGTTGAGCTGGTGAAAGAGGGCACTTTGGTGAAGTTCAACTAGTATGTGGATCAGAGCCAGAAAGATCTTCTCAGTAACTAGCAGTTAACTTGGATCATACTCAAATTCCCCAAGTCTTAGTTTCTTTCTCTGGGAAATGGGATGGAGGACATCGCTTCTGACCTCCAGCAATTGTCGTGAAAATTCCATGAGATGACATAAGAAAGCATTTAGCACAGAGCCTGTCCTGTAATGAGCTCCAGTAAGTTGTTCTTCCTTCCTTCTGTCCCTCCCCTCCTTCCTTGCCAGCTAGGTCAAGCCATGGATTAGAGTCATAGAATTCCCGCATCAGAGTCAGGTTCACGGCGGTGGTTCTAAACCATCTGCCAGGAGGCTAAGACACTTTTAAAAAATACACACTCCTGGGCCTCACCCCATGGTTCTGGGATGGGGTCCAGGAATCTGTATTTTTTTCAGATTGCTGATACTCAGCCATGATTGGGAACCTTTGACCTAGTCCAACTTGTGACCAATAACAGGAATCCCGCTTACATAGCCCTTGCTGGAGCACCTTGGGGATGGGCAGCTCACTGCATTTTGGAGTTCTGTTTGCTGTTGGGCAGCTCCTTGAATGTTAGAAACCGTAACTTATCTACTGGGCCTAATTCTGCTTCCAAATGACACCCAGCCTTTAGTTCTGGATCTGCCTCCTAGAGACAAATGGATTAAGTTCACACGTCTTCCCATAGCCATTCTTCAGATATTTGAAGTTACTACCATGTCCCTTCAAAGGTTTTTCTTTTCTAGGCTAAACATTCCTGTTCCTATAAACTAGAGTTTGCTGACTGGCGCCTGTGGGCTACATCCGGTCCACAGATGTGTTTTGTTTGGCCTGGGGTGTTTGAAAAATACTGAATAAGTTGCCAACGTTTAAAAATCAGGGCATTTGCTGAAAAGTCTGGAGCTCTAGCATCTCTTGAAAACTCAAAAGATCTGGAGCCGCAATTCCAGCTTTGGATGGGATGTAAGTTCTCCAGATTGTTGCACTCTCAAACACTCCATAGTTTTGTCTCACCCCCGCTAATTAAATCATTACATCATGGGTTTTTCAGACCTTTCATTACTCCTGTTACCTTTTCCTATCTGTGCTCCAAAGTGTCAAGTGGTCTCATCTTTTTAAAAAGTTCTTTATTTTTATGATTATAAGAATAATATTTAACAATAATTTAATGATATTTAATAATAAAAACAATAGGAAATTTGGGAAATTATGGAAAAATGTAAGACAGAAAATGTATCTGTCCATACCCTGTGTGACAATTTTATACATTTCCTTCCAGTGCTTGTTCTTCTCTGCATATTTATATATTGTGAAGCTGGGATCACACTAGAAGTAGTTTCATAGACTGCTTTTTCCATATTTTCTGCATCTCATTAAATTCCCTCAAAAGATCAATTTTAATAACTAAAAGATGCTGTTTTATGTATTGTGCCTTTTTCTGATTGTGGTAAAATACACATAACATGAATAAAATTTACCATTTTAACCATTTTATTTTATTTATTTTTATTTTTTTGGCCGTGCCATGTGGCTTATGGGATCTCAGCTCCCCGACCAGGGATTGAACCTGGGCCACAGCAGGGAAGGGCCGAATCCTAACCACTAGGCCACCAGGGAACAACCTTTTTAAAGTGTACAGTTCAGTGGCGTTTACAGTGTTGTGCAGCTAACCCCACAACCCAGTTCCAGAACATTTCCAAAAGGAAGCCCCGTCTCCATTAAGCAGTCACTTTCATTCCCTCCTCCTCCCAGTCCCTGACAACCACTAATCTGCTTACTGTCTGTATGTATTTGCTAATCCAGATATTTCATATAAATGGAATCATACAACGTGTGACCTTTTTGTGACCTTTGTGGCTTCTTTCACTTAGCGTAATATTTTCAAGGTTTGTCCATGTTGTACTATCTATCACTATATGTCATTCCTTTTTATGGTTGAATAATATTCCATTTTATGGCTATACTGCATTTTGCCTATCTATTCATCAGTTGATGGACATTTGGATTGTTTCCACCTTTTGGCTATTGGAATAGCGCTGCTATGAACATTTGTGTACACGTTTTTATTTGAATGCCCATTTTCAATTCTTTTGAGAATACATCCCGGAATGGAATTTCCAGGTCATATAGGAGTTCTATGTTTACCTTATTGAGGAGCCTCCAGATTATTTTCCACAGTGGTTGCACCATTTCATACTCCCATCAGCCATGTTCCAATTTCTCCACATTCTCAGAAACGCTTACTTTTTGTTTTATTTTGTTTTAGCCATCCTAGTGTGTTTGAAGTGGTATCTCACTGTGGTTTTGTTTTGTATTTCTCTGATGACTAACGATGTTGAGCATCTTTTTGTGTGCCTGGCACCCATTTGTATAGCGTTTTCGGCCTTATGTTTTGTAACTTATTTAATAATTTCCCGAGCTTTTACACTGGTTCCTTTCTAATTTTTGCTATCATGAATATTGGTGTTATTAATATCTCTATATAAAAATTGTGTGCACATCTAGTTATTTTTGTAGGATGGCTTCCTTGAAGTGCGATTATGGGGTCAGAGGTGTGCTATTTCTAAGGTATTGATATGAAGGATCAGATTCAGTACTGCATGTTTGAGGAGCACATATAAGTTGCCTGGCAAGCCTTTTCAAGTGCCTGTGCTAGGATTTCCATTTCTGACTTACTGCATCAGGCTCATTGGGGTGTGACCGACTTTCCCAGGAGATTCTGATATGCAACCCAGCTATCACTCATTAGCCAAATTTCTTCTGCACCCATGATGTAGGTCTTTAAAAAAAAAAAAAAGAAGAAGAAGCACTTGAGAACTCCACACTATTGACTGTCCCAATACCCTGACCAGTTCCAAGCAGACTGGTCCTGCTACTTCCCCAGCTGTGAGCAACATGGTCCATTGGCAAAGTGAGCTTACCATCACCTGGACCCCTCGGTGGATTTTTTTCCTCTTAAAATCTGGTCTTCCCCTTCTTGTTCTTTGGGAGTTGATTGTTTTGAACCCATTTTCTTCTGGTGAGGAAACAGAGGTTTCTGTTAGCCTTATGACTTGCCCTAGTTTTATAACACCTACTCGCCAGGGCCAAAGCAAAACCAGGCCTCTGGCTTCTCAGATAATTTTTCTACTTCCCTCGGTGACCTCGTTTCGATATTTTTGATGGGTCATGATCCAAGAAGTCAAATGTAGTCGCACATGCCAAATGTACTCAGAGTCTCGAAAAGGGGGAACAGGCTTCAACACGTCTGGGCAGGCCGTGTCCGTCACACGAAACCCTGGTTTTACTGCCTTTGGCCAAGCCCAATTCCATCCCTGGGAGGAGGAAGGGCAGCCAAAAGTCCTCCCCAGCTGGGACAACAGGACTGTGGTCTCTAAAGAACTGTGATTGTATGGTGCCTTTTAAACCACTGGAGCGTCGTGTGGTAACTGGGTGACGGTTGCGAAAAGTTTTGACATTAGATATGCAGGGCAGATTCCCAAATCTAGATTTCATCTCCAAAGACACTCATGAGGTCTCCGTACCATTTAGTGCCAATGTCAGGGAGAGTGTTGGTGAGGAGAAGGGACTGTGGAGCCACCAAGAAAGACACCACCTCAGTTATCGTCAGTCGGGCCATAGGAGGCATCAGGACACTGGCTGCCTCGCTGGTACCCAGGCTCAGACCTCACTCAGTTGCGTTTGTGGATGGGCTGGTACAGTGGAGGTCAAGGGCTTTTTTTTTTTTTTTTTTTCCTACTGCTAAATAGAAACACACAGCAAATTAGGTTTTATTTAAACTCAGTAATTCCCTCTCCTTATTAAAAACCCTTATTTTCTGTGCTATGGCTGTCAAGATTATGTCTTTGAACTTGGCATTCAAGTTAACATCCTGGGAGTGAATCTTGTTTTCCTAAAGTTTAAAAAAATATGTTCAAAGCTAATTGTAGACCAGGAAGGGCAGTGAAAACAAAGAAAATTGTAGATTTCCCTGTGGCTCCACCTCCGTTAAAAATTGCTTGTGACTTTTAAATCTCAAGACTTTGAGATGAAAGGGACATTAATTTACGTATGCTGAATTCATTTGCAAAATTGTGTCACAGAGCCACTTATATTCAGTATCAAGACATAATACCTATCTGGCATACACATGGAACTCTCAAATCTTAGTTACCAATATGATAAAATTTAAAACATGGTATTAGATATATTTTATATTTAGATGGACTTGGTAAGTTGCAAACATAGCACTGTAGCATAGAGTCAAAGACTAACAGTGTAGTGGTCAGTTTATCAATAACAGCATTTTTTTTTTTTTTTTTTTTACTAGATCCAACACTTGAATTTCTTTCTTTTTTTTTCTTTTAAATTTATTTATTTATTTATTTATTTTTGGTTGTGTTGGGTCTTCGTTTCTGTGCGAGGGCTTTCTCTAGTTGCGGCAAGCGGGGGCCACTCTTCATCGCGGTGCGCGGGCCTCTCACTATCGCGGCCTCTCTTGTTGCGGAGCACAGGCTCCAGACGCGCAGGCTCAGTAGTTGTGGCTCACGGGCCTAGTTGCTCCGCGGCACATGGGATCCTCCCAGACCAGGGCTCAAACCCGTGTCCCCTGCATTGGCAGGCGGATTCTCAACCACTGCGCCACCAGGGAAGCCCAATAACAGCATTTTTAATAGAGTTTTTGATTCTCAAAAGAGCTCAGTTTTTTGGTTACACTACAGTCACTTCAACTTCATCATTACTTTCTTCCGTGTTACTCATGTTCTTTCCCAGATGGACAGGAACAGTTTAAACAACTGCTATTGTTTACAGGGCACAGAACAACGTGGGGTGTGTGTGTGTGTGTGCATGTGCAGGGCTGGGGAGGGGTGTGTAGGGGATGGGGAGAGAAGAGACCTGGGGAGTATTTTCAAGCTTACGCTGGCTGGAAGTAGTGCATTTAAATCAATGTTAGTGTAGTGCTCTGTGGGAGCTAAACTTGGGATTTTTTTTATGTCTTTAAGCAGAGGCTGGGTGGGCGTAGAGGAGTACGAGAGGGCATGTTTGGAAATGCAGTGACCTAGAGAAGGGCCTGCTTACTGTCACTCTCCTGAGCATATACGTGGCTCAAGTCAGTGCTGTACCCTGGCTCATTTGTCTCTGAAATACAATTGCTTTTTCTCCATCCATCTAAACTGTTCTCAGGCCTTGGTCAAGTACTGCCTCCTCTGCAGATACCACCTTGATTTCTTAGCCTTTCCTGTTTCCCCCCTTTTCTGAATCAGAGAAGCTTCCTAGAATGTTAGGGCTAAAGGGACCTCCGAGCTCTCGTTGTGCTGGAGGAAAACCTGGCATCCACTTGTGTGAAGTCTGTAGAACGTGGCTCAGTCCCGTCCTACACGGTTTAATTGTTCTGTGTGGGCTAGGCTTACTTCCTCAGCTATATTTGGCATTCTCTGAGGGAGGGACTATGTCACACATTTCTTCTGCATATTTCATAAAAATAGTCTGTAGTAGGTCCTCAGAAAATGCTTTCCGCTCTGGTAGCACTTTTCTGTGAAATGCACTGGCCAGGATGGACACTGATAGAGGCTGTTTGCTGTGCCACCAACTAGAAACACCTGAATGCCCAGCCACAGGGGAGTAATTGAATATATTATGATCTATCCATATCGTGGAGCGTCACATAGCTATGAAAAGAAATGAGTTAATCCTATAGCTAGTGACCTGGAGGATGTCCTCAATCTATTATTGTTCTTGCAAATACCAAGAAAGGGAAATAGTAAAATCTCACCTTGGAGATAGCAGTGTAGCCTCCTATATCTGTATCTATATTTTGACATATCAGCAAGGACTTGGGGAAAGATGTGGAAGGTACACATTAGGCTGTTAATGCTGGTGATGGAAAAGGTTATTACATTTTTTTCATTACCCTGTCTTTGTATTCTTGCAACAGGGAAACTACTAAGATTAAAAACTAGCAAATATAAGACGAAGAGAAAATGTGTAGAGGTTTTTATGTATTAGAAAGTCCCTTTCCTGTAATACTTCTATTTTTCAAACTTTGCATGATTAAAAAAATTAGTTTTATTCTTTGACTAAGTTTTAGAATTAGGAAATAAAGACAGCATTATACTTAAGTTGGGTCTTTTTTTTTGTTTTTTGTTTTTTTGCTTTTTGAGCTTATGACATAAAGATAAGTTCTCTTTTCACTGAAACCTAAACTATGAAGGTAGCACCAAAACCGAAAGCCTGGCGCTCTGGTTTCTGTGGTGGAGTGGGGAGAGGAGTAGCAGGTTGGTTATACAGATGTAGGATGCTAACTGACTTCAGAGCCCTAGGAACTTCCTATCCCAGAGCTGAACAGAACAGAGTAGGCAACTGGAGATGCTTGCACAAGTGGAAAAGTGAAGAAAGCAAATGCTGCAGAACTTCCGGTGCTCCTCCGCCAATGGCTGGGGCAGCTCTGCTCCAGAGAGCCCTGCATGTCACCCAGGAAGTTGGTGAGAGCCTTTCGGAATGGAGACGGCCATGCTTGAGCTGGCTTGCCCTTGTTACATTAAAGGTGGAGGTAGCTCTCTTACCTTTTAGTCCCTAATAACTAAGGGACTCCATCCCAGGACCTCTCACCCAGACTGTTGTTGTGGTCTCCTAACTTGTTGACCACTCTAGTCTTTTCTTCCAGTTCATCATACAATCCATTTCCAGAATGATTGTTCTAAAGCACAGCTCTTAGGTAACTCCCTTGCTCAAAAACATGCATGGCTCCCCAGCTCTAGAGAGGAGAGTCCAAATCTCTAAACCTGACATTCAAAGCCTTCTAGAATAGGATCCCTGTCTACTTCTCAGCTTACCTCACTTCTCTCAGGCTCCGGCCAAATGAAACTGTTCCTGTGCATGTTCAGTCTTCTGTTCACGTTCTTCTGAGGTGGGAGCACTCCCTTCCCATTCATCCATCTCTACCTGTTTAAATCCTCTCTAAGCTTCAATATTCGTTTCAAAGGCTACATCTTTCAGGAAGCCAGGTGTGACCTCTTTCTCTTCTTCATGTACTTCTCCTATGGTACTTACCTTACACTCAGGTTGTCTACTTCCTCTTGCACCTTGGTAACTTCATCAAGGGGGAGACTGGCTGTAACATCTCAGTGTCTGAATTTCTTACCCTTAGTAAATTTCCTACATTTAATCAATCTTTGTTGAATTGAATTGAATGTGGTTGTTATCTGAAATGTACCAGATTCATTTTTAAAAAACGTATCATTCATTTCTTGTTGGCGGGGTGCTGTGCAGAGAAATAAAGGAAATATGAACTGGGTTGGTGTCCCTGCAAGGAAATACGATGTGACTCTCCTTTTTTGCAAAAGTTCCCATTTTATATTATCTAATGTTTTCCAGTCTCTTGGACTGCTTTCTTCCTGCTGTCTTATCATTTCCCTTTGATATCTATCACGGAGTGCCCTTGCCATGACACTGGATGGGGAAATTGGAAAGATGCTTCCAAGAAGACTACCCTGACAGGGTCCCTTATAGATTTGCATTCCTTGTAACTTTCCTGGTTTTGTGGGCAGCAGGGGACCCTTCAGGCATCTCAGGCAGAGACTAATGGAGGTCCTGGTCAGCCCACTGCCTTAGATTTGAGAGTGGTTTGAGCAGCCAAGGCCAGGAAGGTGAGTCCGTTTTGCACACCTCCATAATCCCCCACCTGGCTCCCTGTGGAGAAGTGGTGAGAGTTTAACTGCTATCTCCCTTTCCAAGGAATGCGTGTGGAATTCAAAGAAAAAGGACTACAGAAAGGAAGGAGAGGTTTAAAGGGAAAATCTCATGGGCTTTGGAAAGACTTGATTGGGCAAAAGGTGGCTTTTGAGAGAATCCAGGTTCTAACAAATTAGACAAACCCAATTTGGAGTTTGCCTGAATCATGAATAACTTTATGTGATTGAGTTAATTCATATATCTCATGTGTGGTCATTCCATCCCCCTCAAATATAACAATCAATTGTCACCTTCCTGATGAATACCTTTTATTTCTACACAGCGATTTTGTTTTTAAAGGCTGCTTGAATTGCTTTATTTAGCTTCCAATTTCCAGCAATTCTCAAAAGTTATTATTACTCTAGATCGCAAGAGAATATTACTGTAATTAACTTTCTGTCATATTTTTTCTTTAGGAATACTATTTTACCATTGTCCTTATTATGATAAGGGATGTACATACCAGATATTAATAAAAAGTTGTGTTTGTACAATGCATCCTAAAACTGAGAACTGCTTTCTATATCTGAACAAAGAAATTACACTGAATACACTTATCACCCTGAAAACCATCTTCTGGCCCTATATAATTTTTTCCCCACAAAAATCACTAAAGTGGCTTTTATTGATTAACATTATTAAGTCACCCCATTTGTATTTGAAACCACATTAATTCAATATGCTCTAAGATACAGTTACACAAAGAATGTAAATAAAAAACTAAGATAGGAAATAAAACCTCTATAAAAATTTCTCAAAACAAGAAACTGTTGTAGAAGTATATTGTTCTTTTTGTTTCACTAAAATTACATTGATTTAAATACGCTGCACACACTAACCTATTGCATCCAGTGTGCTCTTGCTTAAATTAACTTTTTTTAAAGGTTAACTCCTGAACGCTGTTTAATTAACTTAGCTAAAGTTGAGATTTGGTCTCAAGCCATTTCGAACTAGACGGAGTGAAAAAAGATGTGGGGAGTTGGCAGCAGATCCCAATACAAATATGGCATTTGGCAAACTATGTCTGTGCTGTTTTGCTTTGCTTTTCTCTTTATGGTTGTGGCCTATTTTTGAAATGCTATGATTTAAATTCAGTGCCCAAATGACAAGTCTGACGAAACAGAACTTATTTCCCTGGAGGTTCTGTTGGGGGAAAGGTGGAAGTGTTCCAGGCACTAAAGGAAGTAACCTCAATTTCACCTGGAAACAGTAGTGTCTCGGGGCAGGAGATTTGGGCTATAAAGGAAAGTGGCGCAGGTGCTGAGCCAAATTTGAATCCAGGAACAGAGCAACATCAAAGAACTAAAAACAGTATCTGTTGTTTCCACTATATCCCTGTAAGTTGTAATCGGGGAGCCCGAGATAAATGGAGATCGGAAAGTTCTCTCCTGAGATGCCTTGGATTGTGGCGATGGTCTTCTAACTGGGTTCTCTAACTCCACTCTCCTTCTCCAATGCTCAGCCCACACTTTGGCCAGATAAGGGTTTGCAAAGACTCTGTGCCGTTTTTTTGCTCAAGACCTCCGGTTCCTGTGTGCCCAGAAGATTAGGTTAAAACTCCTTCTGCTGGCTTCATGGCACAGGGAGATGAGCTCCGTGCTTTGCGACCACCTAGAGGGGTGGGATAAGGAGGGTGGGAGGGAGACGCAGGAGGGAGGGAATATGGGGATATACGTATGCATATAGCTGATTCACTTTGTTATAAAGCAGAAACTAACACAACACTGTAAAGCAATTATACTCCAATAAAGATGTTAAACAAACAAACAAAAATCTCCTTCTGCTGGCGTGGAGCTTTCCCTAACCCAGTTTTTTTTTTTTTTTTTTTTTTCCTAACCTCATCATCTACTATCCTCCAGCATGAAAGATATTCTCCACAGTCTCAATCAAAATCCAGCTTAATACCTACGTCTCCTTTCTGATAATTCAATCCACACGGACTGCCACCGCCCCCCCCCCCAAGTTTGAAAGATTGTAGCTATTTGTTTTCTAACTTTTGGCAAGATTGTTTTATTGTTAGTTATTTTGTTAGGAGTGACTGTATCTAGAAATATATATACATATATCGTCACTATACGGTGTATACACGCACACATAGAATAGATATGGTAGCATTTTCCCTTAGTGAGTTGTTAGGTGTAAATTTCTCCATAGAAAGTTCATTGAAATTGAGGCAGAATTACTGGTTAAGAATTATATATAATATATTCTGTATTAATTGTATTGTATTGTATTTATTGTATTGTATTAACACGACATGTGAGAGAGAGAAAGTACTAAAGTGGGAGAATCTGGAAAACTAAATCCTAGTCTCAATTTTGCCACTAACAGGCAAATCATTCGACCCCCTCACAGCTCCAAACGGGATTAATCTCCTTTATGAGAGAGCATAAAGGAGAGCATAAAGGAAAAGTATAATCGTGCTTGTTTATAATAACCTTAAATAGTAAAATTATGATTTCACGTCCCATCCAGTGGACATAAATATGCGGCACAGCTGGATTAGTCAAGAGAGATGATGTATTATTCAGGTGAGTTGCTGTTATTTTGGTTTTATAGATTAGACCCCTGAGTACAGAGAGGTTGTGCAACATTTTTGAGGTTGGCCAGGGTAAAAAAGGCCAAATCAAGCTCAGTGTGATTTTTACTCCCCTTCCTGTATGTAAACGCTTTTTTCCCCAGTGTGATGGGCCCCTCTGCTTTACTGGTGGTGTTGAGTGGGTTATAATCCCAACTTGATTTATATGCTCTGTAATTTTTAAGGAAATCTCCCTGGATCCCTTATTTTTCCTACTGTAGGATGGATGGACTTAAATGCACTTGTCTATGAAAGTTTTTGAGCTTGTTACCTCAAAATCAACACTAATCACTATCTTTATTGAGCACTGGCCCTGTACAGGAGGCACTGCATATATGATGTCATTTCTTAAACACATCTTATAAAATGGCTACAATAGCCCTATTTTGTAGATGAGGAAACTATGGCTAAGATTTAATCCCAAGTCAATCTGATACCAAACATAGGAGGAATCTCCCTCCTATGGCAGAAAAAAAGAGGGAGATCTCAGGTATGTAAAGTCAACATTGCTTCCAGATTTCAAGCTAACCGATACTGTTGTTTCATCATTTCCTTTTACCTAATCTTTTGTGAATAACTAGTAGCAAAGTTGGCATGCCTGGGTTTCATTTTCCCTCAGACCAGCTCTCCTCTGGTGAAGGTGCTAATGAGTGCTCTTAAAAAGCAGAGAAATAGCCAAGGAGGATCTCAGGAAAGGAAGGTGTGACACAGGATGTGAATTTTCCAAAAACAATAATTGGTCCTTGAATAACTATATCATAGTCAATGCCTATGTGTTATTTTCATTTTGGAAAAGGTCAGATAATTAATTTTTCCACTTTCTGATTAAATATAGTTCTTCTTTCACAATGTTTAAGTATAAAGTTAATAAATAGCTACATATAGGGAGGGTATTACTGATACTTGGAATTTTATGCTTCTTCTGTTTTTAATAATCGGGAATATTATAGACACTCTGCAGCACGGTTTGTAGGAGACATTTTCAGACATGTAGTCTTGCATTAAAAAATGTTTATGAGGACTCAGTATATTTTGTACAGTTCTTAAGGGAAACAGATTTTGATTTTTATGATGATCATTGTCTTTCTATGATGGAGTGAACTTCTCCCCAAGTAGAATGATCTATATTCAGGAAGCACTCAATGGCATCCTTTCAGTGGATCACACAGCAGGAGCCACATGAGTAGAGCTAACAAGTTCTGTCCATTAAATCTAGTGACTCGAACAAATTTTTATTATCCTTTTGTAAAAATGTAAGCACTGCCTCACGCAAAAACCAGTTGTTACCTAATGAAGTGTTTCAACATGTTCATATACGTTGATGGTTTCATACGGCCAGATTATTGCTGCATCAGCTATTAGCTACTAATAACATGCTCCCATCCTGCTTTAATGACATTCTGTACTCAGAATACTTAAGTGTGGACAGATGTTTAGGAATATCATTTTTCCCTCTTGGCTATTGACTGACTCCCAACACCCACTCCTGATTAGAATGCAAGATGTTTTCTTTTAGACTTGGAGTCTTTAATTACCCAATCTAATCAGAAAAAGACAAGCAACACACCAAGAATTTGGAATGTAATGCAGGAGCATCTTCTTGGACTTCTTACCATGGACTGTATTTCCAGATGCTCAGTGACAGCATCTATCACTCTGTTTATCTTCCAAAGCCAAAGGGTTAGTAAAGAACACGCAGCTCTGACAAAGAGAAAGTGAAATGCACTCTACAGTGGTTTTAGCCAAAATCAAATTGATGGTTTCATTAGGAGATTTTGGAGGGGTGACCCACGACCTCATTGCAGGGCAGGATGGAGTGGATCCTCTAAACCAGCTGTGCTTTCTTCATAGAACCCCCGATGGGCTTTATTCCTAAACCAGTGGCATATCTGATGCCACTAGTAGCACTTTTTAAAAGTGCAGTTGAGGAAATAATTGAATTGGGTTTTTTTTTAAAATTAATTAATTAATTAATTTATTTTTATGGCTGTGTTGGGTCTTCGTTTCTGTGCGAGGGCTTTCTCTAGTTGCGGCGAGCGGGGGCCACTCTTCATCGCGGTGCGCAGGCCTCTCACTATCGTGGCCTCTCTTGTTGCGGAGCACAGGCTCCAGACGCGCAGGCTCAGTAGTTGTGGCTCATGGGCCCAGTTGCTCCGCTGCATGTGGGATCTTCCCAGACCAGGGCTCGAACCCGTGTCCCCTGCATTGGCAGGTGGATTCTCAACCACTGCACCACCAGGGAAGCCCCTTAAGTTCTTTTGTGTCTTGAATAAAGTGGATCCTCCAGCTACCTTATTACGCAACCTGAACATTTACTCTTTATCTCCCAGGTAACAAATTACCATCTTGCTCCCCCTAGTGGAATTGTAACTCTACTTCAAAGTTTGAGAACACTGTTATCAGTACATATTTGATTTATTAGCATCTTATTTTGGGGAATTGGATATTTTCCTAGTTTGTTCTCAAAGACTGAGAATAAAACAGAACAATATTGCATTGAGTGGGCTGATAGGGGATGTGGGTAGCAAAATTGGCTTTTTGCTGATAACATTTTCAGTTCCTAGTGTCAGCAAGGTTGGCTACTTCGTTCATAGTGGCTGCCAAATTCCAGCGGCTTCTGCTCTGCACTTCTGTCTTAGAGGGGTCAGATGTCATCAGCCTGGCAGACAGTCACCTCTAGAAGGCAGCTGTTAACACTCCTGGCAAAGATGGTAGAGTGCTGGGCGTTGGTGATATTGAAAGACAGGGACTGGTCCCATCTGAATGTTGACTCCCACTTGGGCCATTGGTCAAGTAGGCCCAGGAAGTATCCTTCTACCTTCTCGATCTACATGAGGGACTGTGCCAATATCCACAGCACATGGCAGTCATTTCCAGTGTACAGCTGCTAAACATGCTAAAAAAATTCCAGTAATTGAAGCTGAAATTACTGTACATCTCTTCTTAAGAATTTAAGTTTCTTTAGGGAATGATAACCAATGGTTTCACCGCATCAGAATCTCTTTTTCCTGCCACTATTTGTTTTTCACAACTTTGACCCTTGTAATAAATGTGTGTTTATTCAAATTTGCACACAAAGCACTCCTATTTTGTATATGCTAGTGTTGAAATGTGTGAAACTTCTAAAAAATTTTTGTACATGCCAAGGCTTAGGACTCTGTTCTTTTGCAAGTAAGGCCTTATCAAGGTCAAGGCAAAAGGTGTAAAAGATACAGTGATCGCCAAATTAATAGTCAACAGAATATAAGTACTTGGTACTTATGAGCAAGAATATTGTATTTAGAATATCCCCCCTTTCTTAAAATCATGTAATAGCGACAGTATTTAGAAATATTTTTCAAAATATTTATTCTCAGGGCAAGTGTTTACCTAGGGAAAAATAAAAGAGCAGGATCCGATTAAAATCCCAACAAAAGGGGATGCCAAAGTGTTCTATGGGCATGTTTTATTTGGGAGTGTGGAGAAAAAAAGAAACACCCGTACTGGTTTTTTTTTTTTTTTTAAATACCACTGGCTCAAGAGTTACAGAAATTTAGTTCAAGAACTACATCCATGCAGACACACGGCTTCCGTTCAAGCAAAGCGTGTACCTGTGAAGTTCTGGTTTGGAATCTCATAATGCCTGGATTAACAATTGTGAAGACAGTGATGTCACAGTGGCCGCACAGCCCGGCTGGGGTGGAGATGTCCATTTAGCAAGACTTCGGGCTTTGGGGAACCGGCAGTTTTCTATTCCACAGGGAGTATGAGGGATTCGTGCGTGAATCAGCATGTATCTCTGTGTATACACACATGAATGTAGATACAGATGTGTACATACATGTGCAAATGTAGGCATGTACGTGTGGGTATATTCATATATGTATGTGACTGCAGCTTTGGAAAAGTTACAGCAATGGCTCAGCTTCTTCCCAATGGATGCTAGGAATTCTGGGCGTTGACAGTGCTTCCCAAAGCAGCTTTTAGCTGAGGGAAGCTGGGAGGCATTGGGGAAGTGTGCATACCATTCTCTGCTGGGAATTCTCTGCACTGATGATACCCTTCCAACAGTCTAAGAGACCAGGACTGGGAAGTTCCACATACCACTCCCTGAAGAAGGACTGTGCTGGCATCTTTGTCTGGCAGCATTACAGCATGGCTCTCCTTGGGAACATTC
The DNA here is from genome assembly GCF_009873245.2 of Balaenoptera musculus. Lineage (NCBI taxonomy): Eukaryota > Metazoa > Chordata > Mammalia > Artiodactyla > Balaenopteridae > Balaenoptera > Balaenoptera musculus. Next base: position 75,151,423 of record NC_045791.1, on the reverse strand, counting down.
CAGCCATAGCTTGGAACCCTTGTCTTTCTTGAGGGGTGTGAGGACTGAATATCTTCACGCATTCCTTAGACTCATGAGTGAAGAGAGGCTTTGCTTACCTAGCTCTGTTTCCTTAAAGTGACTAACTAGTGGTGCATTAAACTGGGATGGGTTTGTGTCTCAGAATCTTAACTTCTCAACTGTTGATTGACCACTGTTGACTCAACACTAAAATCTTGTCTGCCTCTGCTTGTCATTCCATTGTTATTGGGGTTTGTTATTTGCTTTCTCTTAAGGTTCAAAAAGGCGGAAAAGTATACACAGGCATTTGACCACAAGCAGAGCAGATAGAGAATTATGAAATAGATACACAAGATTCAATATTTTTGTTGAAATCCTGACTTTGTGTGACTGCCTGTTTTACATGAAATATGGTCCTTGCCATGGGGCAGATAGCTTGGAGACGTGGTTAGCAGGTAGTCAGCAAGTGTGGGAAGGATGTCCTTGTCTTGGGCAGAGTGCCAGCTGACACCAAACTAGTCAAACTTGCATTCTTTTCAATACTTCTTTCCTGCTACTTAATTGTTGGCAGTTTGAGAAACTATCTTTGAATCATACACCTTGGCAAGAAGGTAGGATTAAGAGAGTATTGGGGACAATAAAGAGATACAAATGTCCACTCACTGGAAACTTCGATGGCAGAGGGAAAACTGTGGACAAATTCCTGGCATATGGAAATATTTATCTGCAATTTAACATTTTTTATATAATGTTTCCTCAGGGAATCTTACTATATTCCTACTGACAATACTTATATTGGTCCCCCCAAATAACAAGGAACACCATCAAAACATGTAAGAGAGGCAACAGGAAGGTTAAAAAAGAGAAAAGAAAGTTTGTAGGGAAAATCAGGACTTGGAGTCTCACATGGATTGCACAGGGAGAGGGTGAGGCAGATAATGCTAACCTTGTCACCTTAGGCCAGTGCTCTCCAGTTCCCAAGAACTAAGTGGGTGTTTATTAAAAATCTAGATTTTCAGATCCCACCCCAGAATCTCCAGGGAAGGGATCTGGGAATACAGTTTTAACAAACATCTCAGGTGATTCTTACCATCAGACAAGTTTGAGAAACTGCCATCATCCTATTGCCTACTAGGACTAAAATATTTCCAAAAGTTGTAAGTAAGTGTGTGTGTGTGTTTGTGTGTGTGTGTGTGTGTGTGTGTGTGTTATTGCCAAGGTTTTTAAAGTTTGAAAAAAAAATAGTCAAATAGCCTGTATTGGCATCATAAACATTTCTTAGTGAAAACATCTGTTATTTGTGTAGGGTTGTAGAGTTACAGAGGGTTTTCCCGTATATTATCTCATTTGTTCCTAATACCAACCGTTTGAAGGGCTGGGCAGCGAAGATCATGTTCGGCCCCAGATTACACATGGGAAGTGGGCACCACATGTAGCTGGCAAGTGGCAGAACTGGCTTTGAACAGGATCCTTTACCATGTGGGCAAGCCCAACACCAACCTCTGAGCCCACGCCTTTTCCTCTTTTCCCCCCACACCCTGGTCACCAGGTTGATGGCAGCATTTGTAACATGGATTTGCATACCCACACCTTTGCACACCACGGTCCCTCTGCCTACATGTCCTTCCTTCCCTGTCTGCACACTCAAACCCATTCATTAAGGTGCCTTCCATGAAGCTTTTCTGGATACTCTTCTCACCCTACCACCCAAGCAGAGACAGTTTCTCTTTTGGCCGGGTTTCCATCAAGCTTTACAAATCCTTCTACCATATGTTGGGTCTTGTTTAATATAGGTGAGTTCAACGATACCTGCTCAGTAATGCCTCCCTTCTTGCTCCCCACCCCGCCATTGTACCACTTACTTTATTTTTTTAAATTTTTATTTATTTATTTATTTTTTTATTCTACTACAGATGACAAACAGTAATGTTAGCGTTGAATAACCGCTTACGTTAAGTAGATGGGAAGTAATCACCTCTAAAACACTCAGTGCTTGTTGGCTAAAGCTATGGGAAGCATTCAGGAATGATTTAAAGTGTTGTCCAAACATTGACAAAGAAGTGTTCAGGAGGCCAGAAACGTGGCCATTAACATCCTCTAGGAACAGAATTGTTTAAAGGGACCAGGGAACATTGCCTAATGAGAGATGGCGGAAGGACAGGGGACTCTATGCACAAAAGCATAGATTTGGTAGTTTCCTTGATAGGTAATTTAAGGGTCTTTCAAGAACATCTCCAACTAGGGGTGATTTTCATGTTATTCTCATAGCCCCAGCTTAGATGTGACTGTCTGTCATGGCTTTCAAATCATATTATAGTTAATTCTTTATGCAAATACACCCCCTACTAGACTTCGAGTGAGGGTGAGCCTGAGCCATATTCATCTTTGTCTGCCAATTGATAATTGTTGAATAAACTTTTTGGGGAACATATCTTCTAGCCATCTGCATCTGAATGCAATCCAATTATTTAATTATAGTTCTAATTCAAATTCTCCTGTGTTTACAGCCACCATTGGTCCAAGCAATCTTCAGCGGTGATCCAGAGGAGATACGGATGCTCATCTACAAAACAGAAGATGTGAATGCTCTGGTAGGAGATGCTCTGGCTTTGCCGGCTCAGATCCTCTTAACCTTTTCTGTGCCATGGACCTCTTTGGTGTCTGGTGAAAGCCCTGTCCTGCTTCTCAGAATTCTGTTTTTAAATGCACTAAATAAAATATATAGGGTTCAAATGGAAATCAATTATATTGAAATTCAGTTATCAAATCAAATTTTTCCTACAATAATATATGTGTTTATCAGTACATTTAAATGGCAAGATACAGTAGGAGATCAAATAGTGACCATAATTTAAAAATAGTGGTGAGCCTGATGAATATTTTGTGCTACCTGCTACCACTCTAATGTGGTATGAATGTGATTTCTGCTGACACTACTGAGGTTTGCTGCCCGCATTCATAATGCGAAGAAACGTGGAGTTTCCATTAGAAGTTAGTGAAAATAGAGACAGAAAATGTGTACCTCTAGAACCCTTGCCCTACAGCAGGGATGGACAAACTATGCTCTGTCACCTGTTTTCGTACAGACTACCAGCTAAGAATGGTTTTTATTTTTTAAATAGCCGAAAAAAGAATGAAAAAAGAATATTTTGTGACACAGGAAAACTCGATGAAATTCAAATTCTGATATCTACAAGTAAAGTTTGGTTGGAATACGGGCAGAGCAGCTTTCGTATTGCAGCAGCAGAGTTGAGTCGCTGTGACAGAGACAGTATGTGTCCTGAAAAGCCAAAAATATTCACTCTCTGGCCCTTTAGAGGGAAATTTTGCTGCCCTCTGCTCTGGAGGGTCCATGAACCTGGGATCAGTGGATGGACTTGGCATTCTGTGTGCACCCTGAAATCGTATGTAATATGTGTGTGCACTTGTGGACATATTTTTTTCTGTGAAAGGGTCAAGGCATTTCATCAAATTCTTAAACGGGTCTATGACCCCCCAAAGATTAAGAACCACTGGATCTGGAAGTTCTTGAAATAGAGAAACCTGCAATGAAGAAAGGTGAAAAGAGTTAGTCAATCATTTACCCTGTTAATAGTTTTCTAGACCTAGATTAAACAGGCAATTATGTACAGTACATGCTACTAATTTTCTTAATGTAACTCAATTACTTAAGTGCTCCAGTCCATCGGGGAGAGGAGTTTTCTTTGAAGTCTCTAGTGTTCGGCAGGCACAACAGAGTCAGACACGTCAGGGTAAGAAGAGCTTTGCCACCGGGAAATGAATTCTGTCTGAGGTTGCATCTCTATCCGGTCGGCTGAATGCTTTATTCAGAAGGCGAGTCATTGGTGCAGCCATTGTTCTGTGGCAGTGTAGGTTGCCGTGGCTTTTTGAAAAAGCTTTGGGCCGCTTCTCGCCAGCTGGCACTGAAAACAACGGAGCAATGTGCTGTGACATTTTTGCAAGGTAAGCACAGATGAGGACAGGGCCAGACTACTTGAGAAGGCAGTTGGGCCCTTGTGCAGGGCCTGCGGGGCCCTGTACTTCTGAGAGGAGGCGAGGCAAGGAAGCTGATCATCTATTGTTCTGACATCACCATAATTTGCCCAGCCTGTTTTGTGGCTTTTCCTGATGATCGTGAGCAAACAGGACTTTTGTTCAGTCACACATCCCAAGAAAGATTGTACTGTCCTCTGAATGGCCTTTATTTCTCCTTAGGAAAGTGACAAACGGCCGCTGGCTGGTAAAGATTAGGGGAGCTTAACTTGAGTTGTCACCTAACTGTGTGACTGAATTAGAGAGGTTTACTCCTGAACACGTAGATTCCTAAGTGTCTGATGGCTCAAACATAGGAGAAGGTTGATTCTCTTATGAACAGATTAGAGGGGTGGCTCTTTTCCACATAGAGTCCCAGGTATCAACATGTAGCTTCTAAGGTCACTCAAGGGGTTTGTCTCTAGTCCAACCAGAAGGGAAAAAAGAGTGTGGAGGCAAAGCATGGGAGGATTTTTATGGGTCCGCTTGGCAGTGACTTAATCACTTCCACCCACGTCCCACTGCCCAGAACTCAGTCACGTGCCAAACTTACCTACAAGGGAGGTTGGGAAATTAGTGTAGCTGTGGCCCCAAAGAGTCAGAGAACAGGGACTTGGGTGAACAATTAGCAATTTTGGCCACACCAATTTTTGGTCTTAGATAATTCTAGGGAATACCTCTTACTTGTCTGTACAGTGTCTTGTTCATTCGACAGTTATTTACTGAGTTCAGACCCTGTGTTAGGTGCTAGGGATACAGCAGTGAGAAGATAGCTCTTTCCCTCATGAGCTTACATCATGGCAGAGAAGGCAACAAATGAGAAATCACACCTTGGTGTATTTCTGAGGGAAAATCCAGGACACTATGTAGGGGCCTAATCATGAGGGACTAATGAGACTACTGAGGAAGTTGATTTGTATTTGTAGCCTGTTGGATGTGTGGCAGCAGAAAAAGGTGGGATAAAGGGAAGGAGAGGAATAAATGAATGAATGAGTGGTTGAATGAGTGAATGAACACGCACAAGGGGGGCCTGAGTTCCTTATGTTGATCGTGTGGCTTTTCTGGGTCCACAGCCCCTTTCCACCACTCTCACCTCTTAAGACTCCCTCTTCATGTCTCCCGTTCCCTTCTCTCAGGTGAGCGTAAAGATCATTTGCTCCCCTACTCTGTTATCAGGTGTGTTGGAGACACTGAGCTGTCCTCTTCATCTCATGATTTTCCTTTGCCAACACTCCGTAGGGATCAGTCACAGGGACTGTTTGTGGGAGGTGGATTAGGCAGTTTAGGGGAAGTGGTTGTTAATAAAGGGCATAGGGAGGTGGAAGATAAATAAGGATTAGAAATCTAAGCCTAGAGTTTCATTTTAGGATAGAAGAGAGGCTGCTCCAGTACATTTCAGTGTCAAGGAAGGGAAATAAATCGTGGAGGAGCCTCTTGTTAGTGGGAAGACAGTATTTGTCTTCCCTTCTCACCTTTTGCTTTTCTCTCTTTATCCCTATTTATTCACTTGATTCTTCCTTTCTGCCCTAGGTTCTGACTTTTTTGCCTTCTTTTTTCTTCCCCACCTTTCTGTATCTTTTGATGGGTTGCCTGTTCTTTGGTATAAATACCCTTTGATTAGCTGATCCTGATAGAGGAAGAGTCTCATCCAGCTTTGCCTCTCTGTGTTTTTCCAAACTTTACTTCCCAGTAGTAGTATTCATGGACCCTATGCATCAACCAAACCAAATTACTCAACCCACTGGTATTTTATTCTTTTCTCACTTCTCCACTGTTCCGATCCCAGCTCTCCTTCCAGGCCTACTACTTCCTCTGGTAAGTTGGCCTGATTCTCAACTTCCTTTCTGCTGCCTTCTGTGCCACCTCCCAACTCCCATAGCTCTTTACACCTCACTGATCACTTTACTTGAGTTATTTATGTCTGTGTTTTACTTTTGAGAAACTATGTGTTTGATGACATGATTGCTGTGTCATTCATTCTCATTTGCTCAGTGGCTCAGTCCAGTCCTTGCAACACTTGCTGAGTGAATGACTAAGCCTGCTTTATTACTTATGTTGAGCCAGTTTGTGGTTGCCTATTTTTCATTTCTGCCAACGAGGACAAGTTGCCAAATAGTTCTGGCTTAGTTAGTGGCCCTCAGTTCTCAGTTGTAAGATTGAAAGTTCTCTTCATAAGATTGAAAATCTGTAGATAGATTTGAGGAGCCACTGAAGGATCGGGAAGGGTACTCTGAGTCTTTTTTGTGGTTTCTCTGGCCGGTGGTGCCAGGGGCTGGAAAGGTGGGAAGACAGTTATATGTTCTGAGAAAGCCATTGAAGTTGACCCAGCTGTAGCTGATAATAGAAAGATTTAGAAGCCTCCATCAGACTAATTAAATTGAGGTGGAGCATGTGAAGTCTAAATGAATGCAGAGAGTCTGAAAGCCAAAATTTGAACTCAGTAAAGGCATTTTGGGGATTATGTCCTGACAACATGACATCAATAGACCATTTTACCACGCACCGCACTGAAACAAGGACAGAGACAAATCGGTGCCTGTCAATAGTGAGTGGTGAAGACAGGGAAGGAACCATGCCCAGTGAGGAATGGCTGAAGAAACTGGTGATGTTTTAGACTTGGGAAGGACAGGAGAACTGTCTGAAATAGTTCAAGCACTGTCAAGTTAAAGTGGAGCTCTTCTTATATGTCTCGTGGTTTTCAGCTGCAGAAAATAAGATTTCAGGTCAAAATATAAGAAATAACTTCATAGAACTGTCTAAAGAAGTAATGAGTTGACTTGACAAGTATTAAGTTCCCTGAAAGACCACTAGACTAGAGATTCTAAAGGTAGCTAGTAGTAGTAACAGACATTGCCCCACTCTCCTGTCTTGTGCCCTTGGCTGGCATTGCTAATGGTTCATGACCTCTTTTTCCCCTCTTAGTCTTAAAGGCCTAAATTCCTTCTCAGGACAGCACTATTAAATTGGAATTGGCCTATAAATTGAAATCTTCTTCCCATACCTGGACTAGGTGACGTTTACAGTCTCTTAAAACTGTGAAAAACTACAATTCTAAGATTTGTAAGTCCCACGCGATAGCAAACCCATGGAGTTTATTTCATTTTTAAAGTATCACTAACAGATAATGAACACACACACACATATACACACACACAAAATCATTGTCATACTAAATAAAATTCGCAATAATTCCTCAGTATCACCTAATATCCAGTGCATATTCAATTTTATTTTGTCCCAATAGTTTATCAGAAATGCCTTTTCACAGTTGGGTTGTCCCTGTGTTGATTATTTTAATGCATCTATTTTATACAAAAAAAAAAAAAAAGATTTTTCCAAGCAGTTAATGTTTATTATTTGCCATAATAGGATCTGGCCCAAGTATATTGGTGCATTTTGCTTACTCTCTTCAGTTCCAGGGTAGGAAGGGATGATGTGTGCATCTACTAGAATAAATCTTGAGATGAAAGCTAAGCTTATGTTAGCAAAGTACTTAAAGTGAAAAAAGGGAAGAAAAGCATTAAAGCTGTGGTTCTTGACTACGGACAGTAATTCAGGGGATGGTGGCCTGCTAGTCTCAAGATCCAAGTGAGAAAAAAGAAACTGTATCAACATTGTATGATGAGGGGATTTTTTTCAATAAATAAGACAAATTATCAATAGTAAGTTTATAATTTGTTCTCGTGTGTGTTACTATACGTACAAAAAATACACCATACATAGTTACAAAAAAATTTTTTTATGATTAGAACTTTTAAGATCTACTTTCTTAGCAACTTTCAAATGTGCAATACAGTATTATTAACTATGGTTACCATGCTGTACATTACATCCACATGACTTATTTATTTTATAACTGGAAATTTGCGTTATTTCTTTTAAAAATAGAATATATTTTTTGAATCCATCCAGAAAGCTGCAATCTGACTCTACCTAAAGAACTTTGAGTGATAAATTTAATGTCCTCTCTAAACTTTTCTCAGCTTCATTCTATCATGTCATGAGAACATGAGAAATACAAACTGTAGAGCACGGGCTTTTAAACTTCTAGATTTTTGTGTATTTTCCCTCACCTACATATATCTTACTTGATTTTTTCTTTTTTAATGAGGAATTTGATATGGGGGATAAAGACTTGAGGTGTTTTGTTAGCTTAGAGACCTGTACACCCTCTAAATTAGACCTAAATCAGAAACTGCTGGGAGCAAGGAGGCTGCAAGCAAGGGTAGGGGGACAACCCCCAAAGCAAAGTTCCATAAATACAGAAGCACACTGTCACTGGGGGTGATGACCCTCTCAACTCTCACTGAATGTTCCTGCACAAGAATGCAGGCGCAGCGTGGCCCAGACTTAAGTTTTTAAGAGAAAATACAGGAAGTCTCTAAATTGTTAAATGTTGGTTCCAAAAAAATGATCCAACATCATTCAGGCCAAAGAAAACACATCTGTGGGCCAAATCCAGCTTGCCGGCCACCGTTTTGCTAACTGTGGATGAGATTGGCAAATATTTAACAGTTAAGGTTTCTCTGGCCACCTGCATCTGGAAATCTAAAGCATGGTCCTGAAGCAGAGGGTCCGGGGTTCTGGGGAGAGCAGTGACCCGTGTTCTGCAAGCATGGACAGCACTTCTGGCTCCCTGGCCCATGGGTAGGCTGGCAGCCCCTTCACAGCTCTGGAAGGGGTGCTTTTTGTCTTGAGGGTAGGTGCCCATCTCTCAGCGTATGCCAGGCAATACTGTCACCCTGCTCCTTGTTGGACCACTGCCCAGGATGTGGGGCTGTGGTTTGGAAGCCATGACCTATGTCCTGTAGAGAATGATTCATGAACTCCAGACGGCTCTGAGCAAGCTGCAGTGATGTGGCTTCAGGGCATTTACGATGTGTGAAGGCAGGTCTGGTTAGCATCATTCCTAATTGCCCTCCGGGGCGCTTAGCAGCTGAGGCCCCATTTCTCCAGCACTGGCCTTGGAGGCCAGAAAGCCATCCTCCATGAAAGAGAAATCTTATAAGGGTATTTGACGTGCACCCTCCAGATAGTAGAGATGGGTATTTTGGAGCTATGGAAAAATTCCAAGTATAATGGCATTAGTATTATTTTACAGTTGCTAGACATTTTTACAGCACAAAAAAGTCTTGAATTAAAAGATGTACTTTGTAAATAGCTTGAAAATGTGAACATCTCTAGGATAAAGGGTTATGGTTTTCCACGTTAGCTGTTAAGTTTGGGGGAAGGATGAAAATGTGAATAAATGAGCTACATCATTCTCAGATGGAAAGAAGACTCACTTGTTAGAAATTAATGTATAAATTCAGTGCATTTGATTTTGGTGGTAAGACTTGGATTGAGGAAACTTGACAAGATCATTCTAAACTTTATCCAGAGGAATAAATATATGAGGAAACTCTTGAAAAAGAAAATCGGTGAGGAGAGAATTTCACCAAATATAGTAAAACAAATTACAAAAGTATAGAAATTAAAACAATGTGTTACTGGAATAGGAATAGACAATCAAATCAGTGAAACAGATATAGTGAGTCCAGAATTAGACTCAAGTGTTATGGTCATTTGGTATAAAATAAAGGAAGCATTTGAAACTACTAGAATGAGATGGATTATTTAATAAATGGTGTTGAGACAACTGGCTGGTAAAAAGCTGAATCCTTCCCTAATTTCTTATACCAAGATAAATTCTAGAGGTAGAAAATAAAAAGATGAAAGTAATGGAATACAAGGGAGGAAATACTTTTTTTTTGGAGGAACAAGAGCCCAGTTTTTTTATTTGATCATTTCTTGCATTTGAAGTACTCCTCGATGACATCCTTGGCCTGAGACTCTGCCATAGTCCTTGACCACCACACAGCTGCAGCCAACCACTTTACAGGGTTTTCCCTCTCTGTCAGTTTTACAGAGGCCTACCCATTCCCCTAGTTTCTTGTTGTCACCAACCTTAATCAGGTTGATCTGGTGCTCAGCACAAAGGGCCTCCACCAACTTGACCTACATAGGCTCGTCACAGTTGGATGCAAGCACGCAGAGATGGGCTTGGCGCTTGTCTAAGGCTTTGGCGGCTTCGCGAATTCCACGTGCTAGGCCATCGTGGATGAGGGCGGTCTTCAGCACCTCTTGCAGAGCAGTATTAACGTCCATTACACCTCCAGCAGCAATGCCTTCCTCGGCCATGGCGGTGGGTTACGGGTGGAGCCGAATCTTGAGTGCACCCAGGCCTCCGCCTCCGCGCGGCTCCGCGGCGGCGGCAGGGAAAGAGGGGAAATACTTTTTAAATTCTGGTGTGAGGGAGGACTTTCTAAGCATAATAGCAAAGATAAACATCATAATGGAAAAGATACCTTTGAATATATAAAAACTGTAAACTTCTGTATATTAAATCTCCGTAAACAAGGTTAAAAGATAAACTAAAGGTATGTACAATATATGTGGAAAGTGTTAATGTTCCTCATATATATAAAGAACTCTTGCAAATTATTTAGGAAAAGATAAACACCCAAATAGAGAAATGGGCAAAGAATATGCAGAGGCCACTCACCAAAGAAACTGTATATAGCCAACACGTATATGAAAGGGTGTCCAGTCTCAATTTCACCTGAGATCTAAGAATTCATATGACAGCCATACGGTGCCATTATTTACTTGTCAAATCAGCAAAGATGAAAATAAGATCTCAAGGAGGGTGTAGACAAAGGGACACTTTGATGCCTTTTTGGGGAAAGTGTGATTTGTACTAGCCTTTGGAGGGCAGTTTGACATCTGTATCAACATTCAACAGAGTATATCCTTTGACAGAACAGTACCACGCTGGGGAATTTACCCTAAGGGAAATCACTGGACAACTATATATACAAAAAATGCTTGTTGTTCTGTGGTTTATAATAACAGGAGATTAGAAATTACCAGTAGTTTATTTCTGAAATATGTTACAGTATATCCATATGTGGTAATATCATACCATCTTTTAAAGGGGTGATTTGTATCAATTTTTACCTATTACATATATTTATTGATGGGTGAGATCTTCAAGGTCTATTTTTTTTTTTTTTTTGCTGTATTGGGTCTTCGTTGCTGTACACGGGCTTTTCTCTAATTGCAGCGAGCGGGGGCTACTCTTCGTTGCAGTGTGCAGGCTTCTCATTGCGCTGGCTTCTCTTGTTGTGGAGCACGGGCTCTAGGTGCATGGGCTTCAGTAGTTGTGGCACGCAGGCTCAGTAGTTGTGGCGCACGGGCTTAGTTGCTCCGCGGCATGTGGGATCTTCCCGGACCAGGGATCGAACCCGTGTCCCCTGTGTTGGCAGGCGGATTCTTAACCACTGCGCCACCAGGGAAGTCCCTCAAGATATATTTTTGAGTGAAACAGCCAGTTGCTAAACAGCATATGTCATGTGTGCATATAAGATTAAGAAGAGGTCCAAAAGGTTAATTATGGTTGAACCTGGGTAGTAGGATTTCCGCTGTTTTCTTTATTCCTTTGTGTGCTATTAAGATTTTTTACACTGACCAAGTATTGTGTTGATAAATGATAAAGACTAATACATTTATATCAAGAAGCCACATGCACAAGAAAGCCAACAAACCAGGTTCCAAAGTGGTTCATATTTAGTATAAGGATATGACTGCTAAAATGCACTTGTTATATTTGTTTGAATAAGTATAGCGCATACTTCAATGGTGTGGTACTTACTACCCATAGTGATAAGCAGAGAGGTGCTCCCGCCTTTTATTACGTGACAGGGGCCTTTCTCGTGGTGGTGGGAGATGTTGGCATCTCAGTAGAGTCCTTTTCTTCTACCATCATGCTTCCTTCTTTGGAGGAATTTCAGGGGGGACCCCATTCATTGGCATTTAAGACTGGAAATGTGTATGACTGAGATTCTGGAGGGCAGTATCATATAATTTCATGTCTTTTTACTTAGGTTTATGAACCACATGTCATATCATAAATTATGGAAAAATAATTTTTGATTGCTAGTTTCGATTAGGGTAAAAATCAAGTGAAAGTTTCCAGGTACTTTTTGGGCTTCTTTATTTTCTAATTTCTTTTATAATGAGAATATACTCATAATCAGAAAAAAAAAATTTAAAGCTTTGTTGAAAAGAGCTAACTCATATTTAAAATGAATTGGGCAGAGATAACCACATGCCCAGATCGTTCTTAAGAGATATGCGCAAATTAAAAGGATATAACATATATTTTAGATCAATTAGTTGTGTCAGCTGTGATTTTTACCAAGGAAATATTGCTTTTGGTTTCAAATGTTAAATAACTATATAATTATGACAGCCAGAGGACTTTCCATTTGTAGTTTTATAGATGTATTATCATTGCAACTGACTTGAAAAGAAAAGAAATGCAAAGAGCTTAAATGTGTGTTTTATTTAATTAGGGTAGAAGCCTGTGGGGCTGGGTGGGATTTTTTCCCCCAGGAGGTTGCATAGCTGGTTGTAGTCAAGTCAGTTGCCAACTTTCTGCTTAAAGAGATGTTCCTGGCAGTCAGTCTAGGGCAGCTGTGGGTTTCTTGCTATGTACTTTCCGAAGTCACCCTGAATGTAACACAGGCCACATTCTCCTTCTCCTTCAGCCCCTTCCTAAACTCCTTCCTGGCTTTCCTTCTCCAACATGCACCTGATCAGAATTTTTGATGTAACACCTTCACAACCAACCCTTATATGTCCCTGCTTGATATACTTTATTTGTTGGTACATAATCCCTATCAGTCACACCAAAAGGCAACTGTGGTGTAGGGAAAAGAGTACTAAGTTTAGCTCAGAGGCAGAAGCCTTGGGTTCTGTGTGTTTTTGAGTCAATTAATCTACTCTGGGCTCAGTTCCCTGTCTATAAAATGAGTATGATAACAAACTTTGTATAAGGTTTTGGTTGGAGAGATGCTATGTGTATATCTGTTAGGATTAGATTTGGCTGCATTCGAGAGAAAATGGATAATAGTAAAATGGTAGCTTGTAGTAAAATAAAAGCTTATTTCACTAAAATATAGTGGTTTTGAATAAAATAGAAGTTTATTTATTTCCTGTGTGCAAGTACAGAGATAGACTGTCCCAAGACTAGCGTGGTACAGGCATGCCTCAGAGGTACTGCGGGTTTGGTTTCAGATCACTGCAATAAAGCAAGTATCACAATAAAGCAAATCACATAAATTTTTTGGTTTCCCAGTGCATATAAAAGTTATGTTTCCATTATAATGTAGTCTATTAAGTGTGCAATAGCATTACATCTAAAAAGCAATGTGCATACCTTAGTAAAAAATACTTTATTGCTAAAAAGTGCTTAACCATCATCTGAGCCTTCAGCGAGTCATAATCTTTTTGCAGTAGTAACATCAAAGATCACTGATCACAGATCACCGTTACAAATATAATGATAATGGCAAACTTCAAAATATTGCAAGAATTGCCAAAATGTGACACAGAGACATGAAGTGGGCAAATGCTGCTGGAAAACTGGCACCAATAGACCTGCTCAACTCAAAGTTGCCACAAACCTTCAATTTGTAAAAAAAAAACAAAAAACAAAAAAAACTCAGTATCTGAAAAATGCAATAAAGCAAAGCACAATAAAACAAGGTTTGCCTGTACTCAATGATGGTAGGAGCTAGTCTTTGTCTCCTTTTGTGCTGCCGTCCTTGGTAGGTGGCTTCCATCTCATTGTCCAAAATGTCCACTTGAGCTCCAGCCATCACATCCAAATTCCAGATAGCAGGAAGGTGGAGGAAGGGGATTCCACCCCCACCCCACCCCAAGGACACTTCCACTAAGGAAACGATTGCTTATGCATTATCTAGAACCTCATCATATGTTCATGTACTCGGCTAAAAAGAATTGTTTTTTATGAAAGAAAGATGTTGGGGCAAACCAACAGTCTTTGCCATGACCTTTGAAAGACTTTTGTGACCTGGGAAATACTCTGAGTCCAAGAAACTACATTATTTATGTAATATGACTGTGAGGCAACCACATATACATTCATCCATTCACCAAATATTTATTAAATACCTGCTAGAGGTGTAGCACTAGAGCTGACACCCCATATGCTTTCTCACATTTTCTTAGTTAGTTTATGTTATTTCCAAAAAAGAGTTTGAGAGATCCATGTAGCTGTGATTCCCTCCCCGCTTCCCGCTTTGCTGTGCATGTGGGAACATAACATCACTAAAATACCATATCCCTCTATTTGGGAGGAGGGAAGGAGAAGGGTGACACTGGAGCATGTTGTAAATGGCAGCTCTCTTAGCTCGCCAGTACAGACACTGTGTGTTTTCCCCTCCAGCTCTTAGAGGTCCTGTCTTTTGTCATCAATGCTTCATGTTGCTTTACATCTTGTGTCCCTACTTACTTTGTGTATATGCCTTTCCCTCTATTTAAAACAGATGTGCTGGATTGTCTCTTTATCATCTGCCCTCTCCCTTTCAAACAGGGAACACTCTGTGTTTGAACAAGCCTTTGTTTTATTTGGGAGGCAAAGATGGATGGATGGATGGATAGATAGATCAATTAGTGGGCGGGGGGGTGGATGGGTATGCAAGCAAGCATGTATAACCTAAAGGCCAGGCAGCATTGTCCAGTACTGGAGTTATTACTGTTCTCAGGGGACCCCGATGTGTGCAGGATCCCTAAGGAAACAGGATCTGCAGTCACAGGCTCAAGACACTCCATTTGGAAAGGATCTGGAGATGTCTGACATCCTTCCTTGTAATCTTTCAAGAATTGACAGTAGTGGGCTTTTTAAATTTTTTTTAATCTTCTTGTTTCTTTTATTATGAAAAATTTCAAACATTCAGAAAACAACCATGAGCCCACTACTGAAATGGAACAAATGTTAACATTTTGCCATATTTACTTAAAAAAACAAAATGAAATTTTATAGCTGTAGAGATTTCCTCATATAAACACATGCTCCTTGTGTCATTCATGTCTTTGCATTAGCACCACCTTATCTGAGACACCGTCCCAGAACTTCCTTTGTAAAAGAGGCTCCCTTCATCAGCCTCTAACCTCTCTTGCTAGCACTTCCACCGCCTGACATATACAGTGCATTTTTCTGTCTTCTGTCTGTCTCCCTCCTAGCATGTCTAGCATGTCTGCTCCATGAGAGCTGGGACATGGCTTTGTTCCCATTGAATCACCCTCATCTGGCATCAACTAGGATCACATGAACAGAGATGAAGCCTCTTTTAGGCTTCCTGACCCATCATCTCCCTCCATGTCTCTCTCCCCAGGGGGAACCACTGTCCTGAAGTTTAAATACCCTTCCCATCCTTGTCTTTATATACTCTAATTTTATTTATACCTTTAAATCTCTGTGTGTGCATGTGTGTACACAGATGCCAAAACAAAAGATGGTGTTGTGTATCTTTAAATACATTAACTAAGCAAGCTGTTTATATCCTCTGTAACTTGCTTTTTCTTGTTTGACGTTATGTGTTCGAGATTTATCTATGTGGATACATGCCCACAAGAATTTACTTCATATATTTCATATTCCTACAATATTCCTTCTAGGATTTTATCACAGTGGGTCCACAGCCTTTTAATAATGGCTATATTACCCTTCTTTTGTCAGGAACTCTCTGAATCTGAATCTGATCTGTGGTAACAATTGTACAAATCCTAGAAATGGGCTAAAAAATTAGGATGGTAAATTTTGTTATGTGTATTTTACCACAATTTTTAAAATTTTAAAAAAACTTATTAAATTATACATTTAGAAAAAAATAAGTTAGAAGGGGGACCAATAAGGCTTGCACTCTTTGTAAAAGTAAAATCATTGTTAATGGTAATTTTAGAGACTTAATTTTACTCACCGTTGAATACGTTTAATTATAACAGTAGCTTTTTCAAGGAATTGTGATTTTGTTCTTTGTACCTTAGAAACTAGAATTCCCTCAAAGAAGACATACAAATGACCAACAGGTACATGAAAAGATGGTCAACATTACTAATCAGGGAAATGAAAATCAAAACCACAATGAGATATCACCTCACACCTGTTAGAATGGCTATTATCAAAAAGACCAGAGGTAACAAATGCTGGCGAGGATGTGGAGAACGGGGAACCAACCCTTCTATACTGTTGGAGGGAATGTAAGCAGGTGCAGCTGCTATGGAAAACAGTATGGAGGTTCCTCAAAAAATTAAAAATAGACCTATCATATGATCCAGCAATTCCATTTCTGTGCTATATCCAGAGGAAAAGAAATCATTGTCTTGAAGAGATCTCTGCACTCCCATGTTCATAGCAGCATTATTTACAGTAGCCAAGGTGTAGAAATAAACTTAGTATCCATGCATGGGTGGATGGATAAAGAAAACATGGTATATATGTACATTGGAATCTTATTCAGCCTTAAAAAAGAAGGAAATCCTGTCATTTGCAATAACATGGATGAACCTGGAGGACATTATGCTAAGTGCAATAAACCAGACAGAGAAAGACAAATACCACAGGGTATCACTTACATGTGGAATACAAAAAAAAAGGTAAATATGTGAGGTGATAGATGTGTTAATTAACTTGATGGGAGAATCTTTTCACAATGTATATCTATATCAAATCATCTCATTGTATATTTCAAATATCTAAATTTTTGTCAATTATATCTCAGTGAAGCTGGAAAAAAATAGAATTCCCTCAGAGATAAATCACATATTTCAATATATAGTTCTCCCGTATTAGAGAACCTTTAATGGCTTTTCTCCTAAGGAGAGAAAACTTGAGAACAAATATATTGAGTTGCCCTAAAGTAATATTCAGAATTCTTGGCTTTTGACAAGATTCTAAATGTCAGGGAAGTCTGTTTTTGCAACAGCATGACAACTTGACTTCACACGTCGGTACAGATTAACTGCAGTGCCTGGATTTTCTTTAAGACACATTCAAATATTCCCTTTCCAAGCTTCCTATTAAAAGCAGACTTGTTAGAGGACAAAGCTTTATTTATAAAGCATTTTGCAGATATAATTATAGGTACAATTGGAAAAGTTAAGGAAGATTTATCACCCATAATTTTGAATAATGACTCAGTAGACCTTGGCTAAATGTGAAAGTGTTCTAGAAGGATCACACGATTGACCCTGTTTTTCATTTTGCTCATAAAAATCCATCCGGGCTGTCCCATGAATGTCTTGTTTCTAGAGATACAGTCAGATTTAATGAGCTATTTATCAGTTTCAAAACAGGTCCTGTTACTGCATTTCTTAAATTCGATTGGTATATGTCCCCGAACCCTACTAAACTTGAATACTTAAAAACACTATTTAAAACATATTTGGCAGTTAAATTAACTATCTAACCGCGGCTGTTTCACTTCAGTTCAATCAGCAGATGTTTATTGAGCATCTACCATGTTCCCAGCACTGTGCCAGGGCTGGGACTATAAGATGAATAGAATAAGGTTCTGGTCCTCCTGGACCACATAATCAGGTGGCTGAGACAGATATTTATCCACGTTATCAAAGGAAATGGTCAATGCTACAATAGAAGTAGAATCGTCCTGTTACTGCACGCTCCCTGTGTGGCCAGGACTCTTAGAGCAATAGATTACTACCCTCAGAAACAGTGCCAGGAAGTGCATGGGCAGGTGTGAGGGTGGTGATGGGGGGAGAGCTTTTAAACCTACCCACCATCTTCATCAACTTCCTTCTTCAAGCTGCCAGTAATAATAATGACAGTAGTTTTTGATTTGGGCAATTGATCTTTTCTCAATCTTATATAAAGTATGACTAAAAACATCTTTAGAAACTTTTTATTTTATTGAATTAAAAATAGACTATTTATTTTTTACTTTTAAAAAATTTTATTTATTTATTTATTTATGGCTGTGTTGGGTCTTCGTTTCTGTGCGAGGGCTTTCTCTAGTTGCAGCAAGTAGGGGCCATTCTTCATCGCGGTGCGCGGGCCTCTCACTATCGTGGCCTCTCTTGTTGCGGAGCACAGGCTCCAGACGCGCAGGCTCAGTAATTGTGGCTCACGGGCCCAGTTGCTCCGCGGCATGTGGGATCTTCCCAGACCAGGGCTCGAACCCATGTCCCCTGCATTGGCAGGCAGATTCTCAACCACTGCGCCACCAGGGAAGCCCTAGACTTTATTTTTAATAGCAGTTTCAGGTTCACAGCAAAATGGAGCAGAGGATGCCCTCTGTCCCCACATATGCACAGCCTCTTTCACTGTCAACATCCCCGGACAGAGTAGTACATTTGTTACAGTCTGTGAGCCTGCATTGACATTCCCCTCAAAGTCCACAGTTTACCTTAATATTTACTCGTGGTGTGGTACATTCTGTAGGTTTTGACTAAAGTATAAGAACATGTATCTGCAGTTATAGTATCATATAGAACAGTTTCACTATCCCCCAAATCCTCTGTGCTCTGCCTATTCATCCCTCCCTGTCTCTGTTTTATTGAACTTTACATATAACCTAAGTAAGAACAGTTGGCCTGAAATGCAAAAGCGGCTCCAGCTAGACTGTCACACCAAAGCCCTCCCAAGCACATTCTGGAGTCACTGCTGACTATGTTACTTCCTTTGGTCATCCACGCCTGTACGTGAGAGCTGCTGTGTTTAGCGCAAATGCTCACAGTTTATGTTAGAGTCTGTGGCATTAAATTCTGCGGTTTCAAAACCATTGAATGTGGTAGATGTGTTCACGGTCAACTTTTTGTTCACCATCCTCCCTTTCCCATCACACTTTGACCACCCTTGTCTTTGTAAAAAGGTCGGAAGTCTCCAAACAGAATCGCCTTTGTACTGCTGAGGGTTGGGGGTCTTCTGTGCTCCAAATGTCTGATTACAGTATAAACAGACCTATTTGCTTTTAGGGAAGCAAATGTTTTCTGTGTCCAACTGAGCTTGTAAAATTTCATTAAGAAGCTAATCATTAGCCCTGATTAAGTAAACACTGGATGTTCGGCATGAATATTTTAACTTCCTATTTCCAGGCTGGCTTAGCCTTCTCAAGGTTACTGATGGTCAGCTGGCACCGATAATTTTTCAGTCACCTGCGCAGTTTTCCACTCCATCATCAGAGAATCTCCTCCCCTCCCCCATTCAACTGGGGAAGAAAACCAGGGCTCTCCTAGAGTCCCAGACATGAAGCTGGTTCTCTGATGCTCATTAGAGGACTTTTTTTTTTTTTTTAACATCTTTATTGGAGTATAATTGCTTTACAATGGTGTGTTAGTTTCTGCTGTGTAACAAAGTGAATCAGCTATACATATACATACATCCCCATATCTCCTCCCTCTTGCGTCTCCCTCCCACCCTCCCTATCCCACCCCTCTAGGTGGACACAAAGCACCGAGCTGATCTCCCTGTGCTATGCGGCTGCTTCCCACTAGGTATCTATTTTACATTTGGTAGTGTATATATGTCCATGCCACTCTCTCACTTCGTCCCAGCTTACCCTTCCCCCTCCCCCTGTCCTCAAGTCCATTCTCTATGTCTGTGTCTTTATTCCTGTCCTGCCCCTGGGTTCTTCAGAACCATTTTTTTTTTTTCTCTTGCAGTTGAAGTAGTGAATCTCATTGCTGCCTACTCCAGTGCAGGACAAGAGACTAAACTCTGCTCTCTTTCTAATTCAACTTGAAATTGCCACCATTTCTATCCCTCCATATTTGCCTTTATAAACATTTCAGGCTTTAACAAAGATCAGATTTCCTTTTATGGATACTTACAAATCAGTAGGAAGACGTGCTTAATAGTACGCTTTTATTTTCAAATCTAGGAAAGAGCATAAAAGATAAAGATGCAAAAACCTTAAAGCAGTTACCGCCAGTGACTCAGACGTTATTAATATCGCTGTGGGCACAAGGAATTGGAATGGTGTTAGAACGATTTTCTCCGGGGAAGAATACATTATGACAACATTTTCCAAGGTGTGTTTCTCAGAGGCCACAATAAATTTGACTAGTGTTTAGAAGGGGAAAAAAAGATATTTTGTGGCTAAATAAAATTGGGAAGTACTTCTACTGCAAATTTCCTTGTTTTAGTGATTTACAATGTGTATTGCTATATTAAAGGCTCTGGGAATTCCTGCCATAAGGAAACCTGTTTAACTTTCTTCAACACAGTGTTTCAAATTTATTTGGCTTCAAATGCCTACTTTTTTTTTTTTTTTTTTTTTTAATGTGACACCTGGAACCAACGCTCAGAGCCAATGGGATATACCTACACTTTGGGATATCATGTTGTAGAATGAGAGTCTCTGGAATAGTCTGTGGCAGTGGTTCTTGAACTTGAGTGTGCATTAGAATCCTGGAGGACTTGTTAAAATACTAGGTTGCTGGGTCTCACCCCCATAGTTTCTGATTTGGGAGGTCCAGGGTGAGGCTTGAGAATCTCTTTTTCTAATAAGTTCCCAGGCAATGTTGATGATGCTGGTTGGCGACCACACTTTGAGAACCACTAGTCCATGTTCAAACTGGAAGGAAACAAAAGTTATGGGGGATGGGGGTGGTACCACAGGTGCGCTGCTATACAGTATACAAGTTAGTGTACTCATACAAGAGATACCGATCAAACCTGCTCTGTGTCAGGCACCGTGCTAGGTGCTGGAGATGATCCTGGCATTCAGGAGCTTACAGTATAGTAGAGAGATAGACAGTAAATGGGTAAAGGAAATGAGTCATAGGTCCCTATGAATTGAGAAGACTACTGTGAAGGAAGCCAGCAGTGTGTGTGCTATGATACTCAATAAAAGGTGGTCGGGAAAGATCTCTCTGAGGTGGCAGGGACATTTCAGCTGAGACTGGCCGTGAGAAACTGGGGGGCCATGAAAAGATGGGGATGATGTATCAGTCTGGATAAAGCCACGAGCAAAGGCCCTGGGGGGTTGTGGGGGGGAGAGTAGCAAGTTCTGGGAATGGAAAGAAGGCCAGGATGGCTGGAGGACAGTGAGAGAGAGAGAGAGAGAGTGTGTGGAAGAAGAAGAGGTTGGAGGGGAGACAAGGAAGGGCCGGGTCACTGGAACTGAATGAGGCAGTTTGGGTTTAATTCTAAATGCGAAAGGTTCTGGTGACTATTGTAAACAGTCACTCTGGGTGTTGTGTGAAGGAAGGATTGTAAGGGGAAGAGTAAAAGCTGTGAGACCAGCAGGAAGACCATAGCTGGAGTCAGGGTAGAGGTGATTTGCCTGGGGTTAGGGCAGTGGCGGTGATCAGGCGGCCACGTACTCATGAGCTCTAGGGGGCGCCACTCACAGGGATTACTTGTGGCTGTTAGCAGTGGAGAGATGTGGATTTCTTCCCAGCATATCTCGGAGGTAGATCACCCCAGATTTGATGATGGGTTAAGTGTGAGGGGCAAGGAACAGACAGGTGCCAGGAATGACTCCTGAGCAACAGAGAAGGGGAAGAGCTGCAGGAGGAGGAGGCAGCTCATTTCAGAGAGAGAGGAGGGAACTAAACAGTTATTTTTCAGGGGGACAGTGAAGTGACCACAGCCAGTTATTCTGCAAATATAGTAATTGGCTGTTTGCTGGTACACAAGAGAAATGATATTGGGGTTTAATAAATACTCTTATTAGAGAGTTGCTCTATGTGTTGTGTATCAATGGTTGCCTGGTAGCCCAGAATTAGAAAACAAATAAGGCCATTTAACACTAAGCATAATGTTGTCTTTCTCTAATAATTCAGAGAGCACTTCAGAACCTCACAGAGACTGTTACTATTGCTGTGTAACAAACCACCTCACAACTTAGTGGCATAAAACAGCCATTGTATTATGCTCATGGATTTTGTGGGTTAGGAATTCAGACAGGGCACAGCGGGGTAGCTTCTCTCTGTTCCATGGTGTCTGGGCTCAGCTGGAAAGACTTGTCAGCCTGGGGGGACTTGACAGATGGGGGCTGGAATCATCTGGAGATGTCTTCACTCACGTGCCTGGCAGTTGACGTTGGATGTCGGCCTGAGCACCTCCACGTGGGCTCTCCACATGGCCTGGGCTTCCTCACTTCTCGGCCCCTACACGATAGTTGAACTTCTGACATGGCAGCTCAGGGCTCCAAAGGCGAGTCATCATTGCAAAGATCTTGAATGTTTGAATTATACGAAACAGGTTGCTGAATTCATGTTCTGCTTAATAGAATGCTAGATATGAATGAGATTGCCTTGCTTGCATGCTGCCTCGGGGATAATTTGGGAAGAAGAGCCTGGTTTAGGGAAAGAGCTGGCTGTTTTGCATTAGAACAGATGACAAGGATATTCTCGCTTTGGCTGTGAGCCAGTCATGTGATAAACAAGTATTTTTCCAGCCTCTTCTACTTGCCCAGCTCTCAGGGGTGAAGCAACCAAGCATAGTTCATGCTTATCGGATAATAAGAGGATGTTTATAAACTAGGACATATAAGAACTGGTTTGGAATTATTTAAAAGCATTACCTGGATTCAGATTTCCCAAAACCTCTATTCATAGATCCATTCTGGTGAGTTTCATCCATGAAGTAGCAATGCACAATGCTTCCTTAGAAATTGTTCTTGATGTGAATCTTGGGTAGCCCTTGATGACTAGAAGACACCAGTCTGAGTTGGATGGTCTAACCCTAAGATAAATCCTTGATCTAAGGCAGTAGATTCCAAAAAGGGGAGTATAGGCCTCCCAAGAAGTGTTCAAGATGATCCATGGAGGGCAATGGAATACCTACCTCTATTTCTTAAAAAAAAAATTTAATATATATTTTGTGTGCATCTTATAGAATATTAAATATGTAATGCATGTATGAAATTTATGATTGGTTAATTTAAAAAATAATTTTGTTTGTGCTCAAAAAGTTGTTTTTTGCTGATGGAGTACAGCTTAAAGGTGTGTTTTATCACATTTATTCCTTGTTGCTAATGCTTTTCAAACTTTATTATGCAAATCACCTAGAGAAACTTGATTTTTCTCAGCTCAGTGCAAGAGTGATTAGAATTTGGGGAATTGATTCACACTAAGCTCACAAGAGAATGATTTGTCAACCAAAATGCCAAATTTATTAATTTCCAATAGCTGGAAAACTAGACCTATCATTGATACATGTTATGCTTTTATTCTTGGACAAAGTGATTTATCTCAGGATATGAAGTATCAGAAAGCTATGTGTCTTTTAGACACAGAACTGCATTTTCTGAGCTTCTCTAGTGTTTAGGGCTCTTCTTACATATGACCTCCTGGTTACCACTCTCTGTTCCTAGCTCACCTGGCTCACAGGTGCTCACCCACAGGAAATGAGATGCAGCATGTGACCCCCTCGCTGTGGTTGGTGTTCAGTCCACCTTTCTGGCACCCTGGTAATTATAGGTGCCTGTGGCAGCAGTCAGATTTTGTTCACCAAAGATGAAAAGCTTGTCTGGTCAGCTTCTCTGTCAGGTGACACCTCCTGCCATGTTGTCATATTTTGATTTCGTTCATCTGATCCTGTGCATCTCCAGTCACAGGGTCTACTAGAGAGGATGTTTATCTGGCCCTTGGACATCTTGATTACCCTGGAATTTAGGTGAGACTGGGTGGGACACCTTATCCTTCCCCACCTCTGTCCCACCCTGACTTCTTTCCCTCTTCCCATCAGCCAACCAGAATGGGGGGAAGAGTAAAAACATGGATTACATAATACAGGCAACATTTGTTGAGTGCTAACCATATACTAGGAACTGTGCTTTATTAGCATCATTTTATTCCATCTCACAAATTCCCATTTTACAGACAAAGAAATGGAGGCTCCAGTAATTTGCCTGAGACCACATGGCTCCAGGTGTCAGGGCCAGGATTGGAACCAGATCCCTCTGCTTCCAGAGCCCACTGTTGCACTGTCATCCTTAGAGATGGCTAAAATCCAAGGCAGAATCAACTAAGTACAAACAAATTTCAGGGACCAGGGAGGGGAGGAACTCCTGCTTTTGAGAGATGTTGCTGGGAAGGCATTGCTGAGAGGTCCTGGAGGAGGTTGAGGGCTGTGCCTTCTAAAGTTAAGACATCTTAGGGGTGGAGAGACGCGGGGGAGGAAGGCGGTTCTGGTTAAGAGGCAGGCCTGATTGAGCAGAGGTCTGGGGCCAGGAAAGCCAGCGCTCTGGGGTTGGGAGGGTTCCTTGGCAGGGGTGGGGGTGAGAGGTATGGGGGGGGGCGGGTAGGGGCGGGCTGCAGGGTGGGGAGCAGTAGGAGGTGAGAGAATCCTGTCGCACGGCGACCTTCACCCTCCCGTGGAAAGCTGCCTCTCCGAGTAGGGACGGCGTCATCACTGCGCATGCCCACTGTGGAGGCCAAGCCTACCCTTCCTTCTTCCACCGAGAGACCACGCTGCGGGGAAGGGCTCTCTAGAGAGCTGCTGTTCGGCTGGAGGAAGTGCCTGACCTGCCTGACCCCACAGCGTGGCTCCGGAGAACCAGAACCGAGGGAAAGGGCTTCCTGTGTCAGGCCGCCTGGGAACTCCAGGAACACAGCAGCTGTTACTTCCTTCCCTCTTCCCCACACCCTTGACCTCGTGCTGCCAGAGAGGGGTCTGATATCCAGACACAGCTGGTAGCATCTGAGGCCAGACCTCCAGTGACCTGAGGAATGTGGAAAAGTCCCCGCTCAGCCGAGTTGGAAATCAAGTCGGTTCTCACCCCTGAATAAAATTTCCCTAGCAACTCCGGTCCTAGCTGAGGGACACGGCTGGACTGGGATGTGGGTCCCCCAGTACACCTCAACCTTTTTGGGAAATCCATCCTTCTGGGAAATTCTTGAGGGATTGAGAAGCGGTAGATACTACCTGTGACCCCACTTCCGTTACTTGTCCTTCATAAAGCACTTTGATGGACCCACACCCCCGCTGTAATCTGTTCAGCCCTCTCCTTTTAAGAAACAGTGTTGGTGTTCTCCGTCACCAGCACCCCTCCCCAGCACTGGGCCTGCACTGGCCTGTTAATAAAGGTGACCAGGGACTTCCCTGGTGGCGCAGTGGTTAAGACTCCACACTCCCAGTGCAGGGGGCCCGGGTTCGATCTCTGCTCAGGGAACTAGATCCCACACGCATGCCGCAACTAAGAGTTCGCATGCCACAACTAAGGAGCCCATGTGCCGCAACTATGGAGCTGGTGAGCCACAACTAAGGAGCCCGCCTGCCGCAACTAAGACCTGGTGCAACCAAATAAATAATAAAAAAAATAAAAATAAATTAAAATGGTGACCAGCCCACGCCTTCTCCTTTCTATGCTTGTCCCAAACATCTATATTTCTATGCCTGGAACTATCCACACTAGTAGTTTCATTTTAATAGGAGCCTCTAATCATATCATATACAGGTTTGGGTTAGCCAGAGACAAGGAAATAAATGTTCCACATTTTTAAAAAATTCAGTGTTGGTCCCCTAGTTCTACAAGCCACTGGATTCCCAGGAACTGGTATTTGTGGACTGGCCGTGGACATGAATGTCCCTCTCTAGGTCTTATTGTAGCTGAGGTCTCACAGAAACCTGAACTGCACAGCAGGCAGCCCTCACTGGAGGGAGCACAGGTGAGCTTTATTGATAAGAAACGACGCTAGCCGAGCCTCATAGCTTTTTGTTACCACCTTCTTAGCAAGCCTTCTCATCCACTGGGTGAGTGAGGTACAAAATCAAGGCCCTATTTTGAGAGCAACAGAATGGATAGGAAGTCTGAAGGGCTGAGGGGTCCTGGGATGCTCAGACAGCTTTGAAACAAGGCCAGCCCCTACCTGTGATGGACTGAGGGGGTTGCTATCTTCAGTCGGTGTTAGAGGTGGATGAGAGCCACACACAACCATGCCACCCACCCATCCAGACTCTTCGGCATCCCTAACCCCTTGTAGACAGCAGTTCTCTGCCTCATCACAGAAACCTGCAGGCTACCCTCATCCAGACCCTTTTCTTGTTGGAGTTTAGGTTTTGATAGAGTCTAAAATAAATCAAGACATTACTCTCTCTTATTCCTCCAAGAAATGTATATTGAACACCTACTGTATGCCAGATGTGGTACTAGGTTGATACAGAAATGAGTAAGACTATCTCTGCCCTGAGCTCACAGCTTGGTTAGTAGGAGTCAGGAAAAAAGGAGGGCAGACAATCGGATGTGATGGTGCCACGAAAGAAGATTGTAGAATAGAGGGGGTGGGGTAGAGAATCAGAAGAGGTTTCAGAGGAAAGGTCAGTTGAGCTGCATGAGAAAAGACTCTCCCAGGCAACTCCAAAAACCCAAATCAGGGGCTCCCTGTTTTGTGATTTTAAAATAAATGTTGCCTTATGTTACGTCAACTGTCCCTGCTTCTTCTCAAGGGGGAATGTTTTGTGTTGACTGTCTCAACGCCCTCACACTTCCACATCCTTGCCAGCACTTGTTATTTGTGGTCTTTTTGATACTAGCCAACCTCATGTCCTCTTTTGTTATCTTGCCATTATTTTATAATTCAATGGAAAAAATAATAAATTTTACACAATTTTAATGTGTAGACCGCTTTCAGAAACACATATGGTATGCAAAGCAAGATAATTTTAAATTAAAAATCATTCCCCTCCGTGAATACATAAGGTCAACAGAGAAAAGATAACACTTGCAAGCAAGCAAACCAACCAAATATGTGTTAGTGTTTAACCCATCCATGGAATGCCATATCCCCATGTCCTGTGGTGTTGAGTAGGGTATTTGAGATCTTCTGCGGGAAGACCCCATTCTTGCCTTCTGTATACTCTCAGAAGCCAGATTTTCAAGCGAGGATCCTAAGGAGCTCTTAACTCACGTGAAAAAGTACTAGTTAGTCTGGAAATACTAAGCAATTTGAAGTTGGGTTGGGGAAAAATATCCCCTATAGTCCACGGTTGCGAAGGCCAATTGTGTCCCCAGTGACCTTTTTCTCTGATGGTTGTTCTCAAGTGGTATGGGTTTTTTTGAGATTGTCCTGGAGGTGGAGCGATGCATCTTCTGTTTCCCTTGTCTCCAAGAAGTGCTGTTATGTAACCATCTCCACGTTCTGGGACCACTCACATCAGTCTCTAATTAGAGGGCTTGGGAGGCCTGCCATCTTGCAGTCTTCCCTTGCTAAGCAGAATGCTCTGTATTGAATCATTGCAGTGTGTTTGGCTTTCTGTACTATTAGCTCAGTTTAGGAAGGGCGTAGATGAATGCTTCTTTGCTTGTTGTTGTAGAAAGTGGCCCCCTGTTTATTTTCCTGAGTACCTTTAATGATTCTGTGGTGGCTTTACTTCTAATAAGTAAATAAGGGAGACTTTGATTAATAGCGTAGGTGTCTTGGATAGCAAAACTCTCCTGTCAAGTGTCGGAAAGGTTTAGTGAGCTTTCGAGCTTGGGGATGCCTAGTTCGAAGGTTTTCAGCTTTGGAGGAGGAGAGAAAGGGCACAGCATCCAACCCCCAAGGACAGCTCCCATCTGTCTAGGTTGCTGACTCTACTGAGCTACCGAGACTGGGTGAGAAAGGAGGCCTTCATGGCAGCAGAGAGATGTTCTCAGCAAGGGTTTAGAGCTGCTGGGGGGTAGGTGTTTTAGGTGGTTCCACGAGAGGAAAAGACTCCACTGTGGGTCCCACGAGATAAAGGACGAATTATGCGAGGCCCAACTCTGGAGTCTGGGAGAAGCTTTGGTTACTTTGGTTGAGGTGAGACAGATAACAATGGCCAAGCCCACTGAGTTGACTGCTTTAGGCTGGAGAGGAGGCAGGCAAAGCACTGCTCTGGGCCAACTTTGAGCAGGCATTGCCAGCCCTTCTTCTGGTAAACAAATACCATTTCTTAACAGTAAAACTGTTTCCCCAGAAACTGTTCTGAATCTCCTTATTTAGTCTAATCACCAAGGGGAGCTAAAAAAATTAGGATAAGCCACAAAGATGTCAATAATAATAATAAGATGGCTGATATTTATTGGACATCTGATTTGTGACTGCAAGGGAGGTGATCCTGTTTTCATTTTACAGAAAAGGAAAATAAGTCTCAGAGAGGCTGATTTATTTGCCCAAAGTCACACAGCTCCTAAGTGGCAGAGGAGGGATTCAGAGTCAGGTCATTCTGACTCCAGAGTGTATGTTCTTTAGGCCACACAAGGATGCCTCTAATGAAAGTGTGTATGTGTGTGGGTGTGGGTGTGCGTGTGTCCATCCCTATCCTGCAGGTCACTTGACAGGAAAGGTCAGAGTAGGACCAAAGGTCCGAAGTGCCGTGAGGAGGGTGGAAGCAGGTTCTTCCTTGGCGAGGAATTCGTACCAGCTAGTACAGCCCTATGTAGTACTGTGAGAGAACACAGAGAATGTGGAATCAGGACACCCAGAGTCATCAAAAGTTGGTGTGTGACTTTTGGCAAGTCATTCAACTCTCTAAGTCGGCCTTGATTGCTGTCCTGTTAAATAGGGATAACAATACCTACTTGATCAGTCTCCCTGACTTTTCCTATGATGCATTGTGTAGGATGCTGCTTTGGCAACTCTGTGGAACATTATACAAATTACAGTTTTTCCAGGTTTATTCATAAACATAATATTTTGTCATTGGCAAAGAAACACATTTGCATATCAATTATTTAAAACCTTACTACAAGATAACAAAGGTTTTGGACAGGAAATAACGTCCAGTGCTTTACTATTTATATTTAATTACTTACAACTAGCTCTTGTTAGAGCAGGCCTGTTTTTTTGTTTGTTTGTTTGTTTGTTTTGTTTCTGTTTTGTTTTTTAAATAGGAAAGTCTTTCTTATTTACAAAAGGAATTTTGGTTTTTCTGTTTCTAAACTGTGTTAATATAAATCTTGAAATACGGGCAAAGAAAGAAGAAAGTGAAGAACACCCATAATATTCTTCACCCAGAGGTTATCAGTGTTAACATCCTGGTTTATTGAGCCGATCTGATATCTTAGGTCCTGATAACTGCATTGGTGATTTTTATAATCGGTATTATATATAAACTCTGTTTCTATAATATCCACCTGGAGGCTGAAAAATAAAACTTGTAAAGAGATGCTAATCATTTTAGTTAAGATGATTTTTTTCTTTTTTGTTAAGATGATTTTTTGTGGACCACAGAAATTGTTGTTATAAGCTTTCGCTGTTAATACTCCTCCCCCCCCCCAAATAAAAAAGAGAGATAGCAAGAAACAGACCCAGTAACTAAGAGTTATTGTTGTGTACAGAGTAGCTTCCTTTGAGCATTGTCTCCTTTCATGCCACACTCTTTCTTTCTCTGTTTGCCATTTTCTAACACTGCGTAAGTGTGTGTCTGCTCTTTGCTGATGGGTGTGATTAATCTAATATTAGTCCACTGTAGTTAAATAGCCCATTGTCATAAATAGCCTGGAGCCAAGAAAGTGAGATTCTTTGAGGTTCCGTGAAGGCAGGGACCCTCTCTTGAATGCTGCTGCATCCCAGGACTGAGCATCGTGCCCAGCACATAGTAGGCGCCAGTAAATATTTTGTCATTTGTATGAATGAAAGGTTCCACCACTGCCATTAACAGCTATGTGACTTTGGGCCAATCAATTAAATTCTCTGGATGTCTCTAATACCCTTCCAGTTTAGATATTTTATAATTCTAGGCTTCCTCTCCTGAGATTTTGATTCTGACACTGTGTGGTCATATACCTGATGACAAACTTTCACCATTGCTATCTCCTTAAAGATGTGAAAACCTAGCAACTGCCTTCTCTCCATCCTTTTATCAATAGGAGATAATTTTCCAAGTAATTAACTGATTTTCTTAGTTATCTGCCTCTCCTATTGGACATCTTTGTTTGTTGAAGAAGTTGGTTAATGATCTAATTAAAAGAGACAGGGAGCCTGGGGTGGGGCCCTAACAGAAACTAGACTTCTCACGTCGTTGGTTAGCTCATTGGAACCAAGGGCAGTTCCAAATTGTGGGCTCCCTTAAGTATCCTTAGCAGTAAAACCTTCCCACCATGTATACAAGAGTTATGGTTTCTCCATGAGAAACTATTTACCAAATGCATTAAGTTTAAAGACACTGCTTCTTCTTATACTTGGGATGCTACACAGAGCATCTGTGAACTTTATTAGCTTTTAGGATGCAGGGGGAGGTAGTGCTGTGAAGATCTGCCTTGGTTTCATCAGAAGCTCCTGATGACTGCCTTTGCAGTGGGTGGATGTGTATTACTGTTTCACTGGCAACAAAACCCAAGCATGTTGACCAGCTTTCCAATCTGTAGGACTCGAGGACTAGAACCCTTTTCTATGTTCTGTTTCCACTGACTCTCAAGAAATGTTTCTGACCAAACGAAATCAGGGCAACAGAATAAATAGTTGGTGTCCCATCAGTTTCCCCAGGCAGCGTCTGCTCTAAAAGGACTTTTGTCACTTGGGAATTTCTGAGCGCTGTGGTAAAATCCCAAGGGTGCTCTGGTAATCTGCTGGTGACATGTTGGAGTGGACCCACAGGTTAGGCATAAACCATTCACTTTCATACTTGTACTTAGTTTTCTAGATTTATTTTTCTACATCCTTACCCAGTACACATTTGTCAAAGGTTTCATTGAGGAAATGTAAATGTCCTAAGAGATTTTGCAGAGAAATCTTGCTTGTGCCTGCTTTTAAAGCATATAGACTTTAATCCAGCACCCCCTTCTTTTGCCAGAACTTCACTTTTATGTCTATACATGAGCAGGACATAACATGAATTGCCTCATTTCCTTTCATGACTTTGCCATTTCTTTTCTTCCTCGTAACTGAATTGTTGCGTAGGTGTATTTTTTAAACTCTTAAATATAGACTTCTTTATGTTATGCAAAAGAGAATATGTTTCATTTGCCTGCTTGTGTATTTAAAAAGCACCTTTATTGAGATATAATTGACATACAGTAAACAAAAATTTCCAGTTTTGACATGTTTACACCCATGAAACCATCACCACAATCAAGATAATGAATACATCCATCACCCCCAGAAGCTTCCTTGTGCCCCTTGGCAACCCTTTCCTCCCACCCTTTCCTATCTCCCTTCCAGCCTCCTCAGGCAAACCCCGATCTGCTTTCTGTCACTGTACATTAGTTTGCATTTCCTGGAATTTTATGTGAATGGATTCATACAGTACATACTCTTTCTTGCCTGGCTCCTTTCATGCAACAAAATTACTTTAATTCATCCATGTTGTAACATGTAGCAATAGCTCATTCCTTTTAATTGCTGAGTAGTGTTCCATTGTATGAAAATACCACAGTTTGTTTATCCATTCATCTGTTGATACAAATTTGGATCGTTTCCAATTTTTGACTATTAAAACAAAGCTGTTACGACTTGTGGCTACCAAGGGGGAGGGGGCTGAGGGAGGGATGGATTGGGAGTTTGGGATTAGCAGATGCAAACTGTTGTATACAGAATGGATAAAGAACAAGGTCCTACTGTTTAGCACAGGGAACTATATTCAATATCCTGTACTAAACTATAATGGAAAAGAATATGAAAAAGAATATATATAATATATACATAAGTGAATCACTTTGGTGTACAGCAGAAACTAATACAACATTGTAAATCAACTATACTTCAATAAAATAAATTTAAAAAAATAAAGCTGTTACAGGCATTCATGTACAGGCCTTTGTGTGGACGTATGCTTTCTTTTCTCTTGGGTAAATACCTAAGAGTAGAATATCTGGATCTTATAGGTCTAATGATCAATGTCATTGAGCATTACTTCATGTGCTTATTTGCTATCTGTATATCTTCTTTGGTGAAATATCTGTTCACATCTTTTGACTACTTTTTGATTGGATTGTTTTCATATTAGTGAGTTTTGAGATTTTTTTTGGGGTATATTTTAGATAGAAGTCCTTTATCTGATATATACTTTAAAATATCTTCTTTCACTCTGTGGCTTGTCTTCTCATTCTCTCAACAGTGTGTTGCAAAGAGCAGAAGTTATTATTTTTGATGCAATTCAATTTATCAATTTGTACTTTTATGGGTCATGTTTTGGTGTTATATCTAAGAAATCTTTGTCTAACCTAAGGTCACAAGGGATTTATCCTATGTTTCCTTTAGAATTTTAAGTTTTACATTTAGTTCTATGTTCCACCTTGATTTAATTTTTGTCTAGTGTGCAGGGTTTGGGTTGGAGGTTTTTTGTTTGTTTTTGCTTATGGATATCTAATTGTTTCAGTGCCATTTGTTGAAAAGGCTATCTTTTTACCAGTGAGTTGCCCTTGTACCTTCTTTGAAAATCATGTGTTGTCCATATATGTGCCTTTGCACCTATTCCAAATTGTCTTGATTACTGGAGCTTTAAGATAAGTCTCAAAATCAGGTAGTATTCATTCTCCAACTTTATTCTTCTTGCCTACTAGTACTTTTTACTTAGGAGAATTTTGTTCTTAGGTCTGGAGTATTAGGGCAAGAGTACCAATTATAACAAACAATAACTTTCACTTTGTTTACTTATAACTATTCAGAGAGTCAGCAAGAGCATGGGCAATGGAATCAGATCTGGTTCTGAATCCCGGTTCTACCACTAATTAGCTGTGTGACTCTGGTCAAGTTACTTATCATCTCAAAGTTTCAGGCTCCTCCACTGTAAAATAGGGATGATAATATTTACCTCACAGTATTGTTTTAAGGAACAATAAAATAAAAATAAAAATCTCTGTTATAATTTTTGCTTAATATACATTAATTTAGTTAAAAATTAATGCAATAAAATATATAGTATTTAGTTACCCAAGGCATATATAATCAAAATGTCTTTGGCATTCTCATTTATCTTATTTTATCTTTTTTTTTTTTTTTTTTGGCCACACAGCTTGCAGGATCTTAGTTCCCCGACCAGGGATCGAACCTGGGACCCGGCAGTGAGAGCACCGAGTTCTAACCACTGGGCCAATTCCCGCCAGGGAATTCCTATATTTTATTTAAAGTCTTTTAATAAGACTTTAAAATCTCATTTTAAAGTCTTTTGAGTGATTATTGTTTAGTTTCTATAATTAGGTATAGTTTTTTGTTTTTTTTTTTAATTTTAATTTTTATTTATTTATTTATTTATTTATTTATGGCTGTGTTGGGTCTTCACTTCTGCGCGAGGGCTCTCTCCAGTTGCGGCAAGCGGGCCCACTCCTCATCGCGGTGCGCGGGCCTCTCACTATCGCGGCCTCTCTTGTTGCGGAGCACAGGCTCCAGACGCGCAGGCTCAGTAGTTGTGGCTCACGGGCCTAGTTGCTCCGCGGCATGTGGGATCTTCCCAGACCAGGGCTCGAACCCGTGTCCCCTGCATTGGCAGGCAGATTCTCAACCACGGCGCCACCAGGGAAGCCCTAGGTATAGTTTTGAGGTTTGAATTTGAACATTTTTGATATAGCAAAATGTACTAGTGTTTCCCATACATCTGTGTTACATTCAGATGGATGGGTTGAAATACCAACAGAGTGATAGTTGAATGAGGTTGTTCAATGGTGCGGGTGTATAGGGACAGAGATTAACCATCACTTTTGAGGCATAGAAAATTCCAGCCCAGGAAAATCCAGCTCCATGGGGTCACTCATACATGGAAGATGAATGACGATTGTAAATCTGAATTTTTCTCTTATGGTGACTTGGGGTAGACATTGACCCATCTCTGCTGTGTCTAAGGTGAAGGCATAACGAGTTTTCATTGAAAGCTGAATTAAGCAGTATTTTAAAAAACCCTCCACACATCATAAGAAAAAGACTAATAACTGAATTTGGAAATGGATAAAGGATATGTACAGGCAGTTTGCAGTTGAAGAAGCCAGAACTTTTAGTAAATATATGAAAAGAATCTTAACCTCACTTGTATTTAGTGAAATATAAATCAAAGCCACAATGAAATACCATGCTAGGTATATCATATTGGCAAAGAGTAATAAGGTTGATAACAACAAGTATTGGCAAGGAACTAATTAATATTTGACTGGTGGGAGTATAAATTGGTGAACCATTTTTTGAAAGCTATTTGGCAATACCTAATAAAGTTGAACATGAATATTCCCTAAGATCCAGCCCCTTCATTTCTTGGTATCTGCTCTAGGGAAATTCTCATACATATTCCCAGAGAGACATGTACAGAATGTACATTGCAACATCGTTTGTGGTAGTGAAGAACTGAAAACTGCCTAACCTAACGTGTCTCTGTTTCTGTGTCTCTGTCTCTCTCTCTCTCACACACACACACACACACACACACACACACACACACACACAAGTTATTTTCAAGACCATTTGCAAGTCACAATACTCACGACATTTTACCCCTAAAGCTATTTTTTAAAAACAGAGTTCTGAAGCAGATGTAAAAAATATTAACATGTTTGACATGTTTGATTTTGCTGGTGGGAACATATAGATCTGGTATTTTCTGTACTCCTCTGTATTTGTGAGATGTTAAAAAGAAATATGATTTTTGTTTCCCTCCTTTGCTTTCTTTTCTTCTTCACAAATTTCTTTTAATTCCCCACCTTCAGACTAAACATCTTTCCCGTTCTGCATATTGTTTGATTTGAATCTTTAATGTGTCTTTGGCTCTTTTCCTCATATGATTTGAAGAATCTCCAAGGTACATATTTTGTGTCCAGAGTTCTTTAGATATCTGCTTGTTCCTAGTGATCTCCGTTCAATATCACATAAGCTGGTTGGGCCTAAGTTGTTAGTAATTTCTTCGCTTCTTTGATATTAGTGGGAGTTTGAGTTGACGATTGGAACTTAACTTTTGTATTTCATGACAGGAAAGGTTTGCAGAGCTTGTTTTTTAATATTGCTCCATCTGCCCGTCTTGGTATATAAGATATTTCTATGTAGGGAGGGATGTTTGTTTTAGTGTATGACAGATACTTACAATGAAGATTAGATCATGCACTTCTAGCTGAGAATTTCCGAAGCATGTAATAAACAGTTCTTAATCTTCAAAAGAGAGGCTTGGGGTGCCCCCTCAGTCGGCCTGCCTACACAGTATTTTCAGCTGCCAGAACGGACTCTCTGCCCATGTCAAGCTCACTTTACATGGACATACTTCTAGTTCCCTATTTTCTTTCATCTGCTTCTTTGGTAAACAGACGACAGAAACTTCCTCTGCCTGATCTTTCTATGACATACTGCAAATTTAGCTCAGACGCCAGCTGGCTCTGTGTCTTTGGCTATTCATAGAAAGGGAGGGCTTACCTTCCTTCCTTCTGAAGAAACCTGATTTTTTTCCATGGGTCCGAATCTGTTTGCCAAGGGCTATTTGGAATGGGATCTCCTGGGGAATGGAAAAAGACCTCTCTTTTTGTGGTACTTGAACAGTCTTTTTAAAAACTACATTGATGAGTTATTACTAATCTGTGCTTGCTTTTGAATTGTTTTTTCCTCTTATATTCCTGGGTGTTGTAAAGACCTACACAACCATTCATGAGCTGTTGGTCATCACAGAGAATCCACTTGGGTAACAGATAGAAGTGAATGCAAATGGTGCAGAACATGTAGCTCGGCCACTCTCCCCAAAGGCTACTCTGGTCCTGGATTCTAATTTTGATCCAGAAACTACCCCTAAGGCAGCCTATAAGATACAGGCTGGGCTCTGTGACTGACCTGGAAGTCTGACCCAGGGCTTCCAAAGTTCCCATTTAAGCTGGAGCCAATGGGGCCTTTCGAGAGTCCTGGGCAAAATTTGTTTACTTCCCAGTTCAGGAGAGATTTTTTTCTTGTCGGTTTAGACTCCCTGCCCAGGCTTGGTCAGAATTGGATGGTTTGGGGGCAATATTTACTACAACATTTGTCTCAGTTTATTTTCACAAATCTTTTAACATCACGAATATCACTAATTACCATGTCCCTGCTTTTGTTTCTGTTTTGATGTCCTAAATTTGGAAACTGGTAACTGGACTGTGTCTTTAGGGTGAGGACTGGATATTTTAAATTTTCTATTCCTAACATCCACCACAATGTCCGGGAGATAATACCTTCTCAATAAATGTCTGTGCCTAGAAAATATGGCTGAGTAAATGGTTGTAAAACATATCCCAAAGTCACTGTACTTATTTTATCCTTCTCCAATTTTTTTTTTTTGACTCTTGTTTTCATCTCTCTTAGACCAAAGTCTTACATGGTTTCTAGCATCATTTGTACTGCTTCCTGTAACTCTTCCTTCATACCTCTTCCCCCAAATTTTGTTCAGTTAAAAAAAAAATAAGGTCTTGTTTTCTCCCTTGGGCTTTGTCCTTCATGTTTAAATGATTTTAAACATTACTTGTATCTCTGTCTGCTGCTTCTATAATATTATCTCAAGCTCTTGCTGGTTGTTATGCCTGCTGACTCTGGCTTGTGGGGAATTAATTGTTTCTACGTGGGTCTGTGGTTTAGGCTGGTGAGCTCATCTTCAGCAGAGGTTTAGTATGTGGGAATCCTGGATTGCTTGGATTGAGGGCACATCTCTCCAGATAGATTTTGTTTCTTCTTCTTGGCACCCTAGGGGTATCCTTGGCTTAGAACCAATTTTTATGCCGATTTTTTAGCTTGAAAGTTTCTAGACTGCAAAGGTATTGTGAATTCAAAACCCCAAACCACACGAGGGCAGACTCTGGAGACGTGGATGTTCAGTGGAGACACTTTTGTTCTTCCACCAAGAATCTAGGCCAAGGCATCGCTTTGCCATCTGCCCATGGAGTGTCTGGCTTTTTCTCGAGCCCACCATTGCACTTCAAGGATCTTTCTTCAAGACCACTTCATGGGTCTTCCAGTTCCAGTTCTCTACCTCACCTCCCATCCCTGAGCAAGTGTTCAGTCCCAGGCTCCTGGGGTATGACTTCTCCCTGCAAGGTAATAAGCTCATGTGCTTCCAGCTTTGGTTCTCACTTTACTGTTCATTTCTGGCCCCAGACTACTACTTTAACTTACTGTAAGCTCATTTAAATGAATGTTTACTATATGTTTGTCACATTTTCCCCAGAATCTCTTAGGATTATAATGGAAAGTTTTTTAGACTATCAAGGCAACTTCTAAAATGATGTTCTTGTTTCCATTTTTATAAAGAAAAATGTTTTAGGTTGGTAACCAAGACACCTAATTCTTTGGCATCAGTTTGCTGTGTCGGGCAAGTCATATAATCTAGGGGTCAGATTCCCTATCTTTTAAATAGTGGTAACAAGACTTAACAACACAGTTCTGAAAGGTGTGTCTCCTCTGATAGGGATGTTATGAGATTTAAGTAATAGAATAGATGAAAAGACATTTTGAAAAAAAATTAAAAGCCCTGCATAAGTACCAGATAGGTTTTTTTTTTAACATCTTTATTGGAGTATAATTGCTTTACAGTGGTGTGTTAGTTTCTGCTTTATAACAAAGTGAATCAGTTATA
The DNA here is from genome assembly GCF_009873245.2 of Balaenoptera musculus. NCBI lineage: Eukaryota > Metazoa > Chordata > Mammalia > Artiodactyla > Balaenopteridae > Balaenoptera > Balaenoptera musculus. Next base: position 75,114,117 of record NC_045791.1, on the reverse strand, counting down.
CATATACATATGTCCCCATATCTCTTCCCTCTTGCGTCTCCCTCCCTCCCACCCTCCCTATCCCACCCCTCTAGGTGGTCACAAAGCACCGAGCTGATCTCCCTGTGCTATGCGGCTGCTTCCCACTAGCTATCTATTTTACATTTGGTAGTGTATATGTGTCCATGCCACTCTCTCACTTCTTCCCAGCTTACCCTTCCCCCTCCCCATGTCCTCAAGTCCATTCTCTACGTCTGCACCAGATAGGTTTTGTTTCTTCTTTTAGATGCCATAGGGGTATCATTGGCCTAGGACCTATTTTTACTAGTATTATTACTAGTATTCTCTTTTCCCCAGAGCCTTCCCCCTCCTTCTTCTACCATTGCATCTCCTACTCCATTTGTCTAGCTTATGGCAAGTAGAGTGGCCCTGTACTTAGGCAGAGGATGAACTGCAGTTGGTGAGACCTGGCTGGTTTCACCTCATTGGGTATGGTGATAAATGTGGCTCCGTTATTCACACCTCAACTCATGATCCTGTACATCACTCAGGTTCCTTGCTAGAGAGCAGGTGTTGGTCAGTAGTAGTAATGCATTGTTATTTTGGGTAAGGTCTTAATAGCACATGAAATTATTTATGTGATTCTGCTGCTTCAGCGAACCAAACAACTACTGCCTGAACACAGATCTTCTCTGCAGTTACCTGTCTATGGCTTGTCACTGAAGGAGAGTGTCAATTGGCATAGATGTTCAGGAAGCTACAGGAAGCCTTTAAATGCATATTAACAGGAACACTGGGATTTACAGTCAAGGAGTTTTTACAATATGATCTCATGTAACACACCCATTTTATAATATAAAAACTTCAGTTTGAACAAGTCGTGTCATAAAAGGGGCCGCAGAATGAGCAAAGCCAGTTATATAATGATGGACCAACCAGATTTGGATATTGGTGTTTTCTTGGCTTTTATTTGAGGCCAAGTTCTCAAACAGAGCATTGAATTTGCTTCAAGTCAAATTAAAGTTATAATTTGCGTTGGGTTAGTCCTTGTTTAAATCACTTAGGTGAGGCTTAATTTGTTGAACAAAACTCTGGAACCAGTTCAATTCACGAAAGAACATATAATTATATAACTTTTATCCTAAGACCCAAGAGGTACTTTTCAGTTGATATAATGAGGATTCAAAGGGAATATGAAACTAAAAAGGAAAGTGCTTGTAGAAATATCAATAGAAGAAATAGAAATAGAAGACATTTGTCAAAGTCTGGTCTCAGTTATTTGTATAGTTCATTGCACAGATTAATACACTTGATTCTCAAATAAGCAAACATGTTTTTAAATATTGAAACTTTATTTTCACAGAAAGGATGATATAGCAATAAGAGGGTTAACCATGGTTGTATATCTTACTGAATTTTCCAAGGCATACCATTATTTAATGGGGAATAGTTAACATGACTGCCCTATTTCCTCTTATCTGTAGTGATTGCCTGCAGCATACATAGACAACATAAATTCCCAGCTAACTCAAACCCCCTCTTTTGATCCACTGAAAAGTTAGTTAATCCATTCATAAAACCTATTTACCAGACCTCCTAACAAATAGACTGGTCTGAAGATCAGTTCTTGTCATGTTCCCTGCCTGCCATCTGTTTTAGATATTAGTGAGTCATGAAATGCCTAAAAGCTATGGTCTGAAAGAGACTGAGAACAGAGGGCCTGAACTGTCCGCAAACAGAATAACAGAATCCTTAGGCTACAAGGACTGTTAGGTATATTGTCTAATCAAGTGATGATAGGAATGATGATTAAAATCAGTAGTGAATCCACAAATCTCGAAACTAAAATGCATGCTAGTTTCAGGAGAAACCTCTAAGATAGCATATAGGCTTTGGTTACTGTTGTTATGGGACAGTTGATGGAAGTTTGTGGAAGAGACCACACACATAGACTAGTTTAGTTTGGTCAGTTTATGCTGAGCACCTACTGTGCTGCTACTATGGGGAGAGAGGGGAGTAAGACCTATTCTTTACTCTATGAGAGTTCTCGGTTTTGGAGGGAAGATGTAACCAAACCAAACTTGAGTGTGCTCGCCTATGTGCAGTAAAGACAATCTACTGATACTGGGCTGTAGTGAAGGAAGGTGCAGTGTTTATCGCAAGGCCAAGCAAGGGGTACTTGCCTTAGCAAGGGGTGGCTATTGCTCAAAATGCCTGCACTCCTCAATGGCTTTCGGGGAAAGGTTTTTAAAGTCAGGGTGAGGGAGACGGTTTGGGGATGTGTGACCAGCTTGTGGACATTCTTCTGACTGGTTGGTGGTGAGGTAATCGGGAGTCAACATCATCAACCTTCTGGTTCCAACTTATCTGGGGTCTACGTGCTTGTGGTCAGCATGCAGTTAACTTCTTCCTCTTGGTGGAGGTTTCAGTATCTGCAAAACAACTCAAGGATGTGGCTCAGGATATTCTCTGTAGCCCTTGAGGAGGAACTAAAGGTCCTAGACTTTGTTTAATGGCTAAACTATTATTATTTTCTCTTACTTTTCTTTGTTTCTTTCTTTCTCACTTCTTTGATTAAATTTATTCCCTGGAACTCGGGGAAGGCCTAGGAGGCCAAAGTTTTTCTACAAACAAGAGGCAGGTAGAGGACAGGGACGCGGGTCCTGTCCCGGGAAGGCCCCATAGGGTCCTGCTGGGTTACAGTATCACACAACTATCTATGCTGTGACAATAAAGGCTACTATGGAGCACTTGCTGGGCATGGGCCCAGCCTCATGCCTGCCTAGGACTTATTTACTTACATTATCTTGAATGTTCTTATCAGTTCTCTAGGGAGATATTATCATCTCCAGTTTACAGATGGGAAAGCAGTATTTTTTCCCCTGCCTGTTAACATGCTGCCTCTCAGCACAATATGTTAAATGCCTTGCCGAAGACTGAGACTGGAATCTGACAGGTGAAGGTCTAATCTTGACTCTGCTATATACCTGTGGGGTCTTGAGGACATTTCTTAATTTATTTGAGCCATAGTTTCTCATCTATGAAACAGAGTAATATCTACCTCACCTCTCAGCTTCAAGGTCAACATCCTCTGAAAGGCCTTACTCAGCCACTCTAAGGAATCTTTTTCCCATCTCCCCAGTCACTTGATCTCATTATCCTGTTTTTATTTTGTTATGGCCTTTACCACCATCTGAAAGGATCTCATGTGTCATTGGCTTACATAGCTACTGTTGGCCTCCCCACGGGATTATGAGTTTCATGAAGCCAGGGACTGGGCCTGTCATGGTCACCCTCCCTGTCCCCAGAATCTGGCTTCTGGCACATAGTAGGCATTCAATAAGTACTACATGAATGGGCAGTGGTCTAGGCAACAGTTAATGGAAAATGTCCTTGTGAACAATTCCACTAGGTTCTCTTAGAAAGAAAATAAATCATTGAAAGCTTTGAACTATGCTGTTAAGGTAGGTAGAAAGATTTGAATTTTTTTTTTTAACCATACTGAAGGTTTAAAAGTAAATTGAATTTCATCATCCAGTGCATGATGGTCCATCCTTGACCTGAACTGGGCTTCAATAAAAGGAGCAGGGAGGCAAATACGACACACAGACACAGAAATCGGGATCTTTCGTACACGTGACTGTGGGAGATGCTGAGAGAAATGTGTAACCAGAACTGACCTGAGTAGGTGTTTGGCCTTCACTCTCTGTCACAAGCATTAATCTCAGAGTGAGTGACATGTCCTACTATAACTACAAAAGATACCTCCGGCTGCCACTGACTTGTTTATCTTTGCCATTGTTTCAGGATTCTGAGAAGCGAACCCCGCTTCATGTGGCTGCGTTTCTGGGAGATGCAGAGATCATTGAACTCCTGATTCTGTCAGGTAAATATCAGCTGTACTTAAAAGTCAACTGCAGATAAAAATTTAAATGACCAGTTTACTGGATTGACTACTACAATGAACCCAAACAAAATTTCTTTACTGTGCTCGTGGAAGTTTATTTGATCATGGAGTTTATCAGTAGACAAGGGACAATGCAAGACCTTCTTCTTATTGAAAAATGACTTCTCTAGTGAAACTTTTATATTGCCTTGAAAGTCTGATTCCTGACTGTCTAACCAGGCCCAGTATTGTAAATGAATTCAGTACATTTGGATATCTTTTAATTTTTTTCATTGTAAAAATACAAAGAACAAACAAGAAAGCTGTTTTCTTAAGGTCTGCATGAACACACGTAAATGTTTATGTGTATTTACATATATTTAAATTGCATTACAAAACAATACTATGTTTTGCTTATGGATACATGACTGTAACGATATAATCAAAGAATAAAAATATGGCAGGAAAGGAAACATATCCATTTCTGGATAGTGGTTACCTCTGAGGAGGCCAACTGAGTGAGAGATGTCTTCAGGGGAGGGTATGAAAGAGACTATAACTCTGTAAAATATTTTATTTTTTAAAAATTGGGGTAAATATGGCCAACACATGTTAAATCAGATTTGTGTGTGTACTGGTCTTTGTGATATTATTCTCTTTATTTTTCGATGTATTTTAAATATTTCATCAGATTTTTTAAATGTCAGTGTTTTCATTTTTGGAAACCTGTATGCTTGGTACATCTCACCAAACAGGTTTCCAAAACCAGTATGTGCTTTCTCCCTTGAGTATTTGCTAGACAAATCCCCAGAATGAATCTGAGCACGTGCACGTGTCTCCGTGTGGATTGTATGCAGGCCAGCTGGCTTTCTTCCTCCTTCTTTTGGTTTGGGGAGATTCAAATCTGGAGGCAATGCCTCTGCCCACAGACTATGCAAAAGGCCTATAATAAGGTTTTATCTTTGTTTGCAGTAGTAAAGGGAAACTGTAGAATTCCAAAGTCAGCTATGCAAAGGTAGGAACTGACATGGTATTCGAGCAGATGGAGAGAACATTATGAAAAAGAAGCAAGCATTGTGCTGTGATACACAAAGAAGACTCACATTGCCCTTATTTTTGTTGTGTTTGTGTCCTTGAGGTGGGTTTTCCCAGGAAACAAGTATTTTGTGCCTTACAATGCTTGTGCCCCGTGCTCCTGACAATCTCGTGGAACTTAAGTTCGACTCCATGTAGTATTTCTGGTGCTCTTGAGAACAGGCCTTCATTCTGATAATTCTAAAGATGTTTCAGGGCTGTGTTCCAAACAAAACATGTACTGTTTGATGCCGGCACAGTCTGTGGCTAACAGACAGCGCACACCTGGCTGGTCGCCCCAACAGTAGAAATTTGGCCCATGGAAAATTATAGGCAGAATTGGTGGGGGTGAAAAATAAAGAGTTTTGTGGTATGACACCTAATGGTCCCGACCCGCTGTACTCACCATCCAAATGTTGTATTAAGAGACAGCTCTGGGTCTCAGAGGAATGTTTGGTTCATGAAGGTACAAATTCAAAACCTTGTTTTAGATCCCCAGCTTTGGTTTTTTGGTTTTTGGTTTGTTTTTCCACATTCGAAGGGGAAGGTTTTAATTCTTCAGCATGAAGGACCCATCTATTTTTTTTCGGGCATCTGGGGTCTGGTGATCAAGAAACTTGGTTTCACCTCCCCTTTACGTGGGCATGGAGTACACCAGCCTCTTTTAAACGGGGCTTATTCAGTAGAGCCAGGAGAAACTGATCTGTATATCTTGATCTGTACACCTGTTCTCTTAGCCCAGTCACCTAGGAAGAATCACTGGCTATTAATGTCTCTAGTATAATTTTGGGTAGCACATGCTATGGAATTTTTCCTTCTTCCCTCATCAAATTAGGAAGATTAAGGGCATGGGAGAGTATTGGGAAAGTTCTTTAGAAATTTTATTCAGCTGTGGAGACTTAGGCGAATTCTTGGAATTCTCATGGTTTTAATTTCCCCGAAAGGTCCTTTATTCAATTTGTATATATTCCTAAAGAAATATCATTGCAAGAGCAATGATTTCATCTCTGAGCTTACATCTGGCAGCTGACCCTTTAGGGAATCCAACCAAACTGTTTTCCAATTTAATAATGAATGAGGTGCTAACAATTCCCACGGTGGACAAATCACTTGGCTTTGCCAGAATTGCCCATTACAGCTGTGTTCTCCATTGTTGTATTAACTTACAGAGCATAGTGTAACCCAAGCCCGTTAAATTCCTACTGACATTATCTCCTGTTAGCCAGGCAGATGGAACCCTGAATGCCTCTGAACAGACAGCGAGGAATTCAGGCCTTGCAGATTTCCTCTTCTAACTGCCGGTCCACATTCTGGCTTTATTTTCCCCACCTGCTTCTAGCTTCTGTTTTGGAACTGGCTGAGTCAGGATTAAGGCAAATACAAGGGTCAAGAGCTTGCTAAATCGTTTGCCTGGAGATGGATGAATGAGATCAGTGTGAACCAATCAGTGGCCAAGAGTTAAGAGCCTAGGCTTGAGATACAGGAAACAGAGCACACAGAGAAACAGCCACAGTAACGAGACCCTGTAGAGAAACTCTGGAGACACACAAGGGTTAGAGAGTTCTGGGCTGAAGGAAGAAAACCAGAAGTACCCACCCTCTAACATGGGAGTGTTTGTGAGTTGTAACTACTAATTAAAAATAGTAAATTTATTAGAACATAGGCCACCAAACAAGTGGTATTCCTGTAAAATTATTTCCTGTGATTGTTCAAAATGTGATTACTACTCCCAATGCAAATTGCCTCCAGAGCTGGTAGCAGGTCATTCTTTTGATTATCTCATGCATAACAAATATTCATCCTTTGAGGTTGGATTTGATTTTTTTTTGGTCTAGAGAAATAGGGGTGATTAAATGAGTCAATGCTGATTTTGGCCTCCAATGTAGTGCGATTATAAAGTAATGGGCCATTTGCTGATGGGTATATAAACTGGCTCCAAAGGCAGCTCCAAGGGAAGTTTTTAAAATGCTTTGGACAACTGCTACATACATGGAATTATAATACACTCTTCCAAGGTCATTGCTTTGAAGGACAGTGCTCCTGGGCTGTAATAAGATTTGGTCTGTTTGTTAAAAAAAAAAAAAAAAAAAAAAATCAAAAGCAAGCTGATCTCACTGTATTATAATCATACTTCATATGATCTTTCTTTCATATTTCTTTTTCTTTTAAATTAATTTATTTATTTATCTATGTTTTTGGCTGTGTTGGGTCTTTGTTGCTGCACGTGGGCTTTCTCTAGTTGTGGTGAGCGCGGCTACTCTTCTTTGTGGTGCGTGGGCTTCTCATTGTGGTGGCTTCTCTTTGTTGCAGAGCACGGGCTCTAGGTCCGTGGTCTTCGGTAGCTGTGGCATGTGAGCTCAGTAGTTGAGGCGCACAGGCTTAGTTGCTCCGCGGCATGTGGGATCTTCCCGGACCAGGGCTCGAACCCGTGTCCCCTGCATTGGCAGGTGGATTCTTAACCACTGCGCCACCAGGGAAGTCCCCATATTTATTTCTATAATTAAAAGCCAAACATTGGCTAAGCCCGCCTTAAGAATCAGTTGTTCTCTCTGGCCTGTAAGAGTTTTAGTCATTTGGTTTACCTTTTTTCTTTATTCTTCTTCCTAGAAGACAGGGCTAAGAGAACAGAAATACTGCCTCTGGAAAAGATGCTCAGAGTTGTTTTTACTCCTAATATCTATGATAATAAAATCAATGTTAATAGGGATAAGATTTAAAAAAAAAGGTACTTAATTTGTAATTAGAGTTTAACTTTTAGTTGGGTCTTTGTTTCTGCAGAATCAGTATAGCCTAGTGCTTTAAAAAAAAAAATGATAAGCTTTAAAATGTCCTTGGGGAAAAAGCATTTGCCTTTAAATCATGAGACATGCAGACTCTGTGTCCTTCAGTGCACAATGGTGCCTGACAGGCAGGTAAATAACATGAAGCTTCCTTTAGAAAAATCAGTTATAAATATTCAACTCAAAACCATCTGATGTCTCCCTCTGACATGTAAACAAGACTCTCAGACAGACGGAGGAAGAGGATGAGGAAGCCGGTCTCACGGAATGACACTGATGAAATACTGCGTCCCGATTCAGATAACTCTGCTTTTGTCGTAATAATTTTGTTGTTCTGGGAGAGGAGGTTTACTCGGCAGCTGCCTCTTCAACCTTTTGGAGGAGGATTAGTAGAGGAATGGAGGACTTAAATAGTGACTGAAAGAATCTACTTCCTAGATTTCTAATTATCTTTCATTTCCTCAAGTAACCCCAAAGCTGCATGAACACAGTGCTGATGTTTGTTACACACGGGGCGTGTGTTGCTATGCTGCGCAGCAAGCTCAGGGTCAAGGTGGCGGGATGAATCGGGAGATTGGGATTGACATATATACACTAATATGTATAAAATAGATAACTAATAAGAACCTGCTGTATAAAAAATAAATAAAATAAAATTAAAAAAATAATAACAAGACAATATAAATGTATGCATATAAATTATAAGAAAAACATAGAAAAATAGGAGAAATAGGCAAAGAATATAAATAAATGGTTCTCAGAGAATGAATTATAAATGACCAGTAAACAAACATATTAGAAGATGCCCAGGGCTTCCCTGGTGGCGCAGTGGTTGAGAATCTGCCTGCCAATGCAGGGGACACGGGTTCGAGCCCTGGTCTGGGAAGTTCCCACATGCCGCGGAGCAACTGGGCCCGTGAGCCACAACTACTGACCCTGCGCGTCTGGAGCCTGTGCTCCGCAACAAGAGAGGCCGCCGTAGTGAGAGGCCTGCGCACCGCGATGAAGAGTGGCCCTCGCTTGCCACAACTAGAGAAAGCCCTCGCACAGAAACGAAGACCCAACACAGCCAAAAAAATTAAAAAATAAAAAAAAAATAAATAAATAAATAAAAGAGAAGAGCTCAGCTATTCCACAGTTTTTTTTTTTTTTTTTTTTTTTTTTTAAAGGCCCGAACTCCCTGATGGCTTTCAGGGAAGGGCTTTTAATTTTTATTTATTTATGGCTGTGTTGGGTCTTCGTTTCTGTGCAAGGGCTTTCTCCAGTTGTGGCAAGCGGGGGCCACTCTTCATCGCGGTGCACAGGCCTCTCACCATCGCGGCCTCTCCCGTTGCGGAGCACAGGCTCCAGACGCGCAGGCTCAGCAATTGTGGCTCACAGGCCCAGTTGCTCCGCGGCATGTGGGATCTTCCCAGACCAGGGCTCGAACCCGTGTCCCCTGCATTGGCAGGCAGACTCTCAACCACTGCGCCACCAGGGAAGCCCCTATTCCACAGTTTAAAAAAAAAAAAAAAAAGAAGATGCCCAACCTCACTGTTAAACAGGAAACCAAAAATGTGAGACCATTTTTCTCCAATCAGATTTGCACTATTTTATTTTATTTCTTTATTTTTGGCTGCATTGGGTCTTCATTGCTGGGTGCGGGCTTTCTCTAGTTGCGGTGAGTGGGGGCTACTCTTCGTTGCGGTGCGTGGGCTTCGCGGTGCGTGGGCTTCTCATTGCGGTGGCTTCTCTTGTTGCAGAGCACGGGCTCTAGGTGCGCGGGCTTCAGTAGTTGTGGCACGTGGGCTCAGTAGTTGCAGCACTCAGGCTCTAGAGCGTAGGCTCAGTAGTTGTGATACACGGGCTTAGTTGCTCTGCGGCATGTGGGATCCTCCTGGACCAGGGCTCGAACCCATGTCCCCTGCACTGGCAGGCAGATTCTTAACCACTGCGTCACCAGGGAAGTCCTGCAGTATTTTAAATAACTGATAATATCAAGTGTTGATGAGAATGTGGGGAAATTAAGCAATCATACACTGTGAGTGTGTACATTGATACACTTTGGAGGGTTCAGACTATGAAAACCAAAAGTGTGCTTGACTGTTGACACAGAAAGTCCGATTCTAATTATCTATCCTAGACAAATACTTGCACATTTGCGTAAGGAGTCATTTTCTGGATGTTCATAGCAGCATTGTTTGACTAGTGAAATACTGGAAACAATTGAAATACCCATCAATAGAGAGAATGTCTAAAAAAAATGTGTATTTATATGTTGGAATACATGTGGCAAATAAAGAGAATGGACTCATTCTCTAAGTTTCAACATAAACAGATATGAAAAATATATTATTGAATGAAACAAGGAAATTCAGTGTTATTACACTATGACACATTAATGTAAAATCATACTTATGAAATAGTGCTATAAATTTTTTAAAATTGTGTAATATTTTAAAAAACAAGAAGACTATTGTATTGGCCACTCAGCTTAATTCTCTGATTTTCTATGGGTACACATATTTGTATATGAAGACATAAAAGAAACCAGAAGCTCACCAACCAAACTCAGAGTAGTAGTTTTCTTCAGGGAGTGAAGAGAGTCCAGCATTGGGGATGATTCTCAAGGGGATTTTACCTAAATCTTTAACAATCTATCTTTTAAAAGAAGAATGCATTCATGTATTACTCATATGATCAAAACATGAAGTAAAATAAGTCTGCTGCTATTCATGGTGATAGGCACATTTTCATAGCTCTGGTTCAAGCCAGTTCAGTTGAGGAGACATTGCTGGATCTCTCTTTTAACCAGAAAGCATCCTTCATGTGGCAACTGTTAACTAAGGTCTCAGCTGGACTCAGAACTGTGCCAGTGGTAGATACACCCAGTCTCTATCCCTTAGTTCCCTGACTCTACTTCGATAACAGTTAGCAAGCAAGTATACAGTGTTTACCATGTGCCAGGAAGTGATCTCAGGGCTTTTGTGGTACATCCTTCTAGAATGTTTTAATGTTTTTACAAAAATGGGTTCATTCATTCATAATGTTTTAGTACTTGCTTTTTGCGCACAACCATAGTTTGTGAACATCTCTCCACATTATTAAGCATTCTTACAAAGCATCGCAGCTACATCATGTGGCTGTATTGTAATTTATTTAACCAACTCTTTGTCTAATGCCAAAGTTGTTTCCAGTATTTTACTTTTATGACTAACCTTTCTTAAATCATCCTTAAAGATTAGTCTTAACATTTACCCAGTTATTTCCTTAAGATAAAGCATTCTAATGCACACATACAAAGACAAAAATAGGTTGTGTATATGAGAGAGAGAGGGAGGAGAGAGGAGGAGGGGACAGAGGGAGGGAGGAGAAAGAGAGGAGGATGGAAGGTAAGATTTTGGGGTTTTTTTGTTTAACATCTTTATTGGAGTATAACTGCTTTACAGTGTTGTGTTAGTTTCTGCTGTATAACAAAGTGAATCAGCTATATGCATACGTATATCCCCATATCCCCTCCCTCTTGCGTCTCCCTCCCACCCTCCCTATCCCACCCCTCCAGGTGGTCGCAAAGCACCGAGCTGATCTCCCTGTGCCATGCAGCTGGGAAGGTAAGATTTGAACTTGCAGTGGCAAAAGCAGGTAGACACAGGTCAGGCATGCACTACACACATGTCCTCTGCCCTCGTCAGTATGCTGGTGGTTTGGCTGGTGAGGGAGCTACTGGGATGAGATGCTTACATTCAAAATGTGGTGATAAAATGGCATGTGGAAAGACAGCAAAAGATTCGCTAAGATTCTAGAGCCCTCCCACCTTTGGGTAGGCATAAACTTTTTTTTTTTTTTAATTTTTTTTTTTATACAGCAGGTTCTTATTAGATATCTATTTTATACATATTAGTGTATACATGTCAATCCCAGTCTCCCAATTCATCCCATCACCACCACCCCCCGCCCCCGTTTTCCCCCCTTGGTGTCCATACATTTGTTCTCTACATCTGTGTCTCAGTTTTTGCCCTGCAAACCAGTTAATCTGTACCATTTTTCTAGATTCCACATATATGCGTTAATATATGATATTTGTTTTTCTCTTTCTGAGTTACTTCACTCTGTATGACAGTCTCTAGGTCCATCTACGTCTCTACAAATGACCCAATTTTGTGCCTTTTTATGGCTGAATAATATTCATTATTGTATATATGTACCACATCTTCTTTATCCATTCATCTGTGGATGGGCATTTAGATTGCTTCCATGTCCTGGCTATTGTAAATAGTGCTGCAATGAACATTGGGGTGCATGTGTCTTTTTGAATTATGGTTTTCTCTGGGTGTATGCCCAGTAGTGGGATTGCTGAGTCATATGGTAATTCTATTTTTAGTTTTTTAAGGAACCTCCATACTATTCTCCATAGTGGTTGTATCAATTTATATTCCCACCAACAGTGCAAGAGGGTTCTCTTTTCTCCACACACTCTCCAGCATTTGTTGTTTGTAGATTTTCTGATGATGCCCATGCTAACTGGTGTGAGGTGATACCTCATTGTAGTTTTGACTTGCATTTCTCTAATAATTAGTGATGTTGAGCAGCTTTTCATGTGCTTCTTGGCCATCTGTATGTCTTCTGTGGAGAAATTCCTATTTAGGTCTTCTGCCCATTTTTGGACTGGGTTGTTTGTTTCTTTAGTATTGAGCTGCATGAGCTGTTCATATATTTTGGAGATTAATCCTTTTTCCATTGATTCGTTTGCAAATATTTTCTCCCATTCTGAGGGTTCTCTTTTGGTCTTGTTTATAGTTTCCTTTGCTGTGTAAAAGCTTTGAAGTTTCATTAGGTCCCATTTGTTTATTTTTGTTTTTATTTCCATTACTCTAGGAGGTGGATCAAAAAAGATCTTGCTGTGATTTATGTCAAAGAGTGTTCTTCCTATGTTTTCCTCTAAAAGTTTTATAGTGTCTGGTCTTAGATTTAGGTCTCGAATCGATTTTGAGTTTATTTTTGTGTATGGTGTTAGGGAGTGTTCTAATTTCATTCTTTTACATGTAGCTGTCCAGTTTTCCCAGCACCACTTACTGACGAGACTGTCTTTTCTCCACTGTATATCCTTGCCTCCTTTGTCATAGATTAGTTGACCATAGATATGTGGGTTTATCTCTGGGCTTTCTATCCTGTTCCATTGATCTATATTTCTGTTTTTGTGCCAGTGCCATATTGTCTTGATTACTGTAGCTTTGTAGTATAGTCTAAATCAGGGAGTCTGATTCCTCCAGATCTGTTTTGTTCCCTCAAGATTGCTTTGGCTAGGGCTTCCCTGGTGGCGCAGTGGTTGAGAATCTGCCTGCCAATGCAGGGGACACGGGTTCGAGCCCTGGTCCGGGAAGATCCCACATGCCGCGGAACAACTGGGCCCATGAGCCACAATTACTGAGCCTGCACATCTGGAGCTTGCGCTCTGCAACAAGAGAGGCCGCGATAGTGAGAGGCCCATGCACCGCAATGAAGAGTGGCCCCCGCTTTGCCACAACTAGAGAAAGCCCTCGCACAGAAACGAAGACCCAACGCAGCCATAAATAAATACATAAATAAATTAAAAAAAAAAAAAAGACTGCTTTGGCTATTTGGGGTCTTTTGTGTCTCCATACAAATTTTAAGATTTTTTGTTCTAGTTCTGTAAAAAATGCCATTGGTAATTTGATAAGGATTGCATTGAATCTGTAGATTGCTTTGGGTAGTATAGTCATTTTTACAGTATTGAGTGTTCCAATCCAAGAACATGGTATATCTCTCCATCTGTTTGTGTCATCTTTGATTTCTTTCACCAGTGTCTTATAGTTTTCTGAGTACAGGTCTTTTACCTCCTTAGGTAGGTTTATTCCTAGATATTTTATTCTTTTTGTTGGAATGGTGTATGGGATTGTTTCCTTAATTTCTCTTTCTGATCTCTCGTTGTTAGTGTATAGGAATGCAAGAGATTTCTGTGCATTAACTTTGTATCCTGCAACTTTACCAAATTCATTGATTAGCTCTAGTAGTTTTCTAGCGGCATCTTTAGGATTATCTATGTATAGTATCATGTCATCTGCAAACAGTGACAGTTTTACTTCTTCTTTTCCAATTTGTATTCCTTTTATTTCTTTTTCTTCTCTGATTGCCGTGGCTAGGACTTCCAAAACTATGTTGAATAATAGTGGTGAGAGTGGACATCCTTGTCTCGTTCCTGATCTTAGAGGAAATGCTTTCACTTTTTCACCGTTGAGAATAATGTTTGCTGTGGGTTTGTCGTATATGGCCTTTATTATGTTGAGGTAGGTTCCCTCTATGCCCACTTTCTGGAGAGTTTTTATCATAAACGGGTGTTGAATTTTGTCAAAAGCTTTTTCTGCATCTATTGAGATGATCGTATGGTTTTTGTACTTCAATTTATTAATATGGTGTATCGCATTGATTGATTTGCATATATTGAAGAATCCTTGCATCCCTGAGATAAATCCCACTTGATCATGGTGTATGACCCTTTTAGTGTGTTGTTGGATTCTATTTGCTAGTATTCTGTTGAGGATTTTTGCATCTATATTCATCATTAGTGATATTGGTCTGTAATTTTCTTTTTTTGTAGTACCTTTGTCTGGTTTTGGTATCAGGGTGATGCTGGCCTCATAGAATGAGTTTCGGAGTGTTCCTTCCTCTGCAATTTTTTGGGAGAGTTTGAGAAGGATAGGTGTTAGCTCTTCTCTAAATGTTTGATAGAATTCACCTGTGAAGCCACCTGGTCCTGGACTTTTGTTTGTTGGAAGATTTTTAATCACAGTTTCAATTTCATGACTTGTGATTGGTCTGTTCATATTTTCTGTTTCTTCCTGGTTCAGTCTTGGAAGGTTATACCTTTCTAAGAATTTGTCCATTTCTTCCAGGTTGTCCATTTTATTGGCATAGAGTTGCTTGTAGTAGTCCGTCATGACGCTTTGTATTTCTGCGGTGTCCATTGTAACTTTTCTTTTTTCATTTCTAATTTTATTGATTTGAGTCCTCTCCCTCTTTTTCTTGATGAGTCTGGCTAAAGGTTTATCAATTTTGTTTACCTTCTCAAAGAACCAGCTTTTAGTTTTGTTGATTTTTGCTATTGTTTTCTTTGTTTCTATTTTATTTATTTCTGCTCTAATCTTTATGATTTCTTTCCTTCTACTAACTTTGGGTTTTGTTTGTTCTTCTTTCTCTAGTTCCTTTAGGTGTAAGGTTAGATTGTTTATTTGAGGTGTTTCTTGTTTCTTGAGGTAGGATTATATTGCTCTAAACTTCCCTCTTAGAACTGCTTTTGCTGTATCCTATAGGTTTTGGATTATCGTGTTTTCATTGTCATTTGTCTCTAGGTATTTTTTGATTTCCTCTTTGATTTCTTCAGTGATCTCTTGGTTATTTAGTAACGTATTGTTTAGCCTCCATGTGTTTGTGTTTTTTATGTTTTTTTCCCTGTGATTTATTTCTAATCTCATAGCATTGTGGTCAGAAAAGATGCTTGATATGATTTCAATTTTCTTAAATTTACCAAGGCTTGATTTGTGACCCAAGATGTGATGTATCCTGGAGAATGTTCCATGCACACTTGAGAAGAAAGTGTAATCTGCTGTGTTTGGATGGCATGTCCTATAAATATTAATTAAATCTATCTGGTCTATTGTGTCACTTGAAGCTTGTGTTTCCTTATTAATTTTCTGTCTGGATGATCAGTCCATTGGTGTAAGTGAGGTGTTAAAGTCCCCCACTATTATTATGTTACTGTTGACTTCCTCTATTATAGCTGTTAGCATTTGCCTTATGTATTGAGGTGCTCCTATGTTGGGTGCATATATATTTATAACTGTTATATCTTCTTCTTCAGTTGATCCCTTGATCATTATGTAGTGTCCTTCCTTGTCTCTTGTAACATTCTTTAAAGTCTATTTTATCTGATATGAGTATAGCTACTCCAGCTTTCTTTTGATTTCCACTTGCATGAAATATCTTTTTCTATCCCCTCACTTTCAGTCTGTATGTGTCCCTAGGTCTGAAGTGGGTCCCTTGTAGACAGCATATAGATGGGTCTTGTTTTTGTATCCATCCAGTGAGCCTGTGTCTTTTGGTTGGAGCATTTAATCCATTCACATTTAAGGTAATTATCAATATGTATGTTCCTATGACCATTTTCTTAATTGTTTTGGGTTTGTTTTTATAGGTCCTTTTCTTCTCTTATGTTTCCCACTTAGAGAAGTTCCTTTAGCATTTGTTGTAGAGCTGGTTTGGTGGTGCTGAATTCTCGTAGCTTTTGCTTGTCTGTAAAGCTTTTGATTTCTGTGTTGAATCTGAGTGAGATCCTTGCTGGGCAGAGTAATCTTGGTTGTAGTTTTTTCCCTTTAATCACTTTAAATATATCATGCCACTCCCTTCTGGCTTATAGAGTTTCTGCTGAAAAATCAGCTGTTAACCTTATGGGAGTTCCCTTGTATGTTATTTGTCATTTTTCCCTTGTTGCTTTTAATACTTTTTCTTTGTCTTTAATTTTTGTCAATTTGATCACTGTGTGTCTCAGTGTGTTTCTCCTTGGGACTCTCTGCACTTCCTGGACTTGGGTGGCTATTTCCTTTCCCGTGTGAGGGAAGTTTTCAACTATAATCCCTTCAAATATTTTCTCGGGTCCTTTCTCTCTCTCTCTCTTCTCCTTCTGGGACCACTATGATGCAAATGTTGTTGCGTTTAATGTTGTCCCAGAGGTCTCTTAGGCTGTCTTCATTTCTTTTCATTCTTTTTTCTTTGTTCTGTTCTGCGGCAGTGAATTCCACCATTCTGTCTTCCAGGTCACTTATCCGTTCTTCTGCCCCTGTTATTCATCTGTTCTTCTGCCTCAGTTATTCTGCTGTTGATTCCTTCTAGTGTGGTTTTCATTTCAGTTATTGTATTTTTCATCTCTGTTTGTTTGTTCTTTAATTCTTCTAGGTGTTTGTTCTTTAATCTTTTAGGTCTTTTTTAAACATTTCTTGCATCTTCTCGATCTTTGCCTCCATTGTTTTTCCGAGGTCCTGGATCATCTTCACTATCATTATTCTGAATTCTTTTCCTGGAGGGTTGCCTATCTCCACTTCATTTAGTTGTTTTTCTGGGGTTTTATCTTGTTCCTTCATCTGGTACATAGTCCTCTGCCTTTTCATTTTGTCTCTCTTTCTGTGAATGTGGTTTTCGTTCCACAGGCTGCAGAATTGTAGTTCTTCTTGCTTCTGCTGTCTGCCGTCTGGTGGATGAGGCTATCTAAGAGACTTTTGCAAGCTTCCTGATGGGAGGGACTGGTGGTTGGTAGAGCTGTGTGTTGCTCTGGTGGGCAGAGCTCAGTAAAACTTTAATCCACTTGTCTGCTGATGGGTGGGGCTGAGTTCCCTCCCTGTTGGTTGTTTGGCCTGAGGCAACCCAGCACTGTAGGCCACAGGCGCTTTGGTGAGGCTAATGGCAGACTCTGGGAGGGCTCACACCAAGGAGTGCTTCCCAGAACTTGTGCTGTTGGTGTCCTTGTCCCTGCACTGAGCCACAGCCACCTGCCGCCTCTGTAGGAGACCCTCCAACACTAGCAGGTAGGTCTGGTTCAGTGTCCTATGGGGTCACTGCTCCTTCCCCTGGGTCCCGATGCTTTGTGTGTGCCCTCCAAGAGTAGAGTGTCTGTTTCCCCCAGTCCTGTTGAAGTCCTGCAGTCAAATCCTGCTAGCCTTCAAAGTCTGATTCTCTGGGAATTCCTCCTCCTGTTGCTGGACCCCCAGGTTGGGAAGCCTGACATGGGGTTCAGAACCTTCACTGCAGTGGGTGGACTTCTGTGGTATAACTGTTGTCCAGTTTGTGAGTCACCCAGCCAGCAGTTATGGGATTTGATTTTATTGTGATTGCACCCCTCCTATTGTCTCATTGTGGCTTCTCCTTTGTCTTTGGATGTGGGGTATCTTTCTTGGTGAGTTCCAGTGTCTTCTATCAATGATTTTTCCGTGGTTAGTTGTGATTCCAGTGCTCTCACAAGAGGGAGTGAGTGCACATCCGTCTACTCCGCCATCTTCATCCCAAGAGGCACAAAATTCTGAGGTCCTGCCTTTCCTGCGTGTGCTGACTTGCCTCTATTCAACAGCTTGGGAGATCAGCAATAGTGATTGTGGAGAGAGGACAGAATGAGAAAAAAATGACAATAAGACCAGCAAATAACACGTCATTAACTTGAAATTTTCTTATCAAAACCGACTGTACAGGGGCTTCCCTGGTGGCGCAGTGGTTGAGAATCTGCCTGCATGCAGGGGACACGGGTTCGAGCCCTGGTCTGGGAAGATCCCACATGCCACGGAGCAGCTAGGCCCGTGAGCCACAATTACTGCCCTGTGCATCTGGAGCCTGTGCTCCGCAACAAGAGAGGCCGCGACAGTGAGAGGCCTGCGCACCACGATGAAGAGTGGCCCCCACTTGCTGCAATTAGAGAAAGCCCTTGCACAGAAACGAAGACCCAACACAGCCATAAATAAATAAGTAAATAAAATTCTTTATAAAAAAAACAAAAACAAAAAAAACGGACTGTACAAATGATGTCATCTGCAAAGCCAACAGCAGCTCTTACTCCTCTTTTCTTACTCACCTGGGGTGAGCCTTAGGAAAGTCCTGGAAGAGACTATGAATGGACCATTTTATATGAAAGTGTCATTTTTCTAACAAGAAGGGCAACTAACCAAGAAAAAAGTAGTGTAAGAAAAAGCGACTTAATCCCCCCCTGAACCATTTTCATTAAGAGACATAAAACTTTAAGTGTACTGGCTTTCTTTGAAGTATTTTATTAGAAAATATTTCAGACATATAGAAAAGTATGGAGAATAATGTAATTAATACCCATGTATATCAAGCTTTAAGAAATCTTAAGATTTTTCTATACTTGCATTATATCTTTTTGAAAAGGAGGTAAAGCATTGAAGACACAGTTGAAGCCCATTGTATCCTTTCCTTATCCTTTCACACCCTCCCTCCCAAGAGGCAACCACTAGCCAGAATTGGTAGTTGTTTTTTTTAGCCATATTTATTACTTTTATTTCAATCTATGCATCTATAAACAACATATTGCTTTGTTTTTGTAAATCTAAAAACTTTATGTAACTGGTATTAAGCCATTGGTATTAATCTGCAACTTCATTTGTTCATTCAATGTTGTGTTTTTGAAGTGCATATGTTTATATATGTAACTTCAGTCTGTTCATTTCCATGACAGTGTAGCATTCCATTGTACAAATATACCACAGTGTATTTTTCCATTTGACTCTTGATCAACATTTAGGATCCCAATATCTTGCTGTTACAAACATGCTTCAGTGACTATTCTTGTACATGTATGAGAGTTTCTCTAGGGTATATGATTGGGTGGAATTGCTGGGTGGTAGGGCATGCACATCATCAGTTTTATTAGGTAGCACCACCCTGTTTCCAAAGGGGGTTGTACCAGTTCACACTCTCACCATCTGTATCTGTGTTTCCCTGTTGCTCCATATCCTTGCTAACTCTTGGCATTTCACACTTTAAAATTTTCCCCAATTTGATGGGTGCGATATGCTTTGTTAATGTTGCTTTCATTTGCTTCTCCCTGATGAATTTTGAAAAGTATCTTTTCACCTGTGTCACAAGACACAGGTAAGCCTGTGTCTTACCATTTGGGTTTCTTCTTCTTACATTAGCTTTTTAAGTTTATACACAATATTTACTCTGTGAAAGACCATGAATAACAAAATATGTATTTCTGTTCCATATTATTATAACCAGTGTTTGGAACTAGAAGGAAAAATATGAGAAAGAAGGAATGAAATCAAGGGGGAATATATACATATATATGAAAATATATACATGAAAATGGAGAAAGAGGGAGAGAAGAGTGACTCTAAGGACCAGAGAGAAAGATGGGGAAAATGGAAGGGAAATGCAATCAGTGTTAGTTGAATGCTGTATGAATGTTGCTAGTTGTGAAATGAGGCACACTGCCCTAGAGCTTGGCTTTGAAGTCAGACCACCTGGGTTCAAATCTACCATTTCCTAAGCTGGGGACCTGGAGCATGTTATTTCTCATGGCCTTGGTTCCCTCATCTATAAAACTGGCATAATAATAGTATCTCCCTATTAAATGGATTACACATACGTTAGTATAGAGAGTCAGCGTTCAGATCACGTTAGCCATTCTTAACACGGCTCTTAGCAATTTCACAGCTCTAATGGTAGAATCATAGCTCCTTAGAACTGAAGAGAGCTACTCAAGCAAACGAGTAGCCAAGCCTGGGCTCTGCCACCTAGCATTTAGAGCTGCACTGTTCAGTATGGGAGCCACACTCCAGCTGTGGCTATTGAACACTTGAAGTGTGGCCCGTTTGAATGGAGATGTGCTGTGAGTGTGAAATATACATGGGATTTTGAAGCTTTAGCATGAAAAAAAGAATGCAAATTATCTCAATAATTAAAAAATTCAATTACGTGATAATATTTTGGATATGTTGAGTTAAGTAAAATATATTACTAAAGTTAATTTACTTGTTTTTTATACCCTTTTTAGTGTGATTACTAGAAAATTTTCAGTTACTTGGTTCACATTATATTTCCATTGGGCAGCACTGATTTAGAGGCTCTGAGGCAGAACTGATACGCTACCCATAGCGGGTATCAATCTGTCCCCTGTAGCATTCCTTCCTACAAACGTACTAAGGAACGGAGTGACTAAAGTGTTGATAAGAACATCATGCAGACAGCCAGGTGAAAATTCAAACCCAGAAACAGAGGGAACTTACGGCCAGATGTTCTTCATCTCAGATGACTGATTTGACTTCGTGACACGGAAGTCCCTTAAAAGCGGACAGGGAATCTGAAGGGACACCCTGATACAGCCATCTCTACCGGTAGGGAATGAGACTTGAATCCAGCTCTTCGTGAAATCTGGGTGATGTTCGTGACGTGTCAAACAGCCTAGAATTAAGTAACAAATATACATTTGAGTTACGAGAGAGAATAAAAGGTCTGTCTTCTGATATGCAGGTATAAGCACAATGTGGTAAAATAGACATATTTATGACCCGGGTAAAGGCCTGACAAAAAGATGGGTAATTTTAGAAGGGTGAATAGCTGAATGTTGGAAGAAGAAGTACTAGGACCTGAGGGATAAATACTGTTTGTTTCTAAACCAGAAAGGTAGGCTTTGTAACAATCATCTGGTGCTCCCTTGGAACTAAGACTTAGGAGAGGAAAGCTAAAATTTGTTTTTTGGTAGGGAAAATTTTGTTTTAAAATTCACAATTTTGGGGCTTCCCTGGTGGCGCAGTGGTTGAGAATCCGCCTGCCAGTGCAGGGGACATGGGTTCAAGCCCTGGTCTGGGAAGATCCCACATGCCACTGAGCAACTAGGCCCGTGAGCCACAACTACTGAGCCTGCGCGTCTGGAGCCTGTGCTCCGCAACAAGAGAGGCCGCGATAGGGAAAGGCCCGCGCACCACGATGAAGAGTGGCCCCCGCTTGCCGCAACTAGAGAAAGCCCTCGCACAGAAACGAAGACCCAACACAGCCAAAAATAAAATAAATAAATAAATAAAAATTAAAAAAAAAAAAGTCAAAGGAGTTTAAAAAAAAAAAATTTCACAATTTTTTCTGCTCTTAATTACATCTGGGTTTCCTCCTCCCCGGCATTCTCTAGCATCTGAGTCTCTCTTAGTCTTCAAAAGATACCTGTTTGTGCAATCTCTAGGTGATGGTTCTTTGCGTTCTTAAATCTATATGTTTGACTTCCCCCTACTTTCCTGGGCAAAGACTGTGCCTCTCACTTCCTTGAAGACCTGAGTCATAGATTTAGAAGTAAATATGACATTAGAGGGGATTTGGAAATAAGAACTGCTAATATTTTTCTAGTGCTTTGCAATTTACAAAGCACCTTCAAATTCACTTGATTCTCCCTACCACCTCATGAGGTGGGTAGAGAAGTATTATTATTATGTTGTTGTTAGCCTCATTTTACAGAGTAGTGGCTTTTGGTAGCTGGGCCAGTAGGTGCTGAAATCAGAATCAAATCTGGGTCTTCTGACCATGAATCCCACTGTCCTTCCCAGACCTCATTCGTTTCACTCCAGAGCATTTAGCCCAGGACATCCTGCTACTGGGGAGTGAGATGTGTGCTGCCTTGGCATCTTAGCACCACCAAACTGATTTTGTTTGGTTCTTACTGATGTAAGGGGCTTGAACCTTTTCAGGTAAGCTGCCTGGATGAAGTTAGTAGAATTAGGATTCAAATAATTTTAAGTTTGATAAACTAAGCAACAATTTACCAGTGGCTCTCAATCTTAACAGCCTATTACAATAACCGTGGGTCCTGGGGAGTTTTTAAAAAATACCTGTGCCTGGTCCCACCTCCAACTAATGAAATCAGAATGAGGGGAGAAGAGACACTTTCTCTCTCTTTGTTTTAGGGATTATTATGTTCTTGTTTTCTATCATTAGTATGGTTGATGGTATTTGTTCTTCAGTTAAAGAGAAAAAACAGTGTAAGTTTTATGATTAAATTCAATTTCTAGCACACTTTTATCCATGAAAGTCTCCTGCTGCCTTTTTTTTTTCTAAACACGGTTCCTGTTTTTTAGCTGTCAGCTGGCCTTGGCCTCACAGAGATTGGTCAGCCTCTGCTTACACTTGACTCACTTTCTCGGCCCTTGTCTCAGAGCCACCGCCTTTGCACTTCCCCTCCTCTGCCTTACTTTCTAGTTTCTTTGATCCATCCCTCCACTCTTCATCCCCATGAGCTTCCTTCCTTGTCCTAAGGCTGAAAGAGGCTCCTCTTATTGCATCTGCAAAGATATCATAGATATTTTCTCCTCCTCTCCTTTTGCAGTCCTTTTATAAAACTTTCCATCTCTGACCAGAAGACTGATCAAAATCCAGATTCCAAAAAAAGGAAGCTCATATTGGGTGTCGTAGTGGTTCAGTGGTAGCTTGGTGGGCGTGTACGCATGGAGAATTGTACAGGTGTCATGGGCGGAGGGCATACTCTACTTTCCGGGAATCTGTTCCTGTGGAGCTTCTGCTCCGTGATTGTGATGTGGCTCCCAGGGAGCTGAGCATGGGCACCTCCCTGAGTATGACCGGGCTCTGGCTCGTGTGTCAGCCTGTATGCCCACCCCATCGTGTGAGGGAGCCATGAACAGCCTCCATAGGCTTCATGTTGTGTCTGTCCAAAAGCTCCATGGAACGTGGCTTCTTCCTACCAAAATATTTGGCTAGTTCCAGAGAAATAATTGGGATTCTTGGATAAAACAGATTTCTGCTAATCCCTTTAGCCCAGATCAAATCTCATCAGAACTCAACTTCACTGGCCTCTAGTATACATTTGTTGGAAGGCTGCTCATCGCTAACAGTTTTCCAAGAAGGATGTTGCGTGCCCTGTGAGATAAATATGCTTAATGACTAAAAATAAAATAATGTATATCATTATATATTTTATATTCAGGAATATATATTACATTCAGGAACACGAACACACACACACACACACACACACACACACACACACACACACACACACACACACACACACACACACGCATACACACCCCTGAAAAGCTCTTCATTCTTCAGAACCTACATTTCTATAGTTCTGGAGAATCTGAGCTTTCTTACAACTGTATCTCCTACCCAGTGAGACACTGTTATTTCCCATCTAGTCTTGACCCGATTCTTGTGACATCCTCAGCTCCTGATCTTGCTCCTTCTACTGCATTCAGTGGCTTCTCCTTGTTTGGTGGCTAGAAAGCACATGACTGGCAGAAAGGAAAAAACAAAACAAAATGTGTTGGTTGTACCAGGCAAATGAGAGCACAAGATATAGCATCTGACTTCACATCAGCAGAATTGCATTATGCCTCTAACCTGTGCTGTTTGGTTCCAGGAGCTCGTGTGAATGCCAAGGACAACATGTGGCTGACCCCGCTGCACCGGGCTGTTGCCTCCAGAAGTGAAGTGAGTGATCATCTTATTTAATCTAGCACCTCCGGTTCGTAGAAAGAGAAAAATGCTTTCTGCTGAATTAGGGATTCTCACTGGTGAGCAAAAGGCTTTTACTTCTAATGCAAGAGGGTTACCAAATTGAACAGCTGTTTGTTTAAGCACCTCCTGTGTGCCAGGCATGGTGCTAGGGGCTGACTGGGCTGGTCCAAGATGGACGGTGTGATCCTTGACTTCAGTGAGTTCTCAGTCTGAAGGGGGTGCAAACAGGTAAGCAGATCAGTACAGTATCGTAACTGAATTGGAGGAAGAAGCAAATAACTGTCTTCTTGAATAGACGAAGTCTTCCAAGAAGACATGTCAATTGAGCTAGTCCTTAGAGGATGATAGGGACTTACCAGGCCAGGAAAAGGAGAGAGGGTTGAGGCAAGAGGAGAAACATGCTGTAGGACAAGGGTCATGGAAGTGATTGAATGGTGGGTTCAGTTGGATGTAGCTGGAACACAGGGTGTAGTAGAAGATAAGTCTGATAGTAGAGGCTGGGTCCAATAGTAGAGGGCTGGGTGTCCTCTGAGCAGTGGGGAGTGTTGACAGCAGAGATAAGTTGTGAACCTGACAGGATTTGGAACTTGTGAGGGTGAGATGGAAAAGAAGCCATTGGGTGAATGGTAACACTATTACCATTGGTAACCCAATGGAAGGCAGAGGCAAAGGAGCAAGGGTTGGGGAAGTTAATCAGTTCTGTTTGAACATGCTGAGTTTGGCAAATATGTCACTGGAATATAAGCACCGTGATGGCAGGGATTTTGTTTTGTTTCCTGATGTAGCCCAAGCCTGGTACATTGTAGGTGTTCAAGAAAGAATTTATTTTGAATGCTGGAAATTTGGGTGAGGATGGCAAATATGTCTTTTAATTGGAACATTTTGTCCATTTACATTTAAAGTAATTATTGATAGGTATGTACTTAATGCCATTCCATTAATTGTTTTCTGGTTGTTTTTGTAGTTCTTTTTTGTTTTTTTTTCTTCTTTTGCTCCCTTTCATTGTGATTTGATGACTTTGTTTAGTGTTATGTTTAGATTCTTTTCTATTTTTCTACGTGTATCTGTTGTAGGTTTTTGGTTTGTGGTTACCATATATGTATATGTTGATGATCTCTTAATTTCAAATGCATTCTAACAAATCCGAATTTTTACTCCCCCTGCTATATTTAATGTTTTTGACATCATATTTTACATCTTTTTGTTTTGTGTATCCCTTAACTACTTATTGTGGATATAGATGATTTTGCTACTTTTGTCTTTTAGCCTTTCTACTAGCTTTATAAGTGGTTGATCTACTACCTTTAGTTTATGTTTGCCTTTACCAATGAGATTTTTCCTTTCATAATTTTCATATTTCTACTTGTGGCCTTCTCTTTTCCACTAAGAGAAGTCCTGTGAACATTTCTTGTAAAGCTGGATTAGTGGTGCTGAATTCTTTTAGCTTTTGCTTCTCTGTAAAACTCTTTGTCTCTCCTTCAAATCTGAATGATAACCTTGCCAGGTAGAGTATTCTCAGTTGTACGTTTTTTCCTTTCATTGCTTTGAATATGAAGTGCTGCTCTCTTCTGGCCTGCAAAGTTTCTGCTGAAAGTCAGCTGATTGTCATATCCCTTGTACATAACTAGTTGCTTTTCTCTTACTGCTTTTATTTTTTATTGTTATTTTTTATTTTTTAATGTATTTTTAAAAATTTGTTTTATTGAAGTATAGTTTTTTTTAAAAAATATATTTATTTATTTAGTTTTTGGCTGCATTGGGTCTTCGTTGCTTTGCACGGGCTTTTCTAGTTGCATTGAGCGGGGGCTACTCTTTGTTGCGGTGTGCTGGCTTCTCATTGCAGTGGCTTCTCTTGTTGTGGAGCACAGGCTCTAGGTGTGCAGGCTTCAGTAGTTGTGGCATGTGGGCTCAGTAGTTGTGGCTCACGTTCTCTAGAGTGCAGGCTCAGCAGTTGTGGCACACGGACTTAGTTGCTCCACGGCATGTGGGATCTTCCCGGACCAGGGCTCAAACCCGTGTCCCCTGCATTGGCAGGCGGATTCTTAACCACTGCGCCACCAGGGAAGTCCCCTAAGTATAGTTGATTTACAATGTTATGCTACTTTTTGCTGTATAGCAAGTGATTCAGTTATACATATATGTGTGTGTGTGTATATATATATATATATATATATACACATTCTTTTTCATATCTTTTCCATTATGGTTTATCACAGGGTATTGAATATAGTTCCCTGTGCTATACAGTAGGACCTTGTTGTTTATCCATTCTATATATAATAGTTTGCATTTGCTAATCCCAAATTCCCAATCCATCCCTCCCCACCTGCTCCCCCTCCCTCTCCCCCAGCAACCTATTGCTGTTTTTAAGATTCTCTTTTTTTCTTTAATTTTTGTCATTTTAATTACATTGTGTCTTGGTGTGGACCTCTTTGGGTTTTCTTTGTTTGGGATTCTCTGGGATTCCTGGACCTGGATATCTGTTTCCTTCCCCAGGTTAAGGGAGTTTTTAGCTATTATTTCTCTGCCCCTTTCTCTTTCTCTTCTCCTTCTGAGACTCCTATATTGCAAATGTTAGTACACTTGATGTTGTCCCAGAGGTCTCTTAAACTATCCTCACTTTTTTAAATTCTTTTTTTCTTTTTTCTGTTCAGCTTGGGTGATTTCCACTACTCTGTCTTCCAGATTGCTGATCCATTCCTCTGTGCCATCTAACCTACTGTTGATTCCTTCTAGTATATTTTTTATTTCAGTTATTGTATTCTTCAGCTTTGTTTGGTTCGTCTTTATATTTTCTAACTCTTTGTTAAAATGCTCACTGTGTTCATCCTTTCTTCTCCTGAGTTCATTGGGCATCTTTATGATCATTACCTTGAACTATTTATTGGGTAGATTGCTTATCTCTACTTCATTTAGTTCTTTTTCTGAGGTTTTGTCTTGTTTCTTCATTTGGAACATACTCCTCTATCTCCTCATTTTGCCTAATTCTCTGTGTTTATTTCTATGCATTAGGTAGGTCAGTTACATTTCCTGATCTTAGAGAAGTGGCCTTATGTAGGAGATGCCCTATGGGGTCCAACAGCATGCTTCCCTCTGGTCACCAGAGCTATATGCTCTAGGGGTGCCCCCATCTGGGCTGTGGGCCCCCCTCTGTTGGAGCGGGTCCAATTATTGTGGGTTTGCTGGGAAGCGGGGCTGGCTCCCACTTGGTAGGCTGTGAGGTTCTGCCTCATGGAGTAGCTGTGGGCCCACTGGAGGATGGGTAGTTTCCCCAAGCAGTTAGCTGTGCAGCCTTGGGGGTGCTGGGCTGGTGCTGGTGGGCAGGTAGGTCCCCCAGCACTAATAGGCTATCAGGAGGATTCCAAAATGGCACCTGCCAGTGCTGACGTCATTGTAGAATGAACTCCCCCAAATGGCTGCCACCAGGGTCTTTATCCTCAGATGGATTCCCGGTTGCCTTCTGCCTCTCTGAGAGGCTCTCCAAGAATAGCAAGTAGGTCTGACCCAGGCTCCTTTTAAACTACTGCCTCTGCACTGGGACTTGGAGTGTGTGAGATTTTCTACATGCCCTTTAGGAGCAGTCTGGTTCCTAAGGTCTCTGGCTCTCCTGAACACAAGTCCCACTGGTTTTCAAAGCAGAACTTCTTTTTTTTTTTTTTTTTTTTTTGAGGAAGCACTGTTAGTTTTTTTTTTTTTTTTTACATCTTTATTGAAGTATAATTGCCTTACAATGGTGTGTTAGCTTCTGCTTTATAACAAAGTGAATCAGTTATACATATACAATATGTTCCCATTTCTCTTCCCTCTTGCATCTCCCTCCCTCCCACCCTCCCCATCCCACCCCTTTAGGTGGTCACAAAGCACCGAGCTGATCTTCCTGTGCTATGCGGCTGCTTCCCACTAGCTATCTATTTTACATTTGGTAGTGTATATATGTCCATGACACTCTCTTACCCTGTCCCATCTCACCCCACCCCCTCCCCATATCCTCAAGTCCATTCTCTAGTAGGTCCAAAGCAGAACTTCTTGGAGCCCATCTTCCTGATGCAGGATCCTGGGCTGGGGAGCCCAATGTGGGGCTTGGACCCCTTGCTCCTTGGGGAGGACCTCTGCCATTGTGATATTCTTCCCACTTATGGGTTGCTGACCCAGGTGTATGGGTCCTGAGTATACTGCATCTTAGCCCCTCCCATCCATCTCATTGTAGTTCCTTCTTTATATCTTTAGTTGTGGGAAATCTTTTCTGCTGTCTTCAGGTCATTCTCATAGATAGTTGCTCTGTAAGTAGTTGCAATTTTGTTGTGCCTTTGGCAGAAGGTGAGTTCAGGGTCTTCCCACTCTGCCATCTTGGCTACATCCCATCCTTCCTTTTGTGAATTCTATCCTGTAGCCATTACTTTATGCCTCCCCTAAAAAATAGCTGGGGAAAGGGAAGCATGCTTGAGAGGGGAAGAACAGAGAAGGTTTGGGCTGGTCTTTTGGAGTTTTGCTATTAGCACTTGCCAAAGAAGATATGTGTGTTCAGTAAGAGAGCTGGCACATCTGTCTATTGCTTAGGTGGGGCAAACAGTGATATTCCTTACACAAATATGTTTTAAAAACCATTTCTTCATTGAAAGGCTTATAAACTCTATATTGTCTTCAAAACCCCTGTGCTTCTAAAATGTGGGTAATTGATCTCTCTCGGAGCTTCAAGGTTCAGGGTTCAATCAGGGAAGCAGAACCACAATGAGAAATATAGATAAGATATTTATTATAGGAATTAGAGCTTACACAATTGTGTGAGCTGCTGAAGAAGTTTATGTAAGGCTATCCCCTTGGTTTCTGTGTGGTCCTAAAGTCACTGTAGGCCAGCAGGGTCTGCAGTTGAAAAGAAAAGCTAAACATGAAATGGGGGAAAACAGGAATAAACTGGAACCCCTGTCTGTCTCTCACTGCCTCTGCGTCGTGGATGTGGGTGCCTTGCAGAAGGAGCTGTGCGCTTCACCTCTGAGCTTGCATGCACCTGGCCCAGGAATGGAAGAAACTGAAGAAGATATGGCAGGATCTGAAGAAGCATCAACCTGGTACTGCCCTTTGCCAACACAGTGATGCAGCTGGTCAGTGACACCGTGCACAAGCTGCCACAAACCTGGCACCCAACATGCCAGTCAATCTGTGGTTTCACGTATGCCTTCCAAAACTCCTGCAGATTTCTCCAGCACCAACCCTAAATGGAACAGTACAGCGGAGGGAACTCTGCGAAATGTAGCTCAGCTTGGCTAACTTAGCACAATATAAAACTGCCATTGAAATTATTTTTCCGTTTTAATTAAAAAGATCTTCTAGGCAGTAAGTTCTTTGCAATGAGTGGCATGCCTATTGCTTGTCATTGTATGTTTAGCATCTAGCCTGCACAGGAAACAATTGTTTTTTGAGTGATTCATTAAAGACTGGGTTTTCCACTTTAACTTTGTTAACCTGGTTCTCTGTAAAACTGCTAACGTGGAGCTAGTATACAGCACAGAGAACGCTGGTGGTAATCATCTTTCATGCATGGAAGGTAAACTAACTTGAAGTTTGTTTATGGGAGCGTGGCACTAAAAGCAAGTTAAGCCACTGGATCCTGCAAAATCAGAACAAGTTTCAAAAATAGCGTGCAACAAGATATCAGGTTAAGTCAAAGTTATCAGTATACGTCAACATTTCTGAGCCTTCTTTCCATCAGGCAAATTTCATGTTTGGATTTCTATGCCTGGAAAAATCATGTTCATTTGCTAAATTCATTTCCTCAGCCTGTTATAGCAATAGGAGTATCAGATCATAATACTGATTAAACATCCACCCATGCTTGACATTATAAAAGCTCCTCTGCAGACAAGAAAGTAGATCAAGAAATGGTCATGTCCCTTAAAAACTGTCCAAAATAGATTGGGTTGTGGAGATGAACCTTTAAGACATAACTTGGTACTGACCAGGCTGCTTTGTGTGCTCCCTTCTAGGCCCAGTCCCCTCCTCCTCCCGCCTCCACCTGCTCCCCATGCCTGGGATTCTCAGGGAGGAAACACCAAACAGATAGTTGGAGCCCACCAGTGCCGTGTTCTTACTGACCCGCCCAGGCCACCATTCATCCCCCTCTTTCTCTGACTGCTCCCACAGCTGTGAAGAAATGAAGAGAGTCTCATATGAAAATATTAGGGAAACTTATTTTGCAATGCTAGATAACATAGATGAGCAAGATTTGGGGCTGCCAGGGAGAATTATCTGAAGTGCTGCTGTGAATTATTTCATATCGTTTCCCCTGTTTAGCTTATTGTTGTTGCTTTTTTGTTTCCCTTGGAAAAGAACAGCTGTAGGGGAAAGGAATGAAATGCATACAAACCTGGAGGGTTTAACACATGTTTGTTGAAGCCCACTCTGTGGAAGGCACTGTTAAGTGTGGACCTTGAGGGGGTACAAAGTGTCCCTTCTTGGACACTGTGTGGAGGGCAGACAACCAGTACACAACCAGTAGACAACCAAAGAGCCTACTGTGGCCTGTGTCCAAATGTGTTTGACCTTTCACACATGCATTTTCTTCTCTAATGAACTGAGAGTAGCACCAAAGGATTTTCTGAACTTGTCACTTTTCTGTTCTGTAGGCTATTTTGTGGTTAGAAATGTTGAAAATAGTTGTATTCTGTCTTTGGGGTGTAGAATTGAGGATGTTGTGTTCAAATATGTATTGTCACGGTGAACATTTATTGAGCACTTACTGTGTGCTAGGTAGTGTGCTAAGCACTTTCTGCACATTATTCCATTTTAACCTCTGAATCACTCTCTGAGATTGACACCGTTATTAATCCTAATTTAGGAAACGTGATTTCAGAGACGTTAAGGAACAAGCCTAGGACACCACAGCCAGTAAGTGGAGGAGGGTATAACCCGAAAACCTGCTCTCCTAACTGCCGTGCTCCACTGCTGCCCTCACGTCACATGGGCACCCCTAGGGATACTGGTCCAACTAATAAGATGCATCTATTTTTGTGTCTGTGCAGACAAAAGTCTGACAGGTATAAAGATGTTTCCCAGATCTGAGCAGGAGAAGCATTTTATTTTATAGCTTAAATTTTAAACATCACATTTTCCCCTTCCCTCTGAAAAACGTTGTCATTATGGTGGGCTAAATGCTAATAGACAGGAGAATTTGAAAAATTATATGGGAGACTTGAATGTTATTGCTTTCCATAAATTATCTTTATGATTATAAAAAGATGATCACATATAGAACATAGATTGTACCTGGAATGGGAAGAAAGTAAGCATCTTATAACCTATTAGAAGGTAGATGAGTAGTATTCAGATTTAGTGTGCATTCGGATCATCTGCAGTGCTCGTTAAAAGTACCTGTTCTAACACTGCTATATATAAAAGAGATAAACAACAAGGACCTACTGTACAGCACAGGGAACTATGCTCAATATTTTGTAATTTCATGTATATATATAGCTGAATCACTTTGCTGTATACCTGAAACTAACACAACATTGTAAATCAACTATACTTCAATTTAAAAAATAAATAAATCAGTCAAATTACGCACACACACAAAGTACCTGTTCTAGAACCTCACCCCCCAGTGATTTTGATGAAGCCTGTAATCGAGGCTGGAAATCTGTATTTCAAAAAGAAGATTCTGATGCATGTGGTGTACATACCACACTTTGAGACCAGAGATTAAAGATTGCAAATACTTTAGTATATGGCCTTCCCAATGTTTTAAAGCCAGTGGTGCTTTTTTTTTTTAATATTTTATTTTATTATTTATTTTCTTTATTTTTTGGCTGTGTCTGGTCTTAGTTGCGGCAGGCGGGATCTTCGTTGAGGCGTCCCGGATCTTTTTTGCTGCAGTGCGTGGGCCCTTCCTTGCGGCGCGCAGCATTCTCTCTAGTTGTGGCGTTTGGGTTTTCTCTCTCTAGTTGTGGCACGCCGGCTCCAGGGTGTGTGGGCTCTGTAGTTTGCGGCACGCGGGCTCTCTCGTTGAGGCAGGCGAGCTCAGTAGTTGCAGTGCGCGGGCTTAGTTGCCCCACGGCATATGGGATCTTAGTTCCCCGACCAAGGATCAAACCCGTGTCCCCTGCATTGGAAGGTGGATTCTTTACCACTGGACCGCCAGGGAAGTCCCCCAGTGGTTCTTGAATAGTTTGAATTCTTTCACATCCCCAAGTCTTCCTTTGTACTACTAGTTCTTAGAATAATTGTACTCTAATAATAATTATAATAATAAAGTGCAAGTTTAGTTTAATAATAGGTACTTTTAGAAGAATAATTTGATTAATTGGAACAAATTAGGCACCAATTTATACAATTCTTACAGGATATGAAATTGCTATAATCAATAGAGGGTAAAAGCCCCAACTGGTTATTACTTTACATTAATAGAGTGAATGCCTTCGGGACTCGAGTGCAGCCTCAGGGACCTCAGCCCATGTAAATGTCTTGTTAATTTTCCTGCTGTATATAAAAAAAAGTCTTGTTAACTTTTGCATATTATTACTTAGAGAGTTTGCTAATGATTATACCAATATATTTATTCTACCCAAATTTATTGAATATACACTAGGTGCCAGATACCTGCCAGGCTTTGTGGTGAGTATAGAAAATTGTATGAGACTCAGACCCTGGTCTAAAGCAACTTACAGTTTATAAAATTTGACATTGTTTATGCCTACAAGGACTCTGTATAGTCATAAAGCATTACTTTTCCATGAGTAATTTATGATTACTTAAATGCAATGCACATTTGAGAGTAAGAAAAACAAATATTGGAGGCAACAGTTTTTAAGGCACATGTATCCTATTTCTTCTCATCTTTTCCATGTGCCACAGTGTATGTTTCTACTTCTTATACAGGGTTGGAGTGACCTTTTATAAAAGGAGAAAGTCGTAAAAAGTAGACATAAAATGACTGCAGATGCCATCTCCAATTCCCTCCTGTGTCACATCCCGTGACAGTTCCTCCCTCTGTCTATTATTTCTGTGTCTCATACAGGACAGCCTACTGTGGAGTGTAATCCAACAAGGCCTACAGTCCTAAGGCTGAATCCTAACTAGGCTGAACCCTCCACTCAGGAGAAATGCCAGAATCCTCACACATGCTTGTTCGTTAAAAAAGAAATCAAGGCTTTGAAGCAGCACTGCTCACAGTGTGGCTTGTGACTAGTCTGAGTTTTTGTCTTTCCTTTTGTGACATGAGTGAGCATTTAGCAACTTTTAGAGAAATTTGATAGAGTAATTTCATGCCTGCTAAATTAAATGATGAAATAATTGAGTTTATAATTTGTCTTTGTCTTTTTTCATTTTATTATTCTTCTAATTACTCATGATGAATTTGAAATAATAATAATTAAAAAAAAAACTGTCCCTTCACCACAGATAGTTTGAAAAGTACTGTTTAAGTATCCTTTCTTGATTCAGAAATTGTTCAGCTTCCCTTTGCCCACATTAGCTTCTTCTTTACCTTGTAAGTTTCTGTCAGCGCAAACTCCTAGCTGTTAATTTTTTAGCCAATGTGTGATACAGGAAAAGAGAGACTTGTTTTGATTACAAAAATCAGTAATTCCCTAAATAGCCGTAGAATTACTTCCTCTTAAAACCAAATTAAAATGCTTACAAGATTAAAATTTTTGAAAGAGAAATGCAACTTTGAAAAAGGAAATTGTAGTCTTTTTAAATCAAAGCTTCGTTTTTGTGAAAGTATTGTATTACATTTCTATTAAATGTACGAAGCCAGTTTGGCAGGCTAAAACTTCAGCGTTTAAAAATGTAAATAACTGGGCTTCCCTGGTGGCGCAGTGGTTGAGAATCTGCCTGCCAGTGCAGGGGACCTGGGTTCGAGCCCTGGTCTGGGAAGATCCCACATGCTGCGGAGCAACTGGGCCCGTGAGCCACAACTACTGAACCTGCGTGTCTGGAGCCTGTGCTCCGCAACAAGAGAGGCCGCAACAGTGAGAGGCCCGCGCACCGCGATGAAGAGTGGCCCCCACTTGCCGCAACTAGAGAAAGCCCTTGCACAGAAACGAAGACCCAACACAGCCAAAAATAAATAAATAAATAAATAAAATTTAAAAACAAATGTAAATAACTAAGGAGAATTAACGTTTCAAAGTATTTACGTCAGGGTGCTTGGCTGTTACTGTGCGCTGAGTAAGCTCTGACCTAGTAGAAAATGCATGAGCCCTTAAAATAAACCCAGTCTGGCAAACCATCTTCAGCCGTCTTCCCTATAAAATGAAGCTGCCTATCAAATGAAATGAGGGGTCAATCCAGATGACCCCTGAGGCCTTTTCTACTTCTAATATCCGGTATATCTGTGAATTTAATTCCATAGTCATTTTATACTTGCATTTTCTTTTAAAAAAAAAAGGTTAATCCTTGGAAATTAAATAAGAACCCCTCCTTTGTAGACTAAGTATTCCTTGATAGAGTCCTTTCTTGTCAAGTAAGATGAAAACTGTTCAATTCACTATATAAGCAGATATAAAAGTAAAAATGGAGAATGGCAAAGTGAAAACATTTTATAAAATTGGAGAAATAAAAGTAACGGTTATTCTAGGTGCCCTTGAACTGTGAAAGTGAGTGTTGGTACAAAAGACACGTGGTGAAATGGGCACTCACTTGGGAATGATGTAAAGTTCACATGAAAAGAAATTTATTAGAGACCCTACCCACTTCTTTTTTTCCTATCTGATCAATGAACTTGAACCTTTTCCTTTTCTAATTTTTGAGGTATAACCCAGATGTTGGTCAGGGGCACCTAGCCTTCTAAATGGATATGACTGACTGGAAACCACTTGTTCAAAGTCTGATATTCTCCCAACAATTCCAAAGAATTCCTGGAGATTTAAGTTTTGGTTGCCTGGCTCCACAAGCCTGCTGTTGCTGCACTCATTGAGTTTGTGCATCAGCTTTCTCCTCTTCCCTCTTGGCCTGTTGACTCTGTTCCCACCCAGATGTATACTTCCTCCCTGGGGTGCAGGGCCACGTCCTCTCTCCAATCTCTCTGTCCTCATCCCTTCCTTCCTGCCAAGCTCTAAATGCTTCCCACTCTATTATGCAGAGCAGCGCAACTCTGTTTGGCCCCCTCCTAAAATTCACTGTAGACCCACTATCACATAGCAAGAGCTGAACTCAGAGGCCTCTGACTCTTTTCATAGGACCTGCCCTCCTTAAAAGACTATTTGGACTTAAAAATAGTATTTTTTCATGCTGGTAAATAGCAAAATTTTAGTTTAACCAGATTTGATAATTTATAGTTTGTGGTAATTCAAACAGAGAGCTAGTCCAGGGGGTCTGCAAACTTTTTCCGTGAGGGGTGAGATAGTAAATATTTTAAGCTTTGATGGCTGCATGTGGTCTCTGTCACAAATACTCAACTCTGCTGTTATAATTTGAAAGCAACCGTAGATAATATGTAAACAAATGAATGAGGCTGTGTTCCGATAAAATTTTATTTACAAAACCAAACCAAAATTTATCTGATTAAAATATTTTTAGAAGTATTATCTACTTAAGAATACAGTTTTTTCCCCCACAAACTCTAAAAGCACTTATTTATATATAAACTATAACTGGCATATGAATGTATATTTTCTTTGCTTAAAGTATTGCTGTGTGTACAATGAAAATCATTCCTAAATATTCGTTTAGAAGTAGGGCCTCTCCTAGGTAATATCTCATTCACCTAGTCGCAGTTACTCTAAGAGCAATCACATTTTACCTTTAAAAAACAAATTTCTCATGAATTGGTCTTATAGTATAAATTTGTGAAATGTTCCTGTACATTTTCCGTTTTGTTAGTCTATCCTGAATTTACATAATATTTAATGAAAAGCAAGAATCTGTACAAGTACAGTAAAATAATATACAAAGCAAAGGTATTAAAGAGACAGTATGTATTGTTATTTTGCTGTGAATGTGTGAAAAGGATATATACCGTTTTTTATAGTACTGCTTTTGAGATGGTTATCTCCAACCCTTTTGGCCACGTATCTGCAAAGTTTTTCAGCATGCATCTTCAGAATATGCATCTCATTTATTTATAAATTATATATAAGAGCTACTATCATTAGATAATATTTCAAGGCACAGGTGAAATATTAGAGTGAGGCTTTTCATTTGTCCTAGTCTTAAATAACCATATAGATAATAGACTTTTTTTTTTTACAAATTTGTTTATTTTTGGCTGCGTTGGGTCTTCGTTGCTGCGCACGGGCTTTCTCTAGTTGCGGCGAGCGGGGGCTACTCTTCCTTGTGGTGCGCGGGCTTCTCATTGCGGTGGCTTCCCTTGTTGCAGAGTACGGGCTCTAGGCGCATGGGCTTCGGTAGCTGCGGTACGCGGGCTCAGTAGTTGTAGCTCACGGGCTCTAAGAGTGCAGGCTCAGTAGTTGTGGCGCACGGGCTTAGTTGCTCCATGGCATGTGGGATCTTCCCAGACCAGGGCTCGAACCCGTGTCCCCGGCACTGGCAGGCGGATTCTTAACCACTGTGCCACCAGGGAAGCCCTGGATAATAGACTTTTGATGATTTCTCTGTTTTTGCCAAGCTCTTGTCAGATCTGATTAAATTTGTCGTTACTTTTACCTTGTAATGTAGGTGATAGAAAGCTTTTACGAGGAGTAGAGGTGTCAGCTCTGTGACTTTCACATCATTTGTGCTTGCATTGGTATTATTATTATCTTTAATCTGTGGGTCCCTTGCATAAATCTTGTCCATTTTAGGGTGTTTTCAGTTTAAGGGTACGTATTACAATCTGTAAATGGACTGGGCAGGCCATCACTCTGTATTTCAGTGCACTCAAAGTGAATGAATGGAGAGGGCAAGCCCCGCCCCCCCCCCAGCACTGTGGAAGCCCCACCCCTCCCTGAGGGCATCTCCAACACTGTGAGGCAAGATCTTCCATGGAGCTGACTGAGGGCAGGATGCCAATCCAGAAGTTAAATAGCAGCTTAAATGCTTTCCTTTTGAAGGAAATAAAATATAAATGGAGGTTCCAATATTTTCTTCCCATATCACAATTGATTGCACATGTACATAAACTGCACAATTTATGAGATGAAAATTGATAAAAATATTATTTTTCTCTTTTTTAAATCTTAACGCTTATATTGTGATCTAGCTTTTCTTTTATTTTTTGTTCACCCACCTAATTTTTAGGATAGAGCCTGGCTAATGTTTCCTTCACTCTTCCATAGTTCTAACAGTGTTTTTTACATAGTAAGCGAGCATTTATAATACATGTACACATGTTTCACTCTAAAATGGGCTCAAGGAATATTTAATAGTCATTATCATCAGTTGTGCTGAGGATGGGTGGCATATATCTTTTTTTTTTTCCTTTTTGGTAATCTTAACAACTTGATTGTTTGCTTGGATCCTATCAGTTTATTGCCCTTTATTTATAGCATCTAAATGGAGTCACATTGTTTTCTTAAAGTGTATTCTCTAATCTGCAAAGTTAACTTCTTTTTGCTCTCATTCTACTGTTCAAGTTAGCCATTCATCTCAATATGTTGCCACTACTGATTCATGGAACATTTTTTTAATTTCATCATTTATGTCCCTGGTTAAAATGTTAATTCTGAGAGTTCAAGTCATCTACTTTTGGGGGATTCTTTTATATACCTGCATGATAAAGTTGATAGACAGTCCAGGTCTGTGGGAATTAAGGTGGACAAGGGTAAGTTCTTTGTCCATGAAGGGTGGCAGGAATGTGGTACTAATGCCTTTCATTGGTCTATTGATGCCACATTGACAAGATGTCCATAAAGGAGCCAGGGACACCCAGCTGGTCTCAGGGATGTCTCTAGACATAAAGAGAAACAACCGACAGCCGTTCCCTCCTCTTGAGAGAAGCTATATCATTTACTTGACTAAAGAGAAGAGTGTCCTCAATCCTGGCTGCATAACAGAGTCCCCAGGGAGCTTTACAGACATTCTGAGGCCAGTTGGAATCAATACAGAACAGTCATGTGTATTTTTAAGAGCTCCCCAGGTGATTCCATTGCACAGCCAAGGTGGAGAGTTATAGTTCAAGAGGCTAAAAAGATGATTAGGTCAATAGAAGGAAAATCAAAAGTGGGAGGCTCAGTAAGGGTGAAGGGACTCAACAGCAGAAAAAAAGTCTCATTTTAACATAGGAAAGATTGGGGAAAGAAGGAACAATTTCGTAACTTCAAGTTGAGGTGGTAATAGACATCCTCTTCCCTTGACTGCTTAGGTTAGGGAGAGTTGAGATTTGGCCAAGAGAACCAAAGATTTATAAATTGATCCAAGAATGTCTGGAGAGCTTTGGGACCTTTGGCTTTGGAAGAGGGAGGCTTACTGACAAATATGTCTAACCTTGGATGATCTTTGGGGGCCCTTTGGTCTATGGATGTTTTAACCTACTTGCACATGAGTGCTCTCGTTTGGCCTAAGGATACCTTATATTTTGTAAGGAAACCTTACACTTGGAGGGTTTATTTGGTTTTGGAGTTATGCCAGGGCTCTTGGCCTAACAGAGAAAGGGAGAGTGAATCTGTTTTAATCTGTGCCACTCTTTTTTTTTTTTTTTAATTTATTTATTTATTTATTTTTGGCTATGTTGGGTCTTCGTTTCTGTGCGAGGGCTTTCTCTAGTTGTGGCAGGCGGGGGCCACTCTTCATCGCGGTGCGCGGGCCTCTCACTATCGCGGCCTCTCCTGTTGCGGAGCACAGGCTCCAGATGCGCAGGCTCAGTAATTGTAGCTCATGGGCCCAGTTGCTCCGCGGCACGTGGGATCTTCCCAGACCAGGGCTCGAACCCGTGTCCCCTGCATTGGCAGGCAGACTCTCAACCACTGCGCCACCAGGGAAGCCCTGTGCCCCTCTTTTAATCTTCATCCCGTATGACCTTGCTTGTCTCAGAAGAATATACGTCGTGAGCCAGCCTGTGAGGGCAGGGAGCCATTCCCTTTCTGTAGTTCCAGAGTCTGGTGAAGCAGCTTATATGCAATAAGGATTGACTGAGCGTTTGTCACTGACCCCTGCAAATTCTGCTTTTGTTGTAGGAAGCAGTGCAAGTGTTGATTAAGCACTCGGCTGACGTCAACGCGAGGGACAAGAACTGGCAGACCCCGCTCCACGTGGCAGCAGCCAATAAGGCCATCAAGTGTGCGGAAGTCATCATTCCCCTGCTGAGCAGCGTCAATGTCTCTGACCGAGGGGGGCGCACAGCCTTGCACCATGCCGCTCTGAATGGCCATGTGGAGGTCAATGTCCTCGTCATTGAGAACAAGAATCCTCCCCACAGACCCTCTTAGCCCCATGTGGAACCTAATCTCATTGCTGAGGCTTTTAGATAATGTGACAATAATATTTGTACACCAAACCTTAGGCAACTATACCTATTTTTAAATTTAGAGCCACAGTGAATTGAAAAAGTAGCCGACACCTCAGTCTTTTCCTCTGACACACATGCCGCAGGTTGGCCGTGGTATCTTCCTGCTTTGAACTTCAGATCTCTGACCTGCCTTTAAATTTATTTATTTATTTATTTTTGCTGTGTTGGGTCTTCGTTTCTGTGCGAGGGCTTTCTCTAGTTGCAGCAAGCGGGGGCCACTCTTCATCGCGGTGCGTGGGCCTCTCTTGTTGTGGAGCACAGGCTCCAGACGCGCAGGCTCAGTAGTTGTGGCTCATGGGCCTAGTTGCTCCGCGGCATGTGGGATCTTCCCAGACCAGGGCTCGAACCCGTGTCCCCTGCATTAGCAGGCAGACTTTCAACCACTGCGCCACCAGGGAAGCCCTGACCTGCCTTTAGATTGGACATTAATTTGGCTCAGATCACCTGCTGAGGGTGAGGACCCCTCACCATTACAGAGTATACACTTGATTTCACTGTCGGTTATCTTTCAGATGGTTAATTTACTCTTGGCCAAAGGGGCAAACATCAATGCGTTTGACAAGAAGGACCGGCGTGCTCTGCACTGGGCAGCTTATATGGGTAAGGATTCCATGAATGGAGAGCAAAGTGCAGATAACTTGAACTAAAGAAGCCCCGGGTTTCTCACTGACCACACAGGTTTTCTCTTGGGCGAGCCTGACTTCTTTTCAAGCTTGGGATTCAATTGAATTAAGATCCGGTCCTTGTACTGGCACGCACAGAGCACTCTAATTGGGCAGTTGCTTTGTCAGAGATTTATTTATCCTACAAAGAGCAGGAGGGATGAATCATGGCGTGGACTTCATTGAATGTGTTTCAATCTGGATTGGAAAGCTGCACAAATTGTGCTTATTTTAACTTGTTATGGCAGCAAAATAAGGTGTTTAAAAAGAAAAGACGGGCTAGCAAAGCAAGGATGTAAATTTCATTTGTCTTTTTATTTATCAATATTCCTGAAAGAAACAAAAAGGAAGGAATAAAGGACAACACCCTGGCTGTCATGTAGGTGGAGGTGCCCAGAGTCACTGTGGGTGATTCTGCTACCCCACTGCCGACAGAGCTGGGGCTTGCTCCTTGTTTCTGCCAGCTCGGGTGCAGAAGACAAAGGAAGACATTACATTTCTATGCTTTTCCTCTTCACTTTTGTTGGCACTAATACCACTGACAAATGAGAGCCCTCATAGAGTTTATTCTCAGTGTTGACTCTTGGGAAATGAAGAACTAAAAGAACTAAGATCCTTCCTTTGTATTTCTAATTGGAGAACATCCTGCAATTAGAAAAGCAGAAAAGCAGGATTCTATCAGCACCAAGTTATAAACACCCTGACTGCCCATCACAACACAGGAGATTGTGAAAGATCTACACAATGGGACACTATGCAGTAACTACAGTGATGATATCATTAGTATTTTTATTAACATAGAAAGGTTCTGTGATATGTTAAGTGAAAACAGATCATAATACAGTATGAATAATACAATCCTCATTTTTGTTAAAAATATATTATAAAATGAAAACAACCTGGGATGTATTAAACATTGAAATATTAACTGAGTATCTCAAGGGATTGTGGATGATTTTGGTTTCCTTTTAACACCTTTTTGCCTTTTCTGAATCCTTTTTAATTAAGCCTACGGGCCTTTTATTATCATAAAAAGTAATAATGTTAATTGTGGGGAGAAAAAAGAGAATGGGTTGGGGCAGGGATGAAATAAATTCTGTGGCTATAGATGGGCCTGAGTGAATTCTTGGACTTAAAAAAAACAGAATCTTAAGATTTTGCACGCATTATCCTTTTTTACAAGGTGACATGGACTTTCGAGTTGTTTGAAGCAGGTTGGATGTCTGCACAGTCCCTGCAGGACTGGAGCCAGTGAGCGTTTGCCACATGATGTTTAGGCAGAGCACACACTAAGCTAGTGTGACGTGGGACTCAAAGAACCTGGAGTTTCACGTTTGTTCTTTGCTGATACATGGCTAAAACATATGTGTAGAATTGCTTTAAAGCAGTAAAGTTACATTTTTGTGTGTCATCAGGATACAAATAGGAACACATATACAGATGACTATCTTTAGGGACTAAGGGACAAAACCAGGACAAAGAGCTTAAGATAGCACCATCAGTAATTCAAAATAGTTTTTTTCTGTATATAAGTCTTCATAAAACTAGCCAAGACAAAACTCTGTCTCTCTTGTACACACACACACACACACACACACACACACACACTCTCACACACACATTTTACGCCCTGGAGCCAGTACTCATCTTCTACCCTTCAGTTATCAACAGTGTTTAGAGCAATGATCTTGAAGCATCGAACAATCTTTAGTCAGGAAATAAAGGTCAGATACATGTATCGTTGTATATGTAACAAGATAGAGAACAAAGGAAGATATTCTAGAAAATATGCCAACAGGAGTTGAAACTAGAAGGGTTTTCAGTTTAGCCAGTAATTCATGAGAATTTGAAGTTGAACCATATGAAGTTGCCATTTTTGTGGGCCCAAAAAAGGGTCAAACAGCAGCAGTTTCATATGATTTAACAATAATCTGGAGTTGTTCTGATTAATTGATCTTTTTTTCTTTCATTAGTTTTTCCAAACCAAATTGTCATTGTTAGACTTTTCAGTGAAGAATGGCAATTGGTTTCAAAAGCATTGCTTTCATTTAACATGAATTTTTTTAGTCTCTGGTTCTAACATATTGGCAGGACCTCCTCATTATTTATTTGTAAACAGGCATCGATCTCCTTAAAGAGAAGGCTCACACGTGAATCATCTTCTTTCTTCCCACAGCACTTACGTGATGCCTGACACATAGTACGTACTC
Source organism: Balaenoptera musculus (assembly GCF_009873245.2). Classification (NCBI taxonomy): domain Eukaryota; kingdom Metazoa; phylum Chordata; class Mammalia; order Artiodactyla; family Balaenopteridae; genus Balaenoptera; species Balaenoptera musculus. The sequence goes on along the minus strand of NC_045791.1, from coordinate 75,072,133 downwards.
CCTAAATATTTGTTGGATATTTGCCATGAAGCAGCTTTTTATAAACAGCTTAGCAAAATGCTGGCGGCAGTAAAAGCTGATGGTGATAATTCAGGTGGAATGAATTGTCCAATTGTCCTATAAAGGTTAACGATGTTTTCTGCTGCTTTGTTTCTACAGGCCACCTGGACGTTGTGGCGTTGCTCGTTAACCACGGCGCGGAAGTGACGTGTAAGGATAAGAAGGGCTACACGCCCCTGCATGCCGCAGCCTCCAACGGGCAGATCAGCGTTGTGAAGCATCTCCTGAATCTGGGGGTGGAGGTGAGCTATGATTCAGGCATCACCCCATGGTGCATTTGTGGGTTTTCTGTTGTTCTGAAATTAAATCCTGTGTCTTTGTGGGTTTTCTGTTGTTCTGAAATTAAATCCTGTTTGCATTTTAATTCAAGAGGGGAAAAAAAAACCCCTCATTTCTTACCATCCTGTCTTTTTTGAGTTTACATGGGCAACTGATGAAGGGCAATGGGGCATATGCTAAGTCGTAGAAAGCCAGAAACAGACTAACTTTCTATATCAATATAGATAGAGAAATATTTTAACGTCTATGATACATATCCACCAGTCGTTTTTAAAAGACTGGTGAGGTTTCATCATCCCGCCTTTAGAACCTAGCCTTCTAAATCGTGGCTTCCGAGCAGAAATGAATGAATGAATGAATGGCAGGACAAACATGCTGAGCTGGAGAAGTAGGCCTCACCCCATTCTCCTTAGGTAGCAGGGCAGGAGCAGTAGTGAGGCTGTCCCGGAGGAAAGGAAAACCAAGCTGCAGTAGTGAGATGGTGATAACAGCAGTCAGGGCAGGTCTGGGAGAGCAAGAGGGAGCTGGGGGCTAAATAACCAGGGCAGCTCCACAGCCCAGCCACCAGAATGTGGCCTCTTGAGGTGTCAGACAGCAGAGCGGGTTCTGAGTTCAGGCCCCACAGCAGCTCCCTGAGCACCTCCCACCCTTTCCTCTTCTGTTCACTGTTGAGATTCGGGCTCTTTTCTTGCTCCCCCGATTCAGGTCTCCTCTGGCGTTTTGAGGCAGCTTTGCCTTTCCCTTTTTATCCCTTCCCTAGCTGAAAGATATCTTCCCACGAGTGGAAACCTCTCATTCTTCCTCCCAGCTCACTTTCTGTCACTTTCACGTTTTGCTGATCTTTACCTCCGCGTGAGAAGCCTTCCCAGGATGACCACGCTGGGGCAAGGGTAAGCTCTGAATGATCACGCTGACAGATGGGTATTTCCTTTCTCCAGCACAGCCATTAGGCTTTCGGTGGCAAATGGAGTAAATTGGCTTCAGTGCTTTTAATCGCCCATGTTGGACTCATTTGCAGATTGATGAAATCAATGTGTATGGAAATACGGCCCTCCACCTGGCCTGCTACAACGGGCAGGATGCTGTAGTCAACGAGCTGACCGACTACGGTGCTAACGTGAACCAGCCGAACAACAGCGGGTTCACCCCGTTGCATTTTGCTGCTGCCTCCACACACGGTGCTTTGTGTCTTGAACTATTAGTAAACAACGGGGCGGATGTTAACATTCAGGTATGACTCTCTCTCAGTCTCCCTTTCTCAGTGTGAAATACCTTTGCGTTGAGCCTCTGTTTGAGCAAACTCACCTGCTGTAAATTACAATTAGTGAATTGTAACTCGAAGCATCCTGATTCTTGCGGACTTACCCTATATTGGCATGATGTGGAAACTTCTGCAGGAGTGGTGGTACCAGTGGATGGCACTGAGGTTCTAGCCACGTGCCCTTGGTAGCTTAGTGAATATACGGGAGCAAATACTGGGTCTCAGGGATGTTGACTTGGCCGAGATCCTAATACTGAGGTGAATGTTGAGCTGATAGGGCAGAGATGCTGAGCATGAAAAGGAAGCCTAACCTAATGATCTCAGGTCTGTTTCCAACCCGCAAGGCCCTCCAAGGAGTTTCTCAAATGGCTTCCTGGAGTAAACCCCAGATAGTGGCTTCAATCATATGATATTAATCTGGTTTTAATGGTAATTCCTTTACTCAGCAAACTTACTGAGGACTACCTAGTGCCCTCTGTTTGGTACTGGGTGTGTACTCCAAGGTGCCCTCAAGGAATTTACGATATGGCAAGGAGATAATGTACTCAGATAATCATGGGGCAAGAGAGAATGTCATGAGTGGCGTGAGAGATTAATAAAGTGCTGCAAACTATAAGAAGCAAGTATTGACTTGCTTTTTGCTTGGGCATCAAAACTAGAGATTGCTTTTGAGCTGAAGATTGATATCAGTTGCGATGAGGAGGGATAGAGAGAATTTGAGAGAGGACATTCCAGATACATGGAATGGCAAGCAAAGGAGTTGAGAGGTCTCGATAGGTAAACTTTAGGTAACCAGTCTGCTCACTGTAACATAACCAAGAGGAACTTTTGCAGGTAGTCTTCATGATCCAGGTTACATCACTTGGATGCATTTAGATTGTAGCAGAATATCCTGATGTATACCAAGTGACCTTGTTCGCATCCTCAGCTTCCCTTCTCCCAAGCACACAGGAATTGTAAAGCAAGGTCCCAGTGTATTCTGTCTCTGCTTTTGAAAAATTGTTATTTCCAAGATTTAATTTCAAGAATATTGGATCAGTCTATTTTAATGATCTTCTCTATTCACTATTAAAGTCCTTTTATATTTTTTCATTTAATTTATAATAGTGGGGAAATATGGGACAAATTTTCAGAATTGTGATTGAATGGAGTACAAATCATATGAAAGAAAGGAGCCAGGAACAAGCTGAAATGTGACCTGACCAAGAATGAGCAAGCACTTATCTACTGGCCAAGGAGTTGGGGCCTCTATAGGGTGTGGGTCCGCTAATCATTATAGAGGCCACATGATCAGAACTGAGCATTAGAAACAGTAATCTGGGCACAGAAAACCAGAGACAGAAAACATAAAGAAAAAACGTATATATGACTAAATAAAATTTTTAAACTTTTATATAATAAGACACAACAACAAAAAAGAAAAAACAAAAACCTTAACATAAAATTGAAAGGGGAGCAACTCGGAAATTTTTCTGCAATATACGTATAAGCAAGGAGTTAACATATTTAATATATAAGAGCTCATAAAAATCAATAAGAAAAAGTCTGATGGTCTACTAGAACATATGGGCAAATGCAGATCACAAGAGAGAGAATACAATATCCATTAAACTTATGAAAAGATATTCAGTATTACTAGTCATTAGAGAAATGCAAACTAATACTTTTATAATACTAATACATTAATATTTGCCTTTAAAATTGGCAAGTATCAAAAAGACTAGCAATGCCCAGTGTAATCAATGAAAAATTAAAATGCAATAAGTAAATATGATCCAGTTTTATAATTTCAAAAAGTATGTGTCTATGTATGTGCACAGAAAGAGAAAAATATCTGGAATCTACATCAGTATCCTAGCAACAGTTATCACTCCAGTGAGGCAAAATTATGATTTGGGTTTTTAGTTTCTTTTCAATATATTTAGTTTAATCTTCTTATTGTGATGCCATAAGCATGTGTTATTTTTATATCCAAAAGAAAAAAAAAGCTATTTTCATTTTTATAAAAAAAAAAATTTCAGATATAGTGGACCTAGGGAGGGGACAAGTAGAAGATAACTGGAAGTCAATGAAATGGGTCTGGATAAGAGGTAATGAGGACAGGGGGATGGGGACAGCCAACGGAGGGAGAGGCTTCGCAGAAAGGAAATCTCTGGGATTTCATTGGACAAGAGATGGAGGAGATAAAGATGAGTATAAGAATTGAAATCTAGCTAAAGAGGTAGTACAGCATAGTGATTCAATGTCCAGTTCTGGGTCTAGACTGCCTAGATTCTCGTCCTACCTTGACTTTTAGTAATTATGTAATCATAAACAACTTCTCTGTGTGTCTGTTTGTTTATCTGTAAAATTAGGGAAACAGTAGTATCTTCCTCATGGGACTGTTGTGAGGATTAAGCAAGTTATGTCACATAAATTACTTAGAACAATGCCTGCCACAGAGTGAGTACTCCATAAATGATTATTGTTATTAAAAGGGATGTCAGGAGAAAGAGTAGGCTTAGAAGGTAAAACCAGTGAGTTTAGTTCTTGAGAAGCTGATTTTGAGCCTTTGATACAGCCAGTCTGAGAAAACCAATAGTGCGAAATGTGATTCTCTAGCATGGGAGAGCAGTAGAGAAGAGAAGAAAACACCTAGGTTGTCTCACTCACATAGAGGTGATTGATAGTTGAAACTGGGAGAAAAGGATGATGAGGTCACCCATGGAGAGAGTACATCATAGCCTGAGTAGAGAAGGGGATGTAGGACTCCAGTAACCCTTTACTCTTAGGATCAGGAGGGAGGAGGAAGAGCCAGAGAAACGGATGAAAAAAGAAGAGTTAGGGAAGATAGGAAGGAAATGAAGGGGATGGAGTGTCTTCATGAAGGTAGAAAGCAGGCAGAAATGAAAAAGTAAACTAGCTGAAAAGAATTTCAGAGTTCTAGATCTTGTAAGGGAACGCCATCCAAGGTCCTACATGGAGGTAAGATGAAGGTCTTTAGGAGCAACAAAGAAACCAAGGTGGTGAAAGAGCCAACATGTGGGGTTAAAGTCTAAGAGGAGGGTGGTGGAGGACAGGAGGCAAACAGGTGGCTCAACCGTCAATGTCCCCAAGACTTGTGACACTTTTCTTGCCATCCTGATGTCTGAGGGACATCCTGTGTATCCTCCAGAGGAAGGAACATTATTGAAGTTAGATAAAGTATCTCTCTTTACCAGCCTTAATTAATTCACGGGGTTATCTGATGCTCTCCATTTCCTCTGTAAAGCATGCCAACTGATGCTTTCAGTGTGCCCGATGCTGAGGTTAGAAGGCCACTTTCTGGCATACCTACCTACTTCTCCCAGGTAACTGACTAGCAGCCAGTTCAGATTGGATAAGAGGCTTCAACTAGGTATGGTGCCTTGGTTTATGGCAGCCTTCTCTTCTCCCCCACAAAATGGACATGGAAAGCATAGCTACTTAATTTTAATAGTTAATTTTTTCCTGTAGACTGCTAATCATCAATAGAGTATAAGAAGCACCATTTTAAAAAAGTCTGAGACTTGGGTTTATGTATTATCTAATCCGTGTAAATGGGATTTTGAATCAAATCTAGCCTTCTCCCTCAGTCTCCCCATCTACTCTGTCTACATCCTAATTCTCTTGAATCTTTATTAGTTAACTCTGGATGCATGGATCATCTAACATTTCCGTGGAGCCATTCAGTCTGACCGGAGGTTGTTATCTCTCTGCACCACGTTGCCCTTGGATTTTGAAAGTGTTTGTAGATTGCAAGACAATTTGTATTTGTTTAGATTTTCCAAAGTTAGAAGAAAATAGCAGATTGAAATGTAGCCAATACCTACTCATGTGTTCACTATGTTTTCCTCTGTCCTCACAAAACACAAAAAGTGATGTCTTCATGAGAAATTGCAAGATGATGGAGAGGGGAGGAAAGCTATGTGTCCTGCATGCATTTTACAGTCCCTCATTTTGCTTAGATTGACTATGGCCCTGTCCTTGATTTTGAATATTGTGATATCACAATATTCAATTATTATAAAATAATAGAGACACAATACTTAATACAATAATCTGTTGAAAGTTTACTTTTTTTTTGCAAATAGGAAGAGCATGAGGAAATATGAAATAATTTCCCTTCTCCATTAGAGACCACATTGTAATTTTTGTAGCATCTCAAGGCTCTTTTTGGAAGCACTCAGACTAAGCATTAAAGAAAGACAGTAAACACGTGGCCATGCTGGATATGACTTAGAAAGATAGATTCAGAAATTACCATTACCTGCCTAACATTCCACCTGCCTATGGTCTCAATTCTTTTCTGTGCACGGGCCCTTAGATCACTTAACCCTAAGAGACTGGAACTGAAGCCCATCACACATTTACTGAAGTGGACCAGCTCCCTTCTTTATATGTACGAGGACCAAGTTATATTCTATAATTGCATGGCAGAGGTTGCGGATGAAACTGGAATAGGCAAGAGTAAGCAGTAATAGCGACATGGCCCTTGGATCTTAGGAGAGGAAGTGAGGAAAGGAGGGGGGTGAATGTCTGAGCTAACCACGTACCATCTCCGGCCTTTAGAAGCATTAAAAAAATTAGACTGTATATGGCTTTTTGCACACCAGGGTATTAGATTGCTCTTCCATTGAATTAGGAAGCCCTTTGGGGTTTCTGACTATATTTATTTTATAGAGACTTTATTGCCCTCCACCAGGGCCCCTGAGCTTTGTGGCGCCACGGGGCACTGTGCCACAGAGAACACAGTGCCTTCAGCTTCCTGGGGAGTAACTGTGTATTTAAGTTTAGAGAAGGTTTATGGGAGGCGGAGGAAAGAAGGCATTAGAAGTGGAAGAAAAGAATGAATGGATTTCTGAGAATGGAAACGCTTCATTAATTCAAGGATTAATCTTCCTTGGATGATGGTGAATTTTTCCCTGAAAGAATACTAATATTTGTCATAAAATAGTCTTAGTCCTCATTGGTTTTCTTTCATGACTTATGGCTGAACCATAAGTCAATAGGAGAGCTATTAAGCAAGTTCTCAAGGTAACAAAATTTTCCAAGCCCTAAATCTGCTCTGGGAAAATGCACCTAGAAATTGGAAGGAGACTAGAAATGAAGTTTTTCTAAAAGCAAAGCTTTGAATAAGTGGGATAATTGATCATTTCTTCTTTGAGCATTCAGGGAATGTTTGGTATCTGAAGTTCTAGGGCCAGCAGCAGCAATGGCAAGTTCCCCGCCACCCGACCCCACACCCATGTGAAAAATTTCTCAGGCAGATAATGAAACTCAGTAGGATCCTCAGTCTCAACCTGAATATTCTGAGTTCTAACTTGTAAAGGCTAAATAAAAAGTACTAGTCTTTTGACCTTCATTGGTTTTCAATGGCTTTTTGAAATGAGTTCCCTTTACACCTATACCATGTAAACAAAGCTGCCCAAAAATGACTGCTATGGTACCCTTAATGCTTCCTGTCCCCAATTCCCAACCTCCTGCCACCCATATCCCAGTGAGAAAAAAAAGTCAGCTAAGGTCTGTCTTCAGTGGTATGTGAACTCAGGCAAAGATCTGCAAGGGTAGATCTGAAGCAAGCATCCCCATTGACCATATTGCCATCCTTTTCATTTAACCTAACTTTGGTCATCTCTGTTTGTCCCTTTACCAAAAGCACAAGCACTCCAAGGGAGGAAAAGGGTATGGTGTTTGCTGTCCTTGAAATGGGACCAGCTTTGTAAACTATATACTGTAGAAACTGGTGACTTCTGCTCTGGCTCTCTGGCTGCAATTTAGTTAGTGACCACCAGGTTGGTGGTTACTCCTAGCCTTTAAGCTCTTTTCTAGGCATGGAAAAGCGCTTGGTTAAATATTTACAAAGATATTATCTAAACACTGAAATATTTAAGGCTTTCTATATATTTAACTAAATGCTAATACGTTATGTTTTCATCTTAAATTTAAGAGAAAATACTGGAGCAAAATTTAAAGAAATAGCACCATCTAGGGACAAATGAATGTCAGCTCTGCAATTTCTGTTTTCTCTCTCCTTAAGAGCCTTGGACTGTTCTCACTTTTTTGTTGGAGGGAGTATGTCTTAACTCCTTATTCCTAAGTGGTTCCCAGGCTTTTTAGTCTTTTGAATTGTCTGCATTTATCCCAGCTAAGACCCAGGCTCTGGAATCAGAAAGCTTTTAGGAGCTCTTCTCCATCATATGTCTTATGATTGGTGATGGCATCATATCCTCATTTTCTTGACTAATGCTCCTTTTCCCTAAAGATATAATTTCAGTAAAGCTTCAAGCTTACTTCCATCTTCCTTTCCTTTCTCAATCTTTTCTAATTCAGGTTATAATCATACAAGGTTAAGATGGAGAAAAAAAATCCTATTTTTTGTATTTTTTTCCCCATCAACCTGAGAACCTTTCACTATAATGATTATTTACTTCACTCAACATGCAGTTACCACTCTGACTAACTCTTTCCTTGGCACAGATTGTGCATAGTTCCTTTCTTAAGTCTAAGGAATAGACTTATAGGATATAATAAATATTCTTCTGTTAAACCTTGTGGTTTTATAAGCTATTCCAGTGGCTCCTAAACTTTAGTGTGCTGTGGAAGTTAGAAATGAAATCAATTCTGGGTCAGTTTAGGTCTGGGTTAGGGCACAGAATTCACATTTCTAACGAGAATCCTGGGTGATTCAGATGCAGGTAGTCTGTGGTTCACTCTGAGAAATATTTAAGTGATTATTTGTTTTCCATTGTAGAGTTTTTGAAAGAATCATTTTAAAGCACACGTATTTGAATTTCATCACAAAAATGAACTTGTGTTTTTGAAATCTCATATTTTAACCTCAGGCTTAGGAAAACGTTTCTTCTGAGACTTAGAAAAAGAATAGTTACATAAATTTCTTTATTTTCTTTTCTTTTTTAAATAATATCTGAATGAAAGAATGCATAATATAGTCTCTCAGTTGAGGATACTTTGGGTCTTTCTTTTCTTTTCTTTTTTAATAATGTCTGAATGAAATAATACATAATATATTCTCTCAGTTGGGGATACTTTGGGTCTAAAATAACAGTAATATTTTCGTTTGGGTATCACTTTTTAGAAGAAATTCTGTAAATGATTATTTCTTAATCAAATATGTAGGACTTTGGTATTTGGTGTAATGATGACTAATGTATGGATTCTGTACATTTTTCATCTTTTGGCTTAATCTGTGAGAGAGAATGCCATCATTTATATCTTGAATAATAAAGAGATGTATAAATTCAGTGCATATTTCCAGATAATCATTAACATGGCAATTTGCGTATCTTAATCCTATGATTTCTAATGAGTTAAGTGAAGCAAATGTTCCTCTTTTGGAATAATTGAAAGTGGTGTTTCTCTGTGGAATTAGAATGTAGAGGATGGTGGAGGATTTCAGGTCAATTTTGAGAGTTGCAGTGATTTATAGCAGTTTAGTCATCTTCAGGTCAAACAGGGCCAAACAACTTAATACATCATTTGTCTTTTTTTCATGTACTGTAGACAAAAGGTGAAAAAAACACTGTAATAAACTATACATATACTATCCATTTTACTGTATAATGGAAAAGAATATGAAAAATAATATATACTGTATATGTATAACTGAGTCACTTTGCTATATACTAGAAACTAACATAACACTGTAAATTAACTATACTTCAATTTTTTTAAAAAGTTGAAAAATAAAACTCCTTGAAGGAAACCTTCACCAGTAGATCACAGGAGATGAAAAAATGTTTTGGATGATTTCCTCAGTTTAAACCAGGGTAGTTTAAAAATTGTCCGTGTAACTAAAAATTTTGCATTTCTTCTCTAGAATAATTTCCACGTCTCGAACCTTCTTTAAAATGTGATCTTATAGATAAATAACAAGGACCTACTGTATAGCACAGGGAACTATATTCAGTATCTTGCAATAACCTATAATGGAAGTGAATCTGAAAAAGAATATATATATGTATAATTGAATCACTTTGCTGAAAACCTGAAACTAACACAACGTTGTAAATACTTCAATAAAAAAATGTGAAGTTAGGCAATAACTTGTGATATCACGTGTAAATACTTCAATAAAAAAATGTGAAAAAAAATGTGAAGTTAGGCAATAACTTGCGATATCACATACACTTTATTGAGCATTGCTGGCAATGTCCATAGGAATGTTTCAGATTGATGTCACTGGCCCATTGTTTCTCTCTCTCTCATTTTTTAGAGTAAAGATGGTAAAAGTCCTCTGCACATGACAGCTGTCCACGGAAGGTTCACACGGTCACAAACCCTCATTCAGAATGGTATGTGAGATTCTTCTCCTGTGTCATTACTGGAACAGTTTCCTGGTGTGACTGAGTTTGGTTGTCAGTCATTTGAATGTGAAATATGATGCTCTGTTTTAGAGTTTATTAAGCTTGGATTTATACTGTCCTTTGATGAACTTTGCTAAAAGCTCTTAGACATGTCATCACCAATTCAGCCTAAGAGTGAGGACATAGAGCCACTAAGTTTCACAGTCAACTCCCAGTCAGTCAAAGAACATGTGAGTTTTGAAACTGGAAATGATCTACTTATATAGGCTCAAGATCCTGCATTTTTCACTCTGAAACTAATAAAAATAAGTATCAGACGTTCTCTAGCAGCAAATCTGAATTATTTTTAAATTTTTGAATTCGCCATAGTTCCATAAGTTAAAACTTGTTAAGCTACTTGGGCAAAGGTAAGAAAAATGAGTGACTCAGAGGAAAAGCAGGTATGTACATGATACAGAGGATCATAAAATCACAGGCTTGATAGAGACCTTGGAAAATCACATAATCTAGTAATTTCCCAGGCTTACAATAAAGGTGTGCTTGAACCATTGGGTTGTCTCTGCAACCAAAGTACTAGGGAGTGTCACTTCACAACATGGCTCACGTTACTATTAGAGGGTCATGGCCAGAATCTGTGAGTGGATTGACTTTGACAACACAACTTCTATTATTTTAGCAAATCTTAAAGACAATTTAAAAAAAACAGGTTTAGTTCAGATTTTATGCTGACATTCCAGGTGAATCCAGCAGTTCCTAAACTATCTTTAGTTGACCCACATTTCTAGTTCTCAAAATTCTGGCATTAGTCAATTTTTTTAGACCTATCTTTTTCTCATCTGTAAGAATACTGGATGACATACACTTGAATTGTTAGTGGTACTAAGTTATGTCTTAGGCACTGAAGTCATAAAACTAAAAAGTCATTTGACATTTGGATGGAAGACCAGCCAGGGAAATTATGCTGAGGAAGCAAATTATCTGCAGCAAAGCACAGGAAATTTATAAGCATTTCAGTGAAACTATAGAAGAAAAGAAATCCCAACAAATTTCCAGTGAGCAAATGCAGGTAAATGAAAATGAACTGCACAACACCCATTAATTCTAGTTTGAAATATGTGATATGCCTTTGTCATTCACTTTATTGAAAGGCCACTTTAATTGTTTTGTTTTGCTTGAAGTAAACAAGGGGAGGTGGGGAGGGACCCTAGCATCTCTCCTCTGCACGCTTTCCTCATCCCACTGTATTTCTCAACTGTTTGTCAGAAACAGTGTCCACTGCCTTAAAAATAAACAAAACTAGGGAGCTATTTGGTATCCATTTAAAAAAATTTAATGTGAACATAATCACCAGGCCTTAGCTCTGTGGCATTAAAAAGCATTGTTCCCTGTTAGAGCAATTTCAAGCACTAGTGATCAGATCAGAGAAAGAGCAGTTTTTCACCTTGTAAGCACTGCCTTCCTACAGGTCCATCCCTGCGGGCCAGACCTGTGTCATGCTAGTGTGCTTACAACAGTCTTGGGGGTGCCTCTGGCTGCTTTGACCTCTCTAAAAACCATCCCTGTGGACTTGAAGACTTCCATGCCCTCTCTGGACATTCTTGCTAGACTTTTGAGTTGGGACGACCCCTGAAAGAGACCTTATGTCTTGTCCTCTGTGATCAAAGAGCTTGTCTCAGAGCCTATCTCATTCTTGGCTGGCCTGGCGTCTTGCTTGTGGGTTGAGTGGGATCCTGGGTCCTATAATGCTGAGGATATAGCGGCTATAATACATAACTTATATATAATGATAAAGCTAACATTGGTTGAGTGTTCTTCACGTTGTGCCAGGCACTTGGCTAAGCACGCCACATAAATCCTTCCAACCACCCCATGAGAAAGAGGTGCTATTATTATCTCCATTTCAAAGATAGGGAAACTGAGGCAGAGAGGTTGTCACTTATGCTGGGATACATGGCACGTATGATGAGGAACAGAGATTAGAACCCAGGAAGTCTAACACTGGAGACTGAACTCTCAACTACTCTTCTCTGTATGAACAATGACAGGTTAAAATGTTTTTTAGCTTGAATTCTATTTACTCTATGAGTAGCTTGCATTTGGCAGAGAGTTATTTATCCCTGTAAAAGGATGATTTGGCATTCTCTTCTCTCAGCCGACAGTTCTTTGCATTCATTGCAGATGTGAGAACTGCGAGTTCTTCCGTTCGACTTTCTTTAAAAAATGCCCTTAGGGACAAGAACAGGAAGCTCTTTTCTTTCCTCCTGTTTGTTGGTTTCTTTCTGGGAAAAGCCCGGAGGCTCACACCCCCAGGGCCTGGTGTCTGTCCTCCAGAGTGGGTAACCACACGACAGGACCTGGAATGCCCGTCCCCCATGGGGACATCACTTGGCTCTTAAGACCTGCTGAGGAACATTCTTGATGTTTATTTATTTGTTTTGTTAAATGGCTCTGATGTTTGGACTTTGTGCAGCATTTCTCTGCTTCTCTGACTGCTCTCTAGTCAGGGTTATTAATTCTTTATAATAACTTTTTTTCCCAGAAGCATTCAGCTTTGGTAAGGTGATCGTTGAAGAAAAAACCCAAAAGACTCTTTTCTTCTTTAAGTTAATAAGCAAAGACTACCTCTGCGGTTCAATCACGTTGTTTGTTGTCTGAAGCTGTGTTGCCAGAGCCAGAGAGGGAAAGAAGTAAACGAAGACACAATCTGATATCAGAAGGCATTTGTTCTGGCCTTTTGCACAGGCAGCTGCCTCAGATGCCGTCCAGCAGGTTACAAAAGTTCAAAATGATGTTTTTTTTCACAGAAGCTTTAAAAATAAAAGTTTGAAAAGGAAGAGTGAAGTGATAGGTTAGGATGATTCATTGTGAGGTTTTTGACCTTTGGGCTCACAGACTTTCTGAGGCAACTTAATAAGATAACTATTCTTGCTTGTGCAATGAAAAACTAATTTCAGATGAATGCCTAGATAATGCTGCATAAATCATCCCTTCTGACGTGCTCTGCGTATGTCTAAACTCATGGATATTTATTTTCCTCACTAATCATCAGTGATCGATAACCAACATTTAACTTGCAACCTTCAAATGAATAGTAAAGATATTTAATTTGCTAAAAAAAAAGATAACTAATAAAGACCTGCTGTATAGCACAGGGAACTCTACTTAATACTCTGTAATGGCTTATATGAGAAAAGAATCTAAAAAAGAGTGGGTATATGTAGAACTGATTCATTTTGCTGTACACCTGAAACTAACACAATATAGTAAATCAACTATACTCCAATAAAATTTTTTAAAAGATATTTAATTTGCATTCCAAGCAAATGAAAATGGAAAGGCTTGGGGAGTGACTATAAGATAGAAATTCATTCATCTAGAGGTCCTACTTTAATATAAAACATATTTCTGAATAACAAATAACAAATAGTCTCTTTTATTTTTCTACTAAGTTATGATGTTTTCCAGAAGTATATTTTAAATGAAAATTAAAGGTAATTACCCATATTTTTACAGTTTTAAATTGACTTATGAAATGACAGTAACAACAAGAAACTTTATCAGCTCAGACCCTCTATTCCATCCTTTCCAGTATTTTTCCCTCTTCTCTTTTCCTATCCAATTTTTGGCATATTTGAGGCTGGTAAACATGGAGCCCCTACTCTTGGCTGGGAAGGACATGAGCAATGTAGTGTTTGTCCAGGACAAAGACTTCTTTGAAGTCTGGGGCTCTGTCTCCCACACTTCCCCGGATCAGCTCTGTGGGTGGACCTCTCAGGCTGACCACTGTGGGCAGCTCTCACATGGATACATGTACCCTGGATTGCTCTGAGGTATCCATGGAGACCAGGTGGCTGCCTGTCCCCAAGGCATAAAAATGATCTAAATTGGATACTTCTACATTTAGATTACTGTGAACTATTTCTTGAGTCCCTAGAAGTTTTCCATAACTAATTTTATTTTAATTTTTCTTGATTATAAAATTAGTACATGCTCACTGTAGAATAAAATTACCTTATTGGGGCTTCTCTGGTGGCGCAGTGGTTGAGAATCTGCCTGCTAATGCAGGGGACACGGGTTCGAGCCCTGGTCCGGGAAGATCCCACATGCCACGGAGCAACTAAGCCCGTGTGCCACAACTGCTGAGCCTGCGCGTCTGGAGCCCGTGCTCCGCAACAAGAGAGGCCGCGATAGAGGCCCGCGTACCGCGATGAAGAGTGGCCCCCGCTTGCCGCAACTAGAGAAAGCCCTCGCACAGAAACGAAGACCAAACACAGCCATAAATAAATAAATAAATGAATGAATGAATGAATGAATGAATGAATGAATGAAATTCTTAAAAAAAAAAATTATTAAAGAGATTCTCCCATGACCCCCATCAATGTGTCTCCCTAACCCCATCCCAAGAATTTCTATTGACAGTTTGGTGAAACTTCCAGATTTTTCTATGTATTTAAGAATGTATAGATAAAGATACATAATTATTACTTTTACAGAAATGATTGTAGTCCATTTATTTGAACAACTGATTTTAAAAATCACTACTGTGCCACAGACACAAAGATATGAGGAAAGATCAACATTTGTATTCAAGTTGCCATTTATATTTCTCTGTCACAAAGTTAAAAAGGCATTACCTTTTTGTAAACAGCTATTAAGTTGCAAACTCCAAATGTGCAAATTTACTGGCAGCAGCTAAACTCTACATGCCAAAGTCTTGGCTGCAGAGTGCAGCATCTTAAATCCTGTGTAAACATATGTACTAATTGGAGTTTTTGGTTTTTTTTTTTAACATCTTCCTCTTCTACAAAGCTCACACATATTTGTAATTATTTAACTTTTTAGGAGAGATTCTCGTTCATTAACTCTGTTGTACCAGTACACCTGGCTAGAAAATATATTGTTTGTTGGAAATAAATCTTAGGAAGTTGGTGGTCATAGTTAGGATTCATTAGAATGAAGGACCATACAGATATTATCGTGAAGATTTTATAATGGTCATATTATAAGAAATAGTGTCTTGGCCTGGAAGTTAATGCTCTTTACTCAGATCTGAAAAGGCTCTCAATGGCTTCCTTTTGGTGCTCAAGTATACCTCTGATGGGTGTGCAAATGGGCACAGCCTTTCTCAAAAGCAATTTGCCAGTGTCCATCAAGAGCCTTAAAAACATTCCTACTTGTGATCTAGTAGTTCTACTTGTAAAAATATTGCTGAAGGAGATCATCTGAAATGTGGATAAAGATTATGTATAATTATGTTCATTCCTGTGTTTTTCCTAATGGCAAAATTTGGGCATAGCCTAAATGCCTAGTAATTGGGGACTTGTTGAGTGAATTCTCTAAATACTGATATCATGTAGTCATTTACAGTTGCATTAATGAAACTAATTAATGACATGGGAAGTGTTTGTGATGTAATATTAAGGGGGAGATTGGGATACAAAACTCTTTCTACCCTATGATCTCAACCATGGGAAATGTCTTCACACACAAATGCATACACACATACAGACAACTGGAACAAAATATCCAGAATATTAATACTGATTATCTTGGATAATCAGTGAATTGATAGATGACTTCTCTTTTCTTCTTTGTATTTTACTGCATCTTCTAAATT
Source organism: Balaenoptera musculus (assembly GCF_009873245.2). Taxonomy (NCBI): domain Eukaryota; kingdom Metazoa; phylum Chordata; class Mammalia; order Artiodactyla; family Balaenopteridae; genus Balaenoptera; species Balaenoptera musculus. Next base: position 75,056,592 of record NC_045791.1, on the reverse strand, counting down.
TTCTACAGTGAGAAAATTACTTTCTCAGTAATAAATATTATTTAAAGTAAATGCTTAATATCTTTTTAGATCTAAGCCATTTATATAATATTTACATTTCTCAGGATTTTGTATTTCTTATTCTGGACTATATAAATGTGTATGTGTAGTTTAGATATACAAACTAAACATTATAGTATTAGTATCTTAAAATTATGTATTTTAGTTTTAAAATATCAGCTTACTTTATTTAGTTCAATATAATTGATGATGAAAGTAAAGCTTAAGATTTGACCTATTGTAAAATACCTGCTATCTAAGAGCATGAGCTGACAATTCAGTAACTTACTGCTTTCCAGAGCAGAGATTTGTTTGTGAGCAGGATAGTCAGGAAATAAAACCTTAGAATAATTTCGGTGCCCCAATATCCTAGGTGCTTTCTTTAAAGGAATGTAGTATTTATTTATTTATTTATGGCTGTGTTGGGTCTTCGTTTCTGTGCGAGGGCTTTCTCTAGTTGTGGCAAGCGGGGGCCGCTCTTCATCGCAGTGCGCGGGCCTCTCACTATTGCGGCCTCTCAATGCGGAGCACAGGCTCCAGACGTGCAGGCTCAGTAGTTGTGGCTCACGGGCCTAGTCGCTCCGCGGCATGTGGGATCTTCCCAGACCAGGGCTCGAACCCGTGTCCCCTGAATTGGCAGGCAGCTTCTCAACCACTGCGCCACCAGGGAAGGCCCTAGGTGCTTTCTTTTATTAAAAGCATAAGTGCGTGTGGGCTTACATAAGCAAGAGTACGCACTATGTGATTTTTCTCCTTGGTGTGCTTCCCTGTCCTTTACTCCCTCCCCTTTTCCTGCTTTCTTCAGGCCCTTCCTTTTTGACTGGGATATAATTCATATACTATAAAAGTCACCATTTTAAAGTGTACAGTTCAGTGGATTTCAGTATTTTCACAAGGCTTTACAACCATCACCGTTATCTAATTCCAGAACATTTTCATCACACCCCTCCAAAATCTTTATCCCAGTTAGCAGTCACTCCCCGTTCCTCCCTCGCCTTGATTTCTCCTTATTTCATGATTTTCAAGGACTCTTAAACTACTTGGAAGCTTACCCAATTATCACTAATGCATGTAGCAAATATTTTCACATATGTCAGTTTCCTTATTGCTAGGATGTGGGGAAAGCCTTTTAAACTACAATGCAAAATCTAAATACAATAAAAGACATAAATTACGAAAAAAAAATTTTTTCAGGGTAGAACACCAAAGACAAATGAAAATCTAGGCCAAAAATATTTGCAACATGTATTACTGATAAATGGGCAATCTCCCAATATTTTAAGAACCTTTAAAAATTAAGGAATAAGAGATCTCTCTCTCACACACACACACACACACACACTCTTAGAAAAATGGGCAAAAGTCATGAAAAAATGGTTCGTAGAAAAAGATAAACAAATGGCCCTTTAATATATTAAAAGATTCTCAACTTCCTTAACAAGAGAAATGAGAAGACTACAGTGAGATACCAGTTCTCACTCATTACGTGGTATATATTCAAAAGCTTGACAAGGCTGGGGAGAAAAGGCACTCTCATACATTGCTTGTGTGAGTGCAAAATTGCACAGCACCTAAAGAGGGAAACGTGGCAAAATCTAACAAAACCACATACTCATTTCTTTAACCTAGAAATCCCCTTTCTAGGAATTTATTCTGAAGATAGACCCAACAAATACAAAACACTTTCAAAATGAGGTTATTCACTGCAGCATTCCTGATATTAGCAAAATGATTTTTACCACCTAAATGCTCATCCATAACGGACTGGTGTACTTAACTAATACATCCATGCAATGAAAAATAATTAAGCTATACAAAAATGAGGAAGATTTCCAAGAAGGGATCTCTAGGAGTGAATTCCAGGGTATGTTGTTAAGTGGGGGGGGGGGGGGGGGAAGCATGGTATAAAAGATTCTATGTGCTTGTTTTTGCAAAGAGAAACACAGCATAAACCAAAACTAATGAAAATGATTAATTACTGTAGCATGTGGTTGAGGGTGAAGTGAAAGGGATAGAAATGAGAGTGGGACTTTTTAAAAGTGTAGAATTTTTGACTTTTGAAACGTGTGTTACATATTAATAAAATAAAATTAAATCAAAGCTGGTAAACATTTTGAAAACAAAATCAAATGAACCTGTGTATCAAATTGATAATATAAGCACACAGAATAAAGAATTCAGATAACTTTTGAACGAAGTACTCCCTGTATATGCTAAAATCATTATGGGAAACTTTGTTGGGAAATAGAGTATTTGCACAGTCTGTAAGTATCACCCACAAATTCCTTGTTAATTACAAAAGGCGAAAAGACATTTGTACAGTGGAGAGTGCTGGCAATCATCTCTTGTATTTCTTATTCTGGAAGATATAAATGTGTATGTGTAGTTTAGATATACAAACTAAACATTATAGTATTAGTAGCTTAAAATTATGTATTTTAGTTTTAAAATATCAGCTTACTGATATTTTCTTACTGATAATCAAGCCTCTTTTTTTTTTATTGTGGTACATAAAATTTACCATTTAAACTATGTCTAAGTGGCACTAGTAAGTACATTCACATTGTTGTGCAGCCATCACCACTACCCATCTCCAGAACTTACTTTTTCATGTTCCCAAACTGACACTCTGTACCTATTGCAAGTAATCAAAATTTGCATCACCCAGTAATGGAATAACTTGGCCTTATGTGTGTGCTGTGGAGATGTGATGGGAAGTGCAATTCAACTCTGGGGTATTCTTGCCAAAATGTTTAGCCTGCATCTAATAATGAGGAAATAATCAGACAATTCCAGAATGCAGTATATCCTACATGACTCCTCGCGTGGTCTCCAAAAATATCAATGACATGAGAGATAAATATATACATACATAAAAGGCAGGAGGATTGTTTTAGATGAAAGGAAACTAAAGAGACATGACAACCAGATGCTATCAGAATCTTTGATTGGATCCTGGATTTTAAAAAAACAGTTATAAAGCACATTTGGGGGAACAATTGGAGAAATTGGAATATGCACTTATATTATATAAAATTATGGTATCAATGTTATATTTCTTGGATATGATGATGAAATTATGGTTATGTGGGAGACCGTCTTTGTTCTTAGGGGTGAAATGTCATGATGTCTGACTTATTTCTAAATGGTTCTTCAAATAAATGAATAGACTATCTTTCATATTATATATTATATATAACTTCTCATATATATATATGAAAAGGGGAGGGAAAGAAAGAAAGGTAGTAAAATAAAAACTAGGGGAAAGAGAAGGCAAAATAAAATAAGATGTTTCCTGTGTTACTAAAGTGATGGTTAATGTTATAGTTTTAATAAATATAGATTTTTCAGTTTATGGTTCATGCTTTCACTCATTTTACTCATCATCATTTAGATAATCAAACTACATTAAATCTTTTCCTGAACACTCTATTCCTTCTGGTTCTTATGCTTTAGCGTAAGGTTTATTTACATAGGTCTTTAATTAAGCAAGTAAAACTAAAATTGAATGTGTCTTCAGAGTTACATTTTGTGGAATTTGATTACATTATTTATTCAGAGAGGGAATCTAGTTGTAAGATTTTAGAAGCTTAAATAAGACAACGTGGAAGGGTTTTTTAAAAGCATTTCTTTTTGTTGTTGTTGTTGTTGCATGTATCTTTTTTTTTTTTTAAATAGATCTTTATTGGAGTATAGTAGCTTCACAATACCGTGTTAGTTTCTGTTGCACAGCAAAGCAAATCAGCCATATGCATACGCATGTCCCCGTATCCCCTCCCTCTTGAGCCTCCCTCCCACCCTCCCTATCCCACCCCTCTAGGTGGTCACAAAGCACGAAGCTGATCTCCCTGTGCTATGCGGCTGCTTCCCACTAGCTATTGATTTTACATTTGGTAGTGTATATATGTTGACGCTACTCTCACTTAGCCCTCCCACCCCATGTCATCAAGTCCATTCTCTATGTCTGCCTCTTTATTCCTGCCCTGCAACTAGGTTCATCAGTACCATTTTTTTTTTTTTAGATTCCATATATATGTGTTAGCATACGGTATTTGTTTTTCTCTTTCTGACTTACTTCACTCTGTATGACAGACTCTAGGTCCATCCACCTCACTACAAATAACTCAATTTCGTTTCTTTTTATGGCTGAGTAATATTCCATTGTCTATACGTGCCACATCTTCTTTATCCATTCATCTGTCGATGGACATTTAGGTTGGTTCCATGTCCTGGCTATTGTAAATAGTGCTGCAATGAACATTGTGGTGCATGTCTCTTTTTGAATTATGGTTTTCTCAGGGTATATGCCCAGTAGTGGGATTGCTGGGTCATATGGTAGTTCTATTTTTAGTTTTTTAAGGAACCTCTGTACTATTTTCCATAGTGGTTGTATCAATTTACATTCCCACCAGCAGTGTAGGAGAGGGTTCCCTTTTCACCACACCCTTTCCAGCGTTTATTGTTTCTAGCTAAAAGCATTTCTAATAGACTTCCCTCCATGCAGATTTAATAATACTACTACTTCAGATGGTAACTTGTCCCCTTAAAAAGCATTCTTGTCCTTGAGAGCAGAGATGCACAGAGTAGAAACGAAACCAACATTTGGTCAACGTGAGTGACTAGCATAAAATGTAGTATCTGAGTCAACCTGAATCCTTATGTAATTCTGTATTAAAATGTCTCTTTCAGGAGGTGAAATTGACTGTGTGGATAAGGATGGCAACACTCCTCTCCATGTGGCTGCAAGATACGGTCATGAACTTTTGATTAACACCTTAATAACCAGTGGAGCTGACACAGCCAAGTAGGTTACTGCAAAAATATGGTGGAATAATTTCCACATGTGGGAATACTGCCAAAGGGATTCTGCCATGCCGTAGATAGTTCCCATTTATCCAGGTTAAGGTAGATCTGCACCATTATGCTAAACACAGATTAAATTTGAACTAAATTAAGTGACTTTTAATGACAGTTGCGAGGAAGAACCAGTTTTATTTTTCAGCTGTATCAGAAAGATGCCTGTTTCAGTGGTTTTAATTAAGGAAACTTGAACTTTATTCCTAACTCTGCTTTTTAATATTCTTCTGTTTTTTCCAATGTGCAGTGTTAGTTAAGCAGGAAAAATAAAGCATAATTGGGCAAACTCAGAATTTATTCAGGGTGCTGTTTTGCATGTATTAATGACCCATATTAATCATACGCTTATACGGTGCAATTGAGTAAATCCGCTACATTGGGAAGAGGGGACCTGACTTCATTTTGTACTTTAATTCAACAAGAATATATAACGCATCTATATGAGTCTGTTGCAATGTTAGGTGCTGTGGGAAGTTTCAGAAGTAAGTTAACTGGTTGGTACCTTCCAGGAGCTCATAATTTTGTTGGAGGCCCAAGACCCACTTCAGACAAAGAACCATGCAAGATAGTATTTAATAAAGTTCAAAATGAAACAGGACTTTAATGGCAAAATGTTTGGTGTAGACAGTATATGCCATAGAGTGTAGACAGGAAGGATAGAGCTCAAAGGTGGCCACAGTTTTCAAGGAAAAGGTGAGTTTTAGGTAGTCTTTGAAGGATGACAATTATGTGAGTAGAGCAGAGAGTGGCAGACATCCCAGGCAGGGAGGCAAGCAGGAACAGACCCAGCTCCGGGAGGAGCTTGACCTGGCAGGCCTGTGACAGTGCCACGCTGCGCCCAGAGTCACTGTCATATCAGTGCGGGGGACCCAGGCTTTCTTGGGCACTAGCTGGGCTCCAGTCCAAGCTACCTCACTTGTGAGCTGTGTGACCTTGAGGCTGTTGCTCAATCTGTCTGTGCTTTGATTTCCTCATTTGAAAAATGGGAGTAATAATGGTACCTACCATAGGTTTGTTATGAAGATTAAAGGACTTAATCACCATTAAAGCTCTCTGGTATATGTTAAGATCCGTGTGAGTATGAGTTATGTAAATACATCTGCTAAGGTTATTCAACAAGATAATCCACGTTAAAAGCTCTTTGAACAGTGCCTGGCACATAGTAAGCTATCAATAAATGCTAACTATGGTTTTATTACTTCATAATAGGCAGGAGAACCAAATTAAAGAGGGCCTCAAATGCTTAAATAGTTTGGCCTTATTACAGAGACTGGGGGTAACAATAACTGAATCTTTAGGAAAGGCAAAATATGAGGGCAGTGTTACGTTAGGAATTCTAATTTATTTGTCAAGGGTTGTGCAACAGAATTGAAAATCTTGGTGGAGAATGAGCCAAAATTTAAATGATCCAGGGAGGGTGTGGTGGGTTCCAGTGGCCCTCTGGGCTCCCAGTCCAGTGGTGGAGATAAGATCAAGAGCAAATGTGACTGCAGCATCATGAGATGTGTTATGATGGAGGTCTGGATAGGGCAACACTGACTATCTCTGGGTTCCGCAGAAGAGGTGACATTTCAGCAAGAAGAACAATGGATAGGAGTTTGCCAGGTGGACAGAATTGTGTGAGATAAAAAAGAAGGGGAAGCAAAGAAGGACATTCCAGGAAGAGGGAACAGTATTTACAAAGGCACAAACATGTGAATATGTTGAAAGCAGATTCCCGAGGCCGGGTTATCTAACATGTTAGGGGGAGTGGAAAGAGATGAGGTGGAAAGGCAGGAAGAACCACATTTCAGAGGACCTCGAATGTCTTGCTAAGGAGTTAGATTGCATTCTGAGGCATTCGGAAGCTGTTAAAGAATTATAAGTGGGTGTAGGGTAGGTTGTGTCTAATGCTCCCATTTGTGTGTAAGAAAGATCGCTCTCATAGCAGTCCAGACAGACTGGAGGTGGTCCAGGCTAGAAACACTTTGCAGCCTCTTGCAAATGTCCAGAGAAGAAAAGATGAGGGCTCGGGCTAAGGACAAGACTGAGGGTGGACAGAGGAGGGGGCATGCTGACAAATAGCAACAACAGTGGGTTGTCTCAGAAGAGAAAGGAATCTGCTTCAAGCCAAAGGACCTTTTTGACTGGGAGGTTGCAAATCAAAAGAAGCAGTTCGGGACCTCCCTGGTGGTCCAGTGGTTAAGACTTTGCCTTCCAATGCAGGGGGTGCGGGTTCTATCCCTGGTGGGGGAGCTAAGATCCCACATGGCTCCTGGCCACAAACCCAAAACATAAAACAGAAGCAATATTGTAACAAATTCAGTAAAGACTTTAAAAATGGTCCACATTAAAAAAAAAAAAAAACTTGAAAAAAAAGAAGCAGCTCAGTTTCCTAGAAAGAGCCTTGTACTAGGATTTAGGAGGCTTTCACCAGATTCTAGAGTTCCCAAGCAGGCCGTGGCTACCCAAAGCCAGAGATTTTAAATGCTCAGTGTCAGTTAAGCAGAAATAAAATATTAGGCACAAACCAGCTTCACCTGTGGTATGTTAATATTTTCAGTGATGTTTTTCTTTCAACTCTGTGTTATTTGGGGAGTTTTAGCCAAAGAACCGCGAATTTCTGATTTTCTTTCAGATTTGAACTCATTTGAGGAATAAAGATCAACTGGGCCCAATACTTACGTAAAATTTCTGAAAAAAAACACATTTAACTCAATAGACACAAAGTCTATTTCCTCGTAATTATTTTCCCTTCAATTTGTGCGAATACAAACTTTGTGGCAAAAATGCCTTAGGAATGACATTGTTGTTCAAGTAGGCTTTCCTTCCATTGACCATGCTATGTCCTGGGGACAATGACAAGGGAAACATTGTCTCAGCCTCAAAGAGCCACATACATATGCTTTCTTCTGTCACAGCATTGTCTGGGGTTAAGACATGCTCCCTTCAGTAACAGTGGTTCATTAAAGCAGCAATTGTGTGTGTGTGTGTGTGTGTGTGTGTGTGTGTCTGAGTGTGTATAGTGTCTGGAAAGGGAAGTCATCTAAGGAAAAAATATCCAAGTGAGGGGGAGGAGGGTTGGAGAAGATTAAATTTGCTAAAGACTCCCCAGAAAGTCACTGTTCTCTGGGCTCCTTGTAGATTTATGTAGGATAGCTCCTTAAAGAGGAGAAAAACGGGCCTTTCCTTCTGTAAATAAGTGAACAAAGAGCATTTATGAAAATAACCCATTTTCATTCATAAACAATATGGCCAATGTATTTTTAAAGATCTCTTTATGACAAGTTTTATGGTCATTACTTTCTGATGAATTTATTTGCATCTTATTCTCAGGCCTTGATTGAATGTTCTTTGTTATTCTTTTTGCTTCTCTGAACTTTAAGTCAGAGAAGTTTCTGCAGTGTGACTCGGTGCTTATGCAACTTTACGTGGTATCGGAGCCATTGGGTTTTTTCTTCTTTAACTTTGTTAGGTTTGGGGTGCTTGTCTCTAGGATTTTAATTTGTCTTCCATCTTACCAGTTATGCTCTCACTGCTTTTTCTGCCTCAATTTCAGCAGAATTAGCAGTATTGTAGTTTTACAGGTAACTGGTTCTGACATTCTTATATTCGCTAAATATCTGTTGATAACTTGTTAAGTGTCACCCACTGTGTCAGGTTCTGGGGTCACAGAGCTCCCTGCCAAGGAATTTATAGCCTACGGAGGTGGGGGAAAGAATTAAACAGGCAATGACAATCACACATGCTAAGTGTGATGCCAGGACAGTCGCCAGGTGCCACTGGGATACAGGAAAACATATCTGGGAGATAGCAGGGCCAGCAAAGCTTCCAGGAAGAGGAATGTTAACCTGTAGGACAAGTAGTGATTAGTTATGTCATTGAAAGTCTTTCAGATCCCAAGCATCAACTTAGATTATTTTTATTATAATGTTTGAATATGTATAAATATAAGACTAGATAGAAACTCCATAGGCTTTTGACTCTAATATAGCAATAAATCAAAAAAAAATTACAAAATACATGCAAACAGGAACCACCAATGTTCACATTAACTGCGCGGGACAACAATAGTAACAAACACTCATGAGTGCTTACCTGTGCTACGCCCCACTCTGAGAGGTTACATTTAACTGTCACAACAACCCCATGGGGTAAGTGCTATGATTATGCCCATCTTACAGGTGAAGCAAAGGAGGCACAGAGAGGTTCAGTTACCTACCTGAACTAGTGGGCGGAAATGGGACTCCATCCTCGGCCGTCTGGATCCTGGGCAGGAGTCTTGCTGCCCTTCTTTGTAGTGGATGATGTGATACTTCACATTTTGCATGGGATGATGGTCCTGGTGGCTAAGGTGCTGAGTCTTTAGGATCCAGTACACACCATGGGAGTGGAGATTTTGCAGTGACTTAAAGTGGTGGGCAGTGGACCCGTCACACGGCGCAGAGACCTTTACTCAGACTACTGCCAAATTCCGTGCATCCAGGAGGCTCAGTGTGCTACATTATCATTGGCCCTCCCTAGACTCAGACATTTCATTTTCTATTAAGTCCACCTTCTTTTCTCATTAGCCCCTGCCAATTAAAGTCGGACTACCCAGCACAGCTGTGATCCTAAGTACAAATGTGGGCGCTGAAATTTGGCAGAGGTGTGTGGTGATATGATGGTCCGTCAGATGAGCTGAAATATGCTTTGATGCCAGCTGTTTTAGATTACCATCAAAAGGAAAAGACAATTAAAAAACTGCCACAGAGACCTCTTAAAAGCCCAAAGATATTTCCAGCAACCCCCAGAGATGCACTGACTAGTTTGAGAAACACTGTGAGAAGCAGGAGAGAATGGTTAAGAGTTTCAGGGGGGCCCTGCATGTGAAAACCTAGGGCTGGGCAGAGCCTGGCTCTTCCAGGAGGAATGGACAGAAGGTCACAGAGATTAAGCAACAGTCAGATCCAGAAGGGGCCTTGTAAGCCACGTTAGAGTGTTTGGACTTGATACAAAAGAAACCACTGAAAATGTCTGTAGGTCATAAACAGCAAGGACCAGGCCTCATTGTTGTCAGTTATCCCAAGTGCCTGTAACTAAAGGGTGTGTGATAAATACTTGGAATGGCATAGATAAAATTAATAAGAAGTTTATTTTCGGGTTTGGTTTGATCAGTTGAGTAAGAATCATAAAATCATTTGATGATCGAAAATCATCAAATTTTTTGTCTCGCCCACTTGGTGGGCAAAACTAAACCAATCCCACCTTCCCTGGGAGAGTTGAGAGATACGTATTGTAAAGCATTTTGAAATATAGAGAGAGAACAGAAATGCTAGTTGATCACACTTCATTCTTGGGATTTAAGGAATCACACACCTGATTTTAAGGAAGTACAATCTGATTACCACTTCAAAACTCACAGACTGCTGGTTATCCAACTAAGCTAATAATAATTGCAAGGGCAAAAATACCACTAACACGTATGGTGAAGGCTTAACCGTGGGTCAGATGTTCTATTCAGCAGTTTATGCACATTATCTCAATTAGTCCTTACAATTGTTCTATAAGATTGACACTGTTATTATCTTTATTTTCCAGGTGAGGGAACCATTATGTACTTGCCAAAGATCAAATAGCTAGCACATGGCAAAGCTAGAACTGAAACCCAAAGGTTCTGACCCCATCACCTTAACCACAGTGTTTTTTACCATATGGCCTAAGGGAAGGCTCTAGAAAAGCCTGGATATGGAAAGGGACAGCCATGTCCCCCGATGCCAAGGGGAAAACTTAAAAAAACTGATATTCTAATGGTGCAGAAACCCTTTCCTCACCTCTGATGACTCTCTACAATTTATTCTGACCTCATTTATTCTGAGATAACTGGGTAGAGGAGATGCCAGCTAACAGCTAAATTAGAAATAGCTAATACAAACATGTTCCATTAATTTTATGACTGCTCAAATAAATGTAGCAAATTAACTGGAATTGGTCTTCCCTTTCCTGTAATTTATGCATTGTTAAGTTTAGTGTTATCTGACATCTTTATTTCTTGATCTTCCTTGATGTAGACCTGATGAAATCAGAGTGATGCTTCTTATTTGACCGAGACAGCCAAATCCTAAGTTTCCTGCTAAAGATTTTAAGATCCTGTCTTTATAAGCAGTCTTATTTTATAACAATAAAGGAGAAATTTTATTTTGAAACGCATGAATCATTTCTGAAGTGATTCAGAGATTCTGAGTTCTACTTTGACTTTCTTTCCCATCTTGGCCTGATACTTAGTTTTTCTCTTTGAACCGGAGCATCGTATTCAAGTTCAAATGCCAATAGTACTTGAGTCTAAATTAATATGTTTCAAAACCTGCATTGAGGTAGTGACTTTTTATTAACTATGGAATGAAAAATATATATCAAAGAGAATTTTTGCTAGGCCTTTTAGAGTTCTGCCTCCCTTACCTTCTCAGGTTTATAAGTAGCAGCAGAAAAAAATGAAATTATTAACTAATGTAGAGTGTGACAAATTACCTAAAGACAATGGTGTTAAATGGTAAGGTTGGTTAGAAGTGTTAATAATGAAGTTTATGAAATATATTATACTGAAGCTGTTAAAATATCTCATACTTGATGTTTTTCTTGATTGTTTTATTATAGAGTTTGATACTCTTTTCTCTAATTCATTTGCTTGTATTATTTAATATAAAGTTGTATATTTTATGTACCTATATAAACTATATCATAAATATTGTGTGTATGTATGTGTGTAAGTATGTGTATGTATATAGAAAATATTAAAATATTTAAAATACTAAAAGTATTTATATTTTTATACATATTAAATATTTGTGTATACATGTATATAAAGAATGAGGACGACTCAAAGAAATCTTGACAAATCCACTCCTTGTTTTAGGCATGTTCTTACAGGAACTCACAACCATCCTAGAAAATATTCTATCCATTTTCTTCTTGCAAATGTCCAGAAATATTTAATCAAAGATTTTTGCCTTAACTCCCCCAAACAAATAAAATGGTTAGGTAAAATCTTATTAGCTTCAAGTTCCATTTAGTAAAGAGCTTTTAAAACATGTTATACATCAAAAAAAATTAGTGTGTTTCATTGGCATAGGGAGGGAACAATATAAATAGCAGCACGAATAAAAAGCTTCTCTCCCATCCCCCAATTCCCTCTTCCTTTTCATGAGCATCAAGGTTGTCACTGATGCGATTGCTTTTCAGAATTTTTTTTTTTTTTGTAAATGACAAGAGAGGCAATTACAAGCAGTTCTCCTCCGCGTGACACTACCCGGAAGACGGGCAAATTGCATCTCTTGATGGATGCCAGCTATTATATACACTGGGTTGGAAATCTCCATATAGGGAAAGGAAAACGAACAGAGGGAAGACTGAACAAAAACACCAACAAATAAAAAGAAGTTTTCATGAAAAGAGAGAGGTGGTTAATTGCTAGCAGACTCGAATTTTGCAGAACACTGAATACCATGAACTATCTGTGAACATGTATATACTTTCACATACTCATGCACATCATAATAACTTTTGAGATAGCAAATAAAATTCATATGTCTCAAGCTTAACAAATTCAAATCATATGTATTTTTTCATTCAGCATAGAATCTGGAAATGGGCCACTTTGTGCTAGGGAAGAAACTTAGATGATTCATGCTGCAGGTGTAAATATAAATAGTCTCATACTCCTTGTGTTATGTAGAGGATTTACAAAATCTGAAATATATTATTTGAATAAAATGAGATATTATGAGAAGTGATCACTAACACGCTTCTAAGTACACAGGAACCTCCTGATGATGCTGTTTGTTTTGAACTACAATTCAGCTCACGACTTTGACTTTGGGTTCTTGTTTGAGGAGAGGTGATAGGCAGGAAGAGGAAGGTTTAATTCTAAGGGCAAAAAGCACTGCCATCAGAAAGCTGCCTGTCTCTCAGGGGGTTGTTCCAGGGACTGTGTTATGGCAGGGGTCAGTCTAAGAAGTCCTGTTCTGGATTCTTTCTATAATGCTGTTAGGGAAAATATGCTAGATTTATGAAATATATGCAAGATAACTATTAACTATTCTGTGACTGGTATCCTTGCGTGGGTTAACGTGCAAAATAAAAGGCTATTAGGAAGATGAAGTTTCACTTGCCGAAGGTAAACATTAGTTTTAATTCTCATCCAAAATTTTATTTCCAGTAATACAGCCATTATTAACTCTTAGCAAAGTGCTTGGCACATAATAGGTCAATAATAAATATTTGTTTATCAACTCAAGGAATAAAACAGGTTGCTTTTCAAAGTCGAGGGTTTGTCAGTTTCATGTTTTCTCCATCACTTAGCATGGTATCTGATGCTTATAAAGTGTTAAACAGATGAATGAATGAGTGAATGAATGGGACAAAATTGCTAAGCTGAAAGAAAAAGAGAGAAATTAATTTTAAATGCTTAGAGTCACTGTTTATGTGAAATGTTTTCTTAAAAATATATATTCCTATTGTTATGGGCTTTTCATTGTGGTTTAGGTCCAGGATTTTATTATTTTAAGATAGAAATGATTGCATAATTATTTCAGCCAAGAGTCCCTCAGCAAGGTCTCATGGGTTTAATTTTCATCAGAGAACTTACAGAAAGATCATCCCCCTTCTGCGCGTATCTTGAGATCTGTTACCGTGAGCTGCTCTGTTTTTTTCCTCCTCAGGTGTGGAATCCATAGCATGTTCCCCTTACATTTAGCTGCCCTCAATGCTCACTCTGACTGCTGCAGAAAGTTACTGTCATCCGGTAAGTAACTCCATTACCACAGATCAGGCTTAACATGTCCTGTAAATGAGCCGTGTGGCTTCAGGTGTCTGGTCAGCATGAGCGGCTGCCTGTGCTTCGTGTCATCCATGACCTGACTTGGCAGGATGAGTTGTGTCCACAGCTAACTGCATGTGACAGCTCCCAGCGGCTCATGGTGTTGAAGCTGTTTGAATGTCAGTATTCCTGCCCCAGAATGAGAGTCTTGTCTGTTTATCAAGTTAATGCTCGCGTGATCCAGAGTGAGAGGCAGGCAGGGATGGCCATAGTTTACAGGAAGTTTCTCATAGAAGGAGAAAACATCTTTGAGTCTTAAACTGGTGGCATTAACATTTCATATTTTTCAACAGAGGGAAAAGGCCAAATCCCCTACGTTTTAATGGTAGAAAATGTCAAATTACCATCCCACTCCTTGAGCTCTGAAAAATTGCTGTGGTTGATACCCCTCCAACTAGGTTTCATTTTTATTATTTTTAATGCGGGTCTATTTGGAACCAAGAAATTCTTTCTGGTTTGGAGCTTTGCTAATCTTTCTTATCACTGCTTCTGCCAACCTCCATGTATTAAGAAGTTCCTGGCTTTCAAAGGTGATAGAGGTCTGCAAGGCAAAGATTGCTTACGAATTCATTCAATAGATATCCCAGAGGCGGTTTTTTTTTTTTTTCCTTTAAGTTCTTTACTTATGATTGATTCTGCTTTCACTGCTTTTGGCATGTTTAACAATAACCCCTGCATGAAAGCACGTTTCCCAAATCTTAAACCAACTGAAAGCTAATAATACACTTAAGAAAATATCTCTTCTAGCATGCTACGATTACTCCTTTGCCTTCCATGTTTTCTCCATGTGTTCTGTCTGCCTGTCTATTGCCCTACTTATCTCAAATTGGTTTCATAAATTTCTATCCTGGGATTAAAATATGGGGCTGTAGTTCACCCAGGGCTGAATGTGAAAATAAATTCTTCTTGACTTCACGGTTCTTCCTATAAAATTGCCAAGCTTGAGCAGTTACCGTTCGTTTCCATGACAACCTCTTTCTGACTACAGTGGCTTGCGTTCTGGTTTTTCTACTAACTGATTTTTCTGTCTCTGCAATGTTTCTTGTGGTTTAACTAGGACAAAAGTATAGCATAGTATCCTTGTTTAGTAATGAGCACGTGCTGTCTGCAGGCTTTGAAATAGACACCCCAGATAAATTTGGAAGAACGTGCCTTCATGCTGCTGCTGCAGGAGGGTGAGTAGTTAACAATTTTAGTTGTTATCTTATGGCCTAATTACTAATTCATCTTAATTGACTTAAGTTGTCTGTGGATCAAAGGCAACTTCTTTAGTAAAACGGGTAAGAACTCTTTCTACCAATACCAAGTATCACTGTGTTGAATTTCCAGGTTACTCGTGTGTTTGTTTTTCCAAAGAAAAAGTGTTAGCCCATCTCATATAGAAAATATTTTTTCTTTTGTTTTCTCTTCTCTCACTCTTTTTTTTTTTCTTTTCTTGTTTTAAATTGTAGGTCTTTAGCCTATAGAATATATACTTACTTGGTACCTCTTCCACCAAAAGAAAATAATTTGAGATTTGTTCCTAAGTTTTTCCTCTTTCGTTGCTGGAAGGTGGTTGATGATCAAGGGAATCCAGGGTTGAGTTAATTCATGTTCATTTACAGACATTTTGGTCCTTATTTCAAAACTGATTTTTAAGTCCTTATAATGATTAAACGTGAACAGAGGTCAAGAAACCCAAAGGATAGGCAAAAAGTGAATTAATCCTTGCCTTTTTTTTTAAGTTGTAAAGAGAATTTTTCATCAGATACTCTTTTTCATATCAGTGGTTAGATTAAGGCTCTGATCAATATATTGTTGATATATGACCACACATTGGCCAAACATGGTTTCCTTTGGATGGCCTCGTTTGGGTAAGGTGTTGGTTCTTAATCAGTTTCCTAGTCTTAAGGAACAGCAGTGCTTCTCCATGTGTCAGCTGTATATGACCAAAGGTATTACCTACTTAACAGAGGTGGATTGACTGTGAAGCTTTAGGGCCCTTTATTTGCATGGCTCCCTTCCAAAGTCTTGTGTCTAGTTTTATATTCATAATTTTGTTATTATTTTTTAAAAAGAACCTCCTTCTCCTCACCCCATTTCCTCAAATTGTATGAACTTCCTGAGCCACACAACTTGGATCTGTCTCTGTCTTTGATCCTTTGGCTCAAAGAGACAGGTGCTTTACATCAGCTGACATGTTACACCAACACATAATGACCTCATAATGTTCTTATATTTTATGACTTAAACTAGTCGCTAGTTCTCTGTGAAAGGTGGCTATAAAGGGTGGAAGTGGGGTGGGGAGAGCCATTCGCACGTTTATCATTAATGAGATCATTTTCTTATTTAAACGATAATAAAGTCATAAATCCTAGGCCACTTCTTAGCATCCTAAGTTTAGAACAATGATGGATGAGTGTCTCTTTTTATGCCCCCATTTTAAAAAATATCAGACCTGTACAGAAAGTGGCAACAAACCATTCTGGATTCATGTCTGAAACCCCTATTAGGATTAGTATTTAGCTATATGCCCTTCAATAGGAAAATTCACTTCAATGGGTTCTTTTCTCTCTACTAAACATGATTTATTGCTTCTGCAAATGACAAAGAAGCTTTGGAAGATCACTACGCTCCATTACATCATTTTCGGCCTTGGTTCTGCACGTTCATTTACCTAGATTACCAAGACAGGGAAGTGCTGCTGTTTTATTTTCCATTAAGGAGAGTCTGGGTCGAAAATGGTTATCATAGTGAATTCATTCTGCTGTGATAAAAGGTAATGCTCATCCATTCTGGCTTACTGTTTAAAGGTGACATGAAATTATTATAGGTGTAAGGGGTTGTTTCATAAACTCTTGATGGTTTTGAAAGAGAATTTTAGGGTAAATGATGAAACCATCACTGAAAGGTTTCATCATGTAATAATCATTAAATTCTTTAGTCATGGAATTGAAAATGTTCCATCAAGCTCTTTAATGTATTGATATACTAGCTTTGAAAAAGGAATTGTGGGAACTTTAGATCCTTACGGTATGGCATTACTCTAATGTGTTCAGGTTATTTTTGTGTTAGCAGAATTTAAAGCTAGTGCTCTTATTTCATCTGGGCATGCACTCTGCAGAAAACAGCTCTTTCTGAAGATAGCCCAGCAGTTGGCTTCCACCATCTTAATGATGTTTTCCCTGTCTTTCTAGTAATGTGGAATGTATAAAACTCTTGCAGAGCAGCGGAGCAGATTTCCATAAAAAGGACAAGTGTGGGAGGTATGTAAACAGGGAACTCTGCTTCAAGTGCCTAAATAAAAGGAGTGGGGAGCAGTCCATCTGGAAATCGTGTTATGTTGACATGGTAAACAAGGAAGCTAGCTGGGGAGATTCCATTCTCAGAAGGAAACCCCTTCTACACCAACAAAGCAGGCACAAGGCACAAGGAAAGAATCTCCTCTCCCTGCTTCTGTTTAGAAGTGCCAATTGTTTCTCTGATCCTTCCAATATATATATATAACTTTATCCATGTGGAGGATTACATATTTTATATGTGCATATATATTTATATCTATAAAATATGTCATTTCCCACATGGATATAGTTTAGAAAATTCTGTCTGTAGCAGAGTAGAACACTTCAGCCCTTCCAACCCAGAATTTGGTCACAAGATCTGGAGCACTTTATTGTATTTATTGAACATTTCATTTTGGGATAAATCTTTAGACACATTTAAAACATGAATCATAACTAACGAGAACCTGCTGTATAGCACAGGGAACTCTACTCAATGCTCTGTGGTGACCTAAATGGGAAGGTATCAAAAAAGAGGGATATATGTATACATATAGCTGATTCTCTTCGCTGTACAGCAGAAACTAACACAACATTGTAAAGCAACTATACCCCAATTTAAATAAATAAATAAATAAAACATGAAACACACACACACGCCTCCTATAGCCCCTTTGGCTATTGGGATGGGTGATAGAACTTTTCTTACCTTAATTGTCCTTTGCATGCATAGCTAAATCATGCCATAATACTAGCTGGTACAGGGAAGAAAACAGCGTGAGGAAAGGTGGAGGAAGTGAGGACATGTTCAAGAAAACCTCAGGTCATTCAGTTTGGAAACAGCATTGGACACATTTAGGGGAGAGAGAGATACTTTATAAAGATAGACCAGGGCTAGCTTGGGAAAGTCTTCAATTCCAAACTAAAAAATCAAGGCTTTGTTCATTGGGGCAGACTGAAGGTTTTAGTACAGGTTTGTTATATGTAGGTATTGGACCTTAGAAAATCCAGTTCTTCATTGATGCCAACTAAAAGTTACATGGAAGTTGCATTAGGGCAAAGGAGGCCAAAAGGGATGGTATTGCAAGAGTCCAGAGGAGCAGTAATGTAGACCTGAACCAGGATAGACACTAGGAATGGAAAGAAAGGAGAGATCTACAGGTGGGTGGCCTTGTCTGAAGCCACCGTCTTTGTAGCCTTCGTTCTAACATAAAGTCAGAGAAAGGCATGTCTCTTGGCCTCCACACTCAGAGCCAACACCCCTAGGAATACTGCTGTCTGTGCTGGTGCTAATGATGGGTGTCTGTTTTGCAGACTGAATGAAGTAATAAACTGCTGTTTGTTTTTCAGGACCCCTCTGCACTATGCAGCTGCAAATTGTCATTTCCACTGTATTGAGACATTAGTGACCACAGGGGCCAGCGTTAATGAAACCGATGACTGGGGCCGCACCGCTTTGCACTATGCTGCTGCATCAGACATGGATAGAAAGTAAAAACAGCCTTACTTCTGTTTCCTCTCGGGGTGGGGGAGGTGGGGGGAGGTTGCCAAGTTTTCTTCATACCGCCTCACAGAGAGTGTGAATGAAGAATCCCTCTCATCCAGACCTGAAGGAGTTAGACTTGCTTCATCCCTAGCCCCGGGTTTCCCATTCTGCTCTCTTTACGTTTGATTAGTATGTGTCACTGCACAATTACTTCTCCTCTCTGTTCTTTGGGTTGAGTGCCAAGTGGAGCTGTCAAGCCCAGGTTTTCAATTCATTCAAATTCTGTCGTAATTTGTTTTGTCATATACTGCGGTTTTCATCATCACCACTTACATGCTTCATTTGCTGTAAAACTTACATTTGCTAATAAATATGTCATGTGTCAAAAATATCCATCTATGCATAATCCTAATAGTCTTCAAATGCAGCATCAGTATTTTAAAATAGGCACTGTTGTTCCAAACCTGGGCATGAATACTCTTTCAGGAGTTGGAGGAGAGAAAATTGGGTACCCTGACCATGTTTGGATTCTAGGTGGCTAGGAATGGAAAGCAGAATTAAGTGAACCAGTTCAGGGGGAAAAGGTGGAAAAGGTGCCCACAGTTTATGAGATTGTTCTCAAAGACTTGAGGACCAGGCCTTCCTTCATAGGAATACATTTCGGTGATCCTGTTTGGAGAACTACTGAGTTATTTGCTGCCCTGTGCTATGGAGTTGCTTCTGGGTCAGTACTAACTCCTTTTTTTGTAGATCAATGGCTTTCAAACGTATTAGACAATGACCCACACTAAGCAACACATTTTACATCATGACCCAGTACACACACTCACATATATATGTTTCATACATATATATGGAAAATGGAAACAAAGATTTCATAAAACCATATTTACTTTTGCTATGTGGGATGCATTTTGATATACTTTTATTTCATTAAAAAAAACCTACTGACTTCAACCTGCTAAATTGATTTCACAATTCAGTAATGGATTATGATCCATATTTCCACAGTTTGGAAAACACAGCTTTTTTTCCTTCATATAATACTGGCAAGACTGTTGTAGCCTCAGGATCCCAGGGCCGCATGTTATTAATTGAACAAACATTTATTGAGCATCTACTATATGCCAAGCTCTATGCTATTCACTTGGAATAGAATGGGAGACAAGTGTACTTCATCTGTTAAGAGCTGGCAGAGGAATCCTGGATGGTGAAGAATTGTTCTGGCAGATAAAGGGTGCTCAGGAACCCATTTATTCCTGGATAAATGAGATGCTCAACTACCAAGGAGGTAGCAAGGAATGTTGTAGGAGACAGGGAAGTTTAAGCTAGTCACTTCCTCTTTCCATGGGGAGTTTAGAATACTCATGGAAGGGCGGGCAGCATGATTGCTGTCTTAATCACTGATACCTCGGTGGAAGTTTTAGGAAAGTCATGTTCTCAGTCGGATTCCTTGGGAGAGAATAGACTTACTGGATGGCCTTGGGGAGAACCATGTATATCCTCCATGAAAAATCAGTAGTGCTTACTTCTTTTGAGTTGGGGGAGAAATTGTTAAGATATACACTGCACCAAAATCATTAGCAACTTTGCCACTAATTGTGATTTTTTTTCTTTCCCTTATGCTGAGAAGTAAGACTATCTTAGGAAACGCCCATGAAAATTCCGAAGAACTTGAAAGAGCCAGAGAGCTGAAAGAAAAGGAAGCTGCATTGTAAGTTTCTTCTCAGCTTAAGCACAAGGTGTAGTTACTGATGCTTTGTCTGCTGTTCTGGGTTGCCTCGTGGGCCAGCCTTACTATTTTGGGGTCTCACTTGGGCTCTTGCAGAAGTGATGTGGGCTTGCCTTTGGTGAAGAAGAAACTGTTCTTTTAATATATCTTTCAAATATGCTGTTTTCACACAAGGAACTCTTTCTAAAATTGACACACCTTTGCCGTGACCATCACTGTGATTGGTCAGCAGTTTTTAGGACTAGGTACCTTAAATACAGTTTCTGACTCTGCCATGTAGTATGCCTCAGGGGACATATTAAGCCTCCTCTGAGGGCCTCAGGCTCTCCTTTTGTGACCTGGGGATAACTATTTAGCAGATTCTATGAATAAATGTTTTGAGATTTTGGTGTGAAATACACCAGTTGTACTGTCCCCTTCTCCCCAGAAGACACCCATCAACTTACAAACAGCTCCTTGCTTCCTGCAGACAGCTGCTCTGTCACCCCTCATCCCACCTGCCCTGCTCTGGTGTCTGACAGAGATTCAGCTATTACTGTGATGGAGTGACTGCCAGCACCCAGGGCTGTGGATACATGGGAACCCCTAATGCTTCCTCCTCTGAGAGTCCTTCGTGCACTGGAAGTGGCAGTGAGAAGGTTGTGCTCTACCCGGTGCAGTGCCCAGTAGGTAGCTGGTGATCAGTAACTGTTTGTTGAATGAAAGAACACATGAATAACCGGTGCCCACACTTTGTGTCCTGCCCCCGTGAGACTCAGTGGATATAGTGCTCTAAGAGTCTGCACACACACAGTCCTTAACTTGCTTATTCTCTTCTCCTGCTGTCAGAGGAACCCGTTTCTGTGTGACTTGAATGCTCGTGTCCACTCTGGGGTCTTCCCACTGCCCACTGGGCTCTCCTCCCATGTCCAGACCATTGTGGAAAGGTGTGGTTAGAAAGTGAGGCCCCAGTGCAATTTGGGGGGGCATAACTTTGACTGTTCCTGGGGTGAGCACAGGAAACACCGCTGTGAGTAAATCAGAATAACAAAGGTTTTGCCCTAATATTCCAAAATTAAGATAATGGTATTCAAAGACTGTAGAATTTTAAACCACCTCAGCAAATGCTCCCTTCTCCAGTGAAATGCAAGCTTGCCCTGGGCCAGAGCAGTCCTCTCTACATCTGATGGAGAGGGAAGGAGCAGGAGAGGCAGGGGAAGGTAGGGACCAGCCTGCTGGAGATCTGTTTCATGCAATGAAAGGCTACTCCCCTTGTCCAAATACACCCCTGACCTAATGTGCCTCTCTTGAGTTTGCAGCTTAGGTGCCAAAATTACTAGTCAGGGCCCTGGGTGGTAAAGAAGACAAGCATTCCCAGTGAAAACTGGATTTCATTTGCCCTTAGGAACAATGTGGAGAATATTCACGTTCTGTAGTATTGTTGTTATTTCTAATAGTACTGTTGACAGCTATAGTTCAGCTGTATTCTGCATTAAATAGCTCTTTGGGAGTAATCCCAGTACTTTCCAAATTACATATTAAATTTATCAACTGATTTTTAGAGTATAATCCTTTCAGAAGCTGGGAATTGTGTGTCCACTAGAATGCTATTCCTACTGAGTGATTTTATTTCAAGAGCCAAATTCAGTTTAAAATGAGTCACACCTAGGATTCAGTCCATGGGCATTTAATTACAAAAATAAAAAAAGACTTCCTTTTAAGGTATAAATCACCAAAGACAGCCTGGTATATCAGGACTCCAATAATAGTTTGATTTATTACAGAGAATTTTATGGATGAATCATGTGATCTGTAGGTATTTGGTTTAAAAAATTTCTCTTTCATCAGGTTTTCTAGAAATTAAAATGTCTGTTTTAATATCTCTCTCTGTGTGTGATTTATTTACTCCTTTTGCCTTAGGTAAGTGTCATTTTAAGGTTTTTGAGTAAACTATAGAAATTTTCCATTGGAGGTCTTATTTAATATACAAGCTTATATTTAGAATCTTACAGTTTTGATTTGAGTATGAAATTGAATCAGCCTGGCCTTGTAGAGGACACGTTTGTCCCACTGTCACAGAAATAAAACCGAAATCGTGGAACAGTGCTCCCTGTCTAGTTCTTCCCTCTTTGACCAGCAGGATGGTCCCATTTGCAACACGCCCTGAACAGAACACCTTACGTCCCCGAGTACCTGTGTCTTGGAGTCTGGGGCTCTTCAGCAGAGGTGGTGCCACTCCCCTTCCTCTTACCTATTGCAAAGATGGTGTTTTTTTCAGAAAAATTACAACTGTGTCAGAAAAGGCTTTTTATTATTTATTATTTTAAATATTATTTTAAATTTTATTATTATAAAAATTATTATTTATTATTTTATTTATTTTTCCAACCTTTTGATCTCAGAGTCTCCAGTAGCAAGGTTAAAAATAAACCCCCCTCTCTTGAGGTTTATCCCATTGCAATGTCTTGACCACTTCTTTATTATGCTGAGAACTTGTCTTTTGAACGCGGAGCTCGAAAACTTATTATGCAGTAATCTTGATGACAGGCAGGTTCTGTACCTTAAGATGAGAAGGGAAAAAAAAACTTAATTACCCTCTAGTTCCTAAAGCTTTTCCTGAACTCTAGAATGGCTATTTTAAGCTGAAATAGGGGACTTCCCTGGTGGTCCAGTGGTTAAGACTCTGCGCTTCCACTGCAGGGGGCGCAGATTTAGTCCCTGGTCAGGGAACTAAGATCCCACATGCTGCGTGGCTTGGCCAAAAAAAAAAAAAAAAAATTTAAGCTGAAATAAAGATAGCTGCAGAAAACACACATAAAACATCCAGTACATAAACCCTCATTGCTGTAGGATTTTTAAAGAAACACTTCAACTCACAAAGTGCTTTGTGGAACACTCATAATAAGAGAACATTTACATTAATTATCCCTTTTGGTCCAGAGATGTTTTCTGAAATAACATCTCATCTTTATACTTACAGATGTCTAGAGTTTCTGCTTCAGCATGATGCAAATGCATCTATCCGGGACAAGGAAGGCTACAATAGCATACATTATGCTGCTGCCTATGGCCACAGACAGTGTCTGGAATTGGTGAGCTGTTTTGTCTTGATTTGTTTTCTCTCACACGAACACACATACACCCAAACCTGAAAACGCTGGTCTCAGTCTCTCAACACATGTGCCCTCACTGCCTAATTCAGTCCCCACTAGAACTCACCTGGAAGATATTCTGTGCTAAGCTATTAAATTGTTTCCCTTTACAATATGTAGATCTTTTTGTTCCATTTCTGCCCATTCTAATCTCAGAGCTGACTAACAATTGATTCTTTTCCGCATTAACTTGGACTAGGAATTTTAGACCCCGGTGTGGACACAGTTTGTATTTTGAAGATAATTTGGATGTATCAAATAAGCTTAGTATATATTTCCAGAGTCACACTTAGCACCCCAATATCCAGTAACAGTGTCATAAGATGACTTACAGAACCATTAGGCATATGGGTTTGTTATAGTCCCACATTTGTGGTTTGGGGAAAGAAATCGGCAAGGGTATCACAGCAGAATTTACTGGAATTTCTAAACCACCCCAAATTTCAAACCCATTAGTGATCAAGAAACACTTGATTTGGAGTCTGAAACTCCTCTGTTGGTGTAGCTTACCAGATGCAAACGCAAATGTCTACAGGCATAGGAATATAAAAAACAAGTGAAGTGAGCCCAGGTGTGGATAATAGGGAGTGGTGGGGACTGTGGCAAATAGAGAGGACATGTTCTGTCTGAGGGGAGAAACAGCTAGTCAGCTGCAGCTGATGGAGACCAGATGGTACTGCAGACCCAGGTTTGCTAGAATTCCACTGTTTCAAGAGAAACTACAAATCTAGACTTCTTGTGTGGAATTTCCTGTTTTGAAAACACTGGGTGGGCTAGAAAGAAAAATCATGGGTTTGTGGCTGAATCCTGCCTGCAGGCCATCATTTGCCATCTTCTAAACATCACCCTTGGTTCAGCTTCACCAGGATACACGGGGTATCCCAAACTCACCTTCTCTGGTCCAATGATAGGTGCCACCTTCCTTACTGGACTCCAACTGTTTTCCTTGTTCTTTTAAAGGAGAAGTCCTACTTTTCAGAGTTATTTGAAGGTGTGTTTGGTGAAACACTTGCCCTTCATCAACTGCATAGTTTATTGAGAAAGGCATGCGGCAGAGAGCCCGCAAGCAATGGTGTGAGCGCCTACATAGAAATGACTCGATGCCCCAGTGAGGTCCTTTACCTTTGGCCTTGCTGCTGGTTTTTCAAATGGTTCCACTTAGGGTCTTTCTTACTATATTTGTTTTAGCTATGAATGTGGGAAAATGTTCATAAAGATCACCCAGTTTGGAAATAAAAAGATGATTATTCTGGTATTGATTTTTGTGACATTTATTGGTGAATTGTACCTACCTTCATCATTTCTGCAGACTTCCAAGTCTGCTTTTCCTGAGATTCTTGTGGATGCTAAAGATTTCTCTGCTTGATCTTGGGGGTGGCATTTTTTTTCTCTCCAGTTTTAATTCCATCATGGTTCCTCTTCCCGTTACTGTGGCTGCATAACAAATTACCCTAAAAGTTAGTGGCTTAAAACAACACTAATCACTTATTGTCTTTGTTTCTGGTCAGGAATTCAGGTGTGGCTTAGCTGAGCAGTTCTAGTTAATATCCTATGAGATTACAGTGTCGGGGGCTGGCATAATCTCAAAGGCTTCTTCTCTCATTTGTCAATCACGTGGGTAGGAAGAATCGAATTGCTGACGTTCCTTGGGCTTTTCTCTCCGTCTCTATGTGGTTTCTTTATGCGGTTTTCTCTAGTTAGTATGGTGTTTTCAGAATAGCTGGATATCTTACCTGGTGGCTCAGGTTGCTAAAGGTATCTGCCCTGGGAGAGAGTGTGAGTGAGAGTGTGAGCAAGTAAAAGAAAGAGACCATATTACTTTGAACGATTTAGCCTTGAAGTTCACATTTCTGCGGCATCTGTTCATTGCCGCAGTCACAAAATCCAGAGAGGTGAAGTAGATGCCACCTTCCAAGGGCAGGAGTATCAAAGAATTTGTGGACATATTTTAAAACCCCCCAGTTCCATAGGAAGCTGTAGGAAGCCAGTGACGTCATAGCCTTCTATAAGTTGAATTTAAAGTAGAATCACAAGCGGCCCAGGGGCAATCTCTTCTCTTACAGATGAACAAACCAAACCACAGGGGCATTTACTGGGTTGTCCAAAGTCATAGCTCTGGTCAGTGGAGGAAGTGGGACCATGAATCAGGATCCCTGATTTAAAAAAAAAATTTTTTTTTACCACATCATGCTGCCTTCCATTGCTGGTCAAAGCTCTAGCACCATCCAAAGCTTTTCAACATAGGGCAAAATCTTGGTAGGACTTGGTTAAGATATAAGGCAATATCACTTCTTCCTTCTAACACCAGCAATGGAAGCTGATCTAGACCTATCAGCAAATAGGATTTGTGTTTAGATCCCACAAAGAAAGGAGTGTTTGTGTGTGGGTGGGTGCGGTGTGTGTGTGTGTGTGTGTGTGTGTGTGAATCAGTGGCAGAGTGAAGGTTTACTACTGTAACTACCCATATGAGCCTGCATTCCAAAGTTTACTTAAGACACAGCTGTCTTTAATTGGTTTTCTCTATGAAAACCATATGTCATCATTGGACATATGAACTTTTATTTCAAAGATTGTTATTATAGTCTTGATAACTTGTGCTGTTTTAAAGTACTTTGATGAGTTATCTTTAATCCCATAGTATAATAATTCTGATAATGATTTACCCATAACACCTTTTTTCTATGTAAATAATATATGGCACATTATTTTCATTTTTCAGGAAAGCCCTTTCAGGGCCATTATTTCTGTTATCCAATGAAAAGGTTTTCTGTCTACAGAAAGTTTCACAAGTGCTATATGATAATGAAATTATCCCCTTGATTAGATCAACACTGTGATTTACAAAGCAATAATGATTCTTGGAAATTATTTACATACTTGACATACAGCACTGTATAATTTTAAGGTGTACAGCATAGTGACTTGACTTACATATATTGTGAAATGAGTACCATAATAAATTTAGTTAACATCGATCATTTCATATAGATAAGAGAGAAAGAAGGAAGGAAGGAAGGAAGTAGAGAGAGAGAGAAAGGAAGAAAAAGTTTTTTTCCTTGTGATGAAAATAAGGACTGTTTTTGAACAATAAGTGGGCTTTTTGAAGGGCATCTTTTCTAACTTTAACTTTCTCTCTCGACTAGGACCTCAGTGCACTCATATTCCTTAAAACTCCCATTTATTTGAGTACTAGGTGTTAGGAAAGCAAGCCACTTAACCAATATGCACTAGGAGGAGGTACGTTCCTAAGACTCACCACCACCATGCCAATCTTCTCCTTTATCTCATGACCCAAACACCTCAGTCCTCCTAGGGGGTTATCTGTTTTACAAGTTGGTCCTGACTCTGTGTTAGATGCTAGAATTATGACAATGAAAAACATGATTCTGGTAGCTCTGAATGGCTTACTTGAGCCTCTGAACAAGAATTATTCAGGGAGACCTTTTTTTTTTTGGCCGCACCGCACGGCATGCAGGATCTTTGTTCCCCGACCAGGACCAGGCATCAAACCTGTGCCCCCTGCAGTGGAAGCACAGAGTCCTAACCATTGGACCACCAGTAAATTCCAGGGAGACCTTTCTTTATGTCACATTTCCTAGCCTATGTTTCTGGCCTGTGGAAGGTGTGGAGAGGGTAAATGAGTATTTGTGGCCCCTGGGCCTCCCATAGCAGACCAGGGCCTTTGTGCTTTGGAGTAGGAGTAGGATTAAAAAAGATGGGTGGCATCAGAGCCAGCTGATTTGTGAGGTTGGTAAAATTTGTCTTTTGCCTCTTTTCCCAGAGAGCAATTACTGTGATTAC
This sequence comes from Balaenoptera musculus, assembly GCF_009873245.2. Classification (NCBI taxonomy): domain Eukaryota; kingdom Metazoa; phylum Chordata; class Mammalia; order Artiodactyla; family Balaenopteridae; genus Balaenoptera; species Balaenoptera musculus. The sequence goes on along the minus strand of NC_045791.1, from coordinate 75,029,453 downwards.
ACATATCATTAATTTTGATGCATATTTTATTTGACTCTTAGTGTGTGTTTACTTGGCATTCGTGGTTTACGGCTCCTGTCTGTGATCATAAGCTTAGAATTTGTAAACCGTCCTTTGTGTTCAGTCCATTTTGCTATAATCAAAAAGGAACAGAAATTATTTAAGTTGTTTTCATTCTATTTCCCTTATACAAAGTACTATTGAATTCACGCAATGAGCAAAAAACTTCTAGAAAGTAAGGTGAACCCCTTAGCCTTGATAGAAGAAGTTCAGAATTCTGCCAAGTCTGGCTACTTAGGCCAGTGTTTTCAGCTGGTCTTGATCAAAGATGTACGTTCCGTGTGTGCAAGCAAAAATCTGCCCACAAGTGTATGCTGAGAGCTGTCATCAGTCATATTCAATTGGGATCAAAATATCAAAGCGGAGCAGAGGAGACTTGGCTAATAAAGCATCTTGTGTCTGAATAAAACTTATGTTTGAGTGGAGGAAGGGAGTTGGCAAAGGAGAGCTCTGTGCCTCCCTTTTCCTTTATCTGGAATGCATTCTTACCGACTCTGGAGAGAAAAATCAGAGTCGTGCCCCTATTTGGAATTTGTGAGTTTATATGGGCACACTGTTTTTCTCTTACAACATTAAAAATTTGTCTATGAAAGAAAGATCTTTGTGGCTTTGTTACTGAAATGGAAAAATGTATGTGCCAATATAATTACATAAATTATCTATGGAAATTTAGAGATTGTTTGAAAACTCTAGGCCTCTGATTAAACTCAGTCCAAGATTCTACCATGCCAAATCACTTGGAATTTGGCTGCTTCCTTGGGACCTTCTTTCCCTTTCACTGTTACGAGCTAATTTGAACTTCAACTGGGAGAGATTATGGGGGTGACAAATGCCCCTGTGTGTATATTCTAGGAATTTCTGGGATTCTCCGAAGACAGTTGTATCTTGGGCAACTGAACACTGAAATTATGCTGCTTTTAAATGTGTCTTGTATTTATCATAGGGCTTTAGGAAACCATTACCCCCTGGCTTTGTATAAGATGTACTCACATTGGCAGTGTCTAATTAAGCTTCTCAAGACTGAGAAAGCAGGATATAGAAGAGGGGTTTAAAAAAAAAAAGAAAAGGAGAGCTACTTAGCAGTCAGCTGAGGACACGATGAAAACCCCGTGAACTTGAACCCCAGCCCCAAACAAGTCTCTGATGGCTTTTCTCTGTCCCCAGAGGTTCTGCTAAGAGATGGAACTGGGGGTGAACATGACCTCCCAGCAGGCGGACTTCCAGTGGGCAGTGGAAACTTCAACAATGCTAGTCTTGTTTTTTCTTCTAGTTAATTCAGTTGAAGAGAAACATAAAATCTTATAGGGAACTCTCATTAAGGGAGGGAGCAGAGGCGTGGGCACAGATACTTTGCTGCTGTCGGCAGCCTCCTCACTGCTGTGAATAAAAATATAAGCCCACAAATTTTGAATCAGAATTTGGATGTGAGTCTATGTTCAGAACATTGGAGTAGACAATATTTTGGGACAAAATGTTCCACTTATCTCTTTGTAATAGAGCAAAAAAGAAATTTTTTTTGGCTTTACCATGAATGAATTTGGCAACTGATGAAAGAACCATTCAATAGGATGTATTAAAATAAACAATTTCAGTTTCACCTTCAGTCGAGTGCTCAGGACAGTGGAGCCATTGCCCCCACATTTCAAAGTCAGATACTAGTTTTCAACCCATGGCCCCCTTGCGCATTTAAGAGGCTGAAGATCAGAGAGCAGATTTCTTTGGAGATAGTTCTGCTTCACATCCCATCACCACTCCCCTGCCCCTATAGCGCGGGAGAAATCCTGATCCCAAGCCCAGTGAGAGAAGCTTCAAGGAGATTGCTTGGATATCTGATATGAATTCCACACACTTCAGGGGGCTGAGCGGACTGGCATGTGATGAATCTAAAGACTGAATGGCTCTGATTAGAGCTTGCTTGCTGGGAAGTTAAATAAAAAGAGGGCTGTGGTTGAGAAATACTCTACCCCCACCAGTGATAGGTCAAGAGTGTATGTTTCCCAATGTCCAAATATGAGCCAAGGGCCAGAGCTGGCCTGGAGTTCTCCTGGATGCTACTCAAGAGGGCTGCCTGGAAGTATGGGGAGGTGTAGGATGCCTGGGGTTGGGGAGAGGGGAATGTGAGCTACCAGCAGAGAGGGGCAGTCACCCAGGGAAGTTGGGAAGTTGTTGGAGAACCTAAATAAGCATCCGAGAGACAGTTTTAAACATCTGACCCAGTCAGAGGATCACTGCCAGAAGGGTGCCAGTCAGTAAGACCATTGTCCCTGTACCCTTGGTGTCCTCCTTTTCCCTCTTCTTTTTAGTCCTGAGGGAGGCAGAGGCAGCCAAGAGGGGAAAGGAGGAGGAGAAGCCATAGTCTGGGAAAGAGAGAAGTCAGCCTTGTCTCCTTTCCCCACTGGGGGAGGCGGAGAGGAGCTTGGGTGCTAAAAAGCATTCAGGGTTTGTTACTACATAACAGACATTGTAATTACTGACATGAAGTTATGTTTGTGACTAAAGTGCCTGGAGAACTTTTTGTTATTTGTTGGAGATTTTATCTGAGGTGGCAGGAAAAGAAGTAGTCTCATAAAGATTATACCAGGTATAGGAAAGGGAGAATAAAGTTATTGTTTGATTATACCCCATGACTCACTGGTTCAGTACAAAGTCACACACTTAGAGTCATTATTTTAGGAAAGATTAACACTCAGCTCTAAAGAAAAAAAAAAACTATTACGCTTTAAATATATGCGAATTTAAATATCAACTTTATAAGACATAGGTTCTAGTAATGCCAAGCACTTATCAGGTACCAAATTGTTGAAAAAATGAATCACACTTGTGAATGATAAAGCCTGACTTAGTGATAAAACTTAAATGCTAGTTTATAAGTATTATGGTGACTATCCTGTTAGGAAGGTATTTCATAGAATCCACAGGTGAGAGAGAAAATGAAAATGTACTGTTCTGTAGCGTGGCCTTTTCTGTAGATTTGATTACTTCCCAACACCAACTCCAAATTTTATTGCAACCTCTCCTTTATTTTTTTTTTCTTCAAGATCTAAAAAGCTGTACTGATGCGTCAAATTGGTATGAAGACATCTACAAAATTAAAATTACACGCACACACACATGTATACACACTTCCTGTAATTTCTTATAAATAGCTAGTCAGCACTAAGGGATTCATAGAAGAGGAATCATTGCTCCTGATATGGGAGCTTTAAGGACTCGATGTAGCAGAAAGGAAGATTTCTTAAAGAGAATATAACTTAAACATTAGCCTAAAAGAAGTTTATCTGGTCTTCCTTCCTTTCTTCCTTCCTTCCTTTCCTCCTTCCTTTCTTCCTCCTTCCCCTCTATCCCTCCCTCCTTCTTTCCCTTCCTTTCTTCTTTTCCTCCTACACAATTACAGACCCATTAGGCAGGCCTGAGGAGGGTAGGAAGGCAGTCCAGCTGGGGCCCAAGGAAAAGGATATCAGGAAAGCAGCCCAATAAATATTGGAACTTATTCAAGGAGCATGTCCTAAATGTATATACACTAAACAACAGACTGTAGTATATATGAAGCAAAAACTGATAGAACTGAAAAGATGGAGAAATCCACAATTATAGTTGGAGATTTTAGCACCTCTCTTTTAACAATTGATAGAACAACTAGATAGAAAATCATCAAGCGTATAGAAAAACTCAATAATATAATCAGCCAAGATGACCTAATCAACATTTATAGACTGTTCCACCCAGCAACAGAATGCATATTTTTTTCAAGTGCCCATGATATCCTGAACCATAAACCAAACCTCAACAAAACTGAAAGAATTGGAATCATATAGAGTGTGTTCTCCCACCACAATGAAGTAAAACTAGAAATCGATAACAGAAAGATACCAGGAAAATCTCCAGTACTTGGAAATTAAACAACAGACTTCTAAATAATCCACGGGTCAAAGAACATCTCAAGGGAAATCCCCAAAACTACACTGAACTGAATGAAAATACAACAAATCAAAATTTGGGGACACATATTAGTGCTGAAAAAAATTGTAACACTAAATGCTTACATTAGAATAGAGGGAAAGTCTCAATTCAGTAAGTTTCTACCTCAAGAATCTAGAAGAAAGCAGAGCAAAATAAACTCAAGATAAGCAGAAAAAGGAAATAATAGAGATGGGAGCATAAATAAATAAAACTGAAAACAGAAAACAATGGAGAAAATCAATGAAACAATGACCTGGTTTTTTGAAAAATCAACAAATGAAGTAGGGTATATTACTACAGACCTTGCAGACATCAAAAAGATAATAAAGGAATATTATGAATAACTCTATGCAAAGAAATTTGACAACTTAGGTGAAATGGACCAATTTATAAAACAACACAAACTACTACAATTTACCAATATGAAGTACTGATCGTTTGAATAGTGTATAACTATTTTAAAAGTTGAATTTTAAAACTTTCCCAAAAGAAATCTCTAGGTCTAGATGGTATCACTGGAGAATTCTACCAAATATTTAAGGAAGAATTAACACCAATTCTACCCAATCTCTTCTGAAAAATAGAAGAGAAGGGAACACTTTTTAATTCATATGTGAAGCTAATACCCTGATACTAAAAGCAAACAATGGTAGTACAAAAAAAGAAGTATATGTATATATAGATGCAAAAAAATCCTTAAATATTAACAAATAGAATTCGGTAAGAATTATATACTGTAACTGAGTGGGATTTATTACCAGGAAAGCCTATTTTGATATTTGAAAATCAATCAATGTAATTCATCATATTAACAGGATAAAGAAGAAAAGTCACATGACTGTGTCAAACACTGTAGAAAAAATGTTTGACAAAATTCAACACCCATTAACAATTTTCAAAAAACTCTCAGAAAAAAAGGAAAGTAGGGGAACTTCTTCAACTTGGTAAAGAGCATTTAACAACTTAATGAAGAACAGCTAACATTGTACTTAATGGTAAAAGACTAAATGTTTTCACCTGAAATCAGGAAGAAGGCAAGGATGTCTGCTTTCACCTCTCCTACTTGACATTGTGCTGGAAGTTCTAGCCAGGGCAACAGGGCAAGAAAAAGCAGTGAAAGGCATAAAGATCAGAAAGGAAAAAAAAAAAAAACTTTTCCTCTTTGCAGCTGACGATTGTCTACATAGAAAATCCCAAGGAATCAAGAAAAAGTAACTAGAAATTATAAATGATTTCAGCAAGGTCACAAGATGCAAGACAAACATACCAAAATCAATTGCATTTCAGTATACTAGAAATGAACATGTGGACATCAAATTAAAAATACAATATTATTTACAACTGCCCCCCAAAAAATAAAATATGGGGATTATATGCTGAAAACTACAAAATGCTGATGAAAGAAATAAAAAAAGATATAAAATAATGGAGAGACTATGTTCATGGATTGGAAGACTCAGCATAATAAAGATGTCAGTTCTCCCCCAGTTAATCTGTAGGCTTAATGAAATTCTTATCAAAATAACAGCAAGGTTTTTTATAATAGAGGTAATATTTTTCTAAACTTTATATGGAATGGCAAAGGAACTGGAATAGCTAAAACAATTTTGAGAAAGAAAAAGTGGGAGAAATCAGTCTACCCAATTTCAAGACTTATAGCTACAGTAATCAAGATTGTCAGGTATTGGCAGTCTTAAGATACATAGATCAGTGGAACAGAATAGACAACCCAGTCATAGCCACACACAAATATGCCCAACTAATTTTGACAAAGGTGCAAAAGGCATTTAATAGAGGAAATGTAGAGTTTGCAACAAATGGTGCTGGAGCAGTTGGACAGCATAGGCAAACAACAATGAGCCTTAATCTAAGTCTCACACCTTATACAAAAGTGAACTCAAAATGGATCATAGACTTAAAGGTAAAACATAAAACATAGGAAAAAATCTCCAGGATCTAAGACTAAGAGTCTTAATACCAACTAAAAGTCTTAATAGGCAAAGAGTTCTTAATACTGATACTTAAAACTGATAAATTGGACTCCATCAAAATTAAAAACTTTTGCTCTGTGAAAGACCCGGTTAAGAGAATGAAGAAACAAGCTGAAGGCTGGAAGAAAATATTTGCAAGCCACATGTCTGAGAAAGGACTAGTATCTAGAATATATAAAGAATTCTCAAAACTCAACAGATAAATAAATAAACCCATTAGAAAGTGAGCAAAAGACACTAACAGACATTTCACTGAAGAAGATAAACAAGTGGCAAATAAGCACCTGGAAAGATGTTCAACATCATTAGCCATTAGAAAAATGGCTCCACTGCACAGCGCAGCCCACTCAACTTCCCCTGGAAGAAACTTCCAAATCTGTATCTCTAACCTCAATCCTCTCCAAGGTCCAGGCTCATCTGTCAAATGGCCTTATAGATAACCCCATCCAGAGGTCTTTCTGGAACCTGAGTGGGTTCTGAACTTTATGGCACCAAATTTCATGGAATTTTGACCAACAATATAAGGTCAACAGACCCTCGGTCCTTGAAAGAATCCCTCACGCAAAACAAAGCCCTAATTCTCTTTCAAAGCCTTTTCTCATGGGGGACAAGTTTAACAACCATGCCTATTTTTAATAAAGTCATAATAATGGACATTTATTGTAAGCATATTGGGCTAGACCCTGTGCCTACATCATCTCATTTAATTCTCACAACAGCACTGTGAAATAACTCCTGTTTTTAATCCATGTTTCACACATGAGTATCCTAAAGTACAAAGAAATGGAGTAACTTGCCCTGGGTCTTACAGTTGGTGTGATATAGAAGCAGGACTCAAATCCATATTTATCTAACTCTAAATCCCAGGCTTTTAACCGTATGCTCTACTGTCTGGAGGACTGGCAAACTCCAGACTTTAAAAGACAAAGCTGTCTCAGAGGATCTGAATTCACATCAACCAAGACAGTGATGTCCAAACAAGATATCACTGAGATGAGCAGTGTTTCAGCTTTGTCAAAGGGAAGCAGGAGGACCTCAGACAGTACCAGTATCAGTTATGTCTGTGTCATCCATTTCTCTGGAAAGTCTTAGGCAAGGCAGTCTGCATTTTCTTTTTCTGTCAGGAGAACAGAACTACCTTATAGCATTCCCCATCCTGTGAGGGGTAAAACCACCCCAGCTACAGTTCTGAAGTACGTGCCATTATTGGAAATCTGCAGCACTGACCCCTGGACTTCACGTATTTTCATATAAGCACTCTTACTTGGGCCCAGCCTTCCTCTTGAAATCTCTGTTCAGTATGTTTGTAACAGCTGCTGTCAGCTTGGCCTCACTCTTCTTATGATAGCAGCTGCCAGGGATGACCCTTTCCAGCTGGGGGTGGAGTGGGTGGGAGTGAGGGGGAGGGACTTCCCAGCAAGATTGTTTCTCCAAAGACACTTTATTCTTGGCAGCCGCCAAGGCCTCCTGGCTTGTGAGGTCTAGACCAGGTCCCTCTGATAATCACTTCCCTTCTTGACCCTCATTCAGTAATAGAAAATGTAGAGGCCCGAGCATTTTTAAATCAGACTAAGTGCTCACATACACACCTGTGCCTCCAGGTCATGGGGTGACGGTGCCCACAAAGAACAAAGAGCCCTTCTGAGATTCCAAAGAAGGGTAGAGGCCCAGCCATCTGTAACAGCTGAAAGGAATATTTAGAAAAACCAAACCACTCAGCAATAACTAAGATTTATTTTCTCTTATGAGCAGATCCCTATAACCTAAGTGATAACATCACTGGATTTAAATTCTGTGGGCCATTCTGTACTTGGAAAAGTAGTTTTGTTAATAGTAAACAGTAACATTCGCTTGATCACTGGGAAGCCATTTAGCATAGAGTGACAACTTCATAGCATTTTTTCCCCCCAATTCAAGGATTCAGCCAGCTGCTGCAGGTCGTGTAGTCCTGTAGTATGCATTTAGTGAAGAAAGTCCACGTATTACTGAACCTGTGCAGTTCAAACTCATGTTGTTCAAGGGTCAACTGTATTGTTGGTCTGTTAGGATTTTGTATTTTTGTTATTTTTATCATTATCCAAAATAAAATGTGATCTTCCAGAAGAGTACAGGTGCTATGCTGTGAGAGTTCAGGGGAGGGCACATCCCATTCTGGGTTCAGTGGTTAATGAGAGATTACCCGACACTCGTCAACGCAATGCATTTGCTGTGTTTGTCTCTCTAGATTTCTTGTCTCATCACCGCCACTCCCCTCCCCATTTGTGTGAATGTGGGATAGTAGCACCAAACCTGAAATGCGTTGAATGATGGAGAATGTGGGTAGATGTTTGGACTTGGTTAGACCAATTGACCAACACGTCATTTTCAGAATATCAGAAGTTTTCATGATGGTTTCTCTCCTTTTGATGATATTCGCATCATCCACTAAATAGAAAAGTTGTAACTGACATCGTACATTGGAGTAAAAGGAAAATGGATGCTGTATCTCAAATTGTGCTCCTGAATCCCATTACCATCTGGGATCAGTCATTCATAAAAGATTAAATGTGAGGCAGGCACACATCTGAATATATGTGTGTCAGTCTCTCCCATCTGTTTTAATTTTGCTTAAAATAATAACAGCTTTCTTTACCCACTTACTTGAATCTGCGTTGATTCTTTTAATGTTCATTAGCCAGAAGTAGTCTGTGGTGTTTAGCTAGAGTTTCAGAATCCCACCAAGATTAGCTTTAATTGAATCAGTAGAAATTTTCTTTAAAGCTGTATATTTTAATGACTGAGCTAGAATCACTAAAATGTTAATTGATGCTTAGAATGGGTAATTTATACTGTAATTTAACATTAAAAATGGTAACTGAAGATACGTTTATGTTGGTTTACACAGCTTTTGTGGGGACTAAGACCAGGTAAGCAAAATGCCTTTCTGAAGCAGGGTACTTCTACTATCACATAGTTTTTTTAATTATTAAAAAAAAGTGTGTTCAAATCTAGTATTTCCTTTTTTCTCTTTTTCTGCAGTTTTTAATCATATTACCATGTCCCTCCGATTTTACATCCCTCTCCAACCTACCCCTACCTCTCAAATATAACCTCCCTTGTCCTAGGCAAATAAATTTCACCTTGTGCTGAGGCAGAAAGTAAATTAACACAATGATAATGTAATTTAGGGTAAACTAAGAATATCATCTAGAAGAGAATTACTTAAACTTAAGAATTGCTCTCAGAAGTCACCATGGAAACATGAGGGCAATGTTACTGTTTTGCTTGGTAATACACAAAGAACTGGATGTGCTCAGCAAGTGGAATTGATCAAATGTAACACCCATGACCCTGAATATTTTACAGGATTGACTACTTGTCACCATTTCAATATGTCTGTCACTTAATGCAATCAAATGTTTTGCAGTGCAGAACTTCAACTGAATTAGCTCTCAGATGAGTATTTTTGTTGATAGATAGGTGGATAATGGATAGGGGACTGAATACATTTTAAATAGTATGAAATCCAGGAGACCTGCTGCCTTTTTGTTTTAGATGCCAACTTACAGTGGTGATTAAGCCCCAGAGTTATATAAAGACTCTCTAATAATCAAAGTCTTTGTAGATAAGCATTCACATTTTATCAATGAACTAATAATGCCCTGGGAGGTAAAAAAAATTAAGCAGACTGACAAAATCTAGGCTACTTTAATTTTCATTAAAATTATCCATTATCTCTTTTCATCTTGTATGGTATCCCTTCTCTGTTTAAAAGGTTTTAATTTGCAGAACACAGGGCAATAAACAATTAAATGCTGGAAAAATACAAAAGATTCACAGTCTAAATGTAGAGAGAACATCTCTCTGAATCCCCCAGTTCAACTCTAGTGCTTTTTTCTGTTAACTTTAAGCCACATTGATTTAAATATTTGGTGACTTTGGAGACCTGCAGTGTCAAGGATGAGATGACGGAGTAGATAGTTATTAGTATATGCATAACTACAATCCCAAGACATTTTTCCAGATAGTACTTAAAAAGATAACATTCTTTACTGTTGAACGAAAAATTGGACTATCATCTGCAGTGGCACCATCTGGTGGTTTCATTTTCAATTCACTGCATGTTTATTGAGAACATATACTATACCGGGTACTGCTTACTATAAAGTGGACCCAGCTCCATCCCAATGGACTCAGCATATGTTGTGAATTGCCAAAAATGCAGGCAATAAATGAAAGAACTTTTCTGTTGGAAGTATGTGGTTTCTATAAGATTCTTTGTCTTATCTCAACCCTCAACATATTTCATTTCATTTAGATAAAGATATCACAAAGAAACTTTAGATAAAAGCAAACAGAACTGTTATGTGGTTAGATCACTGTAGACAAGATTCAGAATAATATAAAGGGCTTGGGGTTAAAGATCTATTCTTTTTTTAATGTTATCTACAGTTCTTATGTTGCTTAAGGTAGATTTTTTTAGGCTGAATATTTTTTAGACTGAAAACGCCCATTCAAAAGTACTGACAATCGTAAACAAAATGTTGGCAAATTAAATGCAACAATGTACTGAATAAGATGAGACCTGCATGGTAATTGAGATAATTGAGTGGGAGTATTCTAGGGATACAAATGTAGTTTAGCATTAGAAAATTAATCAAGGCAATTTACCACATTAACAGAAAAAGAAGAAAAATATCACATAAACATCTCCATCAATGTAGCAAAAATATTTGGTAAAACTCAGTGTCCATTTATGATTTTTAAAAGTCTTAGCAAACCAGGAATGGAAAGGAACTTCATTAATCTGATAAAGATTATCTGCAAAATGTCTATGGCACACATCATACTTAACAGTGAAATATTGAAAGGTTTTTTTCCTTACAGTGGGAAACAGACAAATATGCCTGTTGTTTCCCCTTCTATTCAACATTGGACTGGGAGTCCAAGCTGGTGAAATAAGGGAAGAAAAGGAAATAAAAGTGTGGTAGACAGAATGGCCCTCAAGTGATGTTCACGCCCTCATTCTTGAAACCGTTGAATATGTTACCTTACGTGGTAAAAGGGTCTTTGCAAATGTAATTAAGTTACAGATATTAAGATAGGTGGCAGGTTAATTGCATATGCCTATAGGGAGAAATGAATCTTTTCTTCTACCTCACACCACATACAAAACTCAATTCAAGATGGATTGAAGGACTTCCGTGGTGGCACAGTGGTTAAGAATCTGCCTGCCAATGCAGGGAACACGGGTTCGAGCCCTGGTCCGGGAAGATCGCACATGCCACGGAGCAGCTAAGCCCGTGCACCCGTGCACCGCAGCTACTAAGCCTGCGCTCTAGAGCCCACGAACCACAACTACTGAAGCCCGTGTGCCTAGAGCCTGTGCTCCGCAACGAGAAGCTGACGCAATGAGAAGCCCGTGTACCGCAACGAAGAGTAGGCCCTGCTCAGTGCAACTAGAGAAAGCCCACACGCAGCAACAAAAACCCAACACAGCCAAAGATAAAAATAAATAAATTTATAAACAACAACAAAAAAAGATGGATTGATAAGGGTATAAGGTCAACATACAAAAAACAATTATATTTCTATATACCAGCAACAAAACAAATAGGATATACACATTTTTAAAGATATCATTTACAAAAATATTTTAATTTGCATCAGCATCTAAAATGTTATGTAAACTCTTTCTATAAAAACTATAAAACATTATTAAGAAAAATTAAAGATGACCTAAATAAATGCCCTTATCTTACCATATATAAGGTTAATATGTTAAAAATCAATTGCTCAGTCGGCCTGGCAGCTGCCTTGGAAGTACGACCGGAAGCTCGCGCGGCAACGGCGGCCATGGCGGCAGAGGAGGTGGAGGTGGGCTCTGCGGACGCTAGTGAGAAGTCAGGATGGCTAACTGGTTGGCTTCCCACGTGGTGCCCTACGTCAACATCACACCTTAAAGAAGCTGAAGAGAAATTTTTAAAATGTGTCCCCTGCACATACAAAAAAGGACCTGTTCGTATATCTAATGGAAATAAAATATGGACACTGAAGCTTTCTCATAATATTTCAAATAAGACTCCACTTGTCCTCCTCCATGGTTTTGGAGGAGGTCTTGGACTCTGGGCACTGAATTTTGGAGATCTTTGCACCAATAGACCTGTCTATGCTTTTGACCTGCTGGGCTTTGGACGAAGTAGTAGACCCAGATTTGACAATGATGCAGAAGAAGTAGAGAATCAGTTTGTGGAATCCATTGGAGAGTGGAGATGTGCATTAGGATTGGACAAAATGATTTTGCTTGGACACAACCTGGGTGGGTTCCTGGCTGCTGCTTACTCACTGAAGTACCCATCAAGCAGGGTTAGTCATCTCATTTTAGTGGAGCCTTGGGGTTTTCCTGAGCGACCAGACCTTGCTGATGAAGAGAGACCAATTCCAATTCGGATCAGAGCCTTGGGAGCGGCATTGACTCCCTTTAACCCTTCAGCCAGCCTCAGGATTGCAGGACCCTTTGGTTTAAGTCTAGTACAGTGTTTAAGGTCTGATTTCAAACGGAAGTATTCTTCAATGTTTGCAGATGATACTGTGACAGAATACATTTACCACTGTAATGTCCAGACTCCCAGTGGTGAGACTGCATTCAGAAATATGACTGTCCCTTATGGATGGGCAAAAAGACCAATGCTGCAGCGAATTGGTAAAATGCACCCTGACATTCCAGTTTCAGTGATCTATGGCGCCCGATCCTGCATAGATGGCAATTCTGGCACCAGCATCCAGTCATTACGACCACATTCATATGTGAAGACAATAGCCGTTCTTGGAGCAGGGCATTATGTGTATGCAGATCAACCAGAAGACTTTAACCAGAAAGTGAAGGAGATCTGTGACACTGTGGACTGAGCACACTGCAGATGACGTGGGAAATGCACATGGCTAATACAGTTCCTCAGCAATAATTTGCAGTCTGCGATGCAGAGTAAGGAATCTCACATGAGAACCAGGCAGTCTTCTTGACTGTACTTTCCCCATGTTTTCTTTATGAAGCTGCTAGCACATTTAAACCAGTTAGTGCCTTCTAGAAGAATGACTTTCCTTTCTCCAAAATCAAAATATACAAGAGTCTCCAAATCTAGTGGCTTTAATAAAAGGTTATTTGTCCCTCTGCTGTACTGAAATATTGTAATTTTTCAACTGAAATTTTTATTTCTAACTTTGCTATATCAAGTATTTTTTATATTGCAGTCTGTATTGCCAATTTTAAAAAGTGATTTCTGGGTTTATTATTTTATATAATGTAAAGGTGCACCTTATTTTCCTTGCTTATATATACCTTGTCTAATAACTGATAGAGTTAAACAAAATTCGGTGTGTTTTTATGTAAAAATTTGTCACATTCTTAGAATGCTTCACTTCGTTTTTGAAATGGAGTGTTGAGACAGGGTTTTGGTTAAAAAGATGGGAGTTGATTTCTAGCATTGATTTTTCTGATTTTCCTCTGTTCTCTATTTAAGGCTGCAAAGCCATGTTCACCATTTTAAATGTGATCCATCCTTAAGTATTTCAAGTACTGAAAAGCCTTAACTAAAAGTCTATCCTGTTTTCCCCCATTAATACTGCTATTCTTTTCTTTGAGCCAGCATGCAGCCGAAGGAACAGATTTCCTCACTGAGGGGTCATTAAGACTGTTACCTTCCAGTAAGCCAAATCATATATTTTCATCTAACTCTTGTAGACGGGTGCTAAAACTGGATTACATTTTTACCACTAAAATATAAAAATCGGTGGTGCTGTTATATCTCATGGCACCAGAAGTCAGCTAGTACTTGGGGTTTGTTTTGTTTTGTTTTGTTTTTTTTAAGAGTTTTGTGTTGATTAAATAACTTACATACTTGAAGTTATATTACAAAAATTCTGTAAGGTTGATTGAACTGTGTGACAGTAACTACCATCAAGTGTAGCACTTTCTTGCTGTTTTTAATACAAGGAAAGCTTCTCTGAAACTGTGAAAAAGCTCCATGTGGTAACTGGCTACTACTGAGAAGACCCTCTGCAAAAGAAAGTTGAATAGGATGGTCACCAGCAAGTCATCTTTGCCTTATGTTTTGCTTAATGTTGCTTGTCTAGGAGAAAGGTGGTTATGTAAATAAAAACAGTGAACTAGAGGGAAAAAAAAAAATCAATTGCTTTTCTATATCCCAGTAACAACAAACAGAAAATGAAATTTTAAAAAGACACTACTTTAACAATTACAATTTTCAGTAGCATAAATATATTAAATGCCCATTCCATAAAACTATAATATGTTACAGATAAAAATTAAGTATACTTCAATAAATGGAAAAATATATTCTTTCCATTGATTAAGACTCAATGTTGTAAAGATAACTCTCCCCAAACTGACACAGACTCATCAAACTCCCTGTAGGGCTTTGTATATGTGTGTGAATTGAAAAACTGATTTAAAATTTTATATGGAAATGCAAAGGGCAAAGAATATACAAGGCAGTCTTGAAAAAAGAAAAACCTGGGGTCTTACACTTTCAGATATCAAAATCTGTTATGAAGCTATAGTAATGCTTTGGAGTGAAGATAGATAACTTACAATGGGACAGAATGGAGAGTTGAAAAATAGATCCACACATATAGTATCCTGATTTATGATAAACGTGGCAAAAGGGTCTTTTCACTAAATTTTAATTGAATATGCATATGGGGAAAATGAATTTTTTTATCATCTACAGAACAATTCAAGATGAATTGCAAATCTAGATGTGAAAGTTACAATAATAAAGCTTTTAGAAGAAAACATAGGAGAACATCTTCATGACTCAGAGGAAAAGATTTCTTAAATAAGACACAAAAATAATAAACCACAAGGAAAAATTGGATATATTGGAATATATTAACATTAAAATTTTGTTCATTAAAGGACACCACTAGGAGAGTGTAAAGGCAACCTTCAGAGTGCGATATGAAAAAGGTCTTGTATCCAGAATATGTACAGAACTCTTATAGAATATATAAAGAAGCCTTAAAAACCATTAAGAAAACAATAGGAAACCCAATAGAAAAATGGGCAAAAGGTGTGAGCAGGCACTTCAGAAAAGAGGATATCCAATAAATACATTAAAAGTTGTTCAACTCTATTAGTCATTAGGGAAACATAAATTAGTGTTCTATTGTATTAGTGTGATATAACAAATTACCACAAATTTAGTGGCTTAAAACAACACAAATTTATTACTTTACAGTTCTGTAGGTTAGAAGTCCAACACAGACCTGACTGCACTAAAATCAAAGTGTCAATAGCACTGCATTCCTTTCTGGAGGCCCTAGGGAAGAACTCAGTTCCCTCCCTTTTCAGCTTCTAGGGGCTACCCTCATTCCTTGGGTCTACCCCCTTCCTCCATTTTTAAAACCAGCAATGTTGTATCTCTCTGACCCTTCTTCCATCGTCATATCTGTCTGTGTCCACAGGTGAAAAAGGTTCTCCACTTTTAAAGACTTGCATGATTAGGTTAGGCTCACCCAAATAATTCACAATCATCTCTCAGTTTCAAGGTCCATAACCTTAATCACATCTGTATATTCTCTTTTGCCATGTAAGGTAGTATAGTCACATGTTCTGGGAATTAGAACATGGATATCTTCTGTCTACAGTATGCTTACAACTTCACACCCACCAAAATGACCAATGAAAAAGAAAATACCAAGTATTGGTAAGGATGTGGAACAAGTATCAAACTCATACACTGTTGTTAAGAGAAAACCCACTTTGTCTTAAAAAGCCCTTTTGTTCACCCTTCATTTTAAAAGAGATTTTCACTGGTTATAGAATGCTGTATTGACAACTTTTTTTATTTCAGTACTTTCCTAATGTCACTCCATGGTTCTGGCTCACAAAATTTCTGATGAGAAATCTGCTATAATTCTTTGTTTCTCTGGATGTAATCTTTCTTTTTTTCTCTGGTTGCCCTCAAGATTTTCTCTTATCTATAGGTTTCAGCAGTTTGACTAACATGTATATAGGTGTGTTTCCCCTGCTTTGATATTTAAACTGCTTGAAATTCTCTGGGCTTTTTTGATCTGTGGTTTTTTGGGGGGTTGTTCGTTTTTCAATTTTAGAAAATTCTTCAAGTATTTTGCTGGCTCATTCTCGTTTCATCTTCTGGGTCTCCAATTACACGTATGTTAGACTGTTTGATAGCTGTTGATACTTTGTTATTATCTTCTTTAACTCTTTTTTTTTTTCCCTCTGTTTCAAATGTTTGGATCATTCAGATTGACCTATCTTAAAGTTCACTGATTCTTTCTTCCATGGTATGTATTTAGTCTGCTGATGAACCTGTAGAAGGAATTCTTCATCTCTGATAACATGATTCTTTGTATAGTATTTCCATTTAATTCTTTCTATAATTTTCATCTATCTGCTGAAATTCCACATTTATTCATACATATTTTCTACCTTTTCCACTGAATTCTTTAACATTAGTTAACTTAGGTATTTTAAAGTCCATACATGATAGTTTCATCCATTTGGGTCATCCGTCTTTGAGTCTGGTTCTGTATTGCTTTATCTCTTAAAAATAGGTTGAGGGGGTGTTCTTACCTTTTGTATCTCTCATAATTTTTGAGTGAATGATCAGTGTTTTGTGTGGAAGAACAGTGGAGACTGAGCTAAATAATAATCACAGCTGGAAATGGATAGGCCTCTTCTTCTCAGTGTTAGTGTGGGCATGCATCAATCTAGTCAGGAACTGAGCTGGGTTTGAGTTTTGTTGTTGGCATGGTTATCTTCAGTACACTAGAGACTTAAAATTCCTCTGGAACAAGCCATTGCTACCTTGAGCTTAGAGTGGAAGCTGAGCTGCCAAAAGGTTTTTCTCAGTATTTCTTCTTCACTCTCACCTTTCAGCAGTCCCTGCATCCTTGTTCCACAGTAGTGGTCCTTTTTCATGCTGTTACTTCTGCAGTAGTTTGCTTTTTTTTTTTTTTTTTTTTTTTGACCATGCTGTGGCTTGCAGGATCTTAGTTCCCCAACCAGGGATTGAACCCAGGCCCCCTGAAGTGGAAGTGCAGAGTCCTAACCACTGGACCACCAGGGAATTCCCAGCATTCCTACTCTTCTACCCTTTGATAGACAAATGCAGCACTGTACCTATGGTGGTTCTTGAGTAAGAGAGAGGTTCCTGCCACTCCCTGAGTGATAGCAGAACTCTGCTTTTTGTAGATATAACATATAGGCCTAAAAGGATTTTCTGCCGTCCCAAGGGCAGAGGATTTTTGCTTCTGCCCCTCTTCAGAGGAAGACTGATTTTGCTTTTACCCCTCCACCAGAACTAATGGAATATTGTCTGGGTCCTAGAGATGAAAGAGTTGTCGCCCCATCCTGCTGGCCTAAGACTTTTACTTTGTATGAGAGAAGAATCCAGGGAAACAGGCAGTGTTTCCTGTTTATCTTGCAGTGGCATCCAGTCACCTCTTCCATACCTCCTCCACCAAGGAAGGTTCTCCTTGGTCTCCCATTCTGCCCCCAGTCTTGCTCATGAGCACCCAGTGGAGACCTATGGTAAAGAAATTTCAAGTTGAGTGCAAACTCCCCTTGTGTCTAATATTCCCAGCTATTCTAAAAGACAGCTTGGCCTTTAAGAATTCATTAGAAATTTGAGTTGATTTCTTTTTTCCTGCTTTTTTATGGACGTCACTACTTTCACCCATGCTCTGCCATAGGTGAGACAGTTCATGTGTCCCATCTCTCCTTGGATGGGCTTATTACTCTTCTGAATTAATTTACTTAGTTGCCTTGTGACCTCAGCTCTCTGATGAGCTAAAGAAAAGTTATGATTGTGTAGACTATCTTTTTTCTCATTATTAGGGTAGGAGCAATGTGCTCTTATAGCTTTCAAAATCCTAAGTGAAAGCAGAATGATGAAACACTTTGGAAAACTGGCAATGTAAATTAAAGCTAAAACTATGCATGCCCCCTAACCCAACAATTCTACACATAGGTATACACCCAACAAGAATGTCTAAATCTGACTACCAAAAGACACGCAAAGAATGTTCAGGAAGTACTATTCATAACAACCCCAAACTGGAAATTACCCAATGCTCTTCCACAGTAGAATGGTAAAATATATCGTGGTGTAGTTATAGTGAGATACTCTAAAGCGAGCAGAGAATGAGTGATTTACAACTACACATTGCAACATGGGTTAATCTCACATACATAATGGTGAGCAAAAGAAGCCAGATACAAAAGAATACATTCTTTATGATACCCTATAAAAAAAGCTCAAAAATGAGCAAAGTTAATCTATGTTGTTAGAGGTCAGGATAGTGTTTACTCGTGGAAGGGATTAATGATTGCAAGGGGAGGCATGAGAAGGACTTTGAATCATTAGTAATGTTGTGTATCTTGCTTGATCTGTGTGCTGCTTACATAGAATTCTTGATACTGGAATGATTCTGCTGGGTCAAGGTATTATGTTTCAGTTAAACTGAAGATTAATGTCCTAGAAGGGAACATATTACTACCTGCTGACATCTGAGCTCTGAGACAGCAAAAGCTTGAGAGAATGAGAAAAAGGACATAAATTTTGCTCTGTGGGGGAGACTTGCACAGCTAAAGGCCAACGTAAAAGCATCGAGAGGATGAGGGAGTACTGGTCCAAAGTATTAGTCCAATTTTTCCATGTCTACCTCAGGTTGATGTCACCCGGACCCATATCTTTTCCATATTCTGTGACCTCAAAACATCTGTCACCATAGTATCTATACAGAAGGCCTTCTGTAAGTGATGCTTTAACCACAAAGTTACTAGGACTATTATTTTAAAAGAGCTCTGGGAATATCCATATGGCCCTGTAGTCATGAGGAAATTGTTATAAATCAAACAAGAATTCCCCATTGTTTTGGTATTTTTGAATTTTATTTTATTAATTTTTTTATACAGCAGGTTCTTATTAGTTATCCATTTTATAAATATTAGTGTATATATGTCAATCCCAATCTCCCAATTCATCCCACCACCACCCCCGCCCCTGGCTTTTCCCCCTTTGTGTCCATATGTTTGTTCTCTACATCTGTGTCTCTATTTCTGCCTTGCAAACCAGTTCATCTGTACCATTTTTCTAGATTCTACATATATGCATTAATATACGATATTTGTTTTTCTCTTTCTGAGTTACTTCACTCTGTATGACAGTCTCTAGGTCCCACCACATCTCTACAAATGACCCAATTTCATTCCTTTTTATGGCTGAGTAATATTCCATTGTATATATGTACCACATCTTCTTTATCCATTCGTCTGTTGATGGGCATTTAGGTTGCTTCCTTGACCTGGCTATTGTAAATAGTACTGCAATGAACATTGGGGTACATGTATCTTTTTGAATTATGGTTTTCTCAGGGTATATGCCCAAGAATTCCCCATTGTTAACACCATGGAACTAGAAATAGCTAGTGGACAAGATCACTTACCTGCTTCCAGGATCACTGTGGGCATAATTTATTGCTCACTTATTGACTTATATCAAGAAAGCCTCATTAACTGAGTGGTAGGCACAGGTATTTTCTTCAGTTTGTATTGATATTTACACAGGAATTTCATTATCTTTTGCTTAACTATCTAGACTTTAATTTTAAGAGGATGTATTTGTTTTCAGTGGTAATACTTATTAACGTTTGATGTGACTCTGCCTTTGAACCTTAAATGTTGTTGACTTTTTTTTTTTGAGGTCAGATTGTCAGTTCTACCTTTGATATGCATAAATTCAGTCATTTGAGTTTTCGTAGGATGATAGCAAAACAAATACTTTCTCTCAATTCTCTAATGACCGTGAAATTTAGGTAAATCTGTGTTATATATTGCAGAATTTTTTGGTGCTTTGCTTAGGCCACCTTATATCATCAGTGTGTCAAATTATTTCATTGAATGCGTACATTGCATACAACTTGGGACACTGAGCTAAAACATAATTATACTTCAGATCCTTTTCAAGATTTGAGCCTCATATCTTCAGTATGTCCTATAATTGGCCTGGTTGTGACTCTTTTCTATTTTCTTCCATCCTTTCCTTCTAACTATCCGTTGCCAGAATATAAGGGTATGTGTACTGTGGAAGATAGAATTTGAGAGGTCCTTTGATAAACTAGTTCTTGAGTAACATGTTAACATGTTACCCACTAAACAACATGTTATACAGTCAGCTCTATAAGTAGGTAATACTGGGTGAGATTTTCATCTGATTTGATCTAGTATCAATGGTTATTTACCCTTTTTCAGCATAAGTGCTCATGTCAATATTTAAAGGATAGCAGTGGAGGTAGAATTGGATTATAGTTAGGGAATGGAATAGAAAGGCAGAGGGGTATAATTACCCTATTCCAGGTTGTTTTCTGATTATAAAACTAATATGTGCTTAATTGTAGAAAATTTGGAAACATCATAGAAATATAAAAAGAAACTTGAAATCCCCTATAATCCCACCATCCAGAGATAACCCCTGTTTAAATTTTGGTCTGTTTTCTTCCAGTCTTCTTTCCCCATGTGTATGCAGATGTGTGTGGGTGTGTGTTTGTGATGTTTTAACTCTCTCAAGGTTTTCAGAACAACAATAACAATAAAACAGGAAATCATTTTAAAAAAGGAATTGATTTAAGTTCTTACTCAGGAGTGGGGCAGTCATGCATCAGTTTAATTTAAACTTCGGCAAAAGGAATATTTTATTTGGAACTTGGCTAAAGGAGACAAATTGGGTGCATCTGGTTTTAATCCCCCCTTTACCAGCTAAGATGAGCAGCTCACCTTCTCCCCAGTCTTCTCTTCCCATGTTGTTTGGCAGAGCTGTACACTCTCTGGCCTGATTACCAAAACAAATGAATGCTTCTTAAGTCTGCTTGTAATTAATAACTCCCAACAGAACATGAGTCTTCTGTAGGCTTGGAATCTTGCCTAATTTTCTCTAAGATAAGTAATTAGATGCTGAGGGCTGATAAGGCTCTTTCCTCTGAGCATCTGCCAGACAGCCGGTATCTGTAATGTGGGTAAGATGATTGAAGTCTGAAAATAGCTGGAGGTTTTCTCCTGTGTCACAACTGAAGATATTTATTTGTACTCCATCCTCCAAGCCCAACACAGCCCCAAAGGAGAAAAGATTTAAAATGGATTTTTAAAAGGCTATACCTAAAGTCTTTTAGATGGTTTAGTTAGCCTCTGTTTTCTATTTTCTTCTTCATTCAACTCACACATTTTCTGTGCAGTCAAATGAAATGTGAAGGATGGGTTTCTCAATAGCTATGAACACTATCAAGTTAATGATTACACTTTCTCTGGAGCTTGGTCTCTATGCCAGTGGATTCAAGTTTACTAAACTCCTTTATAAGAATCTACTAGGGTACTCCCATCATAGGACTTCTATTTAGAAACTTGTCTTCCTATTAGGAAGTTCTAAGTCAGATCTCTATACTTCTTGGATGGTAACACTTTCCAAAGGTTCAATGGGAATACTTTTCTTTTACCTGCTTTTATTTCATTCCCTTAAAGCAGGTTTTCTCAACCTTGGCACTGTTGACATATTGAACAGGATAGCTCTTTGTTGTGAGGGCTATCCTGTGCATTGTAGGATGCCTTATAGCATCCCTGGCTTCTCCCCACTCAACGCCAGTAGGAACCAATGCCCCCTCTAATTTTCGACAATCAGAAATGTCTCTAGACATTGCCAGATGTCTGTTAGAGGTTATAATCAGCCTTGTTGAGACCATCTGGCCTACAGAATAGTATTCACATGTCAGTGGTCACAGTAAGTTAAAGTAGATCTTTATTTATCGGTGAGCTATAGCTGGGATTCCAAGCTAGTACTGGGAAGAGATGAATGCATCTCTTCAACAAAGTTACTGTTAAGTAATTCAGAAGGCACATGTGGAGAGCAGTTGACTGAACACATATTCTGATTTAACCAAGCTGGTACCTCCTAGTAGCTGGATTTGGTAGAAGCATAGTTTTGAGAAGCTTCGGTCCTACTGTTTATGAGTCATCAGCACTTTACAGATACAAAAGGGAGGCATATGAATAATTCCACACATTGAAGTGCTCATCCCAGGGGCTCAGGTCTGCTTCTGGGAGGGCCGTGCTCTCACAGAGCCCAAGCACAGCTAGGAATAACCGTGCTTTATTTATACGACTTTCTGTAGGCAAGAACTTTCAAAAAATAACCTGGTGGTTTGCCAACAGAAGGAGGCTCGAATTTAATTGGCCCAAAGTAACTAATTATTTGTGGAGAAACGTTTTCATTGCAGCAAAGGGTATTGTGAATTTGGAATGAGGGAGAAAGAGGATGCTTTCTTATCGGTGGTCAAGGTGTGTCCTGGCCAAGATACAGAGAAAGGCCATTGGATTAGTTTAGAAGGGAGAATAATGTATGTTAAAAAAGAAAACATGCTCCAGGAATCTTCTTTCTTTCTTGATTAAAATCACTGCTAAGGTCAAATTCTTAAGGTAGGAATTCAGAAGAGCATCTGGTTATCCTAAGGTGTATATAAAGCACGAACATTTGAAGCATAGCTGACATGAAAATATAAAAGTTGGAGAGGGCAGACAGCAGAAGCAAGAAGAACTACAATCCTGCAGCCTGTGGAACAAAAACCACATTCACAGAAAGATAGACCAGGTGAAAAAGCAGACGGCTATCTACCAGATGAAGGAACAAGATAAAACCCCAGAAAAACAACTAAATGAAGTGGAGAGAGGCAACCTTCCAGAAAAAGAATTCAGAATGATAATGAAGATGATCCAGTACCTCGGAAAAAGAATGGAGGCAAAGATCGAGAAGATGCAGGAAATGTTTAACAAAGACCTAGAAGAATTAAAGAACAAGCAAACAGAGATGAACAATACAATAACTGAAATGAAAACTACACTAGAAGGAATCAACAGCAGAATAACTGAGGCAGAAGAATGGATAAGTGACCTGGAAGACAGAATGGTGAAATTCACTGCTGTGGAACAGAATAAAGAAAAGGGAATGAAAAGAAATGAAGACAGCCTAAGAGACCTCTGGGACAACATTAAACATGACAACATTCGCATTATAGGGGTCCCAGAAGGAGAAGAGAGAGAGAAAGGACCAGAGAAAATGTTTGAAGAGATTATAGTCGAAAACTTCCCTAACATGGGAAAGGAAATAGCCACCCAAGTCCAGGAAGCGCAGCGAGTCCCATACAGGATAAACCCAAAGAGAAACATGCCAAGACACATAGTAATCAAACTGGCAAAAATTAAAGACAAAGAAAAATTATTGAAAGCAGCAAGGGAAAAATGACAAATAACATACAAGGGAACTCCTCTAAGGTTAACAGCTGATGTCTCAGCAGAAACTCTACAAGACAGAAGGGAGTGGCATGATATACTTAAAGTGATGAAAGGGAAGAACCTACAACCAGGATTACTCTACCCAGCAAAGATGTCATTCAGATTCCATAGAGGAATCAAAAGCTAAGAGAATTCAGCACCACCAAACCAGTTCTACAACAAATGCTAAAGGAACTTCTCTAAGTGGGAAACACAAGAGAAGAAAAGGACCTACAAAAACAAACCCAAAACAATTAAGAAAATGGTCATAGGAACATACATATTGATAATTACCTTAAACGTGAATGGATTAAATGCTCCAACCAAAAGACACAGGCTTGCTGAATGGATACAAAAACCCATATATAAAAAGACCCATATATATGCTGTCTACAAGAGACCCACTTCACACCTAGGGACACATACAGACTGAAAGTGAGGGGATGGAAAAAGATATTGCATGCAAATGGAAATCAAAAGAAAGCTGGGGTAGCTTATCATATCATATCAGATAAAATAGACTTTAAAACAAAGAATCTTACAAGACACAAGGAAGGACACTACATAATGATCAGGGGATCAATCCAAGAAAAAGATATAACAATTATAAATATATATGCACCCAACATAGGAGCACCTCAATACATAAGGCAACTGCTAACAGCTATAAAAGAGGAAATCGACAGTAACACAATAATAGTGGGGGACTTTAACACCTCACTTACACCAATGGACAGATCATCCAAAATGAAAATAAATAAGGAAACAAAAGCTTTAAGTGACACAATAGACCAGATAGATTTAATTGATATTTATAGGACATTCCATCCAAAAACAGCAGATTACACTTTCTTCTCAAGTGTGCATGGAACATTCTCCAGGATAGATCACATCTTGGGTCACAAATCAAGCCTCAGTAAATTTAAGAAAATTGAAATCATATCAAGCATCTTTTCTGACCACAACGCTATGAGATTAGAAATGAATTACAGGGAAAAAAAACGTAAAAAAGACAAACACATGGAGGCTAAACAATACGTTACTAAATAACCAAGAGATCACTGAAGAAATCAAAGAGGAAATCAAAAAATACCTAGAGACAAATGACAATGAAAACACGACGATCCAAAACTATGGGATGCAGCAAAAGCAGTTCTAAGAGGGAAGTTTATAGCTATACAAGCCTACCTAAAGAAACAAGAAAAATCTCAAATAAACAATCTAACCTTACACCTAAAGAAACTAGAGAAAGAAGAACAAACAAAACCCAAAGTTAGCAGAAGGAAAGAAATCATAAAGATCAGAGCAGAAATAAATGAAATAGAAACAAAGAAAACAAGAGCAAAGATCAATAAAACTAAAAGCTGGTTCTTTGAGAAGATAAACAAAATTGATAAGCCATTAGCCAGACTCGTCAAGAAAAAGAGGGAGAGGACTCAAATCAATAAAATTAGAAATGAAAAAGGAGAAGTTACAACAGACACCACAGAAATACAAAGCATCCTAAGAGACTACTACAAGCAACTCTATGCCAATAAAATGGACAACCTGGAAGAAATGGACAAATTCTTAGAAAAGTATAACCTTCCAAGACTAAACCAGGAAGAAATAGAAAATATGAACAGACCAATCACAAGTAATGAAATTGAAACTGTGATTAGGAATCTTCCAACAAACAAAAGCCCAGGATCAGATGGCTTCACAGGTGAATTCTAGCAAACATTTAGAGAAGAGCTAACACCCATCCTTCTCAAACTCTTCCAAAAAATTGCAGAGGAAGGAACACTCCCAAACTCATTCTATGAGGCCACCATCACCCTGATACCAAAACCAGACAAAGACACTACAAAAAAAGAAAATTACAGACCAATATCACTCATGAATATACATGCAAAAATCCTCAACAAAATACTAGCAAACAGAATCCAACAACGCATTAAAAGGATCATATACCACGATCAAGTGGGATTTATCCCAGGGATGCAAGGATTCTTCAATATATACAAATCAATCAATGTGATATACCATATTAACAAATTGAAGAATAAAAACCATATGATCATCTCAATAGATGCAGAAAAAGCTTTTGACAAAATTCAACACCCATTTACGATAAAAACTCTCCATAAAGTGGGCATAGAGGAAACCTACCTCAACATAATAAAGGCCATATATGACAAACCCACAGCAAACATCATTCTCAATGGTGAAAAAAGCATTTCCTCTAAGATCAGGAACAAGACAAGGATGTCCACTCTCACCACTATTATTCAACATAGTTTTGGAAGTCCTAGTCATGGCAATCAGAGAAGAAAAAGAAATAAAAGGAATACAAATTGGAAAAGAAGAAGTAAATCTGTCACTGTTTTCAGATGACATGATACTATACGTAGAAAATCCTAAAAATGCCACCAGAAAACTGCTAGAGCTAATCACTGAATTTGGTAAAGTTGCAGGATACAAAATTAATGCACAGAAATCTCTTGCATTCCTATACACTAATGATGAAAATTCTGAAAGCGAATTTAAGGAAACACTCCCATTTACCACTGCAGCAAAAAGAATAAAATACCTAGGAATAAACCTACCTAGGGAGACAAAAGACCTGTATGCAGAAAACTATAAGACACTGATGAAAGAAATTAAGATGATACCAACAGATGGAGAGATATACCATGCTCTTGGATTGGAAGAATCAATATTGTGAAAATGACTATACTACCCAAAGCAATCTACAGATTCAATGCAATCCCTATCAAATTACCAATGACATTTTTTAGAGAACTAGAACAAAAAATCTTAAAATTTGTGTGGAGACACTAAAGACCTCGGACAGCCAAAGCAGTCTTGAGGGAAAAAAACGGAGCTGGAAGAATCAGACTCCCTGACTTCAGACTATACTACAAAGCTACAGTAATCAAGGCAATATGGTACTGGCACAAAAACAGAAACATAGATCAATGGAACAAGATAGAAAGCCCAGAGATAAACCCATGCACCTATGGTCAACTAATCTATGACAAAGGAGGCAAGGATATACAATGGAGAAAAGACAGTCTCTTCAATAAGTGGTGCTGGGAAAACTGGACAGCTACATGTAGAAGAATGAAATTAGAACACTCCCTAACACCATACACAAAAATAAACTCACAATGATTCGAGACCTAATTGTAGATTCGAGACCTAAATGTAAGACCGGACACTATAAAACTTCTAGAGGAAAACATAGGAAGAACACTCTTTGACATAAATCACAGCAAGATCTTTTTTGATCCACCTCCTAGAGTAATGGAAGTAAAAACAAAAATAAACAAATGGGACCTAATGAAACTTCAAAGCTTTTGCACAGCAAAGAAAACCATAAACAAGACGAAAAGACAACGCTCAGAATGGGAGAAAGTATTTGCAAACGAATTAACAGACAAAGGATTAATCTCCAAAATATATAAACAGCTCATGCAGCTCAATACTAAAGAAACAAACAACCCAGTCCAAAAATGGGCAGAAGACCTAAATAGGAATTTCTCCACAGAAGACATACAGATGGCCAAGAAGCACATGAAAAGCTGCTCAACATCACTAATTATTAGAGAAATGCAAGTCAAAACTACAATGAGGTATCACCTCACACCAGTTAGCATGGGCATCATCAGAAAATCTACAAACAACAAATGCTGGAGAGTGTGTGGAGAAAAGAGAACCCTCTTGCACTGTTGGTGGGAATATAAATTGATACAACCACTATGGAGAACAGTATGGAGGTTCCTTAAAAAACTAAAAATAGAATTACCATATGACTCAGCAATCCCACTACTGGGCATATACCCAGAGAAAACCATAATTCAAAAAGACACATGCACCCCAATGTTCATTGCAGCACTATTTACAATAGCCAGGTCATGGAAGCAACCTAAATGCCCATCGACAGACGAATGGATAAAGAAGAAGTGGTACATATATACAATGGAATATTACTCAGCCATAAAAAGGAACGAAATTGGGTCATTTGTTGAGACATGGATGGATCTAGAGACTGTCATACAGAGTGAAGTAGTCAGAAAGAGAAAAACAAATATCGTATATTAACGCATTATGTGGAATGTAGAAAAATGGTACAGATGAACCGGTTTGCAGGCAGAAGTTGAGACACAGATGTAGAGAACAAAGTATGGACACCAAGGTGGGAAAGCCACGGGGGTGTGGGGATGGTGGTGTGATGAATTGGGCGACTGGGATTGACATGTATACACTGATGTGTATAAAATTGATGACTAATAAGAACCTGCTGTATAAAAAAATAAATTAAATAAAATTCAAAAATTAAAAAAAAAAAAGTTAAGTAAGCAATGAGAATGTTCCTTAACAGCATAAACTTAAATATTAGCGTCTGGTTGTATGGATGTTATGGGAGGGTAAAACAAGGATTGCTGTCATGCACCTATTTGGAAGATCCCAGTTATCCTTCATAGTAGTGTCCTGTGAACTTGTAAAGATTATGGAAAAATCCTTTGCACCTAAATTTTTAGAAGATGAAAGATCTCTAATGATTGGATACATGAAAATAGATCTGTTTAGAAAAGCACAATGTAGGGACTTCCCTGGTGGTCAAGCAGTTAAGACTCTGTGCTCCCAATGTAGGGGCCCGGGTTCCACCCTTGGTCAGGGAACTAGCTCCTGCATGCCACAACTAAGAGCCCACATGCCACCACTGAAAAGATCCCACATGCTGCAATGAAGATCCTGCACACAGCAATGAAGATCCCACGTACCGTAACTAAGACATGACGCTAATTAATTAATTAATTAATTAATTAATTAATTAAGAAAAGCATGATGTAGACGATAAATTATTTCATACCTTACAGGAAGTCCATGTAAAATATTTATTCATAGAGCTAAAAGTAAGGTTTAAGATTTAAGTTCTTAAAGGAGTAGCTAAAAGTATTTCAACAAAGAAATTGTGCATGAGTGGTTTTTTTTTTCTCTCTTGAAGGCAGATATTTTTAGTTCCAGAGGGCATTTGTTATAGGCATTCAAAAAATTCACTGAAATCACTCTTAAATTCTTACCTCTTACCCTCTTACCCTACCCTCTACTTTTTGGAAAAGGTCTCAAGTCCTTCTCTACTAAGTTCTTCTAAAGCACACTGAGTATCTCTGTCATTACTAGAAACATTGTGGCACTAGTCCTACAAGATAAGAAATTCTTTCTTCATTAATTTATAGTGGTTATTAATAAAATGAACAAGCCATTTAATTACTCAAGTGACCACTCTGAGCCCAATGTGTATATTTTTTTCTAAGAATAGTTAAGGCTGAATTTTAAATGTGAGTAGCCAGTTAGATGCCATATTATTTTGTGTCCAGTCATGTTTGAGAGGATTGCATTTCGGTTATCATCTTAAAATAGCAATTCTAAATACTTTACCAACTGGAGATGAATGTTTAAAGAAAATTTTAATAGTCTTCTAGAGACAGTTATTCATAGATAGCCATAAATGCTGTTTTTTTTAAAGAAAGGCTACCGTTTTATTCTTGCAAGTTGAAATTTATTTTTATTAAGCGAGTGGAAAATATCAGGTTATGTTTGTTTTAGTTTAAACATGAATAAATTCACATTTTACTTCACTTATTAAGGATGAACACAGTCAAGATTTGAAAAGTTGTAAGAGTACAAGATACATTTTAGAATTGCTACGAGAAAAAGAATTGAAAGACATGTACACTACTCCAGCTGGGCATGAAAGAACAGCTGGAAATACCCATGGAGCTGTTTTTAATGAAAGAGAAACAAGTTTCCTGCCCTCTCTGAGGGTTCACTAACTGGCTCCTTGGTGAATGACTGCTTTGATGAGCCTTGAAAATATAAAATCAGAGATAGGGTTAAATAGTATTGGAAATGATGAACTAAGACCCAGCCAAACAAAGCTGCAGGCACTGTACCTCAAGCTACACCAAAAGTTGATTTAAATTACCAAAAAGATTTTGCCAATTACGAACCAAAACCTTAAATATTCTGCTTCGTGCAGTTTATCATCAGGAAACCATCACGAACATCCATAAAGATTCAGCCACACAAATGTTCATTACCTGTTTATAATAATAATAATAATAATACCAAGAAGGGGACAACCTTAAAGTTCAAAAATAGGGGAGAAAGGTAAATCATTGAGACATTATTGTACTGATTTACTGAATGCTGTGTAGCCATTAAAATGACATTGCAAAAGAATATTTAATGTGTGCAAATATATTCACTACATATTAAAATAGCACAAAAAGGAAAGTTATAAAATAATACATACATCATGATTTATGTGTGCTTATGAGCTGTTATATGGCTAAGAGGGCACATACTAAAATTTAACTGGTTATCTCTGGCTGTTGTCATTACGGTTTAGGGACCACATTTTGGGGTTTTTTGTTGTGTGTGTGTGTGTGTGTGTGTGTGTGTGGCTTTTTGACTTATATTTTAAAGATTAGTTTACAATTCTTTCATTTTTTAAATTCATGCATGGCTTTTTGACTTATATTTTAAAGATTAGTTTACAATTCTTTCATTTTTTAAATTCATGCATGGCTTTTTGACTTATATTTTAAAGATTAGTTTACAATTCTTTCATTTTTTAAATTCATGCATGGCTTTTTGACTTATATTTTAAAGATTAGTTTACAATTCTTTCATTTTTTAAATTCATGCATGGCTTTTTGACTTATATTTTAAAGATTAGTTTACAATTCTTTCATTTTTTAAATTCATGCATGGCTTTTTGACTTATATTTTAAAGATTAGTTTACAATTCTTTCATTTTTTAAATTCATGCATGGCTTTTTGACTTATATTTTAAAGATTAGTTTACAATTCTTTCATTTTTTAAATTCATGCATGGCTTTTTGACTTATATTTTAAAGATTAGTTTACAATTCTTTCATTTTTTAAATTCATGCATTAAAACAAATTTATTGAATACCTCCTCTGGGCA
Organism: Balaenoptera musculus; assembly: GCF_009873245.2. Taxonomy (NCBI): domain Eukaryota; kingdom Metazoa; phylum Chordata; class Mammalia; order Artiodactyla; family Balaenopteridae; genus Balaenoptera; species Balaenoptera musculus. The sequence goes on along the minus strand of NC_045791.1, from coordinate 74,999,119 downwards.
AGATACTGTTCTAGAGTCAGACACTATGTTAAATAATGCATGCCTTCCTGAGTACATCTTCTTTAAAAATTCTATTTTAAAAGTCAATGGAGGGTTTCCCTGGTTGCACAGTGGTTAAGAATCCACCTGCCAATGCAGGGGACACGGGTTCAAGCCCTGGCCTGGGAAGATCCCACATGCCGCAGAGCAACGAAGCCCGTGCGCCACAACTACTGAGCCTGTGCTCTAGAGCCCGTGGACCACAACTACTGAGCCCGCATGCCACAACTACTGAAGCCCACGCACCTAGAGCCTGTGCTCCACAGCAAGAGAAGCCACCGCAATGAGAAGCCCGCACACCGCAACGAAGAGTAGCCCCCGCTCGCCACAACTAGAGAAAGCCCGTGCGCAGCAACGAAGACCCAACGCAGCCAAAAAATTAAAAAATAAATAAATTTTTTAGAAAGTCAATGGAAAAATATTTCAAAATTTAAAAGTTGACTTTAAAGGAAAATTAAGCTCATCAGAGTGACCAGTGTTATCTAGAAGCCTGTCTCTAGACAGAGGTAGAATAACAGAGACCTGAACTTCCAACTCCTTCTCTCACCCTTCCTCCTCCTGAGGATGCTTTTAGGCTACCTGCCAGGGAAAGTGAACACAGGGGTGGAAATAAACACAACACTACAGGTGGGATTATCTCAGAGTTATGGAGGAGGATTTTAAGTCCCTGTTGTTAAGGGATGGATCCTGTTAAAAATAAAATGCCTTCAGAACATAGTAGATTGCGGTAACCTAACCTCATTAATGTAGCAGAGAAAGCACAACAGTACAACTTCTTTACTGCAGTTGAGGAAGGAAAGTAAAATGAAGACAGAATCATCAGCATGTAGAAGCATAAAAAGAAGAGCTCCTGTACATTCAGCAGAATAAAGAGAAGATGGCTGTGAAAGCAACATAGCACAAGCTTACACAGCCCCACTGATAGAGTTGCTCCGACTTCCTGTTGCCTAAGTGGAAAAGCAGAAAAGAAAAAAAAAAAGAAAGAAAGAAGGAAAGAAAGAAAAAGAATCCAAGTGACGGTTCAAGCTGTGCGACTATTTGTGAAATTATCAGATAATTTGATAATTCTTTTGGTATTTTAATAAAATCCACCATTAATATTTAATTTTAATACTTTTGAGTTAATCTTTCCAATCCAGCACTCTCCCTGAGCACCAACTCAGAAACTTTTTTCAAAGCTGTTTCAGCGAATAAATGCTAAAATTAAGGTATATTTAAAATTTTTTGCTTAGACATAGAACTTCCTTCTTATACCTCTTTTATGGCAGAGTTAGGAATCTGCATAAGCTATTTATGAATTGATGGCTTAGTTTAATATTTTAGGACCAGGTGAAATCTCAGCCTGTGCTTTGGCATGTTTGGGCATTTATCAGGATCATGTCACATACTTTTCAGGCATATACTTAAAAATTGATCATCATAAATAAATGTAAAGCACCCTCCTGAGGAAAACATTCATCATGGGCCAGACTTTAAAACTGGAACATGCAACCAGGAGCTACAGGAATTGGTGTGCAATTTAGCACTCACTGTGTTTATCAACCATTCAGATAATTTCAGAGCAATTTGGTATGTAAGAGAAATTCTGAAAAAAAACCCACCTTTTTACTGTGGTAACACAGAGAAGTCTCTCCCAGATTTTTATGCAATTATGTTCAATTGCCATTTGTATTAGTTAGTCATTAAAACTCCAAAGGATATAGTGAGTAAACAAAAAAGAAAATGTCCTGCAAGTTGTGATTTTATTCTTTTAAGATATGCTTTCTTGATTTTAATCTTTCAATCACTGACCCCTTGACTTTAAAAGAAAAAAGTCAAAAACTGAAAACACTTCTATTACAGCCACTTTTATATTTGCTGCTAGATTGTGTAAATAGGTCATTCTGATCTAACTTTCAGCAATCTAATTTATGAACGTGGTAATCAGAAGTGAAACTAACGCTTTTAGTTTCAAATGTGTTCCTAACTCATACATACTCTAAAGAATCCATGGTACGGTGTGTGTCCTCAAAGGGAAAAAAAAATGGGTCTAAATTTGACACCTGTGCTCATGTACAGCACATGAAGGTAGGTTAGTTTAAACTGTGCAGAGCTAACAGCGTCAGTACCTATTTTCTTAAATGGAACTCTGAATTTTTTTCAGCTGCCTTTCAGCTGTACACTGACATGTTTGAAGCTCCAAATTAAAAAAATAAAATAAAACAGGACTGCATCCAAATTAGAGTTTTCCATAGTTTTTAAAGAAATGAAGTATGAAGGTTTCTTGTTTCCTGTTTCTTGCTGGTTTCTTGTTAAAACCAGAGCAAAGTCATTCTGATAGATAATTGGGAGCAACAAGGAAAAAGCTTTACAAGAGTATAGATTTCTTTTAAATTGTTCATTTGAGTGACATAAAGTTACACAGCATTCTAAAGTTTTCTTTCACTAATAGGGATGAGGTACTAGGCTAAGTGCATGGGTGATACAAAAACTTAATTTTAATCAATAGTTTCACCTGTCTTCTTAATCCCTTTATTGAAGGCATCAGCAAGCAGTGAGAATGGTCCCTCTTACAACTGTGAGGACCTTAGTCATGTACTTTATGTAATTAAATACCCCACCTCTCACACCTTCTGTTCAAAGAGCTAATTAACAGCTAGAAAGAAAAGACAACAGATGGGAAAGGAGGCATAGACACTCCCAAATTGGTGAAATGGCTCTCTTTGTATCCTGGTGGCTCAAATTCACAAATTTTAGCGTGTTTTAAATGACGAACGCTGTTTGCTGAAGATGCTTCATTCTTGCCATCAGCTGAACATGACTAATTTTTAGAATTGCTGGGTCTGTGAAAGTAAAAGGCAGATAAAATAGTTTAGGACCTGATTTTAAAACTCATTAAAATTCATGAGTTATCCATGGGCTCTCTGGGTTTTGATGGCAAATTATATTTTGTATTGTGGTGGTGGATGGGAAGCAAGGTGCATGTGTTCCCCGAGAGAATGGTGGTTATTTACATATGTGACCTGGAGGCAGGAAAGGGGTTTTAGTTTTGGTTGTTGTAGTGGAGGGGCAAACTGTGGAATGGGAGGAGAAATTGAAAGGAATAGGAATTAAGCCCTGAGGACAGTGTCTTTCCTTCTCTGCCAAGAATGTTGGCTGCTCTGGAAGGAAGGGTCAATATCTCCTGTTCAATAATAGCCAAAGGACAAGATAACAGGAGTCAGACTCAGATGGGTAGATGGCCTAACACCTCATAGAAGGAGAATCCAGGAAGGCTAGATTTGCCAAAATGCCAGCCTACAAGCTGCTCCCGGCGACCCCTTCAATTAAGGGTAGAGCGTGTGGCTAAGGTGGGGTCACAGCAGAAAGACCCACAGAAGAAACCATTTTTTAAACTGACACAAAAAATCAGGCTGAGGAGCATCATAATTTCATTATACTAAAGAAAATAGAACTCTGTTGTGATTTTTGTGTATGTTATACCTTCTATAAATCTAAAACCATGATTTTCTTATATTTTTGTAATTCCTATACCAATAAAATAACCATGGCAGAACAGTCATCTTACATAAATGAAAACAGGATTTAATGAAATGAAATTTTATGAGCTTTGAGAGAAACAATTCTTTGAATTATCTTATTTCGCTTAAATGAAATTAATGTGCTCTTGCTTTCAGTCGTAAATGATCTGTGCTTTATTGTGAATTTCATTTTCTTCTGCAGAGGGATTTATTTTTAAAGAGAGGTGAGATGGAGGAGGAGAGAGGGGTCTGCCTCTTGGGTTGTAGGTGATCTGAGATTTAAGCCTTACAGGCGTCTGCCCGGGGTGAGGCTTCCTGCAGTTCTGCTGAGGATTCTAAGTCAGGAAGGAGGCCAGAAAGAGAGAAGAGGTGGTCCACTGTGAGACCCCCAAAGTGTGCTGAAGGGACATAGCCCTCCAAGGCTATGCCTCCTCTCTTAGACTGAGAGGTGAGAAGAGGGCAGTGTTGGCAACTCCAGTCTGTTCCTGGGATAAAAATGAGCAGATGCGGACCATAAGGCCTTCAGCCCAAATGAAAAGTTCCTGGCCACTACCATGATTCTCTGGATAAAGCAGACACTTGAAGAGCGGAGGGGAGCCCATGATTCCTCAGTCTCAGAGGCTGAGAAGGGTTCATTGGAAATTCAGTGGGACTGATTTTCTGATCATGGGACAGCATAGCTCTGTCTGCCCTGTATCTGCACAAGTTTCTTTGGAAGGAGAGGAAGGCACCTTTTCAAGTTCTCTCAGTGTTCCCATGGAGCGTCCGTTGTGGAACGACATTGACGGGGGAGATTGTTATAGGCATTTCCAAAGGATATTAAGACTTTTGAGGTCTTGTATTAAGATTGGAGCCGGTGGGTGGTGTCAAAGTATACTTCTCAAAAAATTTAAAATGAGACTCTCATAAAAGGAGAAAAAGAACATGTGTTAAAGATTTTTTTTTAAATCTCATTAAGTAATGATGGAACCACTAAGATGCTAAAGTTTATTCAAGGAGCATTTGAGGAACAGAGCATTTATAGAGACTTTAATAAAATAATATTAGAGTAAGATTGCTAGGTAAGATACAAAACTTGTTACCATCCAAAACAGCAATAGGATATAATTTCTAGAGTTATCTTTTCTACTACACAGAAATAATGCATATTTCTGCAGGAAACAGATCTACAAGTTAACATGTAACTTCACAGAGACTGAGCCCTTAATTAACATTTTACTAAAAATTAATCCTTGGGTGGACCTGTTAAAACAATGCCTCAGTTTGATTCTTAAAAGGACATGGGGGCTTCCCTGGTGGCGCAGTGGTTGAGAATCTGCCTGCCAATGCAGGGGGCACGGGTTCGAGCCCTGGTCTGGGAAGATCCCACATGCCGCGGAGCAACTAGGCCCGTGAGCCACAGCTACTGAGCCTGCGCGTCTGGAGCCCCTGCTCCGCAACAAGAGAGGCCGCGATAGTGAGAGGCCCGCGTACCGCGATGAAGAGTGGCCCCCACTTGCCGCAACTAGAGAAAGCCCTCGCACAGAAACGAAGACCCAACACAGCCATAAATAAATAAATAAATAAATTTTTTTTAAAAAAAAGGACATGGAATTATCCTCTTTGCCTTATTTACAAGTTTTGGATCATTTTTCTGAACACTAGGGAATCTTGTCTAGTACCTCTTGATATTTATCCCTCTATTCTTTTTCCTTAAACTCATGTTACCCACGTGTGATTGTGGTTGATAAGCACAGAATTTTTGCTTTTATCTTCCTCCTCTGTGCCCCTTTACTCACACACACATATCCCAGCATCACCACAACACAGATGTAATGCCAGGATCCAAAAGAGAAGAGTCAGGTGGCTCTGACTGAATACACCAATTGAATTGAATATACCAATGTGTTGAACTCACTGCTGATATAGAAGGGTGAACTTAACTTTTGAATTATTCCGCAAAATTCAGGAGGTTGTAGGCATGGTCTAGGCTAATTCCTTTACTATGAATATCAAGGGAATAGGCCAAGTTTTTTGTTGTACAGAAAGTTCCTTGCAGTAATTATTGCTAGATCCAAGAGGGCTTGCCATACTCACTATCACATCCCTAGTGGATATATTAAGGGTACCCCCAGGGCATACTTTGCTGGTATCAGCAACCTAGGCACACACTTTATCTGAGATTCCTGCTTCTGGAATTTGCTGGTGACTGCAGCCTATTCCCTCAGAGATTTTCTTAAGGACCCTTTTCAGCTATCTCTCTTTTCTATCCTGTCTCAAAGACATCAACATTCCTTCCCTCTTTTGGCTCACTGCCCACACAAAAGAATGAAACCAAATTGGGTTATAGAAAACTATGGAACCAAAGAGAATAATTTCTCTATTATGGTGAATTATGCCTTCTGATTCTGTTTAACCCAGATATAGTCATTTCATATTTTTATCCTGCTTAGGAACAAGTGAATTTAGGAATTCTGAGCATTAATTAAATCATTTAAATCCAAAGCTGCCATGGAACCTCGAAAATAATAGGGAGCACTTTGATGATTTTTTCACATTTGGGATAGCTTCTGCAGCGATTCTTTGCAACTCCTTCAGTGGGTTAAAACCCGTGTTCTCTCCATAATCAGTTTTGGCTTCAACCTTGGATAAGTCCTTGTGTTTTCAGGAACCATGGTTATCTTTTCCCTAAAGAGAGTGACATTTCTTATGAGTTAATTTTAATGCTCTTCCTTATCTAGAATGTTCACTCATGGCAAGATGGAAAGAATTCTACTGTTTCATTATTTCAAAAACATTATCTGGCTTTCTCTGGACTGATTTAGGTATTTACAACCAGAAAACGTGTTTCGAATTCTTTTACTAGTATCTTACCTTCTTCATAGTATTGGTACATCGATTGTATCAAAATTTAATTTGATATTAGTCTTCTTTACTTCCTTATGACCGAAGGCCAGAGGGTCACCTCAAGATGAGTTCTACCACTACCTGGCAACAGCAAACTGACATCTTTGTTTAGAAAGACACACTTAGCCTAGAGCATTTTTCAGTTACAAGACCATGTTCTATGAAAGGTCAGGTTTGTTTGTTTATTTGTTTTGCTGGTTGGTCGATTTATTAAATGTAGCAGTGAATATGGTATTCACATTGTTTTTCTAAAGGGAAAAATCCATCCAAAATATAAGATCCCAGTAATGTTTTTGATAGTTCTGCAGTGTCAAGGCAGCAAATGTGTTATCACCCTGTAATTAATTCCACTAGTGCTCTCTCATTCACTTATCAGATTTAAATTAAATTCAACAAACATTATTGAATACCTCCTACAAGATATAGGTAGTCCCTTCCCCTAAGGAATTTGCAATTTAATGGCCATGAAGGAATGTACTCAACCAATAGGAATACTAGCCAGAATGGTGTTATTGATTTAATAAAGATATACCAGTCATGGTCATGAAAACATTGACCCCCCCACCTAAATTTTGACTGGATAGGTTGCAAAAGGGACCTTGAAATCATCTGACTCAACCATCTCACTTTTAAATATAAATTTATGTTATTCTTTATTAGAGTAATCTATATTTGTTGTAGAAAGTTGAGAATATGTAGAAAAGTGGAAAGAAATCAAACACCCAGAGTCCCTCCACTACAAAGCAGCTATTATTAACTCTTTTGGTATATTTCCTTCCAGTCTCCTTCTCACATATTGTATTTTTTACATACATGAGATAATATTTAATATGCAATTTTATGCATTGATTATTTTTCCATAAAATATTCTGACATGATCCTTTCCCAGTGCTATTAAAAACTCTTGGTAAACATTTTTTAAGCTAAATAATGTTCAGCTATTGGATCAGTCATAACTTAGACATTCTTCTATTTAGGTTGTTTATACTGTTTCACTATTGGATGGCTTTGAGCTTAAAACTTTCTCAGGATAGAGTCTGAAGTAGGTTTATGGGTCAAAGTACATGAACATTTTTAAGGCTCTTGCAAGATAGTTTTTGAACACCACGCATTTTGTACCTTGCGTTTGCCTTTATCTTCACAGCAGGTTTCATTAGCCTTCCTTACACATACTACAGGCTCTTCTGCCTTTTAATTGGCAAGGAAATCACCAGGAACTGAATATACACTGGAGGGAGGAGATAAGCAGAGTTATCAAAACCAGCTCCCGAGAAGAGTTGGAAACTTAATCTAGCTAAGCTTCTAGTAGTGCCCTCCTAACAAATGTGTTATCTCCTTTTGAAGTTGCATAGACCTTGACTTACACAAGTATAGAAAGTTAATGGTTCCTTACTTATGGAATTGAGTGGAGAAGGCAGAAATTAGATTAGATTCATGCATTTCTAAAAACCACTGAGTTTCCGGTAATTGTTGTTAATAACAATTTCAAGCAACACGGCTTTCTCTAATAGCTGTGAAGGGGTGTGAGCAGAATCATGAGAAACAGTCACTGCTGTTACTGATGTGCCATCATGAGGGAGCTAGTTTATTTTGGGCTAGGCTCAAAGGCCTGGGGTCCACTGAGGTCCAGTATGGCCTGAAACATTATATTAAGCCTGAGACTGGAAGACCTGTGGGATCCCCCGAGCTCTATCCTGTGCCCCTGGGAGCCTCTGAATGGAGCGTTGACATAGGCTGGGTGGTCTGAAACTTCTGCAGACTCAGCCCCCTCTTCTGGCCTGAGCCAGAGTCAGGTCACAGCACAGTGGACTCAGGATTGGCCTTGAGGTTGCCTAAACAGCATCTCATTCTCAAGCACAGACAAGTGGAATGTGAAATGGAATTTCTGACAGAGGTGCCAACTTTCCAGGGACCTTGGTCTGCTTCCAGCCCTTTGACTTGAAGACTCATAAATGTCCTCACTGCTAAAAGATAAATAAATCCATTTTTAAAACTTTCCTCAGAGCACCTCCTTGACATGGTCCCCATGGATATTTTCTGATTGGTTTTCTAACTCCTCTTCTCCCTCCTCACCTGTGGAAACTAGTTATATAGTCCAAGTCTAACCAGCACCGACAAGAGCAAGGGTTACCTCACAGACCCACTGTCTACACCTTTCTGTTTTTATATTCCGAGCCATACTTGGTTTCTGCTTTCTTAAATAGCACATTTAGAAACTGGTTTAGTTCAGCTGAAGGTCTCTTGAAATCCCTGAATTTTTTCCTGCCATATTTTCAAATAACTAGTGATAAGCTATACTACTTACAAAGCTTGGGTTTCCAGCTAAAGTGTAATATTTGTGTGTTTCCTTGCAATTTTGGATTAGATCACTGTTTTGTTAACCCAGCGGCCAGTTGGCTTATGGTCAAGTTCATATTTATTCTTGATTTTGTTATCACAGATTCACTTTTTAGAGAAAGAGGCTTAAACTTGGCCTTCTATTACCTCTGCTGTTTTAAAATCCAAGACGTTGAGGTGTTCTTTGTGTGAGTCCTCCGGTCCCGTGGAAATGCCTTCCAAATTCAGAAAATGTCCTACGAATTGTTATAATCTTAAATACAATCGTTTTCTCAGGCCCCCCAAAGTTATAGAGCATCCCAGCCACCCCCCACCCCGAGTTCCTGTTTTACAAATAAGATGGTTGAAAAGCCTGCTTGCTCTCATCTTAGCTTTTTTCTCTCACTTCCCACTTCAGATGCCCATCTTTACTTGTCAGTGGGGGGTTGGGAGTAGCTTGAATCTCAGACCTTCTGGTGTTTTCAGCCAAGAGAGTCTTGGCAAATGCAAGGTGGTAGGAGGACGCGGTGGGAGAAGAGGTGGAGGTCAAGCGGTGCTAGATTCTCCATACAAGCTTCATAAATGATTGATCAATTGAGAAAAGAAGCAATTCTGGGATTTTGGAGATAACAAGGAATAAGATTAAGTAGTCCAGATAAAGGCTTTATTAAAGCAGCCATTTTAATAGATTTTTTAGGCAGAGGACCAAGTCGATCCTTGGAATGAGTGCAAATTTTTTATTGAGCCAGTAGAAAGTGATGGTGACATATTGGACGTGTACGTTGGATTTATGAGTGTAATTCAACGTGAAAACTAGCATGTGAATGCATGGGTTGTGTAAATGTTACGTATAAAATTATATTCTTTGATTTATAACTACAAGCTTTATGTGCAGAACTCATTGCCTTTTTATGATGCTGCTTGTTTGGCATGTATTCTTAGCTGTAACTGTGTTTCAAAAGAGCCATTCTATTTCGGATTTTGACAAGGTAGGTTGCGGGTGATCTCTGTAGAGCAATGTTATTTTCCAGTAATATTGCAGACCACAGGCTGAAGTACGAGTTTGTATAATGAGTCATGGTAGGAGCTCTCTGTCTCCTTCCGGCCCCCATATTCTTCCCCTGAGTCGTTTATGCAGAGTCGAGTCTCTGAGCAATGCTGTGTATCTGCATCATCCCTTGGACTCGATATGTTTAGAATCAATTTTAAATTAGAAAGAAAATTCTAAACATAAACGTCCATTTTGAATGACTTGCAATTTGCTTTTCTCCCCACTTTTTTCACATTGCCTTCTTAACTAACAAAGAAGAATCGCTAAAGGAAGAGGCATATTAGAGGAGCTAGATTCCAATTAAGGTCCCCTGTGACTGCTGTGTAACTAAAATGACTACTTACCACTCCTAGGAAACAAAGAGGAAAATCTCAAAGATCAAAGGGAATTGTTGAAGTTAGAGACATAAAAAGACCCACATACTTTAAAAACACACACACACATGCACATACACACAAAAAAACTCTTCTTGTCTCCTACCCTCATCCCTGTTGGATTTTTTTTTTTTTAATGTCAGGAAAAAGTTTCAGCTTATCAGTTGATAGGAAGACATTGTTTTGTGGGGTGAATAACATGGGTTTTGAATTAGACCTGGTTCAATTTCCTCATCTGTATTTTCCAGGCTGTGTGAACTTGAGCAAGTTACTCAAGTAATGGATTACTTGAGGATAGATTGAGGTGATCCATGGAATGCTCAGGTCATAGTAAATGCTTAATAACTTTCGGTTGTCATCCGTGAGAATCTTCATCATTATCACTTATCACCACCACCGCCTTCATATCATGGTCATCACGGCCTCCACCGCCTCCAGTCACCATCACCATCACCATCACCATCACCATCACCATCACCATCACCATCACCATCATCACCATCATCACCACCATCACCATCACCATCACCATCACCATCACCATCATCACCATCACCATCACCATCACCTCCTCACTCTCCTGGTTTTCCTCCTACCTCTCTGTACCCTCCCCTCCTCACAACCCCTTTTGCAGACTCTCTTCCTCTTCCAAACCCTAAATACTGGGATTCCTGAGGTTTACGTCCTCTCTCACTACACATTCTCCCTGGCAGCCTCATCCACAGTGGGGGCTTCCTGTCTCAGCCATTGCTGATGACTCCCAAATCCATTACTCCAGCCGAGGTCGCTCTTCTAAGCTTCAAACATTATATCCATCTGTCCACTGGACATCTCCCCTTAAATGTCCCAGCGGCACTTCAGACTAAAGCTCAACACAATTTCCCTCCCCTGACCTTGTGCCTTCTCTTTGTTTCTTATCTTAAAGAAGGCATCACAATTCACCCTGTTACCAAAGCAAGAAAATTGGGTGTCATCCTTGACTCTACACTTTCCCCTTCCTCCGCTGTTCAATCGATGAATGATGTCTGTTACACCTTCTAGGCTCTCAGGTTCATGTGGGTAGTGACCATTTTAGAACTGGAAATCTCAGTGCCTAGCACAGTACTCAATAACTATTGAATGAATGAATAAAGGAGTGAATGAATGTCCTGAATATCCCCACTTCCTTCCATTTCCTCTGCCTCTTCTGTAGTATAGGCCACCGTCCGTTCTCAACAACTTAATAATTCATAATTTAGAAATCCCATAGTTGAAATATCGTAACTGATCTCCCTGCTTCTAGGGTTGTGGTCCCCACCCCCAGCACCACTGCAGTTCATTTTCCACACGGCACAGAGAGATTTTCATGAAACCCAAGAATCTGATTGTGATCATGCCTCTTCCCGGCTGAAAGCACTGCAATGACTCTCACTAATTATCCTGATTTGATGTCCTGGCTTACAGCTGTTATCCCGGCCCAATTGTCAATCTCATAAATGTCCTGAATTGGGCGATAATGATATGATCACCCTATACCTAATCTCTCGTCTGCTTACGTTTCCAGCCTAATTGCTCCTCATTCTTTCCTTACCCCTACATGCTATCTAGTCTTATTAAACTTAAAGCTTTTTGTATTTGTTGTGTTCTCACATGCTCTTCCTTCTGCCTAGAAATTCCCTTCTCTCTTTGACTCGCAGATTCCTACCATCCGGGTCTCAGGCTAAACCTTCCTTTACAGAAGCGTCTTCTCTGACCCCCAGGGTTATGTCAGGTACCTCTTCCTTCATGTTCCCATAGCATCTTGCATCCTAGCTCTTGCCTCACTGTTTTCACTACCTGTTAACTTCTGTGGTTCCGCACTAGCCTCTAAGTTCTCTCAGGTCAGTGACCACATCTGTTCGCTGCACAGTTGAATCCTGGTGCCTAACCCAGGCTCCCCGACAGAGATGACATTCAGCAAACGTGTAGTGAATGAAGTAAAAATCCCATGCTATTAGAATGATCAAAGTACACGTGTGGAAAAATCTTCCACGATAAATCTTCTGGGAATATGCCTAATTTTTGACTGTAAACAGTACATTTGTCTTCTTGCCTCTGTTCATCGTGTTTGTGATAACGGTGGAAATGATTCTGTGTTCCTTTGATTAAAAGTTCATTCTAGGACAGGATTTGGAGTTGGTACGCAAGGTCAATTCCAGGAACTCTTGCAGGTGATAATGTTGCAAAACAAAGCAAAGAACAGCTGTTTTCTAGCCTTTTCAAGCAGTTGAAGCTACTTTTATTTCAACTATGTATGGCAGATGGTTTTAAAGTTATTTGTTCTGAAGTTAAAGTTAAATTTGCTCTAATTATTCTAATGTATCCTAGATTGCTTAAGTTCCAAATTCTATTCTCACACTAATAAAAACAAACATAAAATGTCTCATACTTCCGATATAATTATTTGTATTGTATTATTTGAAAACTTGAAATTGTGTGCTTTTAGATGGTAAATTTTACACTGTTATTTGATCTACCAGAGAATGCAAACATTTTGTTTCACATGCATTGACTAGAAAGGAGTTCTGGACCTATCTAGGGGTCTGTGTACATCATTCTATTAAGTGAAAAGGAAGGTTAATGGCTTTTATTCCAAACAGAAATAGCTTTAGTGTTTTTATTACAAAAACAATACACATTCATGGCCAAAAAAAAATCAGGAAAGATAAAGAAGAAAATAAAAATCATCTGTACTCCCACTTTTAGGTTACTGTGTTAAACATTTTAGGGTATATATTTCTCATCTTTTTTTTCTGTATGTGTAGTCATATCAATACAGTTTTTTAAATGGAAATGGTATCATTCCACACATATGGCTTTAAAATGTGTTTTTCCACTTGACAAGTTTGGGACTTTCCGGAAGAAAAAAATGGGTAAAGAGCATGTTAGGAAGTTTTGCTTCCTAGTGTATTGAATGGTGTAACTTCCTCTTCGCCATCCCCATTAAGAAAACTTAAATAATCTGTATTACTTTTTGAATCAGTCAGGGTTCATCTGAAGGAACCAGAAGCCATGCTAGCTGTTTTAAGCAGAAAAAGATTTGATTTTTTAAAAATAGGTGTTTATAATATTGTTGGGAGGTCTAGAAGAGGGCGCCCTAGGCTGATCCTCCAGAAATAAACCTAAACTGCACTTGGACTGCCAGGGTGCCTGCCCCTTCCTCATGATCAGGGAGATGGGGAATCAGAAAGGACCCGGGGGCTTCCCTGGTGGCGCAGTGGGTGAGAATCTGCCTGCCAATGCAGGGGACGCGGGTTCGAGCCCTGGTCTGGGAGGATCCCACATGCCGCGGAGCGGCTGGGCCCGTGTGCCACAACTACTGAGCCTGCGCGTCTGGAGCTTGTGCTCCGCAACGGGAGAGGCCGCGATAGTGAGAGGCCCGCGCACCGCGATGAAGAGTGAGAGGTCCACGCACCGCGATGAAGAGTGGCTCCCGCTCGCTGCAACTAGAGAAAGCCCTCGCACAGAAACGAAGACCCAACACAACCAAATAAATAAATAAATAAATATATTTAAAAAAAAAAAAAAAAAAGAAAGGACCCTGGAACGGCTGCTCCATAGACACATCAGCCCAGCTGACGTACGGGGACGGACTTGTCACTGCCACTGCTATTGGCCCTAGAGCCACACAGCATCTGCTGAATCCACACTGCCAAAAACGGATGCCTGTATCCCTGTCTTGCTTCTCTGCCCTCACGAAGATAGTAGCCTGTACACAGGAAGCTAAAAGACAAGCTAAAGTCTCCATGACTCTGCTTACCATCAGAAATCAGAGATGCCCTCCGCTCACTTCTGTCTCTAAAATTTCAGACTGCATCTAATTGGCAGAACCTAAATCACATCTGAAACCCTAGTTCAAGAGAGTCTAGGAAATGTAGTTTGGATATGTCTAGTCTCTGCTGTATAGGGCAGCCCAATCCCATCAGTCAGGAGGCTGGAGTGGACATTGAATACTGCCGTAGTCACCACACATCAAGGCTTTGGGTGTTGGGTTTTTGTCCCTTTTGGATGCATCACTATACAAAGAAGAACTTAACAGCAACATAAAGAGGGAGAGTTTATCAGAAGTGGTGATATATACCACTACAATTTATTTACTCCATCCCTATTGCTATTTATTCATTTTCTGTTGGTTTTTTTTTTCCATATAAACAGTGTCTTGATAAACTGCTCTTAGCAGAGTCACTAATAGCCTCCATGTTCCTAAACCCAATGGGCAATTTCTCAGACCCCATTTTACTTGACCTATCAGGACTTTTGATGTGGCTATGCGTTCTCTTCTTGAAACTCTTCCTTCACTTGGTTTCGGAACCTCCCGCTCTCCTGATGTTCTTTCTAGCTCACCTGCTCGTTCTGCATCTCCTTGCTGGTTCCTTCTCATCTCTCTAGCTCTTAATGTTGGGTGCCCAGGATCCAGTCTCCCTTCTCTGTTTACTCCCTGGCTCATCTCATCCAGCCTTATGGCTTTCAATACCCTGAAGTCCACACCCGTGTATCCTACAGCTGCCGATTAACATGTACTTTTGATGCTTTAAAAACATCTCAAACCTAACATTTCCAAAATCGAACTTCTGCTTTTTCCCACTACATATATTCCACTCACTCCTCCATTTCAGTTCGTGGAACCTCCATCTTTCAGTTTGCTTACAACAAAATCCTGAGGGTCGTCCTTTACTTCTCTCTCTCACATTCACATTCAATCCATCAGCAAATCCTGTTGATTCTGCCTCCAAAAATATCCACAGTCCAACACTTTTCTCCATCCCCACTTGCTCCCTGCGGGTCCAAGCCACTGTTATTTCTCTCTTGGACTTTTGCCCCAGCTCTTCAGTGGTCTCTGTGCCCTCCCTAGAGTCTAAAAGTTAGAACATGTCACCTCTCTGCTCAGAGCACTCCAGTGAAATTCTATCTCACTCAGGATAGAAGTCACAGACTTTTTACAACAACCCAGAAGGCACCTTATGATACTGCCACCCACACTGCCACCATCTTTCTGATTTCCTTTCCATCATTCTCATCCTTGCCCACCTTGCTCCAGTCTCACTGATGATCTTAAGCATCTCTGTCCCTAAAGGACTCGGCAATTGCTGGCCCCTCTGCTTGGAATGCTCTTCCCCCAGACATCCACAAGGCCCTCTCTTCACCCCCAGACGTTGTTCAGCCATCACCTGCTCAATAAGGCCTTTCCTGATCTCTGTATTTAAAGTTGCAAACAGACCTCTCCTCCAGCCTTCCGAACCCTCCTTCTCGGTTTTATCTTTCTCCATCGCACCTACGGCTTTCTAATTAATTATATAACTTCTTTCTTCTATTGCCTGCCCTGCCCCCTGTGAAAAAATTGATTTTTAAATATATTTTTAACTATTGAGTCAGTGCATGGAACAGTATCTGGGCACATTGGTAGTCATTCATCAAGTGTTTGTTGAATGAATATATTTCTTTATACATGTGTCATTGTGCACTTGTCTAATTATTTAGTGGGGATTAATTCCTAGGGTCAAAGATATGCACAAAATTGCCCGGAAAGGTTTTAACAATTTGTTCTCCCAACAAGAGTCAATGAAATGTCTTTTTCCTGATACCCTCACCAACATCATACCCTAGTCACACTATCCGTTCCATTCCTTGAACTCACCGTGTTCATCCCTACTTGATGCATTTGCACTGACTCCTTCCTGCTCCCAGAATGCTCTCCTGCCACATTTTGACTTGATTTCACTCTTCTTCTTATTCAGGTCTCACTTGAACTGTCATCTCCTTGGAGAGGCCTCCCCCGGCCATCAGCTGTAGAGTAACTTCCCAGTCACTCCATATCACATCACCCTAATTTACTTTCATTACAGCATATTTCTCTACCAGATATTTTCTTATGTGTATGTTGTTTATTTGTTTGTCTGTGCTTTCCCACTCTAGAATGTAAGCTCCGTGAGAACAAGAGCTTCCTAAGTCTTTTGCCACGCTATCTCCATAAATGTGTGTTTGATAATGGAATAGACCCTGGGTATTGTAATTTTCTCGCTGTGACGATCTGCTGGGTGGGAAGTGGATTTAACATGAATTATTTGCCTAGATTGGTGAAGCTGAGCAACTTTTCAAGTATGAAAGCTTCCTTTTGAATAACAAATGCTAAGATGACCTAGAAGTTGAAATATTCAGTTAGCATATTTGTTTTAGATATGCTATATCAGATTTCTTATGTTTCTGAGAAGTTGCATGATTTCTTAAGTTTCTGAAGCCTCCTTTCTCATTTATGTCAACATTTGTATCCATAAAGTAGGATTCCTTCTGCAAATTGCACTCACGTACTGTTGTTTTCTTTGTGTCTCCACAGCTTTTGGAAAGAACCAACAGTGTTTTTGAAGAGTCAGATGCCGGTGCTACCAAGAGTCCGCTCCACTTAGCTGTAAGTGAGATGCTGTGGGCAGCTTCCCCTGTTACAAAAAGAACCTCAGTGTTCCTAAAACTAGGCTGCTCTTAAAAGGAAAGCATAGCAATGCATAATAACTCATAATGGAAACAGTACATGGGTAAAGGCTCAGGCTGCGGTGAGAAAGCATGTCTCAAGTTCCAATCCCAGCTTCCTGGTGACCTTAGACACATTACTTACCCTGTCTGAGCCTCGATTTCCCCATCTGTGAAATGAGGTTACAGGAAAAGAGACAAGGTGCATGAAGCCGTATCACAGTGCCCTTAATAATGATTGTTATAAATTTTAAGTCTCTAAATTATTATTATCTAGTAGTTAAATCAGTAAACTGAGGAAATGTTTTATTTTGGTTTTAGAGATTTAAGTATAGACAACAAGTATTGAACTTACAGATAATCGAATGCCACAGTTAAAAACTTGAGATATTTAAATACAGACTTGTGAGAGCAAGATGAAAATATGCATAATTGCAACTCTGCTGCTTCTGCCTGGGCTTGGAATCGGGGTCTCAGAGGAGGTATCAGGCGCTGATTCTTGTACTGGGTGAGATCTGGGAGGGAGGGGAGCAGGAGTTATTCTGTCACCAGTAAAGCTTCCTTTCCACATCCCAATCATTGAAGAGAAATGCAATAGCTCAGAGTGAGGATCCCCAAACTCTCTCTGAGGGTGACCGAGCTGGGAAGTTCACTACCACTCTACTTCAGTTAAGGTCTTGCTAACCGTTGATAATCAGCAGCTGTTCCCTAGGAGCCTCTCAGACTGGCAACAGCCAGCTCACCTACGCAGGGCTCTGCTGAGCTGTGAGGCCTCGGTCCAGGGCCATCAAGAAGGTGTTTGGATGCACCCAGAGGCTGGATGCTGGGAAGAGTAGGATGCTGGGTCTCTGTGTTTAATGATTATGACATTTCACTCAGTACCACGCACACATAAGCACTTATTCAGTTTCCTTCTGATGAAAAATTGAGATGGAGATTTTGGAGAGCAGAGAGGAGTGTTTTATTGATGGCATACATAAGCAGTCAGGCAAGGTTAGAAGGGATGAGGCCATCCCGTAAGGATTGGGATGAACCGATCACACTCACGGAGCCCTCCCTTCTTTGCCAGTCTCCCCACATACTCACCAGCACACCTGATAACATCCCACTCACCACCCTCTGCCACATCTACCAACGCAGCGACTATACACATGGACACACGCACACACTGAGTCCAGTGAAATCAGGCTAAAATGTCCATTCGTCTTTCTTCCAGACATGGGCTTAGAGTAGAAAAGGTGGATGGAGAGTAGGATATTTACATGTATAAAATTTCATACCAGTCGGCTCTTAGTACAGGTTGCTCTACAGGTTGACCCTAGAATCTCTGCCCAGCCATCTGCTGTGCCTGGGGAAGTTACCCCAAAGCTGGGAGAGGCCTATTGGAAAGGTTATCTCAGGTAGAATTCTCATGCCCTATGAAGGTGGGGTTGATTGCTTTGCTAAGCCTGCTGGTAATATGAGAAGAGACTTTCCTAGCTTCCAAAAAATTCTATCATCTCTCATTCTTTTTTTTTTTTTTCTTTCAAAAATTATTGTTGAGTGCTTACTGGGTGCCAGGTACTCTGCTAAGCGTTGTGGGTTCCCAGTCCTGTAAAGACAGGGTGGTACAATATCATCGGAGAGAGTTGGGCTTTGGTAGTTCTACACCTAGGGGATCCTAGCCACCAGTCTTCTCATTAGCAACTCGCCTGGACATGGTTTTTCCATCTGTAGATTAAAAGGAGTGAGTTAGTTAAGGATCCCCAAACCCTTTCCAATTTGTTAATTTATTTAATTGTTTTTTGTATGATCTTGGCCAAGTACCTAACCTCTTGTGTCTCAGTTTTCCCACTCATAATACGGGGAGAATAGCAGTACCTCTGTCATAGGGCCACTGGGGGGATGACCTGGGTTAATGCATGTAAAGCAGTTAGAACACCACCTGGCACTATCATCCTCGCTATTAGTAACATCAGTATCATTCTTTCCTTTGACATATACTGACTGTGCGTGTACCAAACACTGTTTCGGGAGCTGGAGAGATGGCAACAAACAAAACCCAGCCACTGTCCTTGTAGAGTGTGCAGTCTAGGAGAGACAATAGGCAAGTAAATACGCAACATGGCAGGTGGTCAGAAGTGCTGCTGCAAATGGGAACAGTGAGACAGAGAGCATCGACGTGCAGTCTGGGCGCTGTTTCCCACAACATAGCATCTCACGTTTGACCAGGGATGCGACGAGCTAACCATTTGGTCTCTGACAGAAGAATGCTCTGGGCAGAAGTGCAGAGTCCCTGGGGTGAGAGCACACTTGGCATGTTCTCAGAGCAGCAAGGCCACCATGGCTGGAGCACAGTGATGCGGGGAGGGTGGTAGGGGTCCGAGTGTCGTAGAGGGGGCAGGGAGGCGGGGGAGGGCCACAGACTCCAGGGGGAACTTTGACTTTTTCACTGAGCAAAAGAGGAAACCATTTGGAGGGTTTTGAGGAGACAGATGATGTGATATGACTTTTATCTTAGAAGGATCACTTTAACGTCTGCATTGAGTTTAAATTGTCAGGGAACAAAGCAGAAGCTAGACAACCAGGCAAGCGATGATGGTGATAACATTGACCAGGGTGATCGCAGTGGGTCAATTCTAAAACTATTTTATTTTTTACCTCTAAAAGCTAATACTTTTTCAAGAAATTATTATTTGCTCCAGGAACCCCGCAAGTATGCCCATCGCCCTCCCCAGGGCCCTCTGTAGCAATTAACTTGATTAAAACCCAAGGGACATTATTTCTTCCATGGAAGTGAAAGAGAACCAGATGCCCCCAAACCTTGACTACCCCAAGAAACCTGACTGGCCTTGAGTTACTATTTCCTGGCTGAATGATTCAAGTCTCCAGGGTTATCTGCCCAGTGAATTGCATAAGCATTTCATCCACTTGAAAAAAATTAAATCAAGAAACAAAGCTATGCAAATGAAAGGCTCCAGCTGTCAAGATTTCCAGATGGACCCATTGTTTCATGGATTCTGTTGAGATCCCAAATTCTTTCTCCTTGCTGCCCTCAGTTCCAATCTAAAAAGTTCAAAGAAATTAATTATGTTTAAGAAGTATTTAAGTTACTTAATGAGATTTTTTAAAGTCTTTTGTAAAACAAATTTGAAATGTTTGATTGCCACCTCTAGTGAAGGCTTAAACTGGGTTGTCTATTGAAAGCCAAAATACTACATGCTTTTTGAACCAGCATATTTGCTCTTTTGTGTGATTACTTCTTCCTGGAGATATTTTAGAAATTATTTGTGGAATTACCCACTAAACACCTGATTTAGGATGGGAATAGAAAGAAAAATAAGACAATGTTCATCATGCACTGCTGATATGAGAAAGGTCTTCTTTCCTGACTACCTGAGTCTCTTTCAGAGAGTTTAAAGCTTTATTGTATACTTTCTTATAGACTCTAAGAACCACATAACTGCCTAAAGACAGAATCATGCATTTAACCACAGAATAGAATTCCATATTATGTGGTAGTTTGTTTCTAGGGTTAAGCCCTAAAGTGTGAAGGTAAGTGAAAATTCTTGTATTATCAAATTTACCTTTATTATTTCCATTAAATTGCCCGGGAAGTATAGTATATATAGTGTTATGTCTTCAACTCCATATTGTAATGCTTTTGGATACTAAAATTCAAGAGCTGCAGGCTTGACTAATGGAAGAAACAAAGGGAATTCTATATATAAATCTGGCCTTTCAACCATCCTGTCTTTGAATTTTTAAGTGCCTGATATAGAAGAAAATATGGATTGGAATTCTGAAGCTTTCCTTCAGCAGGGTTCACTCCATTTTATTTTAATGTTAAGCCTCTTTAACTTTAACACATGCAAATAGGTTTATTTTTTGTTGTGAGAATTAAAGGAGAAACTGCAGGGGTCTTTTACAGGAGTTAAGTTCTTAAGTCAGCGCCTAAGCTAAGTGCCCTTTGATGTGACTCTGCTGTCCTGAACAGTGCTGATCCCTCTACATCGCCTTCCTTCCTGAATATTTCTCTTTGCCCTGGGTTTTCTCTTTATTAAAATCTGAATATGTGAGCCATGGTGCTTTGTAGATATGCATGCAGTTTACAGGTTGCCAATTCTATTTTCCTAGGCTAAGTCAAATTGACAGAAATTATAAATGTTTACTATCTTTGTCATCATAGTAACTGCCACTGAAGGACTGAGCATTTGCAAAAAGCATCTAGAACCATCTATTATCTACATGGACTCATTTCCCTTTGATGTAAAGTCAGGATTTCTACATAAGCTGAATCAGTCACTACCATTACCATTTAAAATTAGAAGAGGTGTTATGCAAAAATAAGCCACAGACTCAAGCCCAGAGTCAAGTGAGATAGACTGACTTATACCCTGATGTAGATGCTCCTGTTGCCACAGCCCTTTATAGGAGGATAGGTGCTCCCAAGTTGGCTTAAAATCACCAATGACGAGTTGATGATGGCCGAAACTAGGTGATGGGTATTTGGGAATTTATGCCACTATCCTCTATTCTTTATATAAATTTGAAACTTCCTGTAATAAAAAGTTAAAGAAGCATATATCTTATGGTCTTGTTGTATCCTCTCCATAGTAGGAGCTCGTGAGAAGCCCACAGCTCGGGCTCTGGGATCTGACTGGTCTGCCTTTGAATTCCGGCTCCACCACATAAGGCTGAGGGCGGAGTAACATCTCAGCCTTTCTGTGTCCTTGTTGGTGAGATGGGGATAACAATAGCATCCAAACCATGGGTTGTCGTAATAATTAAATAAGGTGCTACGTGTCCAGTCCTGCCTGACACACAGCAAGTACTCAGTGAAATTAGCTATTGCTTCAGAAGTTAGGTTCGACTAAAGGCTTTGCATCCTAGGTTTCTGATTCAATATTTGTTATTAAGCTCTCTGAGCCATTACACATAGGCACGAAAGTATTTTGCTTGAAAGTCAGTTAAATGGAATTACTGGGAAAAGTTATAAGACATTGCCTAAAAACATAGATTCTGGTGGTCACAGATTGTGGGTTTCAAACCTGACTTTGTCACTTACTAGCTTAAGTGATCTTGGGTGAATTAATTAACATTGCTTGTTTTGTTTTTTTCATCTATAAAAAGGACGTTTGCAAAGATTAGAGCTCAACACAGTGCCCTCAATAAACAGTTGCTATTTTTAAAATATATTCTTATCACTAATATTAATAAATTATAATAGCAGTCATTATATTCATTCATTTATTCATCAAATAATTGTTGAGTGTCTACTCTGTGCTGTGCACGAGTCTAGAATACAGCAATGAGCAATACACATAAAGTACCTTCTGTCCTAGATAACAAACAAATCAATAGATATGTAACAAATATCAAGTGATAATAAATGCTATAAAGCTAAAATAAAGCAGGATAAGTGGGGTGGAGAGTATCCGATATGTTGAGGAGAAGGGTAGTGGGCTACTTTATATGGGCCTGAGAAGCCACCAGATAAGGGGACAGTTGAAGCAGAATTACTGAAAAAGCCTTGTGGCTCTTTGCGGGAAGGGCTTTCCAGGCAAGGGAAACAGAAAGGACAGATGCAATGGCCCAGAGGAGGACATGCATGACTTAATCATAGGGGGTGCAGAGGGGAGGCTAGAGTGGTTGGAACAGAGTGACTGAGGGGCTATGCTGATGGACAGGGTCGAGGGAGGCCAAATCCTAAGGGCCTGAATGGTCATGAGAAGTTTGGGATTTTATTATGAGTGAGGGAATTATCAATGAGTTTTCATCAAGGAGTGCTATATCCAACTTGAGTTTTAAAAGATTTCATCCTGTGGCTGTTCAGTAACAGTTTGCAGGAGGGCAAGGACGGAAAGGGAAGCTTTTGCCATAATCCTGGCCACAGAGGATGTGGTATAGTGAGAGCTGGATAGATTCTGGATATATTTTAAAGAAAGAGTAGAGATGATTATGGCTTGGAAGCAGAGATGATCGTGGCATTGAGGGCTGCTACTAGTCCACCCAACACCTGTGTGTGAATTACAACAGGGATATGGATAGATATTTCCTGCCGGATGCCCGAGAACCTGATGACACCTCTGTGTGGTTAGCAAAAGTGTCCCTTCCTCTCAGCAGACACATCCCTGTACCAGGGCATGGCAAGGCAGTGGGAAGGGGTGGGGAAGCTACTTGTCAGCACCCCCTTGCCCCAGTGTCCCAGAGCCCTTGTGCAGGGCCACAACCCTGGGCTTAAGAGGGAAGACGAAGAGGACGCCAAAATATTGGGCCTGAGCAACTAGAAGAACAAAATTGCCATTTACTGAGATGCAGCAAATTTTAGGAGGGAAATTAAGAACTCAGTTTGGGACATGTTAAGCTTGAGATGCATATTAGGTATTCAAGTGGAAATTTCAGTAGACAGTTGAATATATATGTCTTGCAAAGTAAAAGAAGTAGTTAGAACTGGGATATAAATTTGGGATTCATCAGCATATGAGTTATTATACTACATATATATGTTTAATATGTAGCATAATGATCATAATCATTCACAAAAATAATATAATAAGAAAGTTTTAAAAACAGTTCCTATCAGCACTCTTAAATCTTGTGGTCCTTTTCATCTAGTTTTTGTTACTGTTGTGGTTGACATGTACTTGGGAAAAACATTCAAATGGTTTTTTAAAAGATAAGGTGAAATGAGTCCACATGTTCATTACTTTACCTCCCATTTCTAGAGGTAACCACTGTTAACAGTTTCCTTTGTATCCTTCTAAAATTTTCAATGAATACAGAAATATACATAGATACAGATATGTGTATATCTGGATATATTTGCTTTTTATAAAATTGTTATATGTACTATTTGCAACTTTTTTTTACAATTTTTGATAGATTTTTGTCAAATCACCCTCCACAAATGTCACACCAATATATACTCCCACCACCAGAGCGTAGATTGCTTTTTTTTCACCAGGTCTTATCTAATACTGGACATGGCCAAACTTAATCATTGCCATTTGGTAGTTGAAAAATAGTACCCTGAAAATTTACATGGTTTTTTTTCGTATATATATTGACCTTTTATATTTCTTTTTCTGTGAGCTGACTTTTCATGTCCTTTACACATTTTCCTAGTTTTTAAAATGGTTTGTATAAGTTCTTTGTGTATTAAGGAAATTAGTCCTTTGTCTGTGCTAAGCCGTTTTTCAAATAAATCGTGCCTTGAGTAATTGCTGCAGTAGAAAAACAGAAAGTGCAGGAGACATAAGAGGAAACTTTGGCTGCTGACGACACTGGGGACAGGCTTTTCCTCTGTCTCCTTCTTTACTTCCCTCCACCAAATCCCCACCCCCACTGTATCCTTATCTGTTTTCTTTCTTTTATTTCAATGTCCTTGGCCTTATATGTGCATATACATTTTTTTTTTTTTTTTTTTACCTTATAGACTTAGTAAAAATTACCTTTCGGGCTTTTAGTTTTGTGTTTTAGTATGAAGCCTCCTAACTTTAATGCAGCATAAGACTTCACAATAGGTCTGAACTTGGCACTGATGTATGGAATATACTTCCATAATTGGTTTTATGTTTTCATTATAATCAGTGGAGGAAACAGAGGAGAGAAGAGGAAGCATCAACTATGTATAAGACACGATGCAAATCCTGTGCGATTTTATCTCTTCTCGTCTTCTCTGGAAGGCAGCTTTTATTGCTCTCATTTATAGATGAGGAAACAAAGTCTAAGTGAAATTAAGAAACTCACCTAGGATCACGAGGTTGAAATTTAAAATGTTGGACTGTGGTAGAAGGTCACTATGCCTCTGTTGAATTACAAAGTCCACAGTGTTTTTAGTGGTTTTTTCCCTCGAGGTTTAACAGAAAAGCCTCCTGAAAAAATATTCTGATTGTGTTAATAGGTTTAGGACTGAACTGGCAGATGAAAAAATATATTAATTCACTCAGCTATTAGTCTGCATTAGATTATTAGATCAATAGATATAAATATAAGAATACATTGATACATTTAGTACCTTTGGAATAAATTATTTGACAAAAGAGAAAGAACATGAAGAAATGCATATGTAACGGTGAGGTCTGTGCGTTATAATTTTTCCATCTAACTCTGGTTTTGCCTGTGTTTCAATAATTATTCCAAGCATCTTTCTGATGTGCTCTTTGGAGTGGTCTCCATGCCTGATCTGAGAGCCTTAGCCCCTCACGTGGATTGTTGTGGGATTTAAGGTGAGCAGGCATTTGAGTGGTTGGTTTCTCCTTTGCAGGCTTACAATGGGCACCACCAGGCCTTGGAAGTCCTTCTGCAGTCGCTGGTGGACCTGGACATCAGGGATGAGAAAGGCCGCACTGCTCTGGATCTGGCTGCCTTTAAGGGACACACAGAATGTGTGGAAGCACTTATCAATCAGGGTGCGTCCATCTTTGTGAAAGACAATGTAACCAAAAGAACCCCACTTCATGCCTCAGGTAGGTCTTGTCAAGAGTCTGGTTACCCTAGTTTTGTGGCCCACTTACAAGTTCAAGTAAAAGGATGGCAGCATTTTCTTTCATCCCAATTGTTAAAATATCTATTTTCTTTCTACATCAAACATGCCTACACTCTTCCAAAATGCTTTTGGCTTACTATCCACTTGGTGATAACTGGTATTCTATGGCCAGAGAGCCTCTGGCCTTCTTCTTTAAAGACAATGTTTTTTTAGATCAGTTTTAGGTTCACAGGAAAATTGAAAAGAAGGTACAGAGATTTTCCACATACCCCCTGTCTCCCACATGTGCATAGCCTCCCCCATTATCAACATCCCTCACCAGAGTGGAACATTTATTACAATGGATGAACCTACATTGACACACCATAATCATCCAAAGTCCATAGTTTACATTAGGGTCCACTCTCGGTGTTGTACATTCTATGAATTTGGACAAATGTATAATGGCATGTATCCATCATTCTGCCCTAAAATTCTGCCCTAAAAATCCTCTGTGCTGCATCTGGCCTTCTCCTTAACTCCAGAGAGAGTTCTGAACCTTTGGCCAATGGCAGTCACAAAACTTTCTGAAAAAAGGGCAAGGTGTAGTGTGATCTGCAGATAAATTACATAGAATAAAATCACACAGCATTTCGAAGCACAAAATTAATGATATTTCACAGCTACTTCATAAAAGGAGTTGTCAGACAGCAATCTACTCAGTACGTTATTGTGCAGCCCAAATGGTACTTCTTCACTTTTGCTCTGATTCTTGATGCATCAGGTGTAAAAATAGGGACTGTTAAAAAGTGCATGTATTTTTCAAGAAGTAAGTAATTTGCCTTTTCTGGGACTTTTCTTCAACATACATAAAATAAAACTGTGTCCAGACACTTCTAGACATATACACAGATGTAAAGGTAATGTGGAAGAGTTTCTAGCTCAGCTAAGGCATAATTTCCTTTGGACTCAGGAATTCAATGATAATGGCCTTTGATCAGGAAAGCAGGTATCATCTTTTAAAGAGAAATAACCATGAAGTAATGGATGTATTGAGGAAGAAAAGGAGTGAAAGCAGTTTTCGAAAGACTTTATGATTCTTGTACTTGGGAAAATGTTCTTGGAATGTTAGATTTTGTGGAAGTATTGCCATCCACATCCCTGAATTTCCAAACCACTGAAGAAAAACAATATGGAGATTGAAAAACACGGTGTTGCCTAATTATCTGGAAATGATTGTTCCTGGAAAAAAACTTTGGCAATGGTTGGTATGGTTAAATTATAAATTCTTATTTCCCAAAATCACATTTAGTCTTTTTGGTATTTTTGGTATTTATAAGTATTATTATAAAGTTTGGTATTCTAGGCTTTCTTGGTGTTATCTTAAAGTTTACATTTAGTTCTCCTTTTTAAAGAGTAGTTGCCTATCATGAAGGCAAGCATTGTGCTTCAGTTACCATGTACTTCCTGACAATTACAAAGGGCCTATTTTGATTGTGGAAAATCACCCTTGTGAACAGGTAAACAATGAAGAATAATCATTGTCACTCATTTGCCGCTGTGATATTGGTTGCGGTCCAATGGAGCCCCCTAGTGGTCAAGAGGACTCACTCCTTTTGGGTTTCCCTCGTGTCATTCATTAAAAAGATGCAGGCTGTCATTTGACTCTGTTCTCCACAAAATGTCTGCTGTGCAGAAGCTTTAGCCTGTGCTTTGAGAATCTGCTTCTCCAGAATCTTTTCCAGCTCATTTGAGACGCCAATTTTTTTGTTTGTTTCAAATCCTGAGAGTACAGTGAGGAGGAGGAGCCAGGATGGATTTTAGAGGGTTTGGCACAGATAGTTGTAATGACAGTTGTGGTCTTTGAGCAGCCTGAGAAATGGCTGTCACTCATAGTCAGGGAGAGGCTGAGCTAGTCTGAAACAAAGCTGGACTTGGCAGTGCACAGCTAAAGGAGATGGTAGCATCTTTTTGTTGGAAGGCAACTGCGGAAAAACATAGTTTGTGGGAAGCCAACGAGAATCCTAGGGTAGCTACACTTTTACGATAAGGGGGAATTATATTTACTGAGGGCTATTAGCTAAGTTCAAAAAGCTACTGTACACGGCCTCACCTCCCACCCCCTCACTGCCCCCCCCCCCAAAAAAAGACACACTACTGAAGAAATTGGTTTGCTCTCCAGCATACTGAATGAGTGACACAAACTTAGATGATTTTTCCCCCCTTCTTCTGTTTAGGCAAAAATCAAAATCCTTGGAACCATTATGATTATGAGTGTTTAAAGAATATCAAATTGCTATAGAAAGAGGAATCAATCAAAATATGCTGTACCTCCATTTCATGAGCATTATAAAATACCACCACCTGTAGTATTTAGCTATCAGTCCTCTGCTAATTATTTACTTTTGAGCATACATTAAACCCCTTGCATATTTCACCATTGGTAACAGATTTAATGTAATTTTTAAAACAAAAAGCAAAACAACAGCAACAACAATATTTCCACTAAATTTCCTCCTGAGGTACATAAATGGGATGTTGCTGAGCATTAGCTGAATGCAGTGTCTACAAAATGTGGGTATTATTCCTGTAGTTAATTTGAGTGGTGTCGATGAATGTGAGCTAATTCTAATACGTATTGTCCCTGAAAAATGTGTCTTTGTTAAATTAGCCTTCTCTCGTGACTGGCATGCAATAAAAAGGGCTGTAAAACGCAGCTCTTAGAAGAGCCTCTATCAACCTAACATAGCTGCATCTATTCCCTTCTCTCTCCACATCCATAACGAGGTTAATGCAATGTATTTTATGGTGTTCTCATTGTTCAGAGGGGAGAGAAGGTCACGTTTGGAATTTTAAACATATTTGTTCGCATCCTACTCCCTGAATGGAAAGCCATGTCTTTTGTAAGGCTGTGGGTTCCATTCAACAAGCTGGAGGAAAGTACCTTACCTCAGGGATTGTCGTCCCCGGAGGTTTGCTTCCGGGCCCTGGGGCACCGCAGCTCCTAAAAGAAGCATCTTGCCTGGTGCTTGCCCTGCCCTGTGTGGGCTCTGCCCTGGCCGGTCAAGGCCAACCCAAGGTTGGGGCCACACTTCCTGCCCATTGCCAGTCCCTACCCAGGCAGCTGGGTGAGGAGGGGCAGGGTGAGGGCCTGCCGCACCCTAGTCAGAGCTTGGAAGGGAGTGGAGGACAGAGGAGATGGGGTGGGGGGGTGGTTGGGGGGGGGGGAGGCCGCCGGGAGAAGGCAGAGAAATGAAGGCTTTGATTTGAGGAACTCAGATGGAAGCGTCCGCCAGCTACTGGGGGTCCATCTGTGAGTCTCCTGGGAGTGCCAGTCAATCAATGAGCAGTGAGCCAATGGCTCGTGTACACCTTGCTGGCTTGAGGTTTTGCTTTAAGTCACCACTAATCAGTTGGAGCAGAATAACTGCATCAACGTCTACCTCAGAATGTAAAATGATGGGGAAAAGAGGTAAGATCTGTTCCCGTCTCCCTTCTTCCCCTCCTCTGCTCCCCTCCCCGCTCCTCTTCCCTTCTGCCCCTCCCCTCATTCGCTTGCTCTCCTCTCCCTCCTCCTCTGCCTTCTCCTCCCCCTTCGACCTGCTTTTTAAAAAGGGTTGGAGGCAGGCTAGACACAGGATGATTATACAGAATTGAGAGGCTCTCTTAGAGGAACAGAAAGGATAACTGGAAAGTGGAGAGAGATGATCAGTCCCATAGGAGGAGATAAGAAAGGATGTCCTGTTTAAGGAAAAAAGCCTCTATACAGCAACCAGGAGAAAAAGTTAGTTGAGGACCAAAGTGCCCTATAGGAAGAAAGGGGAAGATGGGTTGGTAACATACACATTGTGTGCTTTGCCCAGCAGCTGGCACGACCTGGAAACCTGGAGATGTCTGTTAGCAACAATTGAAAACCACCCATTTGAAGTCCAAATAAATTTCACTTTGGAGGGATATGTGTGGTCTGTTAAAAGAATGTCCATTATTTTCTTTTTCAGTAATTAATGGTCACACACTGTGTTTGCGGCTATTACTAGAAATTGCAGACAACCCAGAAGTGGTTGACGTGAAAGATGCCAAAGGACAGTAAGTGTTCATGCGCTTGGGGTTGACATTTCAAATCACTGCAGGTGACTGGTTAATTTGTTAAATAGCTAGGAGGGCTGACTGCTGAATTCTAGGTTGGGGGTATATATTGGGGTGAAATTCATGGACGAGGGTCCTAGAATAATGCAGTGGCTTTGCACTGGAGTGTATATCCAAGAAAAATGTGTGTGTGTGTGTATATCTTGATGAAAAACAGCCAACTTTTTAATGTCCGTAGCCATGTGCTCTGGCCTTTTTAAAATATTCCCTCCTTTGTTCCTTTCTATCCATTTTTACCCTCTTCTGAAGCTGCTACAGTCTCATTTTTTAAATTAATAATGGAATAGGACAGACCTCAAGAAGTTATCTCCACTGTAAAAATCCTTCATATTTTTATCCTTCCCGAGTTTGTTTTTCCCGAGTATTTTCCATCTGTTAGCCCGTTCTCCCACCCAGTCTTCTCTTACAAATAGGAAAGGCAGAGCAATAAAGCACTAGTGACTCACCCCAGATATATGAGTTCATGTCAAAGCCAAAGCTGGAACCTCACCTCCTGGATCCCAGCACTTGGATCTTTCCTCTCTGGGCTTGTCTGACTTTTCTTTAAGGCAATGAAGCTTTGTTCAAATAAAATCTTGAGCCAAAGTCCGACATAGAAAACCATGAAGGTAGAGCTGCTCTGATAGAAGCAAGAGCATCTCTTACATATACACACTCCTTACTCACTTGATATTTGGTCAGTGCTACATAGTTCTGAAAATGATGGAATTCAAATGAACATTTTGAGGTGGGACCTTCCTGTGCCCCACCCGTATTGATCAGTCTGCTGCTGCCATTCCATGTGGCCATTAGAGACCAGAGGCAGATAGCTTGTTCCAAGTAGCAGATAGCAAACTGGGGACACTCAGAAAATATCAAGCAATTGTCAAGAGGGGAGAGAGACTGAGAAAGAGAGAGACAGAGAGATGGAGAGAGGGAAATCCTCCCACTGGAAGTGATGAGTATTTTTTTAATCTTCTTTTTAAAAGCCTAATTTCCCTCTTTTCCTAGAACCCCGCTGATGCTTGCAGTAGCATATGGACACATTGATGCTGTTTCGTTGTTACTTGAAAAGGAGGCAAATGTGGATGCTGTTGACATCATGGGCTGCACAGCTTTACACAGAGGGGTATGTGTATTTTCCTCAGCTTTAGTCAAGCAATTTCATAGTGAGCTTGTTTCTTCTTCCCCTGCCCATATGAATTTTTAGTAAGAAAATTGTTTCCTGAGATAACCAATTAACCTCAGTCAGCCAAAAAAGAAATTACAAAATCTTTTGCAAAGGTAAAATAATGGCAGGTACTCTTAGGTCCCGCTCTTGAGTTGTCGCATTTGATTGTGATAATAGGTACATGAACACCTACTGTTGGTAGAATTGGTTCTTTCTGATTGCATGCACATCATAGGAAATTTGCAAAAATTTTTTAAAAGCACAAATAAGAAAATCATAATCGCTAGTAATCCCACCTCCTGGAGATAACCACTTTTTGGTGTATATATCAGCAATCTTTTTTTCTAAATATAGATTTGTTTTAAATTTTAAATTATTTATTTATTTATTTATTTTATTTATGGCTGTGTTAGGTCTTCGTTTCTGTGCGAGGGCTTTCTCTAGTTGCGGCAAGTGGAGACCACTCTTCATCGCGGTGCGCGGGCCTTTCACTGTCACGGCCTCTCTTGTTGGGGAGCACAGGCTCCAGACGCGCAGGCTCAGTAATTGTGGCTCACGGGCCTAGTTGCTCCGCAGCATGTGGGATCTTCCCAGACCAGGGCTCAAACCCGTGTCCCCTGCATTGGCAGGCAGATTCTCAACCACTGCGCCACCAGGGAAGCCCTTAAATTTTAAAAAGAGAGAATACTGAAGATGCTATTCGGAACCTGCTTTTTTTTCTCTTAGTGTATCAAGTACCTTTTTCCATATCACTAAATGTTTTTCTGCCCTATCATTTTTCATCCTCCACTGTGTACAGGTGTCATAATTTATTCCAATGATTACCTAGTTTTGAGTAGCCATGCTATTTTTAATTGTTCTTTATACAATGTAGGCCCATTCCCCACCTGAAATATGTATCCTGCTGAAATACGTATCCTGTGGGTAATTCTTCATACACACCCTGCTGAACTGTTTTTTAAAGCATGTCAAATAATCCAAATGAAACAAAAGCAGAAATCAGAAAATTGCTATTTGAAGATGGTGTTGACCACCATGATCAATGAAAAGAAGAGGAACTATGAGTGGTTAACGCCATAATCATGGATCTTATTTCTTGGGTACTTCCTGTGGGCCGCACAGCAGGCTGAGAGCCTTTACATATCTCATTAGTCCTCACAACAGGCTGTGAGGTCATTATTACTATCCCCATTTACAGGTGGGTAAAGTGAGGCATAGAGAGACAAATTGACATGTCCAAGGTTTATAAGAGGGAACCAGAATTTAACTCACATCTTCCTGATTTTAAAGCTGTTGCTTTCCACTATATCATGATTCCTTTCACGGTTATGTTTGGAGAGTCAAGAAACGTTTCTAAAACGCTGGTGTTCACACAGACCTTTCTGTTATGAATCCTGCTAGGTTGTCCTGCCTCTCTCCTCCCAAGTAGGATAGAGTCTGTTTCCCTTAAGACCCTGGCGTATGTCCACTTACTCTGAGCCCAGCCTCCCTTAGCCAACTGCTTCGCTTCCTGAGTCTTCTCAGATTTGTGTTGTGTTTTTCATTGCGACGCATCAGATTATGACAGGACATGAGGAATGTGTGCAAATGCTGCTGGAACAAGAAGTGTCGATTCTGTGTAAAGACTCCAGAGGGAGGACACCCTTGCACTATGCGGCTGCTCGGGGCCACGCCACGTGGCTGAGTGAGCTGCTGCAGATAGCACTTTCCGAGGAGGACTGTTCTTTCAAAGATAACCAGGGCTACACGCCGCTGCACTGGGCTTGTTACAACGGTGAGTTAACTGTCACTGGGCTGAATTCCATCAGACTTCCTGCCCCAACACCACTGTGATCTCAGAGGAGGTGGGAACAAAGCGTCAATCTGTAAACCAGAGTTTCCAATCTTTCTGCATTCAGATACCTCAAAAAAGATACCTTTTTTTTTTTTTTTTTTGATATTTTTCCCTCCGTGGCTACCATGATGCCATAATGGAGTGAAAATTCACTTTACCCTTTTTGTTGATCAATAACCTTTAACTCCTAATCAGGACTTCTGATGAACTGAAATAACCAGTTTTAATCAGGGTTTCTTCTCTATATGAGACAACCAGGGATCCTACAAGGAATTAAAATAATACAGCTAAAATCAACCAAAACAATATGATGTAATAATCTGTCACAACTGACAGCTGGTAGATGCATGATTTATCTTTCAGTATTTCCTTTTTATGTCTCATAGTCCCCATTTATTTAGTTACACTTGCTACTTAGGAGATTTAAAAATTTGTGTTTCGCTTATTTGAGTAGAAGAGTAAATGCATGCTAATTGTTACATTTCAAAAATACCGAGGCGTCTAAAGTAAAATTGTCTCCATTCCCAAACTTACCTTCTGATGTAATTTGGTGTTTATCTTTCATAATTTTCCCTTGAGGATGTAAATAAATACAGATGTATGTGCATCTATTTTTTTAAAACTAGAATCATGTAACAAATATCATTCCGTAACTCTTCTTGTTGTTGTGTACTTAACATTCTATTGCAGATATCCTTACAAGTCAATGTGTATCAGTATACATTGATCTTTTTAATAGTTGTGTATTTTATAGCAGATAGATAAATAGGTATAGACATGCATGAGTCTTGAGTGTGTATACCAGAATTTAATATTTATTCAGCCAGATCCCTGTTGATGAACACTCAAATTGTTTTCAGGTTTTTTTCCTATTATAAACAGTGCTGCAGTGTGTGTGTTCATATTATGGACCTTATATTCTGTCAGATAAGTTTCCAGAAGTAAAATTATTGATGAGGGCACGTATATTTTTTAATTTTAATAAATTATACCATATTACTTTGGTATATCATAATTTTTTACTCCACCAAATATGAATATAAAACTACTTTCCCAACCTTTTATCAGCCCAAAATGATATCATCTTTTTAATTTTTGTCAATCTGAAGGGCAGAAAAAAGGTATCTCATTTTAATTTG
The DNA here is from genome assembly GCF_009873245.2 of Balaenoptera musculus. Lineage (NCBI taxonomy): Eukaryota > Metazoa > Chordata > Mammalia > Artiodactyla > Balaenopteridae > Balaenoptera > Balaenoptera musculus. The sequence goes on along the minus strand of NC_045791.1, from coordinate 74,965,755 downwards.
TGTTTCCTTGTCTAATAGTGTATTGATTTATGTATTTGCATTTCCTCTTCTGGAAATTACTTTTTCCATCTGTTGCTCATTTTTTTTTCCTATTGAGTTGTTTATCTTTTCTCACACATTTGTAGGAGCACCTTGTCTTAGGATATGAATCCTCTGTGTGTTATGTGTGTTGCAAACGTTTTCTGTCAATCTACAATTTGTCTTTGCTCCTTGTTGACGATGTCTTTTTCCATACAGAGATTTTTGAACTTTTATGTAGTTGAATCTGTCAGATTTTTCCTTTATGGTACCTGGGTTTACAGTCTTGCTTAAGAAGGTCTCCTACCCCTAAGCGTACATGAATATTTTCCCATATATTTCTTATTCTGCTTCTGTTGTTTTATTTTTCCGTTTTCAATTCTTCTATTAAAATTTTCACTCAGAAACTATGATTATTGGGTCCACAAAGGTTTTATGGTGCTTTAACTGTATCAATTTAATACCTTTCGTTATGTTTTTATTACAGTCCTCCTTTTTTCATTGGTTCTGACCTCAATAAGAGTCAAATTCTCTACTTGTTCAGCTTTGTTTTGCTCCCTCACTGCCATTGGAGGATTGTGATTTCTTTTTTAATTTACCTGCTCATGGGCGAGGTCTCCCTAACCCCCATCAGAGTTAAGCTGTGAGAGCTATCTGGCACTGGAAAACCTACAGAAAGGGGAAGACGCAGTAAGAGTGTTGATTATAATGGCAGGTGGAAAACCTGCCACAATCCACATTTTCTCCCCTGGAGTTGGGTGGGGTAGGTATGGCAGGTCTCTCTGTTCTTAGGCCTCTCGAGGTACAAGCAGGAGAGGGGAAGCAGTCCTCTCCTAAACAATTCACCTTTCCAGTGCAGTCTTCCAGGTCTGAGGTTTAAGCTCCCCTCTCCCCAGAGTCTCCTTCACCGAGCACTTTGAAATACTGAAAGTCGTTCAAGGATCCCCAGTCCTACCTACATAGACCTTTAGATTGAGATTCATATAGTCTCTAAGAAATGGTTTGGGTATATGCTGCCCTAAGCTAGGTACTTTGGGGGAATTCATACTAATAAAGGGGTTGAAGCGTTTGGGACTGTTTGAGTGAGGGTTGGGTATAGTTGGAAAGCTAAACAGTATAACTTACATAAAGTTAGGGGATTTTTATATTCATTACTTCATATGCTTCTCCCTAAAAGCAGTTTCACCTTTTTTTCTTAATAGGTACAAGAAAGGTTTGATTTTATTTTAATACTTAAAATTGTCCAATCTATATCATTTTGGGGTAGATCGGAAGAGAACTCTAATTTAGCACTGAACTCAGCCGAGAAGAAGTTCCAGGGCAACAACCTATATTCCAAAGCCAAATAGCTTTACCTTCTTGCCTTAACAATTTAACATTGCTTTACAAACCTCATTTAGGTCCTTTATCAAGTAAAGCTCCCATCATCCTGTGACATCAATAGGGCAGGTATTCCTACTTTGAGTTTTTCTATGTAGGAAACTGAGGCTCACAGGTCACATAACAACTACGCTGATAGAGCTGGGGCCTAACTTAAATTCAGTTGACTTGAAAACTACCTGTCATCTTGTTGAAAATAATTATTCACATTCACTCATCTACTTATTAAAAAATACTTATCAGGTGCATACTATTTGCCAGGAACTGTTCTTGGTGCCATTTTAAATACTATATAGTGTTTTACAGTCAAAGCCCTTTCACTGGCATTATCTTAAATACTATTTTCTATCACTCACATCTTCCCTTCCCTAGGGTGCATAATTACAAGTGAACCTATTCATATGGGTGAAAGGGAAACTTTCTATTATAAATATGGGCAAACTGAGGCATACCTGTGTTAGGCATCTATCTATTAAGAGCTGAGAGTAACATAGAATTATTCTGCTTATAAATGAAGTCTCTTCTCTTTCTCTCCACCAGACCATATGGCCTTCACTGTTTTATTTATTCATTATGTCTCAGAACACCTGTGAACATAGTTAATAACATTTTGACATTTGGTGAATTTTATTCCATGGAGAATGAATGTTCAGCTAATTCATGAAAATTCATAGGCCAGAATTCAATACTTAATGAAAAAAATAGATTGAATTAAACAAAGTTTCTTTCTTGGAAGCTCCCTAAATTCTTTTGATTCCTTGCAGGTAATGAAAACTGCATAGAAGTACTTTTGGAGCAAAAATGTTTTCGAAAATTTACTGGTAATCCCTTCACTCCACTGCACTGTGCAATGTAAGTAGAAATGCTGGAAGTTAATGGTGTTGCTTGAATTCTTTAAACTACACATAGAGAAATTGCCTTTTGGGGAAGGAAAAAAGGTTTTAGATTATAGATAAGACCAATATATTCCATTTCACTGCTAAAGGCAAATAGGTCTGATAGCAAAGTGCAGTCCATAATGTTAATGATTTTCTAGGAAATTTTTGTGGAGTGCCATGGTTCCAAGGTGGCTCACAGACCATCTAGGGAAACTGCAGGAAGGGGTGGACAGAGAAACACAGTACACACCTCATGAAGAGTTCTTCAGATGTACCTCACATCTGTCTGCCAAATTCTAAAAATAAGTTGGGGTTAACAACATATGCCTGTGGATGATTAGAAAGATATTCTATACCAGTAAGACTTTTCATATGTGGTAATTCTCCATTCTTCATAATGTTGAAATTCTTTTTTGGTAAACGTAATTTTTGCTCCAGTCTCATAGTGTGAACCATTGTTTAGAGAATACAGTGACTTTGAGACAGACTTCCATGGTAAGCTTGGGGGGAAACATGGTCACCTGGGCCTGTGTTCATCTGGGGGTCCATGTTCACCTGGGCAGTGATGGACAGCCTGGGGGCCCAAGACTTGGGAGTGCTTTGTCTTTGCCTCATCTCTGTGCTTCACATGAAGCTGGGTCATTTGATTAGAAAGATATTAGAGGTATAAAGTGGATCAAAAAAGAAGAGATAAGAGATTATGAGTAGGAGTGATTTTAAATCTGAAGAAACATGTCTTCTTCACTTTGTTGTATCTCCAAAACACGTAATATGATGCCTTGTGTAAGTGGCATGCAGTAAACTCCTTCCTCGAAGTAGGGGGTTCTGAAGAAATGCTAGCGGTTACAGAGTGTGTGCCTTTAGAACTGGTACAATGATTAAAGAAGACTATTGAAGCAAACTTGATTTTACACTTCATGAAGCAGGCAGTCTCCACTCTCAAGAGTTCAAAGAGCTGCAAAGTGGGGCAGGAGACAGGAAGCTTTTACAGGATGAAAAATAGGGAACAAGGAAGAGCAGGAATAAAACCAGCTGATTGGCTGGGGTTACATATCTGGCTTTATTTGAGGTATCATAGGAATAGGGCAATCACCCACATAACTTTGTGCTCATGGACTGGCTACCTAGATGGTCTGACCTCTAGGGAGATGGAACATTTACAAGAACGTGAAAACTAAAAGTTAAGTTTCGTTTTGCGGACGTGGTTTCTCAGGAGCAGCAGCACCTGACCTACTGAGGAAAGGTTAATGCAAGATCAATTTGACAGTCCCCCCTTTTGATCAGCCTCTGGCCAAGCAAGAGGTTTGAGCAAAGATGGTGTTGTAAGTTATTCTCAGTTACCATTGCCTCTTTGTGTTTCGGTATATATTTCACCGGAAATGATATCAGATTCATCATTCCAGTTGGAGAAAGACCATTTGTTGACTGATTGATGGTTGCGTACACTCACCTGAAACCTTGAGAGAACACAACAGACCAGAGAGATAATTATTATTAATAATAGTAAAAGTATTCCTAAGGTTTGCAGGGCAATCTTAAGCCAGGGTCCCCATGAACCAAACCAGCTAGAATCAAATACGTCAAGAAGTGATCCCAAAGAGGGACCTACTTCTTTAAGCCAGTTGGTCTGTTTATATATTTCTTGCGACTCTGTCTCCATTTCCCCAGAATTGTTTTTTCAGTGAGTTCGTTCCAGAGAAACTGAGGCATTAGCAATCAGAGGGAAGTTTCTGTAGGCAAAACCACAGGATCACCAGCATTGTAGCAAATCCAGCAGGTTGGAGGTTAGATCAGCCCCCTTTGCAATGGCCTGACATATGTGAACAGTGATATATCTTTCCAGGCAAGGGCAAGGCAAAAGGTGGATAAAAAAATTGTAAAGACCTCCGTGGTGTAAGTATAAGGAAAAGGATGGCCAGAGAGGGGAAGAGGAATGGAAAGAAACATTCTTGATCCAACATCTGGGGAGGAAACAGTTTACTTCGGTGTTAGCTACTTCTGGTCAATTTGATTTTGAGGTCTCTGGCATTTGCCGAGGACTAGGTGTTAGGTGGAGCCTTCTTTAATTTTGAAATATGCACTCAAAGTTCAACACTTTGTAATTTGGCAGCAGTGTCAGTGGTCAGGAGTACTTGGTAGGGTCTTTTCCATGAATCTCTCTTTTGCAAAAGCATCAGAGTAAAACAATTAACTGTCTACAGATGACAAAAGACTTAAAAATGCCTGTGGTTAAAGATCTGATGAGAGTTCATTATAATGGAATTAACAAGAAAATTTGGTTATTTCTGTGACACCCAACATTTAACTGGAATAACTGGATAACTGGAATTATGACTGATAACATTATACCAGGACATACCAGATTTTTAGGAATTTTATACAATTTCTGGAACACATATAGATAACATAGACCCCTACAAATATAACCTAAGAAGGTTAAACATCACTTCTTATTTGACAATGCTTCCTATGTAATTTAACATGTCAAATAAGCATAATTAGTTTAACATTTCTCTTTTGATAAGGGAAGAGAACAAATCTTTTGAGATATTCTAGGGGCCCTGTGGAAAAATCCCAAAGTTAGTTTAAGACTTTATTTAGAATTTGATTTTAGAAAGTTTATCAAAATATCAAAAGCTTTTAAAACGTTTGATCATATAGGATCATAGATCACTGTGAAACAATACTTAATTATCCATTTAACCAAAGTGACAGTTAAAGACTTTAAAGGCAAATACAGAACATTACATAGCAGTTAAAAACAAAAACAAACACAAACCTTAGTTCTATTAATATTGAGAAGACTGGTTTTTCTTAAGTAAGACCGGGTAAAGTCAGTGTGAAGCACAGTAAATTATTTTGGTGAAACACAAAATCTTTGCTTTTCAGGCAGATTATTTAAAAGGTAAAGAAAAACCTTTGTTCATAATTTCTTATTAAGAGCACACCAGTAATCTTTAAAAAAAAAACAAACTTTGTCTTTTTAACAGAAAACCAAATTCTAATTTTGCTTTACTGTACTTTTGATATTAAAACTCATTTTGTATAGTAGTGAATATATGGTAGTGTATATGGACATATATACACTACCAAATGTAAAATAGCTAGCTAGTGGGAAGCAGTCGCATAGCACAGGGAGATCAGCTCAGTGCTTTGTGACCAGCTAGAAGGGTGGGATAGGGAGGGTGGAGGGAGGGAGCCGCAAGAGGGAAGAGACATGGGGATGTATGTATATGTATAACTGATTCACTTCGTTATAAAGCAGAAACTAACACACCATTGTAAAGCAATTATACTCCAATAAAAACATTTAAAAAAAAAATAAAGAGGATCATAAAGATTAAAAAAAAAAACAAAAACTCATTTTTTAAAAACTTAAGTCCATTCCAATCTTAGCCAACTCAACCACACATAAAACTCCTTTTCCAAGATTCCTTTCCACAAATCTTCTACAACTTTCTTACATCCAGTCAGATTTTGTCCTATTTTTCCCCTTTTTTCCAATTCTGGAATAACCAGTCATTTTACTTTAAGACAAAGTTACTTTCTCTTTTCCCTTAAATGTCCTTCATACGTTTTCTTATCCAAAAAATATATTCTACTTTTCTTACCTACTTTTCATATACAGTTGTTTTCTTTCACCCTTATTTCTAATTAGTTTTAATTGACTAAAATTATTAACCCTTAGAATCCTTAATTTTAAATCTTAAAACTAAGAAATAAGCAATTGTGGGCTGTGTTACAGTAGCACTCTGTGGATTGGCAAATTTATGAATACACTTCCTAATTTTTAAAGTATATTCTTCCTTATAGTAAATTTTTCAGCATGGCACAAAACATGTTTACTAATAGAACCAAATATCTTAGGTCCTCTGTAAAAGGAAGCCAAAAGTGGATAAACTTATGTTGAGTAAGTTTCAGTATTTTATCTTATTTGGAAATGATCTAGATATTCAATGAATATCCATTATTTAATTTATCTCAGTGTAGCTTTAAGGTTTCAACTTACCAAAAGCATTTTGGAAACTTTAAAGTAGACATACCATAAAGCATACTTGTTGAAAAGTTCATTTATAAACTTTTATCTTACTTACATCTATTTAATTTACAGTTCTTAACAATTATGTTTAGATTAGTCATGAAAATTTCATGAGACATTAAACAACTAACCATGATCTTAGGTTATTTTTCTTGCTGACAAATTCTGTAACAGAGATAACATGGGCTTACTTGACTTTTAGTAAACCTAGGTAGAGTAAAAGTTGTATGTCTGCCTTATATTTAATTCTGATAAGTCTGAAGACATGCCTGTTTTAATTAAACCAAGGATTTGCATAAAACCTTCTAGGGCAATCTTTTTTCCAGTTTCCCTGTTGATTGCAAATGAGACACCAATCTCTGGTGTTTTGATGACCGTGCAACAGTGTTTTAGGTTTTTGCCCCTGGAATTGTTGCAGCTGTAAGGCCAGTAACTTTGAGAAGACTTTTGCTTATGGTCTTGTAGCCTTTTCAGAATGGAAAGGCAATTCAGGTAGAGGATTAATAGACCCTGGGTACTCAGGTAAAGGAGGGCAGAGGGGAGTAGTAGGGTCACATTTGTCTTATAGTCTTTTGTTTTAGGTACCTCTGCATCTTTAATTTTTCATTATCCTTTTGCAATAAATCTTTCAGTAAGGCTATTTTGGAATCTTGAAGCCTTCTGGGGGCTTCTGCGTACCAGTTAAAATAAGTATTCCATTCTGTTTATTGATTTGGGAACCCTTGCTTTCAAGTGCACTTCTTAAATGAATAATCTTGTCTAACTGGAACATATAGCGTCTAGGACCACAGTTCTTAGACAAAATAAGCAGGTGTGCTGGAAGGTAGAGCGCTCAGTTTTTTGAAACTTGGGGATTCTATTTCTTTAGTCATGGCATGAATGTCTAAGAAAACACAAAACACACAATTTCTGGAATTTTCTGACCTATTGGTCAGAAATCAATAAGCCTGAGTTTCTTGGAGCCAAATTAATACCTAAGAGATGTGCTGCTGGGTTGGGGATTTTGTGGTGTTTTACAACGTACTTCATAGCATAGAAATTTTCTTGAGGTTTTTGGGTGACCTAGTGTCAATCTAAACCATTCCATTACCAACTTAACCCAGCACAGGAGAATTAGATTTAGGTGCAAGCTCTGTAACAGCTTTTCAGTGCTTGATCTGTGCCCACCAATTTTGAGGCTTTGGCTTCTGAGATTGTCATTAACTATAGATCTATTGCTCTTTTCACGAGAAGATTTCTTCATAGTGGCAGATGCTCTAATGGCTTTCAGTGGTCTAACTCGTGCCCACTGAGATTTTGATGTGCCATTGGTCAAGACAGTCTGAATCCCTTATCTTATTTCCCCATGTCCCCCAGTGGTTTATGCTATGGACCTACCTCGAGGTCCACGATGGTCCTTTGGCTGCTGCCCTCTGCGATGGACTCCCAATATAATTGTCCCAGAACCTTTCCAGGATCCCAGAAGCTCTCCGGGAACTTTAATAAACCCTTTCTTTTAATAATTTTTGGGTAAAGTTTGTTTGGATTGGAAAGCTGCACGCAAGTGAGCAGAGCTCATATCTAAGAGTGACTTACCCATGGCCCTCGATAATGACAAGAGGAACAATGAACTCAAAGGGTTCAGCAGGCACCTTGCCTGTGTGTCTTTCTTGCAGGCTGTTAGTAGTCAGCTTTGAATCTCATTCTCATCGGCAAAACTGTTAAAATGATTAAAGAAGACAATTTAGGTGATACAAAGTTTATTTAATAGTTCATCAGGCAGGCAGTTCTGATTTTTCTTTCTTTTTTTTTTTTTTATTAATTTATTTATTTTTGGCTGCGTTGGGTCTTGATTGATGCACGCGGGCTTTCTCTAGTTGCGGAGAGTGGGGGCTACTCTTTGTTGCGGTGCGCGGGCTTCTCACCGCGGTGGCTTCTCTTGTTGCGGAGCACAGGCTCTAGGCACACGGGCTCAGTAGTTGTGGCACGTGGGCTTCAGTAGTTGTGGCTTGCGGGCTCTAGAGCACAGGCTCAGTAGTTGTGGCGCACGGGCTTAGTTGCTCCGCGGCATGTGGGATCTTCCCGGACCAGGGCTTGAACCCATGTCCCCTGCATTGGCAGGTGGATTCTCAACCACTGCGCCATCAGGGAAGTCCAGTTCTGAGAATTCTTGAGAGTAGAGACTACCCACTTCATAATGTGTTAGAGAAAGTTTATTTGTATGACCTAAATTGTCTTCTTTAATCGTAAATTAAACACAGACCACAGATATTTGCATCAGATTTTTTTAATGTGTCAGATTATTAAACATATAGTGCATAGGAAGATGGAGTAGGAGGGGATATGTAATTTTTTAGAGAGCAAGATTTTAAAATTTGAAATCTATTTTCATTTTAGAATAAATGATCATGAGAATTGTGCATCATTGCTACTTGGGGCCATAGATTCCAGTATTGTCAATTGTAGAGATGACAAAGGCAGGTAAGTGATCCCAGGATGGCATGGCTCTTGTCTTGATGAATCTTAGTCTGCTTTGTGGTTGCAGAGTGGCCAAACATCTATGTTTTTTAATTGAAAAAGTAATACAAAAGCATGGTTTTAAAAAATTAAGTATAATAAACGATATATAATTTAAAGAAATTACCCTCTTAGCCCAGAAACCCCAGCCTCTTCCACTGAGAAATCCACTTTAAACTGTTCTTTCTAAATTTTTATATTCTCCCAAATATTTTCTATACATAGCTACAAAAGTATATAAAAATATATATGCTTCTATTCTTCTTATGCAAATGAGAACATTCTATAGAAATGCTCTGCTTTTAGCATATCTTGGAGATCTTTCCATACCAGAACATGTATATTTACCATATTCTTTTTAAAGCTGCATATTATTTCATTGACTGGATATGTTATAATTTAATCAGCCTGTTCTGCTTTGAAGAATATTTGGTTGTTTCAAAATTTTGGTATTTTAAAGAGTGGTGCAGTGAACAGTCTAGTACATTTGTCTGTTCACGTGACCAAGTGTATCTGGGAGATAAAGTCCTAGAAGTGGAATTTTTTGGTTCAGAGGTCATAGTGTTTAATTTTGATAAATCATGCCAAATTGTCCTCCCAAAGAAATCAACTATTCACATTAAATGATGTAGGCTTTTTTAAAAATAGCCAGTTGTTTACACATTTAAAGCTTAATTTTGGAAGTATGTTTATCAAAGATGAGAGAGAAGTCACTGGAACTCAAGATTGAAGCGTCAGTAAAGATGCTAATTTTATTATCAGGGCCACTTCCTACACCCCACAAAACTAGTGGTGCCGTTCACATCGGTGACACTTCAGTGTCCACCCGGAATGGCCTTTGGGGGAACCTGATCACCATTTCTGTAAGCTGATAAGTTTTAAATCCCTAAGACGATACCACGCACATGTTTCTCAGGCATATATAGAAAGAGAGTGTGTTAAGTTTACAGGAAGTTAAAATCGTACTTGCTTTAAATCGTTAGGACACCACTTCATGCAGCAGCATTCGCTGATCACGTGGAGTGCTTGCAGCTTCTTCTGAGACACAACGCTCAAGTGAATGCAACAGACAATTCAGGGAAAACAGCACTGATGATGGCTGCTGAGAACGGGCAGGCCAGCGCTGTGGGTACGTGCTTGACTTGTGGACTTCGAGTTTATGCCTATCCAAGACCAGAGGCATGTAAAATCGAGCAGTTGGTCATCCTCTTGGTTTATACATGTGAAAAAAGACCAGCGTTTTATTTAGGCCACCTCATCTCCCTGCTAGTCATCTTCAGTCCCCTGTTAACTTGGTTATTGAGGGACTTTGTCAAACCGAGCCAACCTTTCCGCAGTGAAATCTCTCAACATTTAGAAACCAAATAGAACAACGGGATCATTTTATCTGCACATAACAAAATTGTAAAGGGAATTAAAATTAATGCCTATGGACCTTGGATTTGAATAGAACAGCTATGGCAATAAATTGCTCCTTTTTTCTTTAATAATATTAAATATGATTTTGTGAGCTGTACAAAGTTTTTTTTTAAATAAATTTATTTATTTATTTATTTATTTATTTATTTTTGGCTGTATTGGGTCTTCGTTTCTGTGCAAGGGCTTTCTCTAGTTGCGACGAGCGGGGGCCACTCTTCGTCGCGGTGCGCGGGCCTCTCACTATCGCGGCCTCTCTTGTTGCAGAGCACAGGCTTCAGACGCGCAGGCTCAGTAGTTGTGGCTCACGGGCCCAGTTGCTCCGCGGCATGTGGGATCTTCCCAGACCAGGGCTCGAACCCGTGTCCCCTGCATTGGCAGGCAGATTCGCAACCACTGCGCCACCAGGGAAGCCCGAGCTGTACAAATTTAAATGTGTTATTGTTTTGGTAGTAACTTCTCCAAAATGCATGTAATTAACATGTAGTCTGAGTAACTTTCTTTTGGCTTTTTCTGCAGATATTTTGGTGAACAGTGCCCAGGCTGACCTGACTGTAAAGGATAAGGACTTGAACACACCCTTACATTTGGCGAGTAGTAAAGTATGTAAATGAATTTGCAACACTGTTATTTAGTATAATAATAATAATGATAATAACAGTAATACCTAAATCTATCTATCTCAGAAGTGTGTATCCTGGCTCTTAATTAAGATGTCTGTTGTCACTCTCAGTGGAACTGAAGGAGGGAAGCAAAGGGCAGGCGCACACAAGGGTTGAGGGGCTATGCCTTTCATGGCATTTGCCACTTGAAGTCTTGCCACAGTCTGGCTTGATGCTGCCACTGTATCTGTCTTCATGGTTGTGGCACCACATTTTGCTTTTAAACACAGGTTAGGAGCTCAGTTATCAGTTCCACATGCTTTCATTTTGTTCCACGTGAAGACATTGTAATAACACAGCCAAAAAATACTCTCCTATGAGGCAAATCAATGTACTCATGTATGCTTCTATTCTCCCCTTTTTTCTGGTGCATAGTTCAATGCAAAGAATGTGCTTGTTTTTTTTAATAGCCTCGTGTTCACATATAGCTCAAGTTTCCTGCTTCTGTAAAAGATAAATATATGATTTTATGAGAGTGGGATCATACTGTTTGACAACCTGCTTTTGTTACTGAATCATATATTATGAATATCTTTCTTTTAGACATCATATATTATAATGTTTTAGAAGATGTGTGGTATTCTGCCTTAGGGCTGTGCCATCCTTTATTCAACCCATCCCCTATTGTTAAACATTCACTTGTTTTCAAATATATGCTGCTATAAATAATGCTAAGTGTAGATAATAATAATCTAAATAAATTCCTATATGTGAAATTAGTGAGTCTAAGGCTATGAACATTTTTAAGACCAAATTGCCCCATAATAAGGTTACAACCATTTACCCTCCGCCAGCAGTACATCAGAATGAAAACTCCATGGACACTTCTAAAATTACCTTTGTAAGTGTCTCTCTTATAAGGCATTATAATATGATGCCAGTTATCACCAGTGATGGTGGTTTGTTTCAATATAGTTGTAGTATTAAAGGTGTTATCTATACCCAGTGGTACCAGAAGTCTCAGCTATTCCTTTCATTGGTTGCATTTTCTCATTTCATGCTCTGAGAAGCCTTTGGAAACCACAAAAAGTGCTCAGGTTCATGAAATTCATTTCAAGGTTTGTGTTTTTGTGAGTGTAAGTACAGTGCTTTCCAGACTTTATTGTGCAAATGAATTGCCTGAGGATCTGGTTAAAGTACAAATTCTAATTTAGGAGGGCTGGATGGGAGCCTGAGATTCAACATTTCTAAGTCCCAGGTGAAGCTCATGTTGCTGGTCTGTGGGCCACATTTCGAGTATCAAGGGTTTAAGAAGTGGCGACCCCTTAACAGGGCACTAGGCCTGAAATTGTGAAAGTGTCTCTGATTCATCAGTTGATTTTTAAAAAGTTATCAACCATCATTAGTCATAAGATACAGAGGTATCTTCTGGATGAGGAAGAAAAGAATGACCTTTCCTGAAAAGGATTCTCTTCATAATATAAGGCAAGCCAGTGATGATGAATGATACAGATAACAGATACAATGGGAATTCCAGTGAGAGGATCACTGAGGTGGTATCTGAAGGCTTGAGGAAGGATATGGGACTTGACTTGTGTTTAAAAAGCATTGTTGAAGAATTTAAAGGACACTCCTAATTCTACTCTCTGTTTACCAGCTGACCTAGCTGAGCTAGCTTCTGCTTCAGCTCTCTGGACATTAATTCTAAAAGTTATCGTAGAAATAACAATATTTTAGATCAGATTTATATTAATCAAGTCCTAATAGACCTTATTTAGAATCTTTGAAAATCTAAGGCTGTTTAACCATTTGCTTTCAGAAGAAAAAAAGAATTACTCAGAAAATAGCCTATTTTGTTATTAGACAGGGCATACATTTTAAATTTAAAGCATAATGAAGTGATTGTTCCAGAACTTTTCTGTATCTCTGTCCCATGTTTCTTATCTTTTGTTTTTTTCATTAGGGTCATGAAAAATGTGCCTTGTTAATACTTGACAAGATACAAGACGAGAGCCTTATTAATGCAAAAAACAATGCACTGCAGACGTAAGTATGGCTACTAAAGTTTGACTAAGTCCCAGATTCATAGTCATTTATTCAACAAACAATAAGAATTTGCTGTATGCCAGGCTAGAGCTGGGAACGCAGTGGTGAAAGACACAGACCTGGCTTCTCCTTCGTGAAGTTTAAGGTCACATAACTATAAATGGAAAACAAGTTTTATAAATCAGGTTCCCAGAATACATTTGAAGCATTTCTAAGCTATTTTCTTAATTATATTTTAATATAATTCAGTGTAATCCTTAGCGTGAAAGACCCGAAAGCTGCTTCATTTTCCATTTTGGGAAATTACCTATGCATTCGTTTTAAGGGCAAAGGAATATTAGGATTTTTTTTTCATTAAGATTCTTAAGCAGCATAGCAGAATATATTGGGTATGATATTATTCTTTAAGGTATTCTAAATTCAATAAAACATCATTTAGTGTATTTAGTAATAACAGGAGGTTTAAGATTATGTAATATGGGTGATAGTGATACCAGTCATACTGATGAACTGTGTGAAACAGTGATTCAAATGCTGACCTAGAAAGCAAGGGGTAAAGAACCTTCTAGAAAACACACCAGAGCTTGAGTTCTTCTTCTGGCTTCTTGTGTCCTGTCACTAAGGTTTTTGAGGTGTAGAGTATTTGTAATATCTGCAGAGAAATTTGGGCCAACGTGGAAGAACAGTTGGATCATTAGCACCTGGAAAAGATGTGGTGAACAAATATCTTTTTTTGAAAAAGTAATAATATTCATGTGCTATTTATAGATTCTCAAGTCTTTTCTTCCTTTTAGCCACTCAGACTACCCCAAATGCCACATTCTCACACAAATATATATCATAGTTGATGCTCGCTGTTGTCTTTTTAGACCCCTCCACGTTGCTTGCGCGCAATGGCTTGAAGGGTAGTCGTTGAGGAGCTGCTAGCCAAAGGGGCTTGCGTACTTGCTGTAGATGAAAATGGTAAGTGAGAAAAAGTAAGCCATTACTGCAGGTACCAGGCACCTGCGGTGAGCCAGAGGAAAATGAGAAAGCCAGGAGCTAGATAAAAAGGCAGTGAGAACTCTCTTCCCCTTGAAGTTCCCTGTGTGTGAGCAATCAAGCAAGGATAATTTGTCCTGTCTGTCGTTGTAAGACATATAGTCTCCCTGCAGCCCCCCAGTGCCTTCCATGTGCATGTAATGTCAGCAGCTGGTCTCAAACTCCTCAGCGCGGTCGTTAAAATATGTTAGACACACTCAAAAACTTTCAACTTGGCATTCAAACCCAATTCTAACTGCATATGCTGAAGAGTTAGGGATCATACATGTCATGAGTGCATGCTCAAGGGCTCGAATTAAAACAAAAATCTTTGTATTTCAGTTCATTCTGAGATCAAACCTCTTACTATTTTTTTTTTAAGACAGATCAGAACTCATATTTTCAGTATGGATATTTGGGGAACATGAGTAAAGTTTTTAAATTAACATTTAGGCTTAAGAGCTTCTTCTGATCTATAGCACGTTCCGTTTCTAAATGAACTAACTCTTAACAGAAGCTTCTACTCTGCTTCCTAAAAACTTTTGAAAGCTAATGAATACTAGAATTTTGTATTAAACTACCATGCCTTTTAATCTTGGGGAGCAAAAGAGGAACTTCTGGATATTTATGAATTAAGTAATTTTTTGAATGTGGCATTAATTGTAGCATTTAATTAAAGTATTTTAAAATGTATTAACATAACTCAATTAACTGCTTATTACAGGTATTGGAATTAGCAGCTCATGCCTATTTCTCAGAAGTAAGCAGCCATATGGCATCATTAGCTAACTCCTATTAGTTTTGGTTTTGCAGCCCCATTTATCCTAGCATGTACCCCGCTCTGTCCCCAACCTGACTCATGTAGGAGGAGCAGAAAGTTCTCTATTACTCCATCTCCTTGGTCCTCCTGCCTCACCCTCCCTCACCTTCTTATCACGACCATATATATATATATATATATACCTTATCACGACCATATATATATATATATACACCTTGGGGTTGGCATGCAGAGGCCCACAGTTTTTCTGCAAAATGACTAAAGAGACCAGAATAAACTAGTGTAAGTCTGCTGTATCTGAAGCTTGTCCAGCTCACAGCAACCTTAGGAACAAGAACCCCAGGCCTATAGAACTGCAGCCTGTGTCAGAGCTTAGCTACATCCCAAAGGTCTAGGAACATTTGGGACAATTTTGTACAGCACTACAATCTTAATTCCTTTACTCATCACGGACCTTTGTGGAATGGAATGTTAAGATATCTGTCCATTCTTGTTTGTTTTCATACCAGGGAGAGGAATCATCTGTTAAGGGAGGAGAGGAGCAGAAATCAGGTCAAGTGCTGATAAACAATACAGCAAAAAATTAAGTTTTATTGAGCCAGTGCCTCTGAATAAATGAGCGAGTGGTTAGTAGGAAGTTTAGCCAGCACAAGGGGCTGGAACCCCTTTCCAGCCAGTAGAATAAAGGTTGAATAAGGGTAGATGGAGTCAAAGACTTTATCTACCTCCCCATGGCACCTGCTTCGTGAGTTGAGATAGTTTTCTTTTCTGGACTGGACCCATCGAGTCCAAATGGCAGAGAATGACAACTCTATGGCAAATAGCAATTTCCCCACATCTGTTACATTTAGGACTTGGGACTTTGGCTGGTGGTGTTGATATTACTTAAAGTTCTGTTTAAGTTTCTTTTAAATGATAGTACATTTCATCACATACAACAAGTGCTTTCCTGTGTCTGATCTACTCAAATGATTCCATTTCTCCAGAACCAGTTACCTATGCATACTTTATATAAAGTACATATGAAGTGACAGAACGGTGTTACTGACTCTTACAGACATCTGATTCTTGACATCCTTTCTAATCTGACACACGATTACCTACAGTGGAAAGTCATTGTTCTCAGAATGAGAGTGCTCTGGCCCCAGCCCGAAGCGCATGGTGTGTGCGTGTGCTCGCAGGTGGAAACATCTTTCTGATTGTCCTGTGGCTGTTTTTTTGTGGAATTGTGTCCCACCCCCGTCCCCTCGTGTTTCTGTTCACTAGATGAAGACTGAAATTCTGCCTAACTTCAGATAATATAATGCTTGTCATTGTCATGTAAGCAGGAAAAAAAACCCGAAACCTTCCATCAAATGTCTCCCACTCCCAGTCCCCTCCAGCCTCACCCCAAGCATGACTTGTGGGAAATAACTCCTTTGCCTGGCATGTTTTCTAACTTGACATACATCTCTGCGTGTGAGGTCGTTCGAGATGTACTGTGGGATGCTCACACCACCTCTGGATTGCCTGGACTAACCACTGCCTTGTCTGCATTTACGCCCAGGTCATACCCCGGCCCTGGCTTGCGCTCCTAACAAAGACGTGGCTGACTGCCTGGCCCTCATTCTGGCTACCATGATGACTTTTTCTCCTTCCAGTGCCATGACGGCTGTCAACTTCGTTTGTTTTAAAAAAGACAGTTTGAGCAGGACGACCCTCTCCAACCTGGGTAGCATGGTTAGCCTGTGCAGTAACAACGTAGGCTCGGAGGATGGGTACAATGAAAATGATTCTGATTCGGAAACATTTTGACTTTGGACTGTAGAAGCTTTACCTTGATCACCCATGTTGGAGGAAGGGAAAGAAGCTTGAATTCCAGGTGTATGTTGTGTTCAAGTATTATGATGGGCCCGAGCTTCCAGAAGCCAGTAGAGAAGGAATTAATTAAACCGAGGGAAGGCAGCTAGGCTGTAGGGCAAAGCACTCACACAGATGGGCCTCGATTTTGCTTTGTTTCATATTTTCCTTAGATCTGAGATACTTCTGTGAAAGTCTACCTCTCATTTTAAGTAAGGAATAAAAAAAATGCATTTAATTCTTTGTCTTTGGGGATAATGCAACTGAGAGGGAACTGGTCTCTAAAAGATTTTTTTTCGTGTACTCACTCGGCAGTGAGTTCTCAGAAGTGTATCAACATGACATTCATGTCCCCCAGCAGGGGAGAGAATGGCTGGGTAGGAAATGCCTCAAACCTCTTCTCACTTTGATGTTTACTTCCTTACTAGAAGCCAAAGGTAGAGGTGTTCATCTTCAGAAATAATGCCTTCATCTTCAGAAATAATCTTTTTAAAGGAGTCCAATTATTCATATCCTCTCTATAGTAAGCACTTAAATATCCAGAACTTCTTTTTGAGGATTTTTGTTAAAGTTGCCAGATGAAGGGAAAAGTTCACTGGAAATTGAACTTGCTTTCTTCATGTAACATAAATAGAGCACTCAGTGATCCCCATAACAAGCCTGTGACTAATTTTCACCCGAGTGATCGAATCCAAATCTCTCCAGTAACATTTCAGGTGAAAATTATATTGCACCAAAACTTTGAGACATATGCAAATATAATATGAAACTACCCTTTATTAATTTGTCTGTAAATCAAAATACTAACTTTATGAAAACATAAGAACCATCAGTCTTGTTCATCAATAGTAAAATGTTAAATGAGCTTCTCGGTCAAAGTCATGCCCCAGTGAGTGGAAGTGTGACTCCAAAAGGGAACAAAGTGAAAACGCGATGTAGAAATGGGCAATGTGGAAATTAAGGCCAATTAAAGTTGCTTGATGATGAAATCACCATAGTGAATACTGTGTCTGCTCCCTCTGCCAAAGCTTCTAGGTCAAATGGACCCCGTTCCACACCTGGAATAGCTGTACAAAAAGAAGAATGAGACTCTTTAGATTATGCACATACACATGCACACGTATATGTATGTATTTATATATATATATATATGTCTGTAGTTCGTCAACCAGCTATCCACGAGGACCAAAATGCTTCAGTCTAAAATGGAAGATTTAAATTGTTTTCCTTCGAAGTGGAAGTGAGAACTGAAATAGCTTTTCTATGGAGTTAAAATGTAATCTTTTTGCGTAACAGTCTTTGTTGTGTTTTATATTTCTTATGACACAGATTTCTAGTTGATGGCTTAACATTTGTAACTGATAATGTGTTGACTACGGCTTATTTTTTTGCCAAACTAGAGAAAATGTTCATATACTTTTGATGTAAATGTGTTTGTATTTATTTGAAATGAAACAAATGCCGAGGAAACATCCATTGTTTGTTCTCTGTTTTAATTCCTACTTGTCTTACTTGGAATCATGAAAAAGCCGGAAAATACACAGGACTCTCCCTGGGCTGGCCCGCAGTCCTGGGGCCAAGCCCAGCAGCATTTCCACTCCTAAGGTTTCCAGCCAACCCTCAGGTTCTTCCACGTCGGTCGGAAAGGGGTAAAACATCCGTGGCTCAGCCCGTGTGTAGCCAGCTCAGAGCTTAAAAGACACTGCGGTCCTGTGATCTTCTGCGAGATGAAAACTGAAGTGTGTACTGGATCATATGCCCAAAAGTGGCCCAAAGAAAGATATAGAAATTATCCTGAATACGCTGAAAATCTCACATGATCCCAGCAACCTAATGGGAAACTATGTCAGTGTGTGGGCACATGTACCAAGAAGACAAATAAAAATCACCAGCTCATGCTATTTTCCACTTGAGGAAGAGACAGGAAAGAAACATGTTGCATTAAGGTAGTGCTCGCTGACATTTTATAATCGATTCCATTTTCACCCTGAAAATTTCTATCTTATAATATATGTGAGATACTTTTAAAACAGTGTTCTATCATGTCTGGATCAAATACAGATACTGTATTATATACTTCATCTAATTGTAAAAGACTTTAATCTTACTCTGTAATATCCTGGATTTAATTAAAAACTCATGCTGGGTTCTTCACAAATGAGAACTTGTTCAAAGGACTTCTAAGAACTGGTATTAATTTCATTGAAAAATTTTGACACCACCATATTGCTTTTTTAATTCTTGGTGGTGTGTTCCCCTCCTTCCTCTGTCCTTTCTGTTTGTTTCGAGAAGATGAGTTTCGAAAAAGTGGATAAATTGCTAATGAGCAGTAATGACCTTATCTTTACCAAAACCCTGAAAATAAGGGAGATCTAACACTGAAGAAGCATGATATACTGCGGAGTCTTTTTCTAGAAGTGAATGGAAATCTTGCTCAGTTGGCATTTAAAGCAGGATATGCGATGCCTGCTTTAATGGTGAAGCAGCATTAACATTCTTCCCCGTAGAGTAGCACAGAGAATGAGAAACATTGCGGCAAAGCAGTGGCAGCCATGCGACATTATCTCCACGGAGCTGCGTTCTGACTTTTCCCCACTCTTTCACTGCTAGAAAGAAGGAAGACAAAGGAGCAAAATGAAATCATGCTATGAATTGTTCACTGAATCCATCTCTCGCCCCTGCTCTCTTTCTCTTTCTCCCTCTTCCCCAGACCAATTTTTTTCCTTTAAGAAACGACTTTAAAAACTATGAGTTCTGTTTTTCACATACATCTCTTAGAAATAAAGCTAGATTTTCCACATAGCTTTCTAAGAAAAACAAAAACAGAAAACATTGTGCTTTTACCTTAATGTGTTCTTTTTAGACTGTATTTTAACCACAGCCGCGGGGATCATGTTTCATCGCACTTACCTATTCGCCGGTGTCTGCCTATCCTGGATAAATATGTTACTATCTCCAAATTGCCTAAAATCTGCTATGATTCCACAGTAAATAGCTCAGGGGATTTCTATTTATCACTACTAAAAGGGCACCATAGTATGTTTTGGTACTTTAGGCAGTAAACAGCTGCTTGGTTTATTATTTTATTATGAAATTAGGACAAGAACATCAAATGGATTTGCTGCACTAGTAATTTTTCGTACTGTTGAGCAACTAGGTTTGCTTATCTGTTGTGTTGGTTGAAGAACTCATCCCTTTTTTTGTCTTGTAATATGAAGTTAGAGTGCCTTTTTATATTTGTATATTCTGAAAATGTTCTGTGAAATGTTTGGTATTTTTTTCATTTGAGTGTTATCAGAGCAATATAATACCAGTGAGTTTTCATTTCAGCCTTTCTTTGAATGTATAAAGTGTCTTTTTCCTCCTTCCCCTTTTACCTGCTTTGAAATGAAAATGAAGATGCAAAGTTTTCTATAGGAATTGTTTGATTTTGCAGTGCTAAACTGCTCTCTTTTTACAAAACTGTAAACCATAGGTCAGTGTTATAGGGGAAGAGCATTTTAAGATAGTGACAATCTGAGTGTGTGTATAAAATGTAATTCTAAGCGTTTCTTATGCAGTGATCTAAAAATTCAATGCAAATATCTTTTGTTTGGTAGTTTTGTCTATATATTTTATGCTTTAGCATGTGCAATATATCTTTGTAAAGCGCGATGATACAAATCTGGTGCCAGTGTTATATTTTGCATAACATATTTGTAACAGCATAAAATATTGTTTGATGATTTCAGTGGGATTTTTGTCTGTAATGTTTTCGTATGTAAATTGGAGTTGAATGACTCTGGTAAATGCCATGACTGTAAAAATGAGGAAATGACTTTGAACCAATCTGAATCTTCTCAAGCACAGTTTAATACTTTTTCAACTACTGAATGCTAATAATGTAATGAAGTACTTAACTGTAATATACTATGGAAATGCATTCAGATGGTTATTTTTACAAATAAAAGCGGTACAAATATTGTTGCAATTTGTGTTGTCTTTAATTTTTCCAGTTATGCTAATTTTACCAGTTATCCTGCTAACTTAAACCTTTGCCCCCTGCCAAAGGGCAAATAACCTTAAATT
Source organism: Balaenoptera musculus (assembly GCF_009873245.2). Classification (NCBI taxonomy): domain Eukaryota; kingdom Metazoa; phylum Chordata; class Mammalia; order Artiodactyla; family Balaenopteridae; genus Balaenoptera; species Balaenoptera musculus. The sequence goes on along the minus strand of NC_045791.1, from coordinate 74,945,172 downwards.
TTGAAAATAATCAAGATAGAAGTGTATCTCCATATTTTCTATTTCTGTTTATATAATCACAATTAGAGCAAAAAATTTCAAACAGATATTTTATGTTTGTTTTATCTGTTTATGCCTCCAACTTTTTCCATAAAAATTTAAGCTGGCTTGCAACAAGGACATGTGAAACTAGAAATAGAAAAAGTAGGACAAGGAAAAAGAATTCAAACAAATATGGGAATCCTAAAGTTTAATGCAGTGGCTGTAACTGAACTTGAATTTGGTCTAGACTTCCTTACAGCCAAAGTAAGAGGGAAATGTGATTAACTCTGTAGATCACATATATCAGAAAAGAAGAAACCTAATAGGTCCTCAAAATTGTGAAATCAACCATGTTACCTTTGTTGCTGCCACCACTATTCTTCAACTGCTTTGTAGTAACACAAGACCCTACTTCTCAGCACTGTCTTTAAAGATATCCATAGAATTACTTCTCCATCTGTCTCACCATTCAAAATGTCTCCCCTTGGGTAGTAACTCAGGAACAGTCCCTAGAAGCACTAAGGAACAGCTCCCTAATTATGGGGTTTCCAGCTGATGAGAAAGAGATTTGGGGCGGGGGGTGGCTTCCCAAGTTCCTCAGATCACAGTGTCCTAGAATGTTAGCAGTTCTCACAGTCTAGCCCAATCCCATCACCACCTTTTTCATGAAAACATCCAATCCCAGAGAAGTTATATAATTGCTCAAATTTGTGTACTTAGTGATCTGAATACACACTTGTGCCTATAGATGTTCTCTCCTCTATGCTGACCTGCCATACAATGTTTTGTGGGATTTTTTTTGTTTTTTGTTTTCTGCTAGAGATGTTCAGGGAGGTTTTGCACTCTGCCTTGCCTACTCCTTATTCAAGTTTACAAACCTGAGTGTTTTTCAGTCTTGAAGACTATAAAGCATGAATTAGACTGCAGGTGAGTATTTCCTGTAGTTTGGAGCAGACTGGGTGTATTAGTTATCTAATGCTGTTTAACAAATTACCTTAAAACTTAGTGACTTAAAACAACAAGTGTTCATCATGTAACAGTTTCTGTGAGTCAGGAGTCCAGGCATGGTTCAGTTATGTCTTCTGCCTCAGGGTCCCTCACAGGCTATCGTCCCAGTGTTGGCTAGGGAAAGCTCCATTTCTCAGTTCACACATATGGTTATTGGCAGGATTCTTCATGGGTTGTTGGACTGAGGGCTTCAGTCCCTTAATGGCTGCTGGCTGCCCTCAGTTCCTTGCCAAGTGGGCCTTACCATAGGGCAGCTCACAACGTGGCAGCATGCTTCGTGAGAGTGAGCAAACTGAGAAAAGCCAGAGAGAAAAACTCACAGAACTCACGCGTTTAGAGCTGAATCTTGAAGTGGCATTCCATCATTTTTTCCATAGTCTACTCATAAGAAACAAGTCACTAGGTCCATCCCACATGCAAGGTCACATCCCACCAAAAAGTGTGAGGACCAGGAGACAGGAATTACGGGAGCCATTTTGGAAGCTATTGACCACACCGGCTCTATCACAGCGCCCTTCAAGAGTGGGGGTTCACACCGGGATAACTTTCCCAGTCGGTGCTAAGGAAATTGTTCACTTGACTTCCCTAATTTACCTGTTCAAGAAATACATACGGATCCCCTAATTTCACTTGTGCTTTCGTAAGCAAGCAGAAAGGGGATAATGGCCTCCACTGAGTAATTGTATTGTTGGACATCGATGTGGTGCTTTGTCTCCAAACTGCTTGTCAAAGGATTCCTCTCCCTAATGCCATTCAGTAGGTTTAGATCCCTATACATCTATCCCTCACTTAACACACTTAATGTGTTCCAGAATTAGCTTGCAAGACCAAAGACATTAAGCTAAAAGGCTCTTAACACAACCTAAAAATATTAATATAAAATATTAATATAAAAATATTGTGGGTAAAAGTACTGTATGAATTGTCTCTTTAGCAGATTTCATACTGAAGGTACATTTGCTATAAAATATAAAGCAGCAAAGATAATGGCTTTGCCATTTATTAATTTTCAAGCACTCCAGGGGGTGATCGAAAAGGTGTGGGCATTAGTGGTTGGCACAGTGACTGGGGAGTGGGAGGGCTTGCTACTAGCATTTGGTGAGCCAGGGATACCAAATGTCCCACCCAGCCCAGTGTACAATCCCCCCACCCCCAATGCCCATGTGTCCCCACCTCACTGCTCATATACTTGCTCTCCTCTTTTTTCTGAATCATTCCTTCATCAATGTATTACTTGTGAAGCCAGCCATATTCTAAAATCTGTTTTCACAGGGAATTGCATAAAGATGCTCTACTCTGCATCCCCTCCTAAAGAGCACTCCCAAGCTTAAGAAAAAGAACTTCAGAAGGCAATGTCGAGTACATGTTCCCTGGTTGTGTATTTCTCCAGGTAAGATCACATGCAGGTGAGTGGAGGAAAGTGCTACACAGATTTGAAACAGATACTTAATTCCTTTGTTGTTAAACACACAAACGCAGGCCTGCACATGTATATTTCTTGTCTTAAGCAAGGGATGATTGCATCCTCTTCACAGTTGGGGTAACCCTGCTCATAAAGACAGAAACATTTGGCCCACAGTCTCATAGCAAGATCTGGCAACAAACCACTGTTGGCTCATGTGGTTCTCTGGGCACTCTGGTAGACACAATTTCTAGAATACCATTTTCTACCTTTAAAAGACAATTTAATGAAGTATATTTAATATCTAGAAGAGTTTTTTAATTTTCAAAATAAAAAGTTGAACCAGTACCTAGAGCACAAAAATCTTACCTGTGTTTATGCTCAGTTGATAAAGCACCCAGCGAAATTGAAAACTTGAATAACTCATATTTCTTTTAGTTGGGTTCCCTGAGAATTACAAATGTCTAAACTCAAATCTGAATGTGAAGAAGTTGCCAGCCATATAGAGATCAAAGGAGGAAACAGGGAGAGGGAACAGCTAGTGCCAACAACCAAAGGCAGGAATGAGCTTGGCATGTTCCAGGAACAGAAATGGGGCCAGTGTGGCTGGAGACTTGTGGGGTAGGGAAGGGTGGTATGAGATGAGATCATGAGTGGTCTGAGGCCAGATCTTGTAAAATTTTTTGAGCCAGGAGAAGGAGTTTCTATTTTATTCTTAATGTGATAAAGATCCACTAGAGAAATCTAAGCAGAAAAAAATGGCTGTGTTCCTACTTCATTTTTAAGAGACCACTCTGACCACGATAAGGAGGCAAGAGAGGAACCCTATTGAGTGGTTAGGTGGCTACTGCACTAGTCTAGATGAGTAAAAACATGGTGGCTTGGATTGGTACAGCAACAAGGGAAACAGTGTGGCACAGTTTGGGTACTCTTGAAGACAGAGTTGACTGACCTTGCTGATGGTTTTATGTCAAGTAAACAGTCTAGAGTTTGGGAGAGAGGCTGGGGCTGAGGTCAATGAAATTATAGATGAGCAGAGGAGCTTGCCCTGGGAGTAAATGTAGAGAGAGATGAGCCCTGAACTGTGGGCACTCCAACATTCAGACGTCAGGAAGAGAAGGTCTAACAGAGAAGACCAAGAGGGAGTGGCCAGTGAGGCAGGAGGAAAAGCAAGAAACCTAGATGTCCCTGAAACCCGGGAAAGAAAGAATGTATGAAAGGAGTGTCAGTTGTGTCTCCTGTCTCAATTGCTTCTGGGAGGTCAAGATATGATGCAGCGTGACCATTGGATTTGGCAACATAGAGTTTATTAGTGACTTTTGCAAGAAAGATGCATCAGAGTGGGGGGGGGGCAACAATCCAAAGAGGATGGTTTAATGAGGGAAAGAAAGGGGAGAAGGTAAAAGGAAGAAGAAAAATAAGGCAGTAGCTGGAGGGATGTGAAGACCAGAGAGAGTATTTGTTTTTTAAGATAGGAGACACTGTATGTAGTATATCAATGCTAAGGGGAATGTCTGGGAGTGAACAAGAAGAAGGTGTGAGAAAGGATGGGAGGGTAATTTTAGAAGGAACATTTTAGAGCAGCAAAGGAGGATTGCTGAGTAAGGCTTAGCACACTTGAGATTTATGACCATGAATTTTAAGTGGTACCAGTCATCCTGGTGGGTTGTTTCATCAATGTTGGTACAGGCATAGAGTAAGTAGATAGTGGAACTTAAACAAGGATAGAGCTTTGCAAAATGAACCCAAGGGGAGTTATGGAACTACAGTGTATTCAATAGACATGATTATGTAGATCATGGATTCTAAACTGGGTAAGGAGGGAAATGAAGACATGAGGGAGGTGATGGAGAGTGAAAAAGTGCCCCAGTCACTGGACTGAAGGACTTGGTAAGATGGAAGAATTCTTGAGCTGTAGCACCAGAGTTGGTAAGCTAAACATGGGGTGCTTGAAGTAAAGATTTTAGAAGTGGTGCAGTTTTGATGTTGACAAAGTCAAGAACAGAATCACAGGAGTGGGTGGTTGAGGAAAATTGAAGGAAAAAGCACTGGAGATAAAGAAGTAAAAAACTGAGGAGGCCAATATAATGAATGGCTTGAAAGCCATTTAAAATAGAATTTGAGCAGAATTGATGAGAAAATTTGGCCACTTCAAAACATCTGTTTTTCAGGTGTTTTACTTTAAGACACACACTCAAAACTGATTATCAGACTGATGTTTGGTTCCAGGATTAGGATGAAGCTTTTGAAGAAGTGAGAATGGTCAAGTGCATTTCTGTTAAAAAAAAACAACCAGACTTTGACTATAATACAACGACAGGTTTTATGTCCATATGGTTTAACCTAAATGTGTTTATGAGGCTCTCCAGAAAACAGGACAGATGGCTAAGAGCTGCAGAGTGAACAAAAGGAGTGTGTGGAACAGACAAACGTCATAGTGATAACAATGAAAAATTGAATACTTCCCAGTGGGTCTTCCACAGAAGACAAAAGACTAAGTTCATTGGAATTCTGTATTGCTCTGTAAGTGAAAACTAAATTTGCTTTAAAATACTAACTTATCCTGAAATCTCAATTTTTAACAACAACAACAACAAAAACCAGAAAGCTGACTTGGGTTTATAATTCCCATTTGACTTTCTTTTTTCAGAAATGATTTCTCCATTTCCAAGTCCATCCTATGATTGTATGTTACTTGCCATGTTTTATGTTCTTCAGGCCTGAGATTTATTCCTTTCTATTTTATGATTACTTAAAATCCGTAAAAACTTTGTTAGAGGACTTGTTACCTGATAATTGATGGATTTTCTACTTAACTTCATTCGCAGGGTCTACACATTAGCAATGTAAATTTTGATGAGGCTGCTGGGCCTATTTCATTTTGGCATCAGTGCTAAAAAATCTGATAAAGGGCTCAGTTGGTGCCATCTGGGAGCTTGCTTTGTGATGTCACAGCTGACACTAGAAATTAGATTGAGAAAACTAATTAATTTCCCACAACATTTCAGATATTGAAAAAGAAAAGCCTTTCATGATGCTAACAACATTTCCTAGAGATAAGAACATATTTTCCAGTATATATTAATAATCCCTCTTCATTTTCCTTGCTGCCAGCCTCCTGATATGATAGTAACTTGGGTAGTACAAAGCAGAGGACATCTGTTAAAATTCATATATATGTTTATAGGTGTCTATACAGTGTAAATATATACAATCATGGACAAAGATACAGCAGGATTTAACCCAACAATGTTGAAGGAGGAGGGTATAAGGAAGTAGTGAACTTGTAGTTAATTGGGAAAATGTACATGACATAATGTTAAATTATGAAAATATAAAATGTAGAATATACATTGTTTTATATTACAAAAATAGGTTAAAATTGAATATGTTTATGAGCAAGAGCTAGAAGGCAACGTAGACAAATTAAAACATTGATTTAATTAAGTGACAGAATTGTGGGCAACATTTTTTTCTTTTTTTTGAATTTTATTTTATTTATTTTTTTATACAGCAGGTTCTTATTAGTTATCCATTATACATATTAGTGTATACATGTCAATCCCAATCTCCCAATTCATCCCACCACCACCACCCTCCCCCACCACTTTCCCCCCTTGGTGTCCATACGTTTGTTCTCTACATCTGTGTCTCTATTTCTGCCCTGCAAACCGGTTCATCTGTACCATTTTTCTAGATTTGTGGGCAACTTTTGCTTTGAATTTATGTTGTTTATTGTTTTTGCAATACAGATTTTAAAACAAAAAGAGACTGGAATGTATAAATAGGAACTTGGAGGTATATTAGTGATTCTAATGAGTGCTGGGTTTATTCTGTTCATTAGAACCAGCTCCAAACTCCCCAGTTAAAGACGAATGAAGAACACTTGGAGATGCTCCAATAAAAACCACAGATACATTAAGAATTGAAGAATACATCCTTTTAGGAAGAGTAAAAGGAACTGAATTTAAACAGCTTAAAGGGTTCCTCAACTGTAAAATATGGAGATTTGAGTCAGTAGCTTCTCCTATCCTTCCAGCTCTGACTCTTTAAATTCTTAGACTAGATCTATTAGTCAACAGAGTAACTGCCAACCACCTACAGCATCTGAAGCAGTAAAGTGGGCATATGCATATGCTTGGGAATAAACTTGATTGAAGGCTGACTGCACTAATAGTCCTTCCACTAATAGATGAAGAATTTCTTTTAGATAGAAGAGATTAAGGAGATGTGCCCTTCCTTCTCTGAGCAAGAAAATCAATGGGCTTTAACTACAGCAAAACAAATTTAAAATCATGAAAAGCTATCTAAAAAATGTGTAGTAAATGTAGACATGGTTCATACAAGACTGATTGTAAAGTCCCTTCACTGAAGACTTTCAGACCATCATCACTCCAGGATGGTGTTAGAGAGATGTCAGATGGCCAATGTGCTCCATAACTTAGAACTCTTTGAAGCACCATGTACACTATCTCCACCAGGTTCTTGTTCCATAGATACTCAAACACACTTTTTGTCCTCTCTTCCTTGAACAACCTATAGTACCTATCATATTCAGTAGCATTAAAATTCATCCTGTGTCTCCAAGCTGAAAACAAGACAGACATCCTAGACTCCTCTCCTTTGCTATCCTTATCCGGTTGGTTAGGAAGTCTTCTTCCTTCTATGTCTTCTAAATGTCTTTTGAACCAGTTACCTAATTTCTTTATCCACTACTCCTATTTCAGACCCTCATTATAAGATATTGCAGTGATGTCCTGACTAATCTCTTTGCCTTCAGTCGTGCCCTTCTTCAATCTTTTTTCAAAATTGCTGCCAAAACTATGTATTTTTTTAAAGTTCAAGCTGTTTAGCCTGAAGAAGCATCTGCCCCATCTCTTCATTTCCCATCATTTGCACCACTCATCCACCCTACACTGTAGACGTTTTGGAAGGACTGAGGTTCTCCTCTTTCATATATTCCTGCCTCCATTTCTGTTAGTTCTTCTACCTAGAATACACCTCCCCTATTATGCCTGTTGAACTCAACTTTTCAGACCTGGATCAAATGTCCTCTTCTCAAGTGCTTCCTAAAGTTTTGTCTGCAAACAAAAGGCAGAAATAATGATTTCTTCCTCTGTGTTTCCAAGGTACCCTGAATATGCCAATAGTAATGTTGATCATATTACCTTCCATTGTAATTATATGATTATATATGTGATAAAGATGAAATATTCTTGTGTCTATGCTCCTCACTCCCCATCTCCTCCCTGCCACATGCCAAAGGACAGTTTGGATCTTTTCTGGGTGAAAGAACAAGGGGTGATTTAAAAACAGGAATGAAAAGGAAGAAGAAAAACCTAGGGGCCTAGGAGAAAGCAGCTAAATCTATAAATAACAAAGAGTTTGGAGAAAGGTAGTATTGCCATCAGGGGGGATTTAGCATATGAGGCTCTGGGTAATCAAAGTCTGTACGTATGAGGAATTGAATTGAGACTGCTTTAATATTATTTGAGAAACATAAATAAATATTGAAATATATTTTAATTACTACTTGGAAACTAGACTGTGCTTCCCATACAGAGACTAAGCCACTTGGAACCCTAGCATTTAGTTACATATATCTGTTGCCTCTTATTCTACTCCATGTTTATTTCAGTACCTAAGACAGTGCCTGAATAACTTAATAAGTGAATGTATGAATTGTATCTGGCCCTTCCAAGAAAATGCCACAGGTTTCCAAATTAGCAATGATGAGCATTTCCAGATGGTGTCACTTTGCTGAATCCTCAAACACTAGTGGTCCTTGAGGCCTGGCCAGCAGATGAAAGGAGATGAAAGGACTGCCCACCGGCTGGAATATAGGCAGAGGGACCTGGGTGAAAGCTCAGGATGGAAGGACAAGATATCAGGGCAGTCCAGAGTCTCCAAGGCAAGCTTCAGAGTGTGTTAAACCTCTGGTGCCCCATGTCAGTATACTGGAATCATACTGGTAGACACTGTATTCTGCACTGTCCCACACTTGCAGGAAAAAAAAAAAGATGATGCAGTAAAAGTGATCTCTGAAGTAAGACACAAACTCCCGGTTTTCCACCTTTCCGGCCAATGGTCCTTTGTGGGACCCGTTCCTGGACCAATTTCAGTAAGATCCTTGAAGAAATCAAGTGTTCTTGGTAAACCAACTCCATTTCCACATTTGGTCTTTTCTATTCTTCCTTAGTTAATTTTCCTCCAGGATAAGTATTTTAGATTGCTATTGCCTTGGTATAGAAAACAACATGAAACTGTGAGAATGTTTTTTCAGATTCTTAATTTTAGCAGTTTCAATCTATTGAATTTCTTTTCCAATATATATAATTCTATTGCATGCTCCGCTTTTATTGCCATTGTATAAAATTGGGTTCTATATTGTTTATTGCATGCAATTATTTGTGTAGTTAGTTTTTAAAGATCTAGTTTGTATCAACTTAAATCAGGCACTGGTATCATGTTTCTGTACATATTTTCCTTATTTGAGTATTTCCCATCCTCCATTTTGAGAAAATTAATATAATTGAACATTTTCTTTTTCTTTTCTTTCTTTTATTTTTCTAAACAGCAACCCAGGCTGTTAACCCTTCGGGATCCGAGACCGTGGGTCACCTGTATAATAGGAGCCCTGAGGGGCCAGTTATGAATCAGAGTGTGCTTTATCCCAGCCACGGCATGCAAAGGGTTACACTGCACACGCTACAGGGGCTGCGGTGGGGGAGAGGAGCGAGTTTCCTTGCCCTTCCTGCCTGGGAGCACTTATCCTTTATCTGGCAGCAAGATACTGGAAATTCCCCTTCCACTTTTAAAATAGAAGACAAGGGTGCTTGCTGTGGGAATTAGAACTGGGTAGTATTTATGGAGCACATTGGAATTCTTTCAGGGTAAGTGTTAGAAGAACACAAGTTATTTCTTTTATTCTTAAACTATGTTCCTGTCATCAAGAACTCTCCAAGCGTAGCCTTTCTTATTAAAATGCTTAGTGCTGTAAATCACTGAATAATCAAGGGCTTTGCCATGAGGGAGGAGTCAAAATCAAGGAAAAAAAAAAATCAGCCTCTGATTAAATTACCTTTGTCCCCCATTTCCCATCACAGGTTATGGTGTACTGCCTGCTGGACACAAAGTGAGAGGGGAGAGGGGAGATGGAAAGGTAGGAGAAATAGATCAAAATGGGAGCCCCAAAGCTCACATTGAAGGAGAAGGAAGAAACCCAGTGTGGTGTGGAGACAAAAAGACGTGCCTGATGGAAATGAAGTCCACTCATGTGGGAAGGAAAAATAAATCCTGTCCTGAGTTATAAGACAGGAAAGAAATCAAAAAGTGGAAACTCAAGAATGAATGTGGGGAAGAATGTGGTCATATTTTGAAAGGGGTTCTGGGCTGTACAAAATTCAAGTGCCACACTTTGAAGACCAATACTAAGGAAAATGGGGTTCTCTCTTTCCCTTGTTTCATTATCCAGTGTATGTCATCTGTAAAGAATTAGCTCTGGGAACACCATGTGTGTGTGCTAATTTTTTTTTTTTAATCATACTAGTTTCAGTTTATTGTGCACACACCAAAAAAAAAAAACAGTTTGCAAGACAGGAGCACGCAAACCAAAACATGGAATGAGGCTCAGAGGTACACAGTTATAAAGCAGCTTACGCAGTGTGGAGGCAGTGACTATTTTTCACAGTGATTGGTTACAATATTAGAATTTTCTTAAATGAAAGGAATTGGTTCGTGGTGACCTCGTAACAATCTGGGAGAACAATTTTAGTTTCACTTATGATTTTCAGAGGCATAAGCAAGAAGTGACCCAGGTCATGTTAGCATCGTTTGGCTTGCAAAATAAGATAAATTAAGCTTTGCTTTTATAACTAAACTGGTTTTGTCTGCTCAAGGAATTTTCAAGTCTAGTCTCCATTTGTGTTTGATTTTAACAGTTCCCTCTTTTGGTCATTCCCTCAGCAAGCTCAGAGTATGAACAACTTGTACAGCATTACTCTTGGTTACCATTGTTGCTGTAGCCAGGCTGAAGAATCACATATTCACTGTATCCAATATTTGTCAGGACAGAGGGTCATGCAATTGCTGTTGCCAACAGTTGCATCGTCATCATAGACCTGGGAGGTCAGATCACTGAGTTCCTCAAGTTGACTAATCCTGATGGATATCACTGATGTGCGTGTGGCTGCCAAAACGTATTTAAAACCCTTAAGAGGATACAGCACACTAGAAAGGTTAATATGATGACTATAAGGAAACTAAGAGCCAAGGACTGAAAAATTCCCCCGAGTGGAGATTTCCAGAGGCCAAGATTTAACCAACTAAACAACTCAAATGGGTTATAATCAGATTCAGACTTTACCTTTCTAAGTCAATCTACATTTCTGTTTTGAGTGATTTATGTAGCACAACATGATGTACTAACAATCACATGTTCTCGTGATTACTTAGGACAGGATGCCTGTGAGGGCGTGTTATTTCAGGAGGCGGTGCTGCAGGTGAGTTTCCACCTAAGTTAGGCCTCTATATGATGTGGGCAATCGAGTAATTTAATAAGAGGCATTTCCATGGAAAGAAAAGGAAAACAAAGGGTAATCGTTTATGTGTGCTAATTTATACTATGAAATGGTTGTTAAATGAATAACTAATAGCAGTCACATTTGTGGGCATGTAATTATTGGTACCCCCTTTTTATTTTCTACAACTACCCCCCTTCCAAAGATGGATTCTATTGAAACCTCTCTCTCCATGTCCCTCTAACCTAAGTGTGTATAAGAAACAGTTTGGACACTCTTACCAGTTTTCTCATCCATGTCAGTTAAAGGCCCAGGTCCCTGGATTTTATCCCCTTCTAGCCAAACTCCCCGCTCCTCCCCTTACTCTTTTTCCCTATCAGCTCTTCTCAAAATGTGGTCTGCAGATGCTTGGCATTCCAGGGACCCTTTCAAGGGTTCATAAGATAAAAAAACCTTTTGTCATAAGAATTTCTAAGACTAACTCCCTTTCTCACTGATGGTGCCGAAAGCAAGTGTCATAATTAGCAGAACTGCCGGTGCCTTAGCACTACTGGAACTAAGTAGTGTTGGTTGTCACTGTATTCTTCACTGTTACATACTTGCAGTAAAAGAATAATGATGCAGTAAAAATTATCTATTTTTACTAAACCTTAGTACTTGAAGACATGAAAGTAGGCATAAAGCGCTTGGACTGCATACTGAAGTACGATGGTTTGAGCACTTGTGATTGTTAGAGCTACTAACTGAATTAGCTGCTTTTTCATGGAAAACCGTTTTTACTTGAAAGGTCAACTGATGAGATGAATGAACCATGGTTACTCAGACTTGGCTGTTTGGCAGTAATTTTCTTGAAAATGAGTGAAGTGAGCCTGTCACTTCAAGGAAAACAACTTGACAGTATGTTTAAATGAATTAATTGCATATTTTAAAAGCCTTTCAGTGTTAATTTTCTAATATGGTTAATGTCAATAGCTATAACCCACATAAACAAAACTTAGAGATCCTCACTGGTTTTTAAGAGTGTCGAGAGATCCTGAGACCAAAAGTTTGAAAGCAGTTGCTTTATATAAATGCTTCTCAAAGTATGTTCTTTGGCAGTCTGATCTTTGGGATGCTCTAATTTTGCACTGTCCAATATGATAGCCAGTAGCCACATGTGGTTGTTTAAATTTACATTAAATAAAATTTTGTTCCTCCGTCACGCTAGCCACATTTGAAGTACTCAACAGCCCAATGTGGGTAGCGCATGGCAGACAGGGCTCTGCAGTCTGGGAGGCTTGCAGACACCCTCCTCTGGCTTCTTCACCATGTTCACTAGCATCTAAAGGCTCTGCAAAATTCTGAAAGGAGGAAACACTGTTTCATTTTGTTTAAGCATCTCTCCAGCTTATTTGAACACCGGATTTTTTCACATGACACCTATTCCCATTCTATGAAATCTACTTTGAAAAATGCTGTTCTGCCTTTTCCCAATATTTTTATTTTAACCACTCCACTGATTGAGGTTTCGTTATAAGCAATTTTTTAACCTCTTTCGGAAGTAAGTGGCCGTAAATAATATATTAAATTGTAGAAACCTATCATCTGAATTTAAATTCCACTCCTTTGCTAGTTCACACCTGGAATTTCCCCCATCAGTATATATTCCAGTTCAAATTACTCTTCTGATTATTTCTGAATTTTTAGTCTAATGTTTACATTCAGGTTATATATTTGGGTTTCCTACAGGGGAGTCTCAGAGACTGTATTCCTGATTGGGATTCTCTGTGACTAATGAGTATCACCACCAGTTAATAATATTTTGTAAGCTTTAGTTTTTTTAAGAAAAATAAACTTAAAATTTTAGAATAGTTTTAGACCTCCAGAAAAATTGCAAGAGTTACAGAGAGTTCCTGTATACCTCACACCCAGCTTTCTCTATTGTTAATATCACTGTGGTACTCTTGTCTGCAAGCCTTACTTTTAAAGTTTCTAATGCAAAAACAATAAGTTTATTTATGATTTTCCAACTTAAAATCATAATATTGAATATGCGTTTTCAGACCACCAAACTTCAACACCCTACTATGAGAATCATTATTCCAAGTTTCCTTGAGCATAGCTAGCTGAACTTCCAAATAGTTTGCAGTCTTATCGGTTAAGTCCAACAACCCTCCTTCATACTTCTCCCAGGTAGGTGAGCTGCTGGGCTGTGACATTGGAGTCAGGGCTCTGAGCAGGCAGTGCTGGCTGGAAGCTGTAGGGCAACAAGAAAATATGGGCACTGAGGGCCTTGCCCCCAGTCAGGGTGAGGGAGCCAGGGAGGTAAAAATGCGGAGTGCACAGAAGCTCCAAAGTAAAAAGTCAGCCGTGGAGGACAGGTAAGCAGTGGAGGACAGAGGCAGAAAGCTGAAAAAAATAGAAGGGAAGGAGGTGCGGAGAAGTAGACAACATGGATTGCATGCAGATAAGTTCACAAGTTGGGAGGGAGAAGTTAAGGACACTGAACTGATATGATTGAATTATGCATTTTCTATAGTATATTTAAATAGTATGCAGACTAATTTATATGCCGTTTAAAATTTTTTCTCTCATAAAAGCAATTCATGCTTATGTTTGTGAATGTGTATATGAAGACAATCTGGAAGGATCTGCACCAAATTGTAAATCGTGATTACTTCGGGTAGTGGGCTGGGAGGGTTGGGGGTTAGAGGGAGGTGATACGCATAGGGAGTTTCACTCCACTCTATACTTCTAGACTGTTTCAGTTACTTACAGAATACATTCATATATTACTTAGGTAAATAAAGAAAACAAAAAGTAGAAGTAATATATGTTTGTTTATAAAATTGGGGAATACTGAAAAGCATATGAAAAAAATCAAATTATTTATATTCTCACCACCCTGTGATAACCACTTCGTTCAGTGAATTTCCTTCCCAGCCCTATGCCCTCCTTTAATATTTAGATGCATAGATGTGATAGGCTATAATATTATTCACAAATACTTGGTGCCTTTCCCTGTCTTGCTGAACTCAGATGAGGCCATATTCCTTCAGCCAATGAAATATGAGCAGAAATAATGTGTGTCACTTCTGGATAGAAGGTTTTTAAGGGTTTACTCATGCTTTTGCAATCATGCAAGCTTGTCTCAGGATGAAGCCTCTGCCATCTTCTTGGGTTCCAGGGTGTCTGTGAAGAATATAGCAACCTTGGTGACTTGGAATGGGCAGGCAGCATGAGGGAGAAATAAACTTTGTCAGTGTAAGCAGTGGCGATTTTCAGGTTGTTGCTGAAGCATAAATTAGCTTATCCTAACCGACAGAAGAGATAAATAGATATCTGTGTGTGTGTGTATGTAAATGCAACTGTATGGGTGTGTGTGTGCGTGCACGTGTGCGCATGTGCAGAGAGAGAAAAATATACACAATTACATAACATTCATCGCTACTATGAAGGTGGGTTCACACTGTATATATATTTTATGTACTCCTTTTTATTTATTTAATTTTTTAATTTCAAAATGTTTTTCGGCTGTGCTGCACACGGCTTACGGGATCTTAGTTCCCCCACCAGGAATTGAACCTGGGCCCTCGACAGTGAAAGTGCAGAGTCCTAACCACTGAACTGCCAGAGAATTCCCATATTTTGTGTACTTTTTTTAAAAAATAAATTTATTTATTTATCTTTGGCTGTGTTGGGTCTTCGTTTCTGTGCGAGGGCTTTCTCCAGCTGCGGCGCGTGGGGGCCACTCTTCATCGTGGTGCGCGGGCCTCTCACTGTCGCGGCCTCTCTTGTTGCGGAGCACAGGCTCCAGACGCGCAGGCTCAGTAGTTGTGGCTCACGGGCTTAGTTGCTCCGCGGCATGTGGGATCTTCGCAGACCAGGGCTCGAACCCGTGTTCCCTGCATTGGCAGGCAGATTCTCAACCACCGCGCCACCAGGGAAGCCCTGTGTACTCCTTTTTAGACTTAATATTTTATTACAAAAATTTCCCTCCTTATCATATAGTTTTTGAAAATATGATTTTAATAAAAGATGATACAATATGGATGAATACAATAATGACTGTATTATTCCATTTCATGGACTTACCATCATGTATTATTTAATATATCTCGCATGGGCAGACATTTAGGTTGTTTCCAAGTTTGATTGTGGTAAGTTATCAACTAACGTATTTGCCCACAGCTGTGACCTAGGATAAATTTCATTCTTAGGATAAATACCATGAAATGAGATTACTGTTAATTCTAGAGCCAACTCTCTTACCTCCTCGGCTTCCTATACCTGCCCCATCTCCATAGGGTTCGTGTAGGTCAACAAGTTCCGCTGCCTACCCACAGGGACAGAGGCACTGAGCCTCTTGCCAGCTTTAATAGATGGGATAATAATCCCCTTATCTTTTCCATTCCTCCTCTGTTCACCAAAGGCAAGGTTGAGGGTTTTTTTTTCTCTCTCTCAAGAATTTTCACTAAAAAACTAAAAGTAAAACAAAACTATGTCTACAAAATGTGGCTTTCTGCTGATAACAAACTCCTCCCAAAGATTATCTTTCAGAATACCCAGTCCCTGGCCTTTTCCTCACTTCCTCCCTGACTAGTTAGATGTGATAGTTTCCCGGGCCCTCCCAGACCATATTCCTGGTCTTCTCTGCAGCCCTCACCCTGAGATGTGCACTCACCCCACTCCATCGCTCCTGGGGCACCCTGCACTAACATGAAAGCAGCACTTTCCCACGCTGTTGTAACTGTTGGTTTCCTTTTCTTTCTTTTCCAGTAGGCTACACTGTGAGCTTCTTGAAGGCAGAGACTGTATTTCATCCCTAGAGCCACAATGATTAGCATGGTACCCAGAACTCAGCAGACTTAGAGTAAATATTGGATGAATGGATGAATGCAAACAGAACTAATGCATGAATTCGTGCATATATGAGTGCATGAATAAATAAATGAATAGTCATAAGGAAACATGGGAAATGTATTTTTCCATCTCTATGATCAGAAAGGGAGCATCTTCCTGCCTCAGGGTGGTTATATTTTTAGACGAGCAGTTTATCTGTAAGGTGTAGGCGCTTATAAGATAGGTGTTCATAACTTGGAGAATGCCTGTATATTTGAGGAACATCCTGAAAACCAAAGAAGCATATTCCTCTTTTCCTTTCTTAGGACTAAACCTCAGTTATGAAAAGTAAAGAGAAAATAAACGAAAATAAGAGCATGAGGCAAGGCCTTCATGACCTTGTCTTTTTGAAGAGAGAGACACATTCTCTAATTTCACTAGTCAGTGCCTAGATACACAGTGTGGGGAGCAGGTAGAGAAACAGTCACTCTTAGACAAAACTGCTGGGAGTGTAAATTGGTGCAAACATTTTAGAGGTAATTTTAGGACTATTCATCAAAATTCTAAATGCATATACCATCTGACCAAGCAATTCCACTTCCAGAGGTTTATCTCCCAGGATGCTTACATAAGTGCATAGATATGAATGTATAAGAATGTTAATTGAAGCACTATTTGTAATAATCAAAAATTGGAAATAATCCAAATGTCCATCAATAGGGGATACAGCCCTTTATTTACTGACATGCAAAGATATCCAGTTTAAATTATTTAGTGATGAAAGTCAGATTGTAGAACAGTTTACATAGTATGGCTCCATATTCTAGAAAGAAGATGTGTATGCATAGGAGAAAGACAAGATGGATATTCTGCAAGTTTAACAGTGCCTACCTCTGGGGAGTGGGGATTAGAATAGGAGTGGAAGACATTTTTTTTTAATCTTGTGTATTTACTTCTATATTTAAAAAATTATTTATAGCAAATATGTATTACCTTTTAAATAAACATTTAAAAAGGAAAAACAATAGTTAATTGCTACTTTTTCAAGTCCTAGGCTGAGAATTTACCTATTCTTGAGTCTTAGAAAGGTTTTATGATTGTAACTATTTCCTTTTGAGGTAATTTAAATGATGGAAAGAAAAACATCGAGCAGAATACCAGCTATTTCAAATTTTGAGCTACCTGATCTGTACTCCGGTAGTAAATAGTTTTTGGTGTCAGGTGTTATAGACATAATAGCCCTGTGTTGGGTTATTTTTTACAGTAGTTTAGAAACTTTGAATTAGACCATTCTTAAAATATGCATGTGACAGTGGATATTCACATCTCAGGCAAGACTTGGTGTTGGTTGGATTTATTTTAGTTTATCCTTAGCCTTCCCAGAGCAAACCTCTCAGTAACAGTTTCTTATTGGTCTGGTATCTGCTTTTTGTTTATTTTGGTTTGGTTTTGTTTTGTTTGCCCTTAGAAGTTGCTGCATATTCTACCTGACAATATGATTTCTCCATATTTTAGGGCTGAATCCTTTTCCTGATTCCATTTCCCATTTTGTGTTGGATCTTTCAAAGGTAACCATATCAAGCTCTTTTCAATCCCCATAAAGATTATTGATAGTTGCCACTTTCAACCCAGTGACACACCCAGCTCTGACAACTTCAAGGACCCTACCATTTATATTTACCTCCAAATAATTAAAGCAATCTACACCAAACTCTGGCCCTATCAGCTTGCACTTTAGCCAGGCTGAAGAATGGACAAAGTTCACTGAGCTGATACGTGCTTTTTGGCCATGGCTCTGAGCAAAGTCTTCGAGTGGTTGCAGTTCGTATGCTAGATGGCTGGCCAAGCTTTTGAAGTATGCTGAATAATGCAACAGGCCTTTGCAGCTGGGTCCAGACACTCCTAATACAAACACAACCGCCAACATCCAGTTAAGTGTTTACTCTCATTGACATGCATGGGTACTTTAGTTTGGTAACTGGGGCTGGGCAGGAAAGAGGGGTGATAAGGATTATAGAGATGAAAATATGACACTGAGAGCTTTGGACTGGTTTTGAGTCCCTAGAGCTACAGACCGTTTTCTTCATGAAGAAGCAGCTCTGCTTTGGGGCCCACATGTCAAAGAGTGGCACCAAATTGAGAAAGGCCACTTTCTCCACTTCCTCATGGAATCCAGCATTGTTCTGACACATATGATTGGAGGCATTG
Organism: Balaenoptera musculus; assembly: GCF_009873245.2. NCBI lineage: Eukaryota > Metazoa > Chordata > Mammalia > Artiodactyla > Balaenopteridae > Balaenoptera > Balaenoptera musculus. Next base: position 74,927,193 of record NC_045791.1, on the reverse strand, counting down.
AAAATATCGGGAGACAGCGTTCTTGGCACGTTCTTGGCCAAGTGTTTCACAGTGAACTTTCCCAGCAGAGGCAGTGATAAACCTTTCTTCCTGCTGCTTGCCAGCACTGAATGTTGACAAATGAGAACTGGAGCAGACCAAGAACAATACTATGAATGCCCCAAGAGGGCCAGGACAGAGAGGCCTGTACAATTCTGCTATGTCCCTTCACACACGGTAGAAGCTCAATACATATTAATTGAATGAATGAATGTAGTGATGAAAACTGAAAGACTGGTTTTTGAATATGGAGAAGGCACTTGTCTGGGGACTCCCAGCAATAAGCAGGATCATTTTGGGGGAAAAAATAGCTCCTGTTTAAAGAGGATGGAATTTGGAGCCACTGTAATTTATGCATAGCTATAGTGTGACCACATTTGTATCTATAGGCTGTTAAAAACAGGTGAAAATTGGGCTAGGAATATTTTCTAAACCACAATTGCTAAAACAACTTTTATTAAATAGATGATCTTCAGGCTTTTTTTGCCCCCAGGAATAACATCATTTATAAAATTGGGCAGTATCTGCATGGTAGTGGTCTTTGATTAGATTTTTCTATAGGCAACAGGATCTGTAACTTCAGACCGAAATTATCCTGCTTTCAAAAATATGCCTGAGAAACAAAAGTTCTGTGGAAATAATAGAGCTTGCTGAATGTTTTTGTCCTCTCTCTTGATTAGTCAAAACTGAAGCCAAATGTGGGACTACTTAGGACCATGAGTACTTAGATATTAAGACTTTGAATAGTCACCAGAGTCTGTTAAACTGTAACTAACAAGCTCCCTTCTAGTTCTCAGATCTGTTTTATCACAGAACTTTGTGTTTGCACTTTAAAATTTATTTCTAGACCAGGTCTTGGATAAGGAGAAGGAAGAAAGGGAAGGTATATTCTGTTTGGCTTTTAAGGTCAGGCAGTCAACTTGGCAGCTGGGCTTATATAACTTTTAACTTCTCCTAATTAGAAATTTTCAAAGTACCCCGCTCTCCCCAGGATGCCAATTTGCTAGAGAATCTTCTTGCAGCCCCCTTGTGAGAAGTCAATTTGAAGCCTTAACCAAAAAAATAACAAATGCTTCAGCTCCATGAGAAAAGTTACCCTCCATTGTTTGCCTGACTCATTGTGAGGTTGGAGTCCTAGCCTGACTTAATTTTAAACTCATTCATCTTAATTAATGTACACCCTATACTATCACAGCCATTCTCCTACAAAGAGTTCATACTTTTATAAAGCTTCAGAGGGAAGTCAGTCATAGAGAAGATGTTTTTTCCTCCCATTACTGTCAGGGGTGACTCTTTTTAACATTAATTTCCAGATAAAGTTTTTTAAAATAGTTAAACTGTGTTATTCTTTTAGTACCTGATAATAACCATGATATTGAGTTCAAATGAACATTCCATTGAATATTGGTTGTGATAAACTAATCATATATCTTTTAGATAGTAAAATGGCAAGTAGAAGGAAATTTCTGCTTGTTTTTAATAACGTGGAAGCTCAATTTATTTCATATAGAATTTCAGGAAATATGCTGACGTGTGAATATGCCCTTGATTCTATAACTTTATGTGCTTGTCTCCATCTTATGTAATTTTATCCCCTTCTGTAGCTTTGATTACTATTTAAGGCCTGTCTGAAGCTGAATTCAGTAGCTTTCTTTCCAAACCTGTTTGTCTCCCTTTACTCCCAGTATTGGTAACTGACACCACCATTCATTCAGTCCCCTAAGTGAGATATCTAGGAATCATGCTATCATGATCTTTCTTTTAAAAACAGCTTTATTGAGATGTAATTCACATAGCATAAAATTCATCGATTTATAGTGTATAAAATTTGGTGGTTTTTGGTATATTCACAGAATAGTGAGATTGGTCTCTAATTTTCTTCATATTTTATTTTTTATCAGGTTTGGTGTTAGTATTATACTCATTTCTGTAAAAACGTAGCATCCTCATGTCCTTTGGTGGTTCCAAAATGCACAATCGATGGATGAGTATCACGGGGAGTAAGGGTGGGAGGGGCAGGGCTTTCAGTGTTTTTCTGGGCCCTACACTCTGTAAAACTAGGATAGAGCTGAGGAATCTGCATTAAAGACAAAAAAGATAAGTTCCCAGGGGAATTCTATCAAACCATAGAAGATGAGATGATCTCAATGCTATTTATCCAGTTCAGAGCACAGAAAAAGAAAACCAATCGCACTGTGAGAGCCAAAAAACTTACATATTAGCAAAGAGAACCAACGGTATATTTTAAAATAATATATGTTTACAAAGTGTATTCCAAGAATAAAAGTTTTTCTATAGTAGGACATCCATTAGTATGATTCATCAAATTAATAAAGCTAATGAGAAAAGTCAGATCATTGCCTTAAGAAAGGCATTTGATAAAATTCAACAGATATTCAAGTTAAAAATACTCAATTAAATAGGAATTAAGGGATAGTTTAGTCCATAAGCCAGCTTATTCTTGAATGGGAAAATGTTACTCAAAGTCGGAAAAAGACAAAGATGACCACTATGTCCATTACTATTTAACATTGGAAACAGAAGTATTAGTCAATACAATTAGACAAGAGAAAGCATTTAATCACACAAGAATTGGAAGGAAGATGAAAAACTCTCTTTGCAGATAACATGATTAACTAGAAAACAAAAAATAGATGGAAAAATTAATAGAAATTATAATAAGACAATTTAGTAAAGACATAGGATATAAAATTAATATAAATAAGTCAATAGCTTCATATAAACAAACAATAAGCAGGTAAAAGAAATAATGGAAGAGTAGACTGTATTTAGAAGAACAAAAATATAATACTGAAGCATAAAATTAGTTTTAAAAATGAGTAAACTCTATATAAGAAAAGCTATGAAACACTCCTGATAACAAAAAAAATAGATTAAAAAAATAAAAAGATATATTCTTGGACAAGAAAGACTTATGTCATAAAGATGTAAATTCTCCCTAAGTTCATTTATAAATTTAATAAGATTACCCTCAGTTTTTTTCTGAATCTAGTTGAGTTGATTACAAAGTATAACTTAAAGTACAAACAAAAAGTAGAGTCAGAAAGCCCTAAGAAAAGAATTGAGGGGGGAAAAATGTACTACCAAATATTAAAAACATATTATAAATCTGCATAATTGAAACAATGTTACATTGGTACATGATTAGGCAGAAAGACAATGGAAATGGGAAGCAAATCCAGAAATAGATGCAAGTGAAGATAGAAATTTAATAAATGATACCAGTTGGGTCTCAAATCAGTGCACTATGTAGATTTTATTTGGATTCCAATCCAAACAAATCAAGGTAAAAGACAATTTTGAGATAATGGAGAAAAACTCCTCACCGAATAAATACTATATGGTATTAAGTGTTAATTTTCCTTTGTATGATAATGGTATTGTGAATGTATTAAAAATATTTATCTGTGAAAGATATAAATTGAAGTATTTATAGTGAAATACAGTCAGGATTTGTTTAAAACACCAGCAAAAAAGGGAAAGTAGAGTGTAGAATTAAGAAAGGAAAATATTACTAATTGTTGTAGCAGGATGATTAGAAGTTCACTATATTATTTTCTCTACTTTTATATAGGTTTGAAGAATTCCATAAAATAAGATTTTAAAAAATACAAGTTTCCATAACTGATAAATGACTTGCGTGTATTCTATGCACGTGTATTTATAAATACACACACACTAGAAAAAAATACCAGGTTCCTGAGGATGTGACAGGTCTGTTTCTGATTTTACCAATCTCAAATAAATTTTTTTAAAATTAATTAATTAATTAATTAATTTATGGCTGTGTTGGGTCCTCGCCTCCGTGCAAGGGCTCTCTCCAGTTGCGGCAAGCGGGAGCCACTCACCATCGCGGCCTCTCCCGTTGCGGAGCACAGGCTCCAGACGCGCAGGCTCTGCAATTGCGGCCCACGGGCCCAGCCCCTCCGCGGCATGTGGGATCCTCCCAGACCAGGGCCCGAACCCGTGTCCCCTGCACCGGCAGGCAGACTCTCAACCACTGCGCCACCAGGGAAGCCCTCAAATAAATTTTAAAGAAATAGTTGATACCTATATGTATTGCTGAGATATTCTTGTAATATATTCTATCCGTGAAAAAAAATTCTGCAGGTGAAAAGGACTAAGTGATTAGGTATGGAGGTGGAGAGAGCAACTTTGGCTTTTCATCTTGTAGCCTTACGTTTGAATTATATAACAAGTTTATAAAGGTTTTTTTTTTAACTAGTTAGCAATAGGAGTAATAATAACTAATTTTTTTTTTAGAAAAAGGTTTCCAGACGATTGTGCGGATGGGCTAAAATACAAGGCAGTAGCGTGTACATCCTGGATGGTCTGGAGCCTCCAGACTCACCTCTTGCCACATCCTGTCCCACATCCCTTATGCCAGCAAAACCCTACCTAACTGCAGTTCCCTGGTACAGCAGGTTATTTCAAAGCTCCATGCCTTTGCTATGTGCATGATGTGCTCTTTGCAGGGCAAACATAGAAGGATAGTCTCCGTTCAAGTGTCACACTCACTGGAGCCTCTCTTGGGTACCCTCTTCTCTCCAACCCTGACCCCCAGCTCCAGATAGCATTTACTACTTCCTTCTTTGTATCACTCTGTGAAGCTTGCTCATTTCCATGTCTGCTTCATCCCACAAGACTGTCTGACTCCTCTCTAAGCGTACTCCTTGCCCTAAAGTATCTGGTAAATAAATTGAGTGAGAGAGGAAAATGTTTGGGCTTAATTACTTGACAGTTGCTGTCTTGATTTCTAAAGTAGGAGACTGTAAATATCCCTACTCTGGTTTTCCTAGCCAAAATGTTTGTCATATATCATGACACTGAGTTGGTTTTGAATCATACTATAAAAGAAATATTCATACTTCTTTGAAATAAAGTAGAAAAAATGACTATGAAAAGTACTTTCTTTTCAAGTTGTATCAATTAAAATTAAGAGGTAGGAAAGGTACCATTTGTATATGATTAAACAGATTGTCAGGTTTTTCAATTGTCTCTATAAGTTAAAGATACTTATGTGCACAACAGTCGTTGCCGCCTCTGACCCTGTATTCCAGACAATGTGGGACCCTGGAGTTGTGCCCTCCATTGCCTTAAGTTGCCATCAGTGCCACTGTGGTCCAGTTGCTGAGTCCCCAGTCAGCAGGTGGTTCCCATGGTGTATGCTGTTACCCTCCCAGAAGTTCTGTCGCTACCCCATCCACCACCATAGACACATTTTTGTTTCCATTTCCATGGTAGTTCTAGCACAGAGGTTGAGGGAGAAGGGGAATGCTCTCTGCTGGGATTTGGGAGAGGGTTAAATGGCGGAGAATTAGATACATTTCTGGTAGTCCAGATTAGAAGTCAGAGCACAATTTAGCATAGAAACCATGTGATTAAATGTGTTAAATTTTATACTATTTCGTGTAAATGTACTGCATTTGAAGTGTAATCAAAAGCTAGTGAGCCTCCTTAAGAAACTAGAAATTTACCATGCAGTCTGAATTCCAAAGGACTTGCAAGCAAACTGTGCTCCCAATGTTCATTTGTAAATTGAGGACTTTGTTTTCATCAAATCAAGGCGAAAGGACAAGTGAAATAAAACACACCTTTGATGATACATAATTAGAAAAATAATCCTTAAAAGTAATTACCGGGGTAGCAGGAAGATTTTTCACCATACACACTTTATATCCATTGAATTGTGGACCATGTGCATGTGATAATTATTCCCCCAATAAGATTTATTTTAGTTTAAAAGTGTTAGAAAGAACTGCCAAATTACATACTTAGAACATTTCTCTAGAGTGCAGGTGGACAGATACTATTTCTTTAAATTCTGGGGTCTTTCTCTGTTCTACTGTTGAACTTGAACCAGCTTGGTTATGGTGCCAATAAATCTCAAGTAATCTACCGTTACTGTAAAAGTTACTCTGCATGCTGGCTACCCCCCCCTGTAAAAATAATTATACCACTATGGGGGTAATTGACTTTGCCTTAACTATAATATGGCTATCTTTAGTGGGAACACTTATTCCCCACCCCTGGTGTTTTCTTCCAGCTGAAGGGACATCAATTAGTGTAATTCTCTCCATCCCTACACTCTACCCTAGGAAGGAGAAGTGACCTGCCCATGAATTTGGGAGCAAGAACTGGGTAATCAGAGCACCACTCCTCCACCTCTCCTCCTCTTGGGGACCAGCTGCCCACAGGAAGCATCAATGTCTCCAATCCACAGTATTACAGGACTAGACCCTGTGGAGGCAGCCAGTGGTGGTCCACACCTGAGTGGGTGTCAGTCTAATTCTGGGGTTCAGTATAGCTCACAGACATAAACCACATTCTCCAATATCTGCTTTATCTGTAATCAAAACGATATATCAATCTCCATCTATCTTACTCCATGCCTACCTCATCAAAACTCATACAAGAAAAGCAGGGGTGTTTTGTACCTGTCCTTGTGGATATCACCTGCTATACCTTTCTTCAGTGATGCCCTGAAGAAAAACAATTAGAAAAAATATTCAAGTAAGATGCATTGAAGACATATTAGCATTGGAAAGTAATTTGGAAAAGAATATTAAAATGAGGAAAATCTAATTTCAGACTGAATTTCCTGTGCTTTGTTCCTTCGTTTCTCTCTATTTTTGTCTCCTCCTACTATTTCCTGGCTGTAGGTACACTCTTATTTCCATATTCAATTTTTTCACTCACTACTCAGTTCGTCCATGTAGCAAAAGTTTAGTTAACTTCTACATGCCAAGCACTGAGGATACAGAATTCCAAGATGACCAAAACAGAATCTAGTGGGAGAGATAGACAGATTGCTATTTAATATTGCTATGAAAGTGTAATTGGTTAAGTACAGTGGCAGAAAAGTGCACAGGGAATTATGGGTGCATCCAGCCAGAGGGAGTCAGAGAAGATGAGGACCTGAGCAGCAACTTAAAAGATGGGTGGGAAAAATGAGTTCTGTTAAATAGCTTAAATTTTTTTCATTGCTACTTTGATCTCCAAGAGGGTACATTTGCACAAATGATATTTAAAACAAGTAACCCATGCACCATGAGTAAACTTTTCAAATGTGAGATCTGGCTCTGTCATGCTACTGGTAGCGGACGCTTTGGTGCACCCTCAGCCTACTTCTGGTTTCAGCCACAGCTGTGGTGGACAGTTCCAGGCATGCTGGCAGGATTCACCTCCTGTACCACTGTATGCACAACACTTTTCTGCCTCTGGGTTTCTCCGATAGCCTTGAGCCTCGTCCAAGTGCAAGTTCAGCCCAGAAGTATTTTTGCATCTATGTTCATGCATGTGATTAAGCTGTAATTTTTTCCTTTTTTGTACTGGATTTCATATCAAGATTTTTTTTTTTTTTTTTTTTGGTTGTATCATGCAGCTTGTGGGATATTAGTTCCCTGACCAGGGATTGAACCTGGGCCCTCGGCAGTGAAAACGTGGAGTCCCAACCGCTGGACTGCTGGGGAACACCCTCAAGATATTTTAATATCATAAAATGAATTGAGGAGTCTTTATTTCTATCCTCTGGAAATATTTGTGTAAGGATTGAAATTATTCTGTTTAAGTCATCTTTATCCTTATTGATTTTTTTCTGCTTTTATATATCTATAAATTATTGATAGAATTGTGATATTCTTCCACTAAGGTTGGATTTTTTTTTTCCTCAAAATTGTTGAATTTAGTGTGTTTTACATATATAGTAAGTATTGAGCATGTGGCTTTATTTTTAGCTTATTATATTGTGTTTTTTATTTATTCCACTTGAGTATTTGCTAAAAGTTTTCTGGGTACAATGCTTTTCCTTCTGGAGCAGTTTTAAAATTCTTCTTTAATTTTTTTAAGGGATATAAGACAATTCAGCCTTCCTCCCTTTTGTGAGTCATATTTATAAGTTATATTTTTCTAAGAATTCATCTACTTCATATAAGTTTTCAAATTTATTGTATAAAGTTGTTCATATGAAGAAACTAATATTTATTGAAGATATATTATGCATTGGATTATATACTATACACTTGTGTTCTAGATTCTATTTTTCTTTTTCAAAGTTTTTTTTAACAGCTTTTTCAAGATATAGTTGACAGACAATAAATTGTGCACATTAAAGTGTACAATGTGATATGTTTTGACATATGTAAATATCCATGAAACCATCACCACAATCAAGAGAGTGAAAATATCCATCATGCCCAAAAGTTTTATCGTGTTGCTTGGTAATCCCTTCAGAGTACTCCATCCAGTGTCTGTGAACTATGAGATTTTTCCAAACTGGCTGGTGGTAGCAGGCACTATTCCTGGCTCTTCGTGAACTCCCAGCCTGCTTCCCTTAAGGCCTTCATATGTTCTTCTCTGGCCTCAGGTAGTTTCCTCACACGCATGTGCAGATGTACTAGGTTCTCTCTCTGCAAGGTTCTTGTTCTCGAGTCTGCTACTGTCTTGCAAACTCTAGCTTCTTTAGTGTCCCTGGACTCACAGCTCTGTACTCCCTGCCAATCAACTTCTTAGCAACTCTGGGAACCTGCTGCGCTCCACCTTGATTCACCTTCCCTGCACCGCCATGACCTGGAAATGCTCAAGGTAGTAAGTCCCAATCACAGGGCTCTCCTCATTCGCTTTCCATCTCTTATGGAACCACATCAGTGCTCGTTTTCTTATGGGATTAAGGGGCAGGTGTAGGGGGCAAAGGTGGGCATTCCCCTAAAAGTTTGTAGCATATAAACTAGCCTTGAAGCCATGACCCAGAGTGTTCCCTCGTGATACAGTCAGTCCTCCTTATCTGCGGGTTCCGCATCCGGGGATTCAACCCAACCTTGCTGACTGTAAGGGACTTGAGCATCACAGATTTTGGTATCCTCGGGGCGTCCTGCAACCAATTCCTGGTGCATATTGGGGGAGGACTGCATATTTAAGAGAAATGATAAAGCTGATCATTTCCCAACTACTATAAGTACACCCTCTAACAGAAGAGAACTAAAATTAGTCATTTGTTTTATTGAAATTAAAACTATTCTCTTCCCAAATTAATAATCTTTATTGAGTTTACAGATGATTTTTTAAATTGCATTTCATACTATCAGCTGGTTTCAGCTTTTCATCACAAATAAAGACAGAAACCCTTTGCTTCACTTGAACACTTCTAGCCCAGTACTATGAATACAAGATACTGAATAATACTGCAGTTGAAAACTAATTAATTCACTCAGGAAACCTCTGGATTTATTGTTCTCCTTCTCTAGTAACCACTGGAGGGAATACTCAAGGATTAAACATTTCCATAAAGACAATTTATATCCTTATATGTTTGCCTACAAATTACCAGCCACAGGATGAAATGGTTTCCATGGTAAATTGGGAGGATCATTGTGGTAGTTTATTATCTTGGCTTTGTTCCTAAGATTCAGATTTCAAAAGACTATACACAGTAGTGGAGAGGTAATTGGGACTGGTACAAAAGTAGCAGAGATGGATGCAAGGTTGCCCAAAACAAATGCCTGCTACATTTTCCACGTGCCATGGTACTGTGCTAAGTCCTTGTACATGTATTAACAATTTTATCTTTCCACAACCTCATTGGGTTGGTGCTATATTATTCTAATTTTACAGGTGAGGGAAATATCTGTAAAATACCTGTAATAGAGGGTCATAAAGGTTAAGAAACTTGCCCAAAGACACACTGCTAGAAAGTGACACAGTCCTAGTCTGTCTGACTCAAGAGTTTACACTCTTAACTACTGCATCAAGAGACCAAATGGTAGACAAGGTCTACCTGGATTTAAATATTTTCGGTCCCTTACTACAGTTCTTGCTTTGGGCCTTCCTTTTAAAGCATTAAAAAAAAACTGTATGCAACCAATAACTAATATTCTATACCTCTTTAATTCTAGAGCCGTTGTTCATATAGTGTGGTCCCCAAACCAATAGCATCTGGCATCACCTGGGAACTTGTTAGAAATGCAAATGTTCAGCTCCTAACCGAGATCTACTAAAGAACAATCGCTGGGTGTGGGCATAGCAATCTCTATTTTAACAAGCCTTCCAGAGGATCCTGATGCACACAGAAGTTGGAGCACTGTTCTAGAGAAAGCATATAGATGTTGTTTAGGCCTCCTTTCTCCTCCAGAGGGTTACAACAGCTCACAGGTTGAGGGGGGCTGAGGTCCATGCTGTTTCTCTCTCTAGTCCTGTTTTGTTCCACAATGTCTTCTCTGTTGAGCTCTTCTGCTGACAGATTATCGTGCCTTAAAGTTCCATGGTCCTTGTTGTCATGCTTGCTGCCAAGGGTTCACAGACTTCAGTAGAGAGCTACTGCTACATTTTCTTCTTTTTCTTCAGATTTTATGTTGCTTTCTACTTTTCACTTCTGTTATCTTCATTTCCCCCTTTCCTCTGTTTTTCTTTTCAGATTTTTCCTGAGCACATTGCATTCTGCATGACACACTATCCTAATCTGCCTCCTTTTCCTCTCCTGTTCTTTCTCATAGTAGGATGTGCTCTTAATTACTCCTTCGGAAGCTATCATTTTGACAGCAAAGTACTGGCTTCTTGGTGGTGCCAAAAGGAAGACACTTCCATTTGTAAGCGATTCTAAAAAACCCTAAAACTATCTTTCGATACTTTCTCTTTCCTGAGAACAAGAATCATTTGATTTCTCACTAAACTGAAAATGCTTTGAGGACAGGATTCATGTATAATTCACACCAGTTACCCATTGCTATGAAAAGTGATAATCCTCCAAGGCAATTACTCCCTTTAAAAAATTGTGGTAAAATACATACAACATAAAATTTACTATCTTAACCATTTTTTAATGTACAGTTCAGTAGCATTAAATACATTCACATTGTCATGCAACCATCACCACCATTCATCTCCAGAACTCTTTTCATCTTGAAAAACTGAAACTCTGTACTCATTACAGAGTACTATTCCCCCCTCCCAACCCCTGATTATCACATTCTGCTTTCTATTGCTATGAATTTGACTACTCTAGGAACCTCATGTAAGTGGAATCATATGGTATTTATCTTTTTGTGACTGGCTTATTTCATTTTGCATAATGTCTTCAAGGTTCATCTATATTGTAGCAGGTGTCAGAATTTCCTTACTTCTTAAGGCTGAATAATATTCCATTGTAGAAACACATATATTGTGTACACACACGCACACACCCTATTTTGTTTATCCATTCATCTGTCAATGGACACTTGGGTTGCTTCCACTTTTCGTTATTGTAAATAATGCTTATATGAACATGGATGTACAGATATCTGTTTGGGGACCATCACCCACTTTTACACATGATATCAGCACCATTAATCCATGAGTGCTCCCTATATTTACGATGGACAGGTAGAGGAAGGGTAAAAGGCAGGCCCATAGAGGCATATCTAGGGCCTCCAAGGCATGCTGGCATCTGACCACAGTGCGAGTCTCTATAATCGACTTAACTATATTTTCACTTCCCGTGCTCTTGTCTCTCTGCCAGAACCCACCAGGAATCATCTTCATTTTGTTCCTTAGACTCTGGTTCTCTCCTTTTCTTCTATTCAGACTTGGAGTCTCTGGTTGTTGTCTTGGTTCCTTGACTTTGTTCTGTTCCTCACTCTGCTTTTACTGATTACACTTTGGCCACTTGTCACCTCCTCAGTTTCTGACTTCAGTCTTGCCCCTACTTTTTGGATTCTTTTCACGAACTGCTTGAAGGGACCCATCTCAGCACCAGTTGTGAGAAAGGAGGATCCATTATCTTCCATCCGGCTAGGCATCAGGGTAAGTCAGGAGCACTGGAGTAGGAGCTGTTGGGCTAGACTGAGCAGGTACCAGTACATACCTGTCTGCCTAAAGCTCATGGCATGTGACCCACCCACAAGACACAGGAAAAGAAAGATTGAAAATCAGGCTAAGCCCTCCCAGACAGTCTGCTGGCTCTGTCTCTGTTCAAAGAACTAAATGGGTGTTAGTCATGCAGAACCTCTCAGAGGAGAGTTCCTAGAGCCTTTATAATGTGACTCATTGAATTGAGGGTTTTAAGAACAGCAGAGCCAGGGACCCTTTCTGTGTACCTATCTTGGCACTGGCCTCTTTTGACATCCAGCAAGTGAGCCTGGAATCTTCCCATGTGTTTCATTTCTTGGGGTCTTTGAAGCAGGGCTTTAGCAGCTGGCAACTGCCCGGCAGAGAGGGCTTAAGAAGCATAACAGCAGCTGTAGGTTTGCAGTAAACCTTGCAGTAGCAGAGGGAAAAAGTGTCAACACAGCTTTAGGAAGAGCCACTAAACAGAAAAACAGACACATGCTGGACAGCTGCCCTGGACCATAGGTGTGATAGGGGTCCAAAATCAACTGTCCACAGAAACTCTGTGCTTTCACTTGGGGAAATGTGCTTCCCTTGGGGAGACTCCCTACCTCCTAAAAATACTAAAAGATAGTGCATCTTTCTGCTGCCTGTAAGTAAAGTGTACTCATTTCTCCTTTTAAGGACTTCCCACCTTCTTTTATTAAGTTTCTATTTCTGAATGTCATCATGTTAGCCTCTTTGACAGATAGAAAGATGGTGGTCCTTATGTTCTGTTAGTTGTGTACCATTAGTCTTTCTTTTTTATATTTCCTTTTGGTGCCAGGAAAGTCTCTTTGACTTTACTGGGGCTAGTACTAGTTTTTCTAAATAGCCAAGTGTTATGAAGCTCATAGTAATACTAGTTACATTTTATTTTTTTGAGTGCCTATTACATATCAGGCACTTTACACAGATACTTGTAATCTTCCCAGCAATCCCCAGAGTAGAATTATTCTTCCTATTTTTCAGATGAGGAAACTGAGGCTCAAAAAACTTAATTTCCCAAGTCATAAAAATTGTGAGTCAGAGATAAAAATGGAAACAGGCCTCCTTACATTAAGCTATTAGTTGAGAAAAGTTCATTTTGAAGTTTGGACTCCTTAGAAACTCCCTCTGCTTCTTATCAGGTCATAAGTAATTTAGCATTAAAAAGCTAACTAATCAAGGAAAACAAGATACCCCTAACAATTCTTCCTAGAAATGTCAGTTTGCTTCCAGCATCATCTCCCATTTACTGAGATTATCTTAAACAGGAGTTTGTCCCTCAAGTTCAATAGAAACCCTCTGCTCACCCTGTTTTTAGCATAAAAAATATTTAAACGTGATTTTTTATCTCGGTAGTCTATCACCAGGACCAGAAGGGGTATGCATTAAGAATTTTGTAGATGAGACACTCATGGTAAGAAAGGCAACAGTAGAACTTTGTGCAGGCTTAGGCTTCTGATACTGCTCTATACATGACCTAGCATATGAGTGGCTATTACTTTGGTCCCTATCCCTCTAAGAGGAAACTTAAGAGTCATAAAAACAAACGGTATTTATTTTGCCTTAAAGTTCCTTAGAGAGATTTCTTATATCCATATATGTTTGGATACACTTCATAAAATATATTAGGTAGTTATTTAAAATGGATTAATAAGATTAGTCATAATACTATATCAAGCAGTGTCACAATATTTCATATATATATATGCATGGTGATATTGAATAGAGATAACTCTGGTTAAATTGACACACATTTAGCTAAAGTTAGAATAACACTTAACACCTAAGTTTGTCTGCTATCTCACCATTAATCACATTTCTTGACCAATGTCTAATGAGTTTGGAAAATCAGAAAATCTGCACTGGCCAATGTTAATATTCACAGGTATAGAATATTGAATCTGGAATATTGAATTAGAATCTTTTAGCCCAGGGATCAGCAAACTATGGCCAAGAGGCCAAATGTGGCCCACTGCCTGTGTTTATAAATAAAGTTTTATTAGAACACAGCCACACTTATTCATTTACCTATTGTCTATAGGCCCATTCATGTTACAACAGAAGAGTTGAGTAGTTGTGACAGAGACTTTACGGCCCACAAGGCTGAAAATATTATCTGGCCTTTTACAGAAAGTTTGCTGACTCCTGATTTAGTCCGTCCTCCTCAATATACAGATGAGGACACATTTCCAGATCCTTTGCTAATATTTCTATAGGTCTTATCAAGTTCCATACTTTGCTTAAATATATGAACATGTCCTTTAGCCAAAACTCACCATCTTTTCCTATGTGCCTTATTGTTCTCCAGATAAGTACATGTTTGTTTCACATGTTGGTACTGTATTCTCTTTCAATATAAAGACTTTTATGTTAGCTAAGGTAAATTTCTGGATTAATATTTTATTCTCTAAGTCTTTTTCAAAAACTTTTTCAAATATTAAGAGTTGTTTTACAAACAGTAGTCTACTTTGGCTATTAGCGTTTACAATTAAAAATGTGTTTGAATACCACAAATTCTGCATTTCATAGTAAAAGACCCAAATGTGGCTAAAACCTTTATTTAAAATATAGGGTATTAGTAAATAAATAAAAAATATTTATTCAAAAACACTTATGGGGGCTTCCCTGGTGGCGCAGTGGTTGAGAATATGCCTGCCAATGCAGGGGACACGGGTTCGAGCCCTGGCCTGGGAAGATCCCACATGCCGCGGAGCAACTGGGCCCGTGAGCCACAACTACTGAGCCTGCGCGTCTGGAGCTTGTGCTCTGCAGCAAGAGAGGCCGCGATAGTGAGAGGCCCACGCACCGCGATGAAGAGGGGCCCCCGCTCGCCGCAACTAGAGAAAGCCCTCACACAGAAACAAAGACCCAACACAGCCAAAATAAATAAATAAATAAATAGCGTTCCCGTTAAAAAAAAAAAAAAACCACTTATGGAAGAATACCTCCAATTACTAGGCCCTGTACTGAGCGTAGGTATTAAAAATGATCAAGACCCTTGTATAGGCCATGCCTTTGAAAAGCTGGAATCCTTTGGGGGAAATAGACATATAAGTAGAAAACTGATGTAAGGAAGCCCCCAAACAATGATATGAATCATTCATTACCATTAGAGCTATTATCTGAATTTCAGTATTCATTGTCTGAAAATATTAATATGCCATCTAAAGCCTCCTAAACTGTACTTCCATTAAAGCAAATTTCTATTGTGCACTTCACCCCAAAGAGAATCCTCTGGCTTTAACTACATTTTTAAATAGAGGAATACTGCTTTTTATTCCCCCAGCTTTATTGAGATATAATTAACACATAACGTTGTGTAAATTTAAGATGCAAAATGTGTTGATTCGAGAGGAATACCGCTTTTATAAAACACATAGCACCACTAGGTAATATGACAATGCTAAGTCAAAATTTTGTTATCTATAGCTATCTATATTGTTCCAGATCATGATTTTTATCCACAGTAGATAGAAATATGTAGAACAAAGAACAATGTTATAATGGTATTTTGCTCTGTTGAATGGAAATCCAATTATTTTCCCCTTGACTCCTATCATTTTTTTCATCCTGTCCTCTCTCTCTTTCCTATTTCTTTAAATAAAACATTTCATCCTAGAAGTCTTTATCCTTTTCTTAGAAATTCTCATTACTTACTTATATTATTCCCAAGAAATGTTAAATCTGAGATCAATAATTTAAACATTTGACAGTTTTGATGCAAAAACATGTTAAGTTATTTAGCAAATGTACATAGTACTTTATATTCAAAAGGTATTCTTCATCCTTGTGAACGAGTTTAACTCTCTAGGAGAAAACCAACATGTAACTCAAGAGATTAAATTTTTTGCCTGCTTTTAATAGCAAGAGACAGCACAAGCAGAATCAAGAATCTGAATTGCAAGGCTGAGTTTATGTTGCCTTTCATTTTGCAGCAATGGAGACTGAACTGGTGAAAAAAGGGTAATCAGGTTGAAAATCCTTACTTTGTTTTTGATGATCTATTCTCTGTTTCCTTGGAAACAGATCTGGCAGCCACAGAGTTGCTGGCATTATGTTTTCTTTTTAAGCTTTGAAGCATCAAAGAAGAAGGTGAGGTTTTATGACTGTAATTCATAGAATCTGAGTTATTTTCAAGTAAATTAAAAACAAATATTATTGAATGCCTATTACATATAAGGTACTAGGAGGTAAAAACTAACAAGTTTGAGAAAAAGTTTTAAACCAATTGAGGGGAATAAATCTTAGTTTCTAAGAGCCAATCTATTATATACATATTTTTTAAGAAAAAGAGGAAATAAAGCTTATTTAAAAACCTATAGTGTGAATATAGTACATTGAGATCAGTATAATTTATTGAAATTAATTTTAGAAAGAAAATAGATTCCCACACCAAACAGCATGATTCTTTCTTCCTGTATTCAAAACTAGATAATACGGGGGTGGTTACCATGTGTTGAGAGGACAGTTTTTGCCTCCTGTAAATAAAACAGACAAAAGCTAAGGGGAGCTTAAGCAAATCTAAAAGGTTTCCTAAAAAACTGATATATTCATGAATTTATTAAATATTTCAGTCGACGGGTGATTGTCAAATAATTATAATATGGTCATTTCCTTTATGAAAGTTGCATTAATTTAAGTTTAAAAAGCCATACCTTTAAAAACCCTGACTGAGATGAGAAGGCAAGAGTTACAGGCAATAGTTGCAGGGAGGATTTTTCTTTTTATTTTAATAAGAGCTAATGCAAATCAAAACCACAATGAGATATCACATCTGTCAGAATGGTTATTATCAAAAAGACAACAAACAACAAGTATTGGTGAGGTTGTGGTACTGTTGGTAGGAATGTAAATTGGTGCAACCACTATGGAAAACAGTATAGAGGTTCCTCAAAAAATAAGAATAGAACCATCCTATGATCTGGCAATTCCACTCCTGGGTATTTATCCAAAGAAAACAAAAACACGAATTCAAAAATTTATATGTACCCCTATGATCATCGCACCATTATTTACAATAGCCAAGACATGGAAGCAACCCAAGTTCCCATCAATAGATGAATGGATAAAGAAGTTGTGATACACACACACACACACACACACACACACACACACACACACACATGTGTGTGTATGTATGTGTGTATATATATATATATGTATATATATGTGATGGAATATTACTCAACCATAAAAAAGAATGAAATCTTGCCATTTGCAACAACATGGATGGACCCAGAGGGTATTATGCTAAGTGAAATAAGTCAGACAGAAAAAGACAAATACTGTATGATTTCATTTATATGGAATCTAAAAAAACAAAACAAATGAACAAACGTAACAAAACACAGAATCACAAATACAGAGAACAAACAAGTGGTTGCCAGAGGGGAGGTGGGGTGCAAGAATGAGAGAAATAGGTGAGGGAGATTAAAAGGTACTAACTTCCAGTTACAAAATAAATGAGCCACAGGTATGAAATGTACAGTGTAGGGAATATAGTCAATAATAACATAATGTCTTTGTATGGTGAGACATGATAACTAGACTTATCGTGGTGATCATTTTGAAATGTATAGAAATATCAAATCACTATGCTGTACATCAGGAACTAACATAGTGTTGTAGATCAATTATACTTCAAAAACAAATAAACACACAGAAGAAGAGACCAGATTTGTGGTTACCAGAGGCTGGGGTACAGGAAGGGGGAATTGGACAAAAGTAGTCAAAAGGTATAAACTTCCAGTTATAAATAAGTACTAGGGATATAACATACAACATGATAAATATAATGGACACTGCTGTATGTTACCTATGAAAGTTGTTAAGAGAGTAAATCCTAAAAGTTCTCATCACAAGGAAAAAAACTTTTTTCTATTTAATGTTGTATCTATATGAGATGATGGATGCTCACTAAACTTATTGTGGAAATCATTTCATGATGTATGTAATTATAGGGTACACCTTAAAATTGCTGTGTCAATTATATCTCAATAAAACTGGAAGAAAAAATAAAATTAATAAGATCTAAGCATACTTATATGCTTCAGGGGAGAGAGAAAAGAATCGGAGAGATTGACAGAGACTTTAACTTGATAGAACTAATTTCCTGAAGAGAAAGGAAGGAATGGGAACTAAAACACAACTAGAGGGATTTGCTTTTGATGTCCTCTAACGACATCGTAATAATATTAATGCTTACTGTGTGCCAGGCATTGTTCCAAGCACTTCAGATGTATTAACTGAATTAGGACTGGATGGAGATAATGAACTTGGAAATGAAGAGATGAAAGAATGTGCACCTGAAAATCAAAATTATCACTGTGAATATGAATATGAAGATAAAATTATGTACTGGTAATCTGCTAAAAGAGAAAGAAAAGATGGTGTAGGCAGCCTAAGAAGAGGTGGTTTGAGGACTAGGAGAGGGAGTTGACCAGAAACATATAAAAGTATTTCTGAACGGTAATTCAAGTGATTGTGCCATTTTCTCCAGCAGTGCTCAGATACACTGGTGTCAGAGCTCAGAGCCAGACTACATTGACCCCAGGGCTGGACGTTTATAAGCAGAGTAGGATTGAAAGACAAGAGTTCAGGAAGTTGACAGCACTGGCAGAGGGTGGTTAAGTGATGCTCTGGGTTAGGTTAGACATGAAATGAAGTGAAGCCAGGAGGGGGATAATAATAGGAAAAAAGAAAGTAAAAAGGTAGTGATAGAACAATTACAAACATAGAATCCATTGAGTCTCTCTCTCACTCCTTTCTGAGTGGACCATCAAGGCAGCAGGTTGCCACAACTCATGAAAGCCACCAGAACAGTAAGCTCTGTCATCTTCAGGTTCAGGGGTTTCTCCATGGAGGAGAGTCCTCGGGAAGGATAAAATCCTTGCTACTCAAAGTGTACTTGACTGACCAGCATCACTAACATCACTCAGGAGATTGTCAGAAATGCAGAACCTTGGGTTCCACTCCAAAACTGAATCAGAATCTGCTTTTTCAAACAGAATCTCCAAGTGACTCATGTACATTAAGTTTAAGAAACACTGGGATGAACAGATGAGAGTGTAGCTTCACCTTTGGTTTATCTGTGCTGAGCGTGATACGCTAGGGGAAACAAGGCGCAAACATCCTGCCTGTGATGTCCTTGAGATCCCAGACTACTGAGTATTCCCTTTTTAATGTATACTTTAAATCCTTTCTCAAATGACTCCTTATGCCCTGCACAAACTCCTTCCTAATTCCACCCCGGACCCCAGGTGCTCTCATATCTGAACATCACAGTATCCTATGAGATAAACTATAAGCTTCCTTTTAGTTTTAAAATTATTTGATTTTATGTATCATAGCCAAACTTCCTGTGCACAGAAAAAATACCAGAAAATCAGCCCAAGCGAAATGAAATTCAGTGAGTGCCAAAAATAATCCTCAGAAGAATTCGGCAGTTAGCTACACACACGTACACACCCCATCTGCTGTTGGGTCAGCTTTAGAGGGTGCTACCGTGTCTTTCTAACTCCTAACAGACACTGTTTTGAAGCTGCTATACGTGGTTGTGAATGGTTTTTGAGCTGCTTTTTACCCCCTTTTTGTGCAAAACCAAACCGAAATTCATCTAAATGAATTAAGTCACTTGAGGGAGTCTGAATGGAAGCTTCAGCGAATTTGCCTCCACATGTTAATGTGGAACCAATTTCCAAAGCGGTGGAGGAGATTCTGAGGAGTAAGGCAAGTCAGCGATAAACTGATCACGCAGATACCTATCGGGAGCATCAGTGTTAATGGAAAAATCTGGTAACGTTAAAGACTAACGATGCTTTTTGTGATTCAGGCTTTCAACTTATACCAAGACCAGAATCTTGTCGACCTGCTGGTGGTTTTTTAAGAGTCCGTGCTTTTAAGCGCTGTTACCTACTGGGCCGACATCGGCGGTCAAAGAGGGGGAGAAAAAGCCATTTGTTCCCTGTTTAAGCTAACTGGTCCGGAGAGCTGTGAATGTGCTCCACCACTGCTGGGAGAACCGAAATTGCGGAGGCCTGAGGCGTTTCAAAATTAAACGGTTAGGGTTTTTAAGCTGCGCAGGAGAGGTGTTCGCAACGTGACAGCTGATGGTCTCCGGGCTCTGATGTCCCCCCTCCCGGTTGGCTCACCATCATTAATGGCCTCCTCGTCTCCAGGTTAGCGCCTCCGACGCCCACCCCCAGCCCTTCCCTCTCCTCGCTTGCAGGACTCCCGCGCTCCGCCCATCCCTCGCTAGTACACCCCCGCCCCCCACTTCTTCTTCTTTCCCTCCAGCCAGCCTCTCATTGCCCTTCCCTCCCCTTTCCTCTTTCTCCTCGCGCCCTTCCCTCTCTCCCCTCACCCTCCAACCCAGCCCACTTCAGTTTCTCCCTTCTCGGCCCTCTCATTCGCGCTCCCGCAGCAAACGCCACCTCCCCCTCTGCAGGCTAGACGCCTGGCTGGAGGCGCGCCGACAGGCTTCGCGCAGGCGCACTGCGCGGCGGGCCCGCGGGCTGGCCGGGCATCCACGCAGGCGCGCGGTGTTTGGGCTTAGCTCCCCGGCGGGCAGCAGGGCGTTCTTCGGCTCCCTGAGTCAGGGTTGGGAGTCCCGCGGGTGCGGCGGCGGCGGCACCATGTTCCTCCACTCCGTCAATCTCTGGAACCTGGCGTTTTATGCCCTCATGGTCTTCATGGCGACCCTGGGGCTGTGGGACGTCTTCTTCGGCTTTGAGGAAAACAAGTGCAGTATGAGCTACATGTTTGAGTATCCGGAGTATCAGGTGAGGTTCCGCCCTCCCTTCGCTGGGCGCTCGGAGGCTCGGGCCCCTCCAGTGTGTGTTTCCCCTGCGTCGGCTCCCCGCGCCTCTCCCGCCCCCTTAGCCCAGCCTTGTCCCAGCTTGCTTCGCCCCGGAAGACTCCGCAGCCCCCCGCGACCCCTTGCTCCTGCCCTTTGTGTCCTCTCTTCACGGTGGGGTGTTTGATAGATGGTTCCCCGAGCATGCTCCCCGCCCCCCTCCAGGTTGCTCCCCGGTCCCTTCGCGGTCCCAAATCCCAAGCACAGGCTCATCAGAAGGGCCGGGCCCAACGCCCCTCATTCCCAGAGACGCAGCTCCAGTCCCTCTCCCCAAACCCAGACCCCATCCTCCCCGCCTCCCTGCCTTAACAGGTGCCCCGGGCACTCCTTTGCTTCCCACGCGCCGAAATTCTTCCCCTCCCGCCCTGGGGTTTGCGCGTCACCTCTCGCTTTTCTGGAAAGGAACCGAGCTTCTGCAGAGCGTGTACTGGCTACACAGTTCCCAGGGTTGCCTTAGAGACTTAAGGGGTTTACGTCTGAAAGGCTAACCTGATGAGTAAATAAATGGGGAACTAGCGCAGTTCTCTCCTGTGAAGGTTTTGCGGAGCCCTCTTGTTTTGTAGGTCGTGGGTCGGTGCGTGTGCATGCGTCCTGTGTTGATGCGTGTCGCCCCTTACCAGTTGCATACAACATCTATTTCATGGTGTTATTTTTGTTTCCTCACTGTGTTTGCAATTGAAGAGAGACCCGGCCCTTCTTTCTCTTCCTCTCTCCGCCCCCACCTCTTTCGTTCCATTTTGGATATTTTCAGTCACAGTTGCTTTATCAGTTCAGCATAGTAGACGCTAGAATTTCATTCATGACCAGCTGTAAAAAGAGATGGTGACAGATGGCACAACCGTCCAGAGAAATTTCTTCCGAATGATTCTTTTCTTTATAACTGCATCTCCTAATTACGGAATATGTATCGTAATGATAACTCCCTACCTTAGAAGTATATGTACTATAATACATATTGATAAAATGCATTTAAAGCCGTAGCAGATTTATTCTTTGAGGTGAAGGATGCAGATCCTGATTGTTTCCGTGTACAGGTCATTATGGAGGAGCATATTATTTGATTATCCTGCTATTATTTAGATCTTAAAACTACTTAAGGTTTAAATTGCTGAACAGCATCCTTTCCCATGGGCAAAATTCGAATTTAGATTTCATTTGTTTTGAGATCTTTACCTTGGTTTTGCATCAGTGCTTAGGAAGTGGAAGCATTTGATATCAGATGCTACTGAAGGAGCAGATTTTAACATGTTACTGTTGTCTCTTAATTTCTAAATGAATATGCTGGTTTATGTTTATCAGAGGCCACATAGAGTTAAATATATGGGCTTTTAGTTTAGATTTCTTAAAAAACTGAGAATAGAGCCCTTAAAATCTCCTTTCATTTTTCTATGGTTTAATAATTAGGAAACTCCCAATAGATTGAAGTAGGTCATTTTAGTTTTGTACTGCATTGAAGAGTTTGGTTAAAATAAAATCATTTTGGAACAGTACAGTACTAATTCCCATTTATTTTTAGATTACCCACAATTATTGAAACTATTTTAATATTTGCAGTAGTAGAAATCACTTAATGTTGGGAACAAAGCATATGGACCTCACAGATGTATTTCGTGCCTCATAAAATTGACTGGAAAGACACAGAAAATTAGTGTAGCTAATGCAAAAGAGCTATTTGGGTTTTTTGGTGTTGTTAGGTAGTCTTATTTAGTTATTTTTGCTGTTTTGAGGTTTTACACTTCTGTTAATAATATGTTAGCACAGTAATATTACAGTGGGAGGAGTTTTTGATACACATTTTCAGTAAATTTTTATTTTTATGATGTGAAAAGTATTTATTCACTACAGTATTTGTCTTTGACCCTTAGTCCTTTTATTGTGCACGCTAGGTTGCATTATTTTACAAATACAGTTAAAAGCTGCCTACAGAAATGATTCATTTTGAATATAATGTGAGATTTCTGGATAATTGGGGTCAGCCTATTAAGAACCAATGGTTTGTTAAAAGTGTTCTAAACATATTTTTTATGTTGCTTTAAATTATATTTTATAGTAAGGTCTAATTGTTCACAGGTTGATATTCAGCATATGGGATGTCCTGGTTGTTGGGTTTTCTTCTCTTTCTTGATGCTTTTCT
This sequence comes from Balaenoptera musculus, assembly GCF_009873245.2. Classification (NCBI taxonomy): domain Eukaryota; kingdom Metazoa; phylum Chordata; class Mammalia; order Artiodactyla; family Balaenopteridae; genus Balaenoptera; species Balaenoptera musculus. The sequence continues at coordinate 74,904,319 of NC_045791.1, read as the reverse complement.
TCTTTTTTACTGCTCGTTTGCATATTCTTTAGTGGAATTTTAGAGGCACTTGAAAGGTTAGTTGAAACATGCTCAATTTTATTCTCCATTTTAAAAATAAAATGTGGGACAGGAATTTGAAACTCTGAAAAAATTGTTTTGAATTTTAAATTGTTCGAGTATCTTTATTAATCCTCTACCTTTAGTTTTCCTAGATTCACTTATTCAGAGTTAATTGAACATCTCACACACCTACCAGGCAAAATACACACTATCCTTTAAAGCTTCTTGCCTTATTATGACAGCAAGGCAGAGCTTGTATTTGGTAGCAAACAGTTCTAGGCAAATTGTAGAATTCAATAAGAAAACATCTGTGTTGTGTTTTTTCATGCAACAGTTTGGCTCTCTTTAGATATGTGACCTGACAATTGCTCTCTGAAAGGAAATGTTGATATTGGGAAATATGACTCATATATTTTGTTATTAAGTGTGATGTTTATTTAGCATATAATTTATTTAATGACTTCTCTGTGTAGATATATTCTAGATCCTGGGTATGGGTGAGAGGGAATTAGAGATGAATCAGACCTTGTGCCTTTAAATTTATGTCTTTAAAATATAATGGGGGAGACAGGAGTGAAATGGATAAGTAAAATATAATGTGTTAAATGTTATAATTTCACTGTAAGAGAGTGTGTACGAGGCTCTTCACAGAAGAGAGCAGCCGTGTTCGTGTTGGGTAGTCAAAGGCTATCGAGAAGAGGTTGTGCACTGGGCAGTGGAGGATATGTATACAGTTCACAAGGTGCAGAAACAAGAAAACTGCAGGAATAAAGAACAGCATTTGTGAAGGTGGGAAGGCACCAGGATACATGCCATAAGTAGTATTTATAGTATGTTATCATTTATGTAAAAAGGAGAAATAACCTAAAACAAATTTGCCTGTATTTGTATATATGTAAAATATTGGTATTTCTGGAAGCACAAACTGCTAACATTGGTTACCTTCTGGGTAAGGAACTGGATGGCTAATGAACCAGGGTAGGAGAGCCTTTTCAGTATATACCCTGTTGAATCTTGAATTTTGGAACATATTAAAAAATTTAAAATGTGGCATGGGTAAATTATAAGGAAGTAGGTAAGAATAATTAGAGCCAGGTTTTAAAGGACCTCTCTCTTAAGTGTTTATCATTTGTGTATGCAGTGAGGAAACACATAAGGTGTATGTCTTAAAAGATTATTTCTTGACAGCAGTATGGACTATGGATTGTTTAATTTTGGGGGGGGGAGGGTTCTCATTTAAAATAATCAATATAAAATAATTTAAAATATATTGGAGTCCTGTTACTATAAATGTGTTTTTTTAAAACCCCGTGACCCTCTTCTGTATTTTTCATCTTTATCCTTTTTGTATGCCTACATCTTTTCTTTCCTCAATCTAGTCAGTACCCTTCCTGTCTTTTCCTGCCACTCACTCCCAACTTGAATTCTGTTGGAAATGCAGCTTTGCCATTGCCTACAACTCCCACTTTTTATTTTTGTTCTACCTCTTTTTTCCACCTTTATACTTTTTTCTACTCCACATTATATGCCTTCATATTTTTAAGTGTACATTGTCTCACTATAAAATTGCCTTTATAATAGTAGATTATGAAATATATCAAGTAATATTCTTTCACTTGTTTTTCTGTCTCCAGAGAATTAAATATTTCTTTTTCTATATATTTGATAGTTCCTGTTCTTCTGAGTTAATTTTCAAGTAGTTCAAAACTTTTTTAGTTACTATCCTAAAGAATAGTGATCTAATACGCATGTACTGCTGTATCAAATGGTGTACTAAATTGAGAGGAGTTAAGATAACTGTTCCCTTTTTCTCTCATATTTTCTTTTTGCTTAATTTGTACCTAAAGAAACAAAATATTACATCATTTTTATTTTTGATTATTTACTATGCATAATTAATATTGGGACTAATTTGAGTTGAAGTACATGTACACATATAAAGCAAATAGTGGGGTTGGTATTTTGAATATTTGAGGAGATAAAGTTGCTAGTATCTTAAACAATAAGGTCATAGTCTCTAAAGATGTTTTCATGGTGTTATTGGCACAGATTGTTTATGGTACTATCCTCAAAGGAATATTCAGGAATTTGCACGAATGATCAGAATTATGCTTTCTAGAACAGGGATTTTTTTCAGTAGTCATTATCCATTTACAATTTTCAAAATTCATTCAGTAGTTAAAATTTTTACCAAGCACATGTACATTACTGCTAGATCATTAAATCTATTCACGTCTACTTAAATAAAATCTACTGTTCAATGTAACTGGTTTCATTTTTAACGGTCTCCATCCCTTAGGGGGAAGAAAGGAGCAGAAGAAGAGCTTATACTTTACTCCCACTTTTATAGATGCCTACCTTTTGGGGATGACATTAAGACTTCATTTGTATTTTGCTGAAAGAAATGTTATGTGAATTACTGGCTCATTTGGTATACAGTAATATGAATTGCAGAGTAGTTTTAGTCTTGCTGATAAACCATGCACCAAGTCCATGAAAACTGAAACAGTTGCTAATTCACTGGAATGTTCATGGTGAGAAGAGTGTACATGTCTCAACCAAGACATGGCTGTAAGGTTCAGATTAATTTGTTAAGCACATTGTAGGTCAAGCATATTAAGTTGAGAGGTCAGAAAGCTGCATTATAAAACAAACTTACTTTCCTTTGAATGATGTAACAGCTTGGAGTATATAGTTAGGCCTGAGTGAAAGGAGAGAGACATTACAAAGCAGTTTAAAATAGCAAAAAAGAATTCATTTGATAATGGAACGTTTTTATCATTTCTAAGTATAATTGATAACTGATACTAAATTAAATGCATTTTCAATTATGTTAACATGGAACTTGCTGACATAAACCAGTGTTTTTCTCTTGCCAGTAGCTATTCTGAGTAATTTGTATTTATTAGAATTTCAAGTAGTCCCATTTTATGCTTTCTTGAAGACTACATGGTTTAAAGCTCACATAATTCAAGACTGAGTCTTCATATGTGTAAACTAAAAGTAGAACTTGTGCATTAAGTGTAGTTTTATCATCAGTAATATTTTTATATTGTACTATTTCAAATTCAGAATTGGGTACGGTGAGACTGAATTGTATTAGTAAAACTGATTAAAGTGAAGTTGCTTTTTTTTTCCTATAGAAAATAGAACTTCCAAAGAAACTGGCAAAACGCTATCCTGCATATGAATTATATCTTTATGGAGAAGGATCCTATGCTGAAGAACACAAAGCTCTCCCTTTAACGGGTATTCCTGTTCTCTTTCTTCCCGGTAATGCTGGAAGTTATAAGCAAGGTAAGTCTCAAAAGTAAATTTTGAAAGCTGTGAAATTCAATTGAAGAATTTATTAGACATGTACTCTGTGTTAGGTATTACGCTAGGCATACTGGGAGACACAAATATATGACATTTTGTCTGAGAGAAGTACATGTGAGAAGTACACAAAAAAGAATAGCTGCAAGCCACTTTGCAAAGAGTAAGTAGGAGAAGATAAGATGGAGTGGAATGATAAATAGATGATATAGGAATTCAGGAATCAGCAGAAGAAAGAGGTTTATGTTAGAAGTGGAGGGTACAGAAAACAGAACCTAAAGCATTGATTAGAGAAGTAAATCAGTGGTTTATATTATTGCTGAACAAGAGAGGAGACTGGTTTCTTTGTGTTGGAGCTATTTAAATTAGATCTAGAAATACTGAGGGAAACACAGAAAGGTGGGGGTAGGGAAGTTATGTGTACAGATTCCAAATTGAAATATAGCAGTTATTTTTGGCCTAACAGTCAGGCAATCTAGAAGTAATTTCAGCTAAAACCTGCTCTTTTTTTGTTGTTATTAAATGGTGTATTCTTTTGTATAATGAGAATAGAATTATTTCAACATTTAGTATAATTACTTACATGTTTATCTATTTAGCTAGCAAATATTTACGGGGTACCTACCATGAGCCAGGCAGTATTCTAGATATTCTAGATATCAGTACGCCAGTAATATTAAAAGTTAGAAAGAAAAATAAACCAGAGTAAGGGATAAAGGATAAACAGGGTCAGGAGGTGGCTAGTTTAGATGAAGTGGCCAGGGAAGGCCAGTATGAGGAGATGACATTTTGAGCAGAGGCTTGAATGTAGCAAGGGACTGAGGTATGTGACTATTTGGGGAAGACCCGGAGGCAGGAAAGTGCTTGGTGCGTTCAAGACCACTGAGACTAGAGAAAGTGAAAAGAGATGAGGATGGAAAAGTAGCCACAGGCTATGTCATAAAAGGTGTGGAAGAGACTTAGAATTTTGATCTAAGTGTGATGGGAAACTATTGGAGGGTTTGGGTAGGAAATGATATACTCTGATTTTTTAATTTAATCATTGTGTTTGAAATATAACACATATACAGAGAAATGCATAGAATATGGCTATTAGGTTAAAATGATTATAAAGTGAGTACCCATGGAACCAAAACCCAAGTCAAGAAGTAGAAGGTTGCCAGCACCCTGGAAGCCTCCTGTGTGCCCCTTCCTGATTAAAACTCCCTCCCTTCCTAACTTTAAGGTAGTCATTTTCTTGACTTTCTTTATAGTTTTAGCATCTGAGTATGCATCTCTAATACAGTCTACTTGTTTGGGGCTATTTTTAAACGTCGCACTATAAATATAATCACTCAGTACGCATTGTTCTGTGTCTGGCTTCTTCCACTTAACATCGGGTTTTTGTTTTTTTATCTAGTAAAAATAACTTTTACTGTTTTTTTATCATCTTAGATTTTTTTTTAAATTGAAGTATAGTTGATTTACAATGTTGTGTTAGTTTCAGTTGTACAGCAAAGTGATTCAGTTCTATATATATACACACATATATATGTATATGCACGCACATGTATATTAGTGCTTTCTAGGAATTAGGAGGAGAAGAGGAATGAGGAGTAACTGCTCATGAGTACAGGGTTTTCTTTCTGGGGTGATTAAAAAATGTCTAAAGTTAGATTGCAGAAATGATTGACTATACAAAATATCATTGAATTGTACACTTTACACAATGAGTTGTATAGTATGTGAGTTATATATGTTAAAAAAAAAAGGAGTGGCAAACAGCTATTTTGTTTGCTAAACCCAAAACCTAGAGAATACAAATGCAGGAAATGGGAATTGCATTTGAAATTAAGAGACCAGCAACTGAAAAAAAAAGTTGTATATATATGTAGACTACTTTATCAAAACCTAAAACAGTGGAAGCAGAGAGACCATTTAGGAAACTGTTAGAGTAGTTCAGGCAAGAGATGATGGTGCTTGGATTAGGAAGGTGGTGGTGGAAATGGTGAGAAGCCTTGATTGGGGATATATTTAGAAGGCAGAGCATGACAAGATTTACTAATGATTGGATGTCATGTGTAAGAAAAAGAGACAAATTATGCATGAGTATTTACACCACTGTGATGAGGTGTAATGAGCAGACGTTTCTTGTAGGAATTTTCTCATTCTTAAAATCCTGGAGTGTGACAAAATTCCTATTTCTTATTCTTCAAGGAATCCTTCCTTCCCTTTTAGCTATTGTTGCCCCTACTGCAGGGGAAGCAGGTAGAGAATGAATGAACCATTCACGTTATACTTAACTTAAAAAAAGTTACAGGATAAGACACACAATTGCTAAGTTGATTTGTTTTTCTAAATTGCTGTTGTTAAGGATGTCACCCTGAAATAGGTTGTATTCAGAATGTGGGATAAAGTTATTTGTTAAGAGACTTTGAAGTAAGAATAGATGAAACTTTAAAAATTTTTGTTTAATGTGCACTTCACCTTTTTCCTCTGCAGTTCGTTCTATTGGCTCTATTGCACTTAGAAAAGCTGAAGACATTGACTTCAAGTACCACTTTGATTTCTTTAGTGTGAATTTCAATGAAGAACTGGTGGCGCTATATGGTGGAAGTCTTCAGAAGCAGACCAAGTTTGTGCATGAATGCATTAAAACAATTCTCAAGCTCTATAAGGTACGAGATAATCATACAAATCAATAGTGATCAACCTATTGGTTTTTTTTTTTTTTTTTGGTTAAAGGGACTCAGCATATTTTAAATTATTTATTTGTTTGTATGGAAGTCGAAGCAAAGGTGGCACAAAGGTTTTTTTGTGTGGGACTCTGTCGTTTTGAACTCAGTGGTGGGTTTTGAAGTTCCAATTCAATTTACAAGAAATCTTTCTTGTGAATTTTGGAAAAAAATTTTTTTTACTTTATGTATAAATTAGGAGTGCAGTGCGTTTCCTAAAGCCATTAGTACGGATTTCTGCTTCTAGTTTTGGCTAAATAACTGCTACTAGAGTAGACTACTTCCATATGTAAACAACTATAAAACTAGCCAAGGTATCTGAAGCACATGTTTTCAGGTGTTGGACAACCAAGTGGTAAAGGACGTGATCACTGAAAGAGGGGAAACAGGTGAGGTGAGCTCTGTGAGTGCCCGGCTTTCTGCCTGGAAGCATTTTCCAGACCATGGGGTAAATTTTTAGAGGTCAAGCACAGGAAATTGATATCACTAAGCTGAAGAAGGCAGAGATTGGAATTTGGGACTACTGAAATGGCTAGATCTGTGGTCAGGTAGGAGAAAGAAGAGAACTAGGCAGAGACGGGAGCTCTAGAAATTTGAATCTTTCAGTCTTTGAGTGCTATGCTACATATGTGCAAGGCAAGAGGCTACAAGGCAATAGCATACCAAGGAGGAAGTGGTGGGGTGTGTCTACTTCAGGTGCAAGGAATAAGGGGGAATATGTGTCCCTAGAGAAATTTAAAAGAGCAGTACAACAGACTCAAATTCATCTGTGCAAGCAATTCTAAACAGCGTCAGGGATAATTCTACTACCTACTAGGATAAGTCATTTCCTCCCTTGGTATACCACTGTGCAAGTCCTGGCAAAAACAGCTCATGCGGAATGGTGCGTTGAATTGAGATTTGAGAGGCCACATGGTGCACAGGAGTTCTGACCAGCTAGTTAGAAAGACTTATCTGAACATTGGGCATTCATTTGAGACCCAAGAAAGGACACGATTTAGGAATAGAGCTACTCTAGCCCTAAAGTAAGAGCTACTCTAGGATCCACCTTAACAATGCTTCCATGTAAGCCTCAAAAACATCAAAGTTAAGGATTTAGAATAAAAGATGCAAACAACAAGGGAACAGATGAGGGAGCGCAGTAGAGACATGGAAACTATTAAAAAAAAAAAAGGACAGGGACTTCCCTGGTGGCGCAGTGGTTCGGAGTCTGCCTGCCAGTGCAGGGGACACGGGTTCAAGCCCTGGTCAGGGAAGATCCCACATGCCATGGAGCAACTAAACCCGTGTGCCACTACTACTGAAGCCCGCGCCCCTAGAGCCCATGCTCCGCAATGAGAAGCCCATGCACCACAACGAAGAGTAGCCCCGCTTGCCACAACTAGAAAAAGCCTGCGTGCAGCAACGAAGACCCAACGTGGCCATAAATAAATAAATAAATGATGAACAAAAAGGAAAAATTGAGAACTGAAACAATAAAACAGAAATGAAAAATTCAGTACATAGGCTTTAAGCAGGTTGAACACTGCAGAACAAGAGATCATTGAATTTGAAGACAGGACAGTTAAAAACTATCCAAAATATGAAGCACGGAGGATAAAAGGATGGAAAGGACAAAGCCTCAGGAACCTGTGGGACAATACTAAGTAGGCTAACACATACATAACTGGAACCCCAGAAGAAGAAGAGAGAGAAATATAAGAGGAAAAAATATTCAAGGAACTAAAGGCCCCAAATTTACAATTCTGATTAAAATTTTCAACTGACAGATCAAAAAGGTCAATGAATGTCAAGCAGGATAAACACAGAATCACACCCAAGTTTATCCTAGTCAAATTGTTCAAAACCAAAGTAAAGAGAAAAATCTTAAAAGCAGCCAGAGAAAAAAAGACTCTTTACCTACAGGTAAAACAATAAAAATTATTGCTGGTCTCCATCAGAAATAATGAAAGCCCAAAACAATAGGACAGCATCTTAAAGGTTTTTGGAGGATGATGGGGTGGGAGGGGACTCTCAGCTTAAAATTGCATATCTAGCAAAAATGAGGGCAAAATAGAGACATTATCAGAGTAACAAAAACTGGCAGTTTTGTGATTAGTAGAAGGAAAGAGGGAAATAAAAAATTCCCGTTAGGTGAATGGCACAGTAATAATTGCTACAGACAAGATTCATCATGGGTACTAAAATCAGTAGGTGAAAGTTTGAGGAGGAAAAGGATATTCACATGGTTTCACAGTATCTTTTCTAAAATATTTATTAACTACAAAGGGAAAGAACTTCACAATAAGAAACCTGGTAGACATCATCTTAACCAAGATTAACATTACCAGTAATAAGACATATTGATATCATGAATCTCCTGACACCATAGTTTCTGTGGCATTATTGTCAAAAATGCATAACCTCATTCTAATCATGGGAAAACTTCAAACAAACTGAAATCGAGAGACATGCTATAAAATAACTAACCAGTACTCTTCAAAAGCATCAAGGTCATGAAAAATGAGGAAAGACTGAAGAACTGTCACAGATTAGAGGATACTAAGGAGAAATAACAATAAATGCAAGGTGGGATGCTGGATGGAACCCTGAAATAGAAAAAGTACATTAGTGGGAAAACTGGTGAAACTTAGGTTAGGTCTGCAGTCAATTCTGTTGCTGCACCAATGTTAATTTCTTGATTTTGATAATTGTATGGTTATATTAAATGTTAACATTGGGGGAAACTGGGTGAGAGGTATATGGGAACTCTCTGTGCTATTTTTCCAACTTCTCTCTAATTGGTTCAAAATTAAAAGGTTAAAAAGTTTATTTTCAGTAATGAATTCCTTATGAGGTTTATAATTTATTTAGAAGGAAAATATATACTAATGGTGAAGAGAATGGGAAGAGGAGTAAATAGAATTATTCCACTGCAGTAAGAAGTATAATATTAATTCATGGTAGATAAGTTAAGGCTGTATATTGTAATTTCTAGAGTAACAACAACAAAAAAGCAGATGTAGCTAAAGAGCAAATGGAGGAGAAATACAGGTATACCTCAGAGATATTGTGGGTTCGGTTCCAGACTGCTGCAATAAAGCAGATAAGACCTAAATATAAGGCCAGACACTATAAAACTCTTAGAGGAAAACATAGGAAGAACACTCTCTGACATAAATCACAGCAAGATACTTTTTGACCCACCTTCTAGAGAAATGGAAATAAAAAAAATAAACAAATGGGACTTAATGAAACTTAAAAGCTTTTGCGCAGCAAAGGAAACCATAAACAAGACAAAAACACAACCCTCAGAATGGGAGAAGATATTTGTAAATGAAGCAACTGACAAAGGATTAATCTCCAAAATATACAAGCAGCTCATGCAGCTCAATATCAAACAAACAAACATCCCAATCCAAAAATGGGCAGAAGATCTAAATAGACATTTCTCCAAAGAAGATATACAGATTGCCAACAAACACATGAAAGGATCTCAGCATCACTAATCATTAGAGAAATGCAAATCAAAACTACAGTGAGGTATCATCTCACACTGGTCTGAATGGCCATCATCAAAAAATCTACAAATAGTATATGCTGGAGAGGGTGTGGAGAAAAGGGAACCCTCTTGCACTGTTGGTGGGAATGTAAATTGATACAGCCACGATGGAGAACAGTGTGCAGGTTCCTTAAAAAACTAAGAATAGAACTACCATACAACCCAGCAATCCCACTACTGGGCATATACCCTGAGAAAACCGTAATTCGAAAAGAGTCATGTACCACAATGTTCATTGCAGCACTATTTACAATAGCCAGGACATGGAAGCAACCTAGGTGTCCATCGACAGATGAATGGATAAAGAAGATGTGGCACATATATACAGTGAAATATTACTCAGCCATAAAAAGAAACGAAATTGAGTTATTTGTAGTGAGGTGGATGGACCTAGAGTCTGTCCTACAGAGTGAAGTAAGTCAGAAAGAGAAAAATACCATATGCTAACACATATATATGGAATCTAAAAAGAAAAACGTTCTGAAGAACCTTGGAGCAGGACAGAAATAAGGATGCAGACGTAGAGAATGGACTTGAGGACACAGGGAGGGGGAAGGGTAAGCTGGGACGATGTGAGAGAGTAGCATTGACATATATACACTACCAAGTGTAAAACAGATAGCTAGTGGGAAGCAGCTACATAGCACAGGGAGATCAGCTCAGTGCTTTGTGACCACCTAGAGGGATGGGATAAGGAGGGTGGGAGGGAGACACAAGAGGGAGGGGATATGGGGATATATGTAAACATATAGCTGATTCACTTTGTTATACAGCAGAAACTAACACACCATTGTAAACCAATTATACTCTAATAAAGATGTTAAAAAAAAAAGCAGATATCACAATAAAGCAAGTCTCATGAATTTTTTGGTTTCCCAATGCATATAAAACTTACATTTACACTATACCATAGGCTGTTAAGTGTGCAATAGCATTATGTCTAAAAAAATGTACGTACCTCAATTTTAAAGTATTGCTAAAAAATGCTGACCATCATTTGAGCCTTCATCAAGTTGTAGTAGTAACATCAGAGATCACGGATCACACAGCTCACCATAACAAATACAGTAATAATGGAAAAGCTTGAAATATTGTGAGAATTACCAAAAATGTGACACAGAGACAAAGTGAGCAAATACTGTTAGAAAATGGCACCAATAGATTGCTCAGTGCAGAGTTGCCACAAACCTTTGATTTGTAAAAAATGCAGTATCAGTGAAGTACAATAAAGTGAAGCACAATAAAATGAGGTATGCCTGTATTCAATCTGAAAGGAGGAAAGAACAGAAAGACAGATGAGACAAACAGAAAACAAATGGCAAAGTGATAGAGTTCAGTGCAACTATATCAATAATTACATTAATTGTAGATGGATTAAACACTCCAGTTAAAAGAAAGATCTTGTCAGACTGGATAAAAAAGCAAGACCCACCCAACTATATGCTAATCTGGATACTAGAAAGCAAAAGCCACTTTAAATGTCAAGATCCTGATAGATTAAAAGTAAAAGAATGGAAAAACTGTACATACAAACAGATCGTATGAAAGCTGGGATGGCTATCTTAGTGTAGATTCTAGGACAAATGATATTACAGGGATAAAGAGGGACATTTCATGATAATGAGTCATCTCATCAACAAGGCAAAAGAATCTGAAGTGAGCATGCACCTAATAACAGAGCTTCCAAATTCATGAAGCAGAATCTAACAAACTAAACGGAAAAATAGGTACAACCACATTTAGAGTTGACAATTTCAACAATCCTCTCTCAGTAATTGAGGAAATAACTAGAAAATCAGTAAAGTATAGAAGATTTGAACACTGTTAACCAACTTAACCTGTTGACATTTATAGAACACACCCAACAACTGTACAAACTGTGTTCTCTTTAAATGCATGTGGAACATTTACTAAGGTATGCCATATGCTAAGCCGTAAAATAAGTCTCAACTTCAGAGGATTGAAATCATACAGGGTTTATTTTCTGAATATAGCAGAATTAAATTAGAAATCAACAAGAAAAAGATATCTGAAAAATCCTCAAATATTTGGAAATGACTTCTAGATAACCCAGAGGTCAAACGGAAAATCACAGGTAAAATTTGAAAGTGTTTTGAATTGAATTAAAATGAAAACACATCATCAGAATATGTAAGATTAAAGTAGTAGTTAGAAGAAATATAGTTTTAAATGCTTCTATTAGGGACTTCCCTAGTGGCGTGGTCGTTAAGAATCCGCATGCCAATGCAGGGGACATGGGTTCGATCCCTGGTCCGGGAAGATCCCACATGCTGTGGAGAAGCTAAGCCTGTGTGCCACAACTACTGAGCCTGTGCTCTAGAGCCCACGAGCCACAACTCCTGAGCCCGCATGCCTAGAGCCTGTGCTCCGCAGCAAGAGAAGCCACCGCAATGAGAAGCCCGCGCACCGTAACGAAGAGTAACCCCCACTTGCCACAACTAGAGAAAGCCTGCGCACAGCAGTGAAGACCCAACACAGCCAAAAACAAATAACCAAATAAATAAAATTATAAAACTAAATAAGTAGAGAAGCTTCGGAGCCACGGAGGAGAGCACAGCAACAGGGATGTGGAGGGCAAAGCGGAGAGATTCCCGCACAGAGGATCGGTGCCAACCAGCACTCACCAGCCCGAGAGGCTTGTCTGCTCACCCGCCGGGACGGGGGGTGAGCTGGGAGCTGAGGCTCGGGCTTTGGTCGGATCGCAGGGAGAGGACTGGGGTTGGCGGCGTGAACACAGCCTGAAGGGGTTAGTGCACCACAGCTAGCCGGGAGGGAGTCCGGGAAAGGCTGGAGCTGCCGAAGAGGCAAGACACTTTCTTGCCTCTTTGTTTCCTGGTGCGCGAGGAGAGGGGACTAAGAGCACTGCTTAAAGGAGCTCCAGAGACGGGCGCGAGCCGCGGCTATCAGTGTGGACCCCAGAGATGGGCATGAGATGCTAAGGCTGCTGCTGCCGCCACCAAGAAGCCTGTCTGCAAGCACAGGTCACTATCGACACCTCCCCTCCCGGGAGCCTGTGCCGCCCACCACTGCCAGGGTCCCGTGATCCAGGGACAACTTCCCCAGGAGAACGCACAGCACGCCTCAGGCTGGTGCAACGTTACACAGGTCTCTGCCGCCGCAGGCTCGCCCCGCAAACGTACCCCTCCCTCCCCCTGGCCTGAGTGAGCCAGAGCCCCCGAAGCAGCTGCTCCTTTAACCCCATCCTGTCTGAGCGAAGAACAGACGCCCTCAGACGACCTACACTCAGAGGCCGGTCCAAATCCAAAGCTGAACACTGGGAGCTGTGTGAACAAAGAAGAGAAAGGGAAATTTCTCCCAGTAGCCTCAGAAGCAGCGGATTAAAGCTCCACAATCAACTTGGTGTACCCTGCATCTATGGAATACCTGAATAGACAACGAATCATCCCAAATTGAGGAGGTGGACTTTGGGAGCAACATATATTATTTTTTCCCCTTTTCCTCTTTTTGTGAGTGTGTACGTGTATGCTTCTGTGTGAGATTTTGTCTGTATAGCTTTGCTTTCACCATTTGTCCTAGGGTTCTGTCCATCCGTTTCCTTTTTTTTTTTTTTTAACTTTAAAAAAATTTTTTTCATAATTATTTTTTATTTTTTTATTTTAATAACTTTATTTTATTCTATCTTATTTTATTTTATTTTATCCTCTTTCTTTCTATCTATTTTTTCACCCTTTTATTCTGAGCCGTGCGGATGAAAGGCTCTTGGTGCTCCAGCCAGGCATCAGGGCTGTGCCTCTGAGGTGGGAGAGCCAACTTCAGGACACTGGTCCACAAGAGACCTCCCAGCTCCACGTAATACCAAACGGCGAAAATCTCCCAGAGATCTCCATGTCAACACCAAGACCCAGCTTCACTCAACAACCAGCAAGCTACAGTGCTGGACACCCTATGCCAAACAACTAGCAAGACAGGAACACAGCCCCATCCATTAGCAGACAGGCTGCCTAAAATCATAATAACGTCACAGACACCCCAAAACACACCACCAGACGTGGACGTGCCCACCAGAAAGACAAGATCCAGCCTCATCCACCAGAACACAGGCACTAGTCCCCTCCACCAGGAAGCCTACACAACCCACTGAACCAACCTTAGCCACTGGGGACTGACACCAAAAACAACGGGAACTATGAACCTGCAGCCTGCGAAAAGGAGACCCCAAACACAGTAAGATAAGCAAAATGAGAAGACAGAAAAACGCACAGCATATGAAGGAGCAAGGTAAAAACACACCAGACCTAACAAATGAAGAGGAAATAGGCAGTCTACCTGAAAAAGAGTTCAGAATAATGATAGTAAAGATGATCTAAAATCTTGGAAATAAAATAGACAAAATGCAAGAAACATTTAACAAGGACCTAGAAGAACTAAAGAGGAAACAAGCAACGATGAACAACACAATAAATGAAATTAAAAATACTCTAGAAGGGATCAATAGCAGAATAACTGAGGCAGAAGAATGGATAAGTGACCTGGAAGATAAAATGGTGGAAATAACTACTGCAGAGCAGAATAAAGAAAGAAGAATGAAAAGAACTGAGGACAGTCTCAGAGACCTCTGGGACAACATTAAACGCACCAACATTCGAATTATAGGGGTCCCAGAAGAAGAAGAGAAAAAGAAAGGAACTGAGAAAATATTTGAAGAGATTATAGTTGAAAACTTCCCTAATATGGGAAAGGAAATAGTTAATCAAGTCCTGGAAGCACAGAGAGTCCCATACAGGATAAATCCAAGGAGAAACACACCAAGACACATATTAATCAAACTATCAAAAATTAAATATAAAGAAAACATATTAAAAGCAGCAAGGGAAAAACAAATAATACACAAGGGAATCCCCATAAGGTTAACAGCTGATCTTTCAGCAGAAACTCTGCAAGCCAGAAGGGAGTGGCAGGACATATTTAAAGTGATGAAGGAGAAAAACATACAACCAAGATTACTCTACCCAGCAAGGATCTCATTCAGATTTGATGGAGAAATTAAAACCTTTACAGACAAGCAAATGCTGAGAGAGTTCAGCACCACCAAACCAGCTTTACAACAAATGCTAAAGGAACCTCTCTAGGCAAGAAACACAAGAGAAGGAAAACACCTACAATAACAAACCCAAAACATTTAAGAAAATGGGAATAGGAACATTAATATTGATAATTAGCTTAAATGTAAATGGATTAAATGCTCCCACCAAAAGACACAGACTGACTGAATGGATACAAAAACAAGACCCATATATATGCGGTCTTCAAGAGACCCACTTCAGACCTAGGGACACATACAGACTGAAAGTGAGGGGATGGAAAAAGATATTCCATGCAAATGGAAATCAAAAGAAAGCTGGAGTAGCAATTCTCATATCAGACAAAATAGACTTTCAAATAAAGACTATTACAAGAGACCAAGAAGGACACTATATAATGATCAAGGGATCGATCCAAGAGGAAGGTACAACAATTGTAAATATTTATGCACTCAACATAGGAGCACCTCAATACATAAGGCAAATACTAACAGCCATAAAAGAGGAAATCGACAGTAACACAATCATAGTAGGGGACTTTAACACCCCAATTTCACCAAGGGACAGATCATCCAAAATGAAAATAAATAAGGAAACAAGCTTTACATGATACATTAAACAAGATGAACTTAATTGATATTTATAGGACATTCCACCCCAAAACAACAGAATACACGTTTTTCTCAAGTGCTCATGGAACATTCTCCAGGATAGATCATATCTTGGGTCACAAATCAAGCCTTGGTAAATTTAAGAAAATTGAAATCGTATCAAGTATCTTTTCCGACCACAACGCTATGAGACTAGATATCAATTACAGGAAAAGATCTGTGAAAAATACAAACACATGGAGGCTAAACAATACACTACTTAATAACGAAGTGATCACTGAAGAAATCAAAGGGGAAATCAAAAAATACCTAGAAACAAATGACAATGGAGACACGACGACCTAAAACCTATGGGATGCAGCAAAAGCAGTTCTAAGAGGGAAGTTTATAGCAATACAATCCTACCTTAAGAAACAGGAAACATCTCAAATAAACAACCTAACCTTGCACCTAAAGCAATTAGAGAAAGAACAAAAAAACCCCAAAGTTTGCAGAAGGAAAGAAATCAGAAAGATCAGATCAGAAATAAATGAAAAAGAAATGAAGGAAACGATAGCAAAGATCAATAAAACTAAAAGCTGGTTCTTTGAGAAGATAAACAAAATTGATAAACCATTAGCCAGACTCATCAAGAAAAAAAAGAAGAAGACTCAAGTCAATAGAATTAGAAATGAAAAAGGAGAAGTAACAACTGACACTGCAGAAATACAAAGGATCATGAGAGATTACTACAAGCAACTCTATGCCAATAAAATGGACAACCTGGAAGAAATGGACAAATTCTTAGAAATGCACAACCTGCCGAGACTGAACCAGGAAGAAATAGAAAATATGAACAAACCAATCAGAAGCACTAAAATTGAAACTGTGATTAAAAATCTTCCAACAAACGAAAGCCCAGGATCAGATGGCTTCACAGGCGAATTCTATCAAACATTTAGAGAAGAGCTAACACCTATCCTTCTCAAACTCTTGCAAAATATAGCAGAGGGAGGAACACTCTCAAACTCATTCTACGAGGCCACCATCACTCTGATACCAAAACAAGACAAAGATGTCACAAAGAAAGAAAACTACAGGCCAATATCACTGATGAACATAGATGCAAAAATCCTCAACAAAATACTAGCAAACAGAATCCAACAGCACATTAAAAGGATCATACACCATGATCAAGTGGGGTTTATCCCAGGAATGCAAGGATTCTTCAATATATGCAAATCAATCAATGTGATATACCATATTAACAAATTGAAGAATAAAAACCATATGATCATCTCAATAGATGCAGAGAAAACTTTCGACCAAATTCAACACCCATTTATGATAAAAGCCCTGCAGAAAATAGGCATAGAGGGAACTTTCCTCAACATAATAAAGGCCATATATGACAAACCCACAGCCAACATCATCCTCAATGGTGAAAAACTGAAACCATTTCCACTAAGATCAGGAACAAGACAAGGTTGCCCACTCTCACCACTATTATTCAACATAGTTTCGGAAGTTTTAGCCATAGCAATCAGAGAAGAAAAAGAAATAAAAGGAATCCAAATCGGAAAAGAAGAAGTAAAACTGTCACTGTTTGCAGATGACGTGATACTATACATAGAGAATCCTAAAGATGCTACCAGAAAACTACTAGAGCTAATCAATGAATTTGGTAAGTAGCAGGATATAAAATTAATGCACAGAAATCTCTTGCATTCCTATACACTAATGATGAAAAATCTGAAAGTGAAATTAAGAAAACACTCCCATTTACCACTGCAACAAAAAGAATAAAATATCTAGGAATAAACCTACCTAAGGAGGCAAAAGACCTGTATGCAGAAAACTATAAGACACTGATGAAAGAAATTAAAGATGATACAAATAGATGGAGAGATATACCATGTTCTTGGATTGGAAGAATCAACATTGTGAAAATGACTTTGCTACCCAAAGCAATCTACAGATTCAATGCGATCCCTATCAAACTACCACTGGCATTTTTCACAGAACTAGAACAAAAAATTTCACAATTTGTATGGAAACACAAAAGACCCTGAATAGCCAAAGCAATCTTGAGAACGAAAAATGGAGCTGGAGGAATCAGGCCTCCTGACTTCAGACTATACTACAAAGCTACAGTAATCAAGACAGTATGGTACTGGCACAAAAACAGAAATATAGATCAATGGAACAGGATAGAAAGCTCAGAGATAAACCCACGCACATATGGTCACCTTATCTTTGATAAAGGAGGCAAGCATATACAGTGGAGAAAAGACAGTCCCTTCAATAAGTGGTGCTGGGAAAACTGGACAGGTACATGTAAAAGTATGAAATTAGAACACTCCCTAACACCGTACACAAAAATAAAGTCAAAATGGATTAAAGACCTAAATGTAAGGCCAGACACTATGAAACTCTTAGAGGAAAACATAGGCAGAACACTGTATGACATAAATCACAGCAAGATCCTTTTTGACCCAGCTCCTAGAGAAATGGAAATAAAAACAAAAATAAACAAATGGAACCTAATGAAACTTAAAAGCTTTTGCATAGCAAAGGAAACCATAAACAAGACCAAAAGACACCCTCAGAATGGGAGAAAAGATTTGCAAATGAAGCAACTGACAAAGGATTAATCTCCAAAATTTACAAGCAGCTCATGCAGCTGAATAACAAAAAAACCAACAACCCAATCCAAAAATGGGCAGAAGACCTAAATAGACATTTCTCCAAAGAAGATATACAGATTGCCAACAAACACATGAAAGAATGCTCAACATCATTAATCATTAGAGAAATGCAAATCAAAACTACAATGAGATATCTTCTCACACCGGTCTGAATGGCCATCATCAAAAAATCTAGAAACACTAAATGCTGGAGAGGGTGTGGAGAAAAGGGAACACTCTTGCACTGTTAGTGGGAATGTAAATTGATACAGCCACTATGGAGAACAGTATGGAGGTTCCTTAAAAAACTAAAAATAGAACTACCATACAACCCAGCAATCCCACTACTGGGCATATACCCTGAGAAAACCATAATCCAAAGAGAGTCATGTACCAAAATGTTCATTGCAGTTCTATTTACAATAGCCAGGACATGGAAGCAACCTAAGTGTCCATCATCGGATGAATGGATAAGGAAGATGTGGCACATATATACAATGGAATATTACTCAGCCATAAAAAGCAACGAAATGGAGTTATTTGTAGTGAGGTGGATGGAGTTAGAGTCTGTCATACAGAGTGAAGTAAGTCAGAAAGAGAAAAACAAATACAGTATGCTAACACATGTATAAGGAATCTAAGGGGGAAAAAAAAAGTCATGAAGAACCTAGGGACAAGACAGGAATAAAGACACAGACCTACTAGAGAATGGACTTGAGGATATGGGGAGGGGGAAGGGTAAGCTGTGACAAAGTGAGAGAGTGGCATGGACATATATACACTACCAAACGTAAAATAGATAGCTAGTGGGAAGCAACTGCATAGCACAGGGAGATCAGCTCTCTGCTTTGTGACCACCTAGAAGGGTGGGATAGGGAGGGTTGGAGGGAGGGAGATGCAAGAGGGAAGAGATGTGGGAACATATGTATATGTATAACTGATTCACTTTGTTATAAAGCAGAAACTAACACACCATTGTAAAGCAATTATACTCCAATAAAGATGTTAAAAAAATAATAAAATAAAATTAGGCAACTATAAAAATAAATAAATAAATAAATAAATAAATAAATGCTTTTATTAGAAAAGAACAAGTTTTAAAAGCAATCATCTAACCTTCCAACTTAAGAAGCTAGAGAAAGAAGAACAAAGTAAACTCAAAATAAGTAGAAATAAGGTAACAATAAAGATGAGAATGGAAATCAGCTAAATAGAAAACAGTCAAACAGTGGAGAAAAATTGATACCAATGGCTGATTCTTTGAAAAGATGTGTAAAATTGATAAACCCATAGATAGACTGATTAAGAAAAGAAAGGAGGGGACACAAATTAACAATATCAAGACTAAAAGAGGGAACATCTCTACAGAGCCTACAGATACTAAGAAGCTATTAAAGGAACTTTATGAAAGACTTTATGCCAATAAATTTGACAACTCAGATGAAATGCACAAATCCCTTGAAACTTAAATTACAAAAGAGTTACAAGAAGAAACACTGTCTGACTAGCTCTATATCTGTTTAGAATTTTTTTGAATTTGTAATTAAAAATCTTACTGCCAAGAAAAACCTAGAGCTAAATGACTTCAGTGGCGAATTCTTTCAAACATTTAAAGAGGAAATAATACCCATCTTACACAAACTCAGAAAATAAGAAGACAACAACACTTCATTTAAGAAACCAGCAAACCCTGACTATCAAAATCAGACAATGAGTGACAGTTGTTTGAAAAGAAAATAAAGACCTCATATCCCTCATAAACATAGATATAAAATTCTAAACCAAAAAAAACCACAACAGGAAAAAGGGACTTCCCTGGTGGGGAAGTGGTTAAGACTCTGCCTTCCAATGCAGGGGGCGCGGGTTCACTCCCTGGTTGGGGAACTAAGATCCCGTGTGCTGCACAGTGTGGCCAAAAAAATTTTTTTTGAATTCTAAACAAAAAATTAGGCTATCAAGGGGCTTCCCTGGTGGCGCAGTGGTTGAGAATCTGCCTGCCAATGCAGGGGACACGGGTTCGAGCCCTGGGCTGGGAAGATCCCACATACCGCGGAGCAACTAGGCCCGTGAGCCACAATTACTGAGCCTGCGCTCCGCAACAAGAGGCCGCGATAGTCAGAGGCCCGCGCACCGCGATGAAGAGTGGCCCCCTCTTGCCACAACTAGAGAAAGCCCTCGCACAGAAACGAAGACCCAACACAGCCATAAATAAATAAAATAAATAAATAAATAAATAAATAAATAAATAAAATAAACCCCCCCCAAAACAAAAGTTAAAAAAATTAGGCTATCAAATCCAGCAGTATTTTAAAGTATAATACATTATGACGAAGTAGGATTTATCCCAAGAATGCAAAGTTGGTTTATATTCAGGTATCAATCAATGTAATTCATCATAGGATCATCTAAATAGATGAAGAAAACTCATTTGACTACATTCAGCACCCATTCATAATTTAAGGAAAAAAAAAATAAAACTCAGCACAGTAGGAATGGAAGCGAACTTCCTCAAGCTGAGGGATTACAAGTATCATGCATATGCATAGTATTATGGGAGGAAACAAGCTGTATTTAGTTAAGGACCATTTATGTATCGATTTTGCTGGATAAGATAAGTACGATGTGATCATAAAATGAGATTTCCATAAATGTTATTCACAATAAATAATCAAATGTCTTGAATGTTGTATACAGACGGTTTTTTCCTTTCTTCATTTTTCAGCTTCTGTCTCCTCCCACCATCCCTATTCAACATTGTACAGAAGTCATAGCTAGTGCAATACGGCCAGAAAGAGAAATAAAATTAATAAAGATTAAAAAGGAAGAATTAAAACTATCTGTAATCACAGATGACATAAGTATACAGAAACATTTAAAGGAATTTACAGAAAATTTTTAGAATTCATAAGTGAATTTAGCAAAGTCACAGGTAAATGGTCAATATTCAAAAGTCAGTGAACAAATGGAAGGTGAAATTTTGAAATGCATTTACAGTAGTATTCAGAATAAATTCTTATGGATAAATTTAATGAAAGATGTGCAAGATCTGTTCACTGAAAACTGCAAACCTTGCTGATAGAAATTAAAGAAATCCAAAATAAATTAACAGACCAACTTTATGGATTAGAAGATTCAAGATTAAGATGTAAATTCTCCCCAAACAGACCAGTAGATTTAATGCAATACAAATCAAATACCAGCGGTTGTTTTTTTAAAAAACTGGTGCGCCTATGTGGAAAGAATCAGAAAGACCAGCCTTGAAAAAGAACAAAGTTGGAGGACGTGCACTGCCTGATTCAAGACTTAACTGTAAAGCTACAGTAATCCAGGCATTTGTATTCCTGTGTATCTTGAAAATGAAATTTAGGCGTCATGATTCTTTGCATAAGCCAGCATTTTAAAATTACTTCAACAGCAAGTATTTTTTAGCTTAAATTTACACTTATTATAGAATGAAATGAGCCATAGGATGAAACAGGACTTTTTATGTATCTGATACTTATTGGACAAGATAAATAAGATGTGATTACAAAATGGGAATTATTTCCATAAATGACTTTCACAATAAACAATCGTGTCTTTAATGTTATATACTAGGTAGTTTGTTTTCCTTCTCTATTTTTTGTAGTCATGTTTTGTCTAACAAATACATACTAAATTTATAATAAAACAAATAAACTTTCTTTAAATTGAGGCTTTTAGAGAGTAATATTTCTATTATAAGCAAGTACAGTAGGAGTTAGAGACAATTGAATCTTGTTGAATGGATACGATTTGGGTGTGGGAAAGTGAGAGGACATTTTAGGTAGAGAAAAGCACATTCATTCATCATATGAGTCTGCATGCAAATATAGGAATGAATAAAACAGAAGTCCAAGCCCTCATGAACCTTATGTTCTAACAGGGAGAGGCAGACAGTAAACATCATAAATAAGAAAAATACATACTATCTTATATGGTGATAAATGCCAGGAAGAAAAATAAAACAGGAAAAGGAGATAAGGAGTTGAGGGTAGAAGACTGCAATTATAAATAAGGTTACCCAGTGAAGACCTCCAGACAGTTTAATACAAATTAAGGACATGAGGGAGTAGCCCGTTTAGATATCTGGGGAAAGTACTCTAGGCAGAGCAAACAAATATCTGAGGCAAACACATGTGAACTGTATTTGAGGAAAAACAAGGAATCTGGTATGGCTGGAACAGACAGTGAGTTAGTAGAAGGAGAGTTTGGGGCGGGGTGGGGGGAGGCAGATTATAGAGCCTTGTAGGCATTTTTAGAATTTTGCCTTTTAAATGATATGGAAAGCCACTGGAGGTTTTTGAACAAAAGAATGACATGTTCTGTTTTAGGTTTTAACAGTGTCATTCGTTATGCTCTTGAGCATAAACTGAAGGGATGTAAAGGTAGAAGCAGAGAGACCAGTTAGGAAGCTTTTGCAGTAATTCAGACAAATAATTGTGGTTTGGATCAAGTTGATAGCAGTGGAGGTGATAAGAAATGGTCAGATTGGTGTAAATCTTAAAAGCAACAGGATTTGCTGGCACATCAGGTATGGAGGGGTAATGTGAGAGAAAAAGAAGAGTTAAGGATGACCCAAACTAGAAAAACTAAAAGGATTGAATTATCATTAACCAGGATGGGGGGAAATGTAGGAGGAGAAAAGGTACATGGGGTGAAGTCCAGAGAAACTAGGTGCAAGCTTCCCAGTGTTCTCTTGCAGGAAAGTCACACTGGATGTGTTTAATTCCTACAGCAACGATTGTGACATGTATGAAATGTCATCTACCAGAGAAACTCATTAGAGACCCAGTGGCCAAGGTTTTTTATTGAGGGCTGGTCACACCTAGACACCCTGTGCCTCTGCCTTCTGTGTACCAAAATCCCTACCAGAAGGATGAAGGTGTTCAACATAAACCATGTTGTTTACAAAACAGTTCTAGAACAATGAGCTATTCTTATCATTTAGGAATGATGAGAACCCTCCCAAAATCTATGGTCCCATACTGCAGCCCAGAGCCAACCTTTAATGCAGTCTCTTCTAAGGAGAGCAGTCTCAGGCCTATTCTGTTAACTCTTTTCTGCACAAGGCCCAATTTATTCATAGTAATAGGAGAAGAGGCATAGGTGAAGGATCAGTGTGGAGGGTGATGAGGAGAAGTTTGGTAGTAGAACTGAGGATACTATGTGGAGACAGAAAAGATTTTTTAAAAAGAAAAACTTACTTTAAAAATAAAATATGTAATTGTCAGTGAATAAATGTTGTGGAATGCTGGCTTCTTTTTAAACCCAGGCACACAATAGAGAAATAATTTGATGAGATAAGATATATCAATATGATGAGGTAGTACATTGCTGTGGCAGTTGTAAATGTTCTGGCTTTTTTGTGCTATTTCCATTTTCAAATAAATGATTTGACTTTATATATCCCATAAAATCTAATATTCTGGTATACACCAAATATAATTACACCTCTTACATACAATATAACAAATGGTAAAAACATGATTTGCTAGACCAAGTGTTCTGATTTTGGTTCAGAAAACCAAAGCCTAGCTGTTAAAAATGTTTGCAGGGGGCTTCCCTGGTGGCGCAGTGGTTGAGAATCTGCCTGCTAATGCAGGGGACATGGGTTCGAGCCCTCGTCTGGGAAGATCCCACATGCCGCGGAGCAACTAGGCCCATGAGCCACAACTACTAAGCCTGCGCGTCTGGAGCCTGTGCTCCGCAACAAGAGAGGCCGCGATAGTGAGAGGCCTGTGCCCCGCGATGAAGAGTGGTCCCCGCTTGCCACAACTAGAGAAAGCCCTCACACAGAAACGAAGACCCAACACATCCAAAAATAAATAATAAATTAATTAATTAATTAAAAAAAAAAACCCTCGGGCTTAAAAAAAAAAATGTTTGCAAAACACAAAATATGTATACACTAATTACAAATATATGAAAATGTATTTCTGTATCTTATTATGGGAGGTTATATAAATAGTTTAATTTTCTTTTTTCTATGAAATTGCTCATATGTAGAGAGAAGTATTTAGTATATTTATTATGATATTAATCCTTAATCATGCCTTGATGATTTTTTAAATAGGGTCAAGAATTTGCTCCAACGAGTGTGGCAATAATTGGTCATTCTATGGGTGGCCTTGTTGCAAGAGCTTTGCTTACATTGAAAAATTTTAAGCAGGATCTGATCAATCTTCTTATTACACAAGCAACGCCTCATGTTGCTCCTGTGATGCCATTAGATCGTTTCATTACAGGTGAGTACTGTTACATAAACACTAACTGACCTCCCCATTGTTGTTTAGGATTAAACAGATCCTTGCAGCTCCTACTCCCTTTAGAGTATACTATAGGTTTATCCATGTGTGAAGCAGCTTAGGTTTAAATCAGCACCTCCAATTCTGAGCATCTCTTTTTGTGACTTTCAACTTAGGCTCGTAACTGAAACTGCTGTTAATTTTCTCTCCCTTTTGCATCTTAACATGGAAAGCATGTGTCTTATAACCCCTAGGAACTTGAGCTTCATTTTAGTTATTCTTGAGGATGACTCTTGGTCTCTTAAAGTGTGTTTATACTTCCTTTTTTTTGTTAACTCTTCTGGGTACTTCATTCAAAATAACCTTATATTTAAGTAAAATAGTAGAAATGCCTTGGTTTTTTTTAATAAATAGGTCTGCTAACACTTTATATGATTAGGTAAGGTAGGATTGCTAATCTTTATAGAGCTCTTATTATATTTTGGATATTGTGGTGAGAACTTTACATGATTATTGTATCATTTGATCCTTATGGCAGTTCTTTGAGATAGGTACCATTGTTATTGCCATGTTCATGGACAGAAAAAAGAGGCCAAGATAAAGTTCTTGCCCAAAATCACATGGCAAGAAAATAGTGGAGCTGGTATGCCATGGTCCAGCCACCGCAGGGGGTCTTCCAGGTCCCGAAGGAGAGGGGTAAGGGACTGAATAGCACTGCGAGTATGGGGTCAGAAGGACCAAGACAACTGATGGTTGCTAGGCACTTTATTTAGAATTTACTGAATCTTATATAGACAGAAGAGGAACTTATTATTAGACAATAATCCCATGGAATTGCTTATCGTCTCAGTTCAGTCACTACCACAGACGTCAACAAGTTTACAACAACTATCCTTGAACATTATCTTCCCTTAACCAGGCTCACACACAGCCCCCAGCCATAGGGAACAACCAGGACTCTCAATTCCCTGAGGTCTCCTGGCTTGAGATAGCTTTGCTAATCTCTTTTACATTCCTCAGGCCTGGGAAAAAGAGTGTATTCCAAGGTAAGGGCTTTGCTTTTTGTGAGAGACATACTGTCTCCTCCAGGAGTTACCTCCGGCTAAGACTGCATGCTTCCCACACTGGTATTTGACTCCAGCAAGCTTGTTTCTGGGCCTGTGCTTTTAACATTTACGTATGCTGCCTCTGAATTGAGTTACATTATGATAACAGAGGAAATAAAATTATGGATAATACTGTAATGTTGCAGGGAATTTTGAGTGAACAATAGGAGTTTATGATTGTTGTCATCTAATTAAATAGTGATAATGTCACAGAATAAGAATTAAATGCCTACTATCTCAACTTTTTATTAAAGAAAGTCAAGTATTATCTTCACTGCTTTTTGGAATGTTGTATGTGTAGAAGAAAATCTTTAGAAAGAAATAATTATTTTTCCTAATCAGTAAATTTACACAACTTCTTACCCTATAAAAATATGCATTATCTTAATTGTGGTGAAAATTTTGTTTATAGATAAGTGAGTCATATACCCTAGTGACTCCAAACCAAAGTAGTTTTCCAAAGCACCCATCTTAACATAACATTGCCAAGGAGTAAGCTTACTTGCTGGAATATCTGGTGCAGTAGCACTTAAAGAGAAGTTTGATTTTTTTCCTTATTACATTTAAAACTTTGCCTGTAGAACTCTTCTAATAAAAATTTTTAGTTTTATTATTGAAGTTGGTTAAATATGCTTTACTGATTCTAATAATTATAAATTATTATTTATAATAGGTTTAGGAAAAAATTAAAGGTATAGACAAGTCATAATACTTGCCATCACAGTTGAGAATTCTTTCTCTTACTGCATTTTATGTGGTGTATGTAGATGAGCCATGCAGGTTAAATTACAATTACTCAAAATGCATTTTAAAAATCTCTTTGAGGAAAGAACTGTCAAGAGAGTCAGGTTTACTGTTTCTGAAGGATACCGATGGTCTGTCTCTAAATGGCTTAGGCTGAAAGTGCTTCTTAGGGTCAGGGAGCCTCTCCAGTAATTAGCAAGCTTCTATGCCATTTATTCTGTATTTATTTTTTATTGCGTTAAGCCATAATTAGAATGAAAAAACAAAAGTTCAAGGGTGGATTTTAAGTTTTTAGGAGACCCACATGACCTCCAGAAGTAGATTCCCTATTTTTACTTGGTGGAAATACTGTCCTTAAATAGGGGAGAGGAAGCTTTGCACTGAGCTCTGTACTTCAGAGGGCCCTGCTCTCGTGTTGCCATTCCCCACGGGGTGTGGAGTGTACAGGCCAAGCAGCCTCCCCACTTACAGGCTGTACCTTTACTTCTGGACTATGATCCAGGTAGCCAGTCCTTCAGACTTTTCTTGCCCATATGCCTCAAGCCCACTTCCTTAGCCTCTTACTTGGATCTGTCCTGAGGACAGGTATATAGAATCCTGAGCTTGAGTTATGGCCAAGGGGTGGCTCTGCATGAGGTACAGACAGAATTTTGATGTGCACAGGAGGTCTTTCTGATGCAGGACGGAATGTGACTGGGAAGAAGAAGAGAGCACAGTGATCTGTTCCCCCTTTGCTGCAGATCTCCACAGCAATCTGTGGCCAGAGATATGCTCTCCCTATGCTGCCATAATCTGGTGTCCAACTCTGAGGTGTCCTAGAATTCTTAATTTGAACCTGACCTTCCAGGTTGTTTCAATGATATATTTGTCAAGGTAGGCAGAGAAAAATACATTTGATTTAAGTTTGTTAACTGGAATTTTGACTTTTAAGTATTTAGACATATGGCATGTATACCCCATTGGAACTCTTATCCCAAGCCCTGGAGATACTAGGAATGGGTCTGCTTGGTCTCAATCTAGGTGAATACTACTGAGATCTTTAATGAGAAGAGTTTGCTGTTCCAAAATGTTAAAAGCCATCAATGGGATCAAATGCCAGGATAAAAAATGCAGTAAGTTTTGATAATCAGAATAGGAAATGAGAACTCCCCTGCCCTGGCCTCAGATCTTTGACACTAAATTTTTCTCATCTTCCATAGATAAAGTGGAAAAATTGTCTGCACCACTTGTTACACTAAATGGATAGAAACTTCTTAAGCATCAGATTTTCCGCAGCGGAGAGTCCCAAGACTAATGTGACTGTCATTGTCCTGATAGATGGTATTTTAAGAACTTAAATAGTACTTTGTGTGGTCACCAGTACTACAGTGGCTGCAGTAGACAGTTGCTAAGCCCTTATAAGCAGGGACACAGCCATGATTAGGAAGATCTATTGATATAACTCCTTAGCATAGTAAACTTGTATCTGTGGAAGAATTTCGGGGGTTTCTTTCTATACTATGTGGCTCATAAACAAGCAGCATCCTTGTGGAATGTAGAGACCTGTTTGCTATGGACTTGTCAAAGCTAATAAAATTGGGTTATCTTTTTTCTTTATTGATACCTTTACTAACTCTTAGTATTTGTACTCTGATGGGGAAAGTAGAGTATGTGTAAAGATACTGATTTTACCCAAAATAGAGAAATGTGGATGGCATTGCTTATAGACAATTCAGATGGCTTAAACAGAAATTCAGCTTAATATTAGTATTATAGATGGGTTATTGTTGCAGGGCATGGTCAATGATTTTTAATGTATGCCTATTTTATTTCCCACCAGATTTTTATATGACTGTAAACAACTATTGGATTCTGAATGCTAGACACATAAATTTAACCACGCTGTCTGTAGCTGGAGGATTCCGGGATTACCAAGTTCGTTCAGGACTGACTTTTCTACCAAAATTAAGCCATCATACCAGTGCCTTATCTGTTGTGGTAATCTTTTTAAAGATTCTGCTGAAGTAGTAACATGATGGACACGGTGGGGCATGAAAGGAGAAATGATATGTAATTGGTTGGAAATGATTCCTGAGTTGGTCTGGTATAGTGTGTGTGTGCAAGTGTGCATGTGTATGTGTATGTGAGAGAGACAGAACATGAAACAATGAATATGATTATTTGGGGAAGACAGAGGCATGGATACTTAGATCCATGGAAGGTGAAAAGGATCTTAGAAACTTTGTGCAAATGACTCTTATTTATGAAGATGATTGTTTCTTGTTCAAAATAAGTGCCTATCCATTGAGTAGAGTTTTAGTATAAAAAAGTATGGGCTGAAGTCCAGGGGCCCCGGGTGTATCTCAGTGGTATGCTGTATACAGTGGTAATGGGAGATCAAACATTTAACATACTCTTGAATTTTAAACTTGAATGAAGGTTTACTGATTTTAAAATTTAAAAATTAGCTTTGACAGTATAGATAGAGCTCTGATTAATTAATTTGCTAATTATTCTTCCCTGCTAGGACATCAAGTATTTGGTCTTTAACTGGGATACACAGCTTCTGTAAAATAAGTTCAGGTTTCCTTTTAGGACTTATTTTTGTATGTTTAACCTTTAAGTCTTTAGTTAAGAGCTTAACTTTTAAACTCAGTATACATGTCATCTCCAAATATTACTTAATTTCTAAAAAAAATTGATAGCCTTCCTTTTGCTTTTTAGATGATAGTTCTTTGTTTCATAGTTGTTCTCTTAATAGATACTCCTTTGCTCAGTTCACCTACTGCTGTTCATTCAGTAAATAGGTATTAGTGAATGCTTGCCATACATAGAACAAAAATTATTAAGCTATTCTGCTCTTATCCACCATTTTCTTATAACTGAAGGAGTTGTGATATAGCCATAATAGCTTTGGAACTAATTAGTACTAATTTACTAATTGGTAAATCTCTCAAACCTCATCATCGGTAGGAATCTTGTTTTTTGATGCTGAATATTTTGGGCAGATATGTGCTAGAAGTTCTCAAAACTCTAAATATGAACTCCTTAGTATAAAAATAGATGTTTTAGTCATATAAAATTGGATATAACTTATTTCCTAGACTTGGTCTGGAGCATGTTGCTGTATTGATACCCCTTCCTGCAGCTTTTAAAGAATTTGGTCTTTTTAATGGTGTGTGTTGGGGGGGTGGGGGGGACGTGTGCTTCCCTCTTTTCTAACCCATTTGATAATGTATTGTGTTCAAGGCAGCTCATATATCTGTATCTCTGATGAAAATATTATTTTACTTATTATGGAACTTTCTCAAAGCTGGTTATTCTATAATCTGAGTTTTATTTAGTTTTTAAATATTTAATTACTTAGTTTTTAGCTCTCAAATAATCTACAGTCTTTTATATATCTATATGTATGTTCTCTTTAAAAAAAACAATTATTAAGAAGTAATTTTTTTTAATGATTATCTCAAGAACAGTTAGATGATATTAAATCCATTGGGACTAGAAAAATTGTTTAAGTTAGAGACCTTAGTTATATTCGTAGGGTAGGCTGAACTACTGTAATATTCACTCATGCAGGTAATGGCACTTAAACACAATAGAATTTCATGTTTCACTCATATGACGGCCTTAGGTGTGCGTTTACGTGGCAGGTGGTTTTTGAGGAGTCTCACTGAGGGACCCAGGCTGATAGTAGGCTCCCCCTTCTTGAATGCTTTACTTCCAAGGTTGCTCTAATCATCACTGTTTCAATCCACAGGAGCGGGGAAAGAGCATGAAGGAGAGCAGTTAGGCCTGGAAATGGCACACATCACTCTTTTTCACATCCCATTAGAGAAACCTTAGTCACACCATAGAATAAGAGAGGCTGAGACATGCATTCTAGTTAACTATATGAAAAAGGAAGAAGATTTTGGTGAACATTTAACAGTTTTTATCACAAAGGTCATGAGCAACTACCTTTATAATGTGTGTTGACTTTCCTTTTTTCAGCTGTAACACAGATGCATTCATTAGACTGAATGAAAGTAAACTAGCTTTTGTCCTTGTTAATAGTAAATGATGTCTACTGTGAGTTCTTACTTTACTGAGCATCTGATATATAACCTTAGAACCACAGTGAACTCTGGTTGTCTTAATTTTTTAAAGTAAGTTGCCAGCAGCAATTCCTAAATAAGATAGCTAATGCTTATAAGTTCATTAAGTAATCTATAGATTCCTTCAACTTTAGAGCCTCCAACCCAAATACACGTTGATATTTGCAGAGTACAATGGTGACAATGACTCAATGACTCCTTAGAAGTTATAAATACCTTTTTTTTTGTTACAAATACCTTTTTTTATTATTATTAAAGAGGCATAGGGCTTCCCTGGTGGCTCAGTGGTTAAGAATCTGCCTGCCAATGCCGGGGACGTAGGTTTGAGCCCTGGTCCAGGAAGATCCCACAGGCCGCGGAGCAGCTAAGCCTGTGTGCCACAACTACTGAGCCTGCGCGCTAGGCCCGCAAGCCACAACTACTGAGCCTGCATGCTACAACTACTGAAGCCCACGCACCTAGAGCCCGTGCTCTGCAACAAGAGAAGCCACCGCAATGAGAAGCCCGTACACTGCAACCAAGAGTAGGCCCCGCTTGCCGCAACTAGAGAAAGCCCACGCGCAGCAACAAAGACCCAATGCAGCCAAACAAAAAATAAATTAAATAAATAATTTTATTTAAAAAAAACGAAAACAAAGAGGCATGTTAGGGCTTTAAATTTTCTTGCATACGGCATTGTTAGTTTCCTATTTTCATTTTGTTTTGACAGTTCTAGTGAGGGCATCTCATTGTGTCTTTGACAGTGTAGAGAGAGAGATGATATGAAAAATAATATCAGATTTACTTAATGTTTCCCCATTGTATGTAAGATGCTGTTCACAGAGAGGTCATTACCCTGTATAAATAGAAGTCTCTAGTTCTTGGAGGGTGCTGTGCCACTGTTAGGAAGCCATCTGAAAATAGTTATATTTTTTACTAGGCTTTTGCCCTTCTGTCTCTAACCCGTAGTATATATGCTAATCATCTAGGGATTTTTTTCCAAATAAGTCTGGACCCCACTTATAAGAGTCCGATTTGGTAGTTTTGTGATTAGGCATATTTATTTTGAAAAGTCTCCTCAGGCCTAGGTATCTCTCAGGCACATCCTGATTAGAATTAACATCTTAGAATTTATTAAGTGATAGTCTAGTCAGAACTGAAATTACTGAAATATCTATTATAATTTATATATACACTATGATTTATTAAAGAATCATAAACTCAACCTCTTATTAGAGTAATGAAGAGTTAGTAAACTTCAGTAAGTAATCTGTGGATGTTTTAATAATTTTAAAGGGTAATTTAAGCTTGACTAAGTAGTAAAGACAAAGAAGTATTCTATGCAGGAAATATTCAATATCTTAATATTTTTGGATCACCTTTTACAAGAGTGCATCATTTAAAAATTTCTGCGCATCATAAAATAGTGAAACTAATGTTACATGTTTCTAAAATTAGCCTATAAGAATTTCAAGCCTTTTGGAGAATAACAAGTGCATTTTTCTTAAGTATGATTTTTGTTTCTTTCCATTTAGAGTTCAGCAGTGCCTAAGACCTGGGTTTCAACAGACCACCTCTCCATTGTATGGTAAGTTAATATAACTTATTTTGGCAATTTGTGGTGGTCCTCTTTTCTCCTCAATGAATTGATTGGTTTGTTAGCTTTCTTAGAGCCTTATCCATAAATAAATAAGGATTTGGGAGAAAGATTAACTTAGGGGTTTAGAACTTCAGCCTTTGTTCTTGTCTTGGTTTAACCAAGGTGTCCTTGACAACCTATAAAATCATCTCCTGAAGAACCAGTAGCATCAGTCTCAAATGATAATGTCAAAATTTTAGAATTTGTCATAGCTGGGCAGAATCAAAGATACTTGTGGTAGGACTTTCTGAGCTCTTGGCCAATCACCAAACTCGGACTTGATTAATGCAGCATTGCCTATTCTAGAGCAGCACATGGAAAACCAAGTAGGAATTAGATTTACCCTTAATATAAATAAAGAAATAGGTTAAATAAGGGTCAAGAAATACATAAATCCTAGTATTTTATCTCTATATGCATTGGCTTAAAGATTCTCTTTTCACCTTCCTCTGGCTGTGCAATCAATAGTGTTTGCAAGGACCACAACAGTTCAGACATATGAAGATGGGGCAGACAATATGTCTATATCTGGGGTAGACAGGAAGATTTAGGGAAGACGGGGGCCTGACACTTATACTCTCAAATATCCAGGAAGATTTAATTTACTTTATTTTTATAGGTTTCAGCTTTAAGATGTATGCTTAATAATGATAATTTGTTAAATAATTTTAGAGTTTGCAGCATTAAAGGAAATTCATATATTCCATTAAATAATAGAATTATTTATGTTTGTATTAAAAGTATATTTTTTAAGAAAGTTTCATTTGTAACATTTATTTTGTTCTTTAGGTGTAAACAATTACAATTGACTACAATTCGAGCATTCTTTGATCTTATTGATGCTGATACTAAACAAGTATGTATTTTTAAACTAAAAGTTATTGCAGTGAAGTAAAAGCTTTTGTTAGAGCAGTGATAGATTTAATACGTGTTTTTACTTTGATGAAAATAGAAACCTACGCCTTATATTGACTAATTACTTTGAAAATGGAAATATCTGTATTTTTATCTGTAATCTTTGATAACTTAATAATTAAGAATGCAATAAAAATGAAAAAGGAAAGAATACCTTAAATCTTCCTCAGTTCTTCCCCTTTACTGTTTAAAATTTGATATATGTCCTTCTGACTTTTTTCTTTTACCTTAAGGGAAATACTTATTACAAATATCCTTATGCAGTAGGATCAAAATATCTACATTCATTGAGTAACACAAGCTCACCAGAACTTAAATTATGTACTTCTAGAGTCAAACCTTTTCTGTATTGATATTTTACATATAAACTCTCCAAACTAGTGATTTTCTAAGTTGTTCAGTTAGCAGGATACCTGGAAATCATATTACTCTTTATCTCTTTCTTATCTGCCAGCAGATAAATAGTAGTGGGCACCAAGGATTTCAGCAAAATTCAGAGAATTCTATTAACTTAATTTTTTTTTCCTGTGAATTGGGAACAGATTGTCATTATTCATCGTAAGCAGCCTTTCACCTCAGGTCATTTTGCAGTGCATCACTGTTCCATAGAAGCATGTTTTGAGAACTACGGCTCTGGCTTCTCCTTTTGGAGAAAAAGTTCCTTGTATTTTTGGTAATTTTTTCCATTATGGCATATATTTTTGGATTCTTTTTCCTGAAGGCCCCAGTTCTTTGAGAGACTATTATGTGTGGCTTCTTTTGCAGTAAATCTCTGGGTAGTGCTTCCTTATCATTGTGTCTTAACCTTGCTCCTAAGCATTCTCTCTTAGGAGTAGGGTACTGTCTGTATTTTTTTCCTTAACCCTTCAGAAAGCTGCATAACTATTATTAGGGAGAATTATAGATATTTAGCTCTCTCCTGAAGAATGCAGTAAAAGAGAGACACAAGTTCATCTGTTTTACCACATTTTAAACCACAAGATACCATATTTAGTATGTATATTTATTAAAGTAAATCAGCTTCATAGAGTTAACACTGTTAACATTGGAATCATGTAGTCATGGAATGTAAATATTTTTCAGTTTTTCAACCTTGTTTTAATTGTGACTCTATCGCAAATGTGTTTAATCTGTTCAACTATATACAACAGTAGTATCAATTAAAATTTGTATTTGACCAGTTTGTATTTTAAATGACATTTGGTAAGTTTAGGAAAAACCCCATTTCAACTAATGAAGAACAGGTGAATCTCAGGTATATTATTTAAAAATTATACATCAAACTAATTTTAACAAATCAAATCTTGTTTTCCATTAAATTCTAAGGTGAGAAAATGCTAATACTAGCATGTAATAAATTATAATTCTGGATGGATAAGTATTTTACAGACACATTTTAAGGGACAAATGAGAAATTTTTGACTAATACTGCTAAGAATCAAAATATTATGAAACTGAGCTCTCTTTCACAAACTCAGTATATATGATAGACTAGACTAAATATTAGACAATAAAATGTTAGGATATGATTCCTACTCCTCAAGAAGCATATAGTTTAGGAGGAGAAACAAACATATATACAGGGAAACTGTAACTCAAAGCATAGTTAGTCCCATGTTAAGCACTTAGAACAGTGCCTGGCCCAGAGTAAGTAATTGTTGGCTCTTGTAATTATTACTTGAAACAAAGTTTCATTAGGTCATCACAGTGGATATAAAAGGATACAGAATGTATCAATGTTCTTTCTAGATAACTCAAAATCCCAAGAAGAAATTGTCGGTTTTGAATCACCACTTCATAAGACACCCAGCAAAACACTTTGAGGAAAATCCATCAATAATTTCTGACTTAACAGGTCGGTAGTAATAGCATGTTTTAATTTTAAGTAGAGTTTTGAGTGTTATTTTTAGGTAAATTTGTCCTTAGCAGACAAATTCTTTGAAACTGTAATGCTTCAGGTATTATAATCCTATTATATTTTATTAATTTCCCTATGCTGGTTTCTTATGAGGTTCTTGGCTAAGGAGGGGAAAAGTAAAAAAGCAATTTGCAAGATGTTGCTGATAAAATTTTGTACTGAAAATAACATGACAGTAGAAAAATTTAAAAGCGTTAAATGTCTCTATTCTCCTGACAGCCACATAAAATAAATTCTATATTATTCTTGACTTAGTTTCTCAGTATCATTCTTCAGTATTTTGGTTTAACAGCATATCTTTTGCTGGTAAATTTTGTTTTTATATATATCTGTCATACTCTACTTAGTTTGGAAAATGAAATATTTGTTTTCT
This sequence comes from Balaenoptera musculus, assembly GCF_009873245.2. NCBI lineage: Eukaryota > Metazoa > Chordata > Mammalia > Artiodactyla > Balaenopteridae > Balaenoptera > Balaenoptera musculus. The sequence continues at coordinate 74,869,351 of NC_045791.1, read as the reverse complement.
TCTGTTGATACTTCTTAGAGTTAGACATCAGGAAGATTTTAAATGCTTTACATGATCTGAGTGCTCCTTGGTGATGAGCATATAGAGAATATCTCATTAGATTTTCTATTTTAAAATAGCCAGTGTTCAGGAAACTGCTTCTTTTTCAAATCCTGTTATGATTGAGAAGGATTCAGTAAAAGAAATCACTTAATGTTTTTTAAAAAGCCAAACAAATTAATTTCTTTTACCTTAGGGACATCTATGTGGGTTCCAGTAAAAGTGTCCAAATGGACCTATGTGGCTTACAATGTAAGTATACCACCAATGGATTTAAAATTTTTTTTCAAGAATATTTTAGTATTTATTTTTCAAAGCTAGACTTTTTAAAGAAGATAACAACGTTATTTTCCCATACTAAATCAGTTTAGTAATAATTCCTTAATATCTGGTCAGTGTTCAATTTTCCAGTTTTATCATAACTCAAATTTTTTGTTGTTTCTTTGTTTTCCAATTTGTTTAAATCAGGGTACAAACAAGGTGTACGTATTATTTGTTGATATGTCTCTTATTCCTCTTTAATGTCTAATACTTCCTTCACCCTTTTTTTTCCTTGCAGTTTATTTGTTGGAAAAAAAAAAAACTAGTCATTTGTCCTATAGAGTTTCACACAGTCTTGATTTTGCTGATTGCACTCCTGTAATGTCATCCAGTATATTCCTTTCCCTACTCTTTCCTGTGACTTGGTAGCTGGATCTTGGATCTAGATGCTTCATCAGATTCAGGTTTTTGTTTTGTTTTTGTTTTTACTAGACTCGCTCTCTTTTTGTGATGTTAGCAGCTATTGATGAAGAAGGCCTAGAGCCATTAATAAGGAGTACAAAAGCAATGAGACTCCGATTATTCCTTCTTCATTTGTTAACTGAAACACTATATAGAAAAACTTCTCATCTACTAAATTTATCGAAAGTAGAACAAATTACAAAGGAAAAAAATGATAATTCTTTGGATCTTATATTTACTGGTTTTTAGAATAGTGAGTTGGCTCACAGACACCCTCCATTAGTGACCGTAAGATGTTTTGGGGGGTTTTTCCTCCAGTATTATTATGAGCTTAAACGTTTTTATGTTTCTGTCTAAACTAAAATACTAAAATTGTTCTATCTTTGATACTAAAATTGCTATTAAAACTGTTCTGTCCTTGACCAGTGGAAGCCTTTTCAAGGTAGGCTCCTGAATCTTTTTGATATAGCTGCTCTTTAGTTGTCTTTGATATTTTCTTCACTATCTAGTATGAGAAAGTATTTTAGCTCATTGTGTACCATTTCCCATCCCAGACCTTGAATCTGCTTTTTCTCAAAGAAGCTCTTCCTATTATTTGGGAAACAGTATCTGAAAACCATAATTTGGGCACTAGAGATGTTTATGGCTAGTGAGTTAGCATTTCTAAGGCCTTTTCAGTGAACAGAGCTAGGAAATGTATTTTATCTTGGTCATAAGGCCAAAAACCAAACCCAAACAAAAAAGACATGCATTCATACTGATACTTCCAAGACAAATTCAGATCTACAGAGTTTATACCTGATCTATCTTGCATCTGTATCTTCTTCTTCCCATTCCTAGATTATTGGTTCTCAACAACACCAAGAATGATAGAATTAAAATAATTAATTAGAATAATTATTCATTACTTTATCTGAATTTTTGAATGATGAAATTATCTACTCATAATTTATTGTGTTTTCCCTCTTTTTTTAGGAATCTGATAAGATATATTTTACATTTCCCCTTGCAAATCATAGAAAAATCTACACTCATGTCTATTGTCAGAGTACCATGCTGGTAAGATAATTGATACACTTTATGTAAATTTAAAAGGCTAACTGTTGTTTATTTTTAAGATTCAACTAGTATCTAGTGGATATCATTTTTAGCTATGAACTATTATTAAATCTAATTAGTTGAAAAACACTTATCTGGAACAGAGAGTATTGATTGAAAAGTACTAATCAAAATGCTTCTGTAACTGATAATATATCTATACTATTAGCTTATACCTGTACCTCTAGTTTAGGTTTTTCTACTTTAGTTTCACTATGTTTAGGATGAAGGAATTCAGTTCAGAGCTCCTTTAATTCTAAAATTCTATTAGTATTTTACAGAATAGATATATTTAAGCAAAGCTATCCTTTGTTTTATAAAGTAAATCCTGTTTTTCCCATGGCTTCCATACTAAAATTTGCAGTACTTTTTATACCAAATATTCTCTAAAATAGTATAGTAACTTTTTGTTACAGTGTTATCTAGACTTACAGTATCAGTATGATGATTTTGTTTGTGTATTTTTTTTTAATGAGTACCTACTATGCTAGAAATATGTTAAGACGCTTTAGCATGCTTTTGTTATATTAGGTCTGTTTAAGTAATAATTTATCAGCACTTCTTAATTTCAGGAATTTGTTTCCCAATTTGGGTTCCTTTCTCTCTATTCTGATTTTTTCCCCTCATGTCCTAGGATTCTTCACTTTATATTTGCATCTTTCATAATTTAAGTTCCCTCGTTTCCCTTTTGTTGGATTATTTGTATTTTTTAGGACTAGGATCTAATATATCACTTAGTTGGTTGATACCGCCATTTGATATAAAGTCTTTAGAAAAGATGGTAGGCAGGCACTGTGGGCTAGGTGCTAATGAATACTAATTTTAGTGGAATTGCCACAGTTTTGCATCTCTCACCAGAGACAGACTACCATCTCTCAGCCTAAAATTTGGATGGGTAGTTTATCCCAAGAGAATCTGGCCCTGAGAGTGATGGCTTAAAATATCCACACTCCTACTAAATTCCAAATCAGAATGTCAGTATTATATTGAGAAAAATCCTTGCCAAAGTGCAAATTATCCATTTGGCTTATTGGAGGATCCCTTTTATATAATTAAGGTCCATGGGTGAGTATTACTAGCCATGTGGAGAATTTGTTTTAAATGTTTTCAATTTTTACCATAGAAGTTTTCAAACATACAAAAGTAGAGAGAGAATATAATAACAAATTCTCATTTAACCATCACAAAGCTTTAACAGTTACCAATATTCTGCCATTCTTACTTGATTTGTCCCTTCCTCACTTTTTTTGAGTGAAGCATTTTTAAAGCAAAATCCAGATATTTTATCATTTTATCATTTTATCCATACATATTTCAGTATGTTTTTATAACAGATAAGAATTTTACATATTATTATAATACTAATAATATTATTATATTATGTTATAATAATGTTATTATATTATTTTATCCAACAAAATTAATTACTTATTCCTTACTATCATGTGTTATCCAGTCCATGTTCAATTTTCCTCTGTTCATTTAAGTTTTAAGTTAGCTTGTTTGAATCAGAATCCAAAAAGTACATACACTGCATTTGATTCATATGTCTTACGTCTTTTTTTAACAGCCCCCTCTTTTTTTCCCCCATGCCATACATTTGTCCTGGGTTTAGTTGATTGTATTCTTGTGGTATCTTTTAACATGTATTTCTATCCATTGTTTTGTGTAAACTGGTAGTTAGATCTAGAATCTTGAATAGATGCATTTTTTTATGGTATGAATGTTTTATAAGTAGAACTGCGTACTTATCATATCAAGAGGTATATAATATCTGGTTGTCCCACTTTCACTGACAAAAATCAGTGGACTGATATATCAGTGGACTCAGGTCATATCGGCCTGACCCATTCATTATAAAGTTCCTAGTCAGTCTTTCACCTAATGATTTCAGCAGCCATTGAGGACATATTTTTTTTACTGTAGATAGATTTTTTTTTTAGATCTATAAATTTTATAATCAAGTAGCATTTTCTTTTCTGTGCACTTCAGGAGTTAGTAAATTTTTTTTTTTAATTAATTAATTTATTTATTTTTGGCTGTGTTGGGTCTTCGTTTCTGTGCGAGGGCTTTCTCTAGTTGTGGCAAGCGGGGACCACTCTTCATCGCGGTGCGCAAGCCTCTCACTATCGCGGCCTCTCTTGTTGCGGAGCACAGGCTCCAGACGCGCAGGCTCAGTAGTTGTGGCTCACGGGCCCAGTTGCTCCGCGGCATTTGGGATCTTCCCAGACCTGGGCTTGAACCCGTGTCCTCTGCATTAGCAGGCAGATTCTCAACCACTGCGCCACCAGGGAAGCCTCAGTAAATTCTGAGTGACTTTTTCTAAGATTTTTAATACAAGTTTTAAAATTAGCTGAGTTAGGGGTGTTTACTAGATGACCTGAAATTGTTCTTTTGACACCTTCTAGGTTATAACAACATGGTGTTTTAGGGTGGATTTGAATAATACTTTATTCAGTCTGTTAGTGAATGAATCAGAATTCCCTAGACACCAAAGTAAGTAGTGTGCAATCTTGGCAATTTTCATAATAAGGGCTGTCTTTGAGTTGCAATAGCTTCAAAAACCTATTACAAAAGTGAGTCGGATCTTGAGAGGTTGCTAGATTCTCTTTGTCTAGGCTATGCAGATCCGTTCTGTTGCCTTGCTTTATAATGTCACTTTGTTGTTCTGGTAAACACAGGTAACTGATAAAAGAGTTTACCGAAGTATTTTGCCAGCAGTGGAGAGTAGAGAAATACCACATTGTTTTTGTTTTCTTTCAGCTTGCTTTTCTGAATTCTTGAAAAATATCTTAAAATTTTATTTAAGCTCAATGAGGGCAGAGGGTGTGTCTTCTTGATTCATCATTTTTCTTGAGGGCTTAGCATAATTCCTTGGCCCTGGAATGGACTTTATAAATATTAATTGAATGAAAGGATTGATATTTTTATTGTCCTGTCTGTATACTAAGGAAAAATGTATGTAGCTGTCTCAGCAGTGTTTCTCATTCTCTTATGCCCTGGTAGGATTTCAGTAGTTGGATCGTTAGATCTTGGAGCATTGCTCTTACTACTTCATTAAAAGTTAGAGTGAAGATCTTGGGTCATACTGCTTTTAAATGACTGCAGCTGAATACATAATATTGTTAAAATACCATAACCATCTCTGCAGCATTCCCAGTCTGCGCTAGTAAAGTAACAACTAGCTTTAGTCTTAAACCCTTGGAATTGTGCTTCAATCCAAGCACATTCTCAGTTGCATAAAAGTTATCTGCCTAGTAATCAAATGAGAACTCAAATGATAAACTAAAAAGCTGTACTTGGATTGTTATTTTTAATTACTTGGCTCTGGAGTTGTTTTTTTTTTTTCTGTTTGTGTGAAAGTCTACCTCTAGTTGTTCACTCTTCTAGTTTTGTTAAAATATAGGTTACTTTCTATGTAAGTACCTAATTAAAGTGTGGACATTGCTGAACTCTAAAAGTGTCGGTTCAGAAATTAAAATTGCTTAACAGTATGCTGTGGAGAGATAACCCATCAGGTCACTCTCTCATACTGCTGCTCCAAGTTACTTGCTTACCTGTCTATGTTGACATTAGATTCTTTGCCTCACCTTGACCTGTTTGACTTTTGAGAACATTTTGAATACATTTCTAAACAATAAGTTGTTATTTTATGTTTCCATTGTGCCTACTGACCCTATCATAAACAGTGAAATGCCTGTTTTATATAATTATTTTCTACAATATTTAGTGTGCTTTATTTTGTGTTATTAATCAATAGGATACAAATAGCTGGATTTTTGGCTGCATAAACAGCACTTCTATGTGGTAAGTGTTTTGAACATAAGGCCCTCTGTTCATTTTTCTCAACATAAGGTATACTCAAATCACACTTTCAGAATAGCTTCAGATTTTTTTTTTAAAGCTTAACAGTTTGCTTTTTTCTTTTTAATATAAATTTATTTCTTTATGGCTGTGTTGGGTCTTTGTTGCTGCGCGCAGGTTTTCTCTAGTTGCGGCGAGCGGGGGCTACTCTTCGTTGTGGTGCGCCAGCTTCTTATTGTGGTGGCTTCTCTTGTTGTCGAGCACGGGCTCTAGGCAATGCAGGCTTCAGTAGTTGTGGCTCGCGGGCTCTAGAGCGCAGGCTCAGTAGTTGTGACACACGGGCTTAGTTGCCCCTCAGCATGTGGGATCTTCTGGACCAGGGATCGAACCTGTGTCCCCTGCATTGGCAGGAGGATTCTTAACCACTGTGCCACCAGGAAAGTCCCACTTCAGATATTCTTAAGCTCATTTTGCTACTAAACTAAATTATAGTATTGATTTTAAAATTAAAAATAAAGAAAATTAACATACTAGTAATTTTTGCAAACATTGATAGTTGGTTGCTAGGAAAAACTACGTTTTGTTCCCCAAAGGACTACGTGGATAAAGTGTATTGTGTTAGACCTATTAGACTTGAGTTCATTAGAACTGTCTTTGGTAGGTCTATAGATGGTTTCTTTTTGCTCTGAAGCTTATTTATAATTTATAATACTTTAATATATTTGTCCTTTAATTATATTTTCATATTTATTTCCAAGCCGGCAAGGGGTTGATTTATCATGGAAAGCTGAACTGCTGCCAACAATTAAGGTAAATTATGGATTTAGAATGTTAATATCCAGGTGAAAAAATATTTGGGCATATAGGCATGTACAGTATGGTCTTTGATTAATTCATCTAGGTATTAAATAAACTTGAAATTTGCTAAGATACATTTTAGAAATATTTTCTCTGGAAATATATTTAATGGAGAATAACATGCAATTCTTTTCTAGCTTTCAGAGGTGAAAACTATAAGTCATCAGTCCTAAATAAAATTAAATCTATATGTTATAGCATCATACTAAGAGGTAGATCAGTTTTTAAGATTCAATTTGAGGGTTTGTTTGGAATGGTCTGTCTTAAAATATTAAGTTGAATATACTCAATTCATTTTGGGGAGGACCTACAGTAGGGAAGTAAGCATCTCAAAAAGACACAAAGCAATTTTCAATTTCAGTATCATCTGTGGTTAAGCACTTCAGTAACTACTTTTATCTAGTACTCCATGGAATTTATTTAATAATTGTTAGTGATTTCCTTAAGCAACTGTGGTAGGTCAGCACATCTTTACAAAAGGCTAATTTGCACACTCACAAAATCTATTGTTGAGAAAATAAAACAGTTCTAAAATTTGATGAAAATATCTGTTCTAAATTTCAAATTGTATTTATTATAACTGATAATCGTATGCCAGAGTTGATAGTTTTTAGTCTTCAAGTAAATCTATACTTTAGAATATATTGTCATAATGAATACTATATTCATAGGGTTGAATGTGAAGTCCTCTGGTTGGTCCCGATCATCTCCCTACTCCAGTTAGTTATTTGTGCTCATGAATGTTTATTTATCTGTATGTGTAGTCAACTCTGTCCTATACCAATGAGAAGAATGATGACAGGATGAATAATTACAAGTCACGCTTGACTTTGGAATGATTGCAGTTATTTTTTGTGTCACCTTGGTCAGTCTTACTTTGTGCATGTTCATTCATGTGGCTTTGTATTGATAAGACAAATAAGTGATTTGACTCATAACATTTTTAAGGTCTCTCACTAGTTCTATCCTAACTGTCTAGGCAGGAGCAAAGCAAAAACAGAAGTATTGGGGTATACTTACTGATCAATCATTCATAAGATATATTAAATGTTTCCTTGAATTTCCAGTTTGGATATCCTTTCCAGTCTGTAATTTAAGAGTTAGGAAGAAATAAATCATTAAAAACCCGATAAAATGTTACTTTGCTACTATTTTTTTAAAATTATTTCTTAAATCATAATATCCTTTTTTTTTTTTTAAGTCTCAAAGATTTAACAATGTATTCGTCTAGTTCTAGACCCCTGTGTTGTTTTTTCTAAGTGTAAGAAACAGCTGGCTGAGTAGTAGAACAAGTTCTTCCAGCTGCTTTTTTTTTTTTTTTTTTTTATTGTATTTATTTTATTTTTGGCTGCGTTGGGTCTTCGTTGCTGCGCACGGGCTTTCTCTGGTTGCAGCGAGCGGGGGCTACTCTTCGTTGCAGTGCGTGGGTTTCTCATTGCGGTGGCTTCTCTTTGTTTTGGAGCATGGGTTCTAGGCTCTCGGGCTTCAGTAGTTGTGCATGGGCTTAGTTGCTCCGTGGCATGTGGGATCTTCCCGGACCAGGGCTCGAACCTGTGTCCCCTGCATTGGCAGGCAGATTCTTAACCACTGTGCCACCAGGGAAGCCCCAGCTGCTTACTTTTTATAGTGGATACTAGAAGAAAGTGCCAGGCGGCATTAAAAGCCTACTGGAATTTTGGGAGAAAACTGGAAGAGAAAAGTTAGAAAATGAGGATTATAATACTCTGCTATCTTAAGCATTCTCAGTTGAAAAGGATTATAATCATTAAATGCAAATAAACTTTTCCATTGTAATGAAAATCAAAATTATATATATATGTGTGTTAGCCATTTATAAAAAGCACACAAAATTATTTTGCCATGAAGTTGAAGGGAAAGGAAAGATTGAAGTGAAAAACTCTTATGAGTTTTATTCATATTTATATCATCTCAACAAAGGTAGTGTAAGATGAGAATCATACCACCTTGGGCACCTCTGCTGACTGAACTGTTAATGAATAGACAGACTCCTCCAACAAAGCACTTATAAATTCGGTTTAGGGCCTTCACAGCATGAGTCCCATGGAACTTTTCTGTCATGGTACAATGAAGACAGAAACCACAGCAGACCAACAGTTGGGTAAGCCCAAATGGACTTATTGCTAAAAAACAAACAAAACAATTAACTTTGAAAAGAAATCTAAGTTAATGAGAAAAATTACCTAGTCACTGTTGTGCCTAAATCATACTTTAGCACCACAGCTTTGCCCTACACACAGCAGCAGAACTTGAAGGGTTTCTGACATCCAAACGCTGGTGTTTGATTTTCTGTGTGTGTTGCCTCAGCATTAAGGTCATTTTACCCTTAAAACACTGAAAAATTTCCAAACTTCATATTAACCTTACCTGTCAGTGTAACAATTTCATGAATATTATCTTCCCAAATTCCTACTGACATTATAACTATATGGGAACTTAACTTTATAAGTAAATGTATTTTGACACACTGATATCTTTTTAAAGTATTCTGATCCTAAAAAAAAAAATTCTTGAGGAAAAAAATTATTCTTGAGAATAAATAACAAAAGCTCTCAGTGGATAGCTACACAGAGTAACCATGGTTCTTTCTAATTAATTTACCTTTCATATTGTCTACCACCTGTCTGGTTGGTTTCAGTTGCCTTTAGCTTTGGTTTGTGTGGCTCTTTTAAGGCCCTTTAATTTACATTAGAATATATAAGTCTGTTGCAGAGACTTTGCTGAGTAAGTTGAGGTGCAGCCCAGGAGTTTAACAAGCACTCCCAGGTGAATCTGGTCAGGTTGTTTGAGGACCACTCATTGACAGTTCTCTTTAGAACCTCTATCCAACTTGCCCACATTGGTGCTTCGGAAGAACAGTGGAGAGTATTAAGTGAAGAAATTTCTTAATGTACACAGATTGTCACAGCATATAACTACTCACACCCTCGCCACATCTACTGTCAGAAAAAAAAAAAAGACTTGAAAACTGTATTTGGTGGCCTGGCTTTTCATCAGGTAGACCAGTCTCCAATCTATTCATTCCTCAAAATATGGACTGTAAGATAAGGTCTTTAGTTTTGATAAAAGAATAGATGCTCATTTGGTGAGGTGCATTATTAGACTTACTGTGTTCATGTCACTTACTGAATAAGTTCCAGGGAATGATGTTCATACACATCATTAGCCAGCAACTGTTTATTACTTGGGCTAGATCAGAATCATTTGAGATTAAGCTGGAATTCTTCCATCATATTGAGCATCCATTCATTCATCAACTATTGAATGCTCTTTGTCATATACTACCAAAATAACTGTAGAAATCATACTGTAACATTATACAAAACAAGTAGACAAATTGTAAGAAACATCAAATCTGGAAATAATTATGTAAAATAATTAAATTTAATGTTAAATGTCATTTATTTTACATGAAGGGATACAGTTCAAGGAATATTTTTGGCAGTCCATATTTACATAATTATTAGAAATTTGACCTTCAGCAGGCTCATTGACCTGAAAATGTAAACATGGGCATTTTATGAAGTACTGAACATAAAGTTTGAAGTCAGTTTTTTCATGACTTACTAGGTAAGAAATAAATGTTCGTAATTTGTCTTTCTTTTAACATGCTTTAAGCTCTATATATCCTGAGAAATAAAATCAGCTTTTTTTCATCCTTTTTTAGTCTCTGACGTTAAGACTTCAAGACTATCCATCTTTGTCTCATCTTGTTGTTTATGTACCATCTATTCATGGAAGTAAGGTAACAAATTAAGGCTGTTTTCAGAATGTTTTGGGGATACTCATGCTAAATATTTTAAGTTATTTTTTGATGAATTCTTCAGCTTAGGCCTTATCTGAAACAGTGGCCAGGTTGGTGATCCACCTAAGACTGTTTAAAGCATTAGGATCATCTACTCTAACTTGAACTAAGCAGAATAAATCCAAGTCTCTTTGTTTCAAGTGGGAATTAGTTCTACTTTATCAGTCTTTCAAAATCTGTTAATTATTGAGTACTCTCTTATATGCAGGACTATGTGCCAGGAATTATAGGAGGCACACAAATGAGAAAGACATGAACCCTGTTCTCAAAACGCTACGTACTGTTGGGTAGGGGGAGAGAAATATATTTGGTGGCCAGGGAAAGTGTGAGAATGAAAGAGTTATCCAAAATGTATAAAACAAATCAGAATATAGCAAATCCATGAAAAGTGTTAAAGGGGGAGATATCTCTGATTGATGAAATCAAAAAAGGCATTATTATGAGGTGATATTTAAAATTGCCTTAAAGGATAGTTAGGGTTTTTATAGGCAGAATGAATATTCTAGACCTGGGATATCTAATATGGGAGCCACTAGCACATGTGGCTATTTAAATTTAAATTAATTAAAATTAAATAAAAGTAAAAATTCAGTTCCTTAGTTGTATTAGCCACATTCCAGATGCTCCATAGTAACATCATTGCAGAAAGTTATAATGAACAGCACTGTTGAGACAAAGAAATAGTAAGATCCAAACATGGACAGTGTAGGGTACGTTTGGAAAATAGTGAATAAGTAAATAGTAGTTTTAAAAGGATGGCTACGATGGGTAGAATAGTAGTGGAAGAAAGTGTGGAAAAGAAGTTAATGGCCATATTCTGGAGGGCCTTGATTGGAAGATTCAGGACTTTATAGAATTCAGGAGTCAGTAGGGAACTGAAAGATTTTTCACCGTAGTAGTAATGGGATCAGAGCTATTTATTTTGGAAAATGAATCTATTTATGGTATAGGATAGATTAGAAAAAGAGAGAACAGGCACCTCATATAGGATTATGAAGGCTTGTACTAGTGAAGTGGGAGTAGAAATAAAAGGATGGTGATTTTTGAGAGAAGTAGGCAGGGAAAGAAGAAGATAGAGGTAAAAGACCCTCTACTCCCCTTTCCACATTTCACCCAGCAAACTTACCCTTCAAGATCTAGCCTAAGTGTCCCTTGTTTTCCTTTTCTAGACTACTCCAGTAACCTCTTACTTATTCCCAGGATACTTGGTTTATAACTTCTTTGAGGAATATATTATATCGAATTATAATTTATTTGTTTACGTCTTTATTGCCATCACCATAGTATGAATTCATTCAGAGTAAGGACCAGATAGGTTTTACTATACTTTGCATCCTCAACCTTTAGTGACTATCACATAAATGCTCAAAAAAGTGTTCCTTGAATGAGAAAGTTAATGAGATTTGGGGCCAGTATCATAGGAAAATTTAAAGGAAAAAAGAAAAGGGGATGTAGTTAGGAGAAGTCTCAAGGATTGAGTCTCACGAGTACCTTATAATGGATTCATTGTTTTGTTTTGCTTAGCTCAAGTGAGAGGTAATTCAGCATCTTCAATACTAAAAGCTCTCTTTAAGGGTTTTTCTTTCAGGTAAGTTGGTTTTGAATGAATTTAACATCTTCCCAAACTTGCAAAGGGCTTCCTTGGTTATTCCAAGAAATTAATGAGCGTTTCGCAAATAGCCAGTCTTAGTGGCCTAATAAATACTTAACGTGTCTTAACGCTCTTTGGAAAGTAACACTGCTGACTCTCGTGTTGCATAGTATCCAATCTCACAAGGATGGTAATTTAGGCCTTTCATAATTTCTATGTGTCTGTTAATAGCTCATCATCAGAAGGATACATATATTTAAATAGGCAGTTCAAAATTTTCTTGAGTCAACTAATCATCTTAATATAGTTTTCCAAATGTAAATATGGAATTACTTGCATTTTTTGATGACGGAAAACAAAATAATTAAGTCCATTAGAAATTTACTTACCTTGTGTATTTCAGAGACAGACTCTTGAATTCTTTCTTTTTTGGGTAAGGGTTTATTCCATAAAGAAATGGCCAAATTTTTAAAGCAATAATAAAAGTTGTATTATTTTAAATACCTGTTAAAGTGATTTAAAATCGCTTCCCTGTCTCAGGCAATGTCTCACCCAAAGATACTTGTAAAAATATAATGAATTATCCTGTTGAATAAATGATTTCTCTATAACAGCTGTTTTCTATAGTGAAAATATCTGACAGTGTTCTTTGCCTTCTAATTAAAGAGGGAAAAATAAAAGCAGAGCCCCTTAGTTTTTTTCTTTTATTCCCTCGTGTGTGTACATTCTAATAGCGTTTTCCCTCATCTGTTTTTCATTTTCAGAAACAGTCAGAACTCCACCCAAGAGGCAAACAACATAACACAGCTTAAAATACAATCCAAGGTGTAGTTACTGGAAAAGCCTAGGATAGACCCCACTGACTTTCCACTTATTGTAGACAGCAAACTACTTGCTAGCTACAGTTAGGCATCAGATTAATTACTTCCTCAGCTCATATAAATAGATCAGAGTAATTTGGTTGGATTGTGGAAATGATTTTAATGAAACTGTTCTTATTGTAGACAGCTGAGAACAAAGTTCGTTATGCCACTGTAGAAATGTTATTAGATAAGAAATGTCATTACAGAAATTGCAGTGATGCAGATGTCACATTTTAGGTTCATGTTTTTTGAGATAGTGTTTTTTTTTTCTTTGTACATAGTGAATCTCTTTTCCATTTATTATAATCTCTGTTTAGCCTGAAATAATCTTACATGAATAACATTAGCCATCTGTAGATGAATGGCAGTATGTCTCCAAAAGCCTTTTGTAGTCTAATTAGACTGCTGAAACATACTAAATATGCAATTTTTTGAAAAGATGTAACAAAATCACATTTCCTTTTGAGTATGAAAGAATTCAGAGATATATTACCTAAATTCTTAATTAATCTTGAGTTAATCTTGGCTCTTAATGCTTTGATCCATCGTTTATGGTCCCTCTTCTATAAACACCTAAAACTAGCTGCAAGAAAACTTTGCTGTACATCTGCTCTTATAGAAATGACCCTCTAATTATCTATTAAGTTAAGCTGTGTCACCAAATTCTCTTAGCTTAGCATCTCTCCTTGAGGAATTCATGCCCCCTAAATATAACCAGGGTTAGGGTGTGATAGATAATAGATAATACCTTCTTCAAAACTGAAGTTTATAGATTTTTGTTTTCTACTCAAATATCAAGTGAAGATATTTTACTATAAATTTAATTCTATTTTTTCCTAATAAATCAATGTTTTATATTCCAGTTTGTTGTAGATTGTGAATTCTTTAAAAAAGAGACAAGATCCATACAGCTTCCTGTAACTCATCTTTTTTCCTTTGGTAAGTACGTTGATTTTGGAAATCTTAAGAATTGCTTTTATTTTTAAGAGTGCTGATTTATTTTGCCAGTTAGTTGCAATAATGCAGAGCCCTGTAACATTGTGTTTTTGTGTATTTCAAGTGTAGTTCTTAGAATAACCACGTGATATGGCTCAGAGGTTTGATTTTTAACTGGGCCAGCAATCATTTTCTGAGAAATGAACTTTTATTTTTTTTATAGACTTTATTTATTTATTTATTTAAATATTTATTATTTATTTATTTCATTTATTTTTGGCCACGTTGGGTCTTAGTTGCAGCAGGCAGGATCTTCGTTGAGGCGCCCAGGCTCTTTCGTTGCGGCGCCCAGGCTCTTCGTTGTGGTACACGGTCTTCTCTCTAGTTGTGGCGTGTGGGTTTTCTTTCTCTAATTGTGGTGTGCAGGCTCCAGGGCGCGTGGGCTCTGTAGCTGTGGCGTGCGGGTTCCAGAGCGTGTGGGCTCTGTAGATTGCGGCATGTGTGCTCTCCAGTTGAGGCACGCAAGCTCAGCAGTTGTGGTGCGCGGGCTTAGTTGCCCCACGGCATGTGGGATCTTAGTTCCCTGACCAGGGATCGAACCCGCGTCCCCTGCATTGTAAGGCGGATTCTTTAGACCTGGACCATGAGAGAAGTCCCAGAAATGAACTTTAAAATAAACTTATCCATGATCATATACATTTGCAGGTAATTGTCTGTGTGTATGTGTTTTCACATGAATTTATACTACATATAGGCCCTTTTTATAAAAGGTTTATTCTAAGATATAAATTACTACCTGCCTTCTGAAGGTTTCAAGATTGCTCTAAATATTTCCCATTTTTTTTGTTGTGGTAACATACACATAACTAAATATTCCTTTAAATTTTATTTTGAAACAATTTTAGACTTACAGAAAAATCACAGAAAGAGTAGAGTTCCCATATAGCTCTCATTCACCTTAACATAAACAATAAAATTGTCAAAACTAAGAAATTAGCACTGGTACAATACTGTTAACTACAGTTTTATTTGGTTTTCATTGGATTTTCCACCAGTGTTCTCCAGGTTCCCATATTGCATTTAGTTGTCATGTCTCCCTAGTTTCCTCTGATCTTTGATAGTTCCTCAGTCTTCCTTTGTGTTTTATAACTTTGAGGCCCTTGAATAGTACTGGTCAGTTATTTTGTAGAATATCTCTCTATTTGGCTTTGTCTAATGTTTCTTATAATTAGATTGAGGTTACGCATTTTGGGCAAGAATATCACAGGAGCAATGTGAACTTCTCAGTGTATCATATCAGAGGATACATGATGTCACTACGTCTTAATTACTAGTGATGTGGACCTTGATCACTTCTTGGTTAATGTGTTATCTGCCAGGTTTCTCCAGTAAAGTTACTGCTTTGCTTTTCTCTTTGTGATTAATAAATATCTTGGGGGAGATACTTTGAGACTGTGTAAGTATCCTGTTTTTCTTCAAAATAACCCACTAATTTTATCATCCATTGGTTTATCTAGTCTGAAGCAATTATTACTGGCATTCTATAATTATTGGAATTCTTCCTAAGGGAAAGTTGTCCCTTTTCCCCCATTTATTCAGTTTTTATTTATGTCACTATGGACTTATGGATATTTATTTTATTTATATGGTTATAATGCAATACTATGGTTACTTTTTTTTTTTGCTTAAGTTGCTCCAGCTTTGGATGTTGGGAGCTCTTTTTAAGTTGGCTCTTTTGGCATGCCCAATTTTTTCAATATTTTTCTTTTGTATTCCATTCGTGAAAAGAATCTGTTACTTGAGAGAGGAAACTTCCTTTAAGATTTTTATCCCTCCCTCACCTTTTTTTTTTTTTTTTTGGTTGAAGAATACACAGAACAATACAGAAATGACAACTCTAAACCACCTACCTCATTAAAAATAGCAAGCTTATAAAATAAGAGATCTACCCCCCCTAGGTCAAATTTTTGTAATTGTGACTCCATGATTACACATACCATATTCAGTTCCATGTTCATAGAGGCAAATTCTCCTTGTTTTAATTTATGCTCAGCTAAACTGATTAATACTGTATAATGATAGGAAACTGGTTTCCTAGACATAATGGATATAGGTGCTTCTGGAATATGCTAAGAAATTTTAAAGTTAGTCTATTAAAAGAAAAATGGGTCTTGATTTCTTCAGGTGAAAAAATGAAATTTTTATTGTTGCTAAAATATACTCTGACAATAGTATGTAACTGATGTCCACCAATACTTTTGATATCTTAGATTTAATAATAAATTAAGACTTGAACTGTTTTAAAAGTGAGAACATTCAGGGAAATTTATGCTTTGATTACTGGTGAATGTCTCACATTTTAAATTATAACACAGTCGAACACTTGTGGCTTATTTGTTGATGTTAAATAATCTTCCAAATGGGCCTATCAACATTTTAATAATAATGTTCTTTCTAAAATCTTCAAGGTGTGAGTCAGGCTAAAAAAAAAATTTTTTTTAATTAGTAAAGTGTTCAGCTGCTGATTTCCCTTTTGCCATAGTGGAAAGCAAAATTTTAAATTATTTCTTACCTCCTGTTAGAATTTTTTAAACACCCAAAAGTTAGACCATCTTACTTGTGAAGAAGGGTACCACAGTGAATGGTATTTTAAATTAGATTAAGTAGAATGTGAAGTATACTTCATATTTACTAGTTTTTCTCCTATTGTTCATTTTGAGTTGCCTTAAATTCAGTGCTGTATTTTAAAATATTGGTTACACTAGGTACTCATTAAAATGGTTTGTAGTTGAATGTGTAAGTTAGCATTGTGTTTCAAAAGTGATTTATTAATCACAGATTAATGGTACAGCTTGTATTTAGCAAATTTGTTTACATGTTGATAAAATATCCTGTCTTTTTTTTCTTAACTCCAAGTATACATCCTATAATATAGTTATGATAATGCAACAGTATGAAAAAACTAGTTATGTGTTTTAACTGGTGCTAAATGTGACTGACAGAATCTTAACATCATACAGTATTTATTTTTTAACTAATAGAATTTCAGTGATATACTTGGTAAAATATTTCAAGCCTTTTCTGTCTATTGCACAGTGGTGGTTTGTCTTATTGTTTTCTCTTTTCAAAGAAGCATCTGAACACTTGCATTTGCATATTCTTTTTTTGTAAATTACTTAATTTTAACATCTATTTTTAAATTTATTTATTTATTTATTTATTTATTTATTTTTGGCTGTGTTGGGTCTTCGTTTTTGTGCGAGGGCTTTCTCTAGTTGCGGCAAGTGGGGGCCACTCTTCATCGCGGTGCGCGGACCTCTCACTATCGCGGCCTCTCCTGTTGCGGGGCACAGGCTCCAGACGCGCAGGCTCAGTAGTTGTGGCCCACGGGCCTAGTTGTTCCTCGGCATGTGGGATCCTCCCAGACCATGGCTCGAAGCCGTGTCCCCTGCATTGGCAGGCAGATTCTCAACCACTGCGCCACCATGGAAGCCCCGCATTTGCATATTCTTATCCAAAGGCATTCACATGTAAGTGGATGCGATTTTTAAAATTTGATTAAAATGTTAAAAAAAAAAAAAATCTACCAAGAAAGCATACCTTTTTGAAATTGGAACTATGTAGTGATTTTTTAAAACACATAAATGTCATCGAAAGTCATTATAAATGTTATGCTTTGTTCAAAATTTATTGAAGGAGGATTGGATTTTTAGGAGTTCACTCCTCCATACTGAAAGCAAGAACCTATAAACTCTTTTCTAATGTTAAAAATCTGTTGGCATTATTTTAGACATTGTTTAAGCAGTCAGTACTTTTGTACTTTAAAAAAATTTTTTTTGGTATTCTAAGTAATACAGTACTTTTAATTCAATAGGATTGTCTTCAAGGAAAGTGATATTAAATACAAGTGGCCTGTTCTATAATATAGAGCTTCTGAACTTTGGACAGGTAATTAATTATCTTGACAATAACAGGACTTGATTTTACTTTACTGTTTAGTTAAACAAACTTATAAACTTGTTTTTTTTTAATTTTTGTGGTCAAACTCTATTAGATATACCAAGCTTTTAAAATCAACGTCGTAAGCAAGTGCTCAGGAGTGAAAGGTAAGTGTATTTCTGAAAAAATAGTATTGTCATTTGAAGAATCATTAGGTCTTCACTTGAATTTTCTGTAATACTTATTTTTCCATATATTTTATGTAAATTAATATTAAATATATGATAATAGAAAAGCTGTTTATATTTCCAAATGGATTTAACATAGACCCTTTCTTAACAGTAAGCATCTTCATCTGTTTCAGTTTAAATATCCACGTTTTAAAAATACTGTATATCTTGCTGTTTTATTGTAGTAATAATTGAGATTTAGCTGTTTAATGTTTTTCCAGTTTCTTATACTTCCCATATGCTCTAATATCTTGTTGTAGGTCTAATTAAACATTATTATTAAGTAATTCTCCATAATTTATTGTGTGATATAACTCTTACTGATTATTTTTTAATGAAATGAGTATTGTGTAAATAGTTAGGTATTATAGTAGTAACCTTAGTAACATAAGGTTAGTAATACATATTTCCTTTATGTTTCCACAGAAGAAATTACTAGTATCTATAAACTTCATATTCCCTGGTCTTATGAAGATTCACTAACCATTGCACAGTAAGTATATGAAAGAATTTACCTTAAACTTTGTTGTTTTTGAATAATACATATTCTACTTAGTCTGCTTATTTAAATCATAATAAAATTTTAGAGAAATTATTACAGGGCCTCTAAGTAAAATGTAGGTATTCTTTATGTAACATTGTGCCCATAAGATAATATAATATTATAAGATACCATATAGTATTCTTATTTAAGCGATCTAGAATTTAAACCTTACTTGCTTCAGATATGAACCCCTTTCCACCCTCTCCCCCAATTTCTGTGTCCTAGAAGGAGCATTCAGACAACTGTGATACGACTGGAAAAGTGTCAATCCATAGTAACGTGTGGCATCTAGCCTCCTTACGTTATTTCACTGTGTTGTGCTGAGGATTGACTTAGCCATGGTTATTTCACAGCATTTTGTATTTGAGAACTGGTATTTATCTTTTCAGGGTTCCATCTGCTACAGCAATTTCTGTGAAACTCCATATTGCTCAACCAGAAAATGACAGCCATGTAGCATTATTAAAAATGTATACATCATCAGACTGTCAGTATGAGGTAAGTTATATGTTTGCTTAATTTTTAGGATTTAGTTATAGAATAAACTGGAAATATATTTTTATATTTGCCTCAGATATATGGTGATGCGAAAGCCAATTAATATAAGAGAGAGTTAGTTACTTATGATACTTTAAATAGTCTCCATTTTGCCTGTTAGCACCACCTCAGTATTTCCTTAGCTGGACCATTGAAAATATGTATCTTAATAAGTAATAGAAAATAAAATAAAAGTTGAGACTGCAGATTAACCTTCTCAGTTTGGAAGCCCAAAGTCCAGAATCCTCCATAAATTGAAGAACTTCATGAAATCAGCTGACATGGCTATACTGCAGTAACTGGCATGATATATATTTTCCAGCACTACTGGATAAACTTAAGGATCTTCTTTTCACTCATTATTTTAAGCTCTATTAATCATTAATATGTGCAATTTAGTACCTGTTGGTTTTGTTTTACAATCACGTAGATCTCTTTGCACTGAGAGAAGGGAAATGGACTCGAGAGTAACATTTTATTTACATATAGATTCATGAACTAAAAGAGTTCCTCTTTGTATAAGAACATACCAGCTTCTAAGGATTCCAGATTTAAGTGCTTGAAGTATACATTTCAATGGTGGTTTTGGTTTATGTGAAATATCTTATTTCTACTCAGTTGCTTTAATTTGGATTCTTTATTAGAGCTAACTTTCTTAGGGTAAACTAGAATTGGTAGGTCAAGTGAATATAATCTGTCCTACAAGCTTCAGTTTGACCTATATTATGAGTTATTTTAGATTTCATGGAATTTATTAATGCTTTGATATCTTGCTTTCTGTTTCTAGCATTGAAGGATTTTGCAGGGATATAATGGTTTTCAGCTTGTGCCTTCATATTTCTAATATTACTATAGAGATAGAAAGAATTGTGTTAGTAATTTGGCTGTACTGCATATTCTCTTAATGTCCATATTTTTACAAATACTTTATTTTTTTAAAAAGTCCATGTATTGACAAAATATAGTTATTTCACAACTTCTCTATGAAAGATGAATTTCCTTTTCCCAGACTTCCTAATATCAAAAGAGTTATATTTATGGCAGAGATAATTAATGATGAATTTCTTTTTAAAGTGTTGTTTTGGCTCAAATTTTATTACATGTGATCTGTTTGTTCCTGGTATTATATCATGTGAAACCTATTTTTATGAAATTTACTCAGAAGTGGTTTAGCTTAACTATATTTAGTACCATACGATTGTAGGTTTTAGATTTTAAAGTACAAGTTACATAAGTAAGTTGATTAATTTGTGCTTTATTTTTCAGCAAACATACGTATAGTTTCTGACTCAATCATTTAATAAATTCCTTTAGCTTGTATGATCTGGTAATAAGATATTCTGATTAATTAAATATTCTAGTTAGTAAAGGGTTACCACATATCGCGGTATCATATGATACCACGTATCATAGCATTCATCCAATTGGGAAAGAATTAGATTACAGAAAAAATATTGAACAGCAAAACCACAGTTGATACAAATTAAATGTTGATGGTTCAGAGAATTCTTTTAAGCTCTTGGGTACCTTTAGGTTCATCATTATAAAAAAATTAATGATTATGCTTAGTGCTCAGTTTAATAAAATGTGAACTAGAGTTTAGGGAAAATAACCTTTTTTTAATAATTGTTTTAAACTAGGTGACAGTTAAGACTTCCTTTTCACAAATACTTGGACAGGTAAGAGAGACTCCTTGTCGATTATTTATTGCCTTGTGAATAGAAACTGTAAGGCAGGGATTGTAAACGTTTTCTGTAAAGCACCAGATATTAGTATTTCTGCAGACCATATATAGTCTCTTGCCACTGCTGCCACTACTGCAGCTACTTCTTTTTTCTTCTTTCTCCTTTTTTCTTCTTTTTCTCACGTTAATAAAATCTGAAAGCCATTCTTGGCACACAGGCCATAGTTGGCCACCCCTGGCTTTAAGGTGATGCTTTCATGTTTGATACTTCCTAAAAATGAAAGTTGATTCCTGATTTTCGAGAAAATTAATATTTTTGGCTAAATGGATATCATATTAAGATTTCATATTGCTCATACGATGCTATAATTCATAATCCAATAAAATCTGTAGGCTCTGTCATATAAATGAGCTTTTTCCAAGAACTTTTTATGTTGTGCATGCTCAGTTTGTAAAAGGTAAAAGTAAATTATATTAAAAATAAACATGCTGAAATAGGTTAAATTCATTTGGGGAGTATCTTAAATTCATAGGCAAATAGTGTTACAAAAATAATTTATCAAGTTGTAGAACTACTATATTATTATTCAACATCATTATAATTTGCAGAATTGTACAATCTGGACATAAATAGATAATACTGATTAGTCAGAGAAATTATAGTTTTAAAATTCACTAAAAATTTTATTGTGTCTTTTATTACTTTCACTTTATTTTTTTGGTCTGTTATGTTTTGCAGTCTAGGCATAGCAGAATTTTTAAGTCATTTAATTCTATAATTATAATAAAACTCACAAGTTAAAAGTAAATCAGAAACTTTTTATGTATGTTATCTCATTTGATCCTGACAACAACCTGGTAAGAACTAGATTGTGATTATTATTAAATTTGTGAACATTAGAAAATTCTAAGCTAATGTGTAAAAATTTTGTGCTACATTAGAAAGAGAAGATTAAATATTAGTGTAAGTTGGAAAATAGGATCATGGATAGTTATAATAAATACTCTAAAATGTTAAGAGATCAATTATTAAGAAAAATTACATCTTGGAATAAAAGGGAAGAATTCATGCTATTGTATTTTTAGTATGTCACTGTACATGGTGGTATGGCTGAGGATATAACACACTGTCTTATCCATATCATCCCTGGGGCTCATAATTCAGATTAGTGACAAGAAAAGTCAAGTTTGCTTGATACTGTATAGTTAGGTGTAATTATATGTACACCAAAAAAAAAACAGACTAATAGTCTTGTTTAGACATGGAAATTTTTCTAAAAAATGATGATGTGTGGGTGTTGCAGGATCAGAGGTAGGTACTTTTTTAAATGTTGAAGAATTCATGACAATTGAGTTAAGTCCTCAAATGTTTGGAATGATATAAGGTGCTCTTAGTTCATGTTTGTTTCAAAGTTTAGCTTGAGAACAGTAGGAGAATGAATTAGGTTTTGTATATCTTATTTGTCTTTTAAAAATCATACGTATTTTCAGTGTTAACTGATTCAGTCAAAGAAGACTGGAAAGAGGACTAAAGAGAAACCACTTAGAAGAATCTTTAGCCTTTGATTAGATAATTTTTTCATAAAATTAATTTTTTTTTTAGAAAGAGGAAAATATACTTACATATTGTTCAGTCTACTCTTATGAAAGAGAGGACAGAAAATAAACTGAAAGTTGCTTTCTCAAGAGAATTATTTAAACTCTTAATAAATCATTTCCATGTAGGAATGAAGCCCAGTGTTGCCCAATCTTTAGATTTTAAGAGAAACTAGAAATCTGAATTTTTAGACAAAATATTTTAATTTTTCAATGTTGGCATCTAATTCAAAATGTAAAGAAATACTATGCCAAATACTAAACCAAATGAAGCACGTATACAATTTGAATATGACCCATGGAGACCAGTTTATGATTGTTGATTGTTGTATCTGTGGCCCAGTATCATATTTACTACTCATAACAATGACACTCAGTCATTAAAAAGAAATTTTATGTAGGACCTCTTACAAGATTTCTGAAAACAGTGAAGGGCATTAAAGGCTAATAATAACAATGAATATTTTCTGATCACCTACTTGTGCCAGTTACTATGCCAAATGATTTACACAAATGAACACATTTAAGCCTCAAACTCCCTGTAAGATAGTGCTATTTAACTCCATTTTCCTGCTAAGGGCCTAAAGAGAAGGAGGGGTAAAATAAGTTGCCTAAGAGCTAGTGAAAGGCAAAGCTGTAGTCTGAACTCAGGAGTACGACTCTGAGCCTGTTATGCTACTTAACTATCCTTCCAACACACTTAATAACTAAAGTATGCTATGTATTTCCTAGCATGTCATTAGCAGGCAGTGAGCATCATTTAGTAATAGGTAGGAAAATGACCTTTTCCCTTTTCACTCAACTCTCCTCTCCTCTCACTCAAAGCTACAAACTATAAATCATGAGTATGAGCTTTATGTTTTTTGAGTCTTATCAATTTTAATCTGGGAATCCACAGAGGAGCTTCAGGGAGACCTTGAACTTGCTGAAATTTTGCTTAACATTTTGTGTAAGCATTCATTTCCATAGTTTTCATTAGATTGACAGCAGGGGAGTCTGTACATTTTCTTAAAAATTCTGTGGATTGGAGAACATGCTTTCAAGTAATTTCCTTTTAAAACTTTAACATTAAAAGAAGAACTTACACTATGTTTTTGTTATATGTATGTTTTTGTTTTTTTTTTTTTTATGTATGTTTTTTATGGAGATTGGATCAGCTGATAGAATGACTTGAGGTGCTATAACATAATGGTTATGAACTTAGGCTTTGAGTTAAATTCCATTCCACAAGATTTCCAAAGATGGTGAAGGACATAAAAGCCTAACAATAGCAGCTCATATTTTTGATAGTTTATCATGTTCAAGTTAATATTCTAAATGCTTTACACAAATGAACATGTTTAAATCCTTAAAACCACCTATAAGGTAAGTACTATTATTGTCCCTATCTTACTGTTAAGAGGAAAGAGAGGTAACAAGTAAGTAACTTGCGTGTCTCTTAATTGTGCAAGTTACTTGGGCCCCCTGTACCTGAACTTCTTCATCTATAAAATAGGGATAAGAACTATATGAAAGGATTTTTGGGAGGAGAGCGTGAGATAATGCATATAACATGTTTAGTATTATACCTGGAACATATTAAATGCTCGATAAACATTCCTTGTAAAAAATTCTGTAGCATATGCTACACAATTAAATATTGCCTCTATTATGCCTTTGATGAAAAATTCAGACAACATGTTTCTAATATGCCATATATTCTTAGCATTTATTTTGCTTAGAATTTTTATACCCATTACTCAAGATATCTTTTAGTCATGTCAGAAAATGTATAAAGTGAAAAACAACATTTTTATTTCATGTGAAAGTATATTTATTTCATTAACATGAACATTCATAAGTTGCCCATTGATTTGCCTGTTTTCTAGGTAGTTAGATTTCATGGTGGAGCTCTTCCTGCCTATGTTATATCTAGTATCCTTCTTGCTTATGGAGGACAGTTATACTCTCTTTTCTCAACAGGTAAGAATGTTTCTATTCCTCCCTCCCTCTCTTCCTTCCTCAATGCTTCATTACTACTTTTTTTATCCTACGTGTAGCTAATGAAGACACATCGATTTCTTGAAAATTCACAACCCTTCTCTCTCAAGGTTACAGGAGTTTGAGATCCTCTTAAGTTTTAAGAGGTTACCAAGAAAATTCCTTACTTGTTTTCTCCATTTTATACCCTTGTGTCTAAAGTTTATTCCCTCTGTTCTGAGGATCTCTTAAGAGATAGAAGCTGGTTGACGGGGGTTTTCTTCTCCATTCTATCCCCGGTGCCTGACATAGGGCCACGCACATAGTTGGCATTCAGTGTAATATTTGGGCTGTATCAACTGTATCATTTAGGTCTTGGTACACTGAATGGAATAATTAAGAGTTTAATTGAAGGGACTATTTCAAAGGTATGTATAGGGTTAAGGGAAACCAACAACAAATGATAAAATACCAAATTAGCAACAGAGCCATCTGATACTCCTATGTATCAGGGCAAGGGAGGGAACAAACCTAGAGAGCTGTAGGAGAGAGCAGCAGTACTGCACCTGAGCCTTGGGTACAGAAATGCTGTGGCCACTGTCAGCGTGTGGCTCAGCAGGGAGAAGGCAGGGAAATAAATACACTAACTTTATTTCCTTCTATCCTCCTATCTGCCAGTGCTTCTCATTCACTGAACCCAACTAGAAGCCAGTTCATAAAAGTCGGCCTCCCAGAATTCAGAGCAAAGTAAAGGGTAGAACATGGATCTGGAGAAGAAAATATAGACTCTATAGTACATTGGACAAAGCCCTCTCTAGAGTATAGCAGTTAGAACAATTTCCCAGGAGCCTCACACACTTGCCGGGCTTGTACAATGATAATCAGAGGAGGCAAGAGGGAAAGAGAGTGGGGACAAAACATACAAAAGCAGTCCAGAAATCCCCGCCACCGTTTCCATGGTGCCAGATGCTTTCACAGCTACTCGTTTCCTTTCAGTGACTTTTTTGCAGTTTCAAGTCTGCCTTTAGTGTTCATTTTAACCTGATTTAACCTATTATATTCCAGGAAGAAGTAAGCAACGTTTAATGTGATCTGCTCAGATCCAGCCTTTTAATTAAAAGATTATTCTGGCAATATGACATCTCCTTTACTTGAATATAATTTTTGGAAATTTAAAAGAGACACCTCATTCTTCTTAGTTTTAAGTGACTTGACAATTGATTTTCAAACATTTGGGATTTATATCTAGATAGTCCACAGAGACCCTGGGGATATATGATATTGGTTAATCTAGAGGACTTAAGTATGGGATTGTGTCTCAAATCAATTAAAGAAGTAGTTCTGAACCAAAGATGCTTATTAGAAATCACTGGAATGGCTATAATAGAAAAGACAGATAATAACAAGTGTTAATGAGGATTTGTAGAATTGCAACCTTCCTATACTGTTAGTGGGAATGTAAAATGGTATAGCTGTTTTGGAAAGCAGTCTGGCAGTTCATCAAAAGGTTAAACAGAGTTACCATATGACACAGCAACTCTACTCCTGGGTATAGACCCAAGAGAATTGAAAACACACATCCACACTAAACACTGTTTATAATAGCCAAAAAGTGGAAACAACCAAAATGTCCATCAACTGATGAACAGATAATGTGCTGAATGCTACAAGATAGATGAATCTTGGAAATATGCTAAATTGAAGGAGCCAGTCACAAAGAACCACATATTATATGATTCCATTTTTATGAAATCTTCAGAGTAAGCCAATCTATAGAGACAGAAAGTAGATTAGTGGTTGCCTAGGAATGGGGAGGCATTGGAGGTGACAGTTAAGGGGAACAGTTTCTTTTGGGAGTAATGAAAATGTTTTAAGACTGACTGTGGTTCTTAATGAACACTCTATGAATATACAAAAAACCACAGAATTGGATATACTTTAAATGGATGAATTTTGAGTTATAAGAATTATATCTCAGTAAAACTGTTTTTAAAAAACAGCTCACCTGTGGAGCTTTGTAAAAATACAAATGACAAAACCATAGCCTTGGCTCCTGAATTTGTTTCACAAATGATGATTGGCTATGTACTTTTGTATGAGAACCAGTAAATTAGAGTAAATTTTTATGGTAGGTTTATGTTTATCTTTTTTCTTTTTTTTAACTTTTTAAAATTGATGTATAGTTGATTTATAATGTGTTAATTTCTGCTATACAGCAAAGTGATTCTGTTATACACACACACACACACACACATATATATATATATATATATATATATATATATACATTCTTTTTTATATTCTTTTCCATTTTGGTTTTTCACAGGATATATAGTTCTCTGTGCTATACATTAGGACCTTGTTGTTTATCATTCTATATATAAAAGCTTCAATCTGCTAATCCCAAACTCCCACGCCATCCCTCCCCCAACCCCCTCCCCCTTGGTAACCACAAGTCTGTTCTCTATGTCCGTGAATCTGTTTCTGTTTCATAGATTGGTTCATTTGTGTCATATTTTAGATTCCACATTTAAGTGCTATCATATATTTGTCTTTCTTTTTCTGACTGACTTCACTTAGTATGATAATCTCTAGTTGCATCCATATTACTGCAAATGGCATTATTTTGTTCTTTTGTATGGCTAATATCTCATTGTATATATGTACCACATCTTTATCTATTCGTCTGTTGATGGACATTTAGGTTGTTTCCACATCTTGGCTATAGTGAATAGTGCTGCTATGAACATAGGGGTGCATGTATCTTTTTGAATTAGAGTTTTGTCTGGATATATACCCAGGAGTGGGATTGCTGGATTATATGTTATTTCTATTTTTTAGTTTTTTGAGGAACTTCCATACTGTTTCCCATAGTGGCTGCACCAATTTACAATCCCACCAACAATGTAGCAGGGTTCCCTTTTCTCCACATCCTCTCCAGCATTTGCTATTTGTAGAGTTTTTAATGATGGCCATTCTGACCAGTGTGAGGTGACACCTCATTGTAGTTTTGATTTATCTTTCAAATTAGGGTAATTTTTAATCTTTTGAGAAGAGTCTCTGTGATAGTAATGAAGACCCTTGCTTTCTATGACATGAAATATGTTGCTCTTATGAACAATGCAGCATATACTATGTCTCATACTTAATTACTGTGAATTCTCTACTACATATAATTTTTTTTTAAATCACTAGGTCACTGCTTAGAATATGCTACTATGTTGGATAAAGAAGCCAAACCATACAAAGTTGATCCTTTTGTAATTATGGTTAAGTTTCTGTTGGGGTAAGTTTTATTGTCTGTGATAATGATTTTAATTTTGTTTTATATATAAAGTATTATGTTTGACTCAAATATGAAGGATAAATTTCCATACAAATAAGGCAATTGACTTGTTTTATTAAATGGACTTTTTCTCCTAGGCAAAGGCCTAATAAGTACATCAACATTTACTTCAATAGTTTAGAAGTAATTATTGAACTTATATATATACACATATATCAGTCTCAATTTAGACTATAAATATACCAGGACTTTAACATTTTCAAAAGAATGTATGTGGTACATGAGCTTTGGGTGTCCCAGATTCATGGACACAAAGCAATATAGGATATTGGTGAAACAGTGCCTCAGAACACTTTTTATTACTTCCCATACAAAGTATATTTTAGATCTCTCTACCCTACTTAACATCGCATTCTTAATTTATTCAGGTTTTGTTTTTGTTTTTGTTTGGTTAAAAACCATTACTTAGATGTCTTTTCTTCTGTCTTTATAACTAGCTGTTGGCTTTCTAACTTAAAAAAAAGACCAGTTATTACTTCATTACAAGGATCAATGAGAGCAGTAAAGCTGCATTGAGACTGGAGACTCAGATCCTTGAAGATCACTAGACTCGCTAGTTCCCTACCAGGAATTGAAGTTTGTTTTTTCAGTATAATTATAAATGAAATATCATGGTACTCTGGGGACTGTAGTGAATGGACAAACACTTCAAACATTAAATCCTTTAATGAGAGTTGTTGGGGTTTTTTTGCTTTTATTGTATTATTTGCTTTTATTTTTTGTATGTTTTCTTTTATCCACAGATACAAGTGGTTTAAAGAATTTTGGGATATGTTATTGTTACCAGAATTAGATGCCATCGTTTTAACTAGTCAGAGTATGTGTTTCCCCCTTGTATCGTTGATTCTTTTTCTGTTTGGAACATGTACTGCCTATTGGGGTGGCCTACTCTCTTCTATGTCTGTGAGACTCCTTTCTTCATTGTGGCTGACTTTGAAAAGGTAAAGAATGAATGACGAAAACCTTTCTTATTGCTCTTAAGAAAAAAACTGTATTCTGATAGGGAACCTTAAAATTAACTTGCTTTCACTAAACTATAATTTCTAAGGAAAAATGTATAACTAGCAAAACATGGGGTTAGTGTTCAAACTTATGTTTTTGTCATGTTATCATTTATTTCAAGTTAAATGCTACATTTGATTTTGACCATAGTGCTCAAGAGTTAATCAAAAAAGTTTGACAGATTACACAAGTATTTTTAAATTTCACTGTTGTAAATCTTTCCAAGGGTGAGTGTTTCTCTGGCAATGCTTTTATATGTTGATTTTCAATCAAACCTGAGACTCCAATCTTGATATTTAGGATCAGATTAGATGAAATGTATAAGAGCTCCAGAAACATTGCCTAGAGGTTTATTATGATCCAAAGACAGTTTGAAGTTGCTGGTATGCTCTTTTGGTAAACCAGTGATCTAGTTTCCATTTCCTCACCAGCCGTGTTATGTGATTTACTGTCACAGAGTGGATTATGGTATGATGCTTCTTCCTCCACCCTTCTGAGGTGCTTCTGACATTAACACCATCACATGTCTGAGTGACCTCAAGACTTTAAGAACAAAATTATTTCTCTTCCTATCAAGATTGGAATTGTATGGCACAGGGCCTATAATTAATAATTATCTTTAATAATCTTTTTTCTTTTTTAGTACATGTATTACCCATAGTATATATAAATGCAAGAGAAACTATCACAGTGTATAAAAGAATTTTAAAATATGTGTCACCCCTCACCTTTGTTTTAAAAAGCCTGTTTACCTTATAGTAATACTTGCACATTAATAAGGAGAGCCTGGCGGAGCACTGTATTGTTTTCTGCTTATATGTGACTGTGTAAATAATTGTTAATATGCTTTTGAAAGCTTTACTCTTGTTATTCCAGGCCCTCTGAACTTCCTAAAGATATCAAGATAATATCACCAGACTTGCCCATTTTGACAGTTGTTTTGATCATAGTTAGTTGGACAACTTGTGGAGCATTTGCCATCCTTCTTACTTATCTTTACTATGTGTTTAAGGTATGTCAAATCAGTAAAGTCAGAAGACCTGAGCTTTGTATCAGACAGGCATAGACTTTCCCATGGGTGGTGTTAAAAAATTTTTTTTGATCACTGCTGTTATATAACAGGCCTAAGTGTAAAGTTTTTTTTAACATCTTAGCTATTTCAAATATATATAGTTAACTGTAGAACTGAAGTTACTAATCTGAGTGGGTTTCTTTGTTAAAAACAAAGGGAGGGGAGGAGATATAATCTGTTCCATATTGCTTGATGCTCTGGCAAGTAATGTTAACTTATTAAAAAACATTTTACTAGAACGGTTTTTATTCACACCTCCCTTTAAACGTGGATAAAAGACAAAACAAAAAGTTATGTCCGTGGGATCAGGCTGTCAATCATGCTGAAATAATGTAGAATGTTACAAATGTTGCTGAAGAATCACAAGACAGGATAAAAGTAATTAAGCTGACAATTTTACTGAGGAAATGAAAAACACTTCTAAGAAGGCTGACAGCTTTTCAGGAAAATCTACGTTATACAACTGCATGTTCTCCACATTAATCTTATGTAGAGACAATTGATACTGGAAAGGATAATAATTGTTTTCTTTTTTTAACAAAGGTTTATTTGCGTCTGCATTTAACGCTAATACATGCACATTATAGATTACTTTCAGTTTACAAAGGAAAAATATGTCCATCAGAAAAAGCTATTTAGAATTATTTTGATTTACAAATATAAATTAATTTGATTTATAAATATAATATTTTTAGTTTTTTTAAGTGGATATTTCAAACAACTGACACAATAAGCAAAACTTTCTCAAATACTTAAGCAAACCTAGTAAATTTATAGACTTTCTCAGGTTCTTGTAAACATTTCACCACCCTATATAATTGAGTTCCAGATTTTCAAAGATTTAGATTATATAACACATGTTAAACTCTTTATACTATGCTGAATATAATCAAATTTTTGACTCACATGACACTTTAAGTTGCGATAGCAAGGCACCATTCAAGCATAGGCTCACACAGTGTGGAAGATATAGCATTATATCCTGGCCCCAAGATACTCTAGAATTTTGTATTATTTTGTTTGTTTTTTAATCCATGATAGCAAGTACATGTAGTTATTATTTATCTTTTCTAAAAGAATGTTTTTAAATGTTTAAATGAATTTTTATTTATTTAGGTTTTTAAAATTTCAAATTACAGTGCTTCTCAATTTCAGTAAAAATGGTTATGTTTTATTGTTTCAAAATAAAAGTAAAATTAAAGTCTTTTCTTTTTCGTAGATTGTTCATCTGCAAGCCAGCTTAACAACTTTTAAAAATAGCCAGACTGTGGTAAGTTTTATTTTCAAAACGCTATATCACTTTAGTATGAAAGAACATGGGAAAATATAAAAGTTTATTTTTGTAAAAAAAGGTTAGGACTTTACAGTATTTAAAAGGTTTTATGAATTTAAATAACTTTAAGAAAAGCGAGCCTAATGAATATTAAAATAAGACTTAGATTGTCATTTAATTTGATCTTTGTCAGTCCTTAAGTTGTTTTTGTTATCACAATTATCTTTTAAATTTTATTTCAAGTAATTACTTGAGGATATATTCTTAGCAGTGTAAATAGCAAGTCAAAGGAATAAAAATTTTATAACTGATAACTGCTTTAAAATACTTTCAAACAAGATAATTTCAGTATTTTATATCAATTTGGTAATGGAAAGATGTATTTATTTAGCTGTTAGATAATTGAGTATGATTCTAAATAAAATAATAAACTTAAATTTTACTTAATATCTTGATATTTTTACTTTATTGCTTTGTAGAACCCCAAGCACTCTAGAAGAAGTGAAAAAAAATCCAATCACCATAAAGACTCTACAGTACACCATCTCCGTTTATCTGCCAGTGATGCTGAAGATAGTCTTCGCATGCACAGTACTGTGATTAACTTATTAACATGGATTGTATTACTCAGCATGCCATCTTTAATTTATTGGCTGAAGAATCTTAGGTGTGTTTTATTTATATAATTATAATTTATGTGGTTCAAACTATAAATATCTGTAAGTAGAGACTTGAAGGACTCCTAATGTTTCATAAAACTTTCTCAAGAACAAGAAGCTATCACCTGAAATTTATTTTCAACATATTCACATTTTCTTCTTTTCCATGAGAATATAAACTTCCCCAAAATCTGCCCAAAAGGGGAGGGATTGTATTTTCTTTAGCCTTCTTTGAGTCTAGAAATATGAGAAAATGTGCTTTATTTTGCTGACTTATAGTATTCATAATGCTAGTGCTTTATATATTTTTCAATTCACAATCAATTTTATATTTTCTTAAATTTGAGGGGAAGAAAAATGCTTACATTTAAAATAATAGAAATAACGAAGGAAGTGTGTACTTTTCTGATGTGTCCTATACGTTGAACTAAAATAAATGATCAGCTGTTTTACTAGAAAACTGTCATTTGCTTTGTTACCTGATAAGTGTCCTAGGTTAAATGAGAGCCTAAAAATGCTCTCTAAGCTTATTTCTAGAATATTTAGTTATTGGTAAATTGTCTTTTTTAAAAAACCACGTTATCCAGTTAATAGTTAACCCCTGCTTAATATAGTTTTTAGAAATGATGTAAAACTTTCAGATTATCTAAATACTGGAAGTTTTTTTTTTTTTTTTTAAGTTGGCTGAATCAAAATAAGTTCAGTAAATTAAATCACAGGTCACCAGATATTAATATCCTTCCTTTGCCCCTTATTTTAATCAAGGTGCAAATTTTTGTCCACAGATTTGGGGAGAAAATTACTTGAGAAACGCCAATTTATGATTCTAGAAGGCTGTAGACAGCTACTTTATATAAACCTTCATTTTTTCATCTTTTTTAAATAGAGCAGTTTAAGTATGTTTTAAATAATTTGTTTTATAAGATATTATTTATATATGACCTTTCAGGCATATACTTATTGTAAAAAGGAAGTGCTTCCAGATGGGATATTTTCATTTCCTTTAGTAGTTACTGAACATAATTCTCCATATAAAACCTTGAGTATAAAGATGATGTAGAGCAAAATTTATTTATCAATGATTTCTTGAGCTGTTTAGAGCTCTCTTATATCCAGATTGCTATAGGAACGTTTTGAAATGTATTTAATTGATTGATTCTGAGAATTTAAAATGATTGGCAGTGCTTTGTTGATTTATGTTTTATTTTTTTCTTTTTGACATAGGTATTACTTTAAACTTAATCCTGATCCATGTAAACCTTTGGCATTTATCCTTATTCCAACTATGGCAGTTCTTGGAAATACTTACACTGCTTCAATAAAATCAAGGTATAGTATTTTAATCTTTTTTTTTCTCACATTTGTTCCTGGTCTTTATCATAGTTTCATGTCTGAAACATGTCTTTCATTCCTAATTACTTGGACTGTTCCTGAAGGTAAAGCTATAATAGTAATTATGGTTTATGTGCAAATACAGTTTATATGCAAATGTATTATATTTGTTTCCTTAATTATGCATTTTATTTGTTAGGATATAATCATTTTTTTTCTTTAAAAAGTTAACCCTTGAAAGATATGATATCTAAGGTTTGCTTCCAAAAAATACAGGAGGAGTGGAAGTGGGCAGTAATATAGGTATAGTAAGATTGGCCATGACTTGATAATTTTTGAAGCTGGTTGATGGGTCCATGAAGTTCATTATACTGTTGATCTACTTATGAATATGTTTAAAATTTTCCATAATAAAACTTTACTTTTCATTGACCGCTTGTTTGCTCCGGAAGCCTTTTCAGTTGATTCTGGCAGATAGTTGCAGATATTCTAAAGTCAGGCAGATCTGGGGTTTCAGTCTAAGGCTCTGTGTCCTTAGGTAAGTTTCTTAACCCCTCAGTGTCTCTGTTTTCAGAGTAAAAAGGTGATAGCCTTTCCTGATAGTATTTTTCTTTTAAAAATAGTGTCTTATCTTACATGCTCCTCTTAGGAATTAAAGATGGTTCCTTTTTTATTTGGTTGAAGTTTTTTGCTGATATTAAATAGGGTGAAAATTTGCTGAATAAAAGTCCAACTAGTATTTTTCTGTGGTTAAAATTTAAAAGAATAAACAAAACTGGTGATTTACTTAATAGAATATTTTTCTCTTTTCTAGCGAAAATTGACTTGTATTGATCTTTTAAAAAATTTTGGACAGTTAAAGTAATTTTTCATATAATGAATTTATCTAAAATCACTTAGAACACGTTCTCAAAACTGTATAAAAGATTGACATGTTCAGTTTTTGCTCACAATGTAGGTTACATTATAATGTATATTTCTGTCTCTTTACAGTAAATTGTTGAAGACTACTTCACAGTTTCCACTTCCTCTGGCTGTTGGTGTGATTGCTTTTGGGTCAGCACACTTATACAGGGTTCCATGCTTTGTCTTCATTCCTCTTTTACTCCATGCATTATGCAACTTTATGTAAGATTGGATTTAAGGAATGATAAAGATCAGTTATGCCTTTAGGTCCAGTAATAAGAGGGAACACACAGATCCATCAGTGTGGACAGCAAGATCCTTTGGAGAAGACAGGTCTATTTTTACAATGTTGAAAATAGGAAATTAGTTTTGTAATGCTTGAGGAAAGTAGTTGAAGCATGGTTTTGTTTTGTGGTATGACATCTGTGTACTAGTCATTATGAAAAATCAGTAAAAGGATAAGGTAGCCTCTGTCTTTGAGGACTCTGCATATCAGCTAGTCTGCTTGATTGGCCATACCAAGATCTTCTCCTAAACACTCAGTAAATGTAGCATTGTTTGTATCCTCACCTCAAGTATTCTCATTTCGTCAAACTTTCTTCTGAAAAGTGGGTTACTTTGTATTTGCTACAGTATACGTGTTGAAAAATAAGTCTTAAAAGATTAATGAAATTTAAACTGTTTGCTTTCTCAGAAAGGAAATAGCCACAGTCTTTAGTCAGTTTTTGGCAGCCATAGTGAACAAAATAGATCTTTTGTTTTCTTACACCTATGAAAATACAACTTTAAATTCTAAGGAGACATGTTTTCTTGGTAACCAGCAAGATTGATGAATGGAAACGTAATTCAAATTCAAAACTCAATGAAATTTTCTTGTTTCTTTTCAAATAAGAATCTTACTTTGTATTCTCAGTGAATATCAGTAGACTACTGAAGAGATGTATTGCTAAAATTTGAAAAAAATTTTCATAGATATTTACTTATAGACATTGGAGCAGTTCAGTCATTCAGTCTTTACCATTTTATTCAATTCACTGACCCCATGGTTGTCAAAAGTGCCTAGGGTCATGGGTTGTTAAAATAACTAAATTCCAGTGGTCAGAAAATACTCTACATTGGCACAATTTTTATTTACTATGGAAAGAAAATCAGCATGATGAAATGCAGTACCACATTTAATGTATAAAATTATACTATTAATGGAATAACAGTGGAAAAACTGTTACCCCATTAATAGCATAAGTATAAACAATGAATACCTGAATAAGTTGGAGTGTTTAGCCACTAGGTTTAATAGTGGAATCTTAATTTGCCAAGGTGATTACTATTTGACAGATAGAGAGTAATATTTACATTTCATTTCACATTTCAGCTCACTTTTTGGAAGTAGGTAATGGAGCTAGGTATCTTCGCCTTAAGATAGAATTAACTCAAGGCTGGGGTATACCTGAGTGATAGAGCCCTTCCTTTAGATGTGTATGCTGTAAATACCCCAAACCTTGCAAGTATAGTCCTTAAGTCCCAGTAACTCCACAGTTGTACCTGTGAACTTGTGTCCTTGTTAGTGCCCAGGGATGTCCTAGAGTACCAGGTTCATTTTACGTGCCATTGCATCTGGATTCCATTACAACCTCTCAGTTGTTACTGCCTATTAGAAGGTTACTCCCACTTTACTGCCTGTAGAGGGTTACCTCACGTCTTTTCTCATTTGTTCTTCGGGTTCTTGCTGTTTCATCATCAGTTGAAGATGGCCTTGCTATCATCTCTGAGAGTTTTAAGTTTGTTTGATTCCATTGTTGTCTTTTCCAGCTTCATGTTCAGTGTTCATATTTTCACTTATGAGATCATTAAAGATAAGTGATAACCTCATAGTAGACATGGCAGGCATACCAGGCTCTTGTTTGTTTGATAGAAGCAGCAAAAGGGATAAAATACAGAATGCTTGTGTGTTCAAACCTGAAAGGAAAGAGAACTTACCAGATTATATATGCACTTTCCCATGGCATACCACATATATATTTAAACAAGGACACATCTGCCTAGGTTTAGCTTATACATATACTCATAACAACTTTTGTACATATGGTGTTGTATTTCAAGTTTTCACCCATATGTAGTTGCATTTCAAGTTACAGGTTAACTATGTCATTTAACTATTTCTGAATTTGAATTTAGGTCCATATACAGAACTTAAGAAAATTCATTAATTTGAATCTTCTATTGACAGCCATAATCAATGTGTTTAGATGATCTAAAGTCTCCTTGTTTAGTCATTCCTGCTCTTGAATAAAATGTAACAAGCTTAAATTTCTCATTTGTGAGTAGTACATTAGCTTTTTAAAGCAGCAGACTAGGCACATTAGTTTGCATGAAAATAATTTCATGTGAGTGTCATTATCATCAAGTCCTAAAGTCTTATTTATTCCAACAAAATATTTTATTTTAGGACTACAAAAAGGATTCTCATTAAACATGTTATAAACAGCAGTAGTTTGGGGTTTTTTTACATATATTTAATATTATATGTATACACACACACACACATTTTGACAGAGTCTTCATCAAGTCCTAATGCACTTTAAAACCAAATAACTACCAGAGATGAGAAAGTAGGCTCTGTCTGAAGATTAACAAAACTGATGTTTCTATCACTTGAGAAAAGGAAAGTCCTTTGTCTTTATTTATTTATTTTTTTAATAAATTTATTTATTTATTTATTTTTGGCTGCATTGGGTCTTCGTTGCTGCACGCGGCTTTCTTTAGTTGCGTCGAGCAAGGGCTACTCTTCCTTGTGGTGCACGGGCTTCTCAATGCAGTGGCTTCTCTTGTTGCACAGCACAGGCTCTAGGCGCGCGGGCTTCAGTAGTTGTGGCACGCAGGCTCAGTAGTTGTGGCTCGCGGGCTCTAGAGCACAGGCTCAGTAGTTGTGGCTCACGGGCTTAGTTGCTCCGCGGCATGTGGGATCTTCCCAGACCAGGGCTCAAACCCGTGTCCGCTGCATTGGCAGGCGGGTTCTTAACCACTGCGCCACCAGGGAAGCCCCCTTTGTCTTTAAATTCACATTATTTCAACCATGCCTACAATCTATATTATTAGCTGGCAAAACAACACAGGTTTATCAGAAATGTTACCAAAAATGAAATTGTTCATTGGCAGTTAGGGATTATCTAATTTAGCAAACTTCTGAGCTCTGTTGTTATGACATTTTTATTTAGATTTTGTTTTTTGAGTTTTGAGTAAGTTTTGAACTTATAAAAATTACTCCTGGATCCTATTGTTGATACCTAGACCAAATATAGACTGGACAGGGCAAACAGCGAGTACTTTCAGTGTCTCTAAAGAGTCCTCTGGAGTTACTACTATTATAATTTGGAACAGATAATATGATAGAAATCATTAATGCTCTCTTTTCTTTATCTTTTTCATGTTGGAAATTACACAGGTTCTGCTAGTTCTTTTCTTGGTTGTCACCAGAATGAAAGTATTTAAAACGGTAGTCCTAAAAAAAAAATTTGTGCCTGGTTAACACTGATTTTGAGTCTCTTCAATATATATATTGATCATGTGTTAATTAATCTTTAATTTTTTTTCATATTTTGCTCAGATAAATTCAGATGTATATAATGGAATACATTTTCTTGTTTGAACTACACTATAATATCTGCATGATTATACAGTAAGGAAAAGAAATAAAGAACTATAGTCGGCCTAGTAAATGTTTGTTGTTGATTATCCTGTCACTCATGCAGATGGTATACATTTCCACCATACACACATACTTACATGAGGCAGATTGTCTGATTTGTTCATTATCTAGTTCCTATTCTTTTCTAAACTCTTCAGACTTTTCACTTATAGCATAGTGTATTCTTTTTACCTCACTGCTTATTAGCATCTCTTACAGAAGGTGGTCAAGGGAAATAAAACTCAATAAAAGGTAAAGCTCAATTTTCAGTTTATTCTTGAGAGCTCTGGGGAAATGGGGTAAACACAAAGATGATGAGATAAACTAGGGCTGTTGATTCCCAAATCCCCAGGCAATTCAATTAGCCTGTATTTTCATCTTAAGCTTTAGGTCTAAATTAGTGTAGTATCTTGCTTTATTATGAGGTTTAGTGCAAAACCTTGCAGTGCTGCATTTGCAATTTTTTAGGAACTTGTTATGAAAATCAGTTGGGAAAAATTTTTTTAATGTGTTGGGGCCTTCTATGACTAAGGCATTTGTTGATTATTTTTCATCATCACTTTTTGTTTTCTCTGTGTTTTATTTTTATAAATTTATTTTATTTATTTATTTTTGGTTGCATTGGGTCTTTGTTGCTATGTGCGGGCTTTCTCTAGTTGCAGCGAGTGGGGGCTACTCTTCGTTGCGGTGCACGGGCTTCTCATTGCAGTGGCTTCTCTTGTTGCAGAGCATGGGCTCTAGGCACGCAGGCTTCAGTAGTTGTGGCTCATGGGCTCTAGGCACGCAGGCTTCAGTAGTTGTGGCTCATGGGCTCTAGGCACGCAGACTTCAGTAGTTGTGGCTCACAGGCTCTAGAGCGCAGGCTCAGTAGTTGTTGCATACGGGCTTAGTTGCTCTGCGGCATGTGGGATCTTCCCGGACCAGGGATCGGACCTCTGTCCCCTGCATTGGCAGGCGGATTCTTAACCACTGCGCCACCAGGGAAGCCCTTCTCTGTGTTTTAGATTTGTGAAATTACAGGAAACAAGATACCTTGTGTAGTTTGTGGGGAGGTCAATTTGGAGAGTATAGCACTCCCCAGGAAAAAGGAAGCAATAAAAGTATCTTTGTATTATGAAATTAGACTCAGACAGAAAACTTCTTGCCACATAAGGTAAATGTAGAGGATACTATTACAAAATAGTAAGATGATTGGGAGCTGAAATTTTATTTGTCTTTTTGAGCAAAGAACATTTCCAGTTCTGTAATGAACTTTTACTTACACATTATTAATCATGCATTCTTTCACAATATATTTTAACAGCCTGAGGAAATAGAAAGTTTGTGAGACTACTCACATTCTTTACTTTTAATAAAGATAATAGGAAAGAAAAGTCAGGCCCGTAATCCAAATCCGAGTATGTATACTCTTAAATGCTCAAGAATTCACATTTTTGATAAATAAATTATGAATACAGACGACTGAATTTTATAATTAATAACTTAGTCTTAAGAATGGAATAAAATTTGGAAATAGTGAGAATAAACTGTTATTTAATTTATAGTAGAAATGTAACAGTACCCCTGAATTGATAATGTTGCTTTCAAAAGTTAGATGATATTCTGAGCTACATCTTGATTACATTGTCTGTAGTTGAAAATTTTTAAATCAAATACAGTACTTTCTAAAAGTGTTTGGCATGTTACGTTGCCAAAAATGACTGTTTTAAAATACCAAGTAACCAGTTAATTTCTGATGACTTTGTATAGGACTTGATATATGTGAGTCAGATTTATTCTGTACTCATTCTGTACATTGTAACTTTGAACACTTATGAAAAACTGTATCTGTTGATGTAGTTTTATTAGTTAGTGTAAATTTGTTTGCATATTTGAACATTAATCTTAGTTTAGGAAATCTAAACCTAACCATTTTTGTAAGGTTCATATGCTATTTTTTTTTAGTGTTATCTTGGTTTTTAGTATTTATATAGTAGAAATGTTACTAGTAAAAATTTGTAGACAAAGCATAGAACTATTAACTGTTCAAAAGCCTAAGTGTTAGGCATATTTTGTATTTCATGTTGCACTTGTTTTGTTTCATATTGGACTTTTTACATCCCTTTTTTAGGGAAAAAAAAAGATGCGTCCGAATTTTTTTTAGCATAAAACTCTACATTGGAAAATAGAACTGTTTTCATATGGTTAGCAAAAATACACTTTGCCACCAAAGCTAAATGAAACTGTAAAATACCTCCAGATGTTTGTGCCAATGAACTTTTCTTACCATATTGGGGTTAAAGCAAAAATAATCTTTTCAGTATTTTTCTTCTAGGACTTATATTAAATACACATGATCAAAACTTATATTCCATATCCTAATTTTTCTTTCAAAATATGTAAAGCTTATAGCATAGTGTATTCTATTTTGTCTGATTTCTGGAATAGTGTTTTCTGGTTTTATTGGGTGAAAGTTAGTTTACCCAATAATGATCTTTTAGTAATTAGTTGAAGAAATCATTTAGGTAATCTTGCTTCAGATTCATTCTGTAAAACTTTAAATTCTGTTGCCCAGATCATTTTTAGTACAGGTGTCTCTCATTTATGTAATAGAAAGTTTATTGTGGAATTTCTATTGTTTTCTATGTGTTTCCATTCAGTCCCTCTATACAGTCACATGTTTCATAGGGGAGAATTATCCACTAGAACTTAACATAATACAATGAAATAAACATTGTAAAATGCATCTTAAAGGAAAATATAAGAACAAGATGTTAATGCTAAAATGTTAACATTGATGTGGTAGTGTACTCATTAGAGAAAGCAGAAATATGATAGATTCAGAAACTGTTGTGTTTATATGGTTGACATTCTTTAATTTCTCTCCTACAGAAATTTTCAGAGGGAATTTCAGTCCCTCATATTATGTTTTTTCCCATAATTTAATGTCACTTAACTGTTTCTCTGCCCAGTCATGTTGATGTAGTTTGCATAAGTAGCCTTGGAAGTAAAGAGACAGAAGAGAAAGCCAAATATTAAAATGTTTGGCCTTGATTTAGTTACAGTTTATCCAACTATCTGGTAGGGACATGGATGATATTAATAAAAAGATGATATACAAGACCTAAAAATTCAGTGAACATTATTTTTGGAATGAGTTTGTCCTTTATGTTGAATAATTTTATCCTAAGTAGGAAATGCCTGTATTTAACATAACCATGCTTTCTACATAATCAGATAATGTATTTGTTGGAATATTGGTAGAAATAATCTTCTCTGCCTCCACTATGGAAGGGGAAAAATCCAATTTTTAGTGTATATAAATTAGGAAATTGTATTGTGTATTTACATTTTTAAAACTATAAAAATGACTTAGATATATTATTTTGAAGTGATTGTATTACCATTTCTTAAACTTATGACTAACTATAAATGTAGCAACATACCCATGAGAAACCAGACCAAAATTGAATGCATATTTTCACTGTGACCTTGAACTTATAGTTGTTTGGGATAAAACAGACTGTGCCTTAAAATGATGAAGGAATGCCCTGCAATTTTATAACTATATATTTATTATGGGTGGTCTTCTCAAATTGGCCCCAAATTCTTTTCTTTGAGGTTGGTGAAGTAAAAATTTTAAATAAAAGTTCATCAGTATTTCCCTTAGTATCTGCTGAACTATTGCTCTAGAGGCCTCCTTTAATTTCCACAGTTCCCATTTCAGATTAAAATTGATTTACACTTCATAGGTGTAGAAAATTAAGTTTGGTTAAAGTTTCTGAAAATAAATTTATTTTAGGAGAAGGTGCTGGCACTTCTGAACTTATTACACATGGAAAAATTAATCTTCAAATGTAATTTTTTGTCTTTTTAGTGAATACTCTATCAAAAACATGAATTCTTCCCTAAAACCTGTACTTATTGTTCCTCAGATTATTGAGACTTGTATTTGTATATCAAATAAAGTTAACTTAGTCAATAATAATTTCTCAGTAGTTAAATATAAACTCACATTCATGTATATTTTTAAACATTTTCCCTTTTACTTTTTCCCTCCTAATTATTTTTAAGGTATCAAGAGAGAACTGGCTCCAGAGTTTTGTGGGTTTTTCTTTTAATGTAAAGACTGACATTTTTACTGTGCTTATTTAAAATAACGTAATTTCTATCAAAACAAATTATTCCATTCATAGGACATTCATGGTCTCGGCCAAAAGATGTCCACATCTCTGTGTGGCATCTCAGAATTTTTTTGTATATTTTTCAATTTCAATTTTCAACATAAACTCTACACTTTTCTTTCTTCTCATTTTACCTCCACTGCCTCCCATCAAAGACAAAAATATAGGTTTCTCTAAAAGTATGTAGAAAGAAAACATGTCTTTCCTTAAAGCATGGTCAAAATGAGATGGAAATAGTTTGGGGAAGTGTATGTAATACAATAAAATACATGGCTGTCAACTCGCATCAGTTTCTATATTATAGTTAAAAGTTTATAGAAGACAAACTATGTGTTTTACTGAGACAGACTCAGTAATCATTTATTTGCAAATCAATAATTTTACTCTCATCCGGAAAATGCAGTGCATAGTAATTATACTTAACAGTGCAAAACAATTTCTCCTATAGTATATACTGAAAAATGATTGTCACCTTGCAGATTTTTCTTTTTAAACATGCATGATCTTCTCCAGTACTTTGTACAATGTATGGTATACTAAATACATTTATGTGTAATTTTGTGTGTATTTTTTTATGGTATAATTAACTTTATTACATTTAACTGGTTGTAATGCACAAAAAAGTGCTATTTATTATACTCTGTA
Organism: Balaenoptera musculus; assembly: GCF_009873245.2. Lineage (NCBI taxonomy): Eukaryota > Metazoa > Chordata > Mammalia > Artiodactyla > Balaenopteridae > Balaenoptera > Balaenoptera musculus. The sequence goes on along the minus strand of NC_045791.1, from coordinate 74,827,044 downwards.
GAGTGTTGTGAATGTTTTTATCTGTGTTTCAGCATTATGGTGTAGGGTTTAATAGATGAATATTTGCCTTCAGTCTCCGCTCAGGTATTAATGTGTAGCAATTTTTGGTGCTTTCTTTTTTATCTGTCATAATCTGGTGTTCCGAATGTTCAACAATAAATTTGGTGAACAAGAGCACATGGTGCAGAATTGCTTACCGGTTCACATACTCCACAATACCATCTCAGGAAAAACCCTTAAAATGATTTCTTTATAGCATGTCTAGCATTTCAGAAGTTTGAATGCATAAGCATGGGACATGATAAACAAGATACATCACAGGTAAATATTGGAAGCAAGATAATTTCTAGTATTTCCCAACTTGATATCTTGTAGCTTCCCATATGCATTTGTATGGACATTTTATGGTTCACGTTCTATTTTAAAGAATTGCACAGTCATGTTTCTCCCAGAGACCGTGCTTTCCACTTTTCTTATGCTAACTTAATATATATTCTGGGTGCCCCATTTCCCAAATTACAGGAGAATAATTTAGACATTTTTTGAAAACAGATTCCCTGGTCATCTTAAAACTACTAAATTTGATCTGTAGAGAGGAGACCTGGGATTCTGTTTTAACAAGTGCCTCAAACATTGCTTTAGTCAATAAAATTTAACTTGTTAGAGCTCCTAGAAGCAACTAGAAAGGCTGTCTTTAGGATTACAAGATACTAAAGTGACACTACATAATTTGAGAATTTAGTATAGATCTAAACTTTATTATAGAATGGATGACAGGAGTCAAATGGGGTAGGACATCTTTTGAGGGATTAGTGTCTTCCTACACATTGATTAGAACAGTGTTTTCTAAATTATTTTAACCAGCATCTCTAAATATATGAACATTTATAAATTATCTGCATGTGTTAACATTGTGTATATTATTAAATATACCCCAAAGGGTAAATGTTTAAAGATGAGAAATATGCAACTAGAAGCTTTAATATTGGTATTTTCCTTGGATACTTAGAGGATTATCTTGAAACCACCCAACGTGGAGGCCACTAGAGTGTACAGCATGAAAGCCTCATAGGCCTTTCCCACTAGTTTTTCTTTAATCAATTCCCACTTCATCTTCCCTTTCTTTCTGTAAGATAGATAGGTAGGTAGGTAGATAGATAGATTACAAATTTAACAGCTTAAAACAACACCTATTTATTTACTCACAGTTCTGTAGGTCAGAAGTCTGGGCACAGACCAGCTGGGTTCTCTGCTCAGAATCACACATCTGAAATCAAGGTAACAGGACTGCAGTCCCATCTGAGACTCATTCAGGTTGTTACAGGTGGAGGTTCCTGTTTTCTTGCTGGCTGTCAACTTCTTAGCTCCCTGTGTCTTCCCCTGCTGTGTAGCCCTCCACAAAAGGTTGGTTTACTCCTTCAAGACCAGCAGGAGAATTCCTCTCACATTTTGAATCTCTTCAACTTCCTTTGTCTCTGACCTTTAGACCCAGATTTAGAGGTCTCTTGTTAGCAGCTCAGATCCACTTGAGATAGTTTCTCTTTTGATTAACTCAAGGTCAACCTTAATTATACCTGCAGAATCCTTTTTGCCATATAAGGTAACATCATATTCCCATATATACATTGTCCGCTCACACTCAAGAGGCATGGATGATACAAGGTGTATACACTAGAGAGTGAGACTCTTGGGGGCCATTTTAGAAGTATGCTTACCATGCAATATTAGGGAACTAAAGTCTTTTTCATAATTGCTGTGCTTAAATAATATTTATTCCATAGTTTTAATTGAAAGAGCTGATAAATATAAAATATTTCAGGGAAAGAAAAGCCCCTCAATTCTTGGACTGAATTTTAAACAACCCTTAGAGATGAAAACAGTCTCCCATCCCTGGGTTAGTGTGTGTGTGTGTGTGTGTGTGTGTGAGATTATAATTAGTTTAGAGATTGTTTTGTTCTTTCTTGTTTCTTTTGAACAGTTAGAACTTGGATATGGCCTGAAATTAAGGAGTAGTAGACTAGCTTACCTTATCAAGTGAATGGAAACATTTTACTGTACTTAATAGATATAAGTTCATACTGGGTATAGTTCAAGAGTAATGATCAACTGAAACAACATTACATAAAATATTAAAATTGAACTTTTAAAAATACTTCTGGTGATTTGCTTTTCTCTTGAATATGTTTGGAGAAAGAATTGAGTTTCATTAGACTTCCTAGATGTGCTTAAATCATAGTATACTGTGTAAATGGAAATCTTCAGGTTTTGCAGTTGTGTGCTCATTTGAATATCCATGTATGTAAATCAGCCTATCCTTCAGTATCAAATAGTTCTATAAGGTATGTTCACATGCTAAAAAAAGATTCAATCATTATGCTTTTTACCCTTAGTATTTGTGCCATTCTGATAAAGAACTATAGAAGGTTGAGAAAAACAGCTAGAATGATCTAGGGACTTGAGTGTAAGATTTGACTGAAACAATAAAGGCCTTTTTACTCTGGAATTACAGATATTTAGTTAGAAGGTGTTTGAAGAGGAAACTTCATGATTCACACTCTTTTTGTTCCCTGGCTTACAGGAAATAACAGTGTTTTATGTGGTAGACATTACAGAGATGGTTGGTTGCCCTTAAGAAAGTGATACAAGATAGGGATGGAGGAGAAAGGAAGAAAACCTTTTTATAAAACGTTTGACCTACTGGAGAAAAAAGGAATTTAGTTAAGAAAGGAACTTGGTTTACTCTTTTTAGAACACCAAAGCGTGCAATATAGTTGCATTTTAAACTAGGAATGTGTAACATTCACTGCACTTAAAAAATCTTTGTTCTAGCTAATTTTTAAGGAGAATAAATAAAAGGTTTAGTTACATATATAAATTACAGATCCACAGAGTACTGTAAAAGGAAATATGATTGTTTTGGACAGTGATCTCCAAACTTTTTTGATTGCACACCCTTATTAAAAAAGTTCGAACTTTACCCCCATAAACATAATACTACTATAATAATATGTAAACTTTAATTATATGTAACTTTTACATATAATTTTATTGTATATAGGAATTAATATATGTAATTTTAATAGAGGAATAACTTATCAGATATGGTTAAATTATTGTTTTTAATTCTTTTTTTTAAGATTTATTATTTATTTATTTATCTATTTTTGGCTGTGTTGGGTCTTAGTTGAGGCATGCGGGATCTTTCGCTGCGGCACGTGAGCTTCTCTCTAGTTGTGGCATGTGGGTTTTCTCTTCTCTAGTTGTGGTGCACAGGCTCCAGGGCGCATGGGCTCTGTAGTTGTGGTGCACGGGTTCCAGAGCACGTGGGCTCTAGTTGAGGCACGCAAGCTCGGTAGTTGTGGCCCGTGGGCTTAGTTGTCCCGTGGCATGTGGGATCTCAGTTCCCTGACCAGGGATTGAACCCGCATCCCCTGCATTGGAAGGCGGATTCTTTACCACTGGACCACCAGGGAGGTCCCTGTTGTTTTTAATGCTTAATGAGCCTGACAAAAGAGTAGAAGTGTAGACACTGGTAAATTTTCTTTTGTTGGTTTGCATTAATGGTATTATTTTCAAATTTTGTTGTAAGGAGTAGTGTCTAGTAAGGTATATTTTTAAGCTGCTTATTCATTTTGTGATAGTTATGTTAGTTAAAACTAGATAATGTGATAAATACTTAATATAATGCATGGATTTTAACTGGCTCATAGATATTACCATGTCACAATATGCTTAAACAAGTGAATGAAAAAAACTAGTGGGGTGCCCTGTCATCCTCCAACAAACTGTAGAATTCCCACTCTTCTCTCAGAGTATATCTCACGCTCTATGTATGATCAGCTATGAAGAAGGCTGAGTAAGTGAGAGCACTGGTATCAATTCATGTATAAAATGCTGGTACATTAATTTGTTAGATTAAAAACATGAAAACGAATTGTTTTCCTCCCACATCCCAACATGTTGCCTTGCACACCACTTAGAATGTACACAACCCCCTTCTGAAGAAACTTAGTTTAGAATATATTTTTGTAAGCCTTTGAGGTTGTCTTTAATAGGTTTTAATATCTATATTTATATTATCCTGAAAGCAAAAAAATGAGGTTTCTGGATCAGGAACCAACTATTATTACTTAAAGCAATAACCACAGCAGTTCCCCTTGCCCCATTCTTCCCCCTTGAGGGCTGTGTGAGGAGGGCCAGGTGAACCCTGAATGTTCAAATATGGTTTTCTGTTTTGTTCTGCACCACAGGAAAGGAACTCTGAAATTATAAATCTGGGAGTTTATATAAGCTACATGCCGCCCTCTTCCCCTCCTGAGAGAGGAAGTAAAGCCTTTGTTCCCAAATGTTTTACAGTCTTTTAGAATGTAAACAGACGGCTCCAGGTTTCATCTTCCCATAAAATGTAAGCGTGTGGCTCCACCAAACAGGAGGCAAGGGGAAGAAGAGCACTGGAGAGTAAATGTTTCTGGGAAAAGGAGACATGTCTTTATAACATGTCAATTTCCTTTGCTCAGGAAGCCAAACCATGGAGAAACATGAAAATATACGTGAGGCATTGTTTCCCTGATAGCCTTCTTGGGGTACAGAAATAATGCCTCGCTCCAAGCTGGCTTACTGTTAGAAACATTTAATGACCAAAGGAATTGAGTAGGGCACCTTAAATGTCATGACTTACAATCCTTCAGCTGTGATCTATTGGGTAGGGTAGACAGGAATGAAACTGGTAGAGCCAGCATTGAGGAGTTCTTTTCTGATACTGAAGTTTGTAAAATCTTTGTGTGTAAAAAAATTAATGGGAGTAAAATACGCAGGATAGAAGGGAAGTAGGTGAGGCAAGGAGAAGGAGATCATTTATAAAACTGCTACAAAATTTGGAATACTAGTAATGATGATTTAAACTAGGTTGGGAGCCAAAAAAAGAGTGAAACAATGTAAGGGGACTCGTTAGGGGTTAGCAACTAATTGGATGTGGTAGACAAGCCTCTTTCTGTGTTAGATTTGAAGTGGGACCTTGCCTGACTCCCTGTGTGTAGCATATTATGAACACAACCAAAATGTCTTAAGTTGCTGCCAGCCAATAGCCTATCTTAATTTTCATTTTCCCCAAGATCCTAGGTACCTTAACTACAGCGTACCGAGTGGAGAATGGATTTTCTGAATCTCCATTTTGTTCTTTCTTGTCTTGTTGCAGTACCTTATAGTTTTAAATTAACTTTTTTTTATTGTTCCAGTGAGACTAAAATGCAGTAAGACCTTTAGGTGCCAAAATGCAACTAACTGGAATCCTTAATCAGAAACATACTCTGTAATTCAACTTTGAAAGAAAAGAAACAAGTCGTAGAAAAACTAAAAAGTATAAGCAAGTTCTTTTAATAAAAATATTCCAGACCATATTGTGGGTTTTCTACAGACCACCTTGTCACCTATACTTCATTCTTTCAGCAGACGTTCACTAAGTACCTGTTGTACCAGAATCCATGCCAGACACATTCACGTTCAGTTTCTCATTTCATTCTCCATAAAAACCTTTAGAGGGAGGATTATTATCCTCCATTACAAGAAAAGAAATAGTCTCAGAGAAATTAAGCAATTTGCCCGTAGTAGAATTCAAACCAGACTGTCTGAGTTCTGCAATATGTAATTATCAATACTATTTCACTTCCTACTCTCTGAAAATCTTTTCTGACCATACTAGTTACTCCTTTTGCTTTGGAAAAAATTTTTCCAATGATATGCCCACAGCTTTCCTTATTACTCTTTCTATATTTTCCCTTAGAGATTTCATCTGTGACTTCAGTGTTATATTCTTGGTTGATGATTCACCAGGTCAGACAGACTTGCTCCCTCAGTTCTATATCTAAGTATTTCTGAATCAGTGGTAATGTATTTAGCCTCCCTGAGACTGTATCCTCATCCATAAATTGTGACAATAATATTATTTTAAATATTACCATTAAATGAGATAATGAACCAAATGCATCTGACACCTTTGTGTACAAGAAATGATAGGTGCTTTCTTCCAGCTCTCCAATCTCTAGTTTTCTCCAAACTAAACAAATTCAGTTGCAACTCATTGTTGAAATTTAACCTTATGATTTCTCTCCCTCCCTAATTAACAACTCCTTTCAGTTTCCAAATTTCTCTTAAATCCTCCAGCTACTAAAGTTGAACCCCCACTCATTTTGATCATGTCTCCTTTGCCCACTGTCTAGTTCCTCCTTGCATACCACAGGCCCTGAAGAGTCCAGCACTTTAGGGCCACCCTTACATTAGTTCACTCTTTTCTGGCTCCCACCCTAATTCAGACCATCATTACTAGTATTCCTAATTTTGCAGCAGCTTCACAAATGATCTTCTCATCGTCTCACCCACTTCCTTTTTATCCTGCAGATTCCCATTAATCCTTTTTTAAACAGCAATTTAGCATTATCACTCTCTTTTTCAAAACCTTTTAATCTTCCCCCATGTTTGATAGGAAACAGTCTGAACTCCTTGACAGTTTGATCCATTTCCAGCCTTCTCTCCTACCGTTTCCTAAAGACACCCATCTCCTCCCCACACAGGCTGTTTCAGTTAGGATTAGTTTGCAAGAAACAGGAAGCCTGAGAAATAGTTGCTTAAACAATCAAATTTTCAGGTAGAGAGTCCAAGATAAGACCCCATGAAGTCATCAAGAACCAAAGTTCCTTCTATCGCATTTGTTCTCCATCCTTAATGTGTGGCTTTCATAACAAGACCGTGGCTGCATGACATTTCCATTCCAGGAAGGAGGGGAAAGGAGCAAAAGGAATTGTGCCTTTTATTTGGAAAGGATTCTCCCTCTCTCCCTTTCCCACTCTCAGGGACTTCCACTTACAGCTCACAGGCCAGAGTAATATCACATCACCACTGAAGAAATGCAAGGGAGACGGCGGAATCAAGTTTTTAAGCTGGGTTTGTGCTACCCCAAACAACATCTAAGAAGAAAGGTGTACTTCTTGGGCTGCTATAATAGGATTCCACAGACTCCGTGGCTTAAGCAACAGAAATTTATTTCTTCAAGTTCTGGAGGCTGAGAAGTCCAAGATCAATGTGCCAGCTGATAAGGACTTAAACATATGAAACTTTGGGGGGAGGGGAACACAATTCCGCCCATAACAAAAGGGATAAAAGGAAACAATGAGCCAAGTCTGCCACACACACACAAACTTGGCTACTGCATCTCCTTTGTCTTCTTCCTTTTGCTACTTTGCTGCCTTTGCTCAAGAACTTCTACCTCCCACATCTTTGCTGTCAAAATTTTCTCCGTAAAAATCTACCAATTGCCAGTCAGGACTAATCTTCTTATCCCTACTTCTAGCTCTTGCTGTCATAGTTTCATATCCTATGGGAATCATCACATTAGGTCACATTATGTGCAGTTCTTAATAATAGTGACATATATTTAGCATCTACATGTCAGGTGCCCTTTATATGTATCATTTCTAAATCTTACAACAACACTGCAAAGTAGGATTACTTCACAGATGAGGAAATTGAGGTGCAGAGAGATTAAATAATATTTGCCCAGGAGAATGGCAGAGTCCAGTTTTGAACATGGTTAAATTTGGTTCTGAAACTCCACCACACCGTGCTGTTTCTCCATATAGGTTGTTTGCTCTTAGCAGGCAGGGATCATGTCCCTTTCCATACACCTATTTGTAGTCCCACACTTAGCAATGCATATTTTACATGGTAGAAATTTGTTAAATATTTTTTCAAATGAGTAATCATAACAGTGACCCAAGATAATTCAAAATCCTGATTTAACAACAACAAAAATTATGTCTGTAACAAAATTTCCTATGTGTTGATAATTGTTGAAGCTGAGTGATAAGTACATGGACTTGCATTATTCTTTTCTCCTTACTTTTGTATATATTGGAGTTTTATATAACAGAAATTTTAATTATGGTCCAGTTATTATATTTACTAAATAGATTAATACATTTAGAAAAATTTTCAGAAATAATTGAAGTTTTTCTTTTTATAATTGACCCCAGCTAATTTGAAAGTATTATTACCTGTGGTTCCCTATGTATAAGATTACATATTATAATCCCTAAAGCAACCATTAAAATAATAATTCAAAGAGGTATAGCTAGAATGTGAATGGGGAAATTAAAATAGAAATTTTTAAATATTTTTAAAGCCCAAATCATAAAAGACAAAAATTGATGAATTAGACTTCATCAAAAATAAAAACTTCAACACTGTTCAAAAACAGTGTTAAGAAAACGAAAACACAATTCGCAAGTGGGAGAAAACCAAACATACATCTGATAAAGAACTTGTATCTAAAATATATATAAAGAATTTTCAAAATTCACCAACAAGAAAACAACTAAATTTATAATGAGCAAAATACTTATACACTTCACCAGAGAAGATACATGGTGACAAACTAAGTACATGAAAAGATGCCCAACATAGTCACTAGAAAAATGCTAATTATAACCACAATGCCTAAAATAAAAATTTTCAAAAACTGGCAATAGTGCTGGTAAAGATTTGAAGCAACTAGAATTCTCATACATTGCTGGTGGGAATGCAAAAGAGAATGTCACTTTAGAAAACAGTGTGGCAATTTCTTAGAAAGTGAAACATACCTTTAGCATATGAACCAGCAATACCACTTCCATATGTTTACTCAAAAGAAATGAAAACCTATGTCAAAACAAAGACCTGTATGTAGATATTTATAGCAGCTTTATTAATAATTTCCCCAAACTGGAAGCAAACCAAGTGTCTGTCAACTGGTGCATGGATAGAAAATTTATGGCACATCCATAAAATAGAATATTACTTGGCAAGTGAAAAGAAGTGAACAGCTGATATGTGAAATAATATTGATGACTCTTAAGTGCAGTATGCTAACATGCCATATTGTGTGATTCTACTTATATGAGAGAAAAAGGAAAAACTGTAGTGACAGAAAACATAAGAGTGGTTACAGGGGAACTGACTCCAAAGGGGCTTAAGGGGAATTTTGGGGATGATGGAAATGTTCTAAATCTTGATTGTGATGGTGGTTACATAGCTATACAAAATTTGTGGAACTTTTTACTAAAAAGGATATATAAGTTACATGCTAATAAACCTGACTTAGAAAAATTAAAGCTTCCCACAAAGAAAACTCCAGGCCCAGATTATTTCAGTGGTGAATTGTATTGAAGTTTTAATTCTGTTGAACATTGGGTAACACCAATGTTGACAACTCTTTTGGAAAATAAAAGAGGAGGGACCACTTCCCAAATCATGTTATGAGGCAAGCATAGCCTGATATCAAAGCATGACAAAGAAATTACAAAAAGTTACTGACCAACATTCCTTGTTAACATAAATGTGAAAGTTCTTAATGAAATACCAGCAAATCAAATCCAGTAATTTATAAAAGTCCTCAGGAATATATAAATCAACTCCTAGGACTGGTATGGTCACAGAATTTAAGGTCAATATACAAAAAATATTTTCCATATTCAAATATCAAACAACTGTAAAATAATTTTTATAAAATGCCATTTATATTATAAGATACTTAGGAATAAATAAAAATATGTACAAGGCCTCTCCACCAAAAACTACAAAATATTGCTTAGGGAAAATTTTAAAGCCCTAAGATAAAGAGAGATAATATTCATTGATTGGAAGACTCACTATTTTTAAGATGTCATTCTTCTCCAAAATGATATATATATTAAATGCAATCTCAATAAAAATTCCAGCAGGCTATTTTTCTAAAACTCTACAAGCTGATTCTAAAATGTATATAGAAAAGCAAACAATTTCAAATAGTCACAACAATTTTGGAAAAGAATCACACCAATACGTGACTTCAAGACTTACTATAAAGCTACAGTAATCAAGGCAGTGTGGTATTGGCAAAAGGATAGATAAGTAGTAAGTACATCAGTGGAACAGAACAAAGAGTTCAAAAATAAACCCACGTGTTTATGGTCAATTGATTATTGACAAAGGTGCCAAAACATTCCAATGGGAAAAGAAAATCTTTTCAACATACAGTTCTGGAGTAACTGGATACTTATATGGGAAAAAAAATAAGCCTGGACCCTTCCTCACATCATATACAAAACTAACTTGAGATGAATCATAAACCTAAATGTAAAAGCTAAACTATAAAGCTTCTAGAAGAAAATATAGGAGAAAACTTTGAGATGTGATGGTAGGCAAATGTGCATAGTTAGGTTAAAGAAAGCAACGACAATTTAAAAATTGTTAAATTATAGGGGACTTCCCTGGTGGTGCAGTGGTTAAGAATCCGCCTGCCAATTCAGGGGACACGGGTTTGATCCCTGGTCCAAGAAGATCCCACATGCCATGGAGCAACTAAGCCCGTGCACCACAACTACTGAGCCCATGTGCCACAACTACTGAAGCCCGCGCACCTAGAGCCCGTGCTCCGTGACAAGAGAAGCCACCACAATGAGAAGCCCATGCACAGCAACTAAGAGTAGCCCCTGCTCTCCACAACTAGAGAAAGCCCGTGTGCAGCAATGAAGACCCAACGCAGCCAAAAAAAAAATTGTTAAATTATAGTTCATCATAATTAAAGACTTCTGCTCATCAAAAGACATCATTAAGAAAGTATACAGGCAAACCACAGACAGAGAAACATATTTCTATAAAGGATTTGTTTTCAGAATATATAAAATACTTCTACAACTCAATCATAAAACCTCAAATAACCCAATTTTTAGAAGTAGAATTTTTAAAGACAGAAGTCAGGAGGTAGTATTTTTAGCAGAAACCTAGAACGTCCTCACTGCCACTTGGAAGCACATTATTGTTGGAGGATTAAGATGACATCATCTCTGCTGCTGAGATTTCTTGGGAGTTTCCCCAGGGCTAGACTTACAGAATGCACTTTTGAAGAGTAAAGGTCTGCTATTTATTTTATTTTGTTTAAAATAATTGTATAACACTTTATGCACCTAGAGAACTAAAGAGCTCCCAGAATACTAGGAACTAATCATCGATTTGGGGGGGCGGTTGTTTTAGGGAGAGGGGTTTGTTGATTTTTTTAAAATAAAAACTCACTGGCTTTATTTCAGAGCTCACAATTGATGAATAGCACGAAGAAAAGGAATCATTTGCCCATTATGTCCCAAAATATCCAAAGAAATACCCATCTGAATTGTCCTCAATTTTTCCCCTTTTCTGAAACTACTCCCTTTATCATGCAAAATATGTACCTGGAAATTTAGGTGGTATTTTAAGAATGGTGTTTCTTCCAGGTGTTTGAATAATTTTATCAATGGGTTAAAATATGAGGTCCATTACAAAATTATGTAACTCAGGGGTGGGGTCTTATCTAATTTAATAGTCTAAGACGGAAACTTTTCTCATCCCTTTCGTATCAAAAAGACATTTTATAGTATAGTTTTCCTCATGTAGAACCTCAGGTTCATAATAGACATTTCAACCCAAATCCATTGTGTATTGTGAACTGGAAGACAGAAGAAGCTTCACCTTTCTTAAAAGGGAATAGAGACAGCTTCTAGGTCTCTCCATGGTGCAATGTATTCAGTAGAGACTAAAGCAGTCGTGGTGAGTTATGGGTCTTTCTCCTTTGTGATTGGCCTGACATCTTGACATTCCTTGTCTTAGTTTCCAATGGCTACTGTAAAAAATTACCAAAAAGTGGGTGGCTTAAAACAACAGAAATTTACTCTCTCACAGTTCTGGAGGCCAAAAGTCTGACATCAGTATCACTGAGCCAAAATCAAGGTGTGGACAAGGCCATGCTCCCTCTGGAGACTCTAGGGAAGAATCTGTTCCTTTCCTTCTCCAGCATCTGGTGGCTGACCACATTCCTTGGCTTGTGGCCTCAGCTCCAGAACAATTTAAATAGAAAGGCATGTGTGGTCATAAAAGTGCCACACTCCAGTCTCCACTGGTTTGTGTGCAACAGCTAGACTGAATGTTAATTTACACTTTACTGGTCCACTGAATATTCAAGTCAAATCAAAAAATATTTATTGCCTACCTACAGTTATCTCTTCCCTCCTTATTAAAATATGGCATTATGTAAATCTTTAGATGAACAGTACAAAATAGAAATGTAACAAGGCTCAAATTTCAAAAGAAAATTGCAAGAATCTGAACTCAAGTTTTACCTAAAGAATGATTAATTTTATAAGCATTTGTGATTTGCTGGCCTATTCTATGCCAGGCCTTATGCCAAACTCTGAAGAATCAATGATAAAAAAGACATGATGCCAACTTGAAGGAGCTCACCTTGGAACAATGAGACATGTGGAAGCAAATATCATCATCCAAATTCAGCAAGGTAAAAGCTGTTGAAGTAACTAAGTGGTTTCTTTTTCTCAGAAGATGTGACATTTGAGGTGGGCCTTGCAGGACAGGGAGAAGTTCTGAGAACACACAAGGGTTAGAGAAGGCATTCCAGGCAGAAGCAACAGTGTGTTCAAAGGCACTGAGGTATATGTGTGGGTGGTGTTCATTAGAGAGGTCAGATGGCTTGAATGGTAGGACTGGGTCATATTGAGGGTCTTTACATCACAGTCAAGAGCTTAGACTTTATCTTATGGGCATCCTGAAGCCACTAGAGGTGGTTGTGATGCTAGTAAGCTTTTTTTGAGCTGTGTGACCTTTTTTTTCTGTTGTCTCTCCACCAGCGTCAGTTGCAAAAACAAACTTGTTACCAACTACCTCAGGCTCTCTGCTACAAAAACATACTGCCTGCTGAAAAGCTTTTTGCAAAGTCATAAGAAATGATTCAACCTTTTATATTTTAGGAAAAATCCTTAACTTATTTATGGCTTTGGAGATACCAGTGTGGCCTGAGGTGGCAAGGGTTTTGGGATCTGGTTCTCAAACCCAGGCTGAGAGAGTTTGGTTGATACTTCAGTCACCTTGTGACTCTAGATGTCCATTTTCTTGCTCTGTGTCTCCGAGCTGGTTTCAGATCAAGCATGATTGTCCTAATTTCTACCTTTTGTTGCCTCTACTCCTTCATCTTAGTTGCAGGAGAAATAGCTGGAACTTGGGGCAGCACTGAAAGATATGTGCTGGCTGTCCCTCTCTAACTAGCCCATGGCGTTTGTTTCCGGAAGGCTGGTGGCAGGGAGGAAGACCAACCAGGGGAGGGACCTTGGGAAGAAGGGAGGCCACTGCTGAAGCCCCAGCTGATGATAACGGAGACCTGACGAAAGCAGAGGCCTTGAGACCAAGCTGGGCTTGAAAGCAAATGCTCTCAGGGAAGGATGGCCACCCCACTTGGCCTTGGCTTCTAGGATTGGCACACACCCTGGCCCTAAACAGCTGTAACATGTTTTTGGAGGAAGATCTCTTTTTCTCTTCAAAATACTCCTTTCACATTTTTTAAACAAAATAGAGGATAGCAAAGAATAAAACAGATTTTTCCATAGTGAATAGCTAGAGAATTCTGAGGGTCAACTCTCTACAGTCAGAGGTACTTACCCTGTACCAATACTGCCGAAAGGAACAGTCAACTGTATCGTGGAGGTGTTAGAGAATGTCATGGGTTTTTTAAAACCAACTTGTCTGACTCTAAGCCCCTTTCCGAATGGGGTTGGGGAGCAAAGATCCAATTCCAGCAGTTTCTGGACCTTCCCTCACCTCCCTAGGGTCTCACAGGATCTGGAAACTTTACGTGGCCCCAGGATATGAGGGGTGAGCCTCTCCCATCCATCGAGGTCACAGTGGGTTCTCTTTGCTTCTGTTCTATGCTTGGCAAGAGCCTTATCCCTTTTCCCCCCTCTTCTCTTTAGTCTATTTTCAAACTGAAATCTGCCCACTGCCACAAAAAGCAGTTACGATTGCTGTGAGCAGAAATCTGCCTCGCATACTCTATTAGTCATGTAAGCAACCTTTCTGTTATCTCTGAAGTTTTCATCATCACTGAGGAAGCAGTCTATAAACAGTCATTTTCCCTTTCCCTTACTCAGACCAGAGGGAAGAAAAAGGAGGTAAAATTCTCGTCCCTGTTCATGATACAGCTAGATAGCTATACCAGCTCTGTCTTTTTTTTTTTTTTTCCTAATAAGGACAAGAAGGGTTTGCATAGGTTATAGAGTCCAACAGTCCAATAGTTTTAAAATTCCTCTGTGCCTGCCACAATATCCTCTTCATTCCTCTCCTCATCTTTACCATTATGTTTGAATTTATTTTTATTTATTTTTAACATCTTTATTGGAGTATAATTACTTTACAGTGGTGTGTTAGTTTCTGCTTTATAACAAAGTGAATCAGCTATACATATACATATATCCCCATATCTCTTCCCTCTTGCGTCTCCCTCCCTCCCACCCTCCCTATCCCACCCCTTTAGGTGGTCACAAAGCACGGAGCTGATCTCCCTGTGCTATGCGGCTGCTTCCCACTAGCTATCTGTTTTACATTTGGTAGTGTATATATGTCCATGCCACTCTCTCACTTCGCCCAGCTTACCCTTCCCCCTCCCCATGTCCTCAAATCCATTTTCTACATCTGCATCTTTATTCCTGTCCTGCCCCTAGGTTCTTCAGAACCTTTTTTTTTTTTTTTAGATTCCATATATATGCGTTAGCATACAGTATTTGTTTTTCTCTTTCTGACTTACTTCACTCTGTATGACAGACTCTAGGTCCATCCACCTCACTTACAAATAACTCAATTTCGTTTCTTTTTATGGCTGAGTAATAATATTCCATTGTATATATGTGCCACATCTTCTTTATCCATTCATCTGTTGATGGACACTTAGGTTGCTTCCATGTCCTAGCTATTGTAAATAGAGCTGCAATGAACATTGTGGTACATGACTCTTTTTGAATTATGGTTTTTGCAGGTATATGCCCAGTAGTGGGATTACTGGGTCGTATGGTAGTTCTACCATTATGTTTGAATTTATAATCTAATTAAGTTTGTAATTCAGTCACTATATATTTATTGGATTTCTTTTATGTGGTAGCCCTGTGCTGAGTACTCTATTTTCCTCTTCATTTCTGGTTGAGAAATGCCAGCAAAGATCTTCAGTCAGATGCATCTAGGTGTGGAAGTCTGAATATCCCAACTGCTACTTTTACACACACTGTATTTAATGAAGAGGCCAAATGGGACAATTTAGACTAGAAATTAATGGTTTGGGAACCCGAACTCTCCTGGGTTTTTTTCCTCTCTTTTGATTGAGCTTATCAACTGAATAATTGCAAAATACCTACTTAGTGCTGTGTTGATACATTCTGAAAAAAATGTCATCAGCTTTTGCCTTTCAAGACAGAGATTTGAAATTAAGACACAATTACAAGAATGTAAAATCGTTTTATTTAAATATATAACTTCTTTTAACAATCAGGAGAACTCCAGTCTTAGTGAACAAGATGACAATATGTGTGTGCTACTTTTAGTCCATTGCTCTTTTGAGAAACTATAAATATTTTTAAATGGGGAGCTCTTAAAACAAATGAGCTATGGTTTCATACAAATGGATCTAAAGTTAGAAATTATTCATAGGTAAATGGTTATGCAAATCTTTTCTGATTTATTCAGTCTTTCCCATTTAAAAAGTTCACTGTCTATGCATTGGGCTCAATGCTGGTACTGGGGGAACATAAAGGTGAGCACTGTTTAAGGAGTTTACAGTGTTAATAATCTCAACACTTAATACTTCAATATTATTAGGTGCTTTAACTTCAAAGTCCTGGAGTTTTTGTTTTTGTTTTTTTAATTTTTTAATTTAATTTTATTTATTTTTTTATACAGCAGGTTCTTATTAGTCATCCATTTTATACATATTAGTGTATACATGTCAATCCCAATCGCCCAATTCATCACACCACAACCCCCCCCCCCCCACTTTCCCCCCTTGGTGTCCATACGTTTGTTCTCTACATCTGTGTCTGTTTCTGCCCTGCAAACCGTACCAAAGTCCTGGAGTTTTAAGGAGAGTTGATGTAATGAAATTCCAGGGTATTCATTTACTCACTTGACCACTGACATTTAAACAGACACAAATCTTAACAATAAAATCAACACCTTCTCTTATTTCTATTTCCCCCTCCAGGTACTGCCTCTCTCTCTCTCTCTCTCTCTCTCACACACACACACACACACACACACACATACACACACACAGGTGAACTTCTCAAGAGCTTGATGGATTCATTCTCTCTTTCTTGTCCATCGACTCCCTTCTAATCTGACCTTCACCTCCATCTACCCAAACATCTCTAATGCTCTATGGATCCTTTTAAGTCCTCATTTACCCAATTTGTCCCTTCTTGAAACATTTTCTTCTCTTGCTCCCATCCTCTCCTGGTTTTCCCCCTACCTCCAGGGTCTCCTTCATATAGATTCTGGTATAGGGCTGGTTCATGTTAAAATTTCTCAAAGCTCAAGTTCTACGTCACCTTTTCTTCTCATTTGCTAATCTTCACTGAGGTAATCTCATCCTTTACATGCCATATTTACAACTCCCATAGTTACATCTCCTTTCCAGACCTCTCCTCTGAGCTTCAGGCCTGTATATCCAATTGTATACTCCCCATCCCCACTTGGAGATCTCCAAGGCTCCTCAAATTCAATGTGTCCCACCTGGAACTCATGAGCCTCATCTCCTCATGCCGGTGTTTGATGTGTCAGCTAATGGCACTGTAGTCCGCTCAGCTGCATAATCCTGAGACCTAGGGATTGGCCTTGAAACTCTCTTCCCCTTAGCTCTGCCTCCGATAGTATCCAGTACATTATCAGTACCTGCTAAATATCTCTCAGATCCATCCACAACTCTGCATCTGTGCTACCACCCTAATCCAAGTTAACATCTTGTCCTGCCTGGACTATTGCAGTAGCCACCTAACTGGTCTCCCTCTTTTCTAGCTCGGTCTGTCCTCCACAGTGCAACCAGAATAGCTTTTTAAAATTGCAAGTCTGTTATCAAGTCACTTGGATGCTTAAAACTTTTCAACCAGTTAGCATTGTTTGCAGCAGAAAGATCATAATCTGACTACCTCTAAAGGCCCAAATTGCATCAGCCCCCCACCTTACTCCTTATACTCCTCAGATACTGACTTAATTTCCGTTGCATTAATGTGCCATGTTCCTTCCAGCCACAAGGCCTAGTACAGTTGTTCACCTTGTCTGAAACTCTTCTGCCTCTGTCCTCCCTAGGTTGCCTAGGTAACTCTACTCATCTACCAGATATAAGGTCACTTCTTCACAGAAGCCTTACCTGATCCCTGAGACTGCATCAAATCCACCTGTTCTACCCTGTCATAGTGCCATAATCCCAATAGAAATTATCATCATTGATATTTATACACTTTGTTATATAATGGTTTGATTAATGTCTGTCTTGCCCACTAATCTGTTAATTCCATGAGGGCAGGGAATCTATTTATTATTCTTACTATTTTATCCCCAAAGCCTTGTGCAGTGCCTGGCACATAGTAGGCACTCAGTAAAAGTTTGTTGAATAAACAAAGGCATGAATAAATGAAGGTCACAATGACCCTCCCAAGGTCAAAATGGTAAGACTGAGATTGTAGCCAGGTATTCTAATTTCCAGTCCAGATTACTAGCCTTCTTAACAAAGAGCTTGTTCTGGATTGTTCTGAATTATTGGAACCAAAGCAACTTCAGTTCATCAAGTCCAGTTTCTCAACCCTACAGTTTTCTGCGGATGGCATTTATTTACCAAGGGGATGCTATAGGTAAGGTAATTTTTCTTTTTTCCACAAAACGTGCTATCTTTTTGCTCTATTTTGAAAGGGTATTATGATTAACCATACCACTATTTAAAACTTGTAAAGCTTCTTGAGATTCTAAGAAGAAATATAAGGTATGGGTCACAAAGAGCAATTTTGTCTCTTGCAATAGAATTTTCTGTTTAAAAATGTGATTAATTTGAAAGGCTGATAGCTCCAAAAGAGCATTCTATTAGGTGGGATAATCATCATCATATTCCGAGCTGCTGTGTACACACCTCTTAAAAGTGAAAAAGGAGAAAGCCATTTTGCTGTGTGGAAGTGCCTTGTGTGTTCTATAACATCCAAATGAAATGTTCAGTGGTTGGAGGAGAGTCTGCTGTATTTAGGACAAATAGCTTCACTGTTAACCCTGAAGAAGCCTGAAGATGTGATTCTCAAGGGTCTTTGTGCTGTGGATGAAAATAGAATCATGATTTTTGAGCTCCCCCCCCCAACCCGCCGCCCTGCTCACGGCAATGACTCCCACCTGCAGCCGATCCACTGGTTATAAGTAGCCATGAATCGCCTTGCAGATTGTAGGTAGCGTAAACAACCAGGGCCAGGCAAAACCAAACTCCAGGTAAGCTTTATTAGCTCTTTCTGTGTGTTTAATTTCCATTTCACACTTTGGGGTGGGATACAGTCTCTACTCACACTGGTGTGGTGTGTGCCTGTCTCAGACCTGTGTGTAAGGTGCATCTTTCAGTTCGGGGTGTATATCTTTTTCTTTTCTCTCTTCTTTTTTTTTTTTTAAGACTACTGTCTTAACACAAAGTAATTTAAGATTCGTTGTTTTTTCGTTTTTTGTTATTGTTAAGAATTGCAGTTTCTTTGGAGACAACAAAGTGCAATTTTTTCAGATGAAAAGGCATACTCACTTTCTAGGTTGTATTCATAATTGCTTTGTTTATCACTGTATAACATTCTCCTTTTCATGGACTCCTTTAAGCTAATAATTGGTTTTAGGGGGGTTCATTAGGAAATGAATGTGGAAAAAAAGAGGGCTGCAAAATTCAGGTGAACCAATATACTATTTCTTCTTCCTTGTCTCCCTTTAAAAATGTTTCCTCTTTCTCTTTTCTACTTTTGCCCTCCCTTCTCCTCTCTCTCCCTCCTTCAATCTCTCTCTCTCTGGCCATTGACATTTCCCTGATCCTTCCTTTCACTCAGCTTCCTTCCACAATGCCCAAAGCACTCCCGCTGCTGGCTGTTGCCCTGGTGCTACTAGGGCTTGTGCACGGAGCCATGTTGAGAAACGAAGAAAAATGGAAGCCCCTCAACAATCCTAGAAACCGAGATCTGGTAAGAACAACCACTGGGACATGCCAGGCTGCAGGGTGAAATTGGCACCTCCCTGGTGTTATGCACACTGCACTCTGCTAGAGCACGGTGGAGAGGAGGCTGCCAAGGGCTGAGAAGATTCCCCAGCAGGACCAGAGAAGAATTTTGCTAGCCTAGTGGCTGGTGTTCTAGCCAATTTACACTTGTTTCTGTATGGAGAAACAAATTTATATTTAGAAATGATCTTATACACACATAGCACATTACATTTGTAAATATTATATACACATTGACTTCATAGCCTTAATTTCTAATACACTGATATATACGGAATCAAGAGCGTAACAGGGAATTACGTTTTGCACAGCTTAGGTTGAACTGATAACAAAACAGATTCTCACATAACCAATACTTGCAAAGCTCCATTGCAAAAACTGAAAGTCAACCTGCATTCTTTTCAACATAACGTTATCTAGGAAATAGAATTCAAAATACTAGTAAAAATTATCTTTTAAAAATATGCCAAATACAGTAAACATGATGACATTATGATTTCAAAATATAGTTTTTCTAAAGAAAATGATGTGAAATATAACAATATAGTATTAAAACAATCAAATAGCACTTTGCACAGCTTCTGTGTATTCACAGAATACACAGCTGAAAACCCCACATCTGAAATGACCGGGATCTATCTCACCATCAATCGGAGAGGAGACACCTGAGCTCTGATCACCGTGGAGTTCAATTTCATCTCTGACTTCAGTACTCAGAGATGGGCAATGAATCTTCTCACTGTGGACTGTTAAATAATTGATATTCAAGAATGGCGAATTATCTTTGTTTAGAGTTGAAATGTCAGGTAGAAAGGAGGGGGAAGGGGAGAAGGAGCCACAGCTTGTGTTTCTGAGTTTCCACCTCCTGCCTCCTAGGTTAGCTCTAAAGTCAATTTGGGGGGAAAATGAGAGGGGAAAAATACTCATCTTTGAGTATTTGGAGTGTTTAAATGATAAATGACATTGAACATTTTCTTTTTCTCTTCAGTTTTTCAGAACCCTTCAGGCATATTTTAAAGGAAGAGGTCCTGATCTTGGGATGTTTTCAAATATTTCCTCCATGAACGAGAATCCCAGACCTCTCTCTTTCCAGTCAGAACTTATTGCTTCTGCATTTGCAGATTATGAAGAACAGAAAAACTCCTTCCCCAATTACCTCAAAGTCTGAATCTTTCTTCTGAGTGCAGGTAAAACTTATCCCTTTATTCCCAGCATCTATCTAAACATACAACTCAGTCATAAAGTCATAAAGAGGTTTTGAAAATATTTATTTGAAAAATGATTTTATTTCCTCATGTAAATAACTTCTCAGTTCTGATGATACTCATCACTGTTAATACTCTGATTTGGTTCATATATTTTACAGTCTGGTTTTAAAAAGAAATGACAGTTATGATTTTTAAAGCATAGTTTTCTGGGAGAGATATATTAAAATAGTAGAACTATCACTCAATAGAATTATGAAATATAATTAAAAACCACATACTTATACCTATATCTTTTTTCAGACCAGGTCATAGAGCTAAATTATGTGGAAAATCGTCTGTAAAGAAATATATTGAGCTGTACAGTTGGATTAAATGGATATTAAAAATTTAAAAGAATGGTTTCTTTTGGGAGAAAGTATTAAGCATATATTTGAGCTTGAACTTCCTCACCTAGAGGAGGAAAAAGGGTAGAATATTAGTAAGGATGGCACTTCATAGGAAAAAAATTAGAAATTTATGTCTAAGATTTGAATTTTACTATTCTTATTACTTTAGCATTCCTATCAAATAAATACCTACCATTTAAAAAGGAACAGGTATGGTGCCGTCGAAGAAAATATACTATGATTCTAGTCTGTTAGCTTTTCATTTGGCTGAATAATAAAGGAAACCAAATCATAATTAAAATACTCCCATTCTTTCATGGGCATATGGATGAAATTGTGAAGAAGCAAACCACTGCTGCACTTCATTATGATTGTGAAAGGATTTTGATGATTAGCTCTTTTAAATGTGATGATTTTTTAAAAATAATGATTGTTATTCTAAGAGGATGCAATTTACCATGTGGTATATGCACTTGAGAACTGTCCTACAATGAGAAAATAAAATAGAATAAACACAAGTATATTAATGAAGGATCCCTTGACTATTTTTCACACTCGGGCCCTAGGGTAACAGACACTAAAACAGAGAATAATTATTAATACCAAGTACCTATTTCAGTATGAGACAGTATTGCATATAAGTTGTTTGTAAGCCTTAGTTTATTCATCTATAAATTGTATATATGGATCTCTAATAAAAAGTATCAGAGAAAACATCAAATACATACTTTCGTGTGAGCATGAAACAAGGAAATGTTTAAGGGCAGGAAAAAAGAGAAAGCACCCAGTTAGTGATATTGTAATGTAAGAATTATTCAACTTTGCAAAAGAAGCTAAGTTTCTGATTTGGAGAATATTTCATAATTACAAGCTCTCCTTTCCTAACAACTCTCATTAGGAAATGAAGACAAAAAGAGTTTTCACTGAACTATGTTCATCTTTGGGTCTTTGTGTTAATCGTATAATCTTCATTTTCCATTTCATTATAATGTTTTCTTTCAGATGTCTGGTGGTTTTAAAACTACAGATGAAGCTTCTCATTAGAAAACTTGATTCATGGTCATGGCTAAAACTTTTGTGTGTGTTTTCCCTCCATTTTTGTTAATTTGTAATGATTTTATTCTACATTTTATTCTACATAGCTCAAGCTATGTAAATAGCTTGAGCTTTGGGACATATGTGACTTATGTGCATGGGTTTTTTTCCCAGTCAATATCCATAGATACCAGTGTAGAGCACGGCATATATTGCAAGGATTACAGAAACACCATAAAGTCAAAAGAAATGATCTTCTAAATTATGTTTCCTTTAAGCTTGTCTTCCATGTTTCTTACCTTTTATCAATCTGTTTTTATTTGAAAGGGACATTGCTCATTTTTACTTTAGTTCATTATATGTAACAGGAATTTGGGTTTTAAATTTATCTTTTTCCTAAAAGGAAGATGCATTCCCATTGTCAGCATATGCTACTGAAAGACCTCACAGTCTTAGTTACATATCAAGGGAGAGTAAGTGATGAATATCCACAATTAAGTTGAAATGGAAGGCAAAGAAACGTGGGATTTTAGGAGTCTCTTGGGCCTCTGGGAGATGTTCTCTGCCACGATGTTCAGAGGTGGACATTGTGCTACACCAGATATCCTAGCCGTGCCTCACCTCTGGCTCTTCCACACACCTCAGGAAGGGAGAGTAGAAACAGGTGGATTTCCCTTCTTTCATAACCAACCCTCTTCCTCCACCCACCCCTCCCCAACTGAGGCTGAATCATTCTGATTCTCATATTCTCATCTGAAATAGCTACTTTTCTTTATGAAGAGCTGCATCATTTTCTCTGATTTCTGCAAAAGGAACACTGTACTAGAAGGAAACACTGTAATCCTAAAAACACTAGTCTGTACATTCCAAAATAGTTTTCTGTGGCTTTTTTGTGGATGATTGAT
Source organism: Balaenoptera musculus (assembly GCF_009873245.2). NCBI lineage: Eukaryota > Metazoa > Chordata > Mammalia > Artiodactyla > Balaenopteridae > Balaenoptera > Balaenoptera musculus. Next base: position 74,804,423 of record NC_045791.1, on the reverse strand, counting down.
ATTGAATATCAAGAATAAAATATTTATGCAAGAACAGATTCTATATCTGGTTCAATATGTTCTATTGTAATTAGTTGTATAAGTGTTTTCCCTGGAGGGTTGTGAGATATTTGTGAGCCAAGATCATATCTAAGCCACTTTTATTTCTCCAGCACCTAGTACAATGCCTTGCATGTAGCAAGCACTCAATAAATACTTGCTGAATTGAAATAAATGTGTGTTATTTTGCTATTCGTCACACAGTAATGGAAGCTGCTTCTAGTTAATGCCAGACTTTTTTGTTTTACCATTTAAAAGATATGTTATTATTATTTATAATTATATTTTATGTTTGGCTGTGTTGGGTCTTCGTTGCTGCGCGTGGGCTTTCTCTCTCTAGCTGTGGTGAGCGGGGCTTACTCTTCGTTGCGGTGTGCGGGCTTCTCACTGCGGTGGCTTCTCTTGTTGCAGAGCACGGGCTGTAGGTGTGCGGGCTTCAGTAGTTGTGGCACGCAGGCTCAGTAGTTGTGGCTCACGGACTCTAGAGCGCAGGCTCAGTAGTTGTGGCACACGGGCTTAGTTGTTCCGCGGCATGCGGGATCTTCCCGGACCAGGGCTCAGAGCCCATGTCCCCTGCATTGGCAGGCAGATTCTTAACCACTGTGCCACCAGGGAAGTCCTAAGTAATTATTGATGAGCTATTCCTCATAAAAATAAGCCTGTTCAGATAAATGGTAGAGTGGTAGGGAGTGCTTCACCCCTGTCCAGTTCCACTCAAGTACCAGTGACTGGCTTTCCCTTTCACCACTCCTGCTCTGGTTGTCAAGGCCTCCACAAAGGGAATGTTTATTAGTTTTAAGGCCTCTGAAAAGGAAGGGCATCCACAGGGGACTTTTAGCTATGAGCTTGCAAAGTCTCAGCACAGGACATGCATCCTTTTGCTGGAAAATTCCTTGCACCTGGCAGGTAGCTGTTGATGACTCCACTAGACTAGAGTTTCTTATCAGTGATGGTATTGTCAGTTGGGGAAGGACAAGTCTTCGTGGTGACCATTTAGCACACCTGGTCCCCAGACAATGTATAGTGGTATATTAGTGATTTCCCCACCCCTGCGCTATTATTTTGACCACCAAAACCTCCCTATTCACATTTCTAAAAGGCCACTGGGGAAGTGATTTTGTTCTTGGCCGAGAACTGTTGTTAGGAAAACAGCAGAAGTGTAGTGTTTCCTGCAATGAAAATAAGTGTTCTGCAGGTGATCTAGGCTCCCAAGGGGTCTGTGGTCCTTCTCTACATAGGTCCTTGACAGTCTCTCAACACTGACTCTGCTCCTCTTTGATGACCATCCCATTCCCCATCCCTAGGACATGGCCTATTGTCCCCTATCCCGGGTCTAGTGTGGTCAAGAATTATTAGGGGTGTGAGACTTTACCCGATTTGCAAGCTACACACTGGCTGCTACAATTTCACAGATCCTGGTGGGCCCTGAGACCAGTGGGTCTAAGGCAATGGACTTTATTATTCATGGCTCAGCAGGCAGCATGCGTTTTACATTCATATTGGTTCTCCTTGTCCCCCAAGTATCATGGGGGCCATGTGGAGGTGAGTCCAGGTGTTTACTGGGCACTAGTTGGTTTGTGCCACAGCTGAGGAACCCCAAACTTAGGAAATCCCCACTCTTACAAGGGGGCTACATGCCCAAACATGCCCAACCTTTGCCCCAGAGGGAAACATTATCATACTGGTCAGAAAACAAATCTGCCCTCTGTCCCAGAGGGAGACAATATCTCTGTCTTTCAAGGCTGTTTGTTCTCCAGACATCCTTGAAAAGATAGCCCAGAGTGAAAGCAGTCACAAGTTTTTGCAGAAAAGTGAGAGAACCATGGGAAAATTGTCTCCCCGAAAGTGTCACACCCCATCCTGGCTCCTCCCCTTGAGAAAGGAGGGAGTCATTACCTCCCTGTGTACCCTTCATGCTCTCGTCATGGTATAAGTTCAATGTTCTGCTTTCTTCAGACATTCCATTTTGATTCTCAGAAATCAGTCTGAAAGTCTGAAAAGTTTCTTCTTGCTATTTTCATTACTGCTATAACAATTCCACTTCATCTCAAGGTAATGTGGATGCCTCTGACTCACCAGGGGACACTTACAACGAAGCAGAGATTCCAATTTCAAGACCTGTTGCTACATTCTGACCTGTAAAATAAAAACAAAAACAAACAAAAAAAAACCTGTCACATCATCAAGGTGTTCCACAGCAGAAAAACTGTTCTCCCACCCCTTGCTCCCTGCTGCAAATCTCTGCAATGTGAATCTATATCATCACAGTTGTTATTCCCATATTCCAGGCAGCCAATAACAAAACAAGCTAGTCTAAGCCATCTGGGTCTTAGGTGAACATTCTCCTTACCAGGTGACCAGATTTGCTCCTTTTGATTTCCTTCTTTTCCCCTAGGAGAGTTAGGACTAGAGACTCGACTTCCTCTCAAATGCAGTTCCCTGACTGCCTGGAGAGATTCAGGGGGGAATTTACCTATTAGGGATTTCTGTGGATTCCTTAACCCAACCCACCCTCCTAGCCTCCCATATTTTATACCCAGATAGGGCCCTGAGGATCCTTTATCATGAGAAAGGAATGACTTCCAGCTGTGAGATATTTTTTCTCTCACCTGGAAGTTCCCCTCTTACAGGTCCTGGCCCCTCATTTTCCCATCCAACTGTTGCTTTTCCTCATTTGGATTGTCATAAAGAGGCACCAATGGCCAAGCCAGGTGATAGGCTCCCTGTAACTTGTCCCTAACCTCAGCTTCGTATTGAGCTGCATTCCGTACCTCTTATCCCTTGCCCGTTCCCCAGGCACTTTCAGTTCCATCCAGTTGAATTCATAAATGTATTTTGAGCATAGATTACTAGCCTACAGAGGAGAGTTCACAAAGATATATCAGGTAGTGCTGTTCTCAAGATGTTGACAGCTTACTAGTGTCTTTAGAAGAGGACAGCAGAGAAATAGTTATAAGACAAGGTAAAATATAAACCACAGGAATGTGTAGGAGCTGAAGAAGCGTTCCACTGAGGAGAGGCAGTATATCATATTAATTCCAAGTATGGGATTTGGAGTCAGATAGACCAGGGTTTGAATCTTGGCTCTACTACTTATTAGATACAGAACGTTGGCATTAGGAATAACATAAAATAATAAAATAAATACAATCCAAAAGGATTATTTTGAGATATGAATGTGATATGCATAAGACAGTACACGGCCTGTATAGTAAATAGGCAATAGTGTATGCTAATCATAGCAAATATTTGATTCTTTCTAAAAGTTTAACTGTTAAGAAAAGAAGAAAATTTGGGTGAGAATTAGAGGTGGGACGTGAAGTCTAGATAACCTATTTACAGACTGAGAAGGAATCTGAGGAAGGGGAGAGCTTGAGGATTTGTGGAAGAGGGGAAAACTGATGGTGCCATTGAGTGGAGGAGATGCAGAGTTAAACCATAAATTGTGGGAGGACTTTAGCTTTCTGTGGCAGGGCAGAACTGGAAAGCGGAACGTGCACGTGGCAGAGCAAATGGTTAAATTAAGAAAAAAAAATCACTACACCAAAGATTAAATTAATTTAAAAAACAAACATTCAAAAAAGAAATGGATTGAGAGTCAGAATTTTAATGGAGAATTGCGGGAAATGATGTAGATAAAGGAACATTTTCTTAAAGCACATTTTTTCCCAACTCCTTAATAAGCTTAAACCGGAGGCCGGAGCCCAGCGGCAAGCGCGGCGACCCGGTCGCCGGGAGGGTCCAGCCGCGGTCCAGTCCGGGTCCTGCCTACGCCCACGCCGCCAGGAAGAGGCGGGGCCAGAAGCTCCCGCGGAACCCGAGCGCCGCGGTTGCGGCGCAGGCCGGGCAGGTTTCCCGGAAGGACTACGGGTCCTTGTTTTTAGCGCCTCGGCGTGGGGGTAGCGTCTGGGAGCCTCTGCTCTTCCGTATCTGTGTCTCGGTTCCTGGAACTGCACATCAGAACCCCGCAGACATGTCGGGGTTCAGCCCGGAGCTCATCGACTATCTGGAAGGGAAGATCTCCTTTGAGGAGTTCGAAAGGCGGAGAGAAGAGAGAAAAACCCGTGAGAAGAAAGTGAGGACATAATGGGCCAGGATGCTCCCCACTGTCTTGTCGCCTTAAAACACTTAAAGAGAGATCTGGGGGACCCAGTAACCTCATTCGCTGTGATGGGGCGGGCCGGGTACTTCCAGCAGTTTCTTCCCCTTATTACCGAAACTCGGGTTCTCACCTCGTCCCTGTTCTAAGCTCCTCTTCAAAACATTTCACCCACCAAAAAGCTTTTGTCTCGGTGGTAACCACTTATCTTTTTTTCTGTTGGCAAATAGTGCATTTTTTATTTGAGGGTAGCATAACGCTGGTAGATTAAATGGGGGGCGTGGGGAGTAGAGTTTGGAGTCAGTATCTGTTTCTAGTCCTAGCTTTGCCGCTGTCTTCTTGCGCAACTCACCTCTCTTCTTTAGGCCTCAGTGTCTCTGTTTCTAGACGGAGTGATTTGAGCTTCCATTTTTGAGGAGTCTCCCAATGGTGTGCTGTAATATTCCACAGAAAAGAGTGAATTTTCTTGTCTGATAACAAAATCTCTGGTACATTTTTTTTTATACTTATGAGGAAATACATGAACTTTCCATGTCTTCTCACTTGAAGTCCGAGGGAAAATAAACGTAATTACACCTTTTGAGATTAGCTGTTGGATTCCTTGCTAAATCATGCAACTAATAGCACCCCGTCTCTTTTCATTTAAGAAGCAAGGATACAATGCGTAGATTAATGAAAAAATCAAGGTTTTAAAAATTATTTTTTACAAACGACTGATTCAGCCTGAAGGATGAGACCTAAGTACTATGAAATGCGTTGGCAGTATTCAAATTTAGATTCCACATAGTATGTATGTGTTCAGAGCTCAAGTCATAGAAATAGAGAATGAGGCAGATGCTGTATTCTCAACTGGGGAGCGCTAAATGTGCACTTGTTTTTGGAATCATTAATTAATTTTCAATCACAGAGTCTTCAGGAAAAAGGCAAGTCATCAGCTGAAGAAAATCCAAATGACTCTGCAGTTCCATCATCATCAGGAATTGACTCTACCAAATCTCAGGACAAAGATGTCAATGAAGGTATGTTAAGATCACTACCTTAAATGCACTAAATGTTAAGGGTACCTAATAGTTTAGTGAAAGCGTTATTTTTTTTTTCCTGCAGTGGTATTCTGTCATTGATACCTGGCTTATTAGGAGCATAGTACTTGGTGTGTAAGAGGTGCTCAATAAATATTTGTTGAATTATTGATTATGATGATGGTTAGTTTAGTGGGTTATGTTTGTGGAGAAGTGTTTCAAATCGACATCAGCATTTGTTTGGGAGCCTTTTAGAGTCATTTTTCTTTAAATTGACCCTCTCACTTGACTACTAATTCTTCTAGACTATACTCCCCCAAATTGTAATGAATTATACTTCTATACAAAGTGGCTTCCAAACCACTTTTTTAATTATGGGAGATAAGATAGAAATGTCAGAGTGGAAGGCCATTTGGCTCCATATGGGACCTCACACACACAAGAGGTATCTTGATATGTTGCCTCATTCCAGGATCCCGTCCTCAGCTCTGCATGACCGGATATTATATTTGGTTGCTGCACCCAGACTAATTAAACTCATGAGAGCCTAAGTGATGAATTATTATGCAAATTTATTAATTTCTGGTGATTGATACATCTTTTTAGTGACCAGAATACTGATGATAGTTCATGGTATCCATTTACCCATGTCAAGTAACCTGGGATACTGAACTATCAGTTAGAATTTAGCTTTTGGTGTAAGGTCTGATTGAGAACTTAATTAAACTTTCTAGTCCTAGTGGGTAGAAATAGAGGCTGGTTCTTTTCCCTCCAAATAAGTAAGACTTTACACAGAGAAAACACTAGTAGGGTGGACAGAAAACAAACAGGCTTTGTTCCTGCTTCCTTGGACCAAGTGGGGAGGAAAGGGTAAAGAGGAGAGAAAATTGGGGTTATAGTTTCTTACCTTGCCAGGCAAGTGCGGTGAAAAATGGGGCTGAAATTGTTCTAAAACCTGTGAGTCCTTCCTTATCTGCTCAGAGGAGGAGCTGCTCTTCCATCATCACATCTTTGAGGTGCAACTGTAGTACCAGACACCATGGGGCGCCTGCCAGTTTTCTTACCTAAAGCTGCCCCTGAGAGGTGGCCATTAGGCCCTCCCTAAAAAAAGGTGGTTAGTTGAATCCCATTCTAGCTCCCCATGAGCAGTCAGGCATACTAGCCTCAGCTCAAATAATCCCATCAGTCCTTTTAAGGTATTAAACTCCCAATTTCCCAGGAAGGTATTGTCCCAGAACTTTACCAAGACCTTTGGTAACTGTGAACATGTATTCAGAGCAGAGGAAGGGGTCAGTTTTGAACAGGTAAAGTCTGCTAATTGGAATATATGGCCACTGGAGTCATTGTCTTTTTCCTCCTATACATTGGTGAATTCCACTGCAAAATTCTTACTCTTGAGCACCAGGCAAATAGGGACTTCTTTTAATTTCATTTTCAGTTAATTGTTGCTGATATAAAAATTGCAGTTAATTTTTGTATATTGACTTTGTATCCAGGAACCTTGCTAATTCATGAATTCTGACAGTTTTTGTGCAAAGATTCTTTTGGATATTCTATGTATATAATCATGTCATCTGTGAATGACAGTTTTATTTCTTCCTTAATCTTTATGTCTTTTATTTCTCCTCCCTTATTACATTAGCTAGGACCTCCAGGACATCCAGTAAAATATTGAAAGGAGCGGTGATAGTAGGCATACTTGTCTCATTCCTGATGACTTTGAATAATTAACCGTTAACTGTTTGTGGAAAATTTTCTGTAGGTACTGTTTATCAAACTGAAGGTATTCCCTTCCATTTCTAGTTGACTTAAAGTTTTTATTAGGAATAGGTGTTGGATTTTATCAAATGCTTCTCTGGGGGAATTCCCTGGCGGTCCAGTGGTTAGGACCAGGCGCTTTCACTGCCAGGGCCCAGGTATGATCCCTGGCTGGGGAACTAAGATCCCACAAGCCATGCAGCATGGCCAAAAGAGAAAAAAAAAATGCCTCTCTGTATCAAGATGATCATATGACTTTTCTCTTTTTTTTTTCTGTACTGTAATAAATTTTATTGATTTATTTTACACCTTTTTTTCATATTTATTTTGGGTGTTTAGAATTCTTGAAGATGATCATTATGACTTCATAATAATAATTACTATTTGTTGCTCAGAACTTTTTTTTTTATTTTTTTTTTATTTTAAGAATGTACTTTATACAAAATAATCAGTTCATATGGGTTTTTTTCATTCTCTTCTTCCTTAAGTGTATTGACTATCTCATTTATCCAGCATCTTTGGGGTTTGAGGTATTTCACATAAGTGAATAAGCTTAAGGATTTTTGAATATATATATATTTAAAATTTTAACTGTTTTGTTGTAGCTTTTCTAAAATATGCTACTTGTCTCTGCTTTAACAGAAAATTGGCTTCTAAACTTAACTTTTCTTGATCATTCAAGATAATCATTATGAGGGCTTCCCTGGTGGCACAGTGGTTGGGAATCTGCCTGCCAACGCAGGGGACACGGGTTTGAGCCCTGGTCCGGGAAGATCCCACATGCTGTGGAGCAGCTAGGCCCGTGTGCCACAACTACTGAGCCTGCGCTCTAGAGCCCGCGTGCCACAACTACTGAGCCTGCGTGCCACTACTACTGAAGCCCATGCACCTAGAGCCCGTGCTCTGCAACAAGAGAAGCCACCACAATGAGAAGACCTCGCACCACAACGAAGAGTAGCCCCCATTCGATGCAACTAAAGAAAGCCTGCATGCAACAACGAAGACCCAATGCAGCCAAAAATAAATAAATAAATACATACATTTATTTAAAAAAAAAAAAGAGATAATCATTATGAACTTAGAAAAATCATTTTACTGTAGTGATATCCTCAGATACAGATGAAATATGTCATGTTATTTTGTTCCTGAAATAATAATAGTATTTTAATTTTAATAATAGCATTTATTAAGCTCCTACTATATGCTGGGCATTTTTCTAAGTACATCTATATAAAGACTCATCTCATCCTCAGAGTTACCCTATAAGGCAGACATTATTGACCCCTTTTACAAATGAGCAAACTGAGGTACAGAGAGCTTCAGTAATTTGCCCAAGGTAACACAGCTGGTGATAGATGGAGATGAAGTTTGAAACCAGACAGCTTGGCTTTAGAGACCTCACCTTAAACCACTGTGCTATACCCACTGGTTATGTATCACCTTAAACTACTGTGCTACATCCCCTGGTTATGTACCACCTTAAACCACTGTTCTATACCTCCTAGTTATGTACCACCAGACTTGTTTAGTTCTTAGGTCTGTGTCCTACAATTCTTTTATTTTTTTTTTCCTCTCTGCTTTTAACAGTTACCATGTGTGCTTCTGATTTCCCACTTAATTTTGCCTGTATGTCTCGATAAGGCCTAAAGGATGAGTCAGCAATTCCTACTGAGTAAAATACATGGCTTTGTGACAGCTTTCCTCTTTGGATTGTTTTTGGGAGTGTTCATTTGTCTGTGTTTTTCTTTCAAGTTTGGTGTTGTTGGGGTAGAAATGTATATTCCAGAATATACTGTTTGTTTTTTCTTTCAGCTAGTGAGTATGCTAAAGCTTTTTTTTTTTTTCTTTTTCAAACTCAATGTCTTTTTCTTTAGGAGAAACATCAGATGGAGTCAGTAAGTCAGTTCACAAGGTCTTTGCTTCCATGCTTGGAGAGAATGAAGATGAGGAGGAGGAGGAGGAAGAGGAGGACGAGGAGGAGGAGGAGACACCTGAGCAACCCACTGCAGGCGACGTGTTTGTGTTAGAGATGGTTCTCAATCGTGAAACCAAGAAAATGATGAAAGTAAATTTTCTTATTTTCGTATTTATAAATGGAATGTAAAAATGTGACATAGAAATTGAAAAAGAATCTTTAAATTTTACATATATTCTGAAAGAATTCAAACTGTAGGAAAGGAAATACTATGAGACAACTACTGTTATTGGTTTCTTATGTTTCATTTTAGAGATTTTTAAATGTAAAACTTTAATTATTGCATGTCTCAAAATGTACTGTAGTTTTGCTATTAAAAGTTCCATATTGTAACTTGATATTTTTTTAACCAAGTTCATTCTGAGTAGATAAATTTGAAAGGAGAATCTTCAGTAGATTGCATCATAAATCTCCTGACATATAAATCCATTTTACAGCATCCAGTTCCACATTTGTTCTAATTAGTAATTTAGTAATGCCTGACCAGTTTGATTTTTGCTCTCTTTAAATATTTTACTGTGATTTGAACTTGCTACTGTAGGAAAGTTTTGTTGGATTTGTTTTTTGTTTGAATCTAAATGTCATTTTTGTTCTGTACAGGAGAAAAGGCCTCGGAGTAAACTTCCCAGAGCTCTGAGAGGTCTCATGGGTGAAGCCAACATTCGCTTTGCTCGAGGAGAACGTGAAGAGGCGATATTAATGTGCATGGAAATCATAAGACAAGGTGTTTAATGTGGGGATTATTGACAACAGCAGTTTAATAGTCTGACTTTTTTTTAAAAATAAATGTATTTATTTTTGGCTTCACTGGGTCTTCGTTGCTGTGCGCGGGCTTTCTCTAGTTGCGGCGAGCGGGGGCTACTCCTCGTAGCAGTGTGCAGGCTTCTCATTGCGGTGGCTTCTCTTGTTGCAGAGCATGGGCTCTAGGGCGTGTGGACTTTAGTTGTGGCGTGTGGGCTTCAGTAGTTGTGGCGTGCGGGCTTAGTTGCTCCACTTGAACCCGTGTCCCCTGCATTAGCAGGTGGATTCTTTTTTTTTAGCAGGTGGTTTCTTAACCACTGAACCACCAGGGAACTCCTAATAGTCTGACTTTTAAAACAAATGGAGGAGCACCTCACTGTGCTATTTGGAAAATATATTCAGAAGCTTGGAGGTGATTGTGATAACAGTGATTTACCACTTTTCACATTGAATGGGAGTCATTGCCAAGAAAATGAAAATCGCAGAGTATGATTCAATGAAATATCATTAATATTTATTGAACTCTTACAGGCTTTTTTTAAGTTTGTGTGTTTTTGAATGTTTCATTTTAGGAGTTTTAGGCTTTTATAGTATTAGTCTTTTTAAAATATGGCAAACAAATTATTTTAAAACCACTTTTGAAGAGTATTCTTTTTTCTTCTGTTTTCCAAATCAGACAGTGTTAGATTATTTTAATCTACTTTTTGATAAAAGACACAGTATATACTTGTCATCTTTCCATTAAACTGCAAACCTCAGGAATATTGAAGGATATCTTCAGAAGTCACTTTTTGACTAATCACTTACATTTATTATTTTGCTCTCCTGATGTGTTGCCAAATGATGCCTTGCATAGTGGCAGGGATAGTTGTACTAGAGTGAACTTTCAATTTATCTTTTCAATATTTTGGCATTTCCTTTCACTTAGTCTAGGGTCCTTTTAGAAATCTGGTAAAATTCCTGGATTATTCATTAGAGTAATTTGAGGTCACTGCTTTTCCTCTTTTACCCCATCAGAAATAAGATTAATCGAATTTTTTCCTTTAGGATATTTTGTTTGGTTCCTACTTTCAGTATTATCTGTTCCTTTATTTGTTTATAATTGTTTATTTTGACAATTACCTTTGATTTTAATCCCTTGTGATCTTAGAACCTCAATTCAAAAACATTATTTCAAAAATGTGGATTAACCTTTCACTTTGATAATCTGGATTTAGGTGCTACTTAACGTATCTTCTGTCCATTAATCCCATACTCCTCGGTGTGGAAGCCGGATCATGAAGATTTAACCCCACTGATGTGGCTGATGCTCATTAGGATGAACTTGCTGAGTTAGTGAGCCCTGTTTAGCCTTAGCAAAGGGGGATTTTCATGAAGGGGGCATGGTAGAGAGTAGGATTTTTCATGAAATTACACTTTGCTTACAGAAAAGAATATTTAAAAAATGTGAAAATATACTAAAGCAAATACAATCTACTGTTTATTCTTTTTTTTTTAATAAATTTATTTATTTTATTTATTTATTTTTGGCTGCATTGGGTCTTCGTTGCTGCGCGTGGGCTTTCTCTAGTTGCGGCAAGTGTTGCAGTGTGCAGGCTTCTCATTGTGGTGGCTTCTTTTGTTGCGGAGCACGGGCTCTAGGCGCGCGGGCTTCCGTAGTTGTGGCTCACGGGCTCAGTAGTTGTGGCTCGCGGGCTGTAGAGCGCAGGCTCAGTAGTTGTGGTGCACGGGCTTAGTTGCTCTGCAGCATGTGGGATCTTCCCGGACCAGGGCTCGAACCCGTATCCCCTGCATTGGCAGGTGGATTCTTAACCACTGCACCACCAGCGAATCCCCTCTACTGTTTATTCTAAATTCCATTAAGTGGTTTGTATAATTCTGCTCAAGTTATTTTAAAAGTTTAAATATTAGAGAAAGGATCCATCGTGTGAAACATGGAATTGACATCAGCTCAAGCCTCTTCCCTCAACCAATGGAATTTGTTTTTTTTATATTCATTATAGCTCCTTTGGCTTATGAGCCATTTTCTACTCTTGCTATGATATATGAGGACCAAGGTGACATGGAGAAATCACTGCAGTTTGAGTTGATTGCTGCACATTTAAATCCCAGTGACACTGAAGAATGGGTTAGATTGGCAGAAATGTCCCTGGAACAAGACAATATTAAGCAGGCTATTTTTTGCTACACAAAAGGTAATAAAAATGTTTTTCTCGTTTTCTTTGATAAAATGTTACATAATAGGTTTTTTGATCTATGTACTTGCTCTTCTGGGGTGATGTTAGCTGAAGTATATTTATTCCTTATATCCTGTTATACCAGAGGTAAGTATTTGGGCTCCCTGTATTTTCATGTTTATCAGCAACTTTCTTTATATTGTGAGCTAATACTGCACAAAAGTTGGTAGAAGAATAGGACCTTCAGTTTCCCACCAAGATCAGTGTTGGTTCTAAGCTGTTCCCTGAGGGTTAATATTAGACTTCAGTGACCACATGGAGATTAATATGGAGATTTCAGGTTCTATTTGGTCTTAGATCAAGCCTAGTCTAGAGTTCCTGTGAAGGTAGATTTATTCCAGAATAACCCACTTGGTTGTATTGGAGAATTAGTTTAGAGTGTTTAATAGATTTTCTGAAAAGAAGGTGGGTCACACCCAGGTACCGTGAACCCCTTTTTATGATAAATCTATTATTTGTATTCCTTTTTTTCTTTTTAGCACTTAAATATGAACCTACTAATGTCCGTTATCTGTGGGAGCGATCAAGCCTTTATGAACAGATGGGAGATCACAAAATGGCAATGGATGGTTACAGGCGTATTTTAAACCTTTTATCTCCGTCTGATGGAGAACGATTTATGCAGTTGGCTAGAGATATGGCAAAGTAAGTTCAAAGTGAAATATATATAAATGCTCATTAATCATCTTATTTTAGAAATCGAAGCATGTATTTGATGTGAATATACTTTTTATTGAGGTTCAGTGAAGTGTTTTGCTTCTTGTATTTTATATTGTGCTTAAATATAGAGGTTTCCCCCCGCCCAGTACTCTTCTGTTTCCAAGCCAACTGTGTGATTGTTTAGAAAAATTTGGATATATGATTATCTTTCACATGCTCAGAAGTTAAAAAATGGAGCATGTTCTGAAAGGATGACTAGGTTCCCAGGTTTTCATAATTTAGTTGAAGTTATGTACATTTGCAGTAATATTAAATTATTGCACATGTGCTATTGAAATGTTTGTGCTCTGAGATCTTCTGTAATCATTTTATCTTGAGCCTGTACTAGAATAACATTTTAAGATGAAAATTTTTCTTTAGATTTGGCACATGCTACTGACTATGGTATATATTTTATTCTAAAAATATGCCCAACTACATTCTCTTCTCTGATATGCTGTGCAGCAAAACAAAGCAGGGAACATTCTGGCTACATAATGCCTTGTGGTATGCTTTCTCTTCTAGGATGTCTACTGTTTCAGCCTAGGATTAACCATGTTAATCTGTGATCTGGGTATTTTAGGTTAACCCTATTAATTCCATGGCCATTGTCATGAAGATGCTTAGCTGTGAGATCACTCACTGTGCTCCCAAAGATGGGCTATGTAGGAATCCTGGAAGTGTTTTTAGGAAATTTGTTGAGGGGAGGCAACCCTTAATCGATCCCTGGTGTATATGATGAACATTGAGGATCTTCCCAGGTTACTTTCTTTTAGTCAAATCTTTAGCTGTCATACTGGTGAGCCCAGTAGGCTTCTACTTTATGAATTGTTAGATGGCCTATGAGAGTAAATTTGTTTTCCACTTGTATTTATAATCTTGTCAGGAAAGGGTGGTAATGAACAGTTCTGCCACTGCCATAGAAGTCTTTCCTACATGGAATTCTGTTTCTATAACTTCTGATTGATTAGACTTTCTCTCAGTCCCTACTTTCCCTCCAGAAATAATTATTGAATATAAATTAGGTGTTAGGCACTGTACAGGGCACCAGGAGATTCAGTATTGAATGAGTTTTAAAATTTCCTGCTGTTGAGGAGCTTACATTCTAGTTGAGGGAGACAGGCAGTAAGCAAATAAACAACTAAATATGTAGTATGTCAGATGTTGGTAAGTGATATTAAGAAAAATGAAGCAGGGAAGGGAGATAAGTTGAGGAATAGGACTGAGTTATTTTAAATAAGGGGATTAGAGAAGGACTTAATTCTTTATGTTATGGTCATACTGACCCGAAAGTGAACTGAAGGAGATACGGGAATAGATATTAAGGAAGAGTATTATAGGCAAAGGAAATGGCAAGTGCAAAGGTATGCTCAGGGAACAACATGGAAGCTGAGGGTTTAGGGGGAGCGCAGGAAGGGGTAATGTTAGAGAGGTATCAGGAAAAGATCCCTCGGCCCGTGTGGGTCATTATAAGGACTCTGACTTTTAATCTGAATGAGTTTGGAAGCCATCGGAAGTTTTTGAGTAGAAGAGTGACTTGATCTGACTTAAATTTTAAATGCATCAATTTTGGCTGCTCTTTTGAGAATAGATTGAGTAATGGTAAGGATAGAGCAGGAGGAACAGTTAGGAAATTATTGTAGTAATTCATGGAAGGGATAATGTAGCTTGGACCAGGGTAAAAGCCGTAGGAGATGGTGAGAAATAACCAGATTCTGGATGTATTTTGGAGGCTGAGCTCTAAGGATTTTCTGATATATTGGGTATGAGGGAAGGTGTGTGTGTGTGTGTGTGAGAGAGAGAGAGAGAGATGGGGGGAGGGGACAGGAGGAGGGGAAACAGAGAAGGAAAGAGTTCTGAGAACTAAACCCTGAGGCACTACAGTGTTTAGAAGTCAGGAAGATGAGGAGGAAACAGCAGGGAGACTGTAGGAAATGGACAGTGAAGTTGGAAGAAACTAGGAGAACATGATATTCTAGCATTTTTTACTGAAGAAAGCACTTCAAGGAGGAGGGATGACCATCTGTATGAAATACTACAGGTAGATCACATAAAATGAGGACTAAGTATGAACATTGGAGATGGGTTGGGGGGAGTCTGAGGGATAGACAGCTCTTTGGAGAAATTTATAAGGGGAGCAGAAGAATGGGGAGGTAATTGGAATGGGTTGTAGGGACAAGAGATAATTTTTAAGTTGGTAAAAATTACAGTATATTTGTATTCAGGTGGGAATGATCTACAACCAAGGGACATATTGAAGATTCATGAGAGAAGGGACAATTGCTTGATTGATATCCTTGAATAGATTGGAGGGAATGGGATCTAGTTGAGGGTTGGGCTTATGATAAAAGGAGAAGGCAGAAGATATGGCCATGGGTATGGGTAAGTAGGTAGATGTGTTGGGAGTATGTGGGATGTCTGATTTGATTCTCTTTGTAAAATAAGAAGTGAGGTCATCAGCTGAGAGTGAGGATAGGAGAATTGTGGGTTTGGAGAGGAGAAGATGTGAAATAGCTGTCTGGGTCCTTGAGTTCTTGCTACCCCACAGACTGGAAGCATTTGTATTACCTGAGAGCCTGTCACAAATGTAGAATTTCAACCCTGCCCCAGCACTACTGGATCAGAATATGCCTTTTTATAAGATTCCCAGTTGACTTGTGTGCACATTCAAGTTTGAGAAGTACTGGACTGGTAACTGTAGTAAGATTCCTGACCAGCACCATGGGCCCACTTGAGGCTAGTGATCATTAATTTAGAGTTTAGTGAGCATGGGCAGCTGGGCAGCTGGTGGTGAAGGCATATTTGGATTAACCAGGGTTGGAGTTTTTATCAGATGATTTTGATAAAGGGAGAGAAGGGCAGGAGAATTGAGATGTGCAATGGAGTAATTATAATGTTGGATCACAGGGAAGGAGGAAACTGAGGACAGGAAGGGTGCAGAGACAGTGAAAAAGTGGTAGGATCAAAGCTTTGTAGATCCCATTGAGGTAGAAAAGTTGTTGGTATTGCATTACAGAGCAAGTGAGCTAGAATGATATGAAGTAGCTTTGGGAGACTGAGATGTGTAATGTTATGACATTACACATTTTTCTCTGGATCAGCTCTGATTATGATTTTAAAGAAGAGTTTTTTTCCTCCTCCCAAACTTTAAGAAGATGAAAATCATAGTTAATAGTTAGAGGGTCTGTGTAAGAAAATGAATTTTATAATCTGAATTAAATAAGCACTCATCCATTTTGCCATTAATTTTTTAGGAGTTACTATGAAGCCAATGATGTTATTTCAGCTATTAACATAATTGAAGAAGCTTTCTCAAAGCACCAGGGCCTAGTCTCCATGGAAGATGTTAACATTGCAGCTGAACTATACATTTCTAATAAACAATATGACAGAGCTTTGGAGGTAGGAACACTTACGTGTTTCTCTGTTAGGTTTTGAACACGTTTCTGTGTTCTAGAAATTCTTACAAATTGACAATTCCCCATTTTAGTTATATATATTAAATTACTTATATTTTAAATTATATATTTAAAGTCTGTATGGACACATTTAGATTTTATAATAATCCCGTATGAAATATAAAATGTAATTACCGTATAATAAAAGCTATTGCCGTTATCACAGGTGCTAGATATGTGTGTCCTTCAGGGTAGCAGGACTCAGCAGCCAGACTAATTGCTATGATTCATTTCTTAATCTGTTGGGAAAATTAGATTGGTTTGATATAGAGAAATTATGTATTTTCAGTTAAGCATTAGTTAATATGATATAAAAATGTTAATGTATCACAGTGGTTCCTTATTTTAAAGAGACATACTGTTGCTTTTTATAGCCTATTTATATTTTGTAAGGATTATTTGAATTAACTACAAATCTTTGCATTGTGAAAAGGTTTTTCATACATACCTATTGTATTATTTCCTTTTCTTCCCCCATTCTTTTAGGTAATTACAGATTTTTCTGGAATTGTGCTAGAAAAAAAAACTACAGAAGAAGGCGCTTCAGAAGAGAATAAAAGTTGTAGTTTCCTGTGCATAGGAGAGTGTGCGTAATCCTCTCTTGTTCATAATGTGGCATTTTGAAATCGATAGTGTTTTCATAACAAGTTTTCCCAAGGAGCATTTTTTCGTAACAGAGATTCCATATCTTTTTCTTGTGAGTGTTCACTCACAGGTAATCTTTTTTTTTTAAAAAAGTGTTTTCAGTCCCTTTTATTTCTCAATACATCCATTTGAACTTGGCATTTGTCATTGACCCAGGGTCTTGATAGTGCTATGTGAAAAAAGAATGAATTACCGAGCAACTTATCAAAAACCTTTAGAATTGAAGCAGTTTACTTTTCAAAAAGGGCTTAAAATGCTCTCTACTAATTTATTTCAAACTTAAGCATTGAAAAAATTCTACTTGAAACTTAAGCATTCACATAAAATGCTACTTCAGACTTAAGCACACTATTACTTTATCCCTTTCTCAGCCTCTTTGTAGTGAAGACTAAAAAGAGGCTTTTGGATTCAAGAAGAAAAAGAGGAAGTTCATGTATCCGTATTTGTCACTTTTGTTTTTTAGTTCTTTGTAGTTTTGATAGAAGGTGTGGGAGTTTATGTAGGTTTTCAGTAAATGGATAAGGTATTAGGAAAAGAATAGGAAGGATAATTGCTACCAAAGGACAGACCGAAAGAGGTGTAAGAACCTAGAACTAGAGTTGGCCGAACTTAGAATTGACTGTAGAATCATTTGCTTTGAGTGAAGTAAATGAGATCTTGCATAGAAGTTACAGTTTGCTTCATTTGCCCCACTTTGTAAGATTACATATAGGAACTTTTTGTCTGTCTGTCTAATCCACAGCTGGTGAGAATGTTTCCTGCACTATACCGGATGGTGTGCCAATAGATATCACAGTGAAGTTGATGGTCTGCCTTGTACATCTCAACATCCTTGAACCACTTAATGTAAGTAACATTAAGATTTGTACTTAAGATACTTTAGATCAAACCTACAATGTTTAGATAACAAGAAATTTTAAGTTGACCCTAGATTTCATATTAATAACTAGGAAGTCACAGTAAACATCAGATTATTTTGTGTGAATGTCTTTTAAAAGCTAAGTGTTTGGAAATGGGCTTATGATCATTTGTTTTTCTTTTAAAATGAGAATAATCCAGAGATCAGAATGTGAGATTGGGCCTTTTAGACAATTGGCAGTTTCTGACAGCTGTTCTCTTTTGCCGACTTTGGACTAAGTATTTCATTGAATTAAAAAATGTATTGGGCATCTACTTTGCAGACCTTAGGATAAAGTGTTGAAAATAATATACAAATCCCTGTCCTCATGGATCTTTTGTTTTAATGGGATTAGATAATAAATAAAATAAATACATAAAATATAGGATGTTAGTTGGTGATCAGTGCTCTGGAGAAAAATCAGAGAAGAATAGGGGATACTGGGGGTGGGAGGAGTTACAATTTTATTAAATTGGTCAAGAAAAGCCTCCCCCGAAAAGTGACATTTGAATGATGACGTGAAGGAAGTGACGAAGTAAACCAGGCAGGTACCGGAGGGAACAGCTTTCCAGAAAATCGGCAGACACAGAGGCCCTGAGGCCTGGGCATTATTGACTTGCCAGAGGAAGAGCACAGCAGGTCAGTGTTGCCCTAGCTCCTGCAATGCCTGCCTTATAACAGGCCTTCGGAAGCAGTGGCTGAATGAGTGAATGACGGCAGTATGAATTCTTTTTAATAGAGACTCAGAAATGAATTTAAAAAGTGATTATTTAAAGCTGGTTTTATTAAGCCTTTCTCCTCTTAGATTTGCCTCAGATAACTTGTATATATGTTAAAAAGAGAAATATAAGTAGATGAGCGTATTTGTAATGACTGTTTGACTTCCGGCTGTTAACTGTTGGGGTCTAGCCTCTCTTGACAACACTCGTGGAACAGAATCCCGAAGACATGGGAGACCTCTATCTCGATGTTGCTGAAGCTTTTCTGGATGTTGGTGAATATAATTCTGCACTTCCCCTCCTTAGTGCGCTAGTCTGCTCTGAAAGATATAACCTCGCAGTGGTTTGGCTTCGGCATGCAGGTAATACTTTTTTGTAGGAAGGAGAAGTTTTAATCACATAAGCAAGCAAGAACTTATTTCCCTAAGATGGTAATAATTATTATAAAATGTTAATGTCTTAGTGAAAGCATTTCTGGTTTCAGGGCAGTTTTTTTTTTTTTTTAATTTTATTTATTTATTTATTTATTTATTTATTTATTTATGGCTGTGTTGGGTCTTCGCCTCTGTGCGAGGGCTTTCTCCAGCTGCGGCAAGCGGGGGCCACTCTTCATCGCGGTGCGCGGGCCTCTCACCATCGCGGCCTCTCTTGTTGCGGAGCACAGGCTCCAGACGCGCAGGCTCAGTAATTGTGGCTCACGGGCCCAGCTGCTCCGCGGCATGTGGGATCCTCCCAGACCGGGCTCGAACCCATGTCCCCTGCACCGGCAGGCAGATTCTCAACCACTGCGCCACCAGGGAAGCCCCCAGGGCAGTTTTTTGAAAGTCAGTATTTAAGTTGTCTTGGTTTACCGCTAAGTGATTTTCCCTCACTAATGCATTGGAGGAATGATTCACTTAATGGTACCAGAGTGAAGTAGAAAGACTAACATATCCCTGTTAAAAATACCTTAAATACCTGTCTTTTACGTGTCTTAACCACAGGCTCTGGTTTCTAGTAATAGATTGTCAGACTTGGGATGCAATCTGATTTTTGAAGAGCTTTTAAGGATTTATATTTAATGTTATTTTGAGGAAAAAGTTAATATATTTTCAATGTTCTTTGAGCTGAAAATATGCTCAAGATTGGATTTTATATGTCATTTTATTTCATTGCATCTAAATCCACAGTAATCTGAAATAAATCATTTAGAGTAGGAAAAGCAGCTTGGGAAAAACAACTAAATCTCTTACAGAAATGTATGAAAACCAAAAATATTCTCATAGGATTTCCTATTGAATCAACATAAGAGATGCATTAAAGTTTGAATAGTCTTTGTTTCCAATATTGCATGATGGCAGAAAGTTTTAATATTTTCTTAAAATATTACATAGTGGCAGAAAATCCTCTATAACTAGAGTAGCATTGATTGATATTCTGGGATATTTTGACACATATCACAGATATGAAATGGCAAAGAGAGCACTTAATGATTAAGATAGCACGTTACTATTTGGATGAGTGAACATGAATACAAATGTAATACCATCATAAAAAGTTACATTATTTGTGGGTTTTGAATTTTAAAGACATGAGCCGGGAATTGAAGTTTTTATTGCCTTCCATAAGGCTGTGGTATTTAAACTGCTCCTGTTACTAACAGTAGACATTTTAAAATCCTCTTTAATTATGATCATGATACTGATAAATGCTTTTTCCATGTTGAGCCTGTGTAGCTTGAGATGAGTGGAAGGTAAAACCTCAGAATCATCTAAAAATCATAAAGAAATTTGGAACAGTAGATAAGAAAGATCACTAGAGGAATTTAATGCTTGTAGCATAATAACAAAATATCTTTTAAAGTGAGAAGTGAAAAATTATGAGAAATTCTATCACAATGATCCATCCACATTTAGTAGTCTTCCTTTATTACCAAAGTTTAACCTAAAGATAGTGATAAGGAGATATTTGAGAAATCTGAGATTTGAGAAAACAATTGGAGGCAAAATACCATCTTAGGAGATCATTGCAGTGAAAAGGAAAGAGGTGAAAGGGCTTAGATTAGTGAGTGCTGTGGCTATTAGGGTGGAAAGAAGAAATGCTTACCAGGCATTCATCTTCGAGTTCAAATGATAGGACTTAATGATTGATTGGCATAAAGTGTGAGGAATAAGGCCCAGTAGCCTCACTTCTGAGAACTTATCCTGAGGAAATAATTGAGTGAGGTGAGGGGAGGTGGTTTATATTGGAGATCACAAAACTCAGGAGCCTGGCAGGTAACAAAAGTGAATAGAGTAGGTATGTGAGAGGCCCAGGGCAGGGTGAGAACTGGAGACGCCCGTCTAAAGGGTGCTGCTGTCTCTCAGCATGGCTGATGCACCAGGTGGGAATGAAGGGACTCGCTGTTGCCAAATCCAGATTTTTCAAAGGAATCCAGTAACTTGGATTTCATAAAACATCCTAGCTTTTAAGAATGTAGGCAATTCACTGTTTTTAACAGCACTGTGGCCTAACAAGGCATATCTGTAGGTTAAACTGGTCTGCCAATTTGTGAACTCTGGCTTATATACATGAAGATATTTACTGTGGCGTTATTTATTAGAGTAAAAATTTGGGAATAACCTAAATGTCAAATAATATGGTTAAGTAAATAAGCAATTTAATTGAATATTATAATCAGTCAGAATGCCAATGAAGGCATGGGAAAATGTTGAAAGCATAATAGTAAGTGAATAAAGCAGAATACCAAATTGTGTGTGTATATATATATATATATAAATATATAAAAATATATACTGATTACATCCTTGTAGCATAGATAGAGATTAGAAGGGACAATTGTTTTAAAGTACTGGAAATATGCATATATTTCTTTCTTGTTATAATTTTTTTGTATTGCTATAATTTCTTTTAAAATGGAGAAATAATTTTGGCCCACTTACAAATCTGTAGTTCATATTAATGCTTTATTTTAACATCATTTTAGAATGCTTAAAGGCCTTAGGCTATATGGAGCGTGCTGCCGAAAGCTATGGCAAAGTGGTTGATCTGGCCCCCCTCCATTTGGATGCAAGAATTTCACTTTCCACCCTTCAGCAGCAGCTGGGCCGTCCTGAGAAAGCTCTGGAAGCTCTGGAACCCATGTATGATCCAGATACTTTAGCACAAGATGCAAACGCAGCACAGCAGGTAGGCCATGTAACATAGAAAGAAGTTTTTCTTGGTGGATTATGTTTTAGAACTTTCTCCTCGGTTAATGATGTCCCTACGGCTTATATCCAAGTTTTATTTTAGTGTATTAAATTCAGTGTTTTTGAAAAAGTGATTTTGAGTCTTAAGTTACAGAAACTTAACATTATAATTGTTAATGTTATAATTTACAGTTTCTAAAACATTGGATTTTAATTATTGTGAGAGATCATAAAGCAAATGTTCTTAAGGTTTGGTTTCTAAGACAAAACTTTTCTATGCAAACAAAACAATTTACAGCAAAGGAATCTTGTCACACTTATTATCCTGTGCTTATTTACTTAGGAACTGAAGTTGCTGCTTCAACGTTCTACTCTATTGTTCTCACAAGGCAAAATGCATGGTTATGTGGATACCTTGCTTACCATGTTAGCCATGCTTTTAAGGGTAGGTGATGATCTTTCTTTATATTAGCCTTGTTGACTTCTTAAATGTTTAGAATTTGGTTTAAACATAGATTATAGCCATTTTGTAACTCTCTTTTACTCTGTTAAACTCAAACTTTTTAAAGTGAAAGTCAGATAAAAGAAGACTTAGAGATTAATGGTATATAATTGAAAGTTCTACATGAAAGTGTAAACTTTACTATAGATTGTACAATAAAATCTTTGCTAGTACATATTTAGAAAAACGAGAACCATCATGGTATCAGTTATTGGCTCTGTAGACACTGCTATGTGCCAAAATTGTTCACTTTGCAAAAATGTTTTCCGATTATGACATCCTTTCTGAGTCTGGCTTTTTTACAGGGAGGTGGCTGTGTGTGTGTGTGTGTGTGTGTTATAAACTTAGTATGAATTGCTTTCTTTTTCCTTACTAAGGTGAGTAGTGTGACCCAGATTCCTTTGTTAAGGAAAAAATAAGTCTATTCATTCTCTTCTAGGCGTTTATATACACAATGACTGGTCTTTTTTTTGCCTTACTAAAGAAGCTTTCAGGCACACCTGTGACACTTGTTTCCCATAGATTTTCTCTAAAAAATTATGTGACTAAAAAATCTCAATTATCATCTTTAATTCAGGTAGCAATGAATAGAGCCCAAGTCTGTTTGATATCTAGTTCCAAATCTGGAGAGAGGCATCTCTACCTTATTAAAGTGTCAAGAGACAAAATATCAGACAACAATGACCAAGAGTCAGCAAATTGTGATGCAAAAGGTAATTACTTTCATTTGCTTTATTGCACAAAACTTGGCTGAGTTGGAAAAAAAACTCATGAAGTAATACTTGACAGTAATCTAATTGAAAATATATCCTCTTTGAATAAAATGATATTTTCTAATCTAGATCCCTCAGGTAAAATAAACTCTTTTGGTGTTTTTAAAAAAGAAAGAAAGGCTATACGTAAATACTTCAGTTTAAAAAAATTAAAAGGCAGGCATCTGCTTAGATCCTTCTGTGAAAAAACTAAATCTTTTAATTTTGACTTTTTAAGAGGAAAATATACCCTATTTAAAGAAATTTGTGATGATTAGATGATAATACAGATTGCTTTATTTGTCTAGTCACTTCAATTACATATATTCCATTCTCTGTTAAACTTATTTTTGACAAATGTAGCAATGGTCATAAAAAGTCTGAGAATAAGTTGCTTTGGCCCAATCTCAAGTCATGTGACTTTGCAAGCCATCTATTTTTAGCTGAAAAATGATCAAGTATGTTGGGTGAGGTTATTACTCAGAGAACTTTGGAAGAGACCTAGGCTATAAACTAGAGATATCAATCTGGCAGAAAATTTTTTCATTGTTAATCAGGTCCACAGATACTAATTAAACCATTGTTACTGACATGGCAGTGTGCAATGGACAGGGTTTTGGAATCCAGAAGAGCTGAATCTCTGTTAAGCACACTATAAGGACATAAGCAAGATGTCGTGGGGGAAGAGAGTCAGAGGATAGGACTGTGGGCTCAACTGCTCACAATCTAGTCTCAGAGCCCTGCCATCTCTCTAGTTTATTGATTCTGGGCTTATCCCAGTGGCTTCTGCCTCTGCACACATTATTTTGGACTATGTTTCCTTAACATATTTTTCTCTGTATCTGATCCTGGCTGTTTTCTCTTTCAGTATTTCCTCATCTCAGGTCCATTGTTGGTTTTTCTTAAGCTCATAAGGTTTTTGTTTTGTCAGTTAGTTTCATCATGGTGGGGATCACATTACACCAGTGCATCATGGTAGGATTATCTAGGGCTCTTTATGTTACATGCATTTTTTTTTTTTTTTTTTTTTACATGCATCTTTTTACTGATTTTTTTCACGCAACATTTTCTCATGTTCTATTCTCTTTGTAGCTGTTATATTTAAGGAGTGTGTAATATTCCATTGGATAGCAGTTCCATAATTTAATCATTCCCGTATTATTTTTTGATTATATGGTTGCTTTTGATAATTTTCTTTTCTAAATAATACCATAGTGAGCATCCTCATGCCTATAGATTTATCCATATTTCTCACTAGTTGTTTAGGATAGATTCCCAGGAAGAGAATTACTGGATCAAAGACAGTAAAAAATTTTTATGGCTTTTGGTATTTTTCAAGGGCTATAAAGGGAAGTTTCTTACAGACAAATAAGGAAGAGAAGATTTGTTAAGTATGAATTTGAAGTCCTTTGCTTAGCAAATATTTGAATGCCTTGTAGGTGCAGAATCCCATATCTGACCTCAATCATGGATAGCACACTCGCCCTGGAGGAGCATATATTCTAGCTAGCACTGAGAAACACAAATGAAGTAGCTGGACTTTACAATCAGAAATGAGAATTAACCTAGGACTGCAGGTTGTTAGGCAGGCAGAGCAGAGGGGGGTCATGTTGAGGGAGTGGAAACAAGCAGCTCCCTCCTTCTCATCATTGTCAGAAGAATGTTGGCAAGAATTCAGTCCCATAGGGCCATGGTTATTAAACTTAACCGTAAAATTGATCATGTGAATTTTCTTTCTAATACTCCTATTTCTGGAAGTGCAGTGTCCTAACTGATTTTCATTGGTCTCATTTTAGCAATATTTGCTGTACTCACAAGTGTTTTGACAAAAGATGACTGGTGGAACCTTCTTTTGAAGGCCATATACTCCTTATGTGACCTATCCCGATTTCAGGAGGCTGAGTTACTTGTGGATTCTTCATTGGAATATTACTCATTTTATGAGGACAGGCCAAAACGCAAAGAGCTAGAATACTTTGGTCTCTCTGCTGCAATTCTGGACAAAAATTTCAGAAAGGCATATAACTATATCAGGTGATTTTCCAATAACTTATTTTAATTAGATTCTTTGATGGAGCATGTATATTTACTTTGACGTAGTTTCTCATGGCCAAGATTTAATAAGCTGTTTTATTTTAACTCTCTTGTCACTTACAGATTAATTTGTTCATTGGTGATTCTCAGAAGTAGTATATGAGAGCATGCACTCCCATTTACTTAACCTCTTGTGCCTCAGTCTCCCCATTTATTGTGATAAAACAGGCATCATAATATTACCACCTTATAGGATTACTGTGAGAGTTAAGTGAGTTGTCGTATGTAACACCTTTTAACAATGTCTGATACACATTATTATTACACAGTGTTCATTGTTCTGCAGCTATGAGAGTGGGCTGGGAGAGAAAAGGTGAAACTTAAACCTCTTGATTCTGTTTCGTGGTTTAAAAGTTTTGCTGAAAAGCAGAAACAAGATGTAGAAGCACTACATCCTCCTTGTTGGGGGCGGTGCATTTCAGTGTTCGTGGGATAGCACTGAAAGGTTTCAATCTTAAAAATCAGGAAGATTTTTCTTTTTACATTATTTTTTACCCTCACCCTCTTTCTGCAATTTTAGGATAATGGTAATGGAAAATGTCAATAAACCCCAGCTCTGGAACATTTTCAATCAAGTTACCATGCATTCCCAAGATGTACGACATCACCGCTTTTGTCTCCGTTTAATGCTGAAAAACCCAGATAATCATGCCCTGTGTGTCTTGAATGGACACAACGCATTCGTATCTGGTAGTTTTAAGCATGCACTTGGTGAGTGTCCTGGCATATGACTTTGTCTCCTTCCCTCTGCCTTGGTTTCTTTATCTCTGAAATGGAGATAATAATTGGACCTACCTTGTAGATTATTGTGGAAATTAAATGAGTTAATATAAAGTACTTAAAATAATGCCTGGCACATACAGTAAGTGGCTATAAGTGTTCTCAGTAATTATAATAATGTTTATTTTTCTTATGATGCTTTGGTTTCAAAAGGTTAAAGTAAGTCTTTAAAGTAGGACTTTTTTTTTTTTTAATGGTTTTTAAAATGTATTTATTTATTTATTTTGGCTGCGTTGGGTCTTTGTTGCTGCACGTGGGCTTTCTCTAGTTGCAGCAAATGGGGGCTACTCTTCGTTGCGGTGCATGGGCTTCTCATTGCAGTGGCTTCTCTTTGTTGTGGAGCACAGGCTTCAGTAGTTGTGGCTCACAGGCTGTAGAGCACAGGCTCAGTAGTTGTGGCACACGGACTTAGTTGCTCTGCGGCATGTGGGATCTTCCCGGACCAGGACTCAAACCTGTGTCCCCTGCATTGGCAGGTGGATTCTGAACCACTGCGCCACCAGGGAAGTCCGAAAGTAGGACTTTAAAGCTCAACAACTCTCCCTGCTGAGGCTTGTTCGTTCTCAAAATAATTTTAATTAATTATGGATGCTTTGCTACCTGATTTTAATTTGCTATAGTAACAAAGAGGGACTTAAGATTTGCTGATGGTTCATTCCTTTAGGACTGCGGTCCCGAACCTTTTTGGCACCAGGGACCAGTTTCATAGAAGACAATTTTTCCACGGACCAGGGGTAGGGTGGGGTGGAGGGGAGGGGGGTGGGAATGGGGATGGTTTTGGGATGATTCCAGTGCATTACATTTATTGTGCACTTTATTTCTATCATTATTACATTGTGACGTATAATGAAATAACTATACAAATCACCGTAATGCAGAATCAGTGGGAACCCTGAGCTTGTTTTTGCTTGCCACTCACTGAGTTACAGAGTTTTGATATGAGTCTGCATCAGTTGATTTATTATGGTCTCTGTGTAGTCAGACCTCTCTGCTAATGATAATCTGTATTTGCAGCCGCTCCCCAGCGCTAGCATCACTGCCTCAGCTCCACCTCAGATCATCAGCGATGATATTCTCATAAGGAGCATGCAACCTAGACCCCTCGCATGCACAGTTCACAGTAGGGTTCGCGCTCCTATGAGAATCTAATGCTGCCACTGATTTGACAGGAGACGGAGCTCAGGCAGCAATGGGAGCGATGGGGAGTGGCTGTAAATACAGATGAAGCTTCACTTGCTCGCCTGCCGCTCACCTCCTGCTGTGTGGCCCAGGTCGTAACAGGCCATGAACGGGTTGGGGATGCCTGCTTTAGGAGACGAGTCTTTTTTTTTTGCCTTTATTTATTTATTTACTTACTTATTTACATATATATATATCTCTTTCAAATTTTTTTTCCCATTTAGGTTATTACAGAATTTTTTTTAATATGTCTTTGTTTTATTTATTTATTTTTATTTTTTATTTTTTTGACTGCATTTGGTCTTAGTTGCGGCACACAGGCTCTTCGTTGTGGTGTGCGGGCTTCTCTCTAGTTGTGGTGCATGGGCTCCAGGGCATGTGGGCTCTGTAGTTTGTGGCACACAGGCTCTCTCCGTTGAGGTGTGCGAACTCAGTGGTTGTGGCGCGTGGGCTTATTTGCCCCACAGCATGTGTGGGATCTTAGTTCCCTGACCAGGGATCGAACCCACATTCCCTGCATTGGAAGGCGGATTCTTTACCACTGGACCACCAGGGAAGTCCCCTATTACAGAATATTGAGTAGAGTTCCCTGTGCTATGCAGTAGGTCCATGTTGGGTATCTATTTCAAATATAGTAGTGTGTATATGTCAATCCCAGAGTCTCAATTTCTGCTTTGGTAACCATAAGTTTGTTTTCGAAGTCTGTGAGTCTGTTTCTGTTTTGTAAATACGTTCATTTGTATCTTTTTTTTTTTTCGATTCCACATATAAGCAATATCATATGATATTTGTCTTTCTTTGTCTGACTTACTTAGTATGATAATATCTAGGTCCATCCATGTTGCTGCAAATGGCATTATTTCATGCTTTTTAAAGGCTGAGTAATATTCCACTGATATGTACCACATCTTTATCCATTCATCTGTCAATGGACATTCAGGTTGCTTCCGTGTCTTGGCTATTGTAAACAGCGCTGCAATGAACACTGGGGTGCATGTATCCTTTTGAACCATGTTTTTCTCCAGATATGTGCCCAGGAGTGGGATTGCTGGATCATATGGTAGTTCTGTTTTTAGTTTTTTAAGGAATCTCCATATTGTTCTACATAGTGCCTGCACCAATTTACATTCCCACCAACAGTGCAGGAGGGTTCCCTTTTCTCCACACCCGCTTCAGCATTTATTGTTTGTAGACTTTTTTGATGATGGCCATTCTGACTGGTGGGAGACAAGTCTTTATATTAAGATTTATTTACATAGCTCTTACTAATTCTAATTAAACTCAGGGAAAATTTAATCATTTATAGGAAATTTCTGTAATAAGGAATCAGGAGCAAACAAGTAGAAAAATACCTAACCAAAAGTTTAGGTGAGACATGTATCTCCTGCTGCCTGAAAGCTAGTGTTGCCAAGTTCACTTCTGAATATACTGTGATTTTGGCTGTTTAATACTTTCATGTTTCTTTGTGTATGGCTGCTGTTTTTATGGTTGTTCAGCCAGTAATCTTGAACATCAGACACTGAAACTTTCCTTCATTGTGTATGCTTTTTTGGAATTGTTAGTTTAATATTAAGAAAATATAAAATAGAGATTTTATTTTATTTTCCTATATTTAGAAACTTTTACACTACACAAAAATAGGAAGTCCAAACGGCAGGCTACCATCTGTGCTGCTAAAGAGATTTTACAGTGCTGTTCCTTCTGGAATAGAAGTTTTCTTATCTATATGATAAATTAGAGATCATACCTTTATAAGAAAAGTTTGCTTAAATTCCTCTATCTCATACAGTTAGGCATTTGATATGAGACAATTATATATATAGAATACATGGAATTCACAAAACCATGAATTCTTATTTTATTATTAAATACATTTAGCTCTTCTCAGGCAAAACAAAGTAGTTGCTACATTTGGGAAAATAATACCCATAACCTATAAAACAAAACAAAACTATGTTTCTTTTTCTCACCTCCATGATCCATCACATTTGAATTTATAAGATAGGTCTCAATTAATTTTATGAAAGAATTCACCAAAAGACACACTCCCCCATTGGCTTTTAAAAAGATTTAAGATCATAAGATATATTTATGATCACAACTGATACATTGTTTATTTTGGAAGTACTATTCTACATGGAAATGTCTAACTGTACCTTAAAAAAGTTACTTTTATACTCATATTTAATCTTTATGGTCAGGATATGTTCCTGGGTAAATCCTTCTAATTTTGTTATATGTTATATATTATTTTAAAATTCAAATTAATATTCACCTGGTTGATATTTTTTTATTTTTATTTATTTATTTATTTGTTTTTGCCCGTGTTGGGTCTTTGTTGCTGCGCACAGGCTTTCTCTAGTTGCGGTGAGCAGGAGCTGCTCTTCATTGCAGTGCGCGGGCTTCTTATTGCGGTGGCTTCTCTTTGTTGTTGAGCATGGGCTCTAGGCACACAGGCTTCAGTAGTTGTGGCACATGGGCTCAGTAGTTGTGGCTCACAGGGTCTAGAGCACAGGCTCAGTAGTTATGGCGCACGGGCCTAGTTGCTCCGCCACATGCGGGATCTACCTGGACCAGGGCTTGAATCTGTGTCCCCTGCAGTGGCAGGCAGATTCTTAACCACTGTGTCACCAGGGAAGTCCCTGGTTGATATTTTAGAATGTACTCCTTGCATATGTTAAAGTAACAGTAATGTTTGTTTACCTTAAAATATATTAGAGTAAGTGTTGAAGAAATAAGGAACTATGTTTTTGTCCCACCATCTGACATCACTGTTCATTTTTCAGGACAGTATGTGCAGGCCTTTCGCACCCATCCCCATGAACCTCTCTATAGCCTCTGTATAGGCCTAACCTTTATTCACATGGCATCTCAGAAGTATGTATTAAGGAGACATGCTCTTATTGTGCAGGTAATTCATTTGTATTCCTCATTACTTGATTTTATGTTCTTTAAAAATGAATATACTTAATGCTTTTGTTACTCTGCTTCAAAAGTAGTACCTGCTTAGCGCACATGTTGGGAGTACCCAACACCTATGCCTATGTTCAACACTCATGGACCAACATCTAGGGGTACCCCCGGCTAAGACTTATGCAACCACGTAGAAAAGGGTGCGCAGCCAGATCGTAAACGAAGAAGACACAGGCGGAATCCTGTGCAGGCTTCCTTATATTCTGGAGCCTCAGAGGCTTCCAGCCTTCTAGGTCCTTAAGATTTTTTAATTAATTTAAAAAATATAATAATGTATACATACAGTAATGTATGAATATGTGCCTGTGTGACTGTTTCCTTACATCATCACCACAATTTGCTCTTTTAAAGTCTTCTTAGTTCGTAAAGCAGTTTGAAATTACCTTTTTGTTTTCTTGTTTACGTTTTTACATAGCTTGTCTCCTCTAGTAAAAATGTAAACTCCAAGAGATCAGAGATCTTATCTGTCTTGTTCACCCCTGTATCCTCAACACTTTTGCTTCTATTTCAGTTTTTATGTTTATATATTTGATGCATGTATATACCTGTTTTTTAAGTAGTTAGGAAAGGAAAGAAAACGTTCTTTCTCAGATTTTTGTCTTTAAATTTCTCATTTTTAAATAAGAAGATAAGATATTTCTGAGATTGTTTGTCTGCTGATACTTAACAGAGAACCATGTTTTTCAGTGGAGTAGAGGTCATAATTCATGTACTCAAATGGGTTCATTTATTGTGCAGAAAGTATGATTTGTTTACTGAGCATAATTTTTATTCCTAGAATGCATTAATTCTAAAGAATTCCTTAATTTTTATTATTAATTTATGAAGGAAAATTTGTGACCATTTAGTACATAGCAGATCACCCAGGAAATTGCATTTTATTTTCTGTACGTACAAATTAGTTGATTTACTCTTAACTCAGATAAGATATTTATTTAATTACTTACATCAGATACTTGCACCTTGCAACTTGAAGCTTTCTGTGCGTGGTAAAAGTTGAAGCCGCATTAAAGGGGAAAGTGAATACAAGAAGAAGTGAAGAAGCAAGTTGCTTTTTGGACACTGTGACACACAGGGAGCCTGCATCATTTCAGTTGGGCTCTGAAATCATCAGTTTCTCCATAAAACTATTGAGTCAGAAGTTTTCAGAGGGAAAAAAAACCAAGTTTTTTAAGGTTAAGAGGTTATTAAGGTTCTGAGAGGTATATAAAAGGTACCATTTACCCAGAAAGGTTAGATACGCTCAAGTGAGTTTGCTCATGAGGATGAAACTTTCTGAATTGTCATTATAAGGGCTTGGATTTTATATTTTGGTCAAGCTTTTAGACATGTATCTCAAACCTAAAATTTTACTGGCCTCTAATGCCACAAAAGCCAACTTGAAACCATAAAAATATATATTCTGTTTGCTTATAGATTACAGATCTTTAACAGCTGGTTGTAACATTTGGCTTTGTTTTCTATGAATTCTTTTGTCTTTAGTTTAAAAAAATCTCTCTTTTATACCTTCAGAAGAGATATTGACCATGTTGTGATATAACACTACACCACAGGCATATATTCTTTTAGGGTGGCACTGTCTTTTTGAAAAAAAATATTTGTATTCCTGCACCTGGCACATACTGTCAAATGAGTGAACTATTGAATTATTTATCTTTTTCTTTTTGGTAGGGCTTTTCCTTTCTTAATCGATACCTCAGTCTACGTGGGCCTTGCCAGGAATCATTCTATAATTTGGGCCGTGGCCTTCACCAACTGGGGCTGATTCACCTTGCAATCCACTATTATCAGAAGGCCCTGGAGCTCCCTCCATTCGTGGTAGAGGTATTGTATGATTTACTCTAAAAACTGAGGAGTCACCTCATTTCATCTATAGATAAGTGCAGTTAGCTCAGTGTAGTGGTCCAGACAGTGAAATTAATTGTAGCTTATATATTAAAATGTATTTTCCCCTTATTGAATGCACTTATTTAATTATGTTCAGCAACAAGTAATTCTTTGACATCCTGGCCTTAATGACCTGATCAGCAACTATGTGGCCATATATGACTTCTGGTTATGACCATTTCAGTTATCCTAAGATAGCCCCTGTGGTTAACAGGTGTGAGCTGGTAGACAGGAAGCCTGAATATTGAGTAGTATAGCCATTATTCATTTCCAAGTTCAAAAGTGTAACTAACATACTTCTTTATAAAAATGAAAGACCAATATAAATGCAGTTTTGTTTAAGATAATGTAATATAGAGTGAAGTGTTGCCAATACTATGATAGTCTGTGTTTAAAGCCTGATTTTTAATTTCTGAAGGAAAGTATGTTTTCACTGTTAATTTTTTTAAGTTGCACTCATAATCCCCACATTCCCTCACAACTGTTTTCTATTACCCTTGTTCAACATTAGCCACTAAGCAAATGAATACATATTCTTATAGTTATGCTGATGAAATACATATACTTTTGTGTTCTTTATTTCATAAGTACTTTATGTATTGCTCCTTAAGCTTTATAGGTATCATTTTTCATTGTTGCAGATGTTTTTTCAGGTGACTATAAAATTTTGCATGGGGAAGATTAGGAACATAGATCTAATCTATTCCATTGAGTTCACTGTTTTGTTATTTAAGTAGAAAAAAGGTAATAACACTCATAAGGTAATCATTATAATCAATTTGGTTATAATCATATAATCAATCATATAATCAATGTGCCCTCCTAGACCTATTCTTTATATGCCTTTCTGTTATATAGTACAGGTAGTTTTTTCCCATCTGGTCATTTGTGTTATGATTTTTTTTTTGCATGCAGAAGTTTTACATTTTTTATGAAGTCATATCAATCTTTCTCTTTATAGTTTCTACCTTTGCTGTTATACTTAGAAGGGCCTTTCCTACCCAAGATTATATTATTGTATTTTTCAACTGTATTTTTCTTTTATGGTTTCACTTTTTTACTCTTAAATCCTAATTCATCTACAGTTCATTCTGCCATGTCTTGCGGATGAGACTTTTTTCTTTAACTTATTGGTTACACATTTAAAAATATTTGATGATTCAGTTACTGTAACAATTAACTGAATCAGCATTACCTGATAAAAATTTAAATCCAAGGTATATGTCTAGTTTTATAAATTTTTTTTAGTATTATGAATTTTAATAGTTTTTTGAACGCTTACAAAACTATTTATTTGCCATAAAATTGTCCTGGTTGTCAGTTTGAAATATAACTCATTCATATATTTTTTCCCCCTAGGGTATGGAAGTTGACCAGTTAGACTTACGAAGAGATATTGCCTACAATTTGTCTCTCATATATCAGAACAGCGGGAATATTGGAATGGCTCAGAAGCTTTTATATACTTATTGTTCTATATAAAGCCCCTAAGCTGGGAAAGCAGCTTGGGCAGCTGCTGTGCATGGACCAGTATTTTCTGTCTCAGGGCTTATTAACCCAAAAATGGACATGATAATTTCAGAATTATCTGTGTATTTCATTTTTAATATATGATAATGATCTTTTGGTAGATACACAAAATTATCATTCCTGCAAGAATTTTATATTGGTCTGTCATTTTCCCTTACCATTTTTTGGTAAGTTGTCCCCCAAACTGAAATGGACAGTATTAGCCATTGAACCAGCATGGAGTTGAATACACTGTTTTTTTTCACACCATTTATTCATTTGTGTATTTAATACTGTATATTAAACACCTACTATGTACCAGGCACTGTGATAGGTGTTTGGAATACAGTAGTAAGAGAGATATTACCTCTCAATACAGTTCTTTAAATACAGACCTTGAGCATATATTTATTTGAAAGAAATGTTTGCTACATTTCTACATATATCATTGTTGTCAGTCATCCATTTCTTAGTGCCCTGTTACTATTGCCATTAGTTTTTCAAATACATAGAAAAGGAGGTTGCTTAGCAGAGGAAAGACAGATTGGGACTCTCATGTCAGCACAATTATATAATTCACTTAGTTCCTTGCAAACTTATTTTAAATGGTTATGTGGTAGGAAGACAAGTAATGGAGTTAATCTTTTACTTTTCACCTGCATGTATCTTAGCCATAAAGACTGAGGGCTTGGAGGCTGGGCTTATTAATTCATAGCAAACTGCTCTGAGGCAAATAAAAAAATGCATTATCAATGTTTGGCTTTCTGACCAAAAAAAAAAGAAAAAAAAGGTGACTTTTTTTTTTTCAATAGCCATGACCTGGTTTCCATTTCAAGATCACTAGAAATGTAATAGGAAGACTGGGGAATTGTATGTATGGAATAAGGTTTTACTGATGAAGCAGAAACAGATAAAAACCTTTTACTTATCTCAAATATTACATATTCTTGGATCTAAGATAACAGTACTTGTTAGATATACTTGGTTTAATAAGAGCTTTTTAGAGTTTCTTTTTAGGGGGAAACAAATACTGTAATAAATGTACATGTGGATTATAAGACCCAGTCCAATTGCGGGAGGAAGACAAGTATGAGATTTAGGATGAAAGAAGTACAGTGGGGGGCTTTTTAGGAATTCTTACCACTGTTTACACTGTATACATAACTTTGTAGTTGAGAAGCAGAATTTGTATGTAATAAGTAAATGTATGGTGCAGTCTGTATGTGTGTATGTGTATGTATGTGTATATATAGAATTTAAATAAACTTTATTTTTGTAATTAAAGTTAATTGTTTCATATGCTTATATATATATTTTATTTCATGCCATTTGCATGTAATGATAAAGCCGACTGTGATAGAGTGATCAGGTAGATTTGTGTCGTGGAATCCTGTGGAGTTGAGTACTCTGTGTTCAGAATTTCTCTCTTGAATTAAACTCACTGTGCTGTAACTCCAGTATCTGCTGAATAGCCTTGGAGGACACAATAAATCTCTCTAGCAGTCTTCTAAGAAAAAAAAAGCTGATAAATGCATGAGTTTGTTTATCATTTAAAATCATAACTACCATTTGCTGAGTGTTTTTACTATGCTACTGTGTTGTAAGTACAGTGCAGGATATTTTAGATACATTAACTCTGATTCTGTCGGAGAGTCACCTGCAAGGTAAGTGTTATTGTTGTTATTATCATCCCCATCTTATTTATGAGAGATTAAATAGCATGTTCAGGTTCACTAGCAAGCTACTCCTTGCTCAGAGATGTTCCTTTGGAGGAACATACTTGCTACAGTTCAGAGTAACAACATAAAAATTGAGCAAAAATATACTTTAGAAAGAAGAAGGAGATGAGCAGTTATTGTTTCTATCCTCCAGGCCTTCTGCCTATTTTTTTTTAATTAAAGTTTTTATTTTATTTTTTCTATTTTTTTAATTTAATTTTTATTTTATAGTTGATCTACAATGTTGTGTTTTAGGTGTACAGCAAAGTGATTCAGTTATACATATACACATATCCATTCTTTTTCAGATTCTTTTCTCATATACGTTATTACAGAATATTGAGTACAGTTCCCTGTGCTATACAGTAGGTCCTTGTTGATTATCTATTTTATATATAGTAGTGTGTATATGTTAATCCCAACTTCCTAATTTATCCCTCCTCTCCACACGTCCCCATTAGTAACCATAAGTTGGTTTTCAGAGTCTGTGGGTCTGTTTTTGTTTTGTAAATAAGTTCATTTGTATCAGTTTTTTAGATTCCACATATAAGTGATATCATACGATATTTGTCTTTCTCTGTCTGATTTACTTCACTTAGTATGATAATCTCTAGGTCCATCCATGTTGCTGCAAATGACTTTATTTCATTCTTTTTTATGGCTGAGTAGTATTCCATTGTATATATGTACCACATCTTTATCCATTCCTGTCAGTGGACATTTAGGTTGCTTCTGTGTCTTGGCTGTTGTAAATAGTGCTGCAGTGAACATTTGGGTACCCATATCTTTTTCAAACTATGGTTTTCTCCGGATATATGCCCAGGAGTGGGATTGCTGGATCATATGGTATTTCTGTTTTTAGTTTTTTAATGTACTTCCATACTGTTCTCCATAGTGGTTGTACCAGT
Organism: Balaenoptera musculus; assembly: GCF_009873245.2. NCBI lineage: Eukaryota > Metazoa > Chordata > Mammalia > Artiodactyla > Balaenopteridae > Balaenoptera > Balaenoptera musculus. The sequence continues at coordinate 74,768,664 of NC_045791.1, read as the reverse complement.
TTACATTCCCACCCACAGTGTAGGAGGGTTCCCTTTTTCCCACACCCTCTCCAGCATTTATTGTTTGTGCACTTTCTGATGATGGGCATTCTAACCAGTGTGAGGTGATACCTCATTGTAGTTTTGATTTGCAGTTCTCTAATAATAAGTGATATTGAGCATCTTTTCATGTGCTTTTTGGCCATCTGTATGTCTTCTTTGGAGAAATGTCTATTTAGATCTTCTGCCCATTTTTTTGATTGGGTTGTTTGATATTGAGCTGCATGAGCTGTTTGTATATTTTGGAGATTAATCCCTTGTTGGTCACATCATTTGCAAATATTTTTTTTCATAATGTGGGTTGTCTTTTCATTTTGTTTATGGTTTCCTTTGCTATGCAAAAGCTTTTAAGTTTAATTAGGTCCAATTTGTTTATTTTTGTTTATTTTTTTCATTACTATAGGAGGTGGATCCAAAATGATATTGCTATGATTTATGTCTAAGAGTGTCCTGCCTTTGACATAAATATGTCAAATTTGAAAATATGATTTATGTTTTCCTCTAAGAGCTTTATAGTATCCAGTCTTTTTTTTTTAATTAATTTATTTTTTGGCTGTGCCACGCAGCTTGTGGGATCTTAGTTCCCTGACCAAGGATCGAACCCGGGCCCTCAGTAGTGAGAGTGCACAGTCCTAACCACTGAACTGCCAGGGAATTCCCTATACTATCCAGTCTTACATTTAGGTCTTTAATTCATTTTGAGTTTATTGGAGAACTCTAGAAAGAAATTAAGATGCCTAGCCTAGAATATAGAAGACTCAACACATGATAGTTATTTTCAAATAGTAAATGGCAGACATGTGGGAGGGTGATTACTCTTTTTTCTGGGTGACCCAGAATAAATGGTATTTCTCTTTTTTCTGAATCTAGCTCATAAGACATATCTACCTAATATTGTCCCTCATTTTCACCTGTACAATCACTGGCAAATGGCATCTGCCTAGGAGTAACATCTTTTTTGGATGACTATTAGCTCACACTTCCTCCCTCTATGGAAATGGCCCTCAATTAGTACTAAGTCCTCCTGGCCACTGCTAATTGAACTTGACTCAAGTTGGGCCAATCATATTCTCCCTTCCTGATATTTTGAAGAGAAACCAGAGTATCCCCTTCCTGATATTTTGAAGCTCAGCCTTGAGAGATGATGGTGAAGTTCAGTGTCCTTGGAACTAAATTACACCAATGCAGTGCCTTAAGGGAAAGTCTGGCAGAGTCCTGTTGCTGAGGCACCTGGAGTGCTTCTTCCTTCACAAGTGAATTCTTCATTTGATTCTCTAAGATAACTCTGTGTCCTTCCAAGAGATTCTCTTTCTTACATAAGCTAGCATGCCAATTGCATTCTCTAGGAAGCAAGTGTTGAAAGGTGTATTGATGAGTAACACCTGTGAGGAAAACAGGCCCAGGCCTGGGCAGGGGGAGCCATCAGACTTTGATGCAGACGACACAATCTGAGCCAGCTCAATGGGGAGCTCTGGAGCACAGATTGCCCATTGGAAGAGTTCCTTAATGGTGGACACGGCTAGGCCCTTGCGTTCCAGCTTTGCTCAGTCATTGCCTAGAATTCAGCAGAGACGAGCATGATCTGGGTTATTTATCTCCACCTTGCTCAGTCATTGGCTGGGGGCCCAGGTGAGAAGAGCATGCCTTGGCTCCAAAGCTGAGGCGTAGCTTGAAGTTGCTAAGAGCTGAAAACAGTCAACTAACTGGTCTACCCAGACACCCCAGAGGTTTCAAGATCAAAAAACAAAAGATCCAAAAAACCCAAAGACAAAAGCAAACCAAACAAAAAATACAGTATAAACTCAAGACCACAGAGAATAAAAGACAGGCAGATGAAATAATTTTGGAAAGTAAAAAGCAAATAGGCAATTGGCAACTGAATATGCCAGAGGAAAATGAAAGCCAAGTGCCCACAGGAGGTGGTGGAGAGGCAGTCGGATGCCAGTTGATTCAAGCCCTGAGAGGCTCACGCATTAGAGATGTCAGCAACCTCCAAAGGCAGGTGAGGTGGGGCTAAAAGCAGGTGGAGCAGTTGAAAGTCTGTTAAGCCGTTAGATCTTCTCAGTTGCCCTGTTCACCTCGAGTAGGTTACCACTTCGCCCCCGCCCTGCAGAACACCAGTGGTTTACTTTCTGGAGCTGCTGAATCAGGATCTCTGGATGCAGGAATACCAGGCATAGCTGAAGACAGACTGTTACACTGAAAGCAGAGGATTAAGTAAAAGTCTACACACGGAACAGTGATCTCAGCATCCTTCTCCTATTAAACTCCCAGAAAACTGGCAGCCAAGTTAATATCCTCCAAGCAGGGGATTAGAGGATTCCTCGCAGAGGAAAACCTGGCCCAAGATAAAAGACCTGTAGATACTGACAGCTGGGGGTTCCCAGTGAAACCTGCCAGTGGACAAACCCCTCCCACTTTCACTGTACCCCAGTCAGCTTGGAGGTACCTTGATATTCGTCTGAAGAGGCAGCTAATGATCATTAGACGTTTGAAGAAAGCCTCTGAAATGACAGAGATTCATATAAGCGAATGGGTAGGGGATGGGGGGAAACTCAAGGGAACAGAACTAGTGCAGGAAGTAGAAAACTAAAGAAAATGTAATTAATATTCCCAGATGAGAAGATACTGTATACATGAAGAGAAAATGCTATAAAAAGGAATATTCAAAGAATAAAAGAGAGATTTATCAAATTAAAAATGTAACTGCCAGAATTAATTCCATCAAAGGGCTGGGGAAAATAGAATTTTAAAAAGACAAAAAGGAAAATTGAAGAGATGAGAAAATTTCAGATGAGAAAATTAAAGGTTACAAAACAGTCTAATACAGGTTCTTTGCGGCAGTTACCGTATCTTATAAATTCATTTATATTTCAAGGTGTGTGATTGCGTGATTATAAATAATTCCAGTAGGAGGAACAATGATTTTTTTATATGCAGTAGATGGCCGTACATTTTATAAATTTAGAATTGTACTTCATCATTTCATTGTCTTAATGCAGTTATGCCAGCTTTTAACATTTTTCCCCAAAATAAACTTAATTATTTTTACTTGAAGAGAAAAAATTGCAAAAACGCTCTCCACATTTGGGCAATCATATCCCAAAAGCTCTGTCCCTTTGCACTGCTCTCCATCAGCATGGAGAGGACAGCTGGAGCCCTAACATGTGTTTCTTGCTGCCCATTTTTTTGGCCTTGAGCAAAAGAATGTCTAGGAACTATCAAGGTACCCACACCATGGACGAAAATTCGGAAATCTACCCTGTTTTTGGACTCAGGATAAGCAAACTAGGATCAGAGTGACCATTAGCAAGACCACTTGGCATTTTAGCAAAGACACTCAGGTGTTTGTATTCAGAAAAGGGAGTTCAAGCAAGCGAGAAGAGGAAAGAGAAAGCTAATAAACACAGCTCTGACTCAGGGGCCCGCAGCTGTGTCAAGAGGGCCGGAGGAAGTCACTGCTGGGATAGCCAGTTCTAAGGATGTCAGTTGTTGCCTCTTTCTAGAGCTAGGTAGTGGTGTAGACTAATTTCAGTTTCTAGTTTCAGAGGGGGTTGAGTGCAGCAAAACAAGTGTTTCTTATCTAAGCCCGCCTGCGTACCTACGGACAGTTGAAAGAGGTATTTTTCTAACAAACACTTTGCAGAATTAGTTTTGCCTTGTTAGGAGATGCTTGGTAAATTTGTGCGTGGGTGAGGCGCGTCTTCCCCATTTCAGGTGTTTCTCTTCCGTGATTAAAGGAGGAGAAAGGTAGGGACGCTGACCGCTAGAGGGAGCGTGGTATTCACAGACCTTCCCAACCGCGAGAATCTTCCAGTCGGAGCCGCGCTGATCACCTCGTCAGGCCTTGCGGAGGCCAGAGAATCCTGGAGCCGCCTGCGTGCCCTACAGATACGGCCAGTTATCGTGTGCCACGACGTGGAAAAGGTTGGAAAGCACGACTTCCGTGCCATTTTTGAGGCGCAGATTAAAACCAGCTTTGGATGAGTAAAGAACAATTCACATTGATTTTTATTGCCGGGAGATTATCGAAAGGTAAAAATATCCTGACAGTTTCAGAAGTGTTAAATGACAGGACGGGGTTTTTCCCCTCTCCTTAATCTCGTCTCAGCCCTACTCTTTTTCTAGAGGGTCTCTGGTAAGCCTGAGAAAAGAGACAGAGCCGGTTAGCGTGTTAACACATTGAAGTTCTGCTGTGTCCGGAAAGACCTAGACTTTTCCTCTAAGGATGCAAGGGACTTGTAGTTACTGATTTAACCCTTCCAGGGGAAAAAGAAAAGAACTGTGCTTGCCTCTCTGTGTATAGTCAGAATCGTCGGGTAAATGCTACCAAGCTGCCCTCCCAGGTGGCTGTGTTGATGGTGCGAGGTTAGCTGTCTCCCTATGCCCACTTCACACCCGATATTTTTTTCCCAATTGATAGGAGAAAAATGGTTGTTGCATTTGCAACAAGATTGCAAATAGATTGCAACCGAGGTTGAAATCTATCGTCTCATGTTTATAAACCTTTTGGATTTTTTTCTTCTCTGAATTGCTAAATTTTCTTCTCTGAATTTTTTCTTCTCTGAATTGTCATATCCTTTGCCCATTTAAAAAATTGGGTTCTATTTTTCTTATTTAATTGTAGGTATTCTTTAATCTGGAATTAAATCTTTGTCTTTCACTTGTTTTTTTTTCACTTTATGGTGTCTTTTTTTAAAATTGAAGTTAGTTTTAAGTTTTCGGCATAATCAAATTTATTATTATTTTTTCCTTTTATGGCCAACATGAAGCTTCAGAAGAAAGTTGGACTGTGTTTAGGAAAGTCAGGAAGATTCTGGAACATCAGGTGGAGTTCTTAGGAAGATCCCAGTAGAAGGCAGACTAACCCCACCTCCATCTGGACCTACAGGAAGTAGGGAACAAATTGTAGGACCATTGAAATAGCCTGGGTGGAAAGATGGTGGGTTCTGGAAGCAGAAAGTGGGTGCTGGGGGAGGGAGAGGCATCTATAGAAACACGGCTAGACTTCTCAGAAACTAAGAGGCAGAGGTGGATTTTGGAGGATTTACTAGGCCCTCCTGGAGATGTAAGAATTAAAAATACGGAGAGGGTACATGGCCCAGGTGCTTGCCTGCTAAAGGGCTTTATAGCAAGCTTTGGCTTTGCCTTATACAAATGATTCTAGTCTCATCACAAGCCAGAGGTCTTCTCTAGGAGGAGCCAAGAACTTACATATGTTTTTAAAGGCAGTGGAGATGGGGAGGCCTTCTGGCTTCTGTGGGCCAACTTCAGGCATCTCAGGAAGCAAAAGAAACTCCCGAGATTCTTCTAATTGTTAATTCTGAAGGAAGGAGGGAAAGCGGGGACTATAGGGAATCAGAGAAAACAATACAGGGCAACTCCCATCAGCTAGCAGAATACCTTGGAGCAGGTGAGGCAGAATTGGCCTTGTAGGTGTGAGAAGAGATGTTAATACTTCATTAAAGGCAGTAGGAATCAGAAACCTATAAGCCTCACCTGTCCAGAAGAGACCTTCCATTTGAGGTCATGGGGTTTTCTTTGGCGGGAATCCTTTATGACTGACTGGTGGCAGAGTCTTCCTACCCAAAGGCGCCCTCCCTTGGTAACTGGAAAAGGTGCAGAAGTGCTGAGAGGCTGCCAGGAATGGACTTGGGGTCCAGACTGACCCAGCATTACCTCAATCTCTACTTGGCTCCAGGCCGTAAAGCAACTCCTGGCCGTCTTCTAGATGGGGTGGGGGGCGGTGAAACGCTGTCACAAGGGGAGCCATGCCAAGAGTTGTTGGTCCCAAATAACTGCCTTTTACTAGGCATTCTATGAGCTAATACTTATAAGGTCTCTGTGGCTTGAAAATAGAAAGTCACTAACACTTGGGATACCCTGTGATGCGCTTGTTAATTTCCAAGCACTTTGCGGAGGTAAGAGAAGTTGTAGGCATGCTGCATTGCCGTGCCAGGGATCCCTGGGCTCACAGCAACAGGGGAGCTGATTATAACCAGCTCCTAGAACTCACTGTTGTTGGCAATAGGCTAAGGAAGGTATCATATACATGCTTATGTCCCCTTTGTATGGTACAGCCCTTCAGTGTTCCCCAGAATTCCTGGGAACGGTGAGGTCAGGGTATTAAGAGCAGGATAGTGCTTTGTGCTCCCCCAGCACCCAACCTAGAAATGGAAAGAAGGTTAATATGGAAGTTGAAGGCTAGGAACAGGCATGTCATCTCACTACACCTGGGAATTATAGAAGCGTAGACATTTAATGAGTGTTGAAAAGAGTTTGGGCAGAGATCCATGGTTTAAGGTAGTGCTGTCCAATAGAACTTCCTGTGATGTAAATGTTCCACGTCTGTGCGGTCCAATTCAGTGGGCACTAGACACTATTGAGCTGTTGAAATGGGGCTAGTGCGACTAAGGAGCTGAATTTTAAATTATACTTAATTTTAATTTATTTAAATTTAATTTAAATTAAAATTGTAATAGCTTTGGCTGCCATATTGGACTGTACAGATTTGAGGGACCATATTAAGACATTCTTAATTAATGCTGTTATTTGAATTTTAAAGTTCTTAGGCATCTTAAATAGTCTCCCAGAGGTAGAGGCTGTGTATGAATTACAGGTACTGAACAAGCAAACTTAGATTGATCAGTTCAATGTGCCCTGAGTTCAGGATGCCCTCAACTGCCAAACAGAACTAGCATGTCAGGAATAGGGGTTCCCAGATGCTCATGGTGGAGAAGAAAGAGAAGACAGCTCACATTTGCCAGTACAGGGTGTCACTGGAGAGTGGTTGGGATATGAAGTAGTTGGTGGTGCTACTGTGGGTAACGATTCAATGATGTTGAAAGGGCTTTGGAAGAGCATGAGAAACAGGTCCCTGAACTGGTGGCTCTCCTGCAGGAAGTAAGGAGGGAAGAAATCTGTCACTTGAAAAGCATCATTTCTCTTGCATTTCAGAGAAGTATGTGAAACACATCATTTTTAATAAGCATCGGATTCAAATAGATTTCTTCCCTGGTCCATCAGCTGCTGAGAACTAAGGCTATGTTTTGAGATTAATGGGTATGATAGGTGGTTTGTTGGAGACAGTCCTGAAATCACCAACCATTCACCAATTTGACTCGAGTAACTTGGCAGCAGGAGGACCTCTTCTGGGTCTGGAAAGAGGGCAGAGCACCTGGCTGTGGATGAGGAGCAACCCCAGTGCTACTGGAGGCTTTGCAAACCCCCCAAAGTCTTGCTTATCACACACCTTTTTATTTCAGGAGGATTTGGGGGAAAGAAACCTGTCGCATTTGCCATGGTTGCTCATCTGACAGTGAGGAGGCCTTGTGTATCCTCTGTGAGGTTCAGACTAAAGTGGTCTCTCCCAGCTGTAAGCCAGGACCCGTGTGGGTGCCAACTGACTGCCCAGAGGTGGGGGCCTCATCGCCACACCAGGTGGGCCACAGGTGCAAGACACAGGTAGACGAGGAGGAGAAAACTCAGTGGGTATGTTGTTGGCTTGTTAATTTTGTTTATAAAATAAAGGACTCTTTTTTCTAGTTGTTTTTTTTTTTAATTTATTTTATTTTTGATGGCATTGGGTCTTCGTTGCTGCACGTGGGCTTTCTCTAGTTGCGGCGAGAGGGGGCTACTCTTCGTTGCGGTGCGCGGGCTTCTCATTGCGGTGGCTTCTCTTGTTGCAGAGCACGGGCTCTAGGCGCACAGGCTTCAGTAGTTGTGGCTCGCAGGCTCTAGAGCGCAGGCTCAGTAGTTGTGGCGCACGGGCTTAGTTGCTCCGTGGCATGTGGGATCTTCCCGGACCAGGGTTTGAACCCATGTCCCCTGCATTGGCAGGTGGATTCTTAACCACTGTGCCACCAGGGAAGCCCTCTAGTCTTTTTTTTTCCCTATAGGTTTTCTGTTTGGGGTGTCATTCTTAGAAATGTCTTTCTCTCCACAAGATGACAAAACTTTCTACTCATATAATCTAGTACTTTTATGGTTTTGTTCCCACCTTTAAAAAATGTGGTTAAATGTACATAACATAAAATTTACCATTTTGGCCATTTTTAAGTGTATAGTTCTGTGGCATTAAGTACATTGACATTTTTGTGCAACCATCGCCACCATCATCTCCAGAACTTTTACATCTTTCTCAACTGAAATGCTGTACCCATTAAATGAGAGCTCTCTATTCTCTCTCCCCCAGCCCTTGGCAACTGTCATTCTACTTTCCCTCTCTATGAACTTGAACTTGACTACTCATATAAGTGGAATCATACCGTTTTTGTCCTTTGTGACTGGCTTATTTTACTTAGCATAATGTCTTCAAGGTTCATTCATGTTGTAGTATGTGTCAGAATTTCCTTTCTTTTGAAGGCTGAATAATATTCCATTCTATTATATACCAAGTTTTATTTATCCCTTCATCCATTGATAGGCATTTGGGTTGTTTCTACCTTTTGCTATTGTGAATAATGCAATGAACATTGGTGTACAAATTTCTGTTCAAGGTCTTGCTTTCAATTCTTTTCAGTATATACCCAGATGTGGTGTTCTTCCCCTTTAGGTATAAAATTCATCTGAATATAAAGGCTTGTACTGAGGTAGGATGAGGTGGAAACCCACCTTTATTTTACTAAAAGGCTGACTAACCAGTCTGTGTCTCGATTGACTTTACTGAATAATTTTTTACCACTGTTTTGAAATGCCACCTGCAATGTCCGCTCTGCTTGACCAGCACAGTGACTCAATCCAGTGGGATGCTCACAGTCACAAGACCAATAAGCCACACCTGGCATCAGCCTCATTTAGATCTATAGAAGGATACAGGACAGGAATTACAGCATGTCAGCAGAACAGCATCAGATGTGTCATCACCAGGGGTCCTTACACAGTCCAGGAGCTAGACTTTTGGCCTCCAAGGAACAGCACAGGTATAAAGGAACAAAGCCACACAAGAACCAAGACCACCATAGGAACCAATATTGTTTGTAAAAGCTCATGAACATCACTTCCAGGGCCTAGCATGGAAGTATGCACTCGCTCACAGAGTGAACCTCATAGTGAAGCCCCAGGGCCCTGCTTCTCACCAGGCGTTATAAGCCTCCCAGTCTAGGTGCAATTTACTCATTAGGGGGTCATTTTTACTATAAGCAATGCTGCCTGGTAACACAGCTGACACCCTACCCTATTAGGTTTCCAGGCAAATAATGCTGGGAGAAGTTGAATCCAAGGTCTTTTCCTTTTGGAAAAGGAGAAAGGGTTTTGTTAACTCTTTATTTACACCATCTTAATTACATAGCAAATTCAAATGGTGACTATTTCTGGACTTTCTCTTTTGTTCCATTGAACTGTTTGTTTCTGAGCCAGTACTAAATTATTTTAATGATTATAACTTTACAACACATTTATTTTCTTTCTTTTTTTTGAACTTAATTTTTATTTTATATTGGGGTATAGCTGATGTACAATGCTGTTAGTTTCAGGTGTGCAGCAAAGTGGTTCAGTTATACATATACATATATCCATTCTTTTTTAGATTCTTTTCCCATATAGGTTATTACAGAATACTGAGTAGAGTTCCCTGTGCTATACAGTAGGTCCTTGTTGATTATTTTATATATAGTAGTGTGTATATGTTAATCCCAACTTTCTAAATTATCCCTCCCCTCCACGTGTCCCCTTTGGTAATCATAAGTTGGTTTTCAAAGTCTGTGAGTCTGTTTCTGTTTTGTAAGTAAGTTCATTTGTATCATCTTTTTAGATTCCACATATAAGTGATATCATATGATATTTGTCTTTCTCTGTCTGACTTACTTCACTTAGTATAATAATCTCCAGGTCCATCCATGTTGCTGCAAATGGCATTATTTCATTCTTTTTTATGGCTGAGTAATATTCCATTGTTGTATATACGTACCACATCTTCTTTATCCATTCCTCTGTCGATGGACATTTAGGTTGCTTCCATGTCTTGGGTCTTGTAAATAGTGCTGCAATGAACATTGGGGTACACGTATTTTTTCACATTACGGTTTTCTCTGGATGTCTGCCCAGGAGTGGGATTGCTGGATCATATGGTAGTTCTTGTTTTTAGTTTTTTAAAGAACCTCCATACTGTTCTCCATAGTGGTTGTACCAATTTACCTTCCCACTCACAGTGTAGGAAGGTTCCCTTTCTCCATACGCTCTCCAGCATTTATTGTTTGTAGACTTTTTGATGATGGCCATTCTGACCAATGTGAGCTGATACCTCATTGTAGTTTTGATTTGCATTTCTCTAATAATTAGTGATGTTAAGCATCTTTTCATGTGCTTTTTGGCCATCTGTATGTCTTCTGTTTTATTCCACTGAACTGTTTGTCTATTTCTGAGCCAGTACCAAATTATTTTAATATTTATAACTTTATAACACATTTATTTTCTTTTTAAAAATGGCTTATTTAGTGAAAGTATAATATACTTAGGGAGAAGGGCTCAGATCATGTGTAGGGGCCAGTGAATTATTTCAAAGTGAACACAACCATGAAATCACCACCCAAATCAAGAAATAGAATGTGACCAGCTCCCCTACAGGCCACCTATACTCATTGCTGGTCAGAATGTGTGGTTTGAACTGTGTCAATCTAATTAAGCTGGAACTACATTTTCCAGAATTCCTTTCTCTGAGTGGTTCCATGTTAAGGTTGGCCTGGGGAGTTTGTGTGTGTGTATATATATATATATATATAAAATTTATGTTTGTGCAGTTGACTGCTCTCCCTAACCCCACCCCACTGCATTAGAAAATCCATGTGCTGCTATCTCTGCCTCAAAGACAAAGGAATTGATAGATGCCTCACTCAAGGGCAGGAAGGTAAAACCGTTTGTATAGAATCAGGACTCAAATCCTAGTTTTTTTGATTCCACATATTGTGATCTCTAATTGAACACAAACTTTTCCCCACACTTAGTTAATTTAAAGTTTTGTAAAATGAAAATACAGGTGCTATATTTATTGAAAAAATTTGCATGCAAATGGACCTGTGCAGTTCAAACCCATATTGTTTAAGGATCACCTATGTGTATATATACACACACACATATATATGTATATATAATTTTATATAATATATTTTATAAACATATATATTTATAGATAAAGTGAAATCTGTATTTTTATATATATTTGCTCTTGTTAAAAACTCTCAATTTCTATTTTCTTGAGTATTTTTATCTTCAGTGGATGTTGATTTTTGTTGTAGGCTTTTTCAGCATCTATGAAAATAATTATGATTTTTCCCATAGATTTTTAATATTTTTCCCTTTTGGTTTTTAATATGGTATATGATATTAACAGATATCATAATATTGAACCAACCTTGCATTCCTGGAATACAGCCCACTTGTTTATAGTATATTATTTTCTTGATATGGTGTTGAATTCTGTTTGTGGATTCTTTAGTATTTTTGCATGAATATTCATGAGTGATATAGCTCTGTAGTGTTATTTTTGTATCATCTTTATCAGGTTTAGGTATCAATGTTATACTTGCCTTAAAAAAGGTATTAGGAAGTTTTCCTTCATTTTAATGCTCTGGAATAATGATGAAGCATTTGGGTACCAGTCTTTGAAGGTTTGGTAGAATTCCACGTTTATGTTAGGTAATTTCTTAGTAACTTTCTCTATTTCTTCTACAGAAATTAGTCTGTTTAAGCTTTCTATAATTAAGGGCCTCAATTTTGGTCATCTGTATTTCCCTAGGAAATTATCCCTTTCATCTAAGTTTTCAAATTTATTTGCAGCAAGATGTGCAAAGTAGTCTCTCAGGACTTAAAATTTCTTCTGTTTCAATGGTTATTTCCACCTTGTCATTTTTCAGTATTTATGCCTTTTCCCTTTTTAATTATCAAATTAACTAGTGGTTTTGTCTATTTTGTTTATTTTTTTTAAATAGGATTTTAATTTATTTACTAGATCTATTTTTTAAATTTTCTATCATCAATTTCTGCTTTTATCTTTATTATTCCCTTCTTTGTATTTTCTTTTGGTTTACTTTGTTCTTTCACTAGTTTCTATGAGCTTGAAACTTGATTTGTTCATTTTCAGTTTTCCATTTTTATTGATAAAAATGTTTAGTGCTATGAATTTTCTTCTGATCACTGCTAATATTTTGGTAAGGATTTTTGCATCTCTATTCATCAGGGATATTGGCTTGTAGTTTTCTTATGGTATCCTTGTCTAGTTTGGTATCGGGGTAATGCTGGACTCATAAAATGAGTTTTGGAAGTGTGCCTTCCTCTTGTATTTTTTGGGAGAGTTTGACAAGGATTGGTATTAATTATTCTTTGAATGTTTGGTAGAATTCGCCAGTGAGGCCATCTGGTCCTGGAGTTTATTTTGTTGGGAGGTTTTTGATTACTGATTCAATCTCCTTATTACTCTTCAGTATATTCAGATTTTCAATTTTTCATGATTCAGTCTCAAGGGTTGTGTATTTCTAAGAATTTATTTCTTCTAAGTTGTCAAATTTGTTGGTGTGTAATTCTTCATAGTAGTCTGTTATGATCTTTTGTATTTCTGTGGTATCTCTCTTTTTTTCTTGGTGGGTCTAGCTTAAAATTTTTCAGTTTTGTTTATCTTTTCAAAGAACCATCTCTTAGTTTCATTAATCTTTTATACTGTCTTTTTAGTCTCTATTTCATTCATTTCTGCTCTGTTCTTTATTTCTTTCCTTCTACTAACCTGGACTTCATTTTTTTCTTTTCCTAATTCCTCGAGGTGTAGTGTTAGGTTGTTTATTTGTGATTTTTCTCATGTCTTGAGGTAGGTGTTTATTGCTATAAACTTCCTTCTTAGAACTGCTTTTTGCTGTATTCCATAAATTTTGGTGTGTTTTATTCCCATTTTCACTTGTCTTAGGTATTTTTTTATTTCTCTTGTGATTCCTTCTTTGTCCCACTGGTTGTTCCATAGCATGTTGTTTATTCTCTACATATATGTGAGTTTTCCAGTTTTCTTCTTGTAATTAATTTCTACTTTTATACCATTGTTGTTAGAAAAGATGCTTGATATGATTTCAGTCTTCTTAAATTTATTAAGACTTGTTTTGTGGCCTAACATATGATCTATCCTAGAGAGTATTACAAGTGCACTTGAGAAGAATGTGTATTCTGCTGCTTTTGGATGGAATGTTTTGTGTGTATCTGTTAAGTCTATTTGATCTAATGTGTCATTTAAGGTCTATGTTTCCTTATTGATTTTTCTGTCTGGATGATCTATCCATTGATGTAAGTGAAGTATTGTAGTCCCCTACTATTATTGTATTACTGTCTGTTTCTCCTTCTTTTTAGTCTGTTAATATTTGCTGTATATATTTAGGTGGCTGTTATGTTGGGAACATAAATATTTATACCTGGTATATCCTTTTGCTGGACTGACCCCTTTATCATTATATCCTTCTTTGTCTCTTATTATAGTCTTTGTTTTAAAGACTATAATATTTTGTCTGATATAAGTATAGGTAACTCAGCTTTCTTTTCATTTCTGTTGCATGGAATATCTTTTTTTATCCCTTCACTTTCAGTCTGTGTTCTTACAGATGGAGTGTCTTGTGAGCAGCATAGATGGGTCTTAGTTTTTGTGTTTTCTTTAATCAATTTAGTCACTCTTTGTCTTTTGATTGGAAAATTTAGTTCATTTACATTTAAAGTAATTATTGATAGATATGTATTTATTGCCATTTTGTTAATTGTTTTCTGGCTGTTTTGTACTTCTTCTCTGTTCCTTTCTTCTCTTGATCTCTTCCTTTGTGGATTGGTGACTTCCTTTAGTGGTATACTTAGATTCCTTTCTCATTATCTTTTGTGTATCTACCATAGGTTTTTGCTTTGTGGCTACCATGAGGCTTATATATAACAACTTATAACAGTCAATAAGTTGATAACAAGTTTGAACATATTTTGAAGTTCTACCTTTTTATGCACCCCCGAAGTTTTATATTTTTGATGTCACATTTTATATCTTTAATCTTATGTATCCCTTAACTAATTATTATAGTTATTTTTACTACTTTTTTCTTTTTAGTTTTATAAGTGAATGATCCACTACATTTACCAGTGAGATTTATACTTTTGTATGTTTTTCTGTTACTAATTAGTGCCCTTTCTTTTCAGCTTAAAGAAATCCCTTTAAGGCTGGCTTCATGGTAATGGATTCCTTTAGTTTTTGCTTGCTTGGAAAACTCTTCATCTCTCCTTCAATTCTGAATAATAATTTTTCCAGGTAGAGTATTCTTGGTTGGAACATTTTTTTTCTTTTAGCACTTTAAATATATTGTGTCACTACCTTCTAGCCTGTGAAGTTTCTGCTGAAAAATCTGTTCAGAGTCTTATGGGAGAGTTTCCTTGTATGTAACAAACTGTTTTTCTCTTGCTGTTTTTAAGATTTTTTCATTGTCTTTCACTTTTGAAATTTTAATTGTAATGTGTTTCAGTGTGGATCTCTTTGGGTTCATCTTTTTTGGAACTCCCTAGGCTTTCTGGATCTGGATGTCTATTTCCTTCCCCATGTTAGGGAAGTTTTAAGCCATTATTTCTGCAAATAAGTTTCCTGCCCTTTCTCTCTCTCTTCTCCTTCTGGGACCCCTTTAATGTGAATGTTAATATGCTTGATGTCCCATAAGTCGCTTAAGCCATCTTAACTTTTTTTCATTCTTTTTCTTTTTACTGCTCTGATTGGGTGAGTTCCACTGCCTGGGCTTTGAGTTGACTGATCCTTTCTTCTGCTTCATCTACTCTGCTGTTGAACCCCTTTAGTATATTTTTCAGTTCTGTTACTGTGTTCTTCAGTTCTATGACTTCTATTTGGTACTTTCTTATATTTTTCATCTCTTTATTAAAGTTCTCACTAGGTTCATCCATTGTTCTCCCCAGTTTGGTGAGCATTTTTATGACCATTATTGAACTCTTTATCAGCCAAATTATCTCTGTTTCATAGGTTTTATCTTCTTCCTTTATTTGGAACATATTCCTCAATTTCTTCATTTTACATGACTCTTTGTTGGTCTCTATATAGTAGATGAAACAACTACCTCTCTCAGTCTTGAAGGAGTGAACATGTGTAGGAGATGAACCTTATCATTCAGCCCTGCCCCAGCTCTTCGTTGTCTCTCAATCCTTTGTGACTGTCCACATGGCCTATTTTATTTTTAATAGTTCCCAGTATTTGAGGGTGTGCCAAGACCTGTCAGTGTTCCCAAGAGGGGTATTTCAGTCAGCACCTTGATTCAGGCAGATTTAGAAGCCAGACCTTCAGGCAGCAGCTTTTAAAGCATGCAAATATATACAGTCCTGTGGAACTGCAAGCATAAGTCCTGCTGGCCCCCAAAGCCAGGTGATCTGGAGGTGTCCCCTGGGCAACAGCTGCAAAAATCAAGGCTCCAGAGGAGTGTATAAGTTCCTTTTCTGGGAGTGAGGCAGAGGGAGAGAGTGTAGATGGTGTCCTCTTGCCCATATTTCTTGAGAGCACCTCCACATGCCTCTAAATGCATGCTATACCTGAATCCTGCCCCTTAGACCAAAGCTCCAGGACAAGTAAATACCTCTTTCACAGAAAGACCAAGGGTGTGTTTCAGTCTTCTGTCTGTGCAGTGCCCTGTGGGTGGCAGTCTGCCAAGATTTCTCTCTTCTATTGTTACAGTCCTGTGGAACCCAGAAATGTGAGCCCCTGTGGCCACCAGAGCCAGGTGATCAAGGGATGTTTCCTGGGTAGCAACCACAGAAACCAGGGCACCAGAGGTAAAAACTGGGGCACTAGACATGTGTAAGAGTCCTGCCCAAGCAATACTGGCATTCTGGAGTGCCAGTATGTGCTCTGGAGGGAGAGCATAAAGGTAGTGCCTGCCCTCTGCAGTCTCTAGAAAGGTTTACAGTCAGCCCTTAGTGTGTTTTGCCTTGCCCCTATGCTGCGTCAGTGATGATGCTAAACTTTTAGGCCTCTTTCATAAGAAGACTGAGCTCCTGGCTCTTCTGAGCTCCTTGCCTCTTGCTGTGCCCTAAGTGTGGTAGCTGTTTAAGAATTCTTTCTCCTGGCTATAGTTCTGTGGGACCCATAAGTGTAAGCCACCAGAGCCAGAAAATGTAGACGTGTTCCCTTGTGGCAGCTGCAAAAATTGGGACACCAAACAAAGGTATAAACTCCTTTCTGGAATATACCACAAAGCTGGAGTGAAGCAGGGGGAGAGCACAAAGATTGTGCCCACCAGCCTCTCTTCCCCAAGATCACCTCCTAGAAGTGTGCCAGACCAGAAAAGCCTGCTGCTCAGGTCAGAGCTCCTGGACAAGCAGATAGGCCTCTTTCTCAGAAACACTGTGAGTATGTTTTAATAGGCTATCTCTGCAGTGCCCTGGGGGTAGTAGTCTGCCAAGAGCTGTCTCTGATTGTTACAGTCCTCTGGCACCCAGGAATGTCAGCCCCCAGGCCTCCAGAGCCAAGTGATCAAGGGGCATCCTGTGAGCGGCATCCACAAAAACCAGGCACCAGATGCATATAAAACCTCCCCTCCGGGAGATACTGACACTCTGGAGCACAGTAGAGAGAGAGAGAGAGAGAGAGCACAAATATGGAGCCCACCAAGAAGAGAAAAAAAGGTCTAGAGTGGGGAAAAAAGATGGCACCTCTAGGTTTAGCAAAATTAAAGTTTTAGTGAGGATGGCACTCCCTGGTTGGAGGGTAGAGATGACACCTGCCAAGGGGTGAGAAAAAAAGGCACCCACTGGCTTTAGCAATGCAGAGGGAGAGTGTGAAAATGGTGCCCACCATCCTCCGTCCCTGGAGAGTATTGCAGCACATCCCACCCTTCTGGTGGATGCTTTAAGATTAGCAGTTGAATCTCTTTCTTGTAAAGTCGAAGTGCTTTTCAAATGGCTGCTTCTGTGCTGGGCCCCGTGGTGAGTGAGTTCATGCAAGCCCTTCAAAGGCCATTTCTCAGATTGCTGCAGCCCTTTGGGTCTCATGGACATGAGCCCTGTTGGATTTCAAAGCCAGATGTTTTGGAGGCTTGTCTCATGTGCAAATCTTAAAAGTTGGGGTGCCTTTTTGGGGGTACAAACCCTTCACTCCTCAGGGAGCAGCTCTGGGTTTATAAGTTTCCTCCTGATTGTGGGTTGCCATGCCAGGGATGGGGTTTGTGATGAAATTGGGTCTCAGCCTCTCCTACCGCTTTTGATGCGGCCTTTTGCTCATTTTCCCCATGTAAAGGAGATGCTCAGCTAGTTTTCAGAGGAAATTGTCCCATATGTGGCTGTAGATTCAGTGTGTCCGCAGGAGAAAGTGGGTCCAGAATCTTCTTACATCATCGTCTTGAACTGCCTCCCTTGCTTGTACTTTTTAAAAAGCTGTTAGTCCAGTTTCCTTATTTAGCCTTCAGCTATCTGGTTTATCAAGTTTTTGTTTATCCTTTAATGCCCTCCTGTGGCCTACATAGCAATAGTATTATTCTATTTTTGTATTTCCTTCTTCCTTTTGCCATTTTTGTAGTTGCATTTCTGCTGTCATAATATGTAACATTTGTACATCAGTTTTCCATTGTCATTCCGACCTTTGCTTCATATATTGCTTTATATATTTTTAAATGCTCACACCATCAGTCCTTTGCCTGAAATTTTCCCAGTTATCACTTGGTTGGATGAGGCTCATCCTTAATACAGAGGTTGTTCAAATAAGGCCCACAGGCCAAATATGGCCCATAGCCCATTTTTATATGGCTTATGAGCTAAGAATTTTTCTCCTTATTTTTAAAGGATTGTATAAAACACACACACACACAAACCAAAGACTAATGAGTGACAGAAACCATATATGACCCTCAAAGCCCATAATATTTACCATCAGGCCCTTTACAGAAAAAATTTGCTGACCTCTGCTCTTGCAAATTCCTTAAGAAGGGCTGATGGGTACAGAATTCTCTAAGATTTTATATGTTTCTAACCAATTTTCTTAGTCCTGATTTTTTTTAAAAACATCTTTATTGAAGTATAATTGCTTTACAATGGTGTGTTAGTTTCTGCTTTATAACAAAGTGAATCAGTTATACATATACATATGTTCCCATATCTCTTCCCTCTTGCATCTCCCTCCCTCCCACCCTCCATATTCCACCCCTCTAGGTGGTCACAAAGCACCGAGTTGATCTCCCTGTGCTATGCGGCTGCTTCCCACTAGCTATCTATTTTACATTTGGTAGTGTATATATGTCCATGACACTCTCTCACCCTGTCACATCTTACCCCTCCCCCTCCCCATATCCTCAAGTCCATTCTCTAGTAGGTCTGTGTCTTTATTCACGGCTTGCCACGAGGTTCTTCATGACCTTTTTTTTTTCCCTTAGATTCCATATATATGTGTTAGCATACTGTATTTGTTTTTCTCTTTCTGACTTACTTCACTCTGTATGACAGACTCTAACTCCACCCACCTCATTACAAATACCTCCATTTCATTTCTTTTTATGGCTGAGTAATATTCCATTGTATATATGTGCCACATCTTCTTTATCCATTCATCTGTTGACGGACACTTAGGTTGCTTCCTTGTCCTGGCTATTGTAAATAGAGCTTCAATGAACATTTTGGTACATGACTCTTTTTGAATTATGGTTTTCTCAGGGTATATGCCCAGTAGTGGGATTGCTGGGTTGTATGGTAGTTCTATTTTTAGTTTTTTAAGGAACCTCCATACTGTTCTCCATAATGGCTGTATCAATTTACATTCCCACCAACAGTGCAAGAAGGTTCCCTTTTCTCCACACCCTCTCCAGCATTTATTGTTTGTAGATTTTTTGATGATGGCCATTCTGACTGGTTTGAGATGATATCTCATTGTAGTTTTGATTTGCATTTCTCTAATGATTAATGATGTTGAGCATTCTTTCATCTGTCTGTTGGTCATCTGTATATCTTCTTTGGAGAAATGTCTATTTAGGTCTTCTGCCCATTTTTGGATTGAGTTGTTTGTTTTTTTGTTATTGAGCTGCATGAGCTGCTTGTAAATCTTGGAGATTAATCCTTTGTCAGTTGCTTCATTTGCAAATCTTTTCTCCCATTCTGAGGGTTGTCTTTTCGTCTTGTTTATGGTTTCCTTTGCTGTGCAAAAGCTTTTAAGTTTCATTAGGTCCCATTTGTTTATTTGTGTTTTTATTTCCATTTCTCTAGGAGCTGGGTCAAAAAGGATCTTGCTGTGATTTATGTCATAGAGTGTTCTGCCTATGTTTTCCTCTAAGAGTTTGATAGTGTCTGGCCTTACACTTAGGTCTTTAATCCATTTTGAGTTTATTTTTGTGTATGGTGTCAGGAAGTGTTCTAATTTCATACTTTTACATGTAGCTGTCCAATTTTCCCAGCACCACTTATTGAAGAGGATGTCTTTTCTCCACTGTATATGCTTGCCTCCTTTATCAAAGATAAGGTGACCATATGTGCGTGGGTTTATCTCTGGGCTTTCTGTCCTGTTCCATTGATCTATATTTCTGTTTTTGTGCCAGTACCAAACTGTCTTCATTACTGCAGCTTTGTAATATAGTCTGAAGTCAGGGAGCCTGATTCCTCCAGCTCCATTTTTCGTTCTCAAGATTGCTTTGGCTATTCAGGGTCTTCTGTGTTTCCATACAAATTGTGAAATTTTTTGTTCTAGTTCTGTGAAAAATGCCAGTGGTAGTTTGATAGGGATTGCATTGAATCTGTAGATTGCTTTGGGTAGTATAGTCATTTTCACAATGTTGATTCTTCCAATCCAAGAACATGGTATATCTCTCCATCTATTTGTATCATCTTTAATTTCTTTCATCAGTGTCTTATAATTTTCTGCATACAGGTTTTTTGTCTCCTTAGGTAGGTTTATTCCTAGATATTTTATTCTTTTTGTTGCAATGGTAAACGGGAGTGTTTTCTTAATTTCACTTTCAGATTTTTCATCCTTAGTATATAGGAATGCAAGAGATTTCTGTGCATTAATTTTGTATCCTGCTACTTTACCAAATTCATTGATTAGCTCTAGTAGTTTTCTGGTAGCATCTTTAGGATTCTCTATGTATAGTATCATGTCATCTGCAAACAGTGACAGCTTCACTTCTTCTTTTCCGATTTGGATTCATTTATTTCTTTTTCTTCTCTGATTACTGTGGCTAACACTTCCAAAACTATGTTGAATAATAGTGGTGAGAGTGGGCAACCTTGTCTTGTTCCTGATCTTAGTGGAAATGGTTTCAGTTTTTCACCATTGAGGACAATGTTGGCTGTGGGTTTGTCATATATGGCCTTTATTATGTTGAGGAAAGTTCCCTCTACGCCTACTTTCTGCAGGGCTTTTATCATAAATGGGTGTTGAATTTTGTCAAAAGCTTTCTCTGCATCTATTGAGATGATCATATGGTTTTTCTCCTTCAATTTGTTAATATGATGCATCACGTTGATTGATTTGCGTATATTGAAGAATCCTTGCATTCCTGGAATAAACCCCACTTGATCATGGTGTATAATCCTTTTAATGTGCTGTTGGATTCTGTTTGCTAGTATTTTGTTGAGGATTTTTGCATCTATGTTCATCAGTGATATTAGCCTGTAATTTTCTTTCTTTGTGACATCTTTGCCTGGTTTTGGTATCAGGGTGATGGTGGCCTCATAGAATGAGTTGGGGAGTGTTCCTCCCTCTGCAATATTTTGCAAGAGTTTGAGAAGGATAGGTGTTAGCTCTTCTCTAAATGTTTCATAGAATTCGCCTGTGAAGCCATCTGGTCCTGGGCTTTTGTTTGTTGGAAGATTTTTAATCACAGTTTCAATTTCAGTGCTTGTGATTGGTCTGTTCATATTTTCTATTTCTTCCTGGTTCAGTCTCGGCAGGTTGTGTATTTCCAAGAATTTGTCCATTTCTTCCAGGTTGTCCATTTTATTGGCATAGAGTTGCTTGTAGTAATCTCTCATGATCCTTTGTATTTCTGCAGTGTCAGTGGTTACTTCTCCTTTTTCATTTCTAATTCTATTGATTTGAGTCTTCTCCCTTTTTCTCTTGATGAGTCTGGCTAATGGTTTATCAATTTTGTTTATCTTCTCCAAGAACCAGCTTTTAGTTTCATTGATTTTTGCTATTGTTTCCTTCATTTCTTTTTCATTTATTTCTGACCTGATCTTTATAATTTCTTTCCTTCTGCTAGCTTTGGGGGTTTTTTTGCTCTTCTTTCTCTAATTGCTTTAGGTGGAAGGTTAGGTTGTTTATTCGAGATGTTTCCTGTTTCTTGATGTAGGCTTGTATTGCTATAAACTTCGCTCTTAGAACTGCTTTTGCTGCATCCCATAGGTTTTGGGTCGTCGTGTCTCCATTGTCATTTGTTTCTAGGTATTTTTTGATTTCCCCTTTGCTTTCTTCAGTGATCACTTCGTTATTAAGTAGTGTATTGTGTAGCCTCCATGTGTTTGTATTTTTTACAGATCTTTTCCTGTAATTGATATCTAGTCTCATAGCATTGTGGTCGGAAAAGATACTTGATACGATTTCAATTTTCTTAAATTTACCAAGGCTTGATTTGTGACCCAAGATATGATCTATCCTGGAGAATGTTACATGAGCACTTGAGAAAAATGTGTATTCTGTTGTTTTTGGATGGAATGTCCTATAAATATCAATTAAGTCCATCTTGTTTAATGTATCATTTGAAGCTTGTGTTTCCTTATTTATTTTCATTTTGGATGATCTGTCCATTGGTGAAAGTGGGGTGTTAAAGTCCCCTACTATGATTGTGTTACTGTCAATTTCCCCTTTTATGGCTGTTAGCATTTGCCTTATGTATTGAGGTGCTCCTATGTTGGGTGCATAAATATTTACAATTGTTATACCTTCCTCTTGGATCAATCCCTTGATCATTATATAGTGTCCTTCTTTGTCTCTTGTAATAGTCTTTATTTTAAAGTCTATTTTGTCTGATATGAGAATTGCTACTCCAGCTTTCTTTTGATTTCCATTTGCATAGAATATCTTTTTCCATCCCCTCACTTTCAGTCTGTATGTGTCTCTAGGTCTGAAGTGGGTCTCTTGTAGACAGCATATATATGGGTCTTGTTTTTGTATCCATTCAGCCAGTCTGTGTCTTTTGGTTGGAGCATTTAATCCATTTACATTTAAGGTAATTATCGATACGTATGTTCCTATTCCCATTTTCTTAAATATTTTGGGTTTGTTATTGTAGTTGTTTTCCTTCTCTTGTGTTTCTTGCCTAGAGAAGTTCCTTTAGCATTTGTTGTAAAGCTGGTTTGGTGGTGCTGAACTCTCTCAGATTTTGCTTGTCTATAAAGGTTTTAATTTCTCCATCAAATCTGAATGAGATCCTTGCTGGGTAGAGTAATCTTGGTTGTAGGTTTTTCTCCTTCATCACTTTAAGTATATCCTGCCACTCCCTTCTGGCTTGCAGAGTTTCTGCTGAACGATCAGCTGTTAACCTTATGGGGATTCCCTTGTGTGTTATTTGTTGTTTTTCCCTTGCTGCTTTTAATATGTTTTTTTATATTTAATTTTTGATAGTTTGATTAATATGTGTCTTGGCGTGTTTCTCCTTGGATTTATCCTGTATGGGACTCTCTGTGCTTCCAGGACGTGATTAACTATTTCCTTTCCCATATTAGGGATGTTTTCAACTATAATCTCTTCAAATATTTTCTCAGTCCCTTTCTTTTTCTCTTCTTCTTCTGGGACCCCTATAATTCGAATGTTGGTGCGTTTAATGTTGTCCCAGAGGTCTCTGAGACTGTCCTCAGTTCTTTTCATTCTTTTCTCTTTATTCTGCTCTGCAGTAGTTATTTCCACCATTTTATCTTCCAGGTCACTTATCCGTTCTTCTGCCTCAGTTATTCTGCTATTGATCCCGTCTAGAGTATTTTTAATTTCATTTATTGTGTTTTTCATCGCTGCTTGGTTCCTCTTTAGTTCTTCTATGTCCTTGTTAAATGTTTCTTGCATTTTGTCTATTCTATTTCCAAGATTTTGGATCATCTTTACTATCATTATTCTGAATTCTTTTTCAGGCAGACTGCCTATTTCCTCTTCATTTGTTAGGTCTGGTGTGTTTTGACCCTGCTCCTTTACCTGCTGTGTGTTTTTTTGTCTTCTCATTTTGCTTATCTTACTGTGTTTGGGGTCTCCTTTTCACAGGCTGCAGGTTCGTAGTTCCCGTTGTTTTTGGTATCAGTCCCCAGTGGCTAAGGTTGGTTCAGTGGGTTGTGTAGGCTTCCTGGTGGAGGGGACTAGTGCCTATGTTCTGGTGGATGATGTTGGATCTTGTCTTTCTGGTGGGCACGTCCACGTCTGGTGGTGTGTTTTGGGGTGTCTGTGGCCTTATTATGATTTTAGGCAGCCTCTCTGCTAATGGATGGGACTGTGTTCCTGTCTTGCTAGTTGTTTGGCATAGGGTGTCCAGCACTATAGCTTGCTGGTCGTTGAGTGTAGCTGGGTCTTGGTGTTGAGATGGACATCTCTGAGAGGTTTTCGCCATTTGGTAGTACGTGGAGCTGGGAGGTCTCTTGTGGACCAGTGTCCTGAACTTGGCTCTCCCACCTCAGAGGCACAGCCCTGATGCCTGGCTGGAGCACCAAGAGCCTTTCATCCACATGGCTCACAATAAAAGTGAGAAAAAAATAGAAAGAAAGAAAGAAAGAGGATAAAATATAATGAAGTAAAATAAAGCTATTATAAAGCAAAGCTATACAGACAAAATCTCACCCAGAAGCATACACATATACACACAAAAAAAGGAAAAGGGGAAAAATTAATATATCCTGCTCCCAAGTCCACCTCCTGAATTTGGGATGATTCGTTGTCTATTCAGGTATTCAACAGATGCAGGCACATCAACTTGTTTGTGGAGCTTTAATCCGCTGCTTCTGAGGCTGCTGGGAGAGCTTTCCCTTTCTCTTCTTTGTTCGTACAGCTCCCGGGGTTCAGCTTTGGATTTGGACCCGCCTCTGCATGTAGGTCGCCTGAGGGCGTCTGTTCCCCGCCCAGACAGAACGGGGTTAAAGGAGCAGCTGCTTCGGGGGCTCTGGCTCACTAGGCGGGGGGGGAGGGAGGAGTACGGATGCGGGGCAAGCCTGCGGCGACAGAGGCCGGCATGACGTTGCAGCAGCCTGAGGCGCGCCGTGCTTTCTCCCGGGGAAGTTGTCCCTGGATCACGGGACCCTGGCAGTGGCGGGCTGCACCGGCTCCCGGGAGGGGAGGTGTGGATAGTGACCTGTGCTCGCACACAGGCTTCCTGGTGGTGGCAGCAGCAGCCTTAGCGTCTCCTGCCCGTCTCTGGGGACCGCGCTGATAGCCGCGGCTCGCGCCCGTCTCTGGGGTCTGCGCTGATAGCCGCAGCTCGCACCCGTCTCTGGAGTTCATTTAGGCAGCACTCTGAGTCCCCTCTCCTTGCACGCCACGAAACAAAGAGGCAAGAAAAAGTCTCTTGCCTCTTCGGCAGCTGCAGACTTTTTCTTGGGCTCCCTCCCGGCTAGCTGTGGTGCGCTAACCCCTTCAGGCTGTGTTCATGCCGCCAGCCCCAGTCCTCTCCCTGCGATCCGACCGAAGCCCGAGCCTCAGCTCCCAGCCCCCGTCCACCCCAGCGGGTGAGCAGACAAGCCTCTCGGGCTGGTGAGTGCTGGTCGGCACTGATCCTCCGTGTGGGAATCTCTCCGCTTTGCCCTCCGCACCCCTGTGGCTGCGCTCTCCTTGGTGGCTCCGAAGCTTCCCCACTCCGCCACCCGCAGTCTCCTCCCGCGAAGGGGCTTCCTAGTGCGTGGACACCTTTCCTCCTTCACAGCTCCCTCCCACTGGTGCAGGTCCCGTCCCTATTCTTTTGTCTCTGTTATTTCTTTTTTCTTTTGCCCTACCCAAGTACGTGGGGATTTTCTTGCCTTTTGGGAGGTCTGACGTCTTCTGCCAGCGTTCAGTGGGTGTTCTATAGGAGCAGTTCCACGTGTAGATGTATTTCTACTGTATCTGTGGGAAGGAAGGTGATCTCTGCGTCTTACTCTTCCGCCATCTTGCCCAGACCCCTAGTCTTGATATTTGAAGGACAATGTAGCTGGATATAAAATCCTTGGTTCACACACATTCTTTGAGGTGTTTTTTTTTTTAACACATTCTTAGAGTTTTAAAAAAACGCTACTTGTATTAACTTTTTATTGCTGCTACCTTAAACCCTTAAAATAATACACACTTATTATTTCATAGTTTCTGTGCATCAGGAATACAGACAAAGTGAGGCTGGAGTCTCACTCAGGGTTTCACAGGCTGAAAGCAAGGTATCAGCAAGGCTGTGCTTCTCTCTGGAGGTCTAGGGAAGAATTTGCTTTGAAGCTCAACCTGGTTGTTGGCAGAATTCAGGTTTTTGCAGTTTTAGGACTGAGGTCAACATTTCCTTGCTGGTTTTCAGCCGGGGGCTGCTCTCAGCTCCTAGAGGACACCTGCATTCTTTGCCATGTGGCCTTCTCCATCTTCAAGCCAGCAAGGGCACATGAAATCTTGTGCTTCAAATCTCTGAATTCCCCTTCTGTAACCAGGTGGGGAAAACAGTTTTTAAAAGACTCACGTGATTAGACCAGGATACTCTTCTTTCTTAAAGTCAATTGTAACATATAATTGAATCATGAGTAAAATCCATTTTCACAGTCCCAGGGATGGTGTAGGCATGCATATCTGAGTGCAGGAAATCTCAGGGCCTTAGAATTCTGCCTACCACGCTGCTGCACTGTTGCTTTGCTTGGTGTGTTGGTTTTTAAATGACTGTTGCCAGTTTCTTTTGCCTTTTAAGTTATTTGATCTTTTTGCCTGTAGACTTTGATAACATTTTGTCTTTGAAATCTAATAGTTTTATTAGAATATGTCTCAGAGTTGATCAGTTTTTCCCAGGGTACCCGCAGAGTCCTTATAATGTAGATTCAGATATACATTTTTTTTTCTATTTTTGGAAAGTGTGCTTGGGCTGTAGGTTAAAATATTACTTCTATTCTACTGTTTTTTCTTCTTCAGGGCCTCCAATAACATGATTTTATTCCTTCTTTGCCTATTTTCCATTCCATTTACATTTTCTCTGACCTTCTTTATACAATTTTCATTTTCTTGGTTGTTTTCCTGCCTTTCTTCAATGACTGTTATTTTCATCCAAATCTGTTCTCCCTTGAGCATCTTGTAACTTATTCCTCATTTCTGAGACAATTTTGTCTTTTTCTTCCATTTCTTTCCTGAGTTTAAACAACTCTCCTT
Organism: Balaenoptera musculus; assembly: GCF_009873245.2. NCBI lineage: Eukaryota > Metazoa > Chordata > Mammalia > Artiodactyla > Balaenopteridae > Balaenoptera > Balaenoptera musculus. The sequence goes on along the minus strand of NC_045791.1, from coordinate 74,742,377 downwards.
TTACTTCTGATTTTTGTCCATTTCTGGTCTCAGTTTTTGAATTTGTTTCCCAGTGGTTTATTGTGTCCTCAAAAGTTTGTCTGAAATACATTTGTTTGGAATGTTCACTTTTCGTGTCTTCTCCTTCATGAATGTTTATTGGAAATTTTCCTCAGTTGAAATGTAGGGAATTTCACTTCCTGAATTTCTGCAGTAGCTCTGTACGGACTTAACTTTCCTCTTGTTCACAGGTATGGTATTTTATGCTTCTCTTTTTTCTTACTGGCCCTAAAATTTTCCTTTTTTCTCTTTCCCCTTAACAATTTCGAAAGAGGGCTTCTCCCTTTTGCCTTTTTTTTGTTTTTACTCCTCCAGAAACTATGCATTTTGATGACTGCCCCCTTAAATCATGCCTGTACCTTTTAAATCATGTATGTACTTTGAAGTTCCTTTCCTGTAGTTCATGCTCTGATCTGCCTGGACACTTTTTAGTATTTCCAGATTTAGGGTGCATTTAGTCTTTGTGGTGGCAGTTCCAGATCAACCTTAGACTCCTTCCCTTGTTTCCTTTTTCTGTCTTCACTGCAGTTATTTTGGTCTACCTTTGTCTGCCACAGAGCCTTTTATTGAGGGAGGTGGGGCAGAAGTGTGAGAGAGCCATGCATGGGGATTTGGTGATTTTTTTTTTCCCCTCATTTTACTTATTTTGAAGATTTGACATTATCTGCCTTCGAGTTATATAGAGTATGGTTTTGTGTAGAATTTACTTTTTCTTTCTTGTTTCATATTGCTTGTGAAGGGAATATTAGGAGGCAGACAGCTAAGTAGCTGCCATGTCTTTAGTTACCTGAAAGCCCCTATACCTAGATTACTAACGAAATAGTTTTAAAAGCTTCAGGAAGAACTTGACAGCTTGTGGCTGTCCGTTAGTGCTCTGGAGGAAAACGAGTGTCAGTATGAGGACCCTATCCGCTACTCAAAGCTCTCTGGCTGCAGTGTAAATGAAGTTCACTAGTGACCTTGGTGTATTTTCTCCACTTACAAACTTTTGACATCTGTGGTTTTGATCTGGTCCACCTCCATTTCCCCTTTCTTCTGGAAATATCATTTAGATTTCCTTTGGGGACCACCCTCAGTTTCAGAGATGGACACATCTCACATAGAGACCTAACCAGTCAGTATATAATTCATCTTTCAAGTCACAGTGATTGGTTGAGGGTGGAATGGAACCAATCCTTCCAATGAGACTCAATCCTGACCTCTTATTAGAACTATATAAGAAAAGAAAAACACTCTGCTGGGGTTGGTAATCAGGAAATATTCCAGTCTGTTTTAGTCTTCTATATATTGTTCATCGTTTCTGACCATTTAGAAAAGGGATTACATTAGCAAATGGTTTACAGAGTCCCTATTGCCCAAGGAAATCCAAGGTGGAGAAAATATTATAGTGCGGTGCCACCCTAGAGCCATCTCGCTCAATGAAGTGAGAGATCACCAGAGATAAAAGCCCAGAATAAACACTCTTGAGAAGAGAGATGTCAAATATTATCAAATAGTCAAATTTCTTAGAAAATCTCCGCTTTTTTCAAAAGTATTCTGGCGTAGACCCCACAGCTGAAGTAAAGGAGGACTAGTCCTCCCTTTTTGTTAACAGGCTCAAATATAAACCAGGAAACTTATTAAGAAAAAAAATTGAAATGTGAAACTATTTTTAGAAAATATATAATATGTGGCCAGATGTTTTTAGAGAGGCTTAGAGAGTAAACAAGCTATGGCTCTCTAGATAAAATTGACCCCTGAGATAAAAACTAGACCAAAAGGTCTTCTGTTAAGAATTGGAAGCTTGTAGGTAAAGAAGCCAGGAGAATAGTGCAAGTGAAAGGAGCACTGAAATAACAGTTGTTCAATACTGGCTAAGAAGCTGAAGGACAATCCAAAATCTGTCTAATCATGGCCGCTCTGAGGGAGACCTGAGTCCACAACAGTTCCTCGTCCTTCCTCTAAACTCCCAAGTGGAACAATGTAGCATTCTTGTTGATATTAGTGTTCTCTACCCTTAATCCTGCTACTCTGGAACATCAGATCCTCAGATGAGTTTTGAAGTTGTCTAAAAAGCAAAATGACTTACAGTGAGAGTGAGAGACAGAGAGAAGAATTTTGTCTTAATGTAAAAATGACTGACATGATAAAAGATGATGAAGAATTTGAAAATGTATAGTAATCATAGAAGCTTGAGAAGAAATAAACTTTATTTGATTTGGTCTACTAGAACCACCCTAAAATAAACTTGATTTGGTCTACTAGAACCACTCTAAAAACTGAGAATTTACAACAATTCTAAGTCTCAACCCATATCTGATACTTTGGGATCTCTGTTGGAGAAATATTCCTTTATTCTTTGTGGCACCTACAGATTTAATAGGCAGGATCAACTTCCAGAGAAAATATACTGCAGCCCTTTCATATTATCAGATTATAGCTGATGTGACATTAGAATACACTAGTCTAAAGAAATGACTCAAGGAATTACCAAAGATACTTACATGTGGAATCCCCAAAAAAAGGTCAAACTCATAGAAACAGAGATTAGAAAAGTGATTTACAGGGGTTGGGAGGTAGAGGAAATAGGAAGCAGTTGGGAAAAGGGTACAAACTTTCAGTTATAAGATAATGTATAACATGATGATTGTGGTTGAAAATACTGTCTTGTATAACTAAAATTTACTAACAGAGTAGAAATTAAATGCTGTCACCAAATATTTTTTAAAAAGATGTGAGGTGATGGATGTGTTAATTAGCAAGATGAGAAGAATCTTTCACAGTGTATATCAAATTATTACAATGTATACTTTAAATATCTTATAATTTAATGTCAGTTATACCTCAATAAAGCTGACCAAAAAATTACCAAAGAAATAGCTATGGTCTCAGAATCCCCAAGGGTAAAATACTTTACAGACAGGCTAACTGGAGCAAAGTCAATTAGAGTTCAGATTGATTCTTCCTAGATTTTCATAAATCTATTTTTGTACTAACATGAAAAGGTTAGGCCGTGCTCTAGGGGTGTTAAAAACATGGCATTGCCTGTCCCTTAAATCAGTAGAAGCCATGGCTTAGTTTCCTTGCTTCAGAACAATTACAGTCTTCAAGAAATTAGTCAAAGCATCTTCAGATCTTGTGTTAGGCTCACCTTTAAATCTGATGTTACCACATGCAGTAAATCTCTATTGCTAAAGGAAATCACTCATCATTTTTCTACTAGTTAACTAAATAATTATAAACTATTGCCACTTTCTTTTTCTCATATTACCATCTACTGGTATAATATTCTTTGAATATACAGAATAGTTACAATAATTGTTTTAATGTCCTTGCCTGTCAACTCTAATGTTTGTGTTAGTTCTGGGTCAATTTTGATTTTCTCATTATGGGCCCTATTTTCCTGCTTCTTTGCATGCCTGATAATTTTGCCAGAAATCGTGATTCTACCTTGATGGGTACCATATTTTTTGTATTCTTCTGAATATTCTTAAGCTCTGTTTTGGAACACAGTTACTTGGAAATGGGTCATTTGGGGCCATGCTGTTAAGACGTGTTAGGAGCAGAGCTGTGTTGACTCCAGGGCTCACTATTCGCTACTACTGAGGCAAGGCCCTGTTGTATACTACCCAGTGCCCATAAATCACAAGGTTTCCAATTCTGGCTGGTGAGAACTGGTACTGTGTGTGTGTGTGTGTGTGTGTGTGTGTGCGTGCGCGTGTGCGTGCGTGTGTGCATGCATGTGCATGCTGGGCACTGTCACTTCTAACCCTTTTGGATGGTTTTTTCTCCAGCCTTAGGTAGATTCCTCAAAGGCATGTGCTGACCAGTACCCAGCTCAATACTCAGGACCTTGTGGACATCTCTGAGATGCTCCTCTGTGCAGCTCTCTCCTCTCCCATACTCTGTCCTGGAACGCTTGCAGCCTGTCTCCCTGGACTCTCAATTCTCATTCCTTAACCCAGGGAACCCATCCTGATTTCCACTCCTTGCATCATAGCCTGAACTCCCTCAAGGCTGTAAGTTGAGGCAACAGTAGGGCTCACCTCACTTGTTCCCTTTCTCTCAGGGATGAGACTGCTTTGTTGCTTGATGTCCAGTCTCTTAAAAACCATTGTTTCATATTTTGTCTTTTTTTGTTACTTCAAATGAAAGTAGAGGGTCACAATAGAAGCTAGTATATATGATAGACACTCTAAATGTACTATAGAAACACTTCTAAAGTATCATAGAAATACTTTAACAAATCATCACACTAAATAGGCTGTTTTAACTATAATCTTGACTAGAAATGATCACCAATCTAACATTATAATTCTCCTCTTGTTCTGGATGAGGATATTAATATTCTTGGCATGTGACGGTCATGACAACACTCATTTGCAGCCCATTAAGATTGATCATCTCTCCTGTGCAGCAACTGGGATCTTTGTTCCTATGCATAATTCAGGACCAAGGTTTTCAGTGCCACCCCAGGACCAAGGTTAATTGTTCTATGGGGCTCTTAGGCTGTTTCAAGATTCTGACTCCCCAATACCATCAAGTTGACAATACCTCCTTATAAAGAGTCCAAAGGGATAAATACTATAGGAGTTAGACAACTTAAGGAGGCTTTTACCAGCCTGCCAATCAGTGAGTCCCTCACTCCTGGAAGTCAGACACAGAAATGGATGCCCTCCAGGAAACTTGCCTCTGAATGTCAATTAATCAACAATAGTCTCACTCAAGTACTAAACATCTACAGATGATGTCAACCCACTTAAACCTCTGACACTCTTCCAATGCTTCAACTCCATGCTTCCTCAAAACCCTATGTAAGATCAGCAGTTTGCTCTGATCAGGGAGGCCACTGTCTGACTAACTTATCTCTCCCCTACCACAGTAAGCAATAAATTCAGCTGTGTTTTTTTATTTTTTAGTATTTTGTTCTATTTTATTTTATTTATTTATTTTGGGCTGCATTGGGTATTCATTGCTGCGTGTGGGCTTTCTCTAGTTGCGGAGAGCAGGGGCTCCTCTTTGTTGCAGTGCGTGGGCTTCTCATTGTGGTGGCTTCTCTTGTTGCAGAGCATGGGCTCTAGGCGCGTGGGCTTCAGTAGTTGCAGCACGCAGGCCCTAGAGCACAGGCTTCAGTAGTTGTGGCACATGGGCTTAGTTGCTCTGCGGCATGTGGGATCTTCCTGGACCAGGGATTGAACCCATGTCCCCTACATTGGTAGGTGGATTCTTAAACACTGCGCCACCAGGGAAGTCCCCAGCTGTGTTGTTTTTATATTAGATATTGAGTGGTGGGCTCATCAACCTCTGAGAGTCTTATATTTGATATTCTCTCTAATTTTATAATTGCTCACTTGATTTAGGTCCTAATACTATTATCAGCAGCATACTACTTGAGCATCAGTTAAGCCAGGTATTATGCCAGCTGTTTACACACTTTAAATCTGGATTACTTAATCTGAAGTGAGAAGATAAAGCTGAATTTATTGCTTACTATAGTAAGGGAGAGCGCTACATCGGTCAGGCATAATCTCCTGGAACAGAGTTGAATAAACTTCTTCGTAAATGTCCAAGGAAGCTGCAAATACAACCTCTGAGATATCTTATATACGAATAGAGATATGGTCTTATAAAAGGCGTGCTAGTAATTACCCAGCATAGAAGGGTATATGTTTACTAGACAGTGGGAGAGTTTTTACCACTTTTCAGGTGCTCGTAGTATTTCCAGGGATTATCTACTAAATGTTACACTAGGACATTTCACTGAAATAAAGTATCATATCACTTAGTTGCCAAATCATCCAGTACCTCATTAAATGATTTTTGATAAAATTTACTTAGAACAATAGCCAAGTATCATGCAACAGCATCTCCTATTATACAACACATTAATATAAATTTATTGGGTCGAAAATGGGGAAAGGGACAAAAAAGATGGGGTGGTTCCGTATTGATATCAAAGAGTTCATAAAAGGATAAACTCAGGTCCAAAATCTCTAGTCCACATCAAAGACTTCATGTCCTGATGACGGTGGAAACAGCCCAGCCCTAGTTGCTGGGCTCAGGGAATCAGGGTGATGTAGCTGTTCTAAGTGAAGAAGCTCCTCTGTCAAGGACACCACTTTCTCTTTAGTTCAGAATGACACTTCTTGGGCACAAGTCTAAGATTCTGTTTATTCTCCCATCGATGTAGAGCAGACTGATTGGATATGCCGTTGTGCCTTTTATCTTGGTCCTGTGGAAAGGAAACACACCCCAAACTGTTAGAAACTAACTGCAGAGCTGAGGACCTATTTTGTCTTTATGGATGTCATTTTTTTTCAAGATAGGTGGTTCTAAACTAGACCAGCTTGGGAGAGGTAGAACTTTTAAGAAAGAAATTCGGTTCATTGGTTTTCCAAACAGTAGTTTAAAGAAATCTACAGATTAGTGGAGAGTAGCTGGATGAAGAGAGAACTTGTGTAATTAGAAATCTGAGAAGGAACAAATCCAGAATTGCTTAAGACATCCAAATATTCTACCTCTTCCCGCCACCTGTCTTCCCTCTGCAACCGGTTTTTGGTCAGCTCAAGTTGTAGGCCATCAAGTCTGCACTTAAACCAGCGCTGAGCTTCTTCCAGGTTAGCTGATACCTGCACATACAAATGTTCTCATTAAAATTTACAACAAAGGAACACTTAATCTTTTTGTGTATTAGTTCAAGAGACTCTTTCTTTTTACATTGTATAATTTAAAAGCTTTATTTCCCCCCACAGTTAGCAAATGGGCTTCATATTAGTTAAACTGGAAGTTTTCTTCCTATAGTTGCCAGTTCAAGAGACTTTACCTAGATATTAAAAGACTCAAATTCTAACTGCATGGTCTTTGCAACCTGTTTGCATAATACACATCCTCCTATAGAAGAGAGAAAAATTTCTGAATATGGAGTTAAAGAATGAATGCAAACCTGCTGATTTTCATGCATTTGTTAATATTTCCTGGATGTGAACTGAGGTGAGAGGGCTCAGGAGAAAGTTAAGAGTGAAAGTACAAGATGGCATTGAAAATTCATATGGTAGTTCAAACCACACTTTGAGTTCTGTTCTCTAAGACTAAACACTTCTCCAAAGTCCCTGACCTGTAAAGCCTAGATTTTCCTGCTGTGCTTTATAAAAGTAATAGAATGAATTAGTAAAAACACTGGACCAGCTTAGTGTAAATGGTATCCTTTTTATTTCCTTTATCAAAATATTTTATACTTTAGCTCCTAAGCACAAACTTCCAAATGATCTGTTAGACTTGAAAACAGTCCCTCTAATAGTCTGCCTTTGAAGATGATCTAGAATCAGTATTTACTTGACAAATATTTATTGAGTGCCTATATGTGCCTGGCACTTTTCTACGTATTTGGGATATTTTGATATTTTGAAGGTAGAGCCAGCAGGTTTTTATTATATATAAAGGTTGCTTCAAAATAGCTGTAGAACATATCCTCTAGAATAAAAAGTAAAATGACTGGTTTTCCCCCTTTGATTATTTATGTTTCTTGGACAGCATTTTCATGTTTTGACTCTGAGGTCTCAGAGACTAGTCTATTTCTCTCTTGCTTGGGAGAAGGCAAGTTCGATGAGAGCAGGGGCTTCGTCTGGCTTATTCACCCTGTATCTCCATCACCTAGCACAGCACCAGCCATATAATAGGTCCTTTATAAATTTGTGCTACTATGTACTTGTCCCATATTAACCAGGTCACAGTGTGGGTACAAAATAGTGAGATAAGAAACTAGAGCTCTGCTTGTCATTTAACTTTTAGAAAGCTACAAAGCTAAAGTATTTTCCAGGTCTGTTTGTGCATCCTGATGACAGACACACTCCCATCCACCCCCAAACCAAACCCCACTTTTCTCTTTATCAGAAGTGGAGGGAAAGATGCTTGAAATGACATTCATTGTACGTCATGTCTCCTCTTGAGAATGCAGCCAACATTTATTGAAACTTACTCCAAGCGATCTATCAGAGTAACAGTGGTAGGTAATAACTTCCTGACTATTATGGAACTGGTAACTGATGAGTTACAGAAAGTAAATGTAACTTCCTTAAGGGCCCAGTAAGTGTCATTGTTGGCAAACTCACAAGAGAGGAGTCCATATTCCTTTTATTTAATTAATTAATTAATTATTTTTAACATCTTTATTGGAGTATAATTGCTTTACAATGGTGTGTTAGGTTCTGCTTTATAACAAAGTGAATCCGTTATACATATACATATGTCCCCATATCTCTTCCCTCTTGCGTCTCCCTACCTCCCACCCTCCTTATCCCACCCCTCTAGGTGGTCACAAAGCACTGAGCTGATCTCCCTGTGCTACGCGGCTGCTTCCCACTAGCTATCTATTTGACGTTTGGTAGTGTATATATGTCCATGACACTCTCTCACTTTGTCCCAGCTTACTGTTCCCCCTCCCTGTATCCTCAAGTCCATTCTATAGTAGGTCTGTGTCTTTATTCCTGTCTTGCCCCTAGGTTCTTCATAACCTTTTTTTTTTTTTTTTTAGATTCCATATATATGTGTTAGCATACGGTATTTGTTTTTCTCTTTCTGACTTACTTCACTCTGTATGACAGACTCTAGGTCCATCCACCTCACTACAAATAACTCAATTTCGTTTCTTTTTATGGCTGAGTAATATTCCATTGTATATATGTGCCACATCTTCTTTATCCATTCATCTGTTGATGGACACTTAGGTTGTTTCCATGTCCTGGTTATTGTAAATAGAGCTGCAATGAACATTGTGGTACCTGACTCTTTTTGAATTATGGTTTTCTCAGGGTATATGCCCAGTAGTGGGATTGCTGGGTTGTATGGTAGTTCTATTTATAGTTTTTTAAGGAACCTCCATACTGTTCTCTATAGTGGCTGTATTAATTTACATTCCCACCAACAGTGCAAGAGGGTTCCCTTTTTTCCACACCCTCTCCAGCATTTATTGTTTGTAGATTTTTTGATGATGGCCATTCTGACTGGTGTGAGGTGATACCTCATTGTAGTTTTGATTTGCATTTCTCTAATGATTAGTGACGTTGAGCACCTTTTCATGTGTTTGTCGGCCATCTGTATCTTCTTTGGAGAAATGTCTCTTTAGGTCTTCTGCCCATTTTTGGATTGGGTTTTCTGTTTTTTTGATATTGAGCTGCATGAGCCACTTGTAAATTTTGGAGATTAATCCCTTGTCAGTTGCTTCATTTGCAAATATTTTCTCCCATTCTGAGGGTTGTCTTTTCATCTTGTTTATGGTTTCCTTTGTTGTGCAAAAGCTTTGAAGTTTCGTTAGGTCCCATTTGTTTATTTTTGTTTTTATTTCCATTTCTCTAGGAGGTGGGTCAAAAAGGATCTTGCTGTGATTTATGTCATAGAGTGTTCTGCCTATGTTTTCCTCTAAGAGTTTGATGGTGTCTGGCCTTACATTTAGGTCTTTAATCCATTTTGAGTTTATTTTTGTGTATGGTGTTAGGTAGTGTTCTAATTTCATTTTTTTACATGTAGCTCTCCAGTTTTGCCAGCACCACTTATTGAAGAGGCTGTCTTTTATCCATTGTATATTCATTCTTGCCTCCTTTATCAAAAATAAGGTGACCATATGTCCGTGGGTTTATCTCTGGGCTTTCTATCCTGTTCCATTGATCTATATTTCTGTTTTTGTGCCAGTACCATACTGTCTTGATAACTGTAGCTTTGTAGTATAGTCTGAAGTCTGGGAGCTTGATTCCTCCAGCTCCGTCTTTCTTTCTCAAGATTGCTTTGGCTATTCGGGGTCTTTTGTGTTTCCATACAAATTGTGAAATTTGTAGGTTGCTTTGGGTAGTATAGTCATATTCACAAATGTTGATTCTTCCAATCCAAGAACATGGTATACCTCTCCATCTGTTTGTATCATCTTTAACTTCTTTCATCAGTGTCTTATAGTTTTCTGCATACAGGTCTTTTGTCTCCTTAGGTAGGTTTCTTCCTAGATATTTTATTCTTTTTGTTGCAATGGTAAATGGGAGTGTTTCCTTAATTTCTCTTTCAGATTTTTCATCCTTAGTATATAGGAATGCAAGAGATTTCTGTGCATTAATTTTGTATCCTGCTACTTTACCAAATTCATTGATTAGCTCTAGTAGTTTTCTGGTAGCATCTTTAGGATTCTCTATGTATAGTATCATGTCATCTGCAAACAGTGACAGTTTTACTTCTTCTTTTTCGATTTGCATTCCTTTTATTTCTTTTTCTTCTCTGATTGCTGTGGCTAAAACTTCCAAAACTATGCTGAATAATAGTGGTAAGAGTGGGCAACCTTGTCTTGTTCCTGATCTTAGAGGAAATGGTTTCAGTTTTTCACCATTGAGGACAATGTTGGCAGTGGGTTTGTCATATATGGCCTTTATTATGTTGAGGTAAGTTCCCTCTATGCCTACTTTCTGGAGGGTTTTTATCATAAATGGGTGTTGAATTTTGTCAAAAGCTTTTTCTGCATCTACTGAGATTATCATATGGTTCTTATCCTTCAATTTGTTAATGTGGTGTATCACATTGATTGATTTGGGTATACTGAAGAATTCTTGCATTCCTGGGACAAACCCTACTTGATCATGGCCTATGATCCTTTTAATGTGCTGTTGGATTCTGTTTGTTTGCTAGTATTTTGTTGAGGATTTTTGCGTCTATGTTCATCAGAGATATTGGCCTGTAGTTTTTTTTGTGACATCCTTGCCTGGTTTTGGTATCAGGGCGATGGTGGCCTTGTAGAATGAGTTTGGGAGTGTTGCTCGCTCCGCTGTATTTTGGGAGTGTTGCTCGCTCCGCTGTATTTTGAAAGAGTTTGAGAAGGATGGGTGTTGGCTCTTCTCTAAATGTTTGATAGATTTCGCCTGTGAGGCCATCTGGTCCTGGGTTTTTGTTTGTTGGAAGATTTGAAAGCACAGTTTCAATTTCAGTGCTTGTGATTGGTCTGTTTATATTTTCTTTTTCTTCCTGGTTCAGTCTCAAAAGGTTGTGCTTTTCTAAGAATTTGTCCATTTCTTCCAGGTTGTCCATTTTATTGGCATTTAGCTGCTTGTAGTAATCTCTCATGGTCCTTTGTATTTCTGCCGTGTCAGTTGTTACTCCTCCTTTTTCATTTCTAATTCTGTTGATTTGAGTCTTCTCCCTGTTTTTCTTGATGAGTCTGGCTAATGGTTTATCAATTTTGTTTATCTTCTCAAAGAACCAGCTTTTAGTTTTATTGATCTTTGCTATTGTTTCCTTCATTTCTTCTTCATTTATTTCTGATCTTTATGATTTCTTTCCTTCTGCTAACTTTGGGGTTATTTTGTTCTTCCTTCTCTAATTGTTTTAGGTGTAAGGTTAAGTTGTTTGAGATGTTTCTTATTTCTTGAGGTAGGATTGTATTGCTATAAACTTCCCTCTTAGAACTGCTTTTGCTGCATCCCATAGGTTTTGGGTCATCATGTTTTCATTGTCATTTGTTTCTAGGTATTTTTTGATTTCCTCTTTGATTTCTTCAGTGATCTCTTGGTTATTTAGCTGTGTATTGTTTAGCCTCCATGTATTTGTATTTCTTACAGATTTTTTCCTGTAATTGATATCTAGTCTCATAGCATTGTGGTCAGAAATGATACTTGATACAATTTCAATTTTCTTAAATTTACTGAGGCTTGATTTGTGACCCAAGATATGATCTATTCTGAGTGTTCCATGAGCACTTGAGAAGAAAGTGTATTCTGTTGTTTTTGGATGGAATGTCCTATAAATATCAATTAAGTCCATCTTGTTTAATGTATCATTTGAAGCTTGTGTTTCCTTATTTCTTTCCAGTTTGGATGATCTGTCCATTGGTGAAAGTGGGGTGTTAAAGTCCCCTACTATTATTGTGTTACTGTCGATTTCCCCTTTTATGGCTGTTAGTATTTGCCTTATGTATTGAGGTGCTCCAATGTTGGGTGCATAAATATTTACAATTGTTATACCTTCCTCTGGGATCGATCCCTTGATCATTATATAGTGTCCTTCTTTGTCTCTTTTAATAGTCTTTATTTTAAAGTCTATGTTGTCTGATATGAGAATTGCTACTCCAGCTTTCTTTTGATTTCCATTTGCATGGAATATCTTTTTCCATCCCCTCACTTTCAGTCTGTATGTGTCCCTAGGTCTGAAGTGGGTCTCTTGTAGACAGCATATATACGGGTCTTGTTTTTGTATCCATTCAGCCAGTCTATGTCTTTTGGTGGGAGCATTTAATCCATTTACATTTAAGGTAATTATCAATACATATGTTCCTATTACCATTTTCTTAATTGTTTTAGGTTTGTTTTTGTGGGTCTGTTCCTTCTCTTGTGTTTCCTGCCTAGAGAAGTTCCTTTAGCATTTGTTGTAAAGCTGGTTTGGTGGTGCTGAATTCTCTTAGCTTTTGCTTATCTGTAAAGGTTTTAATTTCTCCGTGGAATCTGAATGAGATCCTTACTGGGTAGGGTAATCTTGGTTGTAGGTTTTTCCCTTTCACCACTTTAATTATGTTCTGCCACTCCCTTCTGGCTTGCAGAGTTTCTGCTGAAAAATCAGCTCTTAACCTTATGCGGATTCCCTTCTATGTTATTTGTTGCTTTTCCTTTGCTGCTTTTAATAATTTTTCCTTGTATTTAATTTTTGATAGTTTGATTAATGTGTCTTGGCGTGTTTCTCTTTGGGTTTATCCTGTGTGGTACTCTCTGTGCTTCCTGGACTTGATTGACTATTTCATTTCCCATGTTAGGGAAGTTTTCGACTATAATCTCTTCAAATATTTTCTGAGTCCCTTTCTTTTTCTCTTCTTCTTCTGGGACCCCTATATTTCGAATGTTGGTGTGTTTAATGTTGTCCCAGAGGTCTCTGAGACTGCCGTCAATTCTTTTCATTCTTTTTTCTTTATTCTGCTCCCTGGCAGTTATTTCCACCATCTTATCTTCCAGCTCACTTATCCATTCTTTTGCCTCAGTTATTCCGCTACTCATTCTTTCTAGAGTATTTTTAATTTCAGTAATTGTTTGTTTGTTTGTTTGCTCTTTAATTCTTCTAGATCCTTGTTAAATGTTTCTTGTATTTTCTCCATTCTGTTTCCGAGATTTTGGATCATCTTTACTATCATTACTCTGAATTCTTTTTCAGGTAGCTTGCCTATTTCATCTTCACTTATTTGGTCTTGTAGGTTTTTCCTTGCTCCTTCATCTGTAACATATTTTTTTGTTGTTGTTGTTTCATTTTTTTTTGATGGGTGGTGCTGTATTCCTGTCTTACTACGTCCAGAACTGGAGTTTGCAGGCAGTTGGATAGAGCCAGGTCTTGGTGCTGAGATGAGGACCTCCAGGATGCCTCACTCCCATTAATATTCCCTGGGGTCTGAGGTTCTCTGTTAGTCCAGTGGACTTGGAGCTCCCACCACAGGAGCTCGGGCCTGACCTATGGCCTGGGAACCAAGATCTCGCAAGCAAGCTTTGTGGCATGGTAAAAAAAAAAAAAAAAAGGAGCAGAGCAGCACAATATCAAAGAATAAAAAACAAAATAAAATTATTAGAAAGATAAAAAATATATTAGGAAATATAAAACTATAATTGAAACAACTGCAACAAGGTAAAATAAAACCACAACAGAAAAAAGAAAAAAAAAAAAGGGGGTGGTACAAACCAAAAGGAGAGAACAATAACAAAGTATAAAGAATAAAAAAAAATTAGAAAAATAAAAGATTAGGAAATATTAAAATATAAGAGAATCAACAACAGTGAGTCAACAAGGTAAAACAGAACCCCAATCTAAGAGGAAAAAAGAAAAAAAAAAAGGGCTTGGCTGGGGGGGGGGGGGTTTAGGGGGGGGGGGAACTTAGGCAGGGGCAGGGTTTAAGGTGGGGCAGGACCTAGGCTCAGGACCCCCATAGCAGGAAAAGGCCCTGGGGGTGGGGCCTAGGTGGGGTGATGTTCAAGTGTGGGGCAGGGCCTCTGCTTAGGACCTGGGTGGAAGGAAAGGAGGGCCTCCGGAGTGTGGAGTTCTGGAGTTTGGAGGTAAGGCCCTGAGTGAGGGTGTGTGGGTGGGGTTTAGGCCCGGTGCCTTGGAGGGGGTCTTCGAGTGTAGAGGTGGGGCCCTGGATGGGGGTGTGGGGGCAGGGCTTGGGCTCTGCACCGTAGGAGGGAGGCTCCAAGGATTAGGCCCAGGAGCCCAACAGGGAGAGTGCTGGCCCTGTTTCCTTCCATTCCTCTGTGCCCTCCCCCACTTTCTCCTCCAGGGTCTCCCCTGTTGCTGCTGGACCCCTAACCGTGGGTGGGTCCCCCTGGGTGTAGGAACTCCTCCCCTCCCCCAGCCACCCCTCAGGGATGCCGGTCCCACAGGTCCGGCCTTTACCTTTGTTCCCCCTTCCCTCCCTCCCACGCCCTCAGGACCCGCGCAGCTGGAGGGGGCCTTGGTGGGCAGAGGATCACAGGCCCGGGATCTCAGCAGGCTCCCAGGGGCCCAAGTAGGCAGGGGAAACCTGGCCCTGCTCCCTTTTGATCCTCTGCCCTCCCAGTGGTCTCCAAATTTCCCCCTTCGGGCATGGGATCCCTTCCTTTCCCCAGCTGCCCCCTCGGGTGCCAGTCCCATCCCACCTCTGCTTCTCCCTCCCCCCTTCACTCCCCCAATGCCCCATGTCCTACCTGGTCGCTGGGGGTTTCTCCCATCCCCTTAGGGTGTCCATGGTCCCCCACCGGTGCCTGGTAGGTGCCCTAGTTGTGAGGAGGACTGCGAATTCCGCGTCCTCCTAGTACAACATCTTCACTCTGCCCCCCATATTCCTTTTAATATACCATTCTGACAGTCATATTATCATGTAATTAATGGCTACAAAAGGGATAAACTGGCAGCAATGTCACTGTGATACCTTTAGCTTAAGAATCTCTTTTTTGAATTTTATTTATTATACAGCAGGTTCTTATTGGTTATCTATTTTATACATATTAGTGTATATATGTCAATCCCAATTCCAGGGATTTCTGGAATTTCAGGGACTTGGACTACCAAGTTAATATTCATCAATTATCAATCACGGCTTTAGCATTCTATGATGTCTCATCAAGACACAGAATCTTAATCTAAAACTATTCTTTATAACAGAGGCTATACTAAGTAAGGTATTGGTTCTTGCCTTTTGCACTCCTGACAACTGTGTTACTGAAGGATTTTACACTGATTTGTGTTTCAGGGTCATTGTGTCTGAGGAAGCTTGGCTAAGTCTTCATGTCTGTGGGTCTGGCTCACCTGTTCTGATTCCATACTAGTTTCTTTCAGTTTATTCTCTGTTGCCTCTTTACATTTCTTCAGGTGTCTAACAGTTTCTTCCAATTCCTGAAAACGTGATACAAAGATTTTTACAAACTCCCAATGTACTATATATGGAAGAAAAAGCTTCAATTTGTAATAATGAGCAACCAAATTATGAAAGTATGATGGGGTACTTTCTAACTCCAGGCGCTACCAGAGTATAAGATAAAAACTATTATTTTCAGTTTAACCTACAGTATACATTTGTGTATATGATTACAGATTCTCCTGAGAAAAGGTAATTAACATCTCTTTCCAGAACTGGGGAATACTTTTCACAGCAGACAATCTCTGTTGGAAGGCAAGAGCTTGATGGTCTCTTGAAGTCCCTTTTCTGTAATAAAATGTGCTTTTCATTAGGTTGGGAGTAGATTAAAGTCCTGTAACAGCAACAGATGTATCTGAGCTACAGGGAAGAACCAAGGGGTGTAAAGTTCCTGAAAGACTATGAAGTTCAGAAGTCTTACTTAGTAACTAGTACTTTGCATATGTGAGCTTTAGCCGTTCTTTAAAAATGAGTATCATTTTTATTAAGTTGAACATGAAGACGAGGTGCCATAGTCAAAGCTCCAGGCTTCATTCCTAGATATGATCCTAAGGACTTAGCTAAGATGAATGACTTGTATATTTGTCTTCTTCTATAGAGCCTAGAAAAGCTAGGTGCCCTCAAGCTGGGTTTTGCACATGGCCTTTGCTGGTAATCTTTGAGATCAATCTCAGGAACCCTTTTACCTGGCACCGATGCTCCAGCTCCTGCCTCCTTTTCCACTCTGCCTCAAGTCGCAGCTCTTGCTGTTTATTCCGTGCTGACATATCATATTGGCTCTTGGCCAACAGCTTCATCTCCTTCTGTAGGTTAGTCATTTCAGATACAAATTTCTGGATACTCAGTGACTGGTAGGGCACAAAGAGGGAGACAGTTGGTGAACCTGTCCAAGTTTGGGATTTCACGTGAATGGTAAACAGAGTGTGTGGAAATCATCTACCTGTTCATAGTTTTTTTTCTGATATTGATCCTTAATTAGCTCCATTTGCCTCAATTCTGTTTCTATTTGCTGAAAGTAAATGTGGAAATAACATAGTAAGATGATCAGTGGAAAAACTGGCTTGCTCTTTTTGCCTATAGGCTGACAGAAGGAATTCCCACATGAGATCCACAGTTACCAGTTCCTGCTGGGCCCTCCTTCCCATCCAGCCCCCTGACCCCAAAAGAGCAAAGTCTTGTACAATCACTGTGGAAGAGACAGCTGGGGAGCCAGAATGTGACACTGGCAGCTAATGAGAAACCAAACACTGATGCAGCAGTATCTCTGCGGGGGGAAAAAAAGTCTCCCCCCACCTCCCCCCAGGCAATCTGCCCACTTCCCAGGTGTGGCTGTAATTCCCAGAGAACACATGGTGGTGGTAGTGCTCTGAAACCATCTTCCCCAGACACCACTGCCTGCCTGGATCCTCATCAGATACTAAGGAGGTGAGGGGAGATTTAGCGTTTCTCATACAACCTTCATCCTCTCTATATTCTGAGCATTATTCGCCTTAGCTGACAAGTGGAGCTTAATTTGGGCCTTTTGATTCTTTATTTTCTCCTTGCTGCTGTTCAGGATCTTTTCCAACTCTGTAAGTTTCTGCCGCAGCTCTCGGTTGCTCCGGGATACTTCCACTGATCTGAAGTTGGCTTCATCAAGGGCCTTCTTCAGCTGTGGGATACAAAGGGAAAATTAGAGCATTTTAACCTTCCATTCAGTAAGAGAAGCTTATGTTTAGCTGTGTCCCTATATTTTGTTCTCTTTGGACCTTTCTTTTAAAAAGGAGGTTAAGGGCTTCCCTGGTGGCGCAGTGGTTGAGAATCTGCCTGCTGATGCAGGGGACACGGGTTCGAGCCCTGGTCGGGGAAGATCCCACATGCCACGGAGCGGCTGGGCCCGTGAGCCACAACTACTGAGCCTGCGCGTCTGGAGCCTGTGCTCCGCAACAAGAGAGGCCGCGATAGTGAGAGGCCCGCGCACCGCGATGAAGAGTGGCCCCCGCTTGCCGCAACTGGAGAAAGCCCTCGCACGAACCGAAGACCCAGCACAGCCAAAAATAAATAAATAAATAAAAAGGAGGTTAAGTGATGGGACTTCCCTGGTGGTCCAGTGGCTAAGACTCTGTGCTCCCAATGCAGGGGGCCCGGGTTTGATCCCCGGTCAGGGAACTAGATCCTGTGTGCCACAGCTAAAGATCCTGTGTGCCGCAACTAAGACCTGGCACAGCCAAACAAATAGATATTTTAAAAAGGAGGGTAAGTGAGGCAATAATAACAAGTAGATTTGTGGAGAAACACTCAGTGATTTTCATAATTTTTAACACTAAAGAACACAATTTTTCTTAGAACAGATAACGTAAATGTATGTTCATCATTTGCTTTCTAAGAGCATGGCGTTGGAATCAGACAGAAGTTAAAATCTCAGCTTCACCACGCACTAGTCAAGTAACTTCAGATAATTAACTTCCCTAAGCCTCAGGTTCATCATTGGAAAAGTATGTGAATAGCCTACCTTCATAGGATTCATGTAACAGTTAAACAAGATGAGGCAGAGAAGGAATATAGAGCCTGGCACACACTAATTGCTCAGTGATCATTACTATGCTTTAAAGCTTTTTTTTTTAAAAAAAGCTTAAGCTCGTCTCTTTCTGTCACTTGCGACCTCATGTACAGAGAAGTGAAAATAAATTATATGGCAGTTTATGTAAATACACCTATCAGTTATTGACTATCCTTGCATGTATTTTTATAATATTGCTATTTTTCTATTGAGGTATAGTTGATTTACGATATTATATTAGTTTTAGGTGTATGACATAGTGATTAAAATTTTTTATAGATTATACTCCAGTTATTATAAAATACTGGCTATATCCCTGTGCTGTACAATATATCCTTGTAGCTTGTTTACATCGTAGTTTATACTTATTAATATTGCTTTTTGTGTAGAAATTTTAATAAACTTGTCTAGTGGAAAAATAACATAGTGATTACTATTAAAAACAAGACAACAGGCCCACAATGAAGTCACTTATGCTAAGCCTTATGTCACCAAACTGAGACTTAATTAGTTTTGGCTCTCCCAGAAGAGGACTCTTAAACCAGTCAATCAGGAATCGCCTGATCAGCATTAGTTGGGTAATCTGCCTGATAGACCCCTGCCATCCCTTAAAGGAAGTAACTCTGCTACTAGTAACTAATCTACTTTTTTGCCTAGTATAACTTCCTTGTTCCTGCTCCCCTCTGCCTATAAAAGTCTTTCATTTTATACAACTCCTCAGAGCGCCCTTCTATTGCAATCAACTGTATACTGCCTGATTCAAATTGATTTTTGTTCAAATAAACTCTTACTTTTATTATTCCTCAATTTATCTTTTAACATTACTTAAATCATTTTACAGAGTTCCCCCTGCTCCTCATATGCCCTTAAATGAGTACCACTTGATTTTTAGGAAGAAGAGACGGCAGCTGAGAAGGGAGAAGACAGGGGGGTGGTATTCTCTGTGGCTGGTAAGTATTTAACATGTCAAAGAAAAAAGTCAAAATTATTTGTTACCTTTTCTCTTTATACTAGCTCATTCCCTCAGATCCTAACCTCACACTACAGTGTTAGTCTTTTATTATCACCCAACTAAATTTCTGTTAGATATTCCACCATTACCTCAATCACAGCTTTGTCAAAACTGGGTAAGCCCTAAAAACTAACCCTCAAAACCACCCTGGAAAGCAGTTGTGATGATTTCCATTTTGATTGAGGAAACTGAGACTCAGAAGTCAAGTCATCTGCACAGATAGTAAATTTACACGTTGCTAATAAGAGGCAGAGCTGGGAGTCTTCAACAGTGCACCCTGAGCCCACCCCGGCCACTAACTGCTCAAGACATCACACTCGTACTGTTCCTTGGTCTCTCCTGCACAAGTTCACCATCTTTACTGATCGCTGTTAAAAGGATTTAAACTTTCAAGTATTCTGAACAACTCTCTCTGAATAAAGGTACTTTTAATTTCAGTGCCCATTTTTGTTTCCCACAGAAATTATTTTTATAATATTTTTAATATTTATACAGTGCTTTTTCAATTTACAAAGCATCATATAAATAGTTGAATCTGATTTTGTGACCGTGCACTGTAAAGTGCAATTGCTAAATGCGCTAAATTTGGCAAAATACAGACCAGCCACCCCAACCACGTCTTGGAATTATTTTTAATTACTCCCTCCCCTTTGCTTATGATACACTTAGTGTCTGTCTGATTTTCTATTAATTAAATGGATTTTTGATTTGATTGTTCTCTGTTTTCAACAGAAACACTTTGCTTGGCTCTAATCATCTGAAGCCCAAAGTAACTGCTCTAGTTCCCTTGAGCCTCCATGTTTCCAGTTTCTCTTCATTCTTACCTACTCTCCACTGCTAATCGACTAACCTACCTAAAATTGTGCTCATAGCCTTCTCAGAAACCTACAGTGCTCTACTTTTACCTAATACTTTCCATCCAACATTCTGGTAGTCAAGGCTGTCTACCAGCTGGTCTCATCTAAGCTAACCCCTTTTTCTCAGAAATTTCCTAAAGTCTCTGCTCTGATCAAGAGAGGCAAATCCTTTTTCTTTGCTCACATGTCCTATTTATTCTTGTAACTAAGCTTTATTCATCCTCTTACATAGAGTGTCGCAGCGCTGTCAGCTCTGCCAGTCTCAACCCTGTATAATTTCATCAAGGTTCCCTTCTTCTTCGATCACCCAACCAGCCTAAAACAAACTTTGCCTAACTTTTGAATTCCTTTAAAATTGTACACAGCTTCTAGCTATCCAAGAAACATCTTCTGATGTCTTCCTAGTTGTCTCATGTAAAGAGTGGAGATGACAATTAAATAAGGGGTCATTTAGCACAGACCACATCTTCTGCTGTTTTTACTTGTGCCTCTCAGGAGGAGGTAGGTGCATTATGGATGCTAGTTAAGTGAACTGAGGAGACAGGTGATTTGCTATCTGTCTAGCAGATGGCAGTCTCCTCCTTCCTCTTTCCCACTCAGTTATTATTCTCCAGTGGGAAGGCTGTCATCAAGGCATTCCTTCATTGGGCAGATAACTGTATATCAGAAACTTTGTGTGTGTTAATTTACAAACAAACAGCATAGAGATGTATCTGGCTTGCTGGTGAAAGGGGGATTAGAAGAGCCAAAGAACAACTGTAGCCATTCTTGGAAATCCTGTAGCTGGTTCTCCTCTTCAAAGGCATTCACCTAGAGAGAGACTTTTGTCACTTGCCTCCATACCTCAGTCACTTCCCGTTGTGCTGCTTTCTTTGCAGTTTCTCTCTCAATTTGAAACTGCTTTCTTAGAGCATCTATGCGTTCAGCATGCAATTCTGCTTCTATTTTGGATTCTTCACTCATCCGTTCTCTGTTTTGAAAAAGAGAGATGATAAGTCACCTTTAGAAAACATCTTAGGAGGTGTCATTTACAAATGAGAAGCGGATCAGTCACCGGGTAAAAATCACTGATCTGGAACTCATTAACAGAAGAAGAAATAAGCATTTACCTACAGCATTAAAAAACAAAAAGTCATTCAATATAAAGAGATCCACCCAAAAGAGTGAAACACATACTCCTGTTTTAACCAATACTGAGTAGTCTTGAGCCAGCAACATTTTACCAGAATATAAAATTTGTACAGATTACAAATATGAAAAATACCTTCTTTGCTTTAGCTTATACTTGTCTGCTGTATCAGTATGTTCACTACGTGAAAGGAATAAAGATCCATGTAAACAATGCATTTCCCTTGGGTATAAATTTTCATGGGATGTTATTAATATCTAAATCCTATTTGCCTAGATACAGTTTAACAAAAAACTTTAGTGGCTTGACCTGAACTTGATCGACCTAACTAATCTCAGGACAAAATTGAAAACAATGAATGGTTTAGCAGCTGCTTAAATGGAATTATCCCACTCCTGGAGGGGTTATTCCCATCCATGCTTCTGTTTCTCCTTTTCCAAATCATGCTTTTAAAGGACACATAAGCTTCTGATAGAAAAGGTTTGGCAGAAACATGTAAGTGTCCCTTCCAACTTGGTTTAAACCTTCATGTACAGAAGAAGACCGACACTAAATGAGGGAAGAGCTGAAAAGGAGCGTACCCCAGCCAGCTAATATCTGCTCTGCTCAACTATGCCTGCTTCCTTCACATGGCTCTGCTGGGAGAACTAGCTCAAAGTAGGGAAAAAGGGTTTAACTGGTTTATGTGAATTAGCCAAACTTACTCTCCCAGAGGCTCTTCCCTAATTTCACTGCAACTATACTGCCCTTACCTGCAGGTTTCCAAATTCTTTCGCTCAAGTTCTTTGTTTTCCAATTTCTCTTGAACATGGTCAAGCTTTGTTTGCAGCTGATTATTTGTCTGGAGAGCTTGCTCCAGGCTCATAGCCAGTTTCCTGTTGTCTTCTCTAGCTACATCTAGAGCTTTTTGTAGAGGCTCCATCTGAAAGAGAGAAGAAAGAAGATTATTTTTAATTCCACTGTAACAGATACAAGAAGTCTATAACACTGTATATTCACTCTTTAAACTTTGAAACAATAATTATTTGGAACCAGAACCAAAGACTCCAGATGCCTGGAATATATATGTGAGAATTTATTACAGACAGTCCTTAGGAGACTCTTAGAAGGTGATGGGAAGGGTATGCTCCACTGGTCACTAGAGTTTTGGAAAATAGAGCCAACTTATTTATCCTAATTTCTAAAGTTTTAAACCAGTTAAACTCCCCTTCCTGATCCTATGACCCTCTGGTTTCACTGCCTAGAGAGATAAGAACTGGCAACTGTTCCTTGTATATCCTTCTAGAAAAAGCTTTTTATAGGAAATATCTCTATTTTATATATGTGCATACATGTAGATACATATTCATGTGTGTATACACCTATAAACACATGTGAGCATGCCTCCTTATTTAATGGGATCACTCTAGCTACTTCTGACTAAAGTTATGTTGTTTTCTAAGCCCTTCAACTTCACTTATGCATTAATACATGAAAAGAATGCAGACCATATAAGACAAAGAGAGTTAGGCATAATTATGGTCCTGGTTTGCCAATAAATGGTTCACTGTAAGATCGCAGACCCATTTCCCATTTGGAAATATGTCGCTGTTCAAAACTCAGACTTGAATGGAAAGGAAATTTACCCGATTGTTTTACTCCGTTTTTCCAAAATAGCAGTATCCCAATAAAATAAAAAATATCAACATTATCATCTATAAAAACCTGGCTTCTACCTCACTGCTGTGCTGGGCATCCACGACAAGGATTCTGGCCTGCCACTGGTCCACTTCTGCTTCCAGCTTCTGTACCCGCTGTTGATTTAGAGCCCTATAAATGAAGGGCACAGGGAGAGTGACCACAGAAAAGTACCACCTAGGAATGATACCACTGGCAGTTACAGGGCACCGTCCAAGAAGCCCAAATGGCATATGTAGCGGGCTACAGATAATCAGGATATCTGAGAGTTGGCAGGTGACAAGTAGTAGCCTCAGCTTCAGGTTAAGAAACTAATTTTCCTATGGATTAAAAACTTGCCCCATTTATGATTCAATTTGGCTTTATATATTAAACTATCAGTACATGTTAATGACTAACTTATGGGCCGGTAACTTTATACTATATATATTACTAGTACAAAAATATATCACCTCTATATGGACTGGCTTGCTGTTGAGATTTCTGTTTTTTACCTAGAATTTTATTGTGAATAAGTAAACTATTTTTAATACCATCCCCTTGACTGTTTTTAAGTTCAGAGGTAATACAGATTCATAATATGTAAAAAAACAAGCACAATGAAGAATATAAAACTCACTCATTCTCCCATAACATAGAGGCAATATGCACCACTAATATATTACAATATGTCTTAGAGGTCTGATTAAACTCAAACCATTTGTTCATTAACCTAAAAGGGAAACTATTATGTAATTTTTGAAACATTCAAAGGAGTTCACTTATAAAACATGGCTAAAAGTAGTTCTCAGAATGATTCATCTAAAATAAATAGGATACTAATAAATGGATAATTAATTCAAACAGAAGTAGACACTTGGCTTTAATCTTGACAATTACCGTTCTGTAGACCCAAGGGCAGGTATAAATGGTGTAGAAAACAGCAAGGATAAAACAGCATATATCACATGAATTTCTAGAATACATACTTATTTACATCACTACAAAATATGAGAATTTTTGGATATCATTTTTATTTATAATTCCAGATTTTCCTGAATTTGCTACTTCTTTAAATACCATTTTACTACTTTATTTTCACAAGGGAATCAATATAAAGTGACTGTTTCTTGACTGCACACTGTTCTTTACTACAAGGCAGCAGAAAAATACAAGTACAAAGACAGAAAAATAATCTCTGGTACCTTTCTTTCTTGAGGCCTGCAATCTCTGAATCCCTCCGCCCAAGCTCTATTTGCACTTTTTCCAGAGCGCCTTGCATCTTACTGTGAGAAGCCAACACATTCTCCAGCATGATTGTAACTTTGCAGTTGTCTTCTTTAGCTTCTGCCAGTTGTCGCTGGAAGTTTCCCACCTAATAGAAAATGAAATAAGACAAAGATATTTGATCCTTTCTGGTTATTCTTCTGCTGAGTCCCATGACTTCTAGAAGAGTATGGAAACCAGGTCTGGTAGAATGCTAAGAGGAATAATTAAAGTATATTTTATATTTATTTTGTTTCTTAAGTTATTCTGACTTTGAGAAAAAGAAAACTAGGCCCTAGATCATATGGATCCTATGAAGAACTCTGCAGTGCGTCCTAACTATTGTCGTGTCACAGCACATATGTTAACTAGAGATATAAGGACCAACAGCTTCTTGGGTCTACAGGTGGTCCCAGACTGGCCTGTGCTAGCCCTCCTCAGCTATCTTACCATGGGGTCAGAAGAAGATAACACATCTGAAGCCATCAGAATTATCTGAGGAAAAAGGACCATAAGAGAAAGTGGAAGCTGCTGAAGAATGATGTAACTCACAGCCCTCTTCAGAGGGGCAAACTCTAGCACATGCTGGCAAGAAGTTTGGGATGTTACCTCTCTTCCCACTAAGCACACACACTGTTAAGCAGAAAGCATTTGGTAATTTTATTTAACATAAAATCTTAACAGTGTTATATCACATTAATAAAACATAAGTAGGTGGTTATTATTACCAAGGTCAGATGTGTTTCAACAGAAAAAAATAGGACTTTTGATTATTTTAAGACAGGAAGAAAAAAAAAACCATTGGGAGTTAAATCATGTATTTTTAAGGGAAATATTTTAGAGCTCTTCTAAAGTTACCCTTTCTTTAGGAAAAAAAAAAAAAATCCTCCTCTGATCAATCCTCATTCTTTTTTACTAAAGGTAACAAGAAAGGAAAGAATATGGCTCATGAAAGATTTCAGAAGCGCTTCATTTCAGTAACAGACTTCAGAAAGGATTGATGTCTTGCCTTCTTGTTCTCCCTGCCCTCCAAAGCTTCGAGGTCACCTTTCAACTTCTGACTCTCTTTCAGGGCTGCAGCACGACCCTTCACAACTCGTGAGAGCTCCTCTTCATTCTTTTCAAGAATGGATTTCACCTTAGTAGAAAAAAAGAAATGATAAATGATTCTCCCAAAGCACAGTCAGCAATTAGAATAAGACACAGCAATTTAGAAACCAAATTTAAAATGTTTAATTAAATATGCTTATATATTATTGTAAATAAAAACTAGCTTTAGTAGCTGTTTTTCCCCTTAAAACTACAAAGCAAAAAAAATCTGTTAATAAACATGGGCAAATCTCTAATATATGTCAATCTCTATGAAAGCGCAGAATGAAGGTAAGGGAGATAAGACAATGATGCTAAGATGAAAAACGGGGGAGAAACTGATTATCACAGAATTTGAAAATACAATGTAAATTAATATCATAAGAGCAAAGGTGAATAAGTACTAAATAGTGTCAAGAAAATAGTGTTACAGAAGTGTTCTAGTGTCCTAATCCTAATTAGAAGTATTAGAATCTTACATCTCTGAAATACTTTTAGTATATCTACACAGTTATTTCAGATGATCATCATACTATTTTAAATACTACTCTTTTAAAAAATACTTTATCTTGAAATACAGACTCACAGGAGGTTACAAAATTAGTGCAGAGTCCCCATGCACTCTTTTCCCTGCTTCCAATGATGACATCTTATATTGTTGTAGTTCAACATTAACACCAGGAAATTGACTTTAATGAGATTAACTAGACTACAAAACTTACAATTTTCACCATTTTTTTTAACCTGCATTCATCTGTGTATGCACACATGCACATAGCTCTATGTAATTTGATCCCATGCATGTATTCCTGTGATCACGACAATCAAGATACAGAACCGCTCCATTGCTGCAAAGAACTCACTTGTGCTACTTCTCTGTGTTCACACCCTCCCCCAAACTCATCCCATGTCCCCTGGCAACCACTTATTTGTTCTCTATCACTACTGTTTTTGTCATTTCAAGAATGTTATTTTAAACATTTAAAAATAATTAATTTTAGTATAATACATTCACATTTTTTAAAACAGCCTTACTGAGATATAGTTGACATACAATAAGCTATGTATACTTAAAGTGTACAATTTTGATATACGTATAAACCATAATCATGATAATGAACACTTCCATTATCCCAAAAGTTCCCTTATGCCTTTTTGTAATTTCCCCCACTTCTATCTCTCCCTGTTCCTACACATCCACCCAAGGCTACCACTGACCTGTTTTCTGTCACAATCAATTCACTTTTATTTTCTAGAATTTTATGTAAGTGAAATCATATTTTATGTACTCATTTTTGAATGATTTTTCACTCAGCACAGTTAGTTTGAGATTCAATCAATCTTCTTTATGTATCAATACTTCTTCCTTTCTGTTGCTGAATAGTATTCTGCTAAACACTTGAGTTGTTCCAGTTTTAAGCTATTACAAGTATAGCTGCTCTGGGCAGTTGTATACAGATCTTTGTGTAGATATATGCTTTCATTTATCTTTGGTAAATGCATAGGAGTGGAATGGCTGGGTTGTATGGTAGTAATACGTCTTACTTTTAAAGAAACTACCAAACTATTTTCCAGAGTGGTTGAGTGATTTTACATTCCCTTCAGCAATGTATGAGAGTTCCTCCACATCTTCGCTAACACTTGGGGTAATCAGTTTTTCAATTTTAGACATTCTAATAGTGTGTGGTAGTATCTCACTGCAGTTCTAATTTGCATTTCCCTAATGACTGATGTTTAACATCTTTTCAAGTGCTTAGTTATCATCCATGTATCTTTTTTGGTGAAATGTGTGTTCAAATACTTTGCGCCTTCTTTTTTTTTTTTTTTCGGATTGTTTTTCCTTCTTAGTGAGTTTTGAGAGTTTTTAATAAACTGTGGAGACAAGACCTTTATCAGATATGTGATTTGCAAATGTTTTTTCCCCCCAGCCTGTAGCTTTTCTCTTCATTTTCTTAACAATGTCTTTGAAGAGCATACGTTGTCAATGTTACATTTTTTCCTTTATGGATCATGCTTTTGATATCAAATCTAAGAAATCTTTGTGTAATCCAAGATCACAATGGTTTCATCCTATGTTTCAGAAGTTTTACAGTTTTAGGTTTTACCTTTAGGGTTTTCATCCATTTTGAGTTAATTTTTATATATGGTAAGAGGTATGGATCAAAGGTATTTTGTTTTTTTGTTTTTGCATATGATACCCAATTGCTTCAGCACATTTGTTGAAAAGACCATCCTTTCTCTACCTTTACTTCTGTTGAAAATAAAGTGTTCATAAAATTATTCTGGATGGGTAGCACATTCACATTACTCTTAAGGTACAAAAGGATAAAGTGAAAAATCTCCCAGCCACTCAGTTTCCTTCCTCGAAAATAATGTTGCCAATTTATTACGATTCATTTTAGAGAGACTCTATTCAAAAGTGAATACGTATGTATACTTCATCGCCCCAACCCTTTTGCACACAAATAGTAAAATACTCTGTATACTCTTCTGAACCTTGACTGTTTTAACCTAATAATAGATATGTTATGATTAAGATAAATATATCTTCAAACAGTATTCCAAACTATGGATACACCATGATTTATTTAGCCAGCCTCTTACTGATGGAATTTTGGTTTTTTCTAGTCTTTTGCTAATAACAAACAATACTTCAGAAAGTAACCTTGTAAACATGTCTTATGTACAAGCTAGTGTATCTGTAGGAAAAAGTACAACTGTGGGCATAAAGTGATAAACAAAGCCAAATTGCCCTCCACAGGAAAAGGGCACTCCAAACAGCAGCAAAGAAGAATGCCTTTTCCCCACATCTTCCTCAATATTATACTTCCTTATAACTTTTAACCTGTAACATTAAAAATACTTTAACTTCTTCTGTAAGGATTCAAGAATAGTACAAAAGATGCTAACTTATAAGGTTTTGAAAACCTATTGGATTTTGTTCTAGAAAAGTACATTAGGAAGAATATAGTTTTTATAATTTTACCAGTGTTTATAAAATATTTATAAATATGAAAAGGCCACTAGCAAAAGTGCTTACAAAAAGGGTCTAAATAGTAGTTAACTCTAGAAGACAAGCTATAGTACTTTCTATTTTTAAATACCAAACAAAGATGGATGCTCTATTAAGTTTTCTTTGGAAAGTATTTTCCAGTGTTCAAGTTCTCAGGGCTTCTGTTTATGTATTTCTACTTTAAAATCACGCTTTACCCATTTTACTGTAAATGTTAAGACTATTAGCATTAATTTTTAAAGTGAAAATTAGATTAAAAATCTCAATGGTTACTCTTAAGCCAAATATGACATTTCTGTGTCCAAAACAAAAATTAAGTATGCAATCGCCAGAATGATGGTTTTGATCTACATCATCAGTTTTTCCTGTTTGTGAAGAAGTTCCTTCCTTGTTGTGACTCACACCTCCAAACGTTATCTTTCTAGATGTTACTACTTTTCTTCACTGTTGTATAAATCTGAAATTTCCTTATGATTTAATTTGTGGCCTTCACTTACCGAATCCCGGTAAAGAACATTTGGTGGCTCATCATTTATTAATGGTCTTGAGGCAAGAATGTCTATTTTACCTTCCAGTCTTCCCTCCATGGTTTTAATGGCATTCAAAAGAGTCTTTAGAGAGATCCTAGAGTCTCCCATCTCCTGAGAAGACCTCACAGAAGTCAGGGTAGGTACAAAGGTCACGTGGCGTGTAGGGTTTGGCGTAACACTGGGCAAACCAACTGATGGAGTTCGTTCCTTTACATTGTTGACATGGGGCCTATAGCCTTCAAGGAATCTTGAAGACGCAGGCCTCTCTGGAGACTTCCTTTTTCTTGGAGGCATCACCAATTTAAAAAGACAACATCAACTAAACCTAGAATTATTTTTCAGTGAGTGCCTCCTTTACTATGAGAAACAACACAACGTTCTAAATGAAGCTGGGATGGAAAATATACTTAAAAATGTGTTCCTTTGCTTTCAGAATGAAGAAAATACTAGTGTAAAGTACGTCCTACGGAAGAAACAAAGCGTATCTAACGAGGTCCCCTTTACCAGTATAGTCAGACTGTTAGAACCCTAGCAGCATTCCATTTGAAGACACATTCTAGCTCCTTGGTTACCAAGGGTATACATACACAAACGTTATAGTTGAAGAAGTTACACATGCTTACACTGAGTGTTAAAAATTAAAAATAAATAATGTGATAAATTTGTAAATCATTGAAATGAATCACTTTCTTTTAGTAACATATTCCTGGATTATTTTCTTCACTAAATGTTTTATATATCTTCTTCATCTAATTTTCTCTGTTCATATGTTAAATTGTTATGTGACCTACGAACGGTTTTCAGTCTCAATAGCCACCATGCTAACAAGTAAGCACCTTCACTACTAATACCTCTTTCAAGTGTGCTACTGCAGGTGTATCTTGTTGGCAACGAGTTCTGCATTTGCCTGTAATTAAAAACCCAAAGACAGGGCTTCCCTGGTGGCGCAGTGGTTAGAAATCCGCCTGCCAATGCAGGCGACACGGGTTCGTGTCCTGGTCCGGGAGGATCCCACATGCCGTGGAGCGGCTAGGCCCGTGAGCCACAGCTACTGAGCCTGCGCGTCTGGAGCCTGCGCGTCTGGAGCCTGTGCTCGGCAACGGGAGAGGCCACAACGGTGAGAGGCCCGCGCATCGCGATGAAGAGTGGCCCCTGCTCGCCGCAACTGGAGAAAGCCCTTGCACAGAAACTAAGACCCAACACATCCAAAAATAAATAAATAAATAAATTTATAAAAAAAACAAAAAACAAAACCCAAAGATACTTGGTTCCTCACGTCTGCCAAAAGTTTTAAGGCTCAAATTAAAAAACCACTTCCTCTATGATAGAGATTCTTGATGTTTTCATCATAATGATGTTCCCTATGCATGCTCACAATACAATCTATTTTGTTTCTGAAAGGCATAACCTTCTATTCTATAATAAAGTCTGCGGAGTACATTACTAATCCTGCAATTAGAGCATAAGCAAGTTGAATGTCCCAGTACTGCTTCAGGCATCTTTATGCATTCTTCTGTGGTTGAGTGGAACCTTGTGCATCGAGGGTATTTAAAAATTTTTTTGATAAATTGAGTCAAGTGAGAGAATATTCATCTTTCTGGGATCATATGGTGAGGTGGGGAGAAAGGCACCAATTTCTTAAAAGCTAATTAAAACAACATAGAAGCAATCTGTTTTATAGCTATTAATCACACCTGAGCATATCTGCCCTCTAGTGCCTTATTCAACTTGCGTAGATGGTCATTCTGTGAACTGGTTTCAGTAAAAGAATGTAGTTGTTCTTCTAGCTGCTTAACTTTTATCTAGAGGAAAAACAGAAGAATAAAGAAACAAGTCTCATTAATGAAATATATATATATACTCCAAAACAGAAAAAAAAAAAGATGTCACAAGTTTTGCAAAAAAAAAAAAAAAAAAACACAGAAAATCCTTAAAACTTGTAAAAAGCAATCCTAAGTTTTTCTAATGATGCTATTTCAACTAAAATAGCTATTTCAACAAATAAAAGTAGACTATAGCCCTATACATGTACTGAGATAATTCATTTGGTTTATAGCATTTATGGAAACTCCAGATTAACATGACTCATGAATATTAACAGTGAAACTTTGTGGGTAAAATATTTCAATTTTAAAGGAATTGTGGTATCTAGTATTCAAAACCCTTTCTGAGTACGGATAATTAGAATTGTCAATATGTAAGGAGACAAGAGTCTTGTGTTTACCCACAAAGAATTACGAAAGTTGAATTAACAGAATTCTTATAGGCTGAATTATACTTGAAAACTAACTCATAAAGCTGACTACTCACATCCTGCACTTTAAAGAAAAGATGATTTGGGGGAATAAAATCATTAATATTTACTCACAAATCTCCAAATTGTGTGTTTTTCTACATTTTCTTCCTCTTATTCCCAATCCTCTCAATACAAATCAACAATTAACATTACTGAGCCTATCTCTGAATCAGAAAAAATTTCATCCAAAATTTTTAATTTAAATCAACTTTTTCCTCTCTCAGTATCTTTTCTTGTTTCCCACCTCTGAAGGGCAAACTCCTCTTGGTTGTAGCACTGATTGTTTTCAAGAACTGTTAAAATTTGAGTGCTAATATTTAGTTTTTTTTAGAAAGGCTACATGAAAACACATTTTGTCTCAGGAAATCTCTCTTGTTCCATCAGCAGAATCCTTCTTTTTCTCATCTTTGCCTGTTTCTGGTGCTCTTTTCCAGTGTACAGTATAAAACATGTTCCATGGCTCCCCCTTAAGTGTATTCACTTAAGCTTCAGAATTAGAATGGCTGCCTCTAAAGGGAGGTATTGATTCAACAATTATTCTCATTTTAAACGTAAGCAGACTTCTGTTAACCTTAGAACTCCATGGAAAATACTAATGAACACTCAAGAATTTTAGATTTGCCTCTCTTCAAACAAAACACAGAATATCCTTATTCCACAATATTTCTCAGGTAATTTACGCTACCCCCAGTCTCAGAGTACTCAATAAAATGCCCTGAAACTTGTCAGATGGCATGTTCTCATCTATAAAGCACTTTAATTTTTATACTGGGTTTCTTTTTTGGAAGGATTTCTAATTCAGGACATTGAAATGGGGAAGAACACAGAAGCAAATAAATCCTGCTGCCCTCAGAGGTCTGATGTTTCTGTGTCATTAAAATCCAAGTAGCTTCCATAGCTAGCTTACCAGGCAGTCTCGGAAATACCGGTATTTAGGTCAAGGTCATATCCTCCTATTGTTTCAAATGATCTAAATATATATAGAAACATATTTTAAAAAATTGAGGTATAGTTGATTTATAATATTATGTAAGTTTCAACTATACAACATAGTGATTCACAATTTTTAAAGATTATACTCCATTTATAGTTATTATAAAATATTGGCTATATTCCATGTGATGTACAATATATCCTTGTAGCTTATTTTATACACAGTAGTCTGTACTTCTTAATCTCCTACCCTAATATTGCCCCTTACATATATTTTCTAATATAAAACTATAAAAACATAACACTATAGAAACTGTGAGATACCTAAGAAATGGATGAAAAGGAAAACTTATTTTTATGTGTTTTATAATGCAAGTATTCTAAATTAATGCTATTAATAAATTTCCTAGGTTTTTTCTTCTTCGATACATATGATAAGTTGGAAATAAAGTGGGACAAGCCTACAACGTTACCCCAAAGTTTGAAATGAGCTATAGAGTTGAAACAACCTAAACTGCCAGAGTTATGTATTTTGACTAGAAGTATGAAAATACATTCATAAAACTGATAATTTCAGCACAGCAACCTTAAAAATATTCATATAATTCCATGCAGCAATTCAAACCAAAGAAGTACAACAACAAACAACATGGATGAATCTCTCAATTATAATGCTGGGTGAAAGAAACAAAACACACAAAAAGTATATACTGTATTATTATATAAAGTTCAAAAATTAATCTGGGGTATTAGAAGTCAGGATGATGGATAGTAACATCTTGGGGGATAGTGAATGAAAAAGGCTATGAAATGGGTTCTGGGTGCTGGGAATATTCTGTGTGCTGGTCACATGGGTACCTCTACTTTGTGAAAATCCATTAGCTGTACCCTGTGTACTTTTCTGTATAATATGTTATAGTTCAATAAAAATTTACTAAAAAAAACCAAACAAAACCTTTAAATAATCTCTAAATTAAGGTCACAAATGCAGCTGCTCCTAAGGGGCTAGGCAGCTAACATAATATTTGAATCCAGTTGGTATAAGACTGATGGGGCCAGTGGTAGATTAAAGTGAGCATAAAGCGCTAACTAACATATGTTTAAAGACAAGAAAAAAGTGTTGGGCTTCCCTGCTGGTGCAGTGGTTAAGAATCCTCCTGCCAATGCAGGGGACACGGGTTCGATCCCTGGTCCAGGAAGATCCCCTATGCTGCGGAGCAGCTAAGCCTGTGCGCCACAACTACTGAGCCTGCGCTCTAGAACCCGCGAGCCACAACTACTGAAGGCCGCGGGCCTAGAGCCTGTGCTCCGCAACAAGAGAAGCCACCACAATGAGAAGACCACGCACCGCAACGAAGAGTACCCCAGCTCACCGCAACTACAGACAGCCTGAGTGCAGCAATGAAGACCCAACGCAGCCAAAAATAAATTAATTAATTAAATAAATTTATTAAAAAAATGTTGGAAATCTTTCAGGCATATATAGTAACATCCCTTCTATTCATCACTCAACTTAAAAAGAATAAAACATTACTAATATAGTTGAAACCCTCTGTGTAGCCTAATCCAACTAAATCTCTTCCATCCTGGAGTTAACTACTATCCTGAATTTGGTGTTTTATCATTCCTATTCCTTTTTAATAATTTTACTATAAATGTATCCCTAAACAGTATGTAGTATTATTTTATGAGATTCATCCATGTTAACACATGACACTATACATCCTCTTATATAGACTGCTTTCTAAACTGGTATAATTACTTTTAGGAGAAATTTGACAAACTCTAGTAAATTTCAATTTATGTACATCGTACAACCCAGCAATTCTCCTCCTAAGAATTATACCTAGAATAGAGAATATTTTGGATAAGTACAAAGACATGTGCAAGAATTCATCATATCAGCATTATTTGCAAACAATTGAAAACTGCCTAAATATCCATCGACATAAGAAAGGATAAATTGAGTAGGAACCAAGATGGCGGAGTAGAAGGACTTGCTCTCACTCCCTCTTGCGAGAACACCAGAATCACAACTAGATGCTGGACAATCATCGACAGGAAGACACTGGAACTCACCAAAAAAGATACCCCACATCCAAAGACAAAGGAGAAGCCACGAGATGGTAGGAGGGGCGCAATCAGAGTAAAATCAAATCCCATAACTGGTGGGTGGGTGACTCACAGACTGGCGAACACTTATACCACAGAAGTTCACCCACTGGAGTGAAGCTTCTGAGCCCCACGTCAGGCTTCCCAACCTGGGGTTCTGGCAACGGGAGGAGGAATTCATAGAGAATCAGACTTTGAAGCCTAGTGGGAATTGATTGCAGGACTTCGACAGGACTGGGGGAAACAGAGACCCCACTCTTGGAGGGCGCACACAAAATAGTGTGCGCATTGGGACCCAGGGGAAGGAGCAGTGACCCCAGGGGAGACTGAACCAGACCTACATGCTAGTGTTGGAAGGTCTCCTGCAGAGGCAGGGGGGTGGCTCTGTTTCACCGTGGAGACAAGGACACTGGCAGCAGAAGTTCTGGGAAGTACTCCTTGGCGTGAGCCCACCCAGAGTCTGTCATTAGCCCCACCAAAGAGCCCAGGTAGGCTCCAGTGTTGGGTTGCCTCAGGTAAAACAACCAACAGGGAGGGAACCCAGCTCCACCCATCAACAGTCAAGTGGATTAAAGTTTTACTGAGCTCTGACCACCACAGCAACAGTCAGCTCTACCCACCACCAGAGCCTCCCATCAAGCCTCTTAGATAGCCTCAACCACCAGAGGGCAGACAGCAGAAGCAAGAAAAACTACAATCCTGCAGCCTGTGGAACAAAAACCACATTCACAGAAAGAGAGACAAGATGAAAAGGCAGAGGGCTATATACCAGATGAAGGAACAAGATAAAACCCCAGAAAAACAACTAAATGAAGTGGAGATAGGCAACCTTCCAGAAAAAGAATTCAGAATAATGATAGTGAAGATGATCCAGGACCTCGGAAAAAGAATGGAGGCAAAGATCGAGAAGATGCAAGAAATGTTTAACAAAGACCTAGAAGAATTAAAGAACAAACAAACAGAGATGAACAATACAATAACTGAAATGAAAACTACACTAGAAGGAATCAATAGCAGAATAACTGAGGCAGAAGAAAGGATAAGTGACCTGGAAGACACAATGGTGGAATTCACTGCTGTGGAACAGACTAAAGAAAAAAGAATGAAAAGAAATGAAGACAGCCTAAGAGACCTCTGGGACAACATTAAATGCAACAACATTCGCATTATAGGGGTCCCAAAAGGAGAAGACAGAGAAACGACCAGAGAAAATATTTGAAGAGATTATAGTCAAAAACTTCCCTCACACGGGAAAGGAAATAGCCACCCAAGTCCAGGAAGTGCAGCGAGTCCCATACAGGATAAACCCAAGGAGAAACACGCCAAGACACATAGTAATCAAATTGGGAAAAATTAAAGACAAAGAAAAATTATTGAAAGCAGCAAGGGAAAAACGACAAATAACATACGAGGGAACTCCCATAAGGTTAACAGCTGATTTCTCAGCAGAAACTCTACAAGCCAGAAGGGAGTGGCATAATATACTTAAAGTGATGAAAGGGAAGAACCTACAACCAAGATTACTCTACCCAGCAAGGATCACATTCAGATTTAATGGAGAAATCAAAAGCTTTACAGACAAGCAAAAGCTAAGAGAATTCAGCACCACCAAACCAGCTCTACAACAAATGCTAAAGGAACTTCTCTAAGTGGGAAACACAAGAGAAGAAAAGGAGCTACAAAAACAAACCCAAAACAATTAAGAAAATGGTCATAGGAACATACATATCGATAATTACCTCAAACGTGAATGGATTAAAAGCTCCAACCAAAAGACACAGGCTTGCTGAATGGATACAAAAACAAGACCCATATATATGCTGTCTACAAGAGACCCACTTCACACCTAGGGACACATACAGACTGAAAGTGAGGGGATGGAAAAAGATATTCCATGCAAATGGAAATCAAAAGAAAGCTGGAGTAGCTATACTCATATCAGATAAAATAGACTTTAAAATAAAGAATGTTACAAGAGACAAGGAAGGACACTACATAATGATCAAGGGATCAATCCAAGAAGAAGCTATAACAATTATAAATATATATGCACCCAACATAGGAGCACCTCAATACATAAGGCAACTGCTAACAGCTATAAAAGAGGAAATCAACAGTAACACAATAATAGTGGGGGACTTTAACACCTCACTTACACCAATGGACAGATCATCCAAAACGAAAATAAATAAGGAAACACAAGCTTTAAATGACACAATAGACCAGATAGATTTAATTGATATTTATAGGACATTCCATCCAAAAACAGCAGATTACACGTTCTTCTCAAGTGCGCACAGAACATTCTCCAGGATAGATCACATCTTGGGTCACAAATCAAGTCTCAGTAAATTTAAGAAAAGTGAAATCATATCAAGCATCTTTTCTGACCACAACGCTATGAGATTAGAAATGAATTACAGGGGAAAAAACGTAAAAAACACAAACACATGGAGGCTAAACAATACGATACTAAATAACCAAGAGATCACTGAAGAAATCAAAGAGGAAATCAAAAAATACCTAGAGACAAATGACAATGAAAACACGACGACCCAAAACCTATGGGATGCGGCAAAAGCCGTTCTAAGAGGGAAGTCTATAGCTATACAAGCCTACCTCAAGAAACAAGAAAAATCTCAAGTAAACAATCTAACCTTACACCTAAAGGAACTAGAGAAAGAAGAACAAACAAAACCCAAAGTTAGCAGAAGGAAAGAAATCATAAAGATCAGAGCAGAAATAAATGAAATAGAAACAAAGAAAACAATAGCAAAGATCAATAAAACTAAAAGCTGGTTCTTTAAGAAGATAAACAAAATTGATAAGCCATTAGCCAGACTCA
Source organism: Balaenoptera musculus (assembly GCF_009873245.2). Taxonomy (NCBI): domain Eukaryota; kingdom Metazoa; phylum Chordata; class Mammalia; order Artiodactyla; family Balaenopteridae; genus Balaenoptera; species Balaenoptera musculus. The sequence continues at coordinate 74,705,697 of NC_045791.1, read as the reverse complement.
TTAAGAAAAGGAGGGAGAGGACTCAAATCAATAAAATTAGAAATGAAAAAGGAGAAGTTACAACAGACACGGCAGAAATACAAAGCATCCTAAGAGACTACTACAAGCAACTCTATGCCAATAAAATGGACAACCTGGAAGAAATGGACAAATTCTTAGAAAGGTATAACCTTCCAAGACTGAACCAGGAAGAAACAGAAAATATGAACAGACCAATCACAAGTAATGAAATTGAAACTGTGATTAAAAATCTTTCAACAAACAAAAGTCCAGGACCAGATGGCTTCACAGGTGAATTTTATCAAACATGTAGAAGAGCTAACACCCATCCTTCTCAAACTCTTCCAAAAAATTGCAGAGGAAGGGACACTCCCAAACTCATTCTATGAGGCCACCATCACCCTGATACCAAAAGCAGACAAAGATACTACAAAAAAAGAAAATTACAGACCAATATCACTGATGAACATAGATGCAAAAATCCTCAACAAAATACTAGCAAACAGAATCCAACAACACATTAAACGGATCATACACCACGATCAAGTGGGATTTATCCCAGGGATGCAAGGATTCTTCAATATACACAAATCAATCAATGTGATACACCATATTAACAAATTGAAGAATAAAAACCATATGATCATCTCAATAGATGCAGAAAAAGCTTCTGACAAAATTCAACACCCATTTACGATAAAAACTCTCCAGAAAGTGGGCATAGAGAGAACCTACCTCAACATAATAAAGGCCATATATGACAAACCCACAGCAAACATCATTCTCAATGGTGAAAAACTGGAAGCATTTCCTCTAAGATCAGGAACGAGACAAAGATGTCCACTCTCACCACTATTATTCAACATAGTTTTGGAAGTCCTAGCCACGGCAATCAGAGAAGAAAAAGAAATAAAAGGAATATAAATTGGAAAAGAAGAAGTAAAATTGTCACTGTTTGCAGATGACATGATACTATATATAGAGAATCCTAAAAATGCCACCAGAAAACTACTATAGCTAATCAATGAATTTGGTAAAGTTGCAGGATACAAAACTAATGCACAGAAATCTCTTGCATTCCTATACACTAATGATGAAAAATCTGAAAGAGAAATTATGGAAACACTCCCATTTACCATTGCAACAAAAAGAATAAAATACCTAGGAATAAACCTACCTAGGGAAACAAAAGACCCGTATGCAGAAAACTATAATACACTGATGAAAGAAACTAAAGATGATACCAACAGATGGAGAGATATACCATGTTCTTGGATTGGAAGAATCAATATTGTGAAAATGACTATACTGCCCAAAGCAATCTACAGATTCAATGCAATCCCTATCAAATTACCAATGGCATTTTTTACGGAACTAGAACAAAAAATCTTAAAATTTGTATGGAGGCACAAAAGACCCCGAATAGCCAAAGCAGTCTTGAGGGAAAAAAACGGAGCTGGAGGAATCAGACTCCCTGACTTCAGACTATACTACAAAGCTACAGTAATCAAGACAATATGGTACTGACACAAAAACAGAAACATAGATCAATGGAACAAGATAGAAAGCCCAGAGATAAACCCACGCACCTATGGTCAACTAATCTATGACAAAGGAGGCAAAGATATACAATGGTGAAAAGACAGTCTCTTCAATAAGTGGTGCTGGGAAAACTAGACAGCTACATGTAGAAGAATGAAATTAGAACCCTCCCTAACACCATACACAAAATTAACTCAAAATGGATTCGAGACCTAAATGTAAGACTGGACACTATAAAACTCTTAGAGGAAAACATAGGAAGAACACTCTATGACATAAATCACAGCAAGATCTTTTTTGATCCGTCTCCTAGAGTAATGGAAATAAAAACAAAATAAACAAATGGGACCTAATGAAACTTCAAAGCTTTTGCACAGCAAAGGAAACCATAAACAAGACCAAAAGACAACCCTCAGAATGGGAGAAAATATTTGCAAACTAATCAACGGACAAAGGATTAATCTCCAAAATATATAAACAGCTCATTCAGCTCAATATTAAAGAAACAAACAACCCAATCCAAAAATGGGCAGAAGACCTAAATAGACATTTCTCCAAAGAAGACATACAGATGGCCAAGAAGCACATGAAAAGATGCTTGACATCACTAATTATTAGAGAAATGCAAATCAAAACTACAATGAGGTATCATCTCACACCAGTTAGAATGGGCATCATCAGAAAATCTACAAACAACAAATGCTGGAGAGGGTGTGGAGAAAAGGGAACCCTCTTGCACTGTTGGTGGGCATGTAAATTGATACAGCCACTATGGAGAACAGTATGGAGGTTCCTTAAAAAACTAAAAATAGAATTACCATATGATCCAGCAATCCCACTACTGGGCGTATACCCAGAGAAAACCATAATTCAAAAAGACACATGCACCCCAATGTTCATTGCAGCACTATTTACAATAACCAGGTCATGGAAGCAACCTAAATGCCCATCGACAGACGAATGGATAAAGAAGTTGTGGTACATATATACAATGGAATATTACTCAGCCATAAAAAGGAACGAAACTGAGTCATTTGTTGAGACGTGGATGGATCTAGAGACTGTCATACAGAGTGAAGTAAGTCAGAAAGAGAAAAACAAATATCGTATATTAACGCATGTATCTGGAACCTAGAAAATTGGTACAGATGAGCCGGTTTGCAGGGCAGAAGTTGAGACACAGATGTAGAGAACAGACATATGGACACCAAGGGGGGAAAACTGTGGTGGGGTGGGGATGGTGGTGTGATGAATTGGGCGATTGGGATTGACATGTATACACTGATGTGTATAAAATTGATGACTAATAAGAACCTGCAGTACAAAAAAACAAACAAACAAAACAACTAATACTAAACTTTCATTGGGTTATTTGTATGGAAATATGCTAATATAAATGTTTCAGACATTACATGAAATTTCTAAAAATGTTATATGTTCTGGTATAATGTTATAAGTCATAATTCTAGTTATCACTTTAAAATGTATATCTCAGAAATAACTAAATTTCCTTGTCAATTGCATTATTATGAGCTTTCATCAAATCTTTAACTGTGGTCATTTTTAAGTCTTTTGTCATTTACAGACAGTCCTGGGTGTACTCTGATGCTTTTGCAAATATGTTCCTATAAAAGGGTTTCATCTTCAAGGAATTCATGGAAAAGACTCTGACAAGTACAGGTTTCTGGTAACTGACTGTACTGCTGAACTGAGTGAAAAAGCATTTTCAAAACTCTAATGAAAAACTGATGAACTCATAAAAGTGCTAACAAAAGATCAAGATGAAAAAAAATTAATTACATGGGACTGAGTGAACTGATGAGCATGATTATAATTTTTGTGACTTTCTGTTTGAATTTAAACAAATAATAATAATAATAATTTTCAGTGAAAGATACAAATGCAGGTAGAGGGAATAAATTGAGTTCCCTGTAAAAAAAAAAAAAGAAAAGAAAGGATAAATACATTTGGGCATATTTAGATAATGCAATAGTATACAGCACTATATATGAAACTGAAATCATGTTTGTGAGGTGACAGTTTCTGACAGTCTGCATTAAAACCTAAAACCTGGTATTTACATCATTAAGTCAATTTTGACAATGTAATATTTTATCTAATATGGTTCATATGTGATATTTTAATCGATTATAATCCAGTTGAGAGAACACACAGCAGACTATTGTTTTGATTATATTTAATATGTAGCTCTTCTTTTAGATTATCTTGTGAGAGTAATATGGTATACATTTACAATAGCCAAGACGTAGAAGCAACCAAGATATCCATCGATAGATGAATGGATAAAGAAGATGTGTGTGTATGTATATATATATGGATATATATACACACACACACAATGGTCTATTACTCAGCCATAAAAAAGAATGAACTAATGCCATTTGCAGCAACATGGATGGCCCTAGAGACTATTATACTAAGTGAAGTAAGTCAGACAGAGAAAGAAAAATACCATATGATATCACTTATATGTGGACTCTAAAATATGATACAAATGAACTTATTTACAAAACAGAAACAGACTCATAGGCATAAAAAACAAACTTACGGTTACCAAAGGAGAAAGTGCGGGGGGAAGATAAATTAGGAGTTTGGGAGTGGCAGATGCAAGCTACTGTGTATAAAATAAACAACAAGGTCCTACTATGTAGCACAGGGAGCTATATTTAATACTTTTAAAGTATAATGGAAAAGAATATGAAAAAGAACATATATACACACACATATATATAAAATTGAGCCACTTTGCTGTACACCAGCAACTAACACAAGATTGTCAATTAAAAAAAAAAAGAATAATGTGCTATATAAGAGCACTTTCCCTTGGGCTGATGAGGTCAGTGCCTTTTGGAATGTGCCAACCCAAGGCATGACATAAAAACACCAGAGAATCAACAGTTTCAAAAGTGTTTCACCTTTCAAAGGCTATCAAAAAGCTTCAGCCCTTATTACAGGAATATGGGCAGAAAAAAAGGCATGTATTTTCCTTAAGATTATAAGGATGATCTCTAACATGTAATCAAGGTTTAAAAGGTTAGATAGGTAACATGAGACTCACTAATAAATCTTAAAATGTATTCCACTCCCAGCTAAAATTTGGCTTCAAGGGTTTAAGATTTGGCTATGAGTATTTAAGATTTTTCCCACACACTTAGAAATATACTTCATTTCTCTTGGGAAAGCTAAAAGCAGGTCAAAATCATGGGCCACAGCTTCTATGAGATGATTAGTGTCACAAAGGAGAAAGTATATACCCAGCCTATTACACTGATCACCTTTCCCAGTGAGAAGTAAATAAGAGAGGTGTACTTCCCCAGCTCATTTCATAGGTGAATAAGATGAAACAAGAAAATTAAGACTTGTGCAAGGTTACAAAAGAAAGATGATTATACTTAAGTGCATCGCTGCCTCTGGAAAATATTAATTAAAAGCACACAAATAGTGGCCAAATAGCTTTATCTTTTTATTGGACAACATACTGTTTCACAACCATGGTTTATCAACTGCGTTTCAGATCACCTGCCATTTCTGGGCTGGATCTTGTCTGCTAACCCTATGGTAAGTCCCTTGGGCAGATGAGATAAGATTAACACTAAGGTGTTCGGCAAATCTCTAGGGAGATTACTTATTCAGTCAGCTCTATAGCTGCCAAGCCTAACCAGACTTCACTTCATACCATTCAGTCCAGTGGTGCTCAACTATGGTTGCACATTGGAATCACCGGGGATTTAAAAAGTATTGAAGCCTACGACTTACTCCCTGAGATTCTGATTTAATTGCTCCGGGGTGCAAGCCCGGTCATGGGAAGTTTTCCCTTTATATTTTATTATGAAAAAATTTAAATATACAGAAAAATTGAAATGTGCATACACCTGCCATTCAAATTCAACCATTAACATTTTTATACTTACTTATCATATATCCATCCATCATTTCCTCTATCGATCTATCAAACTATTTTCTTTTTTCTTTTTTTAATGGTTCGTTTCAAAGTAAATGGCAGACATCATATACTTCCTGGCATAAAGAGTTTTTAAAATTCCCCAGGGGAGCCTACTGTGTAGCTAAGGCTGAGAACCACTAATTTAGACTTCAGTGTTTCTACTGAAGTTGGTTTAAGGCAGGTCTAGCCTTATTAGTGGCAAGCTTCCTGCTCTGAGGACACTTTAGGGACAAAACCCACATGGAGTGAAAGAACAGTATCATCTCATGCACAAGTCAATTCTATTGCCTTGCATCTCAATTTCCAGGGTTATTTCTTTTTAGGAATGTTATAAAAATTCTGCAAAAAGGAGAACATATGTGATGGAGGGAGTCAAGATGGTGGAGTAGGATGATGCTGAGCTCACCTACCCCTACAAACAAATCAAAAATACCTCTATATGTGGAGCAGCTCTCAGTGAAAACAAACTGGGGACTGGCAGAAAGATGTCTACAACCAAGGCTGCAAAGAAAGATCCACAGAGTTTGGTAGGAAGGGAGAAGTGATCAGGTCGGGACCTATGTCCCTAGTAGGGATACAGAAGAGGAGGGGATATCACAGGTTCAGAGATCCTCCCTGGAGGTTTTGGGGCTTGAACCACATATTAGGAACCCCAGTCCTGGGGACCAACAATGGAAAGATGAATCCCACTAGCTGGTTTGAAAATCAGTGGGACATACCAGAGAGCTGTAAGAAACTGAGACTCTGCTCCTGAACAGTGCACACACGCTTGCTTACTCCCAGGAACAAGGTAGAGGAAACAGATTAAAAATGGCCTGGGGCTCTGGCCGGTTTCCCAAGACCACCCCAACAGCTGCCCTAGCCTGCACGGATGCCAGCTCCAGCCCCTCTTGCTCTGGAGCAGCTCCCCACTGCTGCCCCTGTCAGGGAGGATAAGCACTTGGGGGAGATGGAGCGGTTCAGACTGGGCCCTGCATCTGAATAGGGTGAGGGCAATCATTACCAGTGTGTGCAGAAGTGGTGGGGCAGGAGCTACTTGTAACTCCTACTGATGTGCTGGGACCATCCCAGTGCATACCCCAGCCCACACCAGGCACCTACTCTGGACCCTTTTGCCCTGAAGGAGCTGCCCACTAGGGCGAAGGCTGCCATTGCTGGAGGGGAGGGGGAGTGCACACTTAAGAGGGAACAAAACCAGCCTGGACCTGACCCTTAGGGCTTCTGCTCCAGCACCTTGATACCTGGCCCTACACCTGATAGGGTGGCTATAGCCAGTGAGCATAGGAGAAGTGCCAGCTCACACCTGGCTCTGGCTCTAGCCCCTTCGTCTCTGGTCCTACCTCCCACCAAGGTGGTAACTGCCAGCACACCCTGGGGGAAGATGTACCCTGTGCTCACTTCAGATTCAGCTCCCCCAACAAAGCCACTGGACACGAGGAGACTGCACAGGGACACTCCCACACAAGGACACTCCTTTAAGTTTGGGATAGGTAACTTTTACCTAGAGATACAGAAAGTCAAACAAAATGAGAAGATAAAAGAATTTATTTCAAACAAAAGAACAAAAAACACCACTGAAAAAACAACTAACGAAATAGAGATAAATAATTTACCAGATATAGAGGTCAAAGCATTAGTAATAAGAATGCTAACTGAACTTGGGAAAAGAATAGATGAACAGAGTAAGAATTTTAACAAGGGACTAGAAAATATAAAAAAGAACCAGTTGGAGCTGAAGATCATAACTGAAATGAAAAATACACTAAAAGGAATTAATAACAGACTAGGAGATACAGAAGAATGCATAAGTAATCAGGAAGATACAATATTGGAAATCACCAATTCAGAAGAGCAAAAAGAAAAACAAATTTAAAAAAATGAGGATAGTTGAAGGAACCTCTGGGACAACATTCCCACATTAGGGGTCCTAGAAGGAGAAGAGCAAGAGAAGAAGGTTAAAAATGTATTTGGTGAAATTATGGCTGGAAAAATTTATTCCTGAGGATGAAAAAAGAAACAGATTTCTAGGTATAGGAAGTACAAAGAGTTCCAAATAAGATGAACCTAAAAAGACCCACACCAAGACATATCATAATTAAAATGGCAAAAGTTAACGAGAGAATTTTAAAGGCAGCAAGAAAAAAAAAATAAAGAGTAACATACAAAGGAACCTCTGTAAGGCTATCAGCTGATTTTTCCATAGAAACTTGGCAGGTCAGAAGGGAGTGGCATGATATATTTAAAGTATTGAAAGGGAAAAACCTACAAGCCAGAATACTCTACCCAGAAAAATTATTATTCAGAATTGAAAGAGAGATGAAGAACTTCTCAGAGAAGCAAAAACTAAGAGAGTTCATCTAACTAATGTTACAAGTGTTAAAGGGTCTTTTCTAAGTGGAAAAGGCTACAACAAGAAGAGTTTATAGGAAAGAAAAATCCCACTAGTAAAGGCAAATATAAGGTAAAGGTTGTGCATCAACTACTTAAAAAAGCTACTACTAGATTAAGAGACAAAAATTATAAAATCAACTATAACTACAATAAAAAGTTAAGGGATAGACATGAATATGTAAAATATGACATTGAAAACACAAAATGTGGGGGAGGGGAATAAAAAATGTAGCTTTTTAAAAGTGTATAAATGTATCTGAACTTAAATGACTATCGGTTTAAAATAAGCACATAAAGTTCTAGGTCAACATATATGAACTCCACAGTAACCACAAATAAAAAACCTACAATAGATACACAGAAACTAGAGAAAAGAATACAAGCACACCACTAAAGAAAATCATCAAACCACAAGGGAAGGAAGTAAAAGAAGAAAATAACAGAGACAAACTATAAAAACAACCAGAAAACTAGTAACAAAATGACAATAAGTACACACTTATCAATAATCACTTTAAATATCAATGGACTAAATGCTCCAGTCAAAAGACATAGGGTGGCTGATTGGATAAAAATGAAGACCCATCTATATGCTGCCTGCAAGAGACTCATCTCAGAGACACACACACAGCCTGAAAGTGAGGGGATGGAAAAAGATAGTTCATGTAAATGGAAGAGGAAAAAAATGCTGGGGTAGCAATACTCATATCAGACAAAGTAGACTTTAAAATAAAGTCTATAACAAAAGACAACAAACAGCATTATATAATAATAAAGGGATCTGTACAAGAATAGGATTAACTTTCATTAACATATATGTACATAATATAGGTGAACCTAATCAGGAGCATCTAAACATATACAGCAAATATTAACAGACATAAAGGGAGAAAATGACAACAATACAATAACAGTATGGGACTTTAAAACTCCACTTGCATCAATGGACAGAAAATCAATAAGGAAACAGTGGTCTTAAATGGCACATTAGACCAGTTGGACTTAACAGATATATACTGGACTTTACATACAAAAACAGAAGAATACACATTCTTTTTAAATGCATATGGGGGTTTCCCTGGTGGCACAATGGTTGGGAGTCCACCTGCCAATGCAGGGGACACGGGTTTGAGCCCTGGCCTGGGAAGATCCCACATGCCGCAGAGCAACTAAGCCCATGCGCCACAACTGCTGAGCCTGCGCTCTGGAGCTCGCGTGCTACAACTACTGAAGGCCGTGCACCTAGAGCCCGTGCTCCACAACAAGAGAAGCCACTGCAATGAGAGCCCATGCACTGCAACGAAGAACAGCCCCCGCGTGCCGCAACCAGAGAAAGCCTGCGCACAGCAATGAAGACCCAATGCAGCCAAAAATTAAAAAAAATAAAAAATAAATAAAATTTAAATGCATATGGAATGTTCTCCAGGATAGATCACATGCTAGGCCATAAAATAAGTCTCAACAAATTTAAGAGAACAGAAATTATATCAAGCACTTTTTTCTGAACATAATGGTATGAAACTAGAAATCAACTACAGGAAGAAAAATGGGAAAACCACAAACATGTGGAGACTACACAACATGCTATTAAAACCTATGGGTAGGTAAAGAAATCAAAGAGGAAATCAGAAAATACCTTTAAACAAATGAAAATAAAAACACAACTTTCCAAAATCTACGAGATACAGCAAAAACAGTCCTAAGAGGGAAGTTTATGGCGACACAGGACTACCTCAAGAAAAAAGAAAAATTTCAAATGAACAACCTAACATACCATCTAAAGGAATTAGAAAAAGAACAAAGCCCAAAGTCAGCAAAAGGAAGGAAATAATAAAGATCAGAGAGGAAATAAATGAAAAGGAGACTAAAAAAAAACACCAATAGAAAAGATCAATGAAACTAAGAGCTGGTTTTTTGAAAAGATAAATAAAATCAATAAGCCTTTAGCCAGGCTCTTTAAGAAAAAAAGACAGAAGACACAAATGAACAAAATAATAACTGAAAGAGGAGAAATTGCAGCTGATATCACAGAGGTACACAAAAACATCAGAAGAGAATACTATGAACAGCTATATGCCAACAAATTGGACAACCTAGAAGAAATGGATAAATTTCTAGAAACATACAATCTTCCAAAACTGAATGAGGAAGAAAGAGATAATCTGAACAGACTGATCACTAGCAGTGGAATTGAATTAGTAACAAAAAAACTCCCAGCAAACAAAAGTCCAGGACCTGACAGCTTCACAGGGAAATTCTATCAATACCAAAAATATAAAGAAGAGCTGATACCTATCCTTCTCAAACTACTCCAAAAAACTGAAGAGGAGGGAACACTCCCAAATTCATTCTATGAGCCTATGATTACCCTGATACCAAAAATCAGACAAAGACACCACAAAAAAAGAGAAAATTACAGGCCAACATCTCTGATGAATCTAGTTGCAAAAATCCTCAACAAAATATTAGAAAACTGAATTCAACAATTATAAAAAGGATTATATACTGTGATCAAGCGGGATTTATTCCAGGGATGCAAGGATGGTTTAATACCTACAAATTAATCAATGTGATACACCACATTAACAAAAGAAAGGATAAAAATCACATGATCTTCTCAACAGATGTAGAAAAAACATCTGACAAAATTCAACATCAGTCCAGAGAAGATGGCGGAAGAATAAGACGCGGAGATAACCTTCCTCCCCACAGATACATCAGAAATACATCTACACGTGGAACTGCACCTATAGAACACCCACTGAACGCTGACAGAAGACGTCAGACCTCCCAAAACGCAAGAAACTCCCCACGTACCTAGGTAGGGCTAAAGAAAAAAGAACAAACAGAGACAGAAGAATAGGGACGGGACCTGCACAAGTGGGAGGGAGCTGTGAAGAAGGAAAGGATTCCACACATTAGGAAGCCCCTTTGCGGGTGGAGACTGCAGGTGGCTGAGGGGGGAAGCTTCAGAGCCATGGAGGAGAGCGCAGCAACAGGGGTGCAGAGGGCAAAGCGGAGAGATTCCCACACAGAGGAGTGGTGCCGACCAGCACTCACCAGCCCAAGAGGCTTGTCTGCTCACCTGCCAGGGTGGGCGGGGGCTGGGAGCTGTGGCTCCGGCTTCGGAGGTCGGATCCCAGGGAGAGGACTGGGGTTGGCTGCATGAACACAGCCTGAAGGGGGAAAGTGCGCGACAGCTAGCCAGCAGGGAGTCCGGGAAAAGGTCTGGAGCTGCCGAAGAGGCAAGAGACTTTTTCTTGCCTCTTTGTTTCCTGGTGCACGAGGAGAGGGGATTAAGAGCGCAGCTTAAAGGAGCTCCAGAGACGGGCGCGAGCCACGGCTATCAGCGCAGACCCCAGAAACGGGCATGAGACGCTAAGGCTGCTGCTGCAGCCACCAAGAAGCCTGTGTGCAAGCACAGGTCACTATCCACACCTCCCCTCCTGGAGCCTGTGCAGCCCACCACTGCCAGGGTCCCATGATCCAGGGACAACTTCCCCAGGAGAATGCAAGGCACGACTCAGGCTGGTGCAACGTCATGCTGGCCTCTGCCACCGCAGGCTCGCCCCGCATCCATACCCCTCCCTCCCCCCCCGCCTAGTGAGCCAGAGCCCCCGAATCAACTGCTCCTGTAACCCCGTCCTGTGTGAGCGAAGAACAGACACCCTCAGGCGACCTACATGCAGAAGCAGGGCCAAATCCAGAGCTGAACCCTGGGACAGAAAGACAAAGAAGAGACAGGGAAATCTCTCCCAGCAGCCTCAGGAGCAGCGGATTAAATCTCCACAATCAACTTGATGTACCCTGCATCTGTGGAATACCTGAATAGACAACGAATCATCCCAAATTGAGGTGGTGGACATTGGGAGGAACGATATATATATATATTTTTTCCCTTATTCTCTTTTTGTGAGTGTATATGTGTATGCTTCTGTGTGTGATTTTTGTCTGTATAGCTTTGCTTTTACCATTTGTCCTAGGGTTCTGTCTGTACGTTTTTTTTGTTTTGTTTTGTTTTTTCTTTTTTTAGTATAGTTTTTAGCACTTGTTATCACTGGTGGATTCGTTTTTTGGTTTCGTTGCTCTCTTCTTTCTTTCTTTTTTTTATTACTTAAAAAAATTTTTTTAATAATTATTTTTATTTTATATTTTAATAACTTTATTTTATTTTATTTTATTTTACCTCTTTCTTTCTCTTTCTTTCTTTCTTTCTTTTTTCTTTCTTTCTTTCTTTCTTTTCTTTCTTTCTTTCTTTCTCCCTTTTATTCTGAGCCGTGTGGCTGACAGGGTCTTGGTGCTCCAGCCGAGTGTCAGGCCTGTGCCTCTGAGGTGGGAGAGCCAAGTTCAGGACATTGGTCCACCAGAGACCTCCCAGCTCCATGTAATATCAAGTGGCGAAAATCTCCCAGAGATCTCCATCTCAACGCCAAAACCCAGCTCCACTCAACGACCAGCAAGCTACACTGCTGGACACCCTATGCCAAACAACTAGCAAGACAAGAACACAGCCCCATCCATTAGCACAGAGGCTGCCTAAAATCATAATAAGGCCACAGACACTCCAAAACACACCACCAGATATGGACCTGCCCACCAGAAAGACAAGATCCAGCCTCATCCACCAAAACACAGGCACTAGTCCCCTCCACCAGAAAGCCTACACAACCCACTGAACCAACCGTAGCCACTTGGGGCAGACACCAAGAACAATGGGAAATACGAACCTGTAGCCTGTGAAAAGGAGACCCCAAACACAGTAAGTTAAGCAAAATGGGAAGACAGAGAAACACACAGCAGATGAAGGAGCAAGGTAAAAACCCACCAGACCTAACAAATGAAGAGGAAATAGGCAGTCTACCTGAAAAAGAATTCAGAATAATGATAGTAAAGATGATCCAAAATCTTGGAAATAGAATGGAGAAAATACAAGAAACGTTTAACAAGGACCTAGAAGAACTAAAGAGAAAACAAAACAGTGATGAACAACACAATAAATGAAATTAAAAATTCTCTAGAAGGGATCAATAGCAGAATAACTGAGGCAGAAAAACGGATAAGTGACCTGGAAGATAATATAGTGGAAATAACTACTGCAGAGCAGAATAAAGAAAAAAGAATGAAAAGAATGAAAAGATCCAGAGACCTCTGGGACAACATTAAATGCACCAACATTTGAATTATAGGGGTCCCAGAAGAAGAAGGGAAAAAAAAAGGAACTGAGAAAATATTTGAAGAGATTAAAGTTGAAAACTTCCCTAATATGGGAAAGGAAATAGTTACTCAAGTCCAGGAAGCACAGAGAGTCCCATACAGGATAAATCCAAGGAGAAACACACCAAGACACATATTAATCAAACTATCAAAAGTAAATACAAAGAAAAAATATTAAAAGCAGCAAGGGAAAAACAACAAATAACACAGAAGGGAACCCCCCGAATGTTAACAGCTGATCTTTCAGCAGAAACTCCGCAAGCCAGAAGGGAGTGGCAGGACATACTTAAAGAGATGAAAGGGAAAAACCTACAACCAAGATTACTCTACCCAGCAAGTATCTCATTCAGATTTGACAGAGAAATTAAAGGCTTTACAGACAAGCAAAAGCTAAGAGAATTCAGCACCACCAAACCAGCTCTGCAACAAATGCTAAAGGAACTTCTCTAAGCATGAAACACAAGAGAAGGAAAAGACCTGCAATAGAAAACCCAAAACAATTAAGAAAGCGGTAATAGGAACATACATATCGATAATTACCTTAAATGTAAATGGATTAAATGCTCCAACCAGAAGACGTAGACTGGCTGAATGGATACAAAAACAAGACCCATATATATGCTGTCTACAAGAGACCCACTTCACACCTAGGGACACATACAGACTGAAAGTGAGGGGATGGAAAAAGATATTCCATGCAAATGGAAATCAAAAGAAAGCTGGAGTAGCAATACTCATATCAGATAAAATAGACTTTAAAATAAAGAATGTTACAATAAACAAGGAAGGACACTACATAATGATCAAGGGATCAATCGAAGAAGAAGATATAACAATTATAAATATATATGCACCCAACATAGGAGCATCTTAATACATAAGGCAAATACTAACAGCCATAAAAGGGGAAAACGACAGTAACACAATCATAGTAGGGGACTTTAACACCCCACTTTCACCAATGGACAGATCATCCAAAATGAAAATAAATAAGGAAACACAAGCTTTAAATGATACATTAAACAAGATGGACTTAATTGATATTTATAGGACATTCCATCCAAAAACAACAGAATACACTTTCTTCTGAAGTGCTCATGGAACATTCTCCAGGATAGATCATATCCTGGGTCACAAATCAAGCCTTGGTAAATTTAAGAAAATTGAAATCATATCAAGTATCTTTTCTGACCACAACACTATGAGACTAGATATCAATTACAGGAAAAAATCTGTAAAAAATACAAACACATAGAGGCTAAACAATACACTACTTAATAACCAAGAGATCACTGAAGAAATCAGAGGAAATCAAAAAATACCTAGAAACAAATGACAATGAAAACACGACGATCCAAAACCTATGGGATGCAGCAAAAGCAGTTCTAAGAGGAAAGTTTATAACAATACAATCCTACCTTAAGAAAGAAGAAACAGGACTTCCCTGGTGGTGCAGTGGTTAAGAATCCACCTGCCAATGCAGGGAACATGGGTTCAAGCCCTGGTCCGGGAAGATCCCACATGCCGCAGAGCAACTAAGCCCCTGGACCACGGCTACTAAAGCCTGCGTGCCTAGAACCCATGCTCCGCAAGAGAAGCCACTGCACTGAGAAGCCCATGCACAGCAACAAAGAGTAGCCTCCTCTCACCGCAACCAGAGAAAGCCCACCTGCAGCAACAAAGACCCAACGCAGCCATAAATAAATAAACAAACAAATAAATAAATAAAACGTTCCTTCCTTTAAAAAAAAAAAAAAAGGAAGAAACAAGAAACATCTCAAATAAGCAACCTAACCTTACACCTAAAACAATTAGAGAAAGAAGAACAAAAAAACCCCAAGTTAGCAGAAGGAAAGAAATCATAAAGATCAGATCAGAAATAAATGAAAAAGAAATGAAGGAAACAATAGCAAAGATCAATAAAACTAAAAGCTGGTTCTTTGAGAAGATAAACAAAATTGGTAAACCATTAGCCAGACTCATCAAGAAAAAAAGGGAGAAGACTCAAATCGACAGAATTAGAAATGAAAAAGGAGAACTAACAACTGACACTGCAGAAATACAAAGGATCATGAGAGATTACTACAAGCAACTTTATGCCAATAAAATGGACAACCTGGAAGAAATGGACAAATTCTTAGAAACGCACAAACTGCCGAGACTGAACCAGGAAGAAATAGAAAATATGAACAGACCAATCACAAGCCATGAAATTGAAACTGTGATTAAAAATCTTTCAACAAACAAAAGTCCAGGACCAGATGGCTTCACAGGTGAATTCTATCAAACATGTAGAGACGAGCTAACACCCATCCTTCTCAAACTCTTCCAAAAAATTGCAGAGGAAGGGACACTCCCAAACTCATTCTATGAGGCCACCCTGATACCAAAACCAGACAAAGATACTACAAAAAAGAAAATTACAGACCAATACCACTGATGAATATAGATGCAAAAATCCTCAACAAAATACTAGCAAACAGAATCCAACAACAGATTAAAAGAATCAAACACCATGATCAAGTGGGATTTATCCCAGGGATGCAAGGATTCTTCAATATACACAAATCAATCAATGTGATACACCATAGTAACAAACTGAAGAATAAAAACCATATGATCATCTCAATAGATGCAGAAAAAGCTTCTGACAAAATTCAACACCCATTTACAATAAAAACTCTCCAGAAACTGGGCACAGAGGGAACCTACCTCAACATAATAAAAGCCATATACGACAAACTCACAGCAAACATCATTCTCAATGGTGAAAAACTGAAAGCATTTCCTCTAAGATCAGGAACAAGAATGTCCACTCTCACCACTATTATTCAACATAGTTTTGGAAGTCCTAGCCACGGCAATCAGAGAAGAAATAAAAGAAATACAAATTGGAAAAGAAGAAGTAAAACTGTCACTGTTTACAGATGACATGATACTATATATAGAGAATCCTAAAGATGCCGCCAGATAACTACTAGAGCTAATCAATGAATTTGGTAAAGTTGCAGGATACAAAATTAATGCACAGAAATCTCTTGCATTCCTATACACTAATGATGAAAAATCTGAAAGAGAAATTAAGGAAACACTCCCATTTACCACTGCAACAAAAAGAATAAAAACCTAGGAATAAACCTACCTAGGGAGACAAAAGACCTTATGCAGAAAACTATTAAGACACTGATGAAAGCAATTAAAGATGATACCAACAGATGGAGAGATATACCATGTTCTTGGATTGGACGAATCAATATTGTGTAAATGAGTATACTACCCAAAGCAATCTACAGATTCAATGCAATCCCTATCAAATTACCAATGGCATTTTTTACAGAACTAGAACAAAAAATCTTAAAATTTGTATGGAGACACAAAAGACCCCAAATAGCCAAAGCAGTCTTGAGGGAAAAAAATGGAGCTGGAGGAATCAGACTCCCTGATTTCAGACTATACTACAAAGCTACAGTAATCAAGACAATATGGTACTGACACAAAAACAGAAACATAGATCAATGGAACAAGATAGAAAGCCCAGAGATAAACCCACGCACCTATGGTCAACTAATCTATCACAAAGGAGGCATGGATATACAATGGAGAAAAGACAGTCTCTTCAATAAGTGTTGCTGGTAAAACTGGACAGCTACATGTAAAAGAATGAACTTAGAACACTCCCTAACATCATACAGGAAAATAAACTCAAAATGGATTAGAGACCTAAATGTAAGACCGGACACTATAAAACTCTTAGAGGAAAACATAGGAAGAACACTCTGACATAAATCACAGCAAGATCTTTTTTGATCCATCTCCTAGAGTAATGGAAATAAAAACAAAATAAACAAATGGGACCTAATGAAACTTCAAAGCTTTTGCACAGCAAAGGAAACCATAAACAAGACCAAAAGACAACCCTCAAAATGGGAGAATGAATCAACGGACAAAGGATTAATCTCCAAAATATATAAACAGCTCATGCAGCTCAATATTAAAAGGACAAACAACCCAATCCAAAAATGGGCAGAAGACCTAAATAGACATTTCTCCAAAGAAGACATACAGATGGCCAAGAAGCACATGAAAAGCTGCTCAACATCACTAATTATTAGAGAAATGCAAATCAAAACTACAATGAGGTATCACCTCACACCAGTTATAATGGGCATCATCAGGAAATCTACAAACAACAAATGTTGGAGAGGGTGTGGAGAAAAGGGAACCCTCTTGCACTGTTGGTGGGAATGTAAATTAATACAGCCACTATGGAGAAGAGTATGGAGGTTCCTTAAAAAACTAAAAACAGAATTATCATATGATCCAGCAATCCCACTACTGGGCATATACCCAGAGAAAACCGTAATTCAAAAAGACACATGCACCCCAATGTTCATTGCAGCAGTATGTACAATAGCCAGGTCATGGAAGCAACCTAAATGCCCATCAACAGACAAATGGATAAAGATGTGGCACATATATACAATGGAATATTACTCAGCCATAACAAGGAACGAAACTGGGTCATTTGTAGAGACGTGGAGGGACTTGGAGACTGTCATACAGAGTGAAGTAAGTCAGAAAGAAAAGCAAATACCGTATATTAACACATATATGTGGAACCTAGAAAAATGGTACAGATGAACCCGTTTGCAGGGCAGAAACAGAGACACAGATGTAGAGAAAAGACGTATGGACACCAAGGGGGGAAAGCATCGGGTGGGGAGGGGGGGTGGTAAAAAAAAAATTCTTTTTTACAGTTCAAAAAGTTAAACATGGTCCCGAATAGGAAAATCTACAGAGACAGAGAGTAAATTAGTGGTTGCCAGAGGCTAGGGGAAGGGGAGAATGGGGAATGACTGCTAGTGGGTACAGGGTTTCTTTTTGGCACGATGAAAATGTTCTGGAATTAGACAGTGGTAATGATTACACAACTTTGTGAATGTACTATAAACCACTAAATTGTACACTTTAAATGTGAACTATATCTCAATAAACCCATTATTTTACAAAAAAAAAAAACCCCAACATTCATAGCAGCATTATTTACAATAGCCAAGATATGGAATCAACCTAAGGGTATATCAACAGATGACTCGATAAAGAAGATGTGAGAATATATATATATATATATTCTCTCTCTCTCTCTATATATATATATACATATATAAATGTGTGTATGTATATATACACACACACACACATATATATATATAGAGAGAGAGAGAGAGAATATTACTCAGCCATAAAAAGGAATGGAATCTTGCCATTTGCAATAACATGGATGGATGTGAAAGGTGCTGTACTTAGTGAAGTAAGTCAGACAAAGAAAGACAAATATTATATGTTAGCACTTATATGTGGAATCTAAAGAATAAAACAAAGCAATGAAAATAACAAAACAGAGACAGACCCACAGAAATAGAGAATAAACTATTGGTTATCAGTTGGGGGAAGGAAGGTGGGAGGGGCAAAACAGGGGTAGGGGATTAAGAGGTATAAATTACTATGTATAAAATAAACAAGCTACAAGGACTGATTGTTCAGTACAGGGAATATAGCCAATATTTTATAATAACATTAAATGGAATATGATCTATAAAAGTATTGAGTCACTCTGTTGTACACCTGAAACTAATGTAATACTGTAAATCAACTATACTTCAATAAAGAGAGAGAGAACATAGGCTTTCTACATTGGCAGCAAATGACCATGCATAAAATAATTATAATAAAGTTTATACTGTCATAGAAATGAGCCTTGGCTTCACAATTTTAGGTTTCAGTATTATATTATAGGTGTGTAAATAGGAGTCACCTGGATTTGAATGAGGGGCCAAACTTAGGGAGGCTTAAAAACTTGTCCAAAGTTATAGAATTAGTAAATGTCAGAGCAAAGTCCTCTCAAAATCCAGCAAAATTTAGCTTGACAACTGGCATTAAAAAATAAGAAAACAAAAATCAAAAAATGAAATCTCATACCTGTAGTCTTCCCTTTTCATAGGCCAGTTTATTTTTACTCTCAGTAATTTTTCCCAAGACATTTTCCACCTGCTGTTGGGCAAGCTGATAAAGCAAACACAGGTATCAGTACCTCTAGGCATAGAATGAATAATCATTTTCTTTCTTAAACAAGTATTTATACCCTTACTATTTCTAAAGTAATGAATCCAGGATTCATATTTATTTGCTACTGCTACCTCTTAGTCTGTCTTTAGACAGCTGATCATAGTATAATATGAAACATGTAGAGAGACTGTTAATGAAAATATGAGTGCCTTAGGACTCACAGTTGTTCTTTGTTTCCTAATTCTGTTTTTGTTATGTCAAGTATTCCTTTGTAGCTGCAACCTAACCCAGATGTGGGGTGGTTTTATCAGTGGTTGCAGATATGCAGTTTGAGGATTATATGCAGTCGGCCCTCTGTATCCACAGGTTCCACATCCACTGGTTAAACCAACTGTGGATCAAAAATATTCAGGAAAAATAAATTTCCAGTAAGTTCCAAAAAGCAAAACTTGAATTTGCCACACACGGGCAACTGACAACTATTTAAATAGCATTACATTGTGTTAGGTATTATAAGTAATCTAGAGATGATTTAAAGTATATGGAAGGATGTGCATAGATTATATGCAAATATCACACCATTTTATATAAGGGACTTGAGCATCCACAGACTTTGGTATCTGGGGGGTCCTGGAACCAATCCCCCACTGATACTGAGGGATGATTGTAGTTATTTAAGACAATGGGAGCTACAAATGATCACAACCATTTGGTCAATAGCAGATACTTCAGTTACCATAGTAAAAGACAGTAAAAAAAGAAAAAAAAAACTGAAAAAAAAACCCAAAAGAAATGTTTGTCGGAAACTCCAACATTGTTTGATCAAGTACTCAACACAATGTTATCTAGGACAAACATTACTGAAGTCTCTATATTTCATGAAATTACATATTTAATCATTCAAACAGCCTTTAATAATGAGTTATTTTTTTTTCCTCAGACTTTGTCAGAGGAAATAACTATAAAATAGTTTTCTCTTGACTAAATTTTGAACCTTACTGGTACTTCAGGAACACTATTAGTGACTGAATATAGAAATTTTCACCTTCCATAATCAATTTCAGTGTTACACCTTAATAACGGGAAATACTGATATTTGCCATATGTCAAAATCATCTTCATAAGTCCATTGTAGGAATAATACACACACAAGCAAATGTGACTAAGAACACAAATTCTTAATCACGTAGGCCAACCAGCTGCACTATGGGTCATTTCCAGTAAATTTTAAGTTCAAGGTCTTAATAATGTTGGTAAATATCCTATGTTGACATAATCACTATTTCTGGTTTACATTTGCTTAATCTGTGAATAATAGAACAAAAGGACCTTTTCAGCATTTAAAGCCAAAGAATTTAGATTTTTGTTTTATATTCAACTTTAGGCTAGTCTGTAAAGATGAAACCATATATGTTGGGATATTAATTTACACAAGAGACATTCCTCACTATCTCCAACATTGTTACAGCTATTCTTTACTCGTCTCTTTGTAGTGCACTTTATTTCATTTTAAATATTGTGAATATTTTCCAAATAAAAGTAAAAACACATTCCAAACTAGATTACTGTATAACATGTAACTCATTTCTTCCCCTGTTCAAAATATTTTCATGATAGCATATATTCTGTTAAGAGGTCACATTAATCTGGAGCATTGTTTTCTCCTTGGTAGTTGTCTTGGCTAGAAGAATTAAGCCATTTTAGACATTCTAGACTTGATAAAAACCTATGGAAAAATTATAAGTAGTGATTAGTCCTACTGTAAAATTATGCACATTCAATATAAAAATTTATACCCAATATTAGATCGGTGGGTAATTAACTATTATGGCTATCTAGGCATTTGTCCTATCAGATCAATATTTATTTCATACCTACTTATACATATTCATACTTTGTTTTTTAAAGTTTCACTTTTAAAAAAAAATTTTTTTTAAACAGATCTTTATTGGAGTATAATTGTTTCACACTACTGTTAGTTTCTGTTGTACAACAAACTGAATCAGCCATATGCATACATATGTCCCCATATCCCCTCCCTCTTGCATCTCCCTCCCACCCTCCCTATCCCACCCCTCTAGGTGGTCACAAACCACCGAGCTGATCTCCCTGTGCCATGCTGCTGTTTCCCACCAGGTAACTATTTTACATTTGGTAGTGTATATATGTCAATGCTACTCTCACTTTGCCTCAGCTTCCCCCTCCCACCCTGTGACCTCAAGTCCATTCTCTATGTCTGCATTTTTTTTTAAAAGGAACTAATTTATTTATTTATTTATTTATTTATTTTGGCTGTGTTGGGTCTTCATTGCTGCGCGCGGGCTTTCTCTAGTTGCGCTGAGTGGGGGCCACTCTTCGTTGCGGTGAGCGGGCCTCTCATTGTGGTGGCCTCTCCCGTTGCGGAGCACAGGCTCCAGGCACGCGGGTCTCAGCAGCTGTGGCCTGCAGCCTCCAGAACAGGGCCCAGCTGCTCCGCGGCATGTGGCACCTTCCTGGACCAGAGCTCAAACCTGTGTCCCCCGCATTGGCAGGCAGATTCTCAACCACTGCGCCACCGGGGAAGTCCCTCTATGTCTACATCTTTATTCCTGTCTTGCAACTAGGTTCATCAGTACCATTTTTTTTTTTTTAAGATTCCACATATATGTGTTAGCATATGGTATTTGTCTTTCTCTTACTGACTTACTTCACTCTGTACGATAGACTCTAGGTCCATTCACTTTCAATCGTGGGTTGCTCCCACTAAAGCAAAGGAAAATATTTTTTTAAAGCATTCAGACCAATAAAGTATTGGTTTCAAAATAACCTAAGGAAAATGTAGACTGCTATCAATAAATAGGAGGCTAGTAATATATTATCATAACATTAGTCATCAATTAATTTTCTGTCTGTGGAAGACATACAGTCCTCCTTTACCACAATATTTTTCATTTTGGTAACTATGATGTAAAATCATCCCATGAATGCAACATTTGGGATTATGTTTTGATCAAGCCTTCAGCAGAAAATATATCACAAGGATGGCCAATAATGCTACAAAAACAAAGCTACACCATAACCATAAAAGCTGAATTATTTAAAACTTAAAATTCAGTTCCAAGTCCTATAAATCAAGGTGCCCAATGTGTTGCAAAATGTAGGTTAGCTTATAAAAAGTCAAGAGCTAGATTTAACCAAAAATATGCTAGCTATTACAAATAAAAACACTCAAAAATAACTTTGCTTGCCTTCTTGGAATGTGGAAGGCTTTTTATTTTTTTAAATAACTTGGATAGTCCGGGTCTCTTATAAAATGTGTCCAAGAATTTTTAAAATAATGGCACTTTTTTCCTCAATAAAACTCCCTCTTTTAGGCAAAGGCATAAAGAATTCTATTACTCTTTCAAATACACTTTTAAAATAATTTCCCCTTTTTGCCACCAAAGAGAACACTAATGCACTGATAAGTGAAAACTCAGAAAAATCAAAATGTGACTGTTTGACACAGAGTCACTTATTTAAATTTATGACAAACAAAAATAAACTGTTCCAGTTGCTAAAGGAAAGTAGATATTAAGGCAGTAACTTAAATTACTGTTTTCAGATTATTTAAATAGGCCCTGTACTTAAGAAAATTGATGGAACACCAGAAATTAGAGAGAGACCACTTAAATGAGTGAATATCTCAGATTCTGAGTTGTGGAATGCAGAACTCAATGCAACCTTTGCTTAAATAATCTTGGCAATATACTATAAAGATTATTAATATACAGAGCAAAACAGAAACTGGAGAATCACCTTAGAAACAGCATACAAAGAAAAATGCTAATGGTTAGAATATACATTTTAACTCAAGCACTGAAACATCACCCCTTGAAAAAGCAGGAAGCTAACACAGAAAGAATTATCTTAAGATATGAAAGGCAGGCTGACAAGGATCAACAGTAAGCCACAAAGTGATTTCTAAAATAATTTTTAAAATCTGGGTAAGCTCTAAAAGTTAGCAGAAGCTGTTAGAAGGATACATAAAACCAAGAGATAGTAGCATCTTGGTAAAGCTGTTTTATAAGTAGATTCTTAACTAGGAATTTTATTCAAAGTGTTTAACAACCAGTATGACATGGGCCCCTGCAAATGGAACCAACTCTGTCACCCTCACAAGTATACACTGACTGAATGTCATCCTAGTTTTAAGAAATACTACATTTAATACATTGTTTAATTTCAAGTCATTATAATCCTAGTTGTGTATGCAACTAATTCTATTTCTGTCTGGTGCTACCATTTGAAAATGTATGTTTAAAATACAAATGAGAAGTGGGGCAAATAGTCATTTAACTTGAACCCAGGAATAGTAACCTTCTCACAGTTGTATCTTTTCTCATTGTGTTTCCCTGCATGACTGCCTGTGGTAACGGACTTAAATTACACCATCATTCATAGCAAACAGACTTGTGGTTGCCAAGGGGGAGGGGAGAATGGGGGAGGGATGGAGTGGGAGTTTGGGGTTAGCAGATGCAAACTATTATATATAGAATATATAAACAACAAGGTCCTACTGTATAGCACAGGGAACTATATTCAATATCCTGTGATAAACCACAATGGAAAAGAATATTTAAAAATATAAAAGTATAACCGAATCACTTTGCTGTACAGCAGAAATTAACACAACATTGTAAATCAACTATACTTCAATAAAAAATTTTAAAAATTACACAGTCATTAAAGGCTGAAATGGCAAACATAAACCTAAAATAAGGAAGTGTGAGAAAAAGAAGAAATGATATTTATACAAGTATACTGTATATGTTGGCCCTGTGAGGGGCACTTTACTCACAGTATGACATTTAATCCTCACAGCCTGGTAAGACAGACATGACCCTCTTTGTGCTCTACCCAATCGACATTTCTTAAACACCTATTATGTATTAGGCGCTATGGTAGGCAAGGGAGTATACAGATGAGTAACTACTCTTCTTGCATTAGAA
Source organism: Balaenoptera musculus (assembly GCF_009873245.2). NCBI lineage: Eukaryota > Metazoa > Chordata > Mammalia > Artiodactyla > Balaenopteridae > Balaenoptera > Balaenoptera musculus. The sequence goes on along the minus strand of NC_045791.1, from coordinate 74,681,550 downwards.
GAGAGTGAAGGCAGATGCATAAGCAGGTCAATTTCTAACTTATGTAGTAACTATTTTGATATGGGTATGCACAGTAGGCTGTGGGAACCCCACAGTTAGGGGAGATCCCCTTGGTGCTGAAGGCCATAGAGGTTAAGAACTTGCCCAGGTCACACAGTAAATGGAGCCAAGTATTGTAACCAGGTCTGAATTTAAATCTGTGGCGTGGCATACACAACACACATTCATATGTATATCTCTAAAAATCAGTAAGAGGTTATACTAGAGGGTAGTTTTTATTGAGAAGTTTAAGTGTTAATTCTCAAAGAACAAAAATATACTGCTGGCCTTGAATGGCAATAGGTTTAATGACATTGCTCGGATTGAAAAAAAAAAAAGTTCTTAGCCTCTTTCCTCAAGACTCATACAGCCAAGTGAAGCACTTCCAGGCAGGCTTGGTCAGAGAAGATTCTATGCATAGACATATAAGCTGGAATTGAGGTATGGGATATCACTGGGAGACCTTAATCAAGAGGTGCTGTGGGCAGGCAAGAATCAACATTGACCAAATCACTTGCAAGACCCGTCAAAGTCACTAATAGGATAAGGCCAGAGGCCTGCTCACTGGCAGTAGAGGCACAAAAGAATCACGCAGACTGAGATATGGTCTTCCAGAGAGACCCAAACCAGGTGGGTGGATAAGCCCAGCTGAGGCCTGGCCAACAGGAAAGGACATGGATGAACCTTTAATCTCGGGGGAGGGAGGCGTGGTTTGAGACAGTACCAGAAATTAGAGCTAATGCACCTTGTTGCTTTGATAGGAACTTACAGGCTTTCTTCTGAGACAGATGAGATACTAAGAATTCAATAAATGTTAGCAATGTTGTACATGCTTTACATGTATTAACTTACTTAACCTCAACAACCTCCTAATAATAGTATGATTATCCCCATTTTGACAGATTAAGAAACTCAGGCTCTGAGAGGTTAAGGATCACACCCAAGGTCACAGCCAAAACTGAAACATAGATAGTCTGGCTCTAAAGCCATGAAAATGTAAGAGGATTTATACATATATATATATTTTTTTTTTTTTAAAGATTTTTTTATTGATTGATTGATTGCTATGTTGGGTCTTCGTTTCTGTGCTAGGGCTTTCTCTAGTTGCGGCAAGCGGGGGCCACTCTTCATCGCGGTGCGCGGGCCTCTCACTATCGTGGCCTCTCTTGTTGCGGAGCACAGGCTCCAGACGCACAGGCTCAGTAGTTGTGGCTCACGGGCCTAGTTGCTCCGTGGCATGTGGGATCTTCCCAGACCAGGGCTCGAACCCGTGTCCCATGCATCGGCAGGCAGACTCTCAACCACTGCGCCACCAGGGAAGCCCCTATATATATATTTTTAAATTTTATTTATTTACCAATTTTTGGCTGTATAGGGTCTTCGTTGCTGCGCACAGGCTTTCTCTAGTTGCAGTGAGCGGGGGCTACTCTTCATTGGGGTGCATGGGCTTCTCATTGCAGTGGCTTCTCTTTGTTGCAGAGCACAGGCTCTAGGCATGCGGGCTTCAGTAGTTGTGGCACGAGGGCTCAGTAGTTGTGGCTCACGGGCTCTAGAGCGCAGGCTCAGTAGTTGTGGCGCACGGGCTTAGTTGCTCCGCGGCATGTGGGATCTTCCTGGACCAGGGCTCGAACCCGTGTCTCCTGCATTGGCAGGTGGATTCTTAACCACTGCACCACCAGGGAAGTCCCAGGATTTAGATTTAGTCTCTGTAATTTTTTATAGTTGAAGTAATGAGCAGCTTATGACAGAGTTTGAAAGAATTTAGTTCAGATTAAGGCAGACTTCACATCAGGGCCTTCTTTGGAATTTTGAAAGATGATTTGCATGTTATAGAAGCAATGGCTAATTCTTTCTCAAGCATTCAGAAGCACATGGAAAACTTATTAGCTGTTTAACATAACAATCATCTCTTTAAATCTCTTTCACCTGGAGATGTTTTAAGAATTCTACCATTTATTTGTAATGGATTGACCTTGTCAAATAGCTTTTAGAAATCGAACTTACTACTGATTTCCTAATGGATGGAACTGTCAGAAAGAGAAAAAAAATACAAGTTTGTTCCTCACAATTTATGGAAAAGAAAATATTTTAAAACGTTAGAAATACTGGTGCTTTTCAGCATTATAGATCATCTGTGTAGGCAGACATTTAAAGGCTGTCTTAAACTCTTGTTTTCCTAAATCCTCTATTGTCTGAATACCGTAGGGCTCTCTGACATATTTAGCCTGCATTATTCAGACTTGTGATAACTATCAAAAAAAAAAAAAAAATGAAGGAAACCCATCTCCTGATTTCTGATTGTTTTTTAAAACTCATAGTCATTAATTGCTACTTTAGACTGACCTTTTTATACCCCCAATGGTAATCAGAAGTTGCCTGCTCAAGTTCTAGGGAAGCAATTTGATCTGCCAGTTGCTTATTCTTTTCCTCTAGAGTCTGCAGGTTGCGGGTTGATGCATTTATGTCTACCTTTAGAAAAAATAGAGAAAAGAAATCTATGCCAGATCCAAAAATATTATCTTGTTTTTAAAATGACATTTTTAACTGTAAAATAAATGGTATCTTATGAACATGTTTCCCTGCTTTTTAGTTGTCTTTAGCAGGAGAGTTATTACAAAATGCATAGTGTACATTTACTAGAAGTGAAAGTCCTTCTGGTACTTGATACTTATTTATATATTAACTCAAGCATATAAATATAGATGCAAAAATACTCCAAAAAATATTAGCAAAATGAATCCAGCAATATATAAAAGGATAACAAATCAGGACTAAGTGTAGTTTATTCTGGTAATACAAGCCTTGTTCAACATTCAAAATTAATTACTATAATTCACCACATCAATAGACTATAGAAGAAAAACCATATGACCATCTGAATAGACACAGAAAAAGCATTGCACAAAATTCACATTAATTTATGATAAAAATCCAGTAACCTAGAAATGAAAGGGAACCATCTCTATGTGATAAACTATGTCTGTAAAAACTTACAACTAATATCAGTATTGGTGGAAGACTGAATGTTTTCCCCTAAGACTGGGAAAAAGGCAAGGATATCTGCTCTTGCCATTCCTATTCAGTATCATACAGGAGGCCTTAGCTGGTGCAACAAGGTAAGAAAAAGTAATAAAAAGCATAGAAATTGGAAAGGGAGAAATAAAACTGTCTCTACCTACAACAGACATGATAGTCTACATAGGAAATCCCAAAGAATCTACAAAAGAAATGCTAGAATAAGTGAGTTTAGTAAGGTTGAAGGATACAAGGTCAAATCAATTGTATTTCTATATATTAGCAACAAACAATTGGAAATTGATATTTCTTAAAAGTTCCATTTATAACAGTTCCAAAATCCATGAAATTCTTAGGTACAAATCTAAGAAAAAATATGTCCAATATTTGACATGCTGAAAATTACAGTATGCTGACAAGATAAATCAAAAGCCTAAATAAAATGGAGAGACATACTGTGTCTCTGTATTAGGAATATACAATATTGCTAAGATGTCAATTCTCTCTAATCCCAATTTAAATTGTGTGGGATAATTTACCAGTGTCCACCCTTTGGTGGGGTCTAGACTGTGAGGCTAGAAAATAATGCCCTGTAAGAAATGCTAAAGGGAGCTCTTCAGACTGAAATAAAAGGGGATTAGATAATAACTGGAATCCACATAAAGAAATAAAGGGTACCAGAAAATGTAGCAACATAGGTACATGTAGAAGACATATAAATATGTAGTTTTTGTTTGTAACTCTCTTTGTTATCTATAAATCAAAAATATATAGTAAAAGAAAGGTTAAGGGAAGTAAAATAGTGCACCAGAAATATCTACTTAACACAAAGGAAGGCAGTACTGGAGAAAGAGAGGAACAAAAATCACATAAAACATATAAAAAAATAGTAAAGTGGCAGATGTAAATCCTACCTTATGGGTAATTATGTTAAATATTAATGGATTAAACACTCTAACTAAGAAGCAGAGACAGGCAGAATAAGTTTTTTAAAAGACCCAACTGTATGCTGTTTATAAGAGACACACTTTAGATCCAAAGACACAAATGGGTTGAAAATAAAAGGATGGAAAAAGATATATGATGTAAACAGTAATCTGAAAAGAGCTGGAGTGGCTACACTAACATGAGACAAAGTAGATATTAAGACAAAAATCTGTGAGATAAAGAAGTACATTATATATTGAAAAAAGGATCAACCCATTAAGAAGATAACATTTATAAATGCATTTTCATCTAACAACACAACCCCAATGAAGCAAAAACAATACAGCAAAAACTGACAGAATTGAAGGGAGAAATAACAATTCAACACTAACATTCGAAGACTTCAATATCCCTCTTTCAATAATAGATGGAACAGTTAGATGATCAATGAAGAAACAAGTGATGACTTGAACAACACTATAAAGCAACTGGACCTAACAGACATCTTTAGAACACTCCTCCAAACAATAATAGAATACACATTTTTCTCAAGTGCACATGAAGCATGCTCTAGGATATACCACATGTTAAACCATAAAACAACTCTCAATAAATCTGAAAGGACTGAAATCATATAAAGTATGTTCTCCAACAACAATGAAATAAAATTAAATGAATAAAAGAAGGAAATTTGGAAAATTCACATATATGGGGAAATTCAACAACATATTTCCAAATAACCAATGGGTCAAAGAGGAAATTACAAAGGAAATTAAAGAATATTTTGAGATGAATGAAAATGAAAATATAACATGATAAGCAGAATGTATGGTATGCAGCTAAAGTGGTGCTTAGAGGGAAATCTGTAGCTGTATAAACTTATATTTAATAAAAAAGAAATATCTCATATCAATAACCTAAGCATCCATCTTAAGAACCTAGAAAAAGAAGAGCAAATTAAACTCAAAGCAAGCAAAAGGAAGAAAATAATAAGGATTATAGCAGAAATAAAACAGAGGCTAGAAAAACAACAGAGAAAATCAGTAAAACCAGAAGTTGGTTCTTTGACAAGATCAACAAAATTGACAAACCACTAGTGGTATTAACCAAGAAAAAAAAAAAAAAAGAATACACAAATTGCTAAAATTAGAAAGAAGAGACATTATATTGAACTTCCAGAAATAAAAAAGGGGCTACTATGAACAACTGTATGCCAATAAATTACATAGCTTAGATGAAATGGACAAATTCCTAGAAAGACCCAAATGACTGAAACTCAAAAAAAAATGTAGAAATATGAATTGAACTATAACAAATAAAGAGACTGGATCAATAATAATAATAATTAAAAACAAAACAAAACACTCCCCACAAAGAAAAACCTAGAACTAGATGGCTTCACTGTTGAATTCTACAAAACATTGAAAGAATTAACACCAATCCCTCGCAAAGTCTTCTCAAAATAAGAGAGGGAACACTATCAAATCATTTTAAGAGGCCAATATTATTGAATACCTTGATACCAAAACCAAAGATGTCACAAGAAAAAAAAAACAAAAAACTATGGGATAACCCTTATTAATATAGATGTTTAAATCCTCAACAAAATAATAGCAAGCCAAATCAAACAACATATGAAAAGGATTATACACCATGATCAAGTGAAATTTATCCCCCAAAGGAAAACTTGGTTCAACATTTGAAATCAATCAATGTAATACACCTTAGTAATAGAATAAAGGCCAAAATCCACAAGATTATTCCAATAGATATAGAAAAAGCAACTGACCAAGTTCAACATATTTTCATGATAAAAATTCTCAACAAACTAGGAATAGAAGGGAATTTCCTCATCCTCATCATGGGCATTTAGGAAAAGCACACAGCTAACATCATGCTTAATGGTGACAAACTGAAAGCTATCCCTCTAAACTCAGGAACAAAACAAGGATGTCTGCTCTCATCGCTTCTATTCAACCTCTCATGGCTGGAGGTTCTAGCCAAAGCAATCACACAAGAAAAAGAAACAAAAGGTAACAAATTGGAAAGGAAAAAATAAAACTATCTCCATTTGCAGATGGCACAATCTTATATAGAGAAAATATATACTCTATTGTTAAGATCACAATACTCTCCAAATTGATCTACAGGATCAATACAAACCCTATCAAAACTCCAGCTCCTCTTTTTTTTACAGAAATGGAAAATCTGATCCTGAAATTCAAATAGAAATGCAAGGATCCAGAATAGCCAGAAAAATCTCAAAAAAAATAAAGTTGGAGGACTCACAAGTCTCAATTTTAAAACTTATTACAAAGCTACAGTAATCAAGACCATGTGGTACTGGTGTACGTACAGTCATATATATCAATGCAATGGAATTCAGAGTCCAGAAATAAGCCCATGCATCTATGGTTAACTAGATTTTGACAAGGGAGCCAAGATTATTCAATAGAAAGAACAGTCTTCCAAAAAATTGTCCTAGGATAACTGGATATCCACAGGAAAAATAATGAAGTTAAACCTCTACCTCATACCATATATAAAATTTAACACAAAATGGATCAAAGACCAAAATGTAATCTGTAAAACTATAAAATTTTTAGAATAAAAAATGGGTGCAGGATGACAGTTGCAAGATGGGGGAGTAGAAGGACATGAGCTCACTCCTTCATACAAAAACATCAAAATCACAACTAACTGCTGAACAACCATAGACAATAAAACACTAGAACCTACCTAAAGAGATACCCTACATCCAAAGACAAAGAGGAAGCCACAACGAGATGGTAGGAGGGGCACAACTGCAATAAAATCAAATCCCATACCCACTGGGTGGGCAACCCACAAACTAGAAAGTAATTATACCTGAAAAGTTCTCCCACAGGACTGAAAGTCCAGAGCCCCATGTCAGCCTTCCCAGTGTGGGGGCCTGGTAAGAGGAGGAGGAGCCCCCAGAGAATCTGGTTTTGAAGGCCAGCGGGGTTTGATCGCAGGAATTCCACAGGACTGGGGAAACAGAAACTCCACTCTTAGAGGGCACACACAAGGTCTCATGTGCACCAGGACCCAGGGAAAAAAAGCAGTGACCTCATAAGAGACTGGGCCAGACCTACCTGCTAGTATTGGAGGGTCTCCTGGAGAGGCAGGGGAGGAGCTGTGGCTCACTGCAGGTACAAAGACACTGGCAGCAGTAGTCCTGGGGAATAATCATTAACATGAGCACTCCTGGAGGCTGCCATTTCCTCCCAATGACCTAGCCCCACCCAACAGCCTGTAGGCTCCAGTGCTGGGACGCCTCAGGCCAAACAACCAACAGGGCAGGAATACAGTCCCACCCATCGGCAGACAGGCTGCTTAAAGTCTTCTTGAGCATAGCCCTGCCCAGAGGGACAAGACCCAGCTCTACCCACCAGTGGGCAGGAACCAGGAAGCCTGCACAAGTCTCTTAGACAGCCTCATCCACCAGAGGGAAGACAGCAGAAGCAAGAAGAACTACAATCCTGCAGCTTGCGGAATGGAAACCGCAATCACAGAAAGTTAGACAAAATGAGACGGCAAAGGACTATGTCCCAGATGAAAGAACAAGATAAAACACCAGAAGAACAACTAAGTGAAGTGGAGATAGGCCATCTACCGGAAAAAGAATTCAGAGTAATGATACTGAAGATGTTCCAAGATCTCAGGAAAAGAATGGAGGCACAGACTGAGAAGATACAAGAAATGTTTAAAAAAGACATAGAAGAACTAAAGACCAAACAAACAGAGATGTACAATACAATAACTGAAATGAAAAATACACTAGAAGGCTGCTATTAAGGCTAGTTAGTCCAACAGGCTGATGATCAGTACTCCAGGGAAGGAGAAAACAGAGAAATTGCTGAGCTTTTTAAATCCACAGTGAAATGACCGTCTTGAAAATTTCAAGCAGAAGAAAACTAACTATAGAAGTTTGGTTGTTTTTTCCTGAAATCAAGAACAAATGCTTGGAAAAGACAAGGTCAAGGAGGATTAACCAAGATGGCGGAGTAGAAGGACGTGCTCTCACTCCCTCTTGCGAGAGCACCAGAATCACAACTGGCTGCTGGACAATCATTGACAGGAAGACCCTGGACTTCACCAAGGAGGATACCCCACGTCCAAGGAGAGAGGAGAAGCCACAGTGAGACGGTAGGAGGGGCGCAATTAGAGTAAAATCAAATCCTATAACTGCTGGGTGGGTGACTCACAGACTGGCGAACACTTATACCACAGAAGTCCACCCACTGGAGTGAAGGTTCTGAGCCCCACGTCAGGCTTCCCAACCTGGGGGTCTGGCAACGGGAGGAGGAATTCATAGAGAATCAGACTTTGAAGCCTAGTGGGAATTGATTGCAGGACTTTGACAGGACTGGGGGAAACAGAGACCCCACTCTTGGAGGGCACACACAAAGTAGTGTGCGCGTCGGGACCCAGGGGAAGGAGCAGTGACCCTGGGGGAGACTGAACCAGACCTACCTGCTGGTGTTAGGGGGTCTCCTGCAGAGGCGGGGGGTGGCTCTATTTCACCGTGGGGACAAGGACACTGGCAGCGGAGGTTCTGGGAAGTGCTCCTTGGCGTGAGCCCTCCCAGAGTCTGCCATTAACCCCACCAAAAGCCCAGGTGGGCTCCAGTGTTGGGTTGCCTCAGGCCAAACAACCAACAGGGAGGGAACCCAGCCCCACCCATCAACAGTCAAGTGGATTAAAGTTTTACTGAGCTCTGACCACCACAGCAACAGTCAGCTCTACCCACCACCAGAGCCTCCCATCAAGCCTCTTAGATAGCCTCAACCACCAGAGGGCAGACAGCAGAAGCAAGAAAAAACTACAATCCTGCAGCCTGTGGAACAAAAACCACAGATACAGAAAGATAGACAATATGAAAAGGCAGAGGGCTATGTACCAGATGAAGGAACAAGAAAAAACCCCAGAAAAACAACTAAATGAAGCGGAGATAGGCAACCTTCCAGAAAAAGAATTCAGAATAATGATAGTGAAGATGATCCAGGACCTCGGAATAAGAATGGAGGCAAAGATTGAGAAGATGCAAGAAATGATTAACAAAGACCTAGCAGAATTAAAGAACAAACAAACAGAGATGACCAATACAATAACTGAAATGAAAACTACACTAGAAGGAAACAATAGCAGAATAACTGAGGCAGAAGAACGGATAAGTGACCTGGAAGACAGAATGGTGGAATTCACTGCTGTGGAACAGACTAAAGAAAAAAGAATGAAAAGAAATGAAGACAGCCTAAGAGACCTCTGGGACAACATTAAACGCAACAACATTTGCATTATACGGGTCCCAGAAGGAGAAGAGAGAGAGAAAGGACCAGAGAAAATATTTCAAGAGATTATAGTCGAAAACTTCCCTAACATGGGAAAGGAAATAGCCACCCAAGTCCAGGAAGCACAGAGAGTCCCATACAGGATAAACCCAAGGAGAAACACGCCAAGACACATAGTAATCAAAGTGGCAAAAATTAAAGACAAAGAAAAATTATTGAAAGCAGCAAGGGAAAAACGACAAATAACATACAAGGGAACTCCCATAAGGTTAACAGCTGATTTCTCAGCAGAAACTCTACAAGCCAGAAGGGCGTGGCATGATATACTTAAAGTGATGAAAGGGAAGAACCTACAACCAAGATTACTCTACCTGGCAAGGATCTCATTTAGATTTGATGGAGAAATCAAAAGCTTTACAGACAAGCAAAAGCTAAGAGAATTCAGCACCACCAAACCAGCTCTACAACAAATGCTAAAGGAACTTCTTTAAGTGGGAAACACAAGAGAAGAAAAGGACCTACAAAAACAAACCCAAAACAATTAAGAAAATGGTCATAGGAACATACATATTGATAATTACCTTAAACGTGAATGGATTAAATGCCCCAACCAAAAGACATAGACTGGCTGAATGGATACAAAAACAAGACCCATATATATGCTGTCTACAAGAGACCCACTTTAGACCTAGGGACACATACAGACTGAAAGTGAGGGGATGGAAAATGATATTCCATGCAAATGGAAATCAAAAGAAAGCTGGAGTAGCTATACTCATGTCAGATAAAATAGACTTTAAAATAAAGAATGTTACAAGAGACAAGGAAGGACACTACATAATGATCAAGGGATCAATCCAAGAAGAAGATATAACAATTATAAATATATATGCACCCAACATAGGAGCACCTCAATACATAAGGCAACTGCTAACAGCTATAAAAGAGGAAATCGACAGTAACACAATAATAGTGGGGGACTTTAACACCTCACTTACACCAATGGACAGATCATCCTAAATGAAAATAAATAAGGAAACACAAGCTTTAAATGACACAATAGACCAGATAGATTTAATTGATATATATAGGACATTCCATCCAAAAACAGCAGATTACACGTTCTTCTCAAGTGCGCACGGAACATTCTCCAGGATAGATCACATCTTGGGTCACAAATCAAGCCTCAGTAAATTTAAGAAAAGTGAAATCATATCAAGCATCTTTTCTGACCACAACGCTATGAGATTAGAAATGAATTACAGGGAAAAAAACGTAAAAAAGACAAACACATGGAGTCTAAACAATACGTTACTAAATAACCAAGAGATCACTGAAGAAATCAAAGAGGAAATCAAAAAATACCTAGAAACAAATGACAATGAAAATACGACGACCCAAAACCTATGGGATGCAGCAAAAGCAGTTCTAAGAGGGAAGTTTATAGCTATACAAGCCTACCTCAAGAAACAAGAAAAATCTCAAGTAAACAATCTAACCTTACACCTAAAGAAACTAGAGAAAGAAGAACAAACAAAACCCAAAGTTAGCAGAAGGAAAGAAATCATAAAGATCAGAGCAGAAATAAATGAAATAGAAACAAAGAAAACAATAGCAAAGATCAATAAAACTAAAAGTTGGTTCTCTGAGAAGATAAACAAAATTGATAAGCCATTAGCCAGACTCATCAAGAAAAAGAGGGAGAGGACTCAAATCAATAAAATCAGAAATGAAAAAGGAGAAGTTACAACAGACACCGCAGAAATACAAAGCATCCTAAGAGACTACTACAAGCAACTTTATGCCAATAAAATGGACAACCTGGAAGAAATGGACAAATTTTTAGAAAGGTATAACCTTCCAAGACTGAACCAGGAAGAAACAGAAAATATGAACAGACCAATCACAAGTAATGAAATTGAAACTGTGATTAAAAATCTTCCAACAAACAAAAGTCCAGCACCAGATGGCTTCACAGGTGAATTCTATCAAACATTTAGAAAGGAGCTAACACCTATCCTTCTCAAACTCTTCCAAAAAATTGCAGAGGAAGGAACACTCCCAAACTCATTCTATGAGGCCACCATCACCCTGATACCAAAACCAGACAAAGACACTACAAAAAAGAAAATTACAGACCAATATCACTGATGAATATAGATGCAAAAATCCTCAACAAAATACTAGCAAACAGAATCCAACAACACATTAAAAGGATCATACACCATGATCAAGTGGGATTTATCCCAGGGATGCAAGGATTCTTCAATATACGCAAATCAATCAATGTGATACACCATATTAACAAATTGAAGAATAAAAACTATATGATCATCTCAATAGATGCAGAAAAAGCTTTTGACAAAATTCAACACCCACTTATGATAAAAACTTTCCAGAAAGTGGGCATAGAGGGAGCCTACCTCAACATAATAAAGGCCATATATGACAAACCCACGGCAAACATCATTCTCAATGGTGAAAAACTGAAAGCATTTCCTCTAAGATCAGGAACGAGACAAGGATGTCCACTCTCACCACTATTATTCAACATAGTTCTGGAAGTCCTAGCCACGGCAATCAGAGAAGAAAAAGAAATAAAAGGAATACAAATTGGAAAAGAAGAAGTAAAACTGTCACCGTTTGCGGATGACATGATACTATACATAGAGAATCCTAAAACTGCCACCAGAAAACTGCTAGAGCTAATTAATGAATATAGTAAAGTTTCAGGATACAAAATTAATGCACAGAAATCTCTTACATTCCTATACACTAATGATGAAAAATCTGAAAGAGAAATTATGGAAACACTCCCATTTACCATTGCAACAAAAAGAATAAAATACCTAGGAATAAACCTACCTAGGGAGACAAAAGACCTGTATGCAGAAAACTATAAGACACTGATGAAAGAAATTAAAGATGATACCAACAGATGGAGAGATATACCATGTTCTTGGATTGGAAGAATCAACATTGTGAAAATGAGTATACTACCCAAAGCAATCTACAGATTCAATGCAATCCCTATCAAATTACCAATGGCATTTTTTACAGAGCTAGAACAAATCATCTTAAAATTTGTATGGAGACACAAAAGACCCCGAATAGCCAAAGCAGTCTTGAGGGAAAAAAATGGAGCTGGAGGAATCAAACTCCCTGACTTCAGACTATACTACAAAGCTACAGTAATCAAGACAATATGGTACTGACACAAAAACAGAAACATAGATCAATGGAACAAGATAGAAAGCTCAGAGATTACCCCACGCACCTATGGTCAACTAATCTATGACAAAGGAGGCAAAGATATACAATGGGGAAAAGACAGTCTCTTCAATAAGTGGTGCTGGGAAAACTGGACAGCTATATGTACAAGAATGAAATTAGAATACTCCCTAACACCATACACAAAAATAAACTCAAAATGGATTAGAGACCTAAATGTAAGACTGGACACTATAAAACTCTTAGAGGAAAACATAGGAAGAACACTCTTTGACATAAATCACAGCAAGATCTTTTTTGATCCACCTCCTAGACTAATGGCAATAAAAACAAAAATAAACAAATGGGATCTAATGAAACTTCAAAGCTTTTGCACAGCAAAGGAAACCATAAACAAGACGAAAAGACAACCCTCAGAAAGGGAGAAAATATCTGCAAACGAATCAACGGACAAAGGATTAATCTCCAAAATATATAGACAGCTCATGCAGCTCAATATTAAAAGGACAAACAACCCAATCCAAAAATGGGCAGAAGACCTAAATAGACATTTCTCCAAAGAAGACATACAGATGGCCACGAAGCACATGAAAAGATGCTCAACATCACTAATTATTAGAGAAATGCAAATCAAAACTACAATGAGGTATCACCTCACTCCTGTTAGAATGGGCATCATCAGAAAATCTACAAACAACAAATGCTGGAGAGGGTGTGGAGAAAAGGGAACCCTCTTGCACTGTTGGTGGGAATGTAAATTGATACAGCCACTATGGAGAACAATATGGAGGTTCCTTAAAAAACTAAAAATAGAATTACCGTATGACCCAGCAATCCCACTACTGGGCATATACCCAGAGAAAACCATAATTCAAAAAGACACATGCACCCCAATGTTCATTGCAGCACTATTTACAATAGCCAGGTCATGGAAGCAACCTAAATGCCCATCAACAGACGAATGGATAAAGAAGTTGTGGTACATATATACAATGGAATATTACTCAGCCATAAAAAGGAACGAAATTGAGTCATTTGTTGAGACGTGGATGGATCTAGAGACTGTCATACAGAGTGAAGTAAGTCAGAAAGAGAAAAACAAATATCGTATATTAACGCATGTATGTGGAACCTAGAAAAATGGTACAGATGAGCCGGTTTGCAGGGCAGAAGTTGAGACACAGATGTAGAGAATGGACATATGGACACCAAGGGGGGAAAACTGCGGTGCGGTGGGGATGGTGGTGTGCTGAATTGGGTGATTGGGATTGACATGTATACACTGATGTGTATAAAATTGATGCCTAATAAGAACCTGCAGTATAAAAAAACAAACAAACAAAACAACTAATACTAAACTTTCATTGGTTTATTTGTATGGAAATATGTTAATATAAATGTTTCAGACATTACATGAAATTTCTAAAAATCTTGTGTTTGTATGGAAATATGTATGGAAATATGTTAATATAAATGTTTCAGACATTACATGAAATTTCTAAAAATCTTATATGTTCTGGTATAATGTTATAAGTAACAATCCTAGTTATTACTTTAAAATGTATATCTCAGAAATAACTAATTTTCTTGTCAACTGCATTATTATGAACTTTCATCAAATCTTTAACTGTGGTCATTTTTAAGTCTTTTGTCATTTACAGACAGTCCTGGGTGTACTCTGATGCTTTTGCAAATATGTTCCTATAAAAGGGTTTCATCTTCAAGAAATTCATGGAAAAGACTCTGACAAGTACAGGTTTCTGGTAACTGACTGTACTGCTGAACTGAATGAATAAGCATTTTCAGAACTGTAATGAAAAACTGATGAACTCATAAAAGTGCTAAGAAAAGATCAAGATTAAAAAAAAAATTAATTACATGGGATTGAGTGAACTGATGAGGATGAGTATAATTTTTGTGACTTTCTGTCTGAATTAAAAAAAAAAAAATCCCACAAGGTCTCAGAGGCAAAGAATATACAAATCAATTTTCACTGCAAAGTAAAGGAGCTGTTACAGTGGAGGATTACTGGACTGAATGTCAATATTATGACATAGTATGAGTGTGTTTCATGTTTGGTAATTGCAATCATTGTTGCTTTTGTTGTGGTCATCCATGTACAATGCTTGGTGTCAGTCTATTTATCTCTTGTAAAAATAAAATACAGTCTATTTATCTCTTGTAAAAATAAAATACAGTGAAAAAAAAATACACTAGAAGGAATCAATAGCAGAATAACTGAGGCAGAAGAATGGATAAGTGAGCTGTAAGACAGAATGTTGGAAATCACTGCCATGGAGAAGAATAAAGAAAAAAGAATGAAAAGAAATGAAGACAGTCTAAGAGACTTCTGGGACAACATTAAATGCACCAACATTCGCATTATAGGCCTCCCAGAAGGAGAGTAGACAGAGAAAGGACCTTTGAAAATATTTGAAGAGATAATAGCTGAAAACTTCCCTAACATGGAAAAGGAAACAGTAACCCAAGTCCAGGAAGCAAAGAGACTCCCAGGTAGGATGAACCCAAGGAGGACTATGCCAGGACACACAGTAATCAAACTGACAAAAATTAAAGACAAAGAAAAAATATTAAAAGCAACAAGGGAAAAGCAACAAATAACATACAAAGGAATTCCCGTAAGGTTATCAAGTGATTTCTCAGCAGAAACTCTGCAGGCCAGAAGGGAGTGGCAAGATATATTTAAAGTGATGAAAGGAAAGAACCTAAAACCAGGAATACTCTACCCACCAAGGTTCTCATTCAGATTTGAAGGAGAAATCAAAAGCTTTATAGACAAGCAAAAGCCAAGAGAATTCAGCACCACCAGACCAGCTTTGCAACAAATGCTAAAGGAACTTCTCTAGGTGGAAAAGAAAAGGCCACAACTAGAAACAAGAAAATTATGAATGGAAAGCTCACCAGTAAAGGCAAACATACAGTTAATGTAGGAAATCATCTGCACACAAATATGATATCAAAACCAGTAACTGTGAGAAGAGGAGAGCACAAATGCAGGATATTGGAATCGCATTTGAAATTAAAAGACTAGCAACTTAAAGCAATCTTCTTTATATATAGACTGCTATACCAAAAGCTCATGGGAACCGTAAACCGAAAATCTGCAATAGATACACACAAAAAAGAAAAAGGAATCGAAACACAACATTAAAGTTAGTCATCAAATCACAAGATAAGAGAACAAAAGAGGAAGGAAAGAAAAAAGACCTACAAAAACAAATCCAGGGAATTCCCTGGTGGTCCAGTGGTTAGGACTCGGCACTTTCACTGTCATGTCCCAAGTTCAATCCCTGGTCAGGGTACTAAGATCTCACAAAACAAGGGGTACGGCCAAAAAATCCCACAAAAAAAACCCAAAATCCAAAACAATTACGAAAATGGCAAGAGGAACACGCATATTGATAATTACCTTAAATGTAAATGGAGTAAATGCTCCAACCAAAAGACATAGACTGGCTGAATGGATACAAAAACAGGATCCGTATATATGTTGTCTATAAGAGACCCACCTCAGATCTAGGGACACATAGAGACTGAAAGTGAGAGGATGGAAAAAGGTATTCCATGCAAATAGAAATCAAAAGAAAGCTGGAGTAGCCATACTCATATCAGACAAAATGGACTTTAAAATAAAGACTGTTACAAGAGACAAAGAAGGACACTACATAATGATCAAGAGATCGATCTAAGAAGAAGCTATATCAATCGAAAACATATATGTACCCAACATAGGAGCACTCCAATATATAAGGCAAATACTAACAGTCATAAAAGGAGAAATTGACAGTAATACAATAATAGTGGGGGACTTTAACACCCCACTTTCATCCATGAACAGATCATCCAGACAGAAAATCAATAAGGAAACAAAGGCCTTAAATGACACATTAGACCAGATGGACTTAACTGATATTTATAGAGCATTTTGTTCAAAAGTAGCAGAGTACACATTCTTCTGAAGTGCACATGGAACATTCTCCAGGACTGATCACAAAGCAATTCTTGGTAACTTTAAGGAAATTGAAATCATATCAAGCATTTTTTCCAACCACAATGCTATGAGATTAGAAATCAATTACAAGAAAAAACTGTAAAAAACACAAATATGTGGAGGCTAAACAATATGTTACTAACCAACTGATGGATCATTGAAGAAATCAAAGAGGAAATGAAAAAATACTAACAGACAAATGAAAACCAAACCACAATGATCCAAAACCTATGGGATGCAGCAAAAGCAGTTCTAACAGGGAAGTTTCTAGCAATAAAATCTTACCTTAGGAAACAAGAAAAATCACATATAAACAACCTAACCTTACACCTAAAGCAACTAGAGAAACAAGAACAAACAAAACCCAAAGTTAGTAGAAGGAAAAAAATTATAAAGATCAGAGAGGGAAGAAATGAAATAGAGACAAAGAAAACAACAGAAAAGATCAATGAAACTAAAAGCTGGTTCTTTGAGAAGATAAACAAAATTGATAAACCTTTAGCCAGACTCATCGAGAAAAAAAGGGAAAGGGCTCAAATCAGTAAAATTAGATATGAAAAAGGAGAAGTTACAAAAATCACCATAGAAATACAAAGGATCATAAGAGACTGCTACAAGCAACTATATGCCAATAAAATGGACAACCTAGAAGAAATGGACAAGTTCTTAGAAAGATATAATCTCCCAAGACTGAACCAGAAAGAAATAGAAAATATGAACAGACCAATCACAAGCACTGAAATTAAAACTGTGCTGTAAAAACTCCCAACAAACAAAAGTCCAGGACCAGAAGGCTTCACAGGCGACTTCTATCAAACATTTAGAGAAGAGTTAACACTTATCCTTCTGAAACTATTCCAAAACATTGCAGAGGAGGGAACGCTCCCAAACTCATTCTATGAGGCCACCATCACCCTGATACCAAAACCAGACAAAGATACCACAAAAAAGGAAAATTACAGGCCAATATCACTGATGAACACAGATGCAAAAATCCTCAACAAAATACTAGCAAACCAAATCCAACAATACATTAAAAGGATCATACACTACGATCAAGTGGAATTTATCCCAGGGATGCAAGGATTTTTCAGTATCTACAAATTAATCAGTGTGATACACCACATCAACAAATTGAAGAATAAAAACCATATGATCCTCTCAATAGATGCAGAAAAAGCTTTTGACAAAATTCAACACCCATTTATGATAAAAACTCTACAGAAAGTGGGCATAGAGAGAACCTACCTCAACATAATAAAGGCTGTATATGACAAACCTACAGCTAACGTCATACTCAACTGTGAATAGCTGAAAGCACCTCCCCTAAGATCAGGAACAAGACAAGGATGTCCACTCTCACCACTTTTATTCAACACAGTTTTGGAAGTCCTAGTCACGTCAATCAGAGAAGAAAAAGAAATAAAGGAATCCAAACTGGAAAAGAAGAAGTAAAACTGTCACTGTTTGCAGGTGACATGACACTATACATAGAAAATCCTAAAGATGCTACCAGAAAACTACTAGAGCTCATCAATGAATTCAGTCAAATTTCAGGATACAAAATTAATACACAGAAATCTGTTGCATTTCTATACACTAACAATGAGAGATCAGAAGGAGAAATTAAGGAAACAATCCCAATTACCATTGCATTCAAAAGAATAAAACACCTAGGAATAAACCTACCTAAGGAGGCAAAAGACCATTATTCTGAAAACTATAAGATGCAGATGAAAGAAATCAAAGATGGCACAGATGGAAAGATATACGATGTTCTTGGATTGGAAGAATCAATACTGTCAGAATGACTATACTACCCAAGACAATCTACAGATTCGATGAAATCCCTACCAAATTACCAATGGAATTTTTCACAGAACTAGAACAAAAAATCTTAAAATCTGTATGGAGACACAAAAGACCCTGAAGAGCCAAAGCACTCTTGAGAAAGAAAAACGAAGCTGGAGGAATCAGGCTCCCTGACTTCAGACCATACTACAAAGCTACAGTAATCAAAACAGTATCATACTGGCACAAAAACAGAAATATAATTCAATGGAACAGGATAGAAAGCCCAGAAATAAACCACACACCTATCATCAATTAATCTACAATAAAGGAGGCAAGACTATACAATGGAGGAAAGACAGCCTCTTCAATAAGTGGTGCTGGGAAAACTGCACAGCTACATGTAAAAGAATGAAATCAGAACACTCCCTAACACCATACAGAAAAATAAACTCAAAATGGATTAAAGTCCTAAATGTAATACTGGACAGTATAAAACTCTTAGAGGAAAACATAGGAAAAACACTCTTTGACATAAACCACAGCAAGATCTTTTTTGACCCACCTCCTAGAGTAATGAAAATAAAAACAAAAATAAACAAATGGGACCAAATTAAACTCAAAAGCTTTTGAACAGTAAAAGAAGCCATAAACAAAATGAAGACAACCCACAGAATGGGAGAAAATATTTGTAAACAATGCAACCGACAAGGGATTAGTCTTCAAAACATACAAACAGCTCATGCGGCTCAATACCAAAAAAACAACCCAATCAAAAAATGGGTAGAAGACCTAAATAGACATTTCTCCAAAGAAGACATACAGATGGCCAAGAGGTACATGAAAAGATGCTCAACACTGTTAATTATTAGAGAAATGCAAATCAAAACTACAATGAGGTATCTCCTCACACCAGTCAGAATGGCCATTATCAAAAAGTCTACAAACAATAAATGCTGAAGAGGGTATGGAGAAAAGGGAACCCTCCCACACTGCTGGTGGGAATGTAAATTGGTGCAGCCACTGTGGAGAACAATATGGAGGTTCCTTAAAAAACTAAAATTAGAACTACTATATGATCTAGCAATCCCACTCCTGGGCACATATCCGGAGAAAAACATGGTTTGAAAGGATACATGCACCCCAGTGTTCATTGCAGCACTGTTTACAATAGCCAAGACATGGAAGCAACCTAAATGTCCATCGACAGAGGAGTGGATAAAGAAGATGTGGTACATAAATATAATGGAATATTACTCAGCCATTGAATAGAATGAAATAATGCCATTTTCAGCAACATGGATGGACCTGGAGATTATTATACTAAGTGAAATAAGTCACACAGAGAAAAACAAATATCATGATATCACTTATATGTGGAATGTAAAAAAAAAAAAAAAAAGATACAAATGAACTTATTTACAAAACAGAAACAGACTCACAGACTTAGAGAATGATCTTATGGTTATGGGGGGAAGGGTGGGGGAGCGGAGGGATTGGGAGTTTGGGACTGACATGTACACACTGCTATATTTAAAATAGATAACCAACAAGGACCTACTGTGTAGCACAGGAAACTCTGCTCCATATTCTGTAATAACCTAAATGGAAAAAGAATTTGAAAAAGAATAGGTACATGTATAACTTAATCACTTTGCTGTACACCTGAAACTAACACAACATTGTTAATCAACTATACTCCAATATAAAAACAAAACAGAACAAAAAGGTGTAAATCTTTGTGACCTTGGATCAGGCAACAGTTTCTCAGATGCGACACTTAAAGCACAGGCAACCAAAGAAAAAATTGATAAACTGGACTTTATAAAAATCTAAAAATTTAAAAAGAACCCACAGAATGGGAGAAAAATACCTGCAAGTCACATATCTTATAAGGGTCTACCATCCAAAATATATAAAGAACTCTTACAACTCAACAATTAAAAGACATTAAGTAACCCACTTTAAAAATTGGTAAAGGATCTGAGTAGACAGCTCTCCAAAGAAGATATACAAATGGCCAATAAACACATAATAAGATGCTCAACATTATTAGCCATTAAGGAAATGCAAATCAAAACCAAAATGAGGTACCACTTTCACACTTACTAGGATGGTTATTATCAAAAAACAAAAAATAGGGGCTTCCCTGATGGTGCAGTGGTTAAGAATCCGCCTGCTGATGCAGGGGACATGGGTTCGAGCCCTGGTCCAGGAAGAGCTCACATGCCGCAGAGCAACTGGGCCCGTGCGCCACAACTACTGAGCCTGCGCTCTAGAGCCCACGTGCCACAACTACTGAAGCCCGCAAGCCTAGAGTCCGTGCTCCACAACAAGGGAGGCCACTGCAATGAGAAGCCCGCGCACCACAAGGAAGAGTAGCCCCCGCTCAACGCAACTAGAGAGAGCCCATGTGCAGCAACAAAGACCCAACACAGCCAAAAATAAAATAAATAAAATAAAATTAAATAAATAAATAACATGTTGGTGAGGATGTGGAGAAACTGGAGCCCTTCTGCACTGCTGGTGGGAAGAAAAAGTGGTTCAGCATTGTGGAAAACAGTCTGGTGGTTCTTCAGAAAGTTAAACATAAAATTACCACATGACCCTGCAATTCCACTCATAGCTATATATCTTAACATATCTTTAAGATATATAAAAAAACAGGTACTTACAAATACACATACAAATGTTTATAGCAGCACTAATCACAACAGCCAAAAGGCAGAAACAATGCAAATATCCATCAACAAACAGATAAAGAAATTGTGGTATGTGTGTGTGTACATATATATACGTGTGTGTGTGTGTGTGTGTGTGTGTGTGTATGTATACACACACACATACATATATTGGGTTGGTCAAAAAATTCGTTTGGGTTTTCTGTAAGATCTTACAAAAAACCCAAACGAACTTTTTAGCCAACTCAACACACACACACACACACACACACAAACACACACAAAATGAATATTACTCAACCATAAAAAGGAATGAAGTACTGATACATACTGATACAAAAACATGGATGACCCTCAAAAACATTATGCTAAGTGAAAGAAGCCAGATACAAAAGATCACATATTGTATGATTATATTCATATGAAATATGCATAATAGGTAAATCCATAGAGAAAGAATGCAGAGTAGTGGTTGTCAGGGGCTGGGGGAAGGAGGGAATAAGGAGTGATTGCTTAATGGGTATGGGGTTTCCTTTCGGGGTATTGAAATGTTTTGGAACTACACAGAGGTGGTGGTTGCACAATATTGTGAATATTGTACTAAATGCCACTGAATTGTTCACTTTTAAATGGTTGATTTTACAGTATGTGAATTTCACCTCAGTTAAAAAAAAAAAAAACTGCAGTGAGATACTTCACACCTACTAGGATGGGTGTAGTTTTTTTAAAGAGGACAATAACAAGTTTAGGTGAGGACGTAGATAGTGGAATGCTCATACATTGCTAGTGGGACTGTAAAATGGTGCAACTACCTTACTTGTAAAACAGTTTGGCAGTTTCTCAAAATGATAAACAGAGTTATCACATGACCCAGTAGTTTTGTTCCTGGAGAAGTGAAAACATATGCTCACAAAAAGAATTGTGCACAAATGTTCATAGCATTATTCTTAATAGCCAAAAAATGGAAACGGCCTAAATGTCTATCAACTGATGAATGGATAAATGAAGTGTGTTATATTCATGCAATATTATTCAGCCATAAAAGAAATGAAGTAGTTATATACACTACAATATGGACAAACTTTGAAATCATCATGCGAGGAAGCCAGACCCAAAAGGCCACATACTGTTTGATTCTATTTACATGACATGTCCAGAACAGACAAATCCATTGAGGTAGAAAGTAGAATAGTAGTTGCCAGAGGTGGGCAGGGGTAAATAGGGAGTGACTCCTAATGGGTACTAGGTTTCTTTTTAGGATGATTAAAAAGGTTCTAGAATAAGATAGTGGTGGTATTTGTGCAAACTTGTGAATATACTAAGAAATCACTAACTTGTATATTTTAAGAAGGTGAATTTATGGTATACTAATTATATCTCAATAATAAAAGGTACTAAAACAATCAGATGATCCACCTAAAAATAAATGAACCTTGGACTACATCTTGCATGATATACAAAAATTAACTTGAAGTGGATCATAGACCTAATATTGAACGTAAAGCCAAAAAAGTTCTAGGGAACAAAGGAGAAAATCTATGTAATCTTAGATTAGGCAAAAATTTATTAGCTACCACACAAAAAGTATCATCCATAAAATTTGAAAAATTGATAAACTGGACTTAATCAAAATATAAAACTTCTGCTCTTTAAAAGAGCATGAAAAGGCATAATATAGAAGAAAAGTAGGTAAAGCACATATAAAATTTGTTTATATACAAATAGTAATAACTATTACATGAGAATTAATATGACACTATTTTTAAAGCTCTGAAAAATAAATTATAAGAAAACAAACAACTGAATTAAAAATGGTTAAAAGATCTGAAGAGACACTTTAAGTTGTTGATGGCAAATAAGCAGATGAAAAGGTACTCAATATTACTAGTCACTGGAGAAAAGCAAAGTACACCACAGTGACATACCCCTACACACCAATCAGAATGGCTGAAACTAAAAGAATTGACAATGCCAAGTGCTGGTGAGAGTGTAGAGAAACTGGAACTCATATATTCCTGGTAGGAATGCAAGATGGCACACATCCTTTGGAAAACAGTTGAACATATATTTACTGTAGGATCTAGAAGTCCAATTCCTGATATGTATCCAAGAGAAATAAAAATACATGTTCACATATGAATATTTATACAGGTTTTTTTCATAACTGCCAAAATCTGGAAACAACCCAAATGTTCTTCAATTGGCAAACGGGTAAAGAAACTGTGATATAACAGAACATAAACCACTGATACATACAGTAACATGCGTGAATCTCAAATCTCAAATGCTTTATGCTAAATAAAAGAAGCCAGACTTATAATGCTACATATTGTATGATACCATTTGTATGATATTCTGGAAAAGATGTAACCACAGGGATAGAAAAACAGATCAGTGGTTGCCAGGGGATGGGCATGGAGGAAGAGGCTGACTACTAAAAGGCGCAAGGGAACTTTCCGGGGTGATAGAAATGTTCTATATTTTGATTGTTGTGCTGGTGGTTACATGATTGTGGTTGTCAAAGCTCACAGAACTGTACACTAAAAAAAGGGTGAATTTCACTCTAAATTATAACTCAATAAGCCTGACTTTAAGAAAACATAGCTTTACAATGAGTACACATGTAAAAAATATCCAGTTAGACCAAAAAACGGAACTCTGTAGAAGCACTGTCATTTGGCTTAACCAAACCTCTCTAACGAGCAAGTATCTTTCAGCCCCATGAACATACACTTAGTCTACATTAAAACAAATGAAATCAGACAAGCAAAATAATAATACCATGTTTTAATCGCAAATAGCATTTGCCTTAGCCATGAAATATTCACTAGCATTTTAAAGCAAAAAGTATTAATGAATTTAATAGTATCCACCAACTTCCCAAATTTTAAAAAACATATTTGAGGCCACATTGACACCAGCAAAGTCCTTGCCACAGGAAGTCAGCTTTATTTAAAGATTTTTTGGGTGGACTGTTTTGAAATCACTAGATATGAGTGACTAAACCACACAAGGTACCTGCCAGCTTAGTGAACTGTTTTTGAGCTCCAGCTCAGAATTTAGCTTTTCTTCTCTCCCCAGTTCTTAAACCAAAAGTTCACATATATGGTACTAAGAATGCTATTTAGTTGAGCCAAGAAACAGTCAAGGCTTGATGCCTATATCTGACACCTGTTGCTGGGTTTATTGAATGGGGATGGGCTGATAGTCCTTGATGCTCCAGATATATTTTCTAGATGATAGTGATACATAATCTTTACTCTTCAAATTTTGAAATGCAAACAGCAATGTCTTAAAGATTTTTTTTGTTTGAATAAGGATTGTGTTTGTTTCTCTGGCCATGCTACCTTCATAGAACCCAGAAAGGGGTATCTCACAAATAAAGTGGCAAGTGCTAACAAGTTAGGAAGCTTAAATTAGTTTTTTAAAAAAACCCAAAAAACAAACAAAAAAAACCACCAGCATGGTCAGCAATCATCCCTTTGCAGCCCACAGGCTCATTAGCTCACTCTCAGGGGAATTCCTGGTTAAACTACTCGGTGAACACTAGGGTCCGAGGCAGTGATGGCTCACTGGCAAACACGAGATGCTCAACAAGCAAACATTCCCCAGATGCAGCCTTATGCTGAAGTGACTGGAGTGCTCTAAGTGCATCCAGCTTCGTGGCTTCTCTACTCCCCCCACATTTTGGTATTCAACAAAATAACCCATCTCCTCATTAAGATAAGCTGATACAGGAAGCAGCAATACAGAAGGAATTAAATATAATGACATAACACAAATAAAATGTGGAATACCTTGCTTTTAGCTAATTCCTTTTCCAAGTTGCATTTTTCTTCTGCTATTTCTTTCTCCGTTTTATTAACCTGCCCAAGAGGAGGGAAAAAAAGAAATGGGTCAATTTAAAAACAGCTGACAGGCTCTACTATAGCAGATACACCCTGCATGTCAATTAATACCTACACTGCAGAGATAGCACATCCTCTCAGAAAAGGGGCCACTCCGGGAGTCTCAGAGGCAGAGCAGACTTCACAAACAGCCCTGAAATTAGAAAGACACGTCTGCATGTCAGACTCTGCTGGTTCCTTCCTAACGAGGAAGACAGGGCTGTTTCCCCTTACACTGTTTCCGCTACACTGTCTCACTCCTACTGGGAAAATCGAGTTTTAAATCTGACTCCTTAACTAACATGAGGATGTGTGAATGGTTAGTTAACATTCACTCATGCTATATAAGGGTAACTATTTGGCACAGTGCACTCACATGCTGAAAGACACAGATTAGCCACCCAAAGATTTCTTTCATGGGCAACTCAGACAAACTGCATCTGGGTTGTATTTCTTTTCTGGTCTTTTGCACTTACAATAAAATTTTAAAACAAGATCACCACCACAACCAGGAGGTAACATAAATTTGCCTCTACCTACCTCTCTCTGAAGTCCTTCTTTCTCCTCTAGCAGAGAGGTCTTCTCTTGCATTGATGCGTCCAGTTCCCTTTGCAATCTTGCAATAGTTGATTCTAGCAGCTCTTTTTGCACAGCTGCCCTCTTCTCAGCATCCTGTGCTTTCTGGATACACTGGTTATGCTCAAGGACTAAATGGTCCCTGCAGGAAGAGAACAAGGAGATATGAAAGCTGAATGAGAGTTCTTCTTTAACAGAAAGACTAAATGTTCTTACAGAACATATCTCCTGCCTGAGGGCAGTTACCGAAATGTTCTAACAAAACTAGTTCCTTTAGGGCAGAGTCTTTATTTCTGTGACTGGCCCAGCAAATGCAGAATTAAACATTTTCATTAAAGATAAGAAATACAAATGCAAAAACAAAAGATGCAAAAGTTGCCCACAGTTTACTTACAGATGCATTTGGAGTTGTGTTTTCTCATTCTGAACAGTCTGCAGCTCACTTGTGATACTGGCATGGGCTGCATCCAGCAGTAAGTTTTGTTCTTGAAATGTCTGTGTCATCATTTTCTGTTCTTCCTAAGTGTTAGAAGCAATATTAAAAGTTAAGATGCCAGAAGTCATTTGATAGGGTATCACTCTAAACAACTGATCAAAGATACTGATACTTACCAAAGACAAATTTAATTTATATAAATAAAACCCCCTTTTAAAAGAATTTATCTTAATGTCCAGCTTGCTCTTTGTACCTACCCTGACCTGACCACAGTTCTATCATTTTATAGCTCTTCTAGCCAACAATCAAGATGCATTATTTATCCAGCTTGCTGCAAAATTTATAAAACTCCTAACATGAACAAATTTTTAGATACCATGTATAAAATAGACAACTGATGGGAACATACTGTATAGCACAGGGAACTCTACCTAATGCACTGTGGTAACCTAAATGGGAGGGAAGTCCAAGAGGGAGGGGATATCTGTATGTGTGTGGCTGATCCGTTTTGTTGTGCAGTGGAGGCTAACACGACATTGTAAAGCAACCAGACTCCAAAAGAGATTTTTAAAAAACTATATTAAGTATATTTTGGTACTTTAAAATTTCAACATACTATATTTTAAAAAGTAAGACAATATCAACATATATAAAGTGAAATGATCGCTCCACCTCTATCTCCCCCACATCTCTTCCAAATAATTCCATTCTCCAGGGACAATCATGTTTCATAGTTTAGTGTAAATTCTTTTGACAGTATCTGAAATTGCACTCAGATACTGCTACAGCAGAAGTCTATAACTGTTTTGCACAATTTTCTCTGGCTTACTATTTTCAATTATC
This sequence comes from Balaenoptera musculus, assembly GCF_009873245.2. NCBI lineage: Eukaryota > Metazoa > Chordata > Mammalia > Artiodactyla > Balaenopteridae > Balaenoptera > Balaenoptera musculus. Next base: position 74,654,797 of record NC_045791.1, on the reverse strand, counting down.
AAAACAGCATATTTATGCACACCTCCTCTATATACAATTTATAAAGCTTTTGTAAATATAGTACATATTAATAATTATATTTGTAAACATATTTTAAAACACTTCTTTTTGAACAATATTTGACTGCAAGGTAAACCTTCACATCTTCATACTTGGCAAAATGGGATCTCACTTGTGTCATATTCCAAAATTTTAAAATGTTTGTGAAAGTGTTACATACATAAGTCACATTATTCAGTCTACTAAATTGTAAGTTCCATGAAAGTAGGGACTTGTCTTGTTCACTGCCATAATTCTATCTAGATCTAGCAACATACTTGCATGAGGTAAACACTAAATGCTTTCTGAATTAATAAAAAATACTTATTGAGTACCTGTTATGTGCAAAATGCGCTTAGCCCTATGGGTAATAACAAAGATATGTAAGACAATGTCCTAGGAATGTAGTACAGGGAATGAGCCATGCATATAAACTACTACTATAGAATGCAGAACAAGAGAAGCAACATAACATAAATGATTAAAAACACTGAGTCTGGAGTCAAATCTAGATTTAAATCTGGCTCCACCCTATACTAGCTGGGTGATTTTGGGCAAGTTGATTAACTTCTCTAAATCTTATTCTTATTATCTGTAAAACGAGGATGACAAATATCCCTTTATGTAACAGCTGCTAGGATTAAAGGAGGTAATATATGTAAAATCCTTAGCACAATGCTTGGTATATAGTAAGTATGCTCAAAAAAAAAAAAAAAAAAGAGAGAGCCTTATTATTACAGCCTGTTTAGTGTCCTAGAAGTAGAAATTAAAAGACAAAACTGATTCTTTCTGATTGGAGTGATCAAGCTTCTGGGTGAAAGTGAGTCTTAAAGACTGAACACAATCTCAAACAGTTGAAAATGAAGTAAAGACCATTCTCAGCAGAGGGAATGGCATAAGCAAAATGGGAAAGCACAGGTCTTTGGGGAAAAGGTAAATACTTTAGGGTCAGTCATAAGTATTCTCCATGATTCTATCAATACTGGGACAGGTAATTAGTTTTCCTAAAGTAATGATATTTGAGAAGAAACCATTAAGAAAGCACTGAGTGTAAGGCCAAATGACCCCTCTGATGAAAACAGGAAACAACTAATTAAAAAATAAAATAATTCAGAAAAATCCTTGAAATTAATTGCTAAAATATTTTATGTATCCAGTTGGCTATTTGTATTTCCTGATCTCTTAGCCAAGGAGGCTTCCTGATGACTCTACCAGAAATTGACTAGTGTTAAAAATGAATACCTGCAGAATGGCTTGGTGGTCAGCAATGATTCTGGTATTTTCCATTCTAACAGTCTGAAGCATTCTGTTCAGCTCTGAACACTTTCTAGTCAGTTGGTCATTCAAAACCTAAGACAACATATACAGCAAATCACAGATCTCTCCAATAAATAAGTCTTTTTACTTACATATCATCATTTTTAACAATGGCCTAGTATTTCACCATACATGTGAACCTAATTTATTTAACCTAATCCCAATTGATATTTCATTAGATTATAAAATACTTTCAAATATTTGGAGTCATCATCCTAAACAACTGTAAATTAAAAGGGGAAATTTGCTGATACAGAGAAGCAACTGAAGCATTTGGCAGTTTACCAATCTTCCATTCTTCATAATTTTGAATGCTGGTCAATTACAGCAAGACATCTACAGAATGGAATTTACAATGTAGATGCATGGCCAATGTTACAGAAATCCATTCTCAAAATTGGATGATGAGCTTTCAGAATTGTTTAGCTGATAACAAAATACCTAAGCTCTTTCATCACCAGTTACAGTATTCAAAAAAGCAAAATACAGATGACTGTGCCATTTCACAAGATTAACCTTCCAAAATAAAACAAAAATCTTTTCTGTAACACATCTATCATACATGTAGTTAGTTTATAATTCTCTTGTCCTTTTGGTATTTTGAAATTTGTATTCCTGTGGAAAATATTTATCTTAATTCTCAGCTATTTTTGCAAAGTATATTTGGTAAGGATCTTATGTTTTAATGTACAAACTCTTTAAGGATGGGGCAAATAACTCTGAAGGGTTAATAGAAAAAACACTCAAAAAACAGTAACAAGAAAGGACAGATAAACTAAAGATTATCTGGACAGCATCATAAGTGGGACAGCATCATAAGACAGGAATTCATTCAGGGGCATTTTAAAGTTATAACCAGATGCACAAACTATTTATCAAGGAATACTTGGGGATAAGACAGAGGAGAACTCTTGCTCCTTGAAAAGAAATAGCTAATTTTCTTTACAGCTAGATTGCTGGGCTCAAATTCCAACTGTGTCACTTACTAGCTATATATATATATATATATTTTTTTTTTTAATTTATTTTTGGCTGCGTTGGGTCTTCATTGTTTCACGCCGGTTTTCTCTAGTTGCGGTGAGCAGGGGTTACCCTTCATTGCAGTGCGTGGGCCTCTCATTGCAGTGGCTTCTCTTGTTGCAGAGCATGGGCTCTAGGCTCGAGGGCTTCAGTAGTTGTGGCATGCGGGCTCAGCAGTTGTGGCTCGCAGGCTCTAGAGAGCAGGCTCAGTAGTTGTGGCGCACGGGCTTAGCTGCTCCGCGGCATGTGGGATCCTCCCGGACCAGGGCTCGAACCCTGTTCCTTGCATTGGCAGGAGGATTCTTAACCACTGTGCCACCAGGGAAGCCCTAGCTATATTATTAAACCTCTCTGTATATCAACTTTCTTGTCTTTAAAATGGGAATAATAATAGTTCTAAAGAAGTCCTATTGAGAGGATTACAATGTTAGTAACATAAAGTGCTTAGAATTGTGCCATTACTGTAGTATGGATTCAGTAAATGTTAACTACCATTTATAGTAAGAGTAGTAGTAGTTACTGTTATCATTATTTTATGAAAGATCACATTTTGTATTTTCTTTATCATAAAGAGAGCATAACAACACTATGATCCTAACATTGAAATAATCAAATTGTACTAACAAAAAGTTCTTTTAAATGATCGATACTATTTCATTGGGCCCTATGAGAAATAACTCGGTTGCTTGCATATGTGGTGACTCCTCTCCATATACATGCATATACAGAAAACATCAGCTGAATGTGGGAACCACCATCCCACATAAAATGATTACACATAACTCCAAAATCAGCAAGTATTTATTAGGTTCCTACTGTGCTTTGCCATAGAAGATACAAAGAAAGTATAAGATAGCCCTTGGCATTGAACTGCTTAGAGTTTCATAGGGGGAAATAAAAGGTATACATTTAGTGAGTAAATTAGAAAACAAACAAGGCAAAGTTTAAACTAGTGCATGGTTTAGCAGTATATCTCAAATACCTACGTATCACAGGAATTTAGAGGGTGAAATGGGAAATGTAGTTAATCTGATGATGTTTCACAAATGAAGTAAATCTTATGGAAATAAAAATTTTGGATGATGGCAATGGTATGAATTCACGTAACCAGGATTAATCTTGGTTCTTGGTTCTTTAACTGAACAAAATTAACATCTAAACACTAGAGAAATGGGAAGATTTACCTGTGCTTTTTCTGCTGCTTCATGAAGGAATATTATTTCAGACCTCAAATATGCATTTTCTTCATGTTCCTTGTTGAAAGACATCTGTATATTCTACAGGAAAAAAAAAAAAAGAATTTCTCTTTTTCTACATGTAAGAGCTATTACATGTATCTCTTTCAAAATACCTGTTCTGTATTGTGGCTAGTACCAGTTCAAGTTCTAATATACATAGATAAGTGTCTTATAAAGGATTTTTTAAAATCTTGATATATCCAACTCCCAAACTTCTCTTAATTTATAAATTTATCAAAACTATTTATTAAAAATATTCTCATACTGGGACTCCAATTAGAAAGAATTTGCCTAAAAACAAACCTTGATATTTACCTAGTATCCTTATGTCAAAAAAATTCTACTCTCTAAGATGAAATATTTTTACTTTATGTTACATACACATTTCTTCCCATTAGCAGTATGAGCTTATTATTTCAAAGAAACACATGCAAGGATCTTTTAAAATTATAAGTAGGGGAAGAGATTTTCATCAAGGAATACCTGAGGGTGGAGCAGAAGAAAGCACCTTTGTTCTGTGAAAAAAAATGTTCTCTTTGAGATGAGGAAAAGGTGATAGGGATGTTGAGTTGTGGGCTGGGTTTTACCTAATAGGTACTTAGTCAAATGGGGAAGAACAAAGTCTAAGTCCTCTCCCTTCAGAGAGAGAACCACTTTTCTAGCTTTCCAGAAGAAGCATCTCAATAAAAGTCAACATCATATAACATCTACATCATGAGATTGATTTAGAAATGTCTTAAGATATAAAAGTAGTAACATTTATTCTATTTTTTATTGTGGTAAAATACACATAACAAAATTTATCATTTTAACCATTTTTAAGTCTTTTTAATGAAATGTCTTTTTTATTGAAGTATAGTTGATTTACAATATTGTGTTAGTTTCAGGTGTACAACACAGCGATTCAGTTATATACAATAATAATATTAATATTATATACAAATATACATTATATTATTATATAATTACATCTAATAATATGTATTCTTTTTCAGATTCTTTTCCCCTGTAGGGGAAAGGGGTGGGGAAGGATACATTAGGAGGTTGGGATTAACATATGCACACTACTATATATAAAATAGATAACCAGCAAGGGCCTACTGTATAGCACTATACTCATTTTAACTATTTCTAAGAGTACAGTTCACTTAAAACTATTTAAGTGTTAAGTGTTAAATTCAGTGGTAGTAAGTACATACATTCATGTTGTTGATAAACCATCACCAAAAATAGTTAATATTTCTTACATTTCATAAAAAAAGCTTCACAACAATTCATTTGCAATAGGTATAAAATGGAAATAAGCCTCATTAGTTTTGCCAAGGCACCTTTTTTCAAACTATAATAATCTGCATGAAATGATTTATTTCCTAATATCCAGTTGACAATAGTTCTGGATATACACTCATTTACACTGAAACTTTTTTTAATAAAGATTTTAGGAGAATCAGAAGGACTGTAAACAAACATGAGTGAGGAAATACTACTTAGTGAAGAGATGAAAGAAAACCTCTGTACTCAAAACCTCAAAACCTACCTTATTTTCTTCAGCCAACTTGGAAATGAGGTCATCTCTAGTAACTAAAAACAAAAAAAGTCCACATAACTATGATGATAATAACTTACAACTACATTGAAAACACATGGTATTTTCCCTGAGAAACTTTGATTTAAAAAAAATTCATTTTAGTCTGTATTTTGCAGAAATAAGGAGAATGGAAGTATTTCTATCATATTTTTATAGACTGGAAACTAAATCCTGAAATTATCAAGAAACTAGTCCAATGGTAAATGAGGTCACATTTTACTCAATGCACAGATGATGATGAGTCTGAGGGATTTCAAGCCAGAGAGGCACACAATCAAAAAGATCAAAAAGCGTTTTGTTAGATTACTCTGACAAAGGCTCAATAAAGACAGGGAGATCAGTTTAGTAGCTGTTGCAGTAACCCAAGTGTAAAACAATGAGAGCTGGCTCTGAGGTAATGATGCGGAAGGAAAAGACTTGTGAAAAGCAAGCAGGGAGAACTGTCAGGATTTGGTGACCGACCAGTGGGGTAAAGGCAATAGATGAGTCAAGGAAAATATCTAGTGTACAGACCTGGACAGTGGGGGTGGTTGGTGGATTCTAACAGGGAATTCAGGGCAAGGAGCAGGTTTGGGGGATATAATGAGTAAAAATGACTGCAACACTTAAGCTTCCATCATGTGTTTTGAGGTATCTGCAAAGCATCTAAATATAGATGATTAGTTGGCAGTAAGATACCATCTGGAGCTCAGGAGGATGATTTGGTGTGGGAAAAAAAAAAGATGTGAAACCACTCAGAGTATGTATATACAGTGAAAATAAAACCAAAGGCAGAAATAGGAGAACAGTTTGGCACTGTATACTAGTAGCCAAGAGATATACACTTTTCTGAGGTTAATGTTTGGCTTCATAGAAAATTCATAAAGATCTATTAGTTTTGTTTCACTTAAATATTCTAAAGCCAGAAAATTATAAAACACATAAAAACTCACATTTTATTTATGATATACTCAGAAAAACTGTACTTCTTGAAAATGAGTCCAAGACTCATTTTAAACAAATTCTAATTTAACATAGGTGAAGGATCAAAAAGATAAACTACATGATCTATTTTGAAAATTCCACTAATCAAAGAAAGACTAAAAGGGGAATGTGTAGCCTATTTAGGAGAACAATTTAATCACTTTAATTAATGTGTGTGTAATACACACACATATACACATATATATACATAATGTTTATCGCTAATAAATAAAATAAACAATTATTAATAAATAAGTGCATTTTAAAATTCATTGAAGCAAATATCTAAAGGCATTCCTTTTATTAATCTAGTTAGAATAACTATTTGTACCTTAAAGTAATAAAATTGCATGCATGTAAAGCATCTATTATTCAATATGAAGCATATAGCTGGTATTCAGACAGGTTTCCTTTTTTTATGTTAATTTGAATTACTGTTATTCTAATCTCAATGTTTTTAATGGTCTTCCATATATTCTTACAAAATTCAAAACTAAAGCATTAATCCATTAAGAAAGTAACATTTTAAAAAATCACTTAATCAGAAGGACAACTAGTATAATAGAAAGATCTGTGTTTTAGCCCCAGCTATTCTATTTACTGTGGGCCCTTTACTATAGATCTTTTTATCCTTCTGTAGAATGGGGTATATTTTCTTATCTTTCTCACAAGTTTGCTGTAAGGCTCAAATGGGATAATGTGGTAGTACAATAAAATGTAACATGTATTTTTGTAGGCATGCAGTCACAGGAAGACAGAAAATTATTTAGGGGCATTATCAGTGAGAACTTCACAGAATAATTCATTACTCAACAACTATATGGAAAAAGAATACTTTCTGCTAAAAGCAGTAAGTAAAAGTATTGAATGGATTACCCTTTATGTTTGTTTGTTTTTTTAAATTTTCATTTCCCTTTTGGTATTCCCTGTCCTCATTACAGCCACAGAGCAGGAAAGCCACACTGGCAAGAACATTGGGTTTGGAGTTAGAAGATCCAGATTGAGGCCTCACTTCACCATTTATTCATTTTGTAACTTTAGGAATTACAGATAGTTTTGTGTATTACATGAGATAATGTATGTGAAAGCCCTGTGTAAACCATGAAGTGTTATTCATCCGTAAGGCACTGCACTGGAACTCTGGGTGATCTCTATAGTGAGATCTACCTGAAAACTGCTGTTACAATTATATATTAACAAACAGTAATCTGATAAGGGCTGTTGGGTTGGAAGAAGCATGTCTCTGAGCGACCTGGGATCAAGTCTAGACACTTCCATTTCCTAGCTCTGTCACCTTTTAGGACTCTTTTTTTTTTAAAAACAGATGTTTTTTCCTCCTCAAACGAGTAGTTAATCTAATCTCTCTCTATGGTACCTTACAACTATCCATTTCTACAAATACAAGTTGACCAAAATAGGTTGATAACCTGAAGAATGGAGAGTCTGACATGATAAATGGTTAGAATCAGTAGGATAGCATGGATTAATGACCTCATTTCCTTATTCGCATTCTATTATCCAATATTCAATCTAGATTTATAGAACCCAAATGTTCCCAAGTCCACAGTTAAATAAACCTGAAAAAAATCTACATAAGTTTACAATTAAGAGGGTCAAATTCTATTTTATTACCAACATTCTCTTTCTCAGTGCCACAGATAAAAAGGAAATCAGCAATTTTTTACATCCAGGTCTGTGGGAAATACCAGTAACACTGGCCACTTCGAGAATTTGGAATCTTAAGAGTTTTCGCATGAAATCTCAAAAAACTAACAAAAGTGTAATTTCTAGCATCTGTTTTCATACCTAGATCAGACTTGAGCTGTGAGGTAGCGGTCTCCAACTCTCCTTTCTGTTGTCGCTCCTGTGCCAGTAGTTCTTGGGTGGTCTGAATAGAACTGCGTAGGGCAATGCAGTTTTGCTGCAAAATTTGCACCTGAAATCGTATAAGAAAAACTCCTTTTCTGTAAGGTAAAGATTTCTACTAAGCTAACTTATAGCACAGGCGTAAGGCAGATTTTTCTGATCTTAATGTTCCTGGAGGAAGAAGCGGTGTTTATGTGTTACAGTTAAAGATCTCAACAGAGTGCAGTGTCTTCCAGCAGTGCTGTCCAGGAGAACCTTCTGTGCATTCTTCAACAGCACTCAAAATGTGGCCAGAGTGAGGGAGGAATTGAATCTTTAATTTTGTTTAATTTTAACAAATAAAATTAATTTTTATTTAAATAGCCACATGTGGCTAGTGCCTACTATACTGGCAATATAAGGTATAGCAATAAAGGATCATTTACCAATTCTTTAAGTAGAATCCTCTTTATAATTCCATTGTGAAGGACAGCACTCGTTAAAATAATAAAAATTATGTAATCTAATAATAGGTATTATGATTTGAAACTACTAATTGCCTTGGTACTTAGCATTTAAAATATTCTAAATTACATATAGATATTTCAAATAACAACTTTGATGAAAGCAAAAATATTATGCTAAAATAAATAATGAGACTTGAAAACAGCAATGTAAACACATTCCTGATTATTTGACTTATTCCTTGCTTCAAATGTCAGCTCAGTTTAATCTTTCTTTTTTATGCACGTCATATACAATACATATAACATGAGACTAGGTCAGTGCCTTCCAAAATCAATTCTTGTAACAGAGATTATATGGTGTAGGGGGAAGGATTCCCTCCCAGGAGCTAAGAGTTCACTTCTGTAAAGCCTGAGACAAAATAACCTCTCTGTCCTTAGCTCCCTCATTGATAAATTAAGAGCGTTGGACTAAATGGCGTCAGAGTCCTTTCTTATTTTGCACTAAAATTTTTAAAATTGTAGTAAGAATGTTAATAGAGGAATACTAAAGAAAAGAATTTAATAAATCTAGAGGAAATAAGCAAAACTATAGGTTTGTAGGTAAAACATTAGCTTTTCCCCTTTGGTTTCACTTTCCCAACATAAACAAGGAGAGAAAATCTCTCTACCTGTTTCCGTTCCATCTCCACCTTTGATCCCATTTCTTGTATTTTGAGTAGCAAGGCTGATCCAGATTTCTCAAGAGATTCCCTTAGGTGCTTCTCTTGAGACAGTTGTCTCCTTAGCTATAGAGCAACATTGCAGTTAGGCAAGACCAAGGGAACTTCATAGCAGTTTAACAAAGATCAAAGTCACCATGAAAAGTTTACCAGACATGCCATCTCACCCCCATTCTTCGTTCATTTATGACTACTCAAAAACATGTTTTTGTTTCTCCCTAACGGATAACCTTCTAAGAAATGCAGAGTCAAATTTGTTACCCTCATCTTCCTACTGTGTAAGTCTGTTTTCCAAATTGTGGGTCAAGACGCATTAGTAAGTTGCAAGAAGCACTTGAAAACGGGGGGAGAAAAGAATAGAAAGAAAATGTCAGAGCACATAGCGAGTAGTAAGGAAGGGTAAGTACTGCTTCATGAAATGTTTGTGTATATGCATGTATGTATGGTGTTGCAGTGTAAAATATGTCTTACAATGTATTGCTGTCAAAAAGAAGTTTGAAAAACACTAATATGTCTTAGTATACGTATTTTCTGTATTTCTCTATTTTCTAACTTTATTTTTTAACTCCTTATTTTCCTGTATTTTGATTTCTTCACCTATATATATATATATATTTTTTTTTTAATCCCATAGTATTATAAACATTCCTCTGAAACCTGTTTCAATTATGTATTGGAATTTTTTTTTTCATGTATTGGAACTTAAAGATCAAAACAAATAATGAAGTAGTTGTTAAGCAGCAGACAAAAACAACACTCAAGAGTTTGGGTACACTGACCCTATTTCTATCAATAAATGACTATAAAATGAGTTAGGTAAAGATACAAAGAAGGTTAAGAGTCTCTTTTATCATGAAGTGAAGAAATCCTTTCCAATTTAAATGGGAACTGAAAAATGCTGTTCCTTTTATGAAGTGATGTTAAATTGAAAGAATTTCTTTTTTAATTTTTTTACTTATTTATTTATTTTTGGCTGCGTTGGGTCTTCGTTGTTGCGCGTGGGCTTTTTCTAGTTGCGGTGAGCGGGGGCTACTCTTCGTTGCGGTGCGCGGGTTTCTTGTTGTGGTGGCTTCTCTTGTTGTGGAGCACAGGCTCTAGGTGAGCGGGCTTCAGTAGTTGTGGCGCACGGGCTTAGTTGCTCCGCAGCATGTGGGATCTTCCCGGACCAGGGCTCGAACCCATGTCCCCTGCATTGGCAGGTGGATTCTTAATCACTGCACCACGAGGGAAGTCCCAGAAATTCTATTTTTAAACCCCAGTAAAGATGACGTAAGAGTACACTTTATAACTCTTCTCTACATTGTACATATGTACTTTATATGTGTTTTCTTGAAGGATGATATATTTAACAATTTTTAAGAAGTTTTTCTTTAATTAATTAATTTATTTATTTATTTATTTTTGGCTGTGTTGGGTCTTCGTTTCTGTGCGAGGGCTTTCTCCAGTTGTGGCAAGCGGGGGCCACTCCTCATCGCGGTGCGCGGGCCTCTCACTATCGCGGCCTCTCTTGTTGTGGAGCACAGGCTCCAGACGCGCAGGCTCAGCAGTTGTGGCTCACGGGCCCAGTTGCTCCGTGGCATGTGGGATCTTCCCAGACCAGGGCTCGAACCCGTGTCCCCTGAACTGGCAGGCAGATTCTCAACCACTGTGCCACCAGGGAAGCCCAAGAAGTTTTTAAAAAGTGAAATGAGATGAAAAATATGTTGACATGAAATAGTTACAAGATAGCCCGTTTTGGAAATGTTCTATGATTTTCTTAACCATACACCTAATATTGAACATTTGGATATTTCCAGTGTTTTGCTATTCTAAATACTGTTCTGCTGAACATGCTTGAGAATAAATCTTTCATTGAATTTCTGATTATTTCCTTGGGATAAATCCTACAAAAGGAATCACTAGGCTAAAGGTATAAACATTTTTTAGACTTTTGATACATTTTACAATTCTCCTTCCAATTTTAACTTATCAGTAGTATTTGAATAAATCTCATCAGCACTACAGATTATCACTTTCTTAAATCTTTGCTAATAAATGAAAAACAACACCTTAATATTTTTGCATTTCTTTGGTTCCTAGTGAGATTAAACATTTTCTAATATGGTTATTAGTTCTTTATATATTTTCTGAACTGTTCTTATCCTTTGCCCACTGTTTTTTTTTTCAAGTCAATTTAAGTTCTTTAAAAGGGAAGATTATTGTCTAGTTTTGTTATGTTTTATTAGTTTTGCTTTTTTTATACATGTATAAGATTTTAATTTTTATATGGTCAAACTTACCGAGTTTATAGTCCTGTTCCTTCTTTTCAAGCTTAGAAATTCCTTCCTTATCCAATAATCAGTTAAATATTAATATTATAATCTTATTTAAGAATGAGCTATAGTTTTTGTTTTGAGCTATATTTTTCAGGTTTTATTTTAGTATCAGATTATAATCACTTTATACTTTAGAGTAGCATAATATACTTTTCTAAGCTCTACATTGAATTATATAGTATAATTTGCTCAAGATATAATTTAAGTGCCTTATAAAGGGAATCTTTATTTGATAATTATACTACTAAGATATTCATCCCTAAAGCATTATGAAGGGCTATCAGTTAATCTATTTCATGTTCATCAGAACCAGATTTTATATATATATGTATTTCTTATCTCTTAGAAAGATATATACTGCATTTACTTTATCTTTGTATAGTCCTTTGTTATGGGCTGAATTGCATCCCTCTGAAATCCATATGTTGAAGCCCTAAACTACAGTATCTCAAAATATGACTGTGTTTGGAGATAGGGCCTTTAAAGAGTTGTTTAAGTTATGAGGCCGCTGGGGTGGGCCCTAATCCAACATCACTATTGTCCTTATAAGAAGAGGAAATTTGTACACAAAGAGACACCAGGGATGTGTACACAGAGAAAAGACCATGTGAGGACACAGAAAAAAGGCAGCCATCTGCAAGCCAAGGAGAAAGGACTCAGGAAAAAACCAAACCTGCTGATGATATCTTGATCTTGAACTTTTCACCTCCAGAATGGTGAGACATAAATTTCTGTTGTTTAAGCCACCAGTCTGTGGTACTTTGTTATGGCAGCCCCAGCAGACTAATACATCCTTCCTGCTCCACATACCCTCAAAATGTCCCTATTTGACTAGCACAGTCCTTCTTCAGGTCCTTGACAAGTTCAATGAACATTCAACATTTTACTACAGCACCAAGAATTAAGACTTCCCCAATAAAAGAATAATGTTAAGTGGCAATCCAAAGGATAGTCTTTTCAACAAATGGTGCTGTAACAACTAGACATACACATACACAAACTCACCCAAACAATCTAGATACAGACCTCACACCTTTCACAAAAAATAATTCAAAACCTAAATGTAAAATGCAAAGCTATAAAACTTCTAAAAGATAACATAGAAAAATCTAGGTGACCTTGGGTTTGGCAATGATATTTTATTAATAGATATAATACCAAACGTACAATCCATGAAAAAAAATGGATAAGTTGGACTTCATTAAAATTAAAAGCGTCTGCTCTGCAAAAGACACTGTTACGAGAATGAAAAGATAAGCTACAGATTGGGAGAAAATATTTGTAAAACACATACTGGATAAAGGATTGGTATCCAAAATATAAAAAGAACTCTAAAAACTCAACAATAAGAAAAAAACCCAGCTGCAAAGTGGGCAAATGATCTAAGATACCTCACCAAAGAAGATAGACAGATGGCAAATAAGCATATGAAAAGATGCTCAATATCATGTCCGTAGAAAACTGCAAATTAAAACAAGATACTATAGATACGCCTATAAAATTAGCAAAAATTCAAAACACTGACAACACCAAATGTTGGTGAGGATGTGGAACAACAGGAACTCTCATTCACTGCTGGTGGGAACACAACATGGCATAGCCACTGCAACAGGTTGGCAATTTCTTAGAAAACTAAACATAAGCTTATCATATGATAAGTATGAATCGTACTCCTAGGTATTTATCCAAAGGAGTTGAAAACTTATGTCCATACAAAAAAACTGCATATGAATGTTTACAGCAGCTTTATTCATAACTGCCAAACTTGGAAGCAACTAAGATGTCCTTCAGTAGGTGAATGGATAAACTGCAGTACATCCAGACAATGGATGATTGTTCACTGATAAAAAGAAATGAGCTATCAAACCATGAAAAGACATGGAGGATTAAATGCATATGCTAAGCGAAAGAAGGCAGTCCAAAAAGGCTACATGCTGTATGATTCCAACTACAGAGACAGTGAAAAGATCAGTGGTTGCCAGGGGCTTGAGGAAAGATGGGGGGTGGGGGAGGGAGGTGCAGGGTGATGTGTATGTAGAGCACAGGGCATTTTTAGGGCAGTGAAACTATTCTGTATACTGTGATGACCAAAAAGTACAACTTAATGTGTGAATTTAGTAATCATGTATCAAAACTGGTTCATCAAATGTAACAAACATACCAGACTAATACAGAATGTTAATAATAGAGGAAGCTCTGGGGGTGGGGAGAGAGGATATATGCGAACTCTGTTTCTGTGCAATTTTTCTAAAAACTTAAAACTGCTCTAAAAAGAATCTATTAAAATAGCCAAAATATTTTTTTAAAGCATGAAACAATATACTCCAACTAACAATGAACAATCATGCTTTTATCAGTAACTAATGGTAAATAAAATACTCTACATGAGAGAATGTCCCAGATAGCTACACTTACTACCCTAAACACACTGAAATTCATAATTTTTAAAATAGTATATCTATTTCTCTGTTTTGTATAACAGAATATTTTAAATATAACTTGATTCTTTTGATTTGGACTAATGTCAATTATTATTCTGTCAGGGAATATTGAGGTTTTTAGGCCACTGTCAAGGTGTATTGAATTGGTAATTCTTCTGACTCTTCCACTGTTTTCAGCTGCAAATTTTTAGTCCAACAACTTTTAGCAGCCACCTACTCCATAATTCCAATCTGTTATCTACTTAAATTTAGACTGAAATGAAAGTTTTAAGGTAAAATTAGATGAGCAGACTTATTAAAAGCTTCTTATTTTAAACACAACTTCAGTGTAAAAGGTCTTTTTATGTCCACTTAACTCTAGTATATGGGCAACTGCATGAGTTTCATGGTAACTGTTTCCCTCCCGGCTGAGAGCATTTATTTTTTATTTCTGGTTTTGTGGCAGTATTGAGGTGAAGGGAAGTCTTAATGTCACATATGGGCAGGTGTAACTTCATGTGGCATATTTTTAAAATCTTGCTAATAAACAGCCACATATTTTCTTCTTCAATGGTTTCTTTTCATTCTATCCACTTCCTTGACTTCCCCCTCTGCAATTCCAATGCCCCCTTCACCTTCCAGCTTCCTTTTTATCTTACCTCCTGAATTTTAAGATTCATTTTACGTTTTGTGGTCTTCAGTTCCTCTTCAATAACGGCTGCATTCTTCTAAAAATAGAAGGAGAAAAGGTTCTAAATAATCTGAAATGACAGGAAGAAACTGTCTATGGTATATCACAGTTCAAATCTAGACTTTTTTGGGGCAACCTATAAATGCTATTCTGAATACAGTTATAAACACTTCTTATGAGTCTAAAGTAATTATTACAATGAGATATTTAAAGTTATTTTATTACTTTGATTCATGACTTCTATCATTTTCCCTTTCAGATAATTAAAAAATGATTAGTCACATGTACCTTCTATGTAAAATTCAATAATCAGAGGAAAATCTGGTAATTGCTAGACATTTTTCTTACAGGTTATATTCCTATTTTTTTAAGTACTCCATTTTTTCTAGCCTCAAATATTATCTATGCTTAGGAGTTGAGGATGAAAAACACAGTTTTCACTATTCATTCTCTTTTATATTATTAATGGCACTACAATCTAAGATGTAAAAACTCAAAGCTGTCTTTGCCTTCTTCTCTACCTTCAGCCCCTATCCAATACCACATTCTAAAATATCTTTCCTCTCAAAATGCCACAACCGTAGTTCAGACCTAATAAGGTCTATGTCTCAAATAAGGCAATGGATTCCTAATTGGTTTTCCTATCTCCAATCTCTTCTTCTATAACTGATACTCTACACTACTGCTGGATTAGTTTTTTTGTTTTCATTATGTCACTTTCTTATCAAAAATTTAACCACTCCCCATAGGATCAAGCCCAACTACTTGATTATTCTTGATTTTGAGATCCTCTATGACGTTATCCCTAGCCAATTTCCAACTTATTTTACACAAACAAATCCTCACTCCTGTCCAGCTAATTTATGCATTTCCTCCTAACTGCACCCAAGGGAAAGATCTAGGTTCAAATCTGAGTTACAGGAAGAAAACAGGCAAGTGTGATCTCGGAGAGGTGACTTCTCTCTGGGCCCCAGTACACTTATCATTAAAATAGAGACAATAATATCCTACATCTTGAGGTTTTGCAGAGATTAAACAAAACATGTTTTAAACAAAATAACATCTGTTATACTGCCTGGCCTGTGAAGGGAAAACAAAATCATTAGTTTTTTTCCCTAGTCTTATTTTTTTGCTGCCTCTGTGTGTGGTCTTTTAAATGTCCTCACCTCACTGCTTTGCCTTCTAAAGGTTCATCTCAAGTCCTGTCTCTTCCTTGAAGCCTAGCCTAATCTACTCTAGACAGGACATGCGCACCTTCTCAAACCCACCTGAATACAGAACACTTAGTTGGCAATATTTGCTTATTGTCCTATACTGTCCTTCAATATTTCTTATACCCTTATTTTTTCTCTTTAGTTTTTCCTGCTATGCCTTGTTCTCCCAGCTAGCATATAAGCTCTTGAAGAGCACAGACTCCCTCGTATCTCTGGATCCTCACAGTCACATGTAGAGGGTAGGAATCTATAAATACTCAATTACTGACAGCACACAATGTTATAGGCTATCGACGTAGATAAATTTCAGATGTCAAGAATCCTCACACCAACATCACCTATTTTTAAAAGTCAGTTTTATGGGTCTGTTGCCTCCTCCAGATAACAGGTTAACAGTGAGTTTGCATTCCAGAACTCTGGACTCAAACCTTTGTCTCTGAGGCAAGCTGCAGAGTCACAGTCAACCTTTGCACCTCATCTTGTACCTTGTCTTCTTTCTCTTTTACATCTCTTAGTTGCTGGCGCAAATTCATCACTTCCAGTTGCAATAGCTTCAGGTCCTTGGAATGCTCCTCCTGTATTGTATTCAGTCTTTCCTTCAGAAAATCTACCAGACAGGACAGGAGGGTCATCAAGCAGTTTAAAGAAGGTCAGGAAAGGAAAAGAATCATGAACTCATCAAGCACCCACACAGGACCAAATTTCTGATGATTCTCTTCTCTCTATACCTGTTTTCTGTGGGTTCAAATCCTTTTCAGTTTGCAGATGGAAGATGTTCATCTTCAAGGACTGGATGAGGCTTTCCAGACGGCACATTCGACTTACCAGAAACTCACATTTCTTCCAGAAAATATCTGTTTTTCCTGAACAAATTATTTCATTCTGGATAGGGCTAATGATGTTCTGGCTCACAGGCTCTTCTAAACATTTTGGAGTTTCCAAGTGGCCTCTGGACAAAGATCCCAATATAACAATATTTTAGGGTAATCCCAACCATCGAATCAATGCAACACTTCTACTGAGTATAAAAACTATATTCTTTAGTTAACCAGTATCTGATAGCCCCTACAAATTTAAACATAGAGAGCACTATTAGGTAAAGAGGATGAGACCAATGTGGGATGGGTAAAGACCACTGATTTTTTAATGGTTAGTTTAATCGGAATTTTTTGTAAGCTTATTTTTTATGTAAAAGCAAGTGATATATAAAACATGTTAAATGCTAATTCTATAATGGTAAACTAAGAATTAAAGTTAGCATGGAGGCAGTATTTCACATCCTTTTTAGAAAATTTTTAAACAAGGTGATAATAAACATTCCCATTTTGTTCTAACATACTCAACACTGGTACAAATTTAATCTTTGCCGAAGAGTTATTTATTCTATGTGTGCTATAATACCAACTATACTAATTTTAGGCCTTCATAAGAGACATTCAGGAAATACATACGTAATTTTAAAGAAAATCACACCAGTAAATTCAACATTGGCCACTTAAGCACCCAGATTCCTCAAGGTCTTTGACAATCTAACTTTTAATGGCAATAACTTCTTCAGGAGCACAAAGGAAAAACACAGTTCTTCTTTTGAGTACTTCATTCTAAACTACGAATTTTTTTTTTAAGACTTATAACCTCTCTTTTAATTTACAATAAATCTAGGAAAGAAAATACAGACCATATTAATGGCATGAATCAAGTTGTAGATGTTCACCTTAACTAATATCAAAGTCTATTTTTATTATTAAAAAAGGACCAAATTTTTTTTCTAATTATGTGAGAAATTACATTTGTTCTTAATCAAGTATTGAGGGAGAATAGGATATCAAAGTTTGTGCACCTAATTAACACACTTTAAAAATCTGTTTATAATAGTGGTAGTAGCTCCATTACAGGAGGACAACTCTTTATCTTGCAAATATTTTCTAATTAATATTCTAATGTTATTTCTCAATTCTTTTCTAAGTACCTATTTCACCTGCCAAACCACCCACACTGTGACTCCTTATTAGTAACCAGTGAGGCAAAATCCTTCAACCTACAAAGATATTGTAACACAATTTTTTCATTTGTTACCTTTTTTCACCAAAGTCCAACATTATTAGGTCATCCCTCAGAGAACTGGTCTGCTCCTCAACTATTCTCGTCCTTTGCTGAAGTATCGTGAATGTTTCAGAAGCTGTAGCATTGATGCGGGCTGGAGAGAGGACTGGTCTGGACATTGTAGTTTCCATATGCACCTGAGATTAAAGTCACAATATTAGTGTAGTCGGTTCTATTATTGTTCAAAATAGCCACTGCCCCTTCCTGTGGAGGATTATACATCCCTGTCCTGTTGAGCTTGGAAATGGCCATGTGTCCTGCTTTGGTCAGTTAAATGTGGGTAGAAGCTTTAAGAGCCAACTTGTCATTCATCATCTCTTTTCCCTTCTCCATGCGATGAGCAACATCGCAGATAGGGCCTGCTCCATGTGCCAAGATCCCAGAGTAAAGATTACATGAGCAGAGCCATGGCCCATCCATGGCATACAGCGTGAGTGAGCGAGAAACTAATGTTGTTATAAGCCGCAGATTGTTAGGTAGTATGTTATTGCAGCACAATCTAGTCTATCCTGTCTGCTACTATTAGACGTACACTAGGACCTATGACTTGGCTGAAGGAGTTATTACCTCTTTTCATTGCCAGCCATTTTCATTTTAACATATTCCCATCCAATCTTTCTGAAAACAAAACAAAACAACACTCTACAGTACTTGGATCTCTGAGCAGTTGTCATAAAATATTTACCAACTACCTTGAAGCAGTGACTTTTAAAAATAACTTGCAAACATAACTTCATAGCAAAGACTCTTTTACACCTACTGACATCAAATTTCCAGATTCCTCCCACAAGACCACATGAGAGTAAATGGGAGTAGTGAGACTACTCTTTCAGGTATTAGTGACAGAAGCAGAATCAGCTTATAAGCAGTCCCAACATTTAAACGAATCATGTGCCCAAAGTTCAATGACAAGATCACTGGTGGAAACTTTAAGGACATTCTCCTGCAACTCTATCCTGTACAGACATTTCTATACTAATCAAACCATAAACCTTAAGCATCACTAGCAGTAGTGTACCTGTGGGAATGTGTTCACAAAGGCCCCACCTGGAATATTCGTAATACACCTTTCTCTCCCACTTGCTGTGTGATTAGATACCTCCCCGAGGTATCCCAGGCAATGGAAGTGGGGACTCCCTCAGGTTAAAGTCACTGAAGGTGGTCCCCAGGACCCAGGGAAGGAATTAAAGAAGTCCTAAAACTGGTGGCAGGATTTAAGGGGGCACCAGTGGAAAGGCTAAGCTTCTTGCCAATGTAACACTGTTACAGCCACTGAGGACAGCTCTTTAACCACCTTCTATCTTTCCCCTACAGGTCCCAGAGAATGGCCTATTTCTCTCTTTTTACTTAAAACAAAACAAAAAAACCCCCAAACAAACAAACAAATACTTTACTGAGGAATAGTTGACAAATATAATTGTATACATTTAAAGTGTACAACATGATGATTTTATATACATATACCTTGCAGAATGGTTACCAAGATCAAAATAATTAACACATCCACATAATTAACAACCTCACATAGTTAACATAAGTAACTTTTTTTCTTTGTGGTAAGAATACTTAAAGATCTACTCTCAGCAACTTTCAAGTATACAATACCATATTATTAACTATAGTCACCATGTTATACATTAGATCCTCAGAATGTCTTATTTGAAAAGGCAACCTACAGAACGGGAGAAAATATTCGCAAACCATATATCTGATAAAGGGTTAATATCCAAAATATATAAAGAACTCATACAACTCAGTAGCAAAGGAAGAAATAATCCAATTAAAAAATGGGCAGAGGGCCTGAATAGACATTTTTCTAAAGAAAATATACAGGTGGCCAACAGGTACATGAAACGATGCTCAACAACACCAATCATCAGGGAAATGCAAATCGAAATCACAAAATAGCAGCTCACACCTGTTAGAACGGCTAGTTTTAAAAAGACAAGAGATAACAAACATTGGCAAGGATGTGGAGAAAAGGGAACCTTATGTACTGTTGGTGGGAATGTAAACTGGTACAGCCATAATGGAAAACAGTATGGAGGTTACTCAAAAAATTAAAACTTGAACTACCATATGATCCAGCAACCCCACTCCTGGGTATATATCTGAAGGAACTAAAATCAGTGTCTTGAGATATCCACATATCCATGTTCACTGCACCATTATTCACAATAGCCAAGAGATGGAAACAACCTAAACATCCTTCAGTGGATGAATAGATAAAGATGTGATTTATATATATATATGGAACGTTATTCAGCCACATGAGAGGAAATCCTGCCATTTGCAGGATGAATCTGGCGGGCATTATGCTAAGTGAAATAAGCTGGACAGAGAAAAAATAGTGTGTGGTATCACTAATATATGGACTCTAAAAACCAAACAAACAAAAAAATCTGATTTCATAGAAACAGAGAATAGAATGGTGGTTGCCAGGGGCTGGAAGATAGGGGAAATGGAATGATGTAGGTCAAAGGGTACAAATTTTCTTTTTATTCTTATTTTATGCTCCTGACCAAGATTTCTCTCCTTTGTGCTCCTCTATAAAACAGAATGCATTTCTGACACACATAACCTTTTTGAGTTCTTTAGATTTTCTGTTAACAATCAGCTTAAGGACAGGGGGTAAAGAAGTTCTCTTCTATTAACTGCTTTTCATGCTTCATTCTTGAAGGGAATGACAAAAGTAGACGCAGATATTAATAGAGTCTCTGGATACACAAAGATGTGAAGTAAGGTTCATCTACATTTCTGAAAAAAGCCAGGTTTAGAGTTTCCTGCTCAGGTTACCACTTGGGCCAGGATAGTGTCCCTCAGGTAACAGAAAGAAGAACCTCGAACACAAACCTTAGGGCTGGTTCTACTGCCATGAAACCAGGGCTAGGGTTGGGGAACCACAATAGTGTGGGGTGGGAAGAAAATAGAGAGGTAACAGTGAAGAAACACCAGATGGGTTTACCCTCCATTCCATTTTCTGTCACCTGCTGTCTGGCTACTGCCAACATAGAAATAAACCAGGCCTCGGGCTGGGAGAAAAAAGTACGGGAAGGGTGTTTAATGGGGTTTGTAACAGGCAGTTGGCTCCTTTGTCCTCCCTCCAAAAGAAGTTGAAAAGTTCACGTCTCCACCCTCCCTTACAGCTGGCACATCCACGTGACATATCCTGGCCAGTGAGACTTTAGGCAGAAGTTTGCAAGAAGCTTCTGGGAAGACTTTTTTTTTTTCTGATAAAAAGAACAGAAATGATGGCACCTGTCCTTTCCTTCCCCTGTGTGATGCCCGGAGCTGTGAGGGCTCTCTTGAAGTCAGCCATGCAGTACCTCACTGTTAAATGTAAACAAAGAGTCGGGGATCACCAGCATCTGAGAAACGAGGAAAAGGCCAGAGAAGCTCAGATTTACCTGACTTTCTAAAATAAAACTAGTAACCTCCAAACTTTGCTTATGTGAGAAATATAAACTTTTGTTTTGTCACACTTTCCTGTTGCTTGCAACAAAAGCAGTCCTGGAATATATAGTAGTCCCAGGTAATAGTTGGTAGAGAAATGAGAAGAAGAAGGAGATAAAGAAAATGACAAGCGGTGCCGGAGGTGGGAGGGGAGGGTAATTTTTGTGGCAACTTGTTAGTCCCAGGGAGCTGGTTATAATATAAAGGACTGTCTAATTAATTTATGTCAGAAGTCAGATACATAATACTAACACAAATATAAAAGTTCATTTTTGGAAAAAAATACAGAAAATGGAGTACAAGTTTCCCACATATTTTTAATAAGATGCAGATTCCCACCTAAAATTTTTTCGTGTAATTGTCGAAATGGCATAGTTTTGCTGTTATTTCCCCAAGGTACCCAAAATAGATATAAAATGCTTACATAACCTTACAGGGTATGTGTGCGCATTCAGCCATAAAAACAAGATGGAAAACAACACAAATTAAATTGCTTCATTTTCTCAGAAAAGAGAAAGTAAGTCTATATATGTTTAGGTAAGAATTTGATTGGCATCATCACTCACACCCACCTGAACCTGATCTATACTGGAGCGCCTCAGGCTTCTGGAGAGGAAAAATACTCTCAGACAAAGAAGAAGAATAAACTTGGCCCCCAGCCTCTGAGGGCGAGGAGGTTTATAGAAAATTCATCCTCAGGAGGGAGAGATCGAGGTGCCTGGGACACTGGCTGATGGTGGGCAGAGAATAAAGCTTTTGAGTGAAATACACGGTGTTGTCCTTGAAATATTCTCTTAGTCAATCACTGAGGTTCAGGTCGTCAAAGAAGTGGATTCAAAAACTAAACAAGACAATCTACCCTTTGAGGATTTATTACAAACAGGTCTCAGGGTTAGCTGAAAATTCTTCCCTAACCCCTCTCCACATGGGGAGAAAAACAATGCCAAGGTCAGGAGAGCCCTCAGAAACAAAAATGGAAGCAATGGTGGCCCAGTAGCAAGAGCAGGACAGCCTTAATATCCACCAGGAAGTCCCTGAGCACCTGCGAGCCTGTTAAAGGAAAAGTAAGAACTTGGGATCCAGTGAATCCGTTGGGCTGAGGTTTAGAGTCAGGAGAGATTCTCATTTTCGCTGCGGTTGCTCATACCCCTGGCCTCTCCTCCCTTATCCGGCACGTCCAAGCAAGGGTAACAGAAACACCATGCCTCCACACACAATCTGCAGGCCACCTGGAGGCCAGTGGCCGTAACTCTATGACTTCCACGCTCAGTAGACTTATAACTCTGTATGTTATTAAGAAGTTACAGACTCTCAACTCTATCTATAACTTATGGGGATAGAAGCCATAATTCTTACAAGAAGAGAACTTAGCTCTAATTGCTAATATTCCAGCAAAGAGACTACAGCTTGAACATATCTGTGCTTTGCTGTTTTTGAAAAGGAGTAAATATCATTGAATGCAGCCTTGAACCTAAGCCCTGATGCTTGATAGCAACGATAATAAAAATACTAAGATATAAGCTTTTATTTTTAAAAAAGTTAATTCACAATTACTTTCATAAATATATCATTATCAAATTAATACAGTGCTGTCTCTATGTTTAGGGAAAGTATTTCCAGAGAGCTCAGGTTACCTCACTGAAAGCATGGCATGAATAAGACAAATGTCGGTAAGTAATATACTAGTAAAAGCCAGGTGGCTTTGAAAAGGCAACACTGGCTTCTGTAGACACAGGCTCCATTCTTATATCTGGCAATAGCTACAACTATATGCTGTTGGTTCCAAAGTAACAGGCCAGGAACTCAGTGTAGCTTATCACAACCACTGGAAAATAATTTGGTCAGTAATATTTTCTTCATTTACTCATACGTCCAATAAACATTTCCTGAATGCCTACCATGAGCCAGAAACTGTTTTGACGCCAGGAAATACAGCAATGATCAAAAGAGACAAACTCCTTGCCCTCCTGGAGCTTATATTCCACTTGAGGAAATAAGTAAAATATATAGTTTGTTCACTGGTGATAAGTACAATGGAGAAAAAGCAGGAAAGAGGATGGGAGGGAGGTTGTGGGGCAGGCTTCCATTTTAATCAGAATGGTCAAAGGAAACCTCACTGAGATGATATTTAAGCAAAGACCTGTGAAGGAGGTACAGGAGTGACACCTGGATGGGACAGAAAGGTCCAGAAAGAGTGAACAGAGAGTGCAAAGGCCCTAAGTCAGAAGGCCTGATGGGTCCACAAACAGTAAGGAGGTCAGTTTGACTGGGAAGCACAAAGTGAAGGCGAGAATAGTGGGAGATAAGGTCAGAGAGTAATAACAGGACAGGTTACATACAGCCTTAAAGGCTATTGTAAAGGTCTGCCTTTACTTTCAGAGCTGTTGGAGGGTTTAGAGTGGAGAAGTGTTGTGATCTACCTTAACTTTTAACTGGATCACTCTGCCTAGATGGTAGCCAGGCAGAGATGGTAGAAAGACAACAGCAAAGTAGGAAGACCAGTTGTAAAGCTACTACGATAACCCAGGGGAGATACCGCTGGCTAGGACCAGGGTGCTAGCAACGGAACAGTAAGAAGTGGTCAGAGTCCAGACATATTTTAAAGATAGGTTTGGTTGATAGATTAGATGAGAAAGGATGCATTGGAAGCACGGTGTTGCCATTAACTGAGACAATGAAAGCCTATTAGGAAGAAGTTGTTTCAGGGGGAGAGATCAAGAGTTGTTTTGGAAATGTTAAATTTAAAACAGGAAAGATGCCCAATACCTGACTGAACTTGTAGATTTGGAGTCAGGGGAGAAAGGTGGACCGGGGATATAAATTTTGAAGTTGTCAATATATACATGGCTTTTAAAGCCGCGGAGACTGGATAACAGAGAACAGAAAAGATTCAAGGACCTAGTCCTGGGCGCTCCAAGATCAGTGTGGAGTACTCAAGCCAGACTAACCCGAGCTTCACCTCAGTAAGGTCATATTCTTAATCATTTTCTATCTTCAGAGCCCAGACAGTACATGGGACATTGTGGGTGGCAAACAGCGGCATAGTTCAACAAAAATGTAACTTTGTTCCAGCCTAATTGGTAGGAGCTGGGGAAACAGCAATGAACGAATGTAAATTCCTGACACCTGCATTCTAACGAGTGGGCCAGGGAAGATAACCGGTGGCAAAAACCAGAAATTAATGAAATGGCTTTCTCGGGAACCTATAACGCCAACCTAACATATAAATAAAGAAAAGTCGGACTGGGGCTTATGCGCGGCCCTCTCTGGTGGCTATCCTTCCTCCGCTGGAGCCAGATCAATGCAAACATCGCTCCTGGGATTCCCTGGTGGCGCAGTGGTTGAGAATCTGCTTGCCAATGCAGGGCACACGGGTTCGAGCCCTGGTCTGGGAAGATCCCACATGCCGCGGAGCAACTAGGCCCGTGAGCCACAACTACTGAGCCTGCGCGTCTGGAGCCTGTGCTCCGCAACAAGAGAGGCCGCGACAGTGAGAGGCCCGCGCACCGCGATGAAGAGTGGCCCCCGCTTGCCACAACTGGAGAAAGCCCTCGCACAGAAACGAAGACCCAACACAGCCAAAAATAAATAAATAAATAAAATTTTAAAAAAAAGAATATAAAAAAAATCTCATCCCCTTCACTTTGACCATCACTTTAAAAAAAAAAAAAAAACTCTCTCCTAAACAGTTTTCACCGGCATCCAGCGCAGAAGCGCCATAAATCAGGGTCCTGAGGTCCAGAGGGCAAGAGTAAACTCCGCCAGCTAGGGGAGAGGGCGGCAGGGAGAGATGACTGGGACCTTATCTGAGCCGCCGACCCGCCCCCGCGGACTCCGGACCTCCCAGGGTCCCGCAGCCTCACCCCACAGTCCATCTGTCCTCCTGTGGCTCTGTCCGGCAGCAGGTGAGCTGGTTTCTATGGAACTAAGACAGCGATTTAAACCTACCCGCCCCCGGCGCGGGAGTTCCCTTACGCAGGCGCACCCGTGGCAGGGCATGCCGGGAATCGCAGTTTTCCCGGCCCTGGAGGGCCCTCCGCCCCGGGCGGGACCCAGGCCGGTATCCGGAGGCGCGCACGGAACGCGCAGCCCCATGACCCGGACGACGACAGATCTCCTTTGTGCTCGCAAGCGGGGCACGCCGGGATAGGTAGTTTCCGCCCACTCACGTCCCGGAGGTCCTGCGGCGTCCGCTTTGCGGAGTTACCCATCCCATGCCGGTGAGCGTGCGGCGTTTGGGTCATTTGACACATACCCTGCAGCAGGTCAGAGTCCAAGAGAAGAAAATGTTTTTAGTTTTAGAAGGATGAAAGTATCAAGTAACTTCTGAACGACAGGAAAATAAGATTTTGTTAATGAGCATAAAAAATGGTAAAAATACCGAGCTCAAACATTCTTCTCATTGAAGAAATAAACAAGGCCCTCTTCATCCTCGTGCATCATGGCCAGATCGAGAGTAAAACACATGTCTGCTCCCTGGTTTTTTGTCTCTTCAGCATAATTTATTTCTTGCTTTGTCTACAGGTGAGTAGGTATTTCTCAGTTTGACTGTAAGTAGCTGCGAAACGAGAGAGAGCACCGAGAATAAAACTGCAGTCGTTTCTGAGTTTTGCTGTAAGACTGGGAATTCACACTTACCGTGAAGTCTTCTACAGTGAAAAGGCAACACGGCTTTGCTTTAGGTAGCTGGACAGAACACCTTTTACCAGCACCAGGGCAATTAATGTATTCTTCTCGTCTCTCTGGGGTTGCAGCTGACAATAACTTTAGCCCTCAAATGAATGCTGTCAGATCCGAGATGAGTCCTCCCTTGCTTAGTGAGTGGCGGCTGAATTGATCTGGCTGTTCTTATTCTGATAGCCGAGACTCACATGAGATGGAGAGAATGTCAAACCACAGCTGTAAGGCATATTCATCAAACTGTAGGGCCATCCGGTGAAGGAGAAATGAGCACCGCAAACGTTATTCAGGTGAGGGGCCAATAAAGCTTTTAATATGAAAGTGGAAGAGTATTTTAGAGCGTCATACAAAGAGCCAGTTACTCGCAGGTTTCTCTTGTAGTGACCTCTGATTATGGATGAAGATGAGGGATATGTGTATGCACTCCGTAGATAATCTGCACACTTAAGTGTAATGAGAGTTTTCACCTTCTCCTTGACTCTCCATATTAAACAGCAGTCAGGGAGCCAAATTGATTAAATTTAGTGTTTTTAATGTATTTTCCTCTGTCTACCATTTGGTAAACCACATTAGAACTTAAGTCAGGCAATTACAGAGTTAGAGAAAAGAATCTGAAGTCGTCAATAAACTAATTCATCTGTTAGAGAAGGGGTTTCTGGACACCTGAGAATTTACTATATTAAAAGTCTGTTTTTATTCTAAGTGCCTGAACGTATTGATTTTTTTTCCTGATCTCCCTCTTGATTTTCAGTTGATAAATAGTTTCACACTGGTTGCCCCCACTCAAAAACAAGGTCTTTTCAGCCATGGAAATCCTAGGGATTCCATGAGACCATCCTCTCTCATGACTACTATGATAGCCTTCTAACTGGTTTTCTGATCACTCTTCCCAAAGCATCCTTCATATAGCTACTAACATGATCTTTTGAGAAAGTAAATCTGATTATCTTATTCCTTTGCTTAAAAACATTTAATAGTTCCCCACTTGAACTTTTAGTTTTCCATTGAACAGTATGAAGCCCAAATTTCTAATGGCTTCAGCCTAATCTACCAGCCTCATCTGCACCTGGCCCCCCAAGGGAACCTTGAATTCAAGCCTACGGGCACGTCTTTGTGCTTGCAGGCTCTGCACCCTCTGCCAGGCATGCCCTCCCTCTCATCAGTCTGGTGAATTCAATGGAAATGTAACCTCTTCTGTAGAGCCATTCTATTCCCTCCCAAAGTATTTATTGTACAGCATAATTGTCAGTGTGCCTTACCTCCCCTTGATTAGGCTGTAAGCCACTTGAGGACAGGACCTTTGTTCTCTTTATTTTGATTTTTAAATTTTCAGCAGCAAGCACAATGCCTGGCAGACAGTAGAGGCTTGGTAAGTCCCTGTTTAGTGAATGAATTAATGAATAAATTTTGAATGCTTCTACAGAGGCTATGTCTCACTCTCGTGACTATACTATTTGTAGGCAGGAAAAGGCATCTGCTTTTTTCCACAGCTGGGAATGATTTGACATTGCAGTTACACAAATGACAGCAAAGTTACCTGCAACCACTTCCCCTTGGAGGTGGAAATGTATTCTGTGGATAAAGAAATGCAAACGCACACAAAAAAATCAAAGTTTTCATATATGGTTGGTACAATGGAGGGATGAGAATGGCAAATTCACTAACTGGTTCCTCACCTTATGTGGGCAGTCCAGACCTTTTGGTAAAGTATTGGCTCTGGGTATAGAGATTAAAATTTGGAGGAGTCTGACTTTTTAATGAACTGATGAGTCAGCCCAGGGCTGAAAAGATAGATCTGTTAGCTGAATCAGTCTAGGGTAACAGCGCTTCTTACAAGGTCTCTGTCATTTAGCTTTACCAACTATTGATAAATTGTGTGGTCAAGTAGATTTTCACATTGTTCTGCTGATCAAACTTAAGAATAAAGTCAAGGTTATGGTGATGTTGCTGGGCTCTGTTTTACATTTCCTAAGATAAGAGTACTCTTTTGGTCTTAATAGGATGACTCATAATCAGCAAAAGGAAGGGGCGTGGGTGGTCTTTAAGTTGGCCTACACAAATCAGCTGCCAGGTATTTCTGAAATTTTCTGATTGAATAATAGTAACTATATATTATCTATTGAATCATCTATTGAATTGGATGTTTTATATACAGTCATCCCTCCCCATCTGCAGGGGATTGTTCCCAGGACTCCCCCACCCACCAGGATACCAAAATCCAAGGATGCTCAAGTCCCTTATATAAAATAGCATAGTATTTGCATATAAAGTATGCACATCCTCCCTAATACTTTAAATCATCTCTAGATTACTTATAATACCTAATACAATGTAATGTTATGTAAATAGCTACCCACTGCAGCAAATTCAAGTTTTGCTTTTTTGAACTTACTGGAATTTTTTTTTTTAATATTTTCTATCTGAGGTTGGTTGAATCCGTGGATGTGGAACTCATGGATATGGAAGGCCGACTGTATATTGCCTCACATGATCCTGACTGTAACTTTTAGAGGTAGTAGTTATATTCCCATTTTACTGATGAGGCAACTGAGATTTGAGGAAGTTAAGTAACTTGCCTAGGACCATATAGCCAGTAAGTGACAGAATGGTTATTTGGACTTGGGTTTATCTGGCTTCAAAGCCCATGCTTTTCAATTTGATTCCATCTCCTATCCATTTTCTACTCCATGCTGACAACAGTGGGTCAAGACAGAAATTTCAGCATCTAACTATGAGATGAGAAATACATGAGTTAACCCCACACAATGGAATACCATATGTTTATAAAAGAAAATGAGGAAATACAGGTGATGGTATGTGAGTGTTTATGCAATTCTTACCAGTTTTCTGTATGTTTAAATTTTTTTTCATAATAAACTGGAAAGAAAAGAAAATATCTATGTACTTATATGGAAAGTCTCCACTATATATAATAAGTGAAAAAAGCAAGGTGTTGTGGGAAAACAGAGGGGATAAGAATTTTATATTTGTATAAATAAGCACTGGGAGGATACATAAGGAACCAATAAAAGTAAAAGGGAGACTGTATAATTTTCCATCCTAACCAAGATAATTTTTTACAAACTTTGTGTTATCAGTTAATTTTATATTCACAGAAGAGTTGCAAAAACAGTACATAGAGTTCCAATATACCCTTCACCCAGCTTCCACTAATATTAAAATCTTATATAATCATGGTACAGTGATCGAAACTAAGAAATTAGTACTGGTATGATACAGTTAATGAAACAACAAACTTCATTTGGATTTCATCAGTTTACCCACTAATGTCTTTTTTCTGTTTCAGGATACAATCCAGGATCGTACATTGCATTTACTTGTCCTGTCTCCTTCCTCAGTCTTTGTCTTTCATGACCTTAGGATCTTTGAAGACTACTGGTCAGTTATTTTGTAAAATGTCCCTCAATTTGGGTTTGTCATGATTTCTCATGACTAGATCGTGGTTATGCAATTTGGGAAAAATACCACAGAAGTGATATTGGGTACTTCTTGGTGCCTCATATTCGGGGGTACATGATATGCCTGCCTTATTACTGTTTAAGTTAATATTCATCTCTTGCTTAAAGTGATGCCTGTTAGATTTCTCCAGTAATCTTACTGCGTTCTTCTCTGTAACTAATAAGTATTTGGGGAGAGATACTTCAAGGCTGTGCAAATATCCTGTTTCTCCTTAAACTTTCACCCACTAAATTTAGCTGGTTTTTCTTGCTAACAGCTTTTATGGTGTGTTAATGGTGGCTTTCTATTTTCCTCATTTACTAGCTGGAGTTCTTTTGTAGAGAGGTGTTGTATGTTTTCTCCCATTTATTTATTTATTCAGTTATTTACATCAGTTTGAGCTTATGGATATTTATTTTATTCTTTGGGTTATATCCAATATCATTATTCTTTTGTTGCTGAAATTGTTCCAGCTTTGGCCATTCAGAGACCACTAAGGAGCCACTGTGTCTCATTTTTTTTTTTCCTTTAAGCACTTCCCTACTTTCTATTATTGCAAGATTTCCAGGCTCATCTTGTATTTTCCTGGCCCAGCCCTAGATTCAACCACTTCTCCAAGGAACCCTGTTTCTTTTTATTAAAGAATGGTATTTAAAATCTGAATGCTAGGCTATCACTGCTTCTAGTTCCTCTCAGAAGGCAGAGATAGGAAATATATGTATAAATACCACCCCATGCATATACATTAATATATCTATATTTCTGTATCTATCTGTATATATATATATATTTTACATGTATATAAATGTGTGGATATATAAATAAGACATGAGTTCATACTGATATTCCCACTCAAATCCAGCACCACAGTTTATTCTAACTTTTGCCCTTTTCTTTTAACTTCTTTCTGTGACTGTGGGAAACCTGGCTCTCATTATCCACAATACATCTACTTGTTTGTTCAACCCCAGTACACATATAAAGCAGTTTTAAAAATTGCTAATCCATACCGGATAAGAAACACATTTAAAACTAGAGCATGTTGCTTGGGCACAGATCTTTTTGTCTTTAGCCTTATAGCACCCAGTCCAAACACCATTTTCCAAAGTTACTTGGGTCACTCCTTTCTTCTCCACCTGCTTCAGGGCGGCTATTTGATTTATTTGTAATACAGTTAGATTTATATGTCCCAGTCTGCATTCCAGCTTGTGTTCTGTCCAAATCCTTGTTGGTTTTATCTAATTTCCATATGGTAAAATGTACTATTTGTGGTGTACAGTTCAATGAGTTTCAACAAATTATTAGAGTTTTCTATCTCCCACCACAGTTGTATACAGAAGTTTCCTCACCCTCAAAATTCCATCATTCTACCCCTTAATAGTCAATCCCTCCCCCCTACTTCCCAGACACTGGCAACTACTGATACGTTTTCCATACCCATAATTTTGCTTTTACAAAATGTCATGTTAATGCAGTCATACCCTTTGGGTCTGACCTCTTTCATTTAGCAAATGCATTTAAGATTTATCCATGTTGTTGCATGAATCAATAATTCATTTTTATAGCTGACTAGCATTCCACTGTATTGATATATCACAGTTTTGCTTTTCATCACTGGTTGAAGGACATCTCAGTTGTTTCCAGTTTGTGGGGGGTGGTTGTTAATAAGCTTCTATAAATATTGCGTAGAGAGTTTTTGTGTAAAATAAATTTTCATTTCTCTTGGATTAACCCACTTAGCAGTGGGATTGCTGGATTATATAGTAGGTATATGTTTAAATTGTAAGACACTGCCAACTGCTTTCCACAGTGGCTCTACCATCTTGCATTACATCAACAATGTATGGCATTCCCAGTTGCTTGTCATCCTTATCCACACTTGATAGTGTCAGTATTTTTTTTTTTCTTTAGCCATTCTAGTAGAGTGTGTAGTGATATCTGTGGCTTAATTCACATCTCCTCAGTGACCTAATGATGTTGAACATATTTTCATATGCTTATTTGACATGAATGTATCTTTTGTAATAATGTGTCTGTTCATACCTTTTTCCCATTTTAAAAATGGGGGTGTTTTTTTCCTGGTAATTTTTGAGATACAAGTCCTTTATCAAAATGTGAATTTGAACAACATTTTCTGTAGTCTGTGGCTTGTCTTTTCATTCTCTGAACAGTGTTTTGCCAGAGCAAAAGTTTTTAATTTTGATAGAACCAACTTACCAGTTTTTTTTCTTTTATGTATGCTTTTAGGTGTCATACCTAAAAATTCCTTGCCTAACCCTAGGTCATGCAGATTTTTTTCTTATGATTTCTTCTGGAAGTTGTACCATTTTGTGTTTTACCTTTAGGTCTATGATCTAGAGTTATTTTTTAAAATAAGGTATGAGGTATAAGTTGTTTTGTTTTTGGTATGGACAACCAATTATTCTAGCACTATTGTTGGAAAGATTATCCATCCTTTCTTCTAGTGCAACACTGTCTTTGGTTAGTGTAGTTTACAGTATTTCTTGAAATCAGAAAGCGTAGTCTTCCAACTTTGTTCTTCTTTTTCAACTTTATTTTGGCTATTCTAATTCTTTTGCCTTTCCGTAGAAATTTAAAAATCAACTTGTTGATACCTACAAAAAATTCTGCTAAGGTTTTGATGGGGAATATGCTGAATCTGTATATCAAGTTGGGGAGAATTTAGGATTAATATTATTGAGTCTATCAATCCACGAACATGATATACCTCTCTACTTATTTAAGTCTTCTTTGATTTATTTTATCAGTATTTTGTAGTTTTCAGCATATAGATCCTACTCATAGTTTGATTTATATCTATGTTTTCTTTTTTTTTGGTGCTATTGTAAATATTGTTTTTAAAATTTTTAAATCCAAGTTAGTTTATAGAAATGTAATTGACTTCTGTATTTATCTCTTATCCTGTGAATTTGGTAAATTCACTTATTAGTTTTAGGAACTGTTTTTGCTATATTTGGGGGATTTTCTATGTAAAAATTCTGTCATCTGTAATAGAGTATTTTCCCCCCTTACAATCTGAAATGACTTTATTTTTCTCACCTGTTGCACTGGCTAGGACTTTCACTGTGGTGTTGAGTAGGAGTGGTGTGAAAGGAGATTATCTTTACCATGTTCCCATTAAGTTTGATATTAGTTGTAGGTTTTTTATGGTTATTCTTTATCAGGTTAAGGAATTTTCCTTCCATTTCTAGTTTGTTGAGAGTTTTTATTATGAAGAGGTGTTGAATTTTGTCAAATGCTATTGAGATAATCATGTTTTGTTTTGTTTTGTTTCTTCTTTAGTCTGGTAATCTGGTGTGAATTACATTGAGTTTTCAAAAGTTGAACCAACCTTGTATTCCTAGGTTTTGCCGACTTGGTCATTTTGTATTATTTTTGTTATATATGCCTAGATTTGATTTGCTAATAGTTTTTCTTTTAATTTTATTTTATATTGGACTATAGTTGATTACAATGTTGTTGTTACTTTCAGGTGTACACAAAGTGATTCAGTTATACATATACATATATTTATTCTTTTTCAGATTCTTTTCCCATATAGGTTATTACAGAATATTGAGTAGAGTTCCCTGTGCTATACAGTAGGTCCTTATTGATATCTATTTTATATATAGTAGTGTGTATATGTTAATCCCAACCTCCTAATTTATCCCTCCCTGCAACCTTTCCCCTTTGGTAACCATAAGTTTGTTTTCTAAGTCTGTGAGTCTGTTTCTGTTTTGTAAATAAGTTCATTTGTATCATCTTTTTAGATTCCACATATAAGTGATATCATATGATATTTGTCTTTCTTTGTCTGACTTACTTCACTTAGTATGATAATCTTTAGGCCCATGCAGGTTGCTGCAAATGGCATTATTTCATTCTTTTTTATGGCTGAGTAATATTCCATTTATATATGTACCATATCTTATTGCTAATAGTTTACTGAGGATTTTTGTATCTATGTTTGTGGGGGGATACTGGTATTT
Source organism: Balaenoptera musculus (assembly GCF_009873245.2). Taxonomy (NCBI): domain Eukaryota; kingdom Metazoa; phylum Chordata; class Mammalia; order Artiodactyla; family Balaenopteridae; genus Balaenoptera; species Balaenoptera musculus. Next base: position 74,621,274 of record NC_045791.1, on the reverse strand, counting down.
ATTTTCAGTTTATTATAATGTGTTTGGTGTGATATTAGGATAATCCTAGCAGTATAAAATACATGAGAAGTGTTTCCTCTTCTTATATTTTCTGAAAGGGATTATTTAGAATTGATATTATTTCTTCCTTAAGTGTTTTTTACAATTTGCCAGTGAACATTTGGGCCTGGAGTTTTCTCTGTTGAAAGGTTTTGAACTATAAATTCAGTTTCTTTAATAGTTATAGGACTAGGTTTTTTTGTTTGTTTGTTTGTTTTTGGTATTGCAGTGTTTTTTAGTGAGTTTAAGTAATTTTTGTCTTTTAATAATTGGTCTCTTTTATCTGAGTTGATTTATGGGCATAGAGTTGTTTGCAGTCTTCTTTTATTCTCCTTTTATTCTCTATGGGATCTGTTGTGATAGTTCCTCTTTCATTCCTAATATTGGCAATTTTTGTCTTCTGTCTTTGTTTTCGTGGTCAGTATGGCTAGAGGTTTATCAATTTTATTGATTTTTTTTTTCAAAGAACTAGCTTTTGGTTTCATTGATTTTCTCTATTGAGTTCCTGTTTTCAAATTTATTGATTTTTTTCTCTCATGTTTATTATTTAAACCAGAACATTTTCAAGAATAAAAAGGGGGCACTATTAATAATTAAACCAAGATGAAAAGCACAAACTGGAAATGTTCCAGGAAAACCAGGGTGTATGGTCACCCTACCTATAGGATATGTGGGATGGGGAAAATGGTAGCTGGGAACCTCTGTGGGAATAAAACTTTACAGTGTATACCTTTTAGTATTATTTTCATTTTTAATCATTTGAATGTATAACCTCTTAAAAATAAAATAAATATACTTCTTTAAATATCTGGCATAATTCCTGGCATAAAGTAAGATCTCAGTGTATGCTGTTGAATAAACGAATGAATCAGTCGATTAGTTAGCATTGGTGATTACCTGAGTTTCATTGGAGAAAATGGGATAATCATTATATATCCAACTCTGAAAGTCTACAACATATGTATCAGAATTGAATGATTAGTTTGCTCTGTATTCCTAACCTGCAGGTTTGGTGACATGAATATTATTATCTCAGACTTGGTTATATTGTTCTCATTATTTATATCTTTCTTTGCCTGTTTTTTGACTTATTTGAAGCATCTTACATATGAAGAAAGAGTAAACTGCAACTTACTGTAGAAAATTGGGAGAAAAGAAAGGGACATCATTGAGGTCCTGTAGAGGGCATCATTGAGGGTTTCCTCAGCGCTGTTCCTTTTCCTCAGAACCTGTGCCTCATCTCCATGGTTACTGTGGAGATTTCCATTTTCATACATTGTTCTGTATATATGTCTCCAGCACAGCCAGAGTCTTTTCCACATAATTTTTGGCCAAGAGAAACTGCACAGTAATAGGAAAATTGATGAGAAATAAAATTTATAAAGTGGTTGTTTAGAATTCAATGGGTGAAATGTTATAACTGCAGCAAGGACCTTAGTTCAGTTGTTTCTGAAATTTAGCTGCATTATTATATATTCAGTACATCCTTGAGTTCCATGAGTCAATAAATCATATGAATAGAATAAAATTTTTATTTATGGAATGAAAAAAGGTTCTTAAAGAACTGATCTGATGATAAGTTAAATGTAAGTAATGAATTCAAATAAGTGTTCCTATAAATAATAAGAATGCTCCTATTTTTAATAATCAAAGATTAACTCAGCCCTTCAAAACACAAGGCTCTGGAATAAGCTACAGGTCAGTATTACAACAGGAATGTGTCTCATCTAAAATGTAGGAAATTTCAGGTGGGTGAAAAAGGTGGAAATCAAAATAATATTTTACCCAGACATTGAATTCTAAACAGCCAATTTATAGATCTTATTTCTCAGAATCTGTTCCATTATTGCTAAGGTTCTATGATCCCTTTATAGACCTCTCATAATTATATTTGGACCTTGTTACAATAGTGATAATCCCTACAGAATATAAATATATGTATTCCACTAAAAACATTCAAATCGAGATCAAGGTATCACTTGGATATCTTGGTGAAACAATGATCAAATGGTAAAAGGTTAAATCTTTATAAAACATTATTTAATAAGATTATATGACAAAGTAGAACTGTTTCTCCTCTGGCACTCAACAAATAGAAAAATCCATATTCAGATTGCTTTCTTCTTTGTTTCCTCCATAACAATCAGTACTGAAAACCCACAAAGATAGTAAATTCAGTCAAACATACTGATGATAAAATCAAGCTTCTACATTAGCTCTGAAGTGCATACTGTCTCTTGAAACCTTTGACAACTTGGCTGGTTTCATTTTCTACCCCCGTGTATTCTCTTCCTGGAAAGCGTCCTGGCTTCTTAAAATAACTGTTCGTGGAAAACATTCTCTCTAGATACAGTGCTATGAAGATATAATATTTTGCCTTATATAAACTCAACAGCTTAATAAAGTCAAAAGGACTACTATTTAATATGATAATGAAGAAACTGAGTTCATATATTCCTTATTCTAGAATTACAGTATTAAAGATTTTTCTTAAACAGAAATCTATCTTTGTTCTAGAAATAATAACCAATATGCCTGACTCTTTAGCTGTATGATCTTGGGAAAGTTACTAGACTCTCCGTACTTTAGTTTCCATATTTGTAAAGTAGAGAGGATTAAGTAAGTTAATAACACCACCAGGAGACAATTGTCTATAGGTCTCTCACATTTCTCTGTGACTTGTGAGGAAAGGCACTGATTGCCCTTTCTCTGGACTCTCTTTTCAAGAATATTTTTAGAGGGAAAATAGAGATAGAGTCTGCCTCTGGAGCAAAGGGAAGGCTTGCTTACTGTCCATTATAAAAGATTTGGATTCCCTAAGCTCAGGGATCCCCTCCTGTAACACCATCCACTTCATATGCAATGAGGCCCCTCTGGTAATTTGAGGAAAAGGGAACTAATGCAAACATGCTGATCCTTATGCTGTTTGCTGTGTCCTGAGTAACAAAGTCCTTTGTCTCTTACCCAGGAGTCTCGTGTCTCTGTCAGCATCCATGGAACTGTGACAGGATAACTTGTTAGCTTGAAAGTAGGGTAAAATCTGAGACCCTTTACAGTTTTTGGCACATATGACAGTCTTGGAGTCTGGAATGTAGAAAATGTTCAACAAATATTAATATTTATCACCATCAGCATTATTTAGCATCAAAAATACTAAGATTTGACCTAGCAATTATACTTCTGGGAATTTGTCAGGCTGAAAGTTGTGAGGTATGTGTAAAGTGCTAGATATTAATTGTAAATTTTTAATAAAAATTGGAATAAACATAAATGACCATCCTATAAAAATGCTATCACCACAGTAATACCATCAAACACAGCCATTCTAAAACTCAGTGTCATAAAGCCAAGCATTTATTTTCACACTCGTGATGTCTACAAGTTGGCTGGGAAAACTCTGCTCCATGTGTCCCCTTCTGGGGCCCAGGCAAAAGGGGGCAGTGACTAGCTGGGGCATACTCTTCTTGGGAATGATGGAAGAACAAGAGGGCAAGCCCAATTGCACAAGCACATTTCAAGCCTCTGCTTGTGTCACATCTGATAATATCCTAATGGTCAAAGCAAGTAACACAGCCAGGCCCGAAGTCAAGACATGGGAAATTATACCAAGACCACCAGAAAGCCATGGTAAGGATGTTCAATGTACTATAGAAGAGTGAAGAATTGGAATCCACAATTTACTCTACCATAATCAATAGGAAAGTGGTTAACTAAATACAGTGTATTCATACTAAACAGCCATCAGAAAGAATGAGTGAATTTGAATGTTCTAAAATGGAAAATGTACACAATACATTACTGAATGAAAAGGACAAATTGTGAGATATGCATACGATCCTATTTTCATTTAAAAGAAAAACCTTTGAATACATGTATTTATTTTATATGGACAATAAAGAGCTTGAATAGATACACAAACCGTTAGTATTTTTTTTTAATTAATTAATTAATTTATTTACTTTTGGCTGTGTTGGGTCTTCGTTTCTGTGCGAGGGCTTTCTCTAGTTGTGGGGAGCGGGGGCCACTCTTCATCGCGGTGCGCGGGCTTCTCACTATCGCGGCCTCTCTTGTTGCGGAGCACAGGCTCCAGACGGCGCAGGCTCAGTAGTTGTGGCTCACGGGCCTAGTTGCTCCGCGGCATGTGGGATCTTCCCAGACCGGGGCTCGAACCCGTGTCCCCTGCATTAGCAGGCAGATTCTCAACCACTACGCCACCAGGGAAGCCCAAACCGTTAGTATTTATCTTCAGGATTGGAATTGGGAGATGAGCGATAAATTCCTTCCACTTTATGCTTTATGTACTTTTGTATTATTACAAAAAATTATTTATAAATATGTATTTCTTTTGTAATAAAAAACCTGATAAAGATAAGACAAAAAATACTAAAAGAAAATGACAAAAATGTTTCTATCTTCCAGGTATTTTTTAGTTGATGACTCATTTTCCATTCCCTTTCCCCAGTATACATAAGAATAAAATAATTCTAATACCTAGAAGATTTAGGTCTTAGATCCTGCCCCTACAAAACTTCATTCTGCTTCAGAAATATGATTTCTTTCATTCCACATAATCACCCTTAGAATTACGTGATACATTTTGATCCTGTAGGGTCTCTCGGTAGAGCAGAGAATTCCTTATTTAAGGATTTTCTGAGTTTCTTGACATTTATTTCAGATATGTAGCTTTTATGTTTTAAAATTCCCATTTGGTTCTTTTTTATTATTACTATAGTTTCTATTTCTTAGTTGAGAAGATCTCTATCTTTTCATCCATTTCAAGTGTTTACCTTTACCTCATGGCGTATTGTTAAAATTACTTTAGAATCTTTGATGTTTCCACCATCTGTATCAAGAGCCAGCAAGCTAAAGCCTGTAAACCAAATCCAACCTACTGTCTGGTATTGTTTGGTTCATGAGCAAAGAATTGTTTTCACACTACAGTTTTAACCAAAGCTAAACTTTTAAATGGTTGGGGAAAAAATCAAAAAAAGGCTAATATTTTGTGATGTGAAAATTACATGAAATTAAAATTTCACTTTCCATTAATACAAATTTATTGGAACACAGCCATGCTTATTCATCTACATATTGTATGTGACTGCTTTTGTACTACAATGACAGAGCTGAGTTGTTGTGACACAGACCATATGGCCCAAATAACCGAAAATATTCCTTCCATTTGGCTGTTTACATAAAAAGTTTGCACCTGATCTGGGTTATCTCAGGCTTTGCATCTGTTGAGTGTCTTTTCCGTTAAGAATTGGCCACATGTTCCTAGGTTTTTGTATGTTGAGCAATTTTGGATTGTATTCTGGACATTTTGAATAATATATAGTGAGACTCTGGGACCTGTTAAAGTCCTCTGGACTTTAGAATGTTGATTACTTTTTGATTTAACAGAAATCAACCTAGTTAGGTTCACACTTTAAGCTCTGTCTCAACTTCTGTGGGAGTGGCTCCAATAGCATTTCAATTTTCAAAGGCTTTTCTATGCTACTTTACATCTATTCTGTGTGTGTACAGCTCGGTGGTGAGCTCGTGACTTATGTTGGTTCATACACAGAACCAAAGGATCTCCTTTAGCTCTCTCCTCTCTGATATTTCCATCATTTTCTCCAACTTTTTAGGGCCCCTTTTCCCAGTCTTCTGGCTAGAAAGATGGTATTTCTCTCAGAGTTATATAGTTGCCCATGGTACTGCACAGTTACACACAACTGGAGTTTTCCTTAGGTTAACACCAGCAGATAAAAGAGAAAAAGAAAAAAAGAAAAAAAAAGAGAAATTAACCCCTGCACAGGCCATTCTTCAAGTTTTGAGTCCTCTCCATGGTCCACCTGTTATTTTTCTCCCTGAAGTCCCCAGGTAGTTGCCATTCATGTACTGTCCATGGTTTATATTTGTATAAGGTTTTAGCTCCTGCATGGAATTAAGGGGTTGAGATTTCCAGGGCATAAACACATCCTAAGCAATATCTTAATAATCCATATAGCACTATTTGGTAATAATTTTGCTCTAAAATTTTGGACTTCTTGGGATTCAGAATATGCAAAAGGCAATATCATGTTTGATTTACCCAAGACCATCAATCCTCATGAATCCTGAGAATTTATACTAGAATGTAACAGGTGAATGAATTCCTATGATGAATCCTCATTGACCTGGGTGAAGAGGTTTACAGACCATGATAAATCCAAGTGGACTCAAACTATTTATTCTGTAAGATTTAATATGAGGAGTTTGTGGTCAGTCAGTGAGGTCAGGACTCTTATTTGCAAGTTACAAGAGGAAGAGAAGAAGAAAATAATTTTTTACAAGTCCAGGGGGGATTTAGTGTGGTAGAAAGACCAATGGCCCCCCAAAGATGTCCACATCCTAATCCCCAGCACCTGTGGGTGTTACCTTGCATGGCAAAATGGACTTCACAGATGAAGATCTTGTCATGGAGAGATTCTCCTGGATTTTCTGCGTCCAAGTAATCACAAGGGACTTTATAAGGGAAGGAGGAAGGCAGGAATGTCAGAATTATAGAAGAAGATGACCTAATGGAAGCAGGGGTCAGAGAGAGCGAGAGAGCTTTGAAGATGGAGGAAAGAGCCATGAGCCAAAGCATTCAGGTAGCCTCTAAAATCTGGAAAAAACAAGGAACCAGATTCTCCTCTAGAGTCTCCAGAAGGAATAAGTCCTGTCAATAACTTGACTTTAGCCCAGTGAGACTGATTTTGGATTTCTGCCCTCCAGAACTGTAAGGTAATAAATTATATTGTTTTAAGCCACTAAATTTGTAGCAATTTGTTATGGCAGCAATAGGAAACTAATACAGTTAGCTCAGCCAGAAAATGGATCCATTGACTTAAATTATTATTAGCAAGGCTAGGGCCCAACTCCTCCCTCTCTCTCCCTCCCTCCCCCCCAACTTCCACCAACTTACTCTTCCTTCTGTTTATCTCTACTTGACCTTATTTCTATTGCAGATACAGGCTTTTCCCACATGGTAAGGAACATGGCTGTAAGCAGCACCAATTTCACCTCTTCCTAGCCCTGTGTCTTCGGAGTCAAATGGGACTTTATGCCCTAGAGCCATTTAGAACGATCTCAGAGGAGGACTTTAATTGGCTTGGCTAGGGTCAGGCACCCAACCATTGAAACAATTATCCCAATAAATAGAAGAGGGAATAATGATAAGCCAGAACTGCCTGAGTCACCTGCAGACCCCTCCCCCGCAACTATGTGGAAGGTAATGAAATGGCAGTCCCACTAGAAGCACGTGGAAAAAGTAACAAATTCTCTGAAGGAGAAAGGGGTGTATTCAGGCAAAGTGAACAAATGTCCACGACAACTAGTCATTTTACTAGCTAGACCCAGCACAGCCACAGCAAGGATAATGTCAATACATAAACCTGAATTTCCATTGAGATTACCAACTAAGACCACAATCCATCTCCTTTTCTATCAACGTGGCTGCACTCACTTGCTCACATCCCCAGATGCTCAGTTAATATTAGATTTTGCATTAAGTGACAGTAAACTGAAAATAACAGTGGCGGGCTTCCCTGGTGGCGCAGTGGTTGAGAATCTGCCTGCCAATGCAGGGGACACGGGTTCGAGCCCTGGTCTGGGAAGATCCCACATGCCACGGAGCAACTGGGCCCGTGAGCCACAATTACTGAGCCTGCGCGTCTGGAGCCTGTGCTCCGCAACAAGAGAGGCCGCGATGGTGAGAGGCCCGCGCACCGCGATGAAGAGTGGTCCCCACTTGCCGCAACTAGAGAAAGCCCTCACACAGAAACGAAGACTCAACACAGTCATAAATAAATAAATAAAAGAACGTGAATTTCTTTAAAAAAAAAAAAAAAATAACAGTGGCTTAAATAAGATGGTGTTGGGGGAGGGATTGTTTCTCTGTCATGTAAATGAAATCAGGAGGTGGACAGTTCAGGGCTGGCAGATGCTCCTTGGTGCCAGGGTTCTAGACATTTCTTGTCTACCATCCTTAAAAGGGACTTCCACTTTATGGTTCCAGATGGCTCCTCAGGCTCTAGCCATCATTTTTGTACCGCAGAAGGCAGAAAAGAATAAATAAAGAGGAGCACCTCTCCTTCCTAAAGATATTCCCTGGAAGTTAAACACATCCAGTTGATCAAAATATAGTCACATAGCCTGGTTCTCAAGACACAGGCTTATTTCCTGAAAGCTACTGGAAAATATTTTTTTTAACATCGTTATTGGAGTATAATTGCTTTACAATATTGTGTTAGTTTCTGCTGTATAACAAAGTGAATCAGTTACATGCATACATATATCCCCATATCCCCTCCCTCTGCGTCTCCCTCCCACCCTCCCTATCCCACCCATCTAGGTGGTCAAAAAGCAAGGAGCTGATCTCCCTGTGCTATGCAGCTGCTTCCCACTAACTATTTTACATTTGGTAGTGTATATACATCAATGCTAATCTTTCACTTCGTCCCAGCTTACCCTTCCTCCTCCCCGTGTCCTCAAGTCCATTCTCTATGTCTGTCTTTATTCCTGTCCTGCCCCTAGGTTCATCAGAACCTTTTTTTTTTTTTTTTTTTCCATATATATGTGTTAGCACACGGTATCTGTTTTTTTTTTTTAAACGACTTTATTGGAGTACAATTGCCCCAAAATGGTGCATTAGTTTCTGCTTTATAACAAAGTGAATCATCTATACCTATACATGTATCCCCATATCTCCTCCCTCTTGCATCTCCCTCCCATTGTTTTTCTGTTTCTGACTTACTTTACTCTGTATGACAGACTCTAGGTCCATCCACCTCACTACAAATAACTCAATTTCGTTTCTTTTTATGGCTGAGTAGTATTCCATTGTATATATGTGCCACATCTTCTTTATGCATTCATCTGTTGTTGGACATTTAGGTTGATTCCATGTCCTGGCTATTGTAAATAGTGCTGCAATGAACATTGTGGTACATGTCTCTCTTTTTTTTTAAAAAAACATCTTTATTGGAGTATAATTGCTTACCATGTTGTGTTAGTTTCTGCTGTACAACAAAGTGAATCAGCTATATGCATACATATATCCCCATATCCCCTCCCTCTTGTGTCTCCCTCCCACCCTCCTCATCCCACCCCTCTAGGTGGTCGCAAAGCACCGAGCTGATCTCCCTGTTCTATGCAGCTGCTTCCCACTACCTATCTATTTTACAGTTGGTAGTGTATATATGTCAATGCCACTCTCTCACTTCGGGTCAGCTTACCCTTCCCCCTCCCTGTATCCTCAAGTCCATTCTCTAGTAGGTCTGTGTGTTTATTCCCGTCTTGCCCCTAGGTTCTTCATGACCTTTTTTTTTTTTTTTAGATTCCATATGTATGTGTTAGCATACGGTATTTGATTTTCTCTTTCTGACTTACTTCACTCTGTATGACAGACTCTAACTCCATCCACCTCACTACAAATAACTCCATTTCATTTCTTTTTATGGCAGAGTAATATTCCATTGTATATATGTGCCACATCTTCTTTATCCATTCATCTGTTGATGGACACTTAGGTTGCTTCCATGTCCTGGCTATTGTAAATAGAGCTGCAATGAACATTGTAGTACATGACTCTTTTTGAATTATGGTTTTCTCAGGGTATTTGCCCAGTAGTGGGATTGCTGGGTCATATGGTAATTCTATTTTTAGTTTTTTAAGGAACCTCCATACTGTTCTCCATAGTGGCTGTATCAATTTACATTCCCACCAACAGTGCAAGAGGGTTCCCTTTTCTCCACACCCTCTCCAGCATTTATTGTTTGTAGATTTTTTGATGATGGCCATTCTGACTGTTGTGAGGTGATACCTCATTGTAGTTTTGATTTGCATTTCTCTAATGATTAGTGATGTTGAGCATCTTTTCATGTGTTTATTGTCCATCTGTATATCTTCTTTGGAGAAATGTCTCTTTAGGTCTTCTGCCCATTTTTGGATTGGGTTGTTTGTTTTTTTGATATTGAGCTGCATGAGCTGCTTGTATATTTTATTTTGGTTAATCCTTTGTCAGTTGCTTCGTTTGCAAATATTTTCTCCTATTCTGAGGGTGGTCTTTTCATCGTGTTTAAGGTTTCCTTTGCTGTGCAAAAGCTTTTAAGTTTCATTAGGTCCCATTTGTTTATTTTTGTTTTTATTTCCATTTCTCTAAGAGGTGGGTCAAAAAGGATCTTGCTCTGATTTATGTCATAGAGTGTTCTGCCTATGTTTTTCTCTAAGAGTTTGATAGTGTCTGGCCTTACATTTAGGTCTTTAATCCATTTTGAGTTTATTTTTGTGTATGGTGTTAGGGAGTGTTCTAATTTCATTCTTTTACATGTAGCTGTCCAGTTTTCCCAGCACCACTTATTGAAGAGGCTGTCTTTTATCCATTGTATATTCTTGCCTCTTTTATCAAAAATAAGGTGACCATATGTGCGTGGGTTTATTTCTGGGCTTTCTATCCTGTTCCATTGATCTATATTTCTGTTTTTGTGCCAGTACCATAGTGTCTTGATTACTGTAGCTTTGTAGTATAGTCTGAAATCCAGGAGCCTGATTCCTCCAACTCCATTTTTCTTTCTCAAGATTGCTTGGCTGTTCGAGTCTTTGTGTTTCCATATAAATTGTGAAATTTTTTGTTCTAGTTCTGTGAAAAATGCCATTGGTAGTTTGATAGGGATTGCATTGAATGTGTAGATTGCTTTGGGTGGTATAGTCATTTTCACAATGTTGATTCTTCCAATCCAAGAACATGGTATATCTCTCCATCTGTTTGTATCATCCTTAATTTCTTTCATCAGTATCTTATAGTTTTCTGCATACAGGTCTTTTGTCCCCTTAGGTAGGTTCATTCCTAGATATTTTATTCTTTTTGTTGCAGTGATAAATGGGAGTGTTTCCTTAATTTCTCTTCCATATTTTTCGTTGTTAGTGTTTAGGAATGCTAGAGATTTCTGTGCATTAATTTTGTATCCTGCTACTTTACCAAGTTCATTGATTAGCTCTAGTAGTTTTCTGGTAGCATCTTTAGGATTCTCTATATGTAGTATCATGTCATCTGCAAACAGTGACAGTTTTACTTCTTCTTTTCTGATTTGGATTACTTTTATTTCTTTTTCTTCTCTGATTGCTGTGGCTAAAACTTCCAAAGCTATGTTGAATAATAGTGGTAAGCGTGGGCAACCTTGTCTTGTTCCTGATCTTAGTGGAAATGGTTTCAGTTTTTCACCATTGAGGACGATGTTGGCTGTGGGTTTGTCATATATGGCCTTTATTATGTTGAGGCAAGTTCCCTCTATGCCCATTTTCTGGAGGGTTTTTATCATAAATGGGTGTTGAATTTTGTCAAAAGCTTTTTCTGCATCTATTGAGATGATCATATGGTTTTTCTCCTTCAGTTTGTTAATATGTTTTATACATTGCTTGATTTGTGTATATTGAAGAATCCTTTCATTCCTGAGATAAAGCCCACTTGACCATGGTGTATGATCCTTTTAATGTGCTGTTGGATTCTGTTTGCTAGTATTTTGTTGAGGATTTTTCATCTATGTTCATCAGTGATTTTGGCCTGTAGTTTTCTTTTTTTGTGACATCTTTGTCTGGTTTTGGTATCAGGGTGATGGTGGCCTCATAGAATGAGTTTGGGAGTGTTCCTCCCTCTGCTGTATTTTGGAAGAGTTTGAGAAAGATAGGTGTTAGCTCTTCTCTTGCCTTGCCGGAGCACCAAGACCCTGACAGCCACATGGCTCAGAAGAAAAGGAGGGGGCTTCTTAGTGTGTAGAAACTTTTCCCTCTTCACAGCTCCCTCCCAGAGGTATGGGTCCCATCCCTATTCTTTTGTCTCTGATTTTCTTTTTTCTTTTGCCCTACCCAAGTACATGGGGATTTTCTTGCCTTTTGGGAAGTCTGAGGTCTTCTGCCAGCGTTCAGTAGGTGTTCTATAGGAGTTGTTCCAAAAGGAGATGTATTTTTGATGTATTTACGAAGAGGAAGGTGATCTCCATGACTTACTCCTCCGCCATCTTGAAGGTCTCCAGCTGGAAAATAATTGAACTTGAGGGAGAAAAACTTTCTAGATTTGTAACTTTGGGAAGTCATAATCTAAGACTCAGTTTGAATTTGAGGGTGTGACAGTTAAAATCATTTTTAACTAAAAAAACACATTATTTCTCTTAGTTTGTAATGGAAAGAATGTTCTGAACTGATTGTTTTCCGTTTCTCTTATCTCTCTTTAGATATTGTAATTGGGTGACTAGCTTCAATACTTTCCTGTAATGGCCATTTGAAATGGCACTGTTGACCTCCATTTTGCAGAATCCCAATGGCTTTTATTTGCCTCCATTCCTCCTGACCTCTCTGCAGATATGACCCCATTATCACCCTTATCCTTTTGGACATACTCTCTTCACTTGAATTTTAGAATACAGCACTCCAAATCAAGCACAAACTTAAATCCTCAAAGCTGAGCTTGAAGCTAGACTGTATGCTGTAAAAAAAACTTGACTGAAGTCTCAGAGGATATGGAAGGGAAACCCAGTACAGACTACTGGCTACCTGGTGTGGCTGTTTTTGTAACCCTGGTTCATCCATACAGCTTCTCTTCTGCCTAGTTACCACATTGCTTCTGTGGCAGAGGCTGGTTTCCTTCACCTCTTATGAATAGCTTCATGTACTTGGAACCCATGCCTGGAGAAGGGGGGAAAATTCCCTTCTCACCCTATTTAAGGTCTTTATCTTCCTAAGATGATTGACAGTGACAATAATCACACCCTTCATAATAGCTCGAATACCTTCCCTGACATGACAGCACAGTATCTGGTATCAGTACGGGAGATGCACTCCCAGCAGCAGAGAAATTGCAACCTTAAATTCCCCACTTCCAAATAGCAGAGAGACAGATTTTTAAAAACATTTCTCAACCCTGTGTTATTATATTTTAAATAATATATGTGGGACAGCAGTAATTCAGTCTGAGATGAGCTTTGTCAAACCCAGTCTAGTTCCTTTTATGACCTCTTCTCCAGATGAGATGAAAATGTATGTACATGCTTCCTGCCATTCTTAGGATTACGGGGTCTTATCTGTGATAACCACTCAAGTGAGAACACAACCATCTCATCAGAACCCAGCAACATTCTACAGGCACAGTGCAGTTTAAATCTACTCACAGTAAACTTTTCTCCAAAGAGGACACAGATTGCAGAGATTCAGTTCTGGCTCAAGCAAAGAGACAAATCCATGATCACAAATTCAGTTCAGCTTCTTAGAACACACAGAGCAGACACTTGGGTGCCCCATGTCATATCCCGTTAGCTCATGTGATTCCAGCACAGAGGTGGTGGACAATTCCAAGCACAGTGCCAGTGTCTAGTCTCAATGTGGGCAGTGAAATCTCTCCACCTTTCTAGCTCAAGGTTTTCTCTGAAGCCACAGAAGGCCACTCAGAACAAGCAGGCTCAGCTGGAAATTTGGGCGACGGGATAGTTAACAGCCCTGCGGGCAACCATCAACCAATGGTGGAGGGAGGTCAGAGAATAACCAGCCCCCCTCCAGTTCTTTACTAAAATGATTCTGGAGCACATTCTACATGGTTCTTCAGAGGGTTCCCAGGGGGAATCAAACCCCAATTTCCCACAGGTCAATGAGGCACTCTTTGTTGGCTCTTCTCCTTTCTCTATTTCATTCTTTCCACCCTTTTATTTCAGCTTCCTGGGATCACCTCCTAAATAAACAACGTGCACCCAAGTCCTGATTCTGTTTCAGGTATTGGGAAAACCCAAACTAAAAATCACAGAACTCCAATTCTACACCGTTTTATGTGGGCTCCAGTTTTCTTTTGTCTATTTAAATGTTCTATTTGGGTGGCTTTTTTTTCAAATTAAAAATAATTCGTATCAAAGCTGCATTCTATTCTCTATATCGTCCAATACCCAAAGACTGATTGTAGCTCTGAGATGATATTTTGCCCTATCCCCAGATTTCTACTATTTCCATCAGTGCCTCAAAGATCTTAGAAGTGTGTTGAGCCAAGACTGAAGCTTAAAGAACCATGTTCAATCCCCCACCAGCTCTCTCTGCAAAGATGAAGTGCCTGTGAAACACATGCCTTAGAAATGGGAACTTAGCCTTGAGCTGAGGGCAGAGGAAAGGCTACTTTTCTCTTTCACATCTTGCTCCAAGAGTCAATACCTTCTCACTGTGTAGTTAACTACATTCTCTGCCAACTTCCATGTATCTTAAAGTGCAAGCTTATTGATTCATTAATTAAACAACCATTTATGGCTTGGGTCAGACACAATGCTAACTACAGGGGGAACAGAAATTAATAAGACAAGAATCCAGAAGACAAGGGGATCACTATCTCATAAAAGAGACTGAAATGCAAACAACCCATCTGCTGTGATCAAGCCTAATAAGGCCCAGAGAGCACATAGGAAAGGCATCTCAGAAGGACATCTCACATGGATCCAGGTAGTGAGGTCTGAGAAAATTTTCTGGAGGAAATAATGCCAAGATTAAGTAAAAAGAGATGAGTAGGAGTTGTCCTGTTGACTTAAGGACAGAAAGGGAACTCCAGGATGGAAGAACAGTCTGTGCAAGTGTGTTTGTGGTGAAAAGTAAGATGTATATGGGAACTGAAAGTGCAGTGTGAGTAGAGCAGAAATGGTGAGAAATGAAACTAGACAAGGGTAGTTGGATCAAAGTTATGCTAAGGAATTTTGTCAGTAAATATGAACTTATTTGCCTAGGGAGTGAAATGGTTAGATTTACACTTTAGAAAGATAGATTTGTAGTTCTATGAGAACAGATTGGAAACAGGAAAAGATAGATATAGAGAAACTGATTAAAAGGCTATAGCAATATCCAGGCAAATGATTCTGAAGATCTGAATTTATGTATGTCATACTTGATATACCACTGATAAATTTTTGTGTATGCAGTATCTACTTACAGTCCGTGGAACAGAGTTTTGGAATTGTTAAATTAAGAAGCTATTCAGGAGGCAGAAATGGTGGCCCACAGAGACTGGTTGAATGTAGAGGTGAAGAGGGAAGAATTCAGGATGGCTTGGTCAACAGTGTAGAATATATAGCCATAAGGAGACAGAGAAAAGTGGAAATGGGTGAGATTCTGGGGTATATTAGTTATCGCTGCTGTGTAACAAATTTCCACAAACTTAGTAGCTTAAAACAATACATTATCTCACAGTTTCTGTGAGCCAGAAATCTGGGCATGACTTAGTTGGGCACTCTGCTTAATGTCTCACAATGCTGTAGTCAAGGTATTGGCCAAGTTTGCATTCTCATCTGGAGGCTCAACTGGGAAAGTATATGCTTCTAAGCTCACTCAGATTGTTGGCAAAATTCATGTCCTGTGATTGTAGGACTGAGGGCCCCAGCTTATTGATGATGACAGCTGGAGGCTGCCCTCAGCTCCTTGAGGCCACTTGCAGTTTCTAGAGACTGGCCACAGATCCTCACCACTTGGACTGTCCCAACATGACTACTATGTTTAGCCAACAAGGAGTCCCTAGAGGAAGTCTGCTAGCAAGACAGAGTCTAGTATAACTTAACGCCACAGGAGTGCCATCCCGCCAACTTTGCCGTATTCTACTGGTTAGAAGCAAGTCTCAGGCCCCACCCACTGTCAGGGGGAAAGGGTTACACAAACGTGTGAACACTATGAGGCTGGAATCAAGGGCCACAGAGGGGAAAGATGAGTTCAGTTTGGGCATGTTGAGTTTCATGTAACATCTAAGAAAAGATGACCAGTGGGATATGTGAGTCTAGAACCAAAAGAGAAGCTTAGGGCTGGAACTCTAAACCCACAATCCATGTTGAATATAAATGGCAGGTGAAATGATGGAAGTAGATGATGTCCAGGAAGAGTGTATATGTAAGGGTCTGTGGAGATGGAGATGAACTAATATCCTCTCTGTAAACTTGAGGACAGCCAAGTTGTTCCTCAGCCTTCTTCTTTTCAGAGTGAAACAATGCCAAACACCCATTTCTAATTTCTCCATACCTACTCATTTTTATAATCCTTTATTTCCTTTGTTCCCCTCTGGACATTCACTTGTTTTTGTACGTTATGCTTAAATGAAGGAACTAAAATAAGAGGCGGTGCATTAATAAAGGTTATGATTAATCCCCAACAAAGCAGAACTACCTCCAGGGAATTTCAAGATCTTTTTTGTTTGTCCCCGTTAATATAATTCAAAGCTTTTAAATAATTTATCGTATCCTAAAAGGTATTTCACTTACCAAAGACAATGCTGAAAGAAGCAAAAAATAATTGAAGTCTCCTCAAAGTAATTAAAAACCTCAGAGCATATCTAATAGTAATTTAAAGAGTGAGAAGGAACATATAGTTATTGACAGGTTTGATGAATTAATTTGGGCATCTGTGTTGAAGGGTAATAAATAAGGGAAGAATGTTAACAATGTTTCCAGTACATTCAATAGGTTACTATAATATATCTGGTCTAGTTCTTTAGATTTCTGGAGTCAGAATTTACAGGAAAATTGTAGATTGTGTAAGTTAGGGAGTTGCATAAATTAGATAACAATATTACTTTTTGCAGTGTTATAGCAAGTGACCAAAGAGTTGAAAAAGAGAAAGTATTGGGGTGATGGCTAAGGGGTGTGGACTTTCTATTTGGGATAATGAAAATGTTCTAAAACTGGTTGTGATGATGGATACACAACTCTATGAATATACAAAAATAATTGAATTGCACAATTTTAATGGGTGAATTGTATAGTATTTGTATTATATCTCAAAGTTTTTTGTTTGTTTGTTTGTTTTGTTTTGTTTTGAAGATGGGGCAGTGGTGCTTATTTGCTAACAGCATTTTTTTCAGATGCTATGTCTCTATTCTCCACTAGGGCAAGGTGAAGGGTGGAACCCGTAGTGATTCTGAAGATACTCAGTTGACAGGAAATAAGAAATTTCTGTGCTCTTGCTGCTTCTCTAAGCCATCATAGAGGAAAAATAAATCTACCCCTTTCTTCAACAAACTCTGGAATCAACCAACCTCTCTGTGTCCCACCCCCCCCACCCCCCCTCATCCTCCCTCTCTTCCTCCCCTCCACCTCAACCTCTTTTTCTCTTCTTTCTTTTTTTTGATTATCAAATGCATATTGATGAATAACTGTAGTGCTCAGAGATAAAACTTGTAGTTTAATAACTTGGTTTTTTAACTTATGGTTGAAGGAAGCAGTTTGTATATCATTTTAAAATTAGATTTATGTACTTTATGATAGTCTTTATGTTAACTTTTAAAATACAGAACCATTGTGTTATCTGTTTGACTTTCCAGATCCCATTTTCACCCTTCTATTCCCTGTTCTGTGCCACAGGAAACTGACCTTTATGGAGAGCACCAGACAAGCTATCTTGGCTTTTAGTTGGTTGTGGCCAATGGAAGGCACAGGCAAGCGATCAGAGGAGGGAAGAAAGAGAGACTGGTATTGATTTTCTCTAGAAGGCCTTGGTTTAGGCAACAACTGAGATCCTCTAATTCCTCTACTGCAGGTCAAAGCCCCATCAGACCCCTGTCCCAAACTGCAGCTCACACCAGGTTCTGGAAACATGACTCCCTTCCCTGGCCCTTTCAAATGCACAGGTGGTCGGGACTTCCCACCGTTGCTACTTCCTGGCTGCTTCACCACGTCTTGCTTTTCTTTAAAACTGCCCATCCCTCCGTGAACAGTCCCTTTTTACCCTCTGTAACCTCTCTCTGATTACTCCTTTGAGTGTGCCATCACCTTCTTGCTGGGATCCTAACTGATTTAACCAGGGCATATCTTATTTCTGGACATATACACAGGGAGAAAAATGTTGCCAACCCCCCCAAAACAAAACAGAATGGGAATGATGTACATCAGCTTCAGGGTAGTGGTTATTTTTGAGGAAGAGAGGAAAGGAGGAAAGTGAGAGTTAGGGGTTTTATTTGTTTGTTTTTGTTTGTTTTTAAGCTATTTCTAAACTGTCTTAGTTCTGAAACTAATACTTAATAACAACAAAAAAGTAAAATAAATATGGCAATTAATTAATGCTTGTTTAATCTCAGTCATGGACACATGGATGTCTTTTTTCTGTATTTTTGAAAAGTAAGAAATGAAATAAAATTTACCTTATTTTAAATTTAACCTGTTTGTAAAAGAATCTACTCTGTATGACAGGTTGGATGTACATACGAATGCAGATTTGTGTACATGGACTAAGGAAAGGGAAAACCATGCCTGAACATTTAAGGTCCTAGACTGGTTGCATTGCACACAAAAAATTAGCTGAATCTATACACATAGTAACAAAGATAAGTTCCTATTTTTCCCAGGAGAAGTGATGACATTACCCATCTTAGAGTTCTCATGGAAACAGTATCTCAGGGCCACATAATCTCTTGAAAAATGTATATACAGATAAACTTGGAGCAGATTTAACTTTGAGACTACTGCAAAGAGAAATCTTTACTGGCCCTGGCAGCTTCTGGTTTGGGGAGGAAAAGAGTCCATGAACAATTGTATAAGCAGAATGGAAGACTGTGAGGATGGCCGGGGACTAGGAATTAAAGGTGTTTGCTTTAAATCCTCACTTTCTAACCTAGAAACATTTTTTGCTAATTATTATATGGCTCAAATTCTTCTTCTAGGGCCTTGGAGAAGTCTCTGATGAAATTGGTGGGCTGACACACTAAGTCTTCTAGACTGCCTCTGAATACTCATTGTCTCTATAACATACACCCTCCCTTGTTCTCAGCCATATTGTATGTGGGGGATGGACCCCACTCCCAGCCATAAGGGCAGGTCCTGATTGGTGTAAACCAATTCAATCAGATTATCCCAACCCTCAGTCCCCACAGCGACTGGCTCAGGAATATGCACATAATCTAAACAGAAGTAATGAGGCCTAATAAGACCTTGAAGGGACTTCAAGAACAGAGAGGCTTTCACTCTTCCTCTGGGTTTAGGGAATTAAGGATATGAGGAAGATGGGATTGCTGCAGCCATTGTGCCATCAGGAGAGGAACCAGAATGATGATGAAGCCCTGAGGAGGCAAAGCCAACATGGGTCCTAGGGTTCTAGTTTGGCCTGAAGTCAGGCTGTGCCTGGTGCCAGCCCTAACTGAAGTTATGGGGGCTGACACATTTTTCTTTCCTTCCCTTCCCTGCCCTTTCTTCCCTCCCTCCCTCCCTCCCTTCTTTCCTTCCTTCCCCCTCTTTCTTTCCTTCTTTCTTTCTTTCTTTCTTTCTGTTTCTTCCTTTCTTTCTCTTTCTTTCTTTCTGTTTCTTCCTTTCTTTCTCTTTCTTTCTTTCTGTTTCTTTCTTCCTTCCTTTCCTTCCTTCTTTCTTTCTCTTTCTTTCTTTCTGTTTTCTTTCTTTCTTTCTCTTTCTTTCTTTCTTTCTTGTTTTCTTTCTTTTCTTTTCTTTCTTTCTCTTTCTTTCTTTTTTCTTTCTTTCTTTTCTTTTCTTTCTTTCTTTCTCTTTCTTTCTTTCTCTTTTTCTTTCTTTCCTTTCTTTTCTTTCTTTCTTTCTCTTTCTTTCTTTTTTCTTTCTTTCTTTTCTTTTCTTTCTTTCTTTCTTTCTTTCTTTCTTTCTCTTTCTTTCTTTCTTTTTTTCTTTCTTTCTTTTCTTTTCTTTCTTTCTTTCTTCTACATTTAGTTTGAAAGCCCTACTAATGTAGAGGCACATAGTGCAGTGTGACTCTTAACAAATACCCTCTGATCAACTGAAAAGGTAGATTTGCTGAATTATACAGGGAGTCAAGTCAGGCAAGAATTGTATTTGGATGATAGTAACAGACACAAATAGTGACTTGTGTACCCAAGAGTTTATTATCTCATGGACAGTAAGTCCAGAGTTTGGCATTTCAGGATGGTACAGTGACCCTGCAAAGGCTCAGGCTTATTCTACCTTTTTTGCTTCACTGCCCTAGTCATGGATTCCACTTCCAGTGTTAACCTTGGAGTCCATAGAAGCTGCTGAACTCCAGCCAACATATCTGTATTTGAGGCAGAAGATAGGAAGAAAAGAGGAAGAACAAAAGGAAGGGTACACCTTCCAGTTAAATCAACTTCCTTTAACCGTTCTTTCTGGAAGGCCCACTTATTACATTTCATTGGCCAAATTTTAATCTTATAATTGTATCTGGAAAAGAAGCTGGTAAGTATAATATTTTATCTGGAGCTATAGCTTCCCATGGTAGACTGAATCATGGCCCCCTTAATCCCTCAAATCTGTGAACATGTTACCTTACAAGGCAAAAGTTACTCTGCTGATATGACTAAGTTAAGGATCTTGAGACAGGAGATTATCCTGAATTTTCCAGGTGGGTCTAATGTATTCACAAGGATCCTTATAAGAGGGAGGCAAGAGGGTTCAGGGTAGAAGAAGGAGATGGGACAATGGAAGGAGAGGTTGGAGTGATGAGCCTTGAAGATGGACGAGGGAGTCACAAAACAGGGAGTACAGGCAGCCTCTAGAAGCTGGAAAAGGCAAGGACATAGATTTTTCCCGAGAGCCTCCAGAAGGTAGGCCTGATGATACCTTGACTTTTTGTCCAGTGAGACTGATTCCAGACTTCTGACCTCCAGAACTGCAAAATAATACATTTGTATTTTTTAAGGCACTAAATTTGTGGTGATTTGTCATAGCAATGATAAGAAACTAATACACTACTCCAGATGAAGTCAGTGTTCTGTTACCAAGGAAATGTGCTCTATCAGTTTCTGCCGGAGTGGGAGGTAATATACGTGTGGAGGGTTGTGCATCCCCAAACATGTCGCTGCTTGGGTACAGCCAGTTTACAAGACAATTACCATTACATTCTTCTAATCGTAAAAGCAGGCTCATCTAAAGAGAGTGTCTTAGTCGATGTACTTTAATTTGGAACCATAGTTAGCTGAAAAGAAGTCCCCACATTGTCATTTCATCAGGTCTTTAGTTCGTAAAAGGTAAGGGTTTTTTTTGTTTGGTTTTGGTTTTGCTTTTTGTGGTGGGACGGGGGGTGGGGGATTAATAGCACCTATATTTGCCACAGCTTTAGTTAGCCAAAGGAAAAAGAGCATATTTGCAACTGGATTTTTTTTTTTTTTTTTTTTTTTTGGAAATAGATTTCTGTTTACTACATGGGGCATTCCTATTTTTTTTTAAATTTTATTTATTTATTTATTTATTCATGGCTGTGTTGGGTCTTCGTTTCTGTGCGAGGGCTTTCTCTAGTTGCGGCAAGCGGGGGCCACTCTTCATCGCGGTGCGTGGGCCTCTCACTATCGCGGCCTCTCCTGTTGCGGAGCACAGGCTCCAGACGCGCAGGCTCAGCAATTGTGGCTCACAGGCCCAGCCGCTCCGCGGCATGTGGGATCTTCCCAGACCAGGGCTCGAACCCGTGTCTCCTGCATTGGCAGGCAGATTCTCAACCACTGCGCCACCAGGGAAGCCCGAACCAGGGGCTTCTTACGAAGGCCATGAAGGTATCCTGTTTCTTTTGACAGCTAGGTGGGTGAGATAAATCTTGTTATAAACAAACTAAACCAAAATAATAATCAAATGCCTAAAGTAATAAACTATTATTATTAGAAACTATTATATGACAGTGCTCAAAGAAAAATGATATTTTCTTTAGAGGAGTCAAGGCAAAATGGAATGAAATTCTTTATTGCGGGGTTTCTTTAATGCTCATGAGTGACATTTCTGAATGCTGTTTAAACAAAGTCCCTCTGGCATGGCAACTGTTGCCAGGTAGGGCTTAGCTTCCTGAGGAGTTCAATGAGATAAGAGGCTGCTTTTAATCAACAAGCCAGAGGAACCATAGGTAGTCTGTAGTACATAATGCTTGCTCCCACTGGTCAACATCCAGATCAAATAAGCAAGAACAAAAATGGCACTGTACAAATCTCTATCTACATGCAAGGCTGTGGGTCACTCTGGCCTTCAAGTAGGGGGCTGCTGGTGCCATTAGATGGCCCTTGAGTTTGATTTTATTATCTTCCTCCAATAGTGTGGACCCTTAGTTTGTTTTGGCATAAAATAAGTTAAATAAGCCTCCAGGAGAGTGTTTTTATTTGTGTGGTAAAATATATGTAACATAAAATTTACCATATTAACCATTTTTGAGTGTACAGTTTAGTGGCATTCAATGCATTCACAGTGTTGTGCAACCATCACCACCATTCATCTCCAGAACTTTTTCATCTTCCCAGACAAACTCTGTACCCATTAAACACTAACTGTCCATCCACTTCTCCCTAGTTCCTGGAAATCACCATTCCACTTTCTGTTTCTATGAATTTGACTACTCTAAGTACCTCATATAAGTGGAATGATACAAAATTTGTCCTTTGGTGTCTGACTTAGCATAATGTCTTCAAGATTCATCCATGTTGTAACATGTGTCAGAATTTCATTCTTTTTTAAGTCTGAATAATATTTCATGGCATGTATATACCAGATTTTGTTTATCCAATCACCTGGTCACAGAAATTTGTTGTTTCTGCCTTTTGGCTATTGTGAATAATGTAGCTATGAATAATGATGTAGCCAATATCTGTTCAAATAAGAGAGTGGTTTTTAAATAGAGAAGTGCATCTGATTCATCCAGGACACATTTTCAAAATACATATGACAAGAAAGTGGGAGACTATAGAGGCTTTGATTCAACAGGTGTGGGATGAGATTCCAAGGCATACATCTGATTACAAATCACTGCTCTGGTGTATCAAGAAGGCACATAAAAATTGAGATTAAAGTTTTAAAAGAGGTCGATGGAACTCTCTCCAGAAATAGCCTAGTCTAAGATATTATTTCCAAGAATTTTTTGTGACTAGAACCAAAGAGTTATCATTATGTTTCACCTGGAAGACATCCAGAAAGTATGAGGTGCTAATGTAAAATAGTTGTGATGTTAGACATTATTATTTGAGATAATGTCATGATAGAAGCTTTAGTACTGACAATGACTACCCCATCAGAAAAGCAAAATTGGTGGTAGTTGGTCAGTGGATCTACAGTACTGTCCAATAGAGGGCAAGCTCCGTTTCTAGGAGTGGTACTGATAATTTTGAAAAACTTTATTGAAGTATAATATAAATACAAAAAGGTGCACCCCTATTATAAATGTATAACTTGATAAATTTTCACAAACTGATCCCCTTGTGTCACTAGCACCCAGATTAAAAAAGAGAACATCGGGCTTCCCTGGTGGCACAGTGGTTGAGAATCTGCCTGCCAATGCAGGGGAAACGGGTTCGAGCCCTGGTCTGGGAAGATCCCACATGCCGTGGAGCAACTGGGCCCGTGAGCCACAACTACTGAGCCTGCGCGTCTGGAGCATGTGCTCCGCAACAGGAGAGGCCGCGAAAGTGAGAGGCCCGCGCACCGCGATGAAGAGTGGCCCCCACTCGCCGCAACTAGAGAAAACCCTCGCACAGAAACGAAGACCCAACACAGCCAAAATAAATAAATAAATAAATAGCGTTCCCTTAAAAAAAAAAAAATCTCCTGTATTTAAAAAAAAAAAAAAGAGAACATCACCAGCTTCCCAGAATCCCCCTCGAGGCTCTCTTCCTGTCATAACCTCCCACCCCACCCCAAGGTAACCACTGTCCTGACTTCTAAATGGCATTAATTAATGTATTATACAATCTATGCTCTTTTGTGTCTGCCTTCTTTCACTCAACTTCATGTTTGTGAGAGTCACCCATATCGTTATTTGGTTGTAACTTGTTCATTCTCATTACTTTATAGTATTCCATGTGAATGCTGTTTGTTTTTTGTTGTGTTCGTGTAGGCAAATGCCTGAAATGTATAAGAGCAATTCACTGTGTTGATGTAAATACATGGGAAAAGACCTTAAAAATATCTAATGCCTCTAATTCTAACTCTGTGCTCACCATGATGCAAACCTCTGATTCGTAATTTGAGACTCTACATGATATTATCCACCTAAAAGGGGAACCCTGAGCTGATGGTCTAACAGTTCTGGTGCCAGAGATTCTCTTCAGAAGTCTAGAAATAGAACTCTGTGTCCTATGAGTTTATTTGGCATGAACAGATTCCCTATGGTTCTGTCATCTCTAGGTGAGTTGATAAAATTGAAGTTTTTGAACCTTCAAAACTGAGATATAAACTCTCAATGAATATAGGTCTGAAATAACCTGATGGCAGGACTTCTCTGGTGGCGCAGTGGTTAAGAATCTGCCTGCCAATTCAGGGGACACCTGTTCGATCCCTGGTCCAGGAAGATCCTACATGCTGCGGAGCAACTAAACCCGTGAGCCACAACTACTGAGCCCGCGTGCCACAACTACTGAAGCCCGTGTGCCTAGAGCCCGTGCTCCGCGACAAGAGAAGCCACCGCAATGAGAAGCACGTGAACCGCAATGAAGAGTAGCCCCCGCTCGCTGCAACTAGAGAAAGCGTACACCCAGCAACAAAGACACAACACAACCAAAAATAAATAAATAAAATAATTTTTTTTTAAAATTGAAAAAAAAAGTTCCTTATGAAATTACCTGATGGCAGTTTATCTGAGCTCTATTGACCTGAACCCTATTGATCTGAACTGTAAAGACCATCTACTTTAAATGTACTTCTAACCATGTCTAAATCTATCATTTCTCAAAGTATAAATATCCTGGAAAAGGATGCCAGTTGAGAGCCTGGCAGAAAATAGAATGCATGCTGAGTTGGACTGTAGTACAGAATGTCACAAAAACTCTGTTCACAGAGGCTTTGGCAGAGTTAAGAAACCTAGCAGGAATGTTGAGGCAGCTAGGGACCAGCAACAGTGGGAAGCTGCTCTTATCCATAGGCAGAAAGGGCAACGATGTCCGGTAGTCCAGTGAGGGCTGGAGGAGTAGAAAGGGGACTACCTAATGGGGGACTCTGGAACTGCATCACCAAGTCCAGGAGGGAGCTGGGGAGAAAACACTCCAATCCCTCTGCTGTCCTACCATCCAATCTCCTCCAATGCCAGGGAGCAAGGGAGCCTGTTGTGCAGTCCGTATGGGTCAGTCTTCCAGGACACAAAGCGGGGTGGAGAAGGGTGGAACATGGGTCTCCAGAGGAAGTGGCTTGGCATACAAAGAAAACCAGTATAAATGGATAAGCTGTATGTGGTATATCACTGACTCCAGGACATGGGGAAAGAATAACACTAAAAAAAGACACTATAATCAAACTTTTTATAAAATTTATATTATTTTTCTAGGACCTCACCCTTGATTTTAATTTCACAATGTATTTTCTATGCTTCTGTTTCACTTTAAGTCTTCTTTGATTAATTGCTGCATCACCTGCTACCTCTGCATGACCTTGAACTAAATCACATAAACTCCTTGGCACAAGTTTCAATAATGTTACAGCTTCTGGGAAAGATATATTTTCTTTGGCCAAAAGCTACAGCATCACTCATAGTCTTCTATCCCAAAAGAATCATGTTTTGGGTTGGAATTTTGAGCCAAGTGGAAATGCTGGGTTTATCCGAGATAAATATTTGTTCATCAACAAGAGAAATATGCCAACTATAGTATACATTTTGGATTTTTAAAGCATTCATCACATTTCTTACATAATCAAAATATTATCCTTCTGGGGGATAGATCTCTTTCTGTATCTTTAAGTTCATTTTGGCCTCTCATCTCAAGAAATTGTGAAGATATATTCATTCAGAAAGCAAACTGGGGCTCTTCCTATATGAATATTATTAAAAATGCTATAAGGAGTGGTGGTATTAAGGAAGATGCTGAAAAGATGAAAACAATAAGAAAGTAAGAAACAAGGAAGGAGAAGTAAAAGAAAAATGTCTCTTCCAGTGCCAGCAGGTCATAGGAAAAGAAGGCAGACAGAGATAGGAGCAACCCAGATGTGTCTCTCAAAATATATGCCCTCTTCAGTCTCTGGCCTCAAGGGGGTGAATATGTTAGGGCAGGGACTCTTGCTTTGATTTATTTTATTTATTCATTTATTTGTATATTTATTTTATTGGGGTAAAAGACACATAGCATAAAATTTACCATCTTAACCATTTTATGTATTAAATACATTCACATTGTTGTACAACCATCACCAACACCCATGCCTATAATTCTTTTCACCCTGTAAACTGAAATTCTATAATCATTAAACAATAACTCCTCATTCTCCTCTCCCTTCAGCCCCTGGCAACCACCATTCTCCTTTCTGTCTTTATGATTTTGACTACTCTAAGTACCTCAAGTAAGTGAAATCATATAATATTTGCCTTTTTGTGACTAGCTTATTTCACTTAGCATAATGTCCTCTAGGTTCATCCATGTTGTAGCATATTGTAGAATTTCCTTCCCTTTTAAGGCTGAATAATATTTCATTGTATGTATATAGCACATGCTTTGAGACACAACTTTTAATTCTTTTGGGTATATATTCAGAAGTGGAATTACTGGATCATATGGGAATTCTATTTTTAACTTTTTGAGGAACCACCATACTGTTCCACAGTGGCTGTATCATTTTAGATTCCCACCAACAGAGCACAGGGGTTCCAATATCTCCACCTCCTCATCAATAGTTGTTGTTTTCTGTTTTTTTAAATAGTCGCCATCCTAATGGGTGTGAGGTATCTCATTATAGTTTTTATTTGCATCTCCCTAATGTTTAGTGATGCTGAGCATCTTTTCATGTGCTGATTGGCCATTCAAATATCTTCTTTGGAGAAATGTCTCTCCAAGTCCTTTGCCCATTTGTGAATTAGGTTGTTTGTTTTTTCTGTTGTTGTTGTTGTTGAGTTTTAGGAGTTCTGTCTATATTCTGGGTATTGATCCCTTATCATAGATATGACTTGCAAATATTTCCTCCCATTCTGTGTGTTGCCTTTTTACTCTCTTCATAGGGTATTTTGATGCACAAAAATTTAAAACTTTAATAACATAACAAAAACTCTGCTCCTTTACAGTTCTATTCCCACCACATTAGGTTGTTGATGTCATAGAATTACATCTTTATACACTGTGTGCTCCAAAACATAAACTGATAGTTCTTTTAAATGCATTAGTCTCTTAAATTATATAGAAAACAAAGTTACAGTAACACTAGCTGTTACATTAATTTTTTTCTTTAAATGTGTTAGTCTCTTAAATCAAGTAGAAAACAAAAAGTGCAGTGTCAAACAATTGTTACAATAATACTAGCTTTTATAATTACTCATGTATTTACCTTTATTGAGATCTTATTTCTCCGTATGGCTTCAAGTTACTATTGAGTGTCCTTTCATTTCACTTGCAGGACAGGTCTAGTGGTCACAGACTCCCTCAACTTTTGTTTATCTGAGAATGTCTTAATTTCTCCCTCACTTTTGAAGGACAGTTTTGCTAGATATAGAATTCTTAGCTGGCAGGTTTTTTTTTTTTTCTTTTAGCATCTTGAATATATTAGTCCACTCTCTACTGGTCTCCAAAATTTCTGGTGAGGAATCTGCTGATAATCTTAGGATTAATCTGAGAATACCTGGTATGTGATGATTTGCTTCTCTCTTGCTGCTTTCAAGATTTTCTCTTTGATTTTTGATAGTTTGATTATAATGTATCTTGGTGTAGGTCTCTGAGTTGATCTTGCTTGGACTTTGGTGGGCTTCTTGGATGTTTATATTCATGTATTTCATCTTACTTGGGAGTTTTCAGCCATTATTTCTTCAGATATTTTCTCTGCCCCCTTTTCTCCCTCTTCTTCTTCTGGGACTCCCACGATGCATATGTTGGTTTGTTTGATGGTATCCTACTGATTCCTTAGGCTCTGTTCATGTTTCTTCAATCTTTTTTCTTTCTATTCCTCAGACTCAATAATTTCCATTGTCATATTTTCAAGTTTGCTAATTCTTTCTTCTGCCTGCTCCGATCTCCTTTGAATCCCTCTAGCCAATTTTTCATTTTAGCTATTGTACTTTTCAGCTCCAGGATTTCTTTTTTTCCCCAGGTTTTCTATCTCTTTATTGATATTGATATTTCCATTTTGTTCACAAATCATTTTCTTGACTTTCTCTACATCTTCCTTTAGTTCTTTGAGCATCTTTAAGACAGTTGTTTTGAAAACTTTGTTTAGTATATTTGCCATTAGATCTTTTAAAGGAACAGTTTCTGTTGATTTATTTTTTCTTTTGAGTGGGCTATACATTCCTGTTTCTTTGTATGCCTCGTGATTTTTAGTTTAACCTTGAACATTTGAATCTAATAATGCAGTAATTCTAGAAATCAGATTCTCTCCCTTTCCAGGGTTTGTTGTATTTACATTTATATTTATATTTATATTTATATTGTTGCAGGCTGTCTCTGTGCCAAGGATCAGACCGAGATGCAACTTAAGGTCTTTGCAGGTCTTTTCTGGGCCTTTCCCTGGGAATGCACAGTCAGCTTCTAATTTTCTCCATAAAGGCAGTAATTTTTGAATGCCCTAGTTTTTAATGTCTGCCTCCTAAAAGGGAAAAAAATGAAAAATGAAGGGGGAAAATGGTACCAGCTCTTTAAATCCCCTGGAAATCACTTCAGCTGGATAGGGAGGGGCTTGCATCAAGGAGAGGGTAGGTACAGCAACAATGGCTCCCCACCTCTTTGTCTGCACCTCTGTGATCAGAAGCAGCAATCAGTGATCAGAGTACAGATCCCTGATATTTGGAGGACATAGTCTTTTTTGACCACCCTGTTTCCTGTAAGCTGTGTGCAAGCTGCTCTAAGAACATGTATATAGCTGCCAGACACATGGCTGGGTGTGGGAGTTGGGTAGCTGCTACTGTGCTAAGAGCTAAAATTGGCCAAAATTAACCACAATTTGCCATCCAAGTCTCCCCTGGAGGTTTCAAGCCTTCAACAGACTCCAGTGCTCTAAAATAGTTACATCAGACAGATTCTGATAGTGCAACCATTGTCTAGGTGGGGAGACAGATTCCTGGTGCTTCCTACTCCACTATCTTCCCAGAATCTTCTTCAATTTATATTTAAGCTTTAGTAAGGAGATTGCCTCACAGGTTGCTCTGGCACCAACCTGAGGGCAGCTGCATCAAAGTAAGTTCAGGGGTACAGTGTAGTTAGACAGAGGGAAACCCTGAGTTTAACCTTACTGAGTCTACCTCAGTTTCCTTGTTGTGTATAGGCCTCAGAACTAACCACATGCTGATGAGGAACATGAAAGCAGCTGCACTGAGAATAGAGTGACTGTCATAGGGCCAGCAGTGATGAAAGATGAGGTGATTCCATGGTAGAGCCCAAGGGAGGCATAGCCTAGGCCATGGAGTAGATAGCACATATGACAGACATTTAGAAGTGTCTATAGCAGCAGCAGCAACTGGGAGGAGGCCCAATCAGCCAGGGAGCAATGCTGGGCCTACCAGAACCTGAGAGGTCAGATGATGAGTCACAGTAGCCACAGGCTTCAGCAGACTCCATCAGCTGAATACCCAGAGGTGGGACCAGTTGGCTTTCCACAACCCAGGCAGTCCAGATGGCCACTCCCCATGAGAGGCCAGCATAGATCCAGAGGATGCCATGGATCCAGCTCCCCAGCTGCTGCCACATGATCACATAAGCCTCCACTGCCACCTCTTTTCACGGGCACTATCCTGGGTGTGGGGGGAAGAATCTGGGAAACTGAGCTTTTTTAAGTTAAAAAGACAGAATTAATCTAAAGAGACTCTTTAAACTTATCAGACTAATTTTACCAGGTAGGCTTTCTTTCTTAAATCCAAAACAAGATTTTTGTTACCAAGAAGAAAAGATCAAATCAAGGACAAAATAAAGAAATATAGAAGTATTAATGACAATAATATCTTTGCAATGGAATCACAAATTTACTCACATTTTACACTCACATTTTATATTAGTCCCTGAAACACTTAATTCTTTTTGAATGAATAAATGAATGAAGCTCATAAAAATAATATATTAAACAAAATAATTTTGGGATGGGGAAACACTACTGTAAAATATCTTAAAAACAAGGTGATTATCAACATAGCCTCTGATACAGTAAGATACTATTTATCCATCTCCTATTTCAGCACCTCTATACTTACTGTTCCTTCTTCCTGGAATGTTCTTCTCCCAAATGCCTGAGTGGCTGAGCCTTTACTCTATCAGATCCTTATTTAAGTCATTTTCTCAGGGAGGCTGTCTTCCTCCCCTATATAATATGCCACCCCCTTCAATCCTTCCATACAAATAACTCCCAAATATGAGTGCCTTAACATGAGAAGTGTTTATTTCTTACTCCTGTCCTGGTCTGGGCATAGGTGCTATTCTCCTGGGTGGCTTGTCTCCAAGCACTGCTCAGAAAGCCAGACTTCTTTTATGTTGTAATGCTGCCATCTTTCAACATGTAGCCTTCATGGTCTAGGGAAGGGAGAAGAGGAGATAAGGAAGGTACATTGTATAATTAATCATCTCAGTCTAGAAATGACCAACATTAGTTCTGCTCACATTTCATTGGATAGAACTAGTCACATGGCCACTTAATCATGAGGCAGCCTGGAAAATATAGAAGCACATAGTGATTGGTAAAAACCAATATATTTGCCTTCTGGTCACCAAATATCTATTTGTTCCCCTTTTCCCTGTGGCAGACAATGAGCTAAGTCCCCTTGTAAAATATCTTTCCTTGAGTGTGGATGAGATCCGTGACTTGCTTCTAACCAATAGAATATAGCAAAGATGATAGAATGTTACTCCATTGATTAAGGTATACTGTATAAGACTCTGTCTTAGAAGACTGGAAAGGTAGATTCTCCCGCTAGCTTTGAAGAAACAAGATGCCATTAGTTCTAGAGCCATAAGGAAATGAATTTTGCCACACATTGAGTGAGTAGACTTTTGCACAGTCAAGCCTTCAGATGAGAATGTAACCCAGCAGACACCTTGTGAGACCATGAGCAGACATCCCAATTAAGCTTTGCCCAGATTTTCAACCCACAGAAACTGTCAGGTAATAACCGTGTGCTGTGTTAAGCCACTAAGTTTGTGGTAATTTGTTATACAACAATAAAAAACCAATACATTCCTATATTTAAAAATAACATTCATTTTTTCACTAAGGAAGAAAATACAGTCATTTTCCCTAGATCTTTGGGTGATGTGCAGTTCTCTCCATCAAGTCCAGATGTGGTGACTCCTGGTATAGCAACTTAGGGTATATAGCAACCCATGGTCAAAAGGACAAGAGATCTGCCTCCTCTGAAATCCAATAGATAATGGACACCCACAATAGATACTCACATTTGGGAAAAAAAAGAATGGAAGACACACAGCAGTCTCTTGTCCAGAGTAATTCTGAAACCCCATGAGTAGGCACTGTGATATATCCCCACCTGCCCTGGCAGTTTGGGAAGTTTCATGAATAAATTCTGGTTCTGCCCTCAGGGAGGACCTCCCTTGTACATTGTTCCCTCTACCTCCATCCTTTCCTTTTTCTCCTCTGTGAGGTTCTTTCTTTCCCATTACTCTCCCTGGCCACATATAAAATGAGGGATCTCCTTGGTGGGGTGTGTATAGCATTCAAAACCTGCTTCCTCACATGGAAAATTGCTCTGAAACTTAAACTGATAAATAACTTTTTAGTCTGGGTGGGCTAATAGTTTCTCTGGTAATATAATTTCTTCTAAAATAAATAGGTTTCTGTCTCGACCTTCAAGATGGCAGAGGAGTAAGACATGGAGATCACCTTCGTCCCCACAAATACATCAGAAATTCATCTACATGTGGAACAACTCCTACAGAACACCTACTGAACGCTGGCAAAAGACCTCAGACTTCCCAAAAGGCAAGAAACTCCCCCACGTACCTGGGTAGGGCAAAAGAAAGAAGAAAAAACAGAGACAAAAGAATAGGGACGGGACCTGCACTTCTGGGAGGGAACTGTGGAGGAGGAAAAGTTTCCACACACTAGGAAACCCCTTCACTGGCAGTGACGGGGGGTGGGCGGCGGGGGGAAGCTTTGGAGCCACGGAGGAGAGTGCAGCAACAGGGGTGCAGAGGGCAAGGCAGAGAGATTCCCGCACAGAGGATCCGAGCTGACCAGCACTCACCAGCCCAAGAGGCTTGTCTGCTCACCTGCCATGGCGGGTGGGGGCTGGGAGCTAAGGCTCTGGCTTCAAAGGTCAGATCACAGGGAGAGGACTGGGGCTGGCTGCGTGAACACAGACTGAAGGGGGCTAGTGCACCACAGCTAGCCAGGAGGGAGTCCAGGAAAAAGTCTGGACATGCCTAAGAGGCAAGAGACCATTGTTTCGGGGTGTGCTAGGAGAGGGGATTCAGAGGACCGCCTAAATGAGCTCCAGAGATGGGCACGGGCCACGGCTATCAGCACGGACACCAGAGACACGCACGAAATGCTAAGGCTGCTGCTGCAGCCACCAAGAAGCCTGTGTGCAAGCACAGGTCACTATCCACACTTCCCCTCCTGGGAGATTGTGCAGCCCGCCACTGCCAGGGTCCCATGATCCAGGGACAACTTCCCCGGGAGAACACACGGCGTGCCTCAGGCTGTTGCAATGTCATGCCGGCCTCTGCTGCCACGGGCTCCCCCCGCACCCCATACCCTTCCCTCCCCGTGGCCTGAGTGAGCCAGAGCCCCCTAATCAGCTGCTACTTTAACTCCATCCTGTCTGAGCGAAGAACAGATGCCCTCAGGCGACCTACATGCAGAGGCGGGGCCAAATCCAAAGCTGAACCCCAGGAGCTGTGTGAACAAAGAAGAGAAAGGGAAATATCTCCCAGCAGCCTCCGGAACAGCGGATTAAATCTCCAGAATCAACTTGATGTACCCTGCAACTGTGGAATACCTGACTAGACAACACATCATCCCAAAATTGAGGCGGTGGACTTTGGGAGCAACTGTAGACTTGGGGTTTGCTTTCTGCATCTAATTTGTTTCTGGTTTTATGTTTATCTTAGTTTAGTATTTAGAGTTTATTATCACTGGTAGATATGTTTATTGATTTGGTTGCTCTCTTCCTTTTTTTAAAAAAATATATTTTATTTCCTTTTTTCTTTTTGTGAGTGTGTATGTGTATACTTCTTTGTGTGATTTTGTCTGTATAGCTTTGCTTTTACCATTTGTCCTAGGGTTATGTATGTCCGTTTTTGGTTTTTTTTTTAGTATAGTTTTTATCGTTTATTATCATTGGTGGATTTGTTTTTTGGTTTGGTTACCTCTTCTTTCTTTCTTTTTTTCTTCTTTTTTTATTACTTTTTAATTTTTAAATTTTTAATAATTTAAAAATTTTTTTATTTTAATAACTTTCTTCTTTCTTTCTTCCTTCCTTCATTACTTCCTTCCTCCCTCCCTTTTCGTCTGTGCTGTGTGGCTGACAGGGTCTTCGTGCTCCGGCCGGGTGTCAGGCCTCTACCTCTGAGGTGGGAGAGCCAAGGTCAGGACACTGCTCCACCAGAGACCTCCTGGCTCCACGTAATATCAAACAGCGAAAGCTCTCCCAGAGATCTCCATCTCAAAGATAAGACCCAGCACCACTCAACGACCAGCAAGCTACAGTGCTGGACACCCTATGCCAAACAACTAGCAAGACAGGAACACAACCCCACCCATTAACAGAGAGGCTGCCAAAAATCATAATAAGGTCACAGACACCCCCAAAACACACCACGGGACATGCTCCTGCCCACCAGAAAGACAAAATCCAGCCTCATCTACCAGAACACAGGCACTAGTCTCCTCCACCAGCCTACACAACACACTGAAGCAACCTAAGCCACTGGGGGCAGACACCAAAAACAATGGGAACTATGAACATGCAGCACTGGAAAAGAAGACCTAAACACAGTAAGTGAAGCAAAATGAGAAGACAGAGAAACACACAGCAGATGAAGGAGCAAGGTAAAAACCCACCAGACCAAACAAATGAAGAAGTAATAGGCAGTCTACCTGAAAAAGAATTCAGAATAATGATAGTAAAGATGACCCAAAATCTTGGAAATAGAATGAAGAAAATACAAGAAACATTTAAGAAGGACCTAGAAGAACTAAAGAGAAAACAAACAGTGATGAACAACACAATAAATGAAATTAAACATTCTCTAGAAGGAATCAATAGCAGAATAACTGAGGCAGAAGAATGGTTAAGTGACCTGGAAGATAAAATAGTGGAAATAACTACTGCAGAGCAGAATAAAGAAAAAAGAATGAAAAGAATTGAGGACAGTCTCAGAGATCTCTGGGACAGCATTAAACGCACCAACATTTGAATTATAGGGGTTCCAGAAGAAAAAGAGAAAAAGAAAGGGACTGAGAAAATATTTGAAGAGATTATAGTTGAAAACTTCCCTAATATGGGAAAGGAAATAGTCAATCAACTCCAAGAAACGCAGAGAATCCCATACAGGATAAATCCAAGGAGAAACACATGAAGACACATATTAATCAAACTATCAAAAATTAAATACAAAGAAAAAATATTAAAAGCAGCAAGGGAAAAACAACAAATAAAGTACAAGGGAAATCCCCATAAGGTTAACAGCTGATCTTTCAGTAGAAACTCTGCAAGCCAGAAGGGAGTGGCAGGACATATTTAAACATATGAAAGGGAAAAACCTACAACCAAGATTACCCTAACCAGCAAAGATCTCATTCAGATTCGACAGAGAAATTAAAACCTTTACAGACAAGCAAAAGCTAAGAGAATTCAGCACCACCAAACCAGCTTTGCAACAAATGCTAAAGGAATTTCTCTAGGCAGAAAACACAAGAGAAGGAAAAGACCTACAATAACAAACCCCAAACAATTAAGAAAATGGTAATAGGAACGTACATATCGATAATTACCTTAAGTGTAAATGGATTAAATGCTCCAACCAAAAGACATAGACTGGCTGAATGAATACAAAAACAAGACCCATATATATGCTGTCTACAAGAGACCCACTTCAGACCTAGGGACACATACAGACTGAAAGGGAGGGGATGGAAAAAGATATTCCATGCAAATGGAAATCAAAAGAAAGCTGGAATAGCAATTCTCATATCAGACAACATAGACTTTAAAATGAAGACTATTACAAGAGACAAAGAAGGACACTACATAATGATCAAGAGATCAATCCAAGAGAAGATATAACGACTGTAAATATTTATGCACCCAACATAGGAGCACCTCAATGCATAAGGCAAATGCTAACAGCCATAAAAGGGGAAATCGACAGCAACACAATCACAGTAGGGGACTTTAACACCCCACTTTCACCAATGGACAGATCATCCAAAATGAAAATAAATAAGGAAACACAAGCTTCAAATGATACATTAAACAAGATGGACTTAACTGATATTTACAGGACATTCCATCCAGAAACAACAGAATAGACTTTCTTCTCAAGTGCTCATGGAACATTCTCAGAATAGATCATATCATGGGTATGAAAAGATATCAAGTATCTTTTCTGACCACAACGCTAAAAGACTAGATATCAATTACAGGAAAAATTCTGTAAGAAATACAAATACATGGAGGCTAAACAATACACAACTAAATAACCAAGAGATCATTGAAGAAATCAAAGAGGAAATCAAAAAATACCTAGAAATAAATGACAAAAAACGACGACCCAAAATCTATGGAATGCAGCAAAAGCAGTTCTAAGAGTGAAGTTTATAGCAATACAATCCTACCTCAAGAAACAAGAAACATCTCAAATAAACAACCTAACTTCACACCTAAAGCAATTAAGAAGGAAGAACAAAATAACCCCAAAGTTAGCAGAAGGAAAGAAATCATAAAGATCAGATCAGAAATAAATGAAAAAGAAATGAAGGAAACAATAGCAAAGATCAGTAAAACTAAAAGCTGGTTTTTTGAGAAGATCAACAAAATTGATAAACCATTAGCCAGACTCATCAAGAAAAAAAGGGAGAAGACTCAAATCAATAGAATTAGAAGTGAAAAAGGAGAAGTAACAACTGACACGGCAGAAATACAAAGGATCATGAGAGATTACTACAAGCAACTCTATGCCAATAAAATGGACAACCTGGAAGAAATGGACAAATTCTTAGAAAACCACAACCTTCTGAGACTGAACCAGGAAGAAATAGAAAATATAAACAGACTAATCACAAGCACTGAAATTGAGACTGTGATTAAAAATCTTCCAACAAACAAAAGCCCAGGACCAGATGGCTTCACAGGCGAATTCTGTCAAACATTTAGAGAAGAGCTAACACCTATCCTTCTCAAACTCTTCCAAAACACAGCAGAGGGAGGAACACTCCCAAACTCATTCTACGAGGCCACCATCACCCTGATCCCAAAACCAGACAAAGATGTCACAAAGAAAGAAAACTACAGGTCAATATCACTGATGAACATAGATGCAAAAATCCTCAACAAAATACTAACAAACAGAATCCAACACCACATTAAAAGGATCATACACCATGAACAAGTGGGATTTATCCCTGGAATGCAAGGATTCTTCAATATATGCAAATCAATCAATGTGATACACCATATTAACAAATTGAAGGAGTAAAACCATATGACCATCTCAATAGATGCAGAGAAAGCTTTCGACAAAATTCAACACCCATTTATGATAAAAACCCTCCAGAAACTAGGCATAGAGGGACCTTTCCTCAACATAATAAATGCCATATATGACAAACCCACAGCCAACATCGTTCTCAATGGTGAAAAACTGAAACCATTTCCACTAAGATCAGGAACAAGACAAGGTTGTCCACTCTCACCACTATTATTCAACATAGTTTTGGAAGTTTTAGCCACAGCAATCAGAGAAGAGAAAGAAATAAAAGGAATCCAAATAGGAAATGAAGAAGTTGTCACTGTTTGCAGATGACATTGATACTACATATAGAGAATCCTAAAGATGCTTCCAGTAAACTACTAGAGCTAATCAACAAATTGGTAAAGTAGCAGGATACAAAATTAATGCACAGAAATCTCTTGCATTCGTATACACTAATGACGAAAAATTTGAAAGAAAAATTAAGGAAACACTCCCGTTTACCACTGCAACAAAAAGAATAAAATACCTAGGAAGAAACCTACCTAAGGAGACGAAAGAATTGTATGCAGAAAACTATAAGACACTGATGAAAGAAATTAAAGGGTATACAAACAGATGGAGAGCTATACCATGTTGTTGGATTGGAAGGATCAACATTGTGAAAATGACTATGCTACCCAAAGCAATCTACAGATTCGATGCAATCCCTATCAAACCACCAATGGCATTTTTCACAGAACCAAAGCAAAAAATTTCACAGTTTGTATGGAAACACAAAAGACCCCGAATAACCAAAGCAATGTTGAGAAAGATAAACGGAGCTGGAGGAATCAGGCTCCCGGATTTCAGACTGTACTATAAAGCTACAGTAATGAAGACACTATGGTACTGGCACAAAAACAGAAATATAGATCATGGAACAGGATAGAAACCCCAGAGATAAACCCACACACATACGGTCACCTTATTTTTGATAAGGGAGGCAAGAATATACAATGGAGAAAAGATAGCCTCTTCAATAAGTGGTGCTGGGAAAATTGGACAGCTACATGTAAAAAAATGAAATTAGCATACTCCCTAACACCATACACAAAAATAAACTCAAAATGGGTTAAAGACCTAAATGTAAGGCCAGACACTATCAAACTCTTAGAGGAAAACACAGGCAGAACACTCTATGATATAAATCAGAGCAAGATCCTTTTGACCCACCTCCTAGAGGAATGGAAATAAAAACAAAAATAAACAAATGGGACCTAATGAAACTTAAAAGCTTTTGTATAGCAAAGAAAACCATAAACAAGATGAAAAGACAACCCTCAGAATGGGAGAAAATATTTGCAAACGAAGCAACTGACAAAGGATTAACCTCCAAAATTTACAAGCAACTCATGCAACTCAATATCAAATAAACAAACAACCCAATCCAAAAATGGGCAGAAGGCCTAAATAGACATTTCTCCAAAGAAGATATACAGATTGCCAACAAACATATGAAAGAATGCTCAACATCACTAATCATTAGAGAGATGCAAATCAAAACTACAATGAGGTTTCACCTCACACCAATCAGAATGGCCATCATCAAAAAAATCTACCAACAATAAATGCTGGAGAGGGTGTGGAGAAAAGGGAACCCTCTTGCACTGTTGGTGGGAATGTAAATTGATACAGCCACTATGGAGAACAGTATGGAGGTTCCTTAAAAAACTATAAATAGGACTTCCCTAGTGGCGCAGTGGTTGAGAATCTGCCTGCCAATGCAGGGGACACGGGTTCGAGCCCTGGTCTGGGAAGATCCCGCATGCTGTGGAGCGACTAGGCCCGTGAGCCAGAATTGCTGAGCCTGCGCGTCTGGAGCTTGTGCTCCACAACAAGAGAGGCCGCGATAGTGAGAGGCCCGCGCACCGCGATGGAGAGTGGCTCCCACTTGCTGCAACTAGAGGAAGCCCTCGCACAGAAGCTAAGACCCAACACAGCCATAAATAAATAAATAAATAAGTTAAAAAAAAAAAAAAGACTTGCAGGTAAATTAAAAAAAAAAAAAACAACTATAAATAGAACTACCGTACGACCCAGCAATCCCACAACTGGGCATATACCCTGAGAAAACCATAATTCAAAAAGAGTCATGTACCACAATGTTCATTGCAGCTCTATTTACAATAGCCAGGACATGGAAGCAACCTAAGTGTCCATCGACAGATGAATGGATAAAGAAGATGTGGCACATATATACAATGGAATATTACTCAGCCATAAAAAGAAACGAAATTGAGTTATTTGTAGTGAGGTGTATGGACCTAGAGTCTGTCATACAGAGTTAAGTAAGTCAGAAAGAGAAAAACAAATACCATATGCTAACACATATATATGGAATCTAAAAAAAATGGTTCTGAAAAACCTAGGGGCAGGACAGGAATAAAGACGCAGACTTAGAGAATGGACTTGAAGATACGGGGAGGGGGAAGGGTAAACTGGGACGAAGTGAGAGAGTGGCATGGACGTATATACACTACCAAATGTAAAATAGATAGCTAGTGGGAAGCAGCCGCATAGCACAGGGAGATCAGTTCTGTGCTTTGTGACCACCTAGAGGGGTGGGATAGGAGAGTGGGAGGGAGATGCGAGAGGGAGGAGATATGGGGATATATGTACATGTATAGCTGATTCAGTTTGTTATAAAGCAGAAACGAACGCAGCATTGGAAAGCAATTATACTCCAATAAAGGTGTTAAAAAATAAATAAATAAAATCATAATAACATTAAAAAATAAAAAAACTAATAAAATAAATAGGTTTCTGATCTTTTTCTTCCAGTCAGTTACGTGTGCCAGTAACTATACCCAGTGTTTTTGTAAATATTAGATTAAACCTTCCTCAACTTAATGGTAACCTTGAACCTATCTAACCACACCCTTAAATATTATCTTTTCCCTGGCTGAATTTTACTGGGGCTTTGTCAAAGCTTTTATAAATCCCATCTTTTACTGTTTGGAATATAAAAGCAGTCAGGTTTTCCACCTCTGTGAAGACTGAAATTTCTAGACTTTCTGTAATCTCTCATTTATTTTTGAAAACTGGTTACTTCTTTCCTCAACTCGTATCTTTTTTGTGATAGTTTGCCATATGCAACCAGTAGTCTCTATCACTTACTAATTGATTCTTTCCAATCACTTATCTTACTGCTGCTGACTCAGTGGCTCAAGATGTTATGTGGTAACGGTAACATTTTACTAATTGTTTTGCCACTGCATACTATTATCACCATCTTTCTAGCTTCCAGTGTTAGTTTTTTGCTACTTGCTACTGAACTCCTAAGTAAATGCCACATATTTTAGGTTTTAATTATAGCAATACCCTATTTCAAGGTATTAATTTCCATTATAGTCAGGATCATCTATTTATTTATTTATTTATTTTTGGCTGCGTCGGGTCTTAGTTGTGGCACGCGGGATCTTCGTTGAGGTGTGCAGGATCTTTCCCTGCGGTGCATGGGCTTCTCTCTAGTTGTGGTGTGCGGGTTTTCTCTTTAGCTGAGGAGCGCGAGCTCAGTAGCTGTGGAGTGTGGGCTTAGCTGCCCCACGACATGTGGGAACCTAGCTCCCTGACCAGGGATCGAACCCACGTCCCCTGCATTGGAAGGCAGATTCTTTTCCACTGGACCACCAGGGAAGTCCCTAGTCAGGATCATTAATACTGGCTGCTGTAACAAATAAGCAGCTTAACACTTTATTTCTTGCTCTCATCACAGTCTTATATCA
Source organism: Balaenoptera musculus (assembly GCF_009873245.2). NCBI lineage: Eukaryota > Metazoa > Chordata > Mammalia > Artiodactyla > Balaenopteridae > Balaenoptera > Balaenoptera musculus. Next base: position 74,580,978 of record NC_045791.1, on the reverse strand, counting down.
GTTAGCTTTCCTCCAAGTGATGGCTCAGGGATGCAGGCTCCTTCCATCTTGGGATGACACCATTTCAACAGGTGGCCTCTGTGGTATCCAGTGAAGGTGAAGAGAAGGAAAGAAGTCACACTGGATTTTTAACTCCACTGCTAGAAGTGATACCCATCATTGCTGCTTAGATTCTATTTGCCAGAAGTAGTCACACAGCTATCCTAAATGCAAAGGAGACTGGAAAACATATAGGAACATATGGATATTGTAAACACTAACATTTTCTGCCACAACTTATTATTTGACCTCTCCTTCCCTATTCCATCAGAATATAAGCTTCACAAGGGCAGGGATTTTTTTTCTGTTCCCTTTACTTCTGTATCCTTAACACTTAGAAGAATGCCTGGCTCATAGTAAATGGTTATTAAATATTTACTTAGAGAATATGTGAAAAGGAGAATCCAGGGCTTCTTACCATTACTAGTGAGTGAGAAATTGGAAGAAAATAAGAAAGGATTCCAAGCAACCACAACAGATACCATGAAATGTATGCACTAAAGCTCAGGCATATTATTCACTGAACCTCTTCCCTCCCACAAGGCATTTTAAACAGAGTTCTAATGAGAATGTTTACATAGTTTATCAATTCCATACCAGACCATAAACAAGAACTTAAAGTGAGACAAGAAAGATTATGAAGAAAAGAAAAGGTTATAGGAAAAATATGGGGCTCAAAGGAAAAAGTTACTTTTAAAGTACAACAGCAACAATGAAAACTATAGGAGCCTGAGGCCATTTAGTGTAGAGGCAAAAACATTTATGCCTAGATAGGTCCTAAGGGTATCACTGAATCATAGCATAGTAAATAAATTACAGCCACTATGAAAATGATGAATCAATTAGGTTTGGTATACTTTCTTTCAAAAGACAGAAAAGTTGTAATACATTTAAGAAATTTTCTTTTTTTGTGTGTTCAAATGGACATTCTTCAGTCGTGCCCTAAATTCCCTAGTTGTAACTAGTCATTCATTGCTCTATGATGGTTGATAGATGAACCAGGACAGTAATGGATGTCTCAACTATTATTGTGCTTAGTTATTTCTTCCATTGGAAGCTCCTACTCCCTGAATGCTACACTGATTAGACTACATTCAGAGTATCAGTTTCAATAGGGGATAGATCCACATTTTGTGGAGTCTGAAGATTACACAATACAGAGGCTTCTTTAAGAAAAAAACCCACAAGTATAAAAGAAGGTACAAAAAGTATTTATTTAGAATAAAAATCACAACCAATTACAAATTAAAAAATTCACAAGAACCAGACATCACCAAATTCAGAAAAATATCTTGATGTTTTAAATTAATTAACTGCCTAGTATACCTTTAACAATACTTTTTCCTACATCTTTTGACTGCATACTCTTTGATTTCTTCTTCATATGAAAATGATTTTTTTTACATTTTGTTCTATAGAGTTAATAGATAGTTCAGTCTTTCCACTAGCGGAGTTGATTGAAATTTATTTTTATTATTGGTAGTTTAGAAGAGTTTCTTTCCAGTCTACAACTCATTATTGGGAAAGTTACATACATTTTTTAAGATAGTGGTCAAATTTGGGAAAATCTGTACCAAATTTCTTTTACATATACAGAATAAGACGTGGGAGGATTTTCCAATTCTAGTTCTGGATCCATACATTTCAAACATTACCCCGTTGCCTACAGGCTTCTGTGCTGGGTCCCAAAGCATTCATTTGCTGATTGGTCTCTGGCCATCCACCTTCGTGTCACAATACCAAGTGACCCAGGTGACGGTAGGCCTTCAAGCAGTCAGAATAGATGCTACTGTTCCAATGGGCTGATGCCCATGAACCACATGAATTTTTTCCATTTAACTAACTCAGCTTCCCCTTAGCCAGATCCCCAAAATGCCAGCAATCACTTCAGTGCTTCTGGACACAAGGAAAATTATGACTGAAGGGAAGTTAGAGTACACAGAGACAGCAATCTTTTAAGATGAAAATATTTTACTTCCAAAACTTTTACAGAAACGTAATACCACATGAATATACTTCTAGGACCCTTCTTGTGGTGCTGGAAGAGGCTTGAATTTTAAGTTTCCTGGAATCTGCCTTTGGGTTTAGCTTTGAATGCTGTGCTTCAGGAGGAGTGCTCAAAGGTGGACACGTTCACAGAAAGGAGGTAATGGAGGATGATGAAGGGTCAGGACTCTCTGCCTTATGATAAACAGCTAAGGGCCATGCAGAGATCTTGGAAGAGAAAATTCAAGGGGTTCCCAAGTCTGTCTTTAGTCCTTGTAGTCCTGTGAGGTGAAAGAAGTATTTCAACTCAATATAAGGAATCACTATCTAATGTTAGGCCAGTTTCAATGTAGAATTGACCAGCTTATGAAATACTGAGTTTTCTTCACAGCAACAGCTCAGGAAGAGGCTAAATGAGGACCAGTCAGGGATCCTGTGAAGGGGAGGCCCCAGTTTGGGGAGTGGTAGTGACAGGGATGGGGAGTGTGGTATGAAAGAACCTAACCTTTACACACTTTTGCAAGTCTGAGATTTTAAGATGACTTTGCTAATTAACCTTATTTGAAGCCTCAGCCTCATGTTTAATGCCTGCACATAGAGAGTTTTAAAGATAGATGGGACTGCTTTTAAGGTGAGGGAAAAAGGTTTTGTTTTTGTTTTTTTAAACCTAAGGGCAGCAAGAATGATCCATTTTAGCTCTATTTATTTTTATGCTTTTTTGTTTAAAGCCAGATTGTAAGACAGCGCTTAATCAACACAGGAGGTTAAGGGTTGCAGTTGTGGGGCTGCTGAGCCTACAGCAAGTTGTAGAAAGAGAACATCATGTGGGATCTTTCGGGATCCCTACTCTTCCAGCAAGTACAAGAATAGGACCATTTTTTTTCTTTTGTGTGTGTGTGGTGGTGGGGGGGGGGCGTGGGGGGTTGTTCATCAATTCATTGGAGTAGCCTAGCAATGATGCCTGGGATGGAAAGATCCAGAGGAATAATGAGTCAGGGCTTTTTGTGACATGTGACAGAACACAACTGAAACTGCCTTGAGGAAAGGAGGGGGATTTTTGCCTTCGGGGGTAGAGTTCACTTCAGATATGTTTGCCTCCTAAGTCTCAAAAGATATCATCCCCTCTCCCACAGTTTTCCTTCTCTTTAAGTTGACTTGACTTCATTTACAGGCATTGGTGGTACTTATCACTGGCTTATATCCTTCTAAATAAGTTATTCTAGTTTGAAGGGCTTCTTTTTCTGAACTGATTCAGCAAAAGCCCCAGATTGAGTTCCTGAACCAATATGCCCATCCCAGAACCAATCACTGTGGTCTGCAATATGAAGACTGGCCAGTTCTGGGGAGTGAGGGCGGGAGGTGTCAGTATCCCGGAACCGCAAAGACTCGTGGGCAAGGGGGAAGGGGTAGTTCCCAAAGGAAAAATGAATAGCTGTTATCAGAGAAATGGATAATACTTAAAGTACATACTCAAAAAACCGTAAATAAGGATATCCATTATTTGTGGAAAAAATGTTTTGGGACTTTCTTCCTATGGTTGTAGTTAAACTGTAAAATCAAGTAAATCTTTCCCTTATCCAGATAGATACCACGCATAGGGGGTAATCGTCTTATATGTCAGCGTTTTTACTCTTTCCCCTAAGTGGGACTGAGTCAATGAAGATGCTACAAAAGAAGTAAACAGAAAGCTGAAAGTATTAATACGGTAATTTTTAATTTGAGTGCCCTCTTTAGGCAAAGTAGCTGGGAGGGCTTTCAATAATCCATTTTTAATCGTGACCACACCCCGTGTAGGTGACCTGAGTATTACCGTCTTGCCCTTGCAGTTGGGGAAACCGAGGCATGACACTCCTCCATTCAGCCTTCCGGGGGGATTTAGGAAGACTCCAGCCTGCCTGACCTCAGAGGGTCTTCTTCCTCCGCGGCGCCTCTCGGAACCCTCATGTCCTTCGGCGTCGCAGAAGGAGAGCAGCTCGGGCTCCGCCGCAGCCTCGGCATTCGTCCTTCGCCCAGCTGCATCCGCCCCGCTCTTCCACACCTTCCCCGGGAAGGTCCAGCTGGCCAAGGTCTGGCAGTCCCTCCCGTCCTCTCCCCTCACCCCTCCCGCCTCCCCCACTCTGGTCCCTGACGTGCAGGAAGCCCCCAGCCCAGCGCCCCGCAGGGAGGTGCGGGCAGATGCCGCCCGGGCGTCCAGCGGGAGGGGCGCCGACGCCGCGGGAGGTGAGCGGCCCGCACCCTTCGCCCCCCGAGGGCCAGGGCGGGCACCGGGCACGCTGGGCCCGAGGAAGGTGGCAGCGCGAGGGAGGCCGGGCGAGCCCGCGGGGAGCGGCGAGAGAGGGCGACGCAGGCGGGCCGGCGCGCGGCTCGCGGGCGACGCCTGGAGAGCGAGCGGCGGGGAGCCAGGCGCTGCGGGGCCGCTCGGGGACGCGCCGCGCCCGGGCCGCCGAGCTCGCCCGTAAACCCACTCCGGACGCCCAGACCCCTGGCGCCCTCCCGAGCGCGGGCGGGAGATATGGCTTCGCGCGTCCCCGCCGCTGCCGCCGCCGCCGCCGCTGCTGCTGACTCGACAGAATCGGCGGGCCGCGCGGGGGGCGCGGCGTAACCCGGGGGTGGGCGGCGGCGGCGCGGAGCCGCCCGGGGAGCTCCGGGCGTCGTTGGGAGCGAAGGAGGATGCCAGCACAAAGGCGAGCCGAGACCCAGCCCGCTGCGGAAGGCGGCGGGAAGAGCCGCTGAGGGGCGCGCCGGGCGCGCTCGGCTCCGCGCTGCGTCTCTCGTCGCTGCCTCGGAGTCGCCGGGTCGGAGACGGCCGCGCAGGGTCCCTTGGTCCCGTGGCAGCGGCCGCCGCAGCCGGGAGCTGCATGCTACGCGCGGCGGCGCCCCCGGTCGCCTGCTTTCCCCGCGGCGCGCGCGGGCCGGCCGGAGGGCGCCGGGGCCGCGGGTTCGGGCGACTGCGGGGGCGCCCTGCCGCCCGGCGGCCCCGTCCCCACCCGCAGTCGGCAGCAGCGGGCGCCGAGCCCCAGGTGAGTACGCGGCCCTGGCCCGGCCCTCGCGCCGCAGGTACCGGACAGCGGGAGGCGGCTTTGTTTTCCTCCCTCTCGGCCCGGCGCGGTCATTCATTTGACATTTCGGCTTCCGCTGCCCAGAGACGCGGGTGAGAGGCACTGGGACGTGTTTCAAGGTTTGGTTCTCCCGGGGAGCTGAGACTCTTGGGTCCATCTGAGCGTCACTTGAGGGAGCGGAGGCTTCATTTCCTTTTTGGTTTGGAACGTGTTGTGAACATCCTCTGCGGGGGCTTGGGGCCTGGAGGAAACTGGGGCCGCAGATTTAGACGTAGACGTTTCCGAGGACGTGCAACTGCAGAGGTCTGGCTCTTCCATGCCTCGTGCTTTCCGCTGTTAGCAGAGCTCAGGTGTTTTTCCTTGATTATTATTATTAATTTAGGAACATCTTTACAGGTACATTTATTTCTTTTAGAGTTGGAAGTCTTTGGAGACAATACAGAGAGCTCACAGAGTTACAGGGGATCAATCGATATTAAACTTGGAGAAGGCAAGCATCAGCAATCCTCGTAGGTAGAGGTGAACGGTAGGCAAACTTCCCCGGGGGCCTTTAGCCTTCCCAGTACGGTTTCTGCTTTCACTGTCCTAGAGTCAAGCAAACTCTGAATTCTTATTGTACGTATGCCTTTGTCAAAGTGTGAAACTTGTCTTTTTTTGAATAGTTTTCTAGTTTGTCATTTGGAAGAAAAAGATTTTAATGTAATTATTAGAGTCCTCTATTAGACCTGGTGAAATTTCATGTTTTCATTTGTCTCATAAGTATGATTTTCATTTTACTATTTCTCCTGTTCCCTCAAGGGCTCATTTCTTCTGTTGCCTAGAGAGAGCTCCACCCGCCCCCCCCCCCCCCCAACAGATGGCTGTGTGTTCTGAGAGGTTATCTTTAAAATGACACTCACATTACCTGTAAACAAAAAGGGTCAGTTATTAGGCTTATCTTTGGAGTTACTAAAGCAAGAAGCCTAATCTGGATGGGGATATTATTAATGGTGTGAAAATCTGGAGTTTGCTAATCTGTTTGGGCATCAGAAGATTCCTGCAGGGATTGTTTATATAGTGTGGGAGACAGATGGCATCCCTAGCAGACAAGAGAAGCCTAGCATAAAGGGTCATTGTATTCTTCCGAAATTATCCACTTCACTGTTGGGAGATGGGGTCAGGTGGGGAAGACATATAATTTTCATCTCCCACAGGAGGCTTTATAACCTTATCATCCAGCAGCCTAACCAGTTAGTTTCTTCTTTCTTTGAACATTTAAAAAGTCATTATTGAGCTGTTTGTTTTGATTATTCCTTCGGCCCATTTTGGCCTCAATTGTGGTTATGTGAAGCAGTTTAAACAGTTATATTAAGAAAAATGTCTTTGAATTTAAGATTATCGTACCACTGGGAAAACAGCAGTTCTTGTATACATATGGCCCCTTGGCCTCATAGTGTCTCCTAGCTGGAAGGACTTTAGTCCCATCTGCATGAATTCAAAAGGAGTTTCTTCTACCATCTCCATGACAGGTGGTTCCCTGGCTCCCAGCATTTGTCATGAGACTCTCAGCTATGGGTAGTACTCTACTTTTATAAGGCTTAACAGCCTAAGACATTTGCTTTATCAGTGCCTCCATCACAGCATTGAACAGCCTTGGGCAGTGAATCTTTTTGAATGACTGTGGAGTCCGTGAAGAAATCAGTCATTCTGAACATTTGAGATAAGCCAGCTGGAGCTTTTCTGCTCCTACCACCATTATAGATTCTTTATGTGCTGTAGATTCCAACTAGATTGCAAAATTGGTCTCCCCTCTGGATGCATGTGAGGGAAAATATTCCAGTAAATTAATAGTCACTAACCACAGGACTAAATTTAATGAAGAACATGAGCAATGTTTGGCCCCCCTGAACAGGAAGTAGGGGGTAAAAGTAAGCATTGGCTCTGTTTAACGTGGGAACTGTGATCTTGAGGGGAAAAAAAACATATTTTCTTACTTTTTTCACATCCTTCTGCACCACTGATCTCAGCAAAAGGCAAAGAAACCAAGGTTGTTACCTGTAGCTGAGGACAGGTGCCATAGCCATTTCTTCTGGATGAATGTGTGCTGCTGGAGAGGTGGCTTTCGGGCTCTGCCCAGTTTCAGCGTGTGCCTTGGCATCAACAAAAGGGTCTAACATTCAAATTCAGATTGTTAAATCTGCGGTTGGTATCTGTGTACCTTCTCACCAGGTTGCTTCCTTTCTTGTGAAGTATTCCTTTATGAGAAACCCGAGGCACCAGGCCTGGGCTTACTGGGCACCTGGCCTGCATCCACATTCTAGTGTGTTGCTGCTTGCTTTCTTGAGTAAAAATGGAACCAGTTTTGCACGAATAGGGAATGGCAGGGTGGAGTGAAAACATTTCCAGCTCCATTGTGGAAAGCCAGGCCTGGCCTGAAAGAGAGAGGACTATATTTGAAGTTCGGTTGATGTAGCAGAGGCAGAATTGCTTCTTTACACACAGGATGCCTTTTGTGTGGGAAAATGTATGAGGGATTAGAAGGGTGACTACCTACTCTGGTTAGCCTGCCGTAGTCCTGGTTTTTTCCTGTTGACCTATCTGAATTATCAAATGCATCCCCTTTCACATTTAAAAGTGCCCTGGTTTGGATGATAAATTATGTGGTCACCCTAGATATTAAGGAATCTTCATTATTTTCTTCACCACCCTCTCCTGACTTCAAATTTTGAGTCTGGCTTTGTTTCAGTCTTTAATTTGTTAAATGCAAAGGTAAGAAAGGTAAAAAAAAAAACCCAAAAAATGCATAAGGAAAAAAGAAATAGCAAGGAAGACAAAAGACTGACGTAATTGGTTGTTGTCATCTAATTATACATATAAGAAATAAAATAGTTTTTTCCTTGACGTATTAAGTGTCTTCTCTGGCTCTGAGCCCAGGTTATTATTGTCTTCGAGCACAATAAGAATGAATACCTGTTTACCTAGGGCTGGCATGAATTGGGACAACTCCTATGATCTGGGAGAGCAGCTTCAACAAAATTCTGTTTGCAGACTTGATGGGTGCATGGCTTTTGCAGATATGAATGAAAGTTTCAAGATCTAGTGTTTGGTCAAGTTCTTGGAATTTACTGAGAGACCAAAACACATGTGTCGTTGTGAAGACTTGACTCCACATTCTCCTAGTTTCCAAGCCCTCTGGGCCACGAGGATAATAGAAGAGCCTTTGTTTTCTGCCCTCTCTTTTGACTAGAGTCTTGGGTTTGGGTCTCAGTTTTTCAGACAAAGGGCTTGCAGAGAAGAATGTGCTGTGCCCACTCATCACGTGAACATTCTCATAGGGGCTGGAGATTGTGCAGGTGACCTGGTGGGGATTTGAGTTCTAAAGCTAGATATATGAAGCTTGTGGCATGTACTTCAACAATGGCTGTGCTCCTTGGCTAAAGAATTGCCTGTTTGAAAGAGTTCATTTGCAGTGCTGGCCAGTAGGTGTTACAATTAATTATGGCTGTCACTTTTTCCACACCCACTCCACTAAAATCCTCAAAAGCTTGGTCGGCATGCTTGAATAAGAAGAAATGTATGTATCTTCTTTATGAGTAGGATAACCATGTAGTTATTTTTGCTCAGATAAGGACACTTTTGAGAGTAAAAGGGGATACTAACTGCAAGGGGCACCAGATCAAACAGTATAAACTGGGCTATCCCAGGAAAATTACGATGGATGGTTGTCTTAACTATTACCTAAGTCATTAGCTTTTATATGAGGAGTACCCATATGATGGAAAAATGTCCTTAGCTGCTTCTAGATTTGTTCAACATATGTCTAATGTGTGCATGCATATATGTGTATGTGTATATATACAAATCATATATCTATAGATATGTGTATTGCGGGGTTGAAATTAACTACTTACGAAGACCTAGTCATTTGGAAAATTGTGACTTTCATCATTTTTTTCATGGGTTGACTTTTAAACTAAAAAAAAAGCCCAGCCTTTCCAAACTTTAAATCATCTTCTGACCTTGTGTAGTTCTCTTGCTTAAATCATTTGATAGTTCTCCATTTTCTGTTTAATTCTCAAAGTAAGATCCACAGACAGATTGGTGGTTAAAAAGGAAAAGCAGTGAAAAAATTTCACTTATTCATTCATTCATTCAACTACTATTTATTAAGCACCTTCCATGAATCTAGGTGCTGAATGAATAAAACTGCCCTTGTGAAGTTTTCATTCAGTTGGGAGTGGAGGGGTAGGAGTGGGAGATGCACAATAAACCAAATGAATAAGTAAATTATATAGCATGGTAGAAGGGGATAAGTGCTTTGGAAGAAAGAAAGTAGAACAGGATAAATGTAGTTGAGTAGCCCTCATGAAGAAAGAGACCTTAAGCAAAGACTTAAAGGAAGTGACAGAAGTTACTCATACAGATACCTGAGGGGGAGCGGTCCAGGCAGAGGGAACAGCCGGTGCGAAGGCCTGAAGGTGAGAATGTGTTTGGATGTGTTCAAAGTTTAGCAAGAAGACCAACACAAGGGGGTGGGGTGATGGGGGGGACTTCGAAATGTGAATCAGAAAGATGGTGTAGGAGTGGCAGAGCATGTAGGACCCTGAGATGTGAGAGTAATTATAATTTCAGCAGAGATCCCATTATGTTCTTAAAAGTTATTATCGTATGAAAAATTGTGTTCATGCTATGAAGACTGCACTGGTCAATATAGCTTACATTTCATAAGCACTTCATCATGGTGCACTTCATTTTGGTTAATATACTTTTTATGTCATTTGCTTATTGTTTATTTGTTAAAGTAGCATAGTTTGTTGTTGCTGGTCTTAAATTGTATCTCCATTTCACAAAAATAGATCAGTGGCTCAAAAGTGGTTCATTGCAGTGTGAAAATAGTGATGAAAATAGTAATGTAAATACTGCAGTTCAGAATGTCATAAACATACTTACAGAACCGAATCCCATTCCAAATATAAAATGTGTATCTGTATGTGTAAAAACAAGGACGTTTGTGAGAGTGATGTTTTCAAAACAGTAGCTGAAATGGAAAAGTGCATATGGAAGTATGATGATGACTATCTCAAAACTGCTTTTTATTGGGCTTGCCATCCATTCGCTCCTAGTCCCCAGTCATTGCCTGTTATGAAACTTTGTCTGTGAAGCCATGGATGTCTTGGTGTCATTTTCAAACAAAGCACAGTGGCTTCCTTGTTATACTATGGAAGTTTCACAGGGCAAGTACCCAATAATGTTTTCTGTTACAAAATTAATGTATTATACTGCTAACGGTAGGTAAGAGATTAAAACTCTAGTAGCTTCATTAAAGGATCCTTATAACAAAAGTAAGTATAAGTCATTTTATTGAAGAGACACCTGGAAAATCAGCTGGAAAATTAAAGACAAACATTATCCTTAGAGAGAATCCAGAAGTTATTGACAGAATTCCTTTGTCAAATGACACGGTTGGCTGTTGCATAGTATCAGTGGAATAGGGAAGAGCGATTACTATCAAGTGCGCGCTGGCAGATATTTCACTTTATGGTTGGATGAAACCACCGATGTCATGCAGAGAATGAATCAGCTTTTGGCATTTGTTCAGGGAGGAGCACTTGGTGATGCTTTGTTCATTTATCACTGAAAACTCGTGCTATAGGGGAAGAGATTTTTCTTTTGGTTAACCATTATATATGAGACTGGAAAAGTCCTCAGGAGGCAGGACTGACAGAGCATAAGTTTCATGTACAGATAAGAAGGTGATGGGTTCATGAAGAAAAGAAGTTGTACCTCGAAGCCAATCCACGTGCTCTTCCATTCACCGCGAAGATGTAGCACCTTCTGATCTTGAGGAAGTAACTAAAAGAAAGTGAAAACTGGGTACAGCCAAATTGCGGCCCCTGAGTATCTGCATGTGCTGTGCAAAGTGATGGGCCGGGAGTATAAGGCTGCTTCTCTGTGCTGATGTACCCTGGCTGTTGAGGGGAAAGGTGCTCATATGGTATTTTATCTGTGGTGTAAGATATCTGTGGAGCAAGAAAAATATTTCTTCATGACACGGATTAGAAATGATTTCTCTTGTATCAAGTGGCATGCCTCAGTACTATACTCTGCCCACAGGGAACCATGTCAAGGACAGGGAGGGAAGGAAGAATTGTTAACAAATAAAACAATCTGCCACAGTCATAGGACTGAGACATTTTTTTCATTAGAGAGAGTCGGAGGTCCACATTGACCATAAAGAGTAGAGGAGGCTAAAAAAAAAAAGAGTTGAGGAGGTAATATTTTCAGTAATGGACAGTCCTTTAAATCAGAAGCATAATACCTCTCAGTGACCTATTGGAAGAATAAGAGCACAAAGGAATAGAACTTAGATCCAATAAAGTTGATGCAGAGAGAGTACAAGTGTATACTTAATATTTGAGAGCATGTAGAGAACCACAGTGGGAGGAACCCAGACTTTTAGGATTTTGTGTTAAGATACTGGCTGGCCAGGAGTATAGGTAAAAGGAGGTGGAGAAGTCTGACAATTGGACATGACTTTTCTTATACTTTTTCCTTAGGCTTGGCTTCATTTCAGACAAATGGACTTGATACTCGAGGGTTTTCAGAACATGATCTGTATTGCCTCCAACCTAACCTAGAAAAAATATAAATGTTCTCTAGTGGTCTAGGATTCTTTGCATAGGACTCCTCTCCTTCCTTCCCTCCTCTCTCCCTCTCTCTTCCCTTCCCTCCCTTCTTCTCTCCTTCTTTTCTCCCCTCCCTGCCTCCCTCTCTTCTTTTGTTCTTTCCCTCTTTAAGCTATTGAGTCGGCATCTTTAAACTAGAAGATACTTTGAGAGCTCATCTCCTCTCTGTCCATGTCTTTTAGCAGATATATGTGCTCTCCAGGGCAAGAGGGATAAGGACCTCTAGGGAAGTTCTGTTCCTTGTTCAGCTAACCCACTCTAATGTGGAATATCCAGTTATAGCACACATTTAAATTTTAACCCTCATCCTTCAATAAAGGTCCATTTCTTGGGGAGTTCCCTGGTGGCCTAGTGGTTAGGATTCTGGGCTTTCACTGCTGTGGCCCGGGTTCAATCCCTGGTTGGGGAACTGAGATCCCACAAGCGTCAGGTGAGGCCAAAAAAAAAAAAAAAAAGAAAAAAAAAAGATCCATTTCTCTCTTTTTTTTTGGACTTTAATAAAGATGGAGTCATTGTCTTTTGTCTAATAACTCTTCTGTAGTGATGGCCATTATTTCATACTAGGACAGAAGTCATTCATTCATTATTCATTGAACAAACATTGAGAGTCTTATATGTGCCAGGCTCTGTGCTGAGTGATAGGTATAAAAGAGGTCAGTATTCAGACATGGGCCTAACCAGATAAAACAGAAAATTGAATTAGGATATAGGCAATGGCAATAAAAATATGAATAAACAGGTAAATATGTAATTGCAAAGCAAATGTGGCAGAAATGTAAATGTAAACATTTTTACATTAGGGTGGTGGTATTTTGGCTACTTTTATATTAACTTCTGAACTGTATGATCTTCTGAATGTAATTTTGAAATATTTTGTGAGTAAAAAGTGAAGAAAACATAGTTGGAAGTGTGATAAGTGCTTTGTAGAGGAGGACCTTGATAGAGAAGGAAGTATAACTGAGACTTCCTTTACATGGGGTGGTCAGGGAAGACCTGGAGTGTAAGTCATCACTTGCCTATGTGAGAGGGATGAGGATAATTTGGACAGGGCTCAGAGAAGAGTCGCAAAGATGATTGACGACAGAGTTGAAAATAAGACCTTCGAGAGCCGTCTCAAAGAACCGGGGGTGTAGAGCAGCCATGGAATTTAACCCGATGCAATGACTTAGGCTCTCTTTTTCTTCCGTTTATACACATCCACTTCTACATGTTCACATTCTCTTCACTCATTTCTCATGGTCAACATCAGGCAAGGCACGAGATTCAGGTTAGAATTCCGTGTTAGAGGAAAATTGAAATTTTGTTCTGCAGTTGAGGAAAAATTGGAAAGGACCTGAGAGGCAAACTAGTTCAGCCTTTGTATGAAGAAATATCTTTTTTTTTTTTTTTTTTTTTTATAGAAAGATTTGTAATTTTTTTTTTTTTTTAATTTTATAGCTACTTTTTATTTTTATTTATTTATTTATTTTTGGCTATGCTGGGTCTTCGGTTCGTGCGAGGGCTTTCTCTAGTTGCGGCAAGTGGGGGCCACTCTTCATCGCGGTGCGGGGACCGCTCTTCATCGCGGTGCGCGGGCCTTTCACTATCGCGGCCCCTCCCGTTGCGGGGCACAGGCTCCAGACGCGCAGGCTCAGTAGTTGTGGCTCACGGGCCTAGTTGCTCCGCGGCATGTGGGATCTTCCCAGACCAGGGCTCGAACCCGTGTCCCCTGCATTGGCAGGCAGATTCTCAACCACTGCGCCACCAGGGAAGCCCAAGAAATATCTTTTTAAGGTTGTTAACGGTGGTCATCCAGTTCTTGGGAGATCGTTTCCGTGCTTCCTCCACCTAGAACGGGGCGGTGGTAAGTGGAGCTCTCTGGTTTACTTCCAGTAGGCAGGTCCTCTTTCCATTCATTCCATAAATACCCCAGACTCATCTCCACCTCAGCACTTTTACCACAGGAACACTTCCCACCTGGAATGCCCAACCATTCTACCTGCTTTTCTGTGTGTCATTTAAAAGTGGTGCTTTTCATCATTTTCCCCCCATCTTACTCTTATGAAGAATATGGCATTTCTAGAACTAAATGTAGCTTCCTTTGTCATGATTGGCAATAAGATTGGGGGTAGAGTGAGTATCCTAATCTGGGAGGGGATTGAGAGCAGTGTGTTTAGTTTGATACCTTCCCCCCACATGCTAATATGCCCCACTGTTGGGAATCCCTATCTTATAGCAATTAAGATCTTAATCATCTGCTGCTTTAGGTGGTGCACTACTTATTTTGTTTGCTATTAGTCTTTTTGCCAACTAGACTTTAAGTACTCTGAAGATATGGAAACTTGGCTGATACCTCTGTATAATGCCCAGTATTGATCATGAAGTGAATACATATACAATGATCAATGCCTCATGGCTGAAGGAACCACGTGTTTCTTTTTCATGGACCATTATGAAAGGCTATTATTTTTATAAATCAGATATTAAGTTGGCACAGATGCTAAAAGATTAATATTTTTGAAGTTTTAAAATGGCAGAAAGTCAAGTCTTGGAGGTCTGGTTCATTGAGATAATTCCCATATCAGAAACCTCCTTCTTCCTTTGTAAGCCTGTTAACTCCTTGCTATTCAAAGTGTAGTCTACAGACCAGTGGCATCAGCATCACCCGGAAGCCAGACCTACTGAGTCAGAATCTGCATTTTAACAAGATCCTCAGGTATGTTCTATACACAGTAAAGTTTGAGAAGCATTTTATTTTTAACACGAAATTCAGAAATTTAGGAGGAGCATTTATCTTCAAAGAGAAGTGAGTCTGGAAATGAAGATTTCATTGGTCTGTGGATGAGATCCTCAGTGCTTTCTGTCGTGTTGGCCTGGAATTAACACTGCTTCTTGCCAGACCAGAATTATGTAGGAGTGCCCCAGGGTAATTTAAGTAAGTGAGTGGTACAGATGTTAGACGTGATGGTGATTACAGGAAGTTGAAGCAGTTTGGAGTGAGAAACTAGGAGAGCTTGGCAAAGGTAGAGGAACGTGGCCATGCAACCTGAAACCAAATATAAGGGAAAAGGTCTTCCCTTTATGATTAGAAACAACTTCTCACTCTCTGGATTTGGACTCGGTTCTCATACTCCAACCCCTCCACAGCCAGCGGGACACAAGTGAAACTGGCTTAAAGTGCTGTGCATGCAAACCTTGTGGAGTGGTGAGGATCGTGGAGAGGCATTCTTCATCAGAGGGGAAGGAGGTGTCACCACTCAGGTCACCCAGTTGTTGCCACATGGGAATTTGGGTTCAGCATGGCCAAATCGTCAGATTTTTCAAATGAAGCTAAAAATATAAGTTTGTACATAAAACATCTCTTGGGTATAGTATGTTGGTAATTACAATGTTTTTAGAATGGCTCAGGCCAAACAAAATTCATATGCTGCCTGCATCTGTTTTGTAACCCCTGTTCTGGAACAACAAAACATATGTGGTGGTGTGAATACCTGGCTTTTTTAGTGCAGGGCACCAAACACAGGGAGAGGCCTTTTGGTCCTGGTAAGGACCATTTTGGATCTTTACTAAGTAAAAGAAATAAAAAGACATAAAAGAAGGGAGCTGCACTTGCTTTGATGACCTGATTTAAAATATGTCTGAAGAACCTCAGTAACTAATGGTGTTTGAAGGAAAGAGTTAGATGCCTAAAGGCATAAAATTTTGGCCCTGTAAAATCTGAAGGGGAAGTAAGCATGGAGTTGGGTCCAGGGTGAGGAAATGAGGTCATGGAAATTTCTTGGCACTCCCAAGCTAGGATCACACAGTGCAACAGAGCTGGGAGGCTGGACCACAGCTTGGAACTTACTGTGCTTGGAGAGAAGTGTGACGGGAGATAGAATTCGAGTTAATTTACCTTTAGCATCTGGTTGTTGAATTTAGGTGGTGGCTAATATTTATTTATTTAAAAAAATTTTAAACATACTTTAAAAAAAATTATTTATTTATTTATGGCTGCGTTGGGTCTTCGTTGCTGCGTGCGGGCTTTCCCTAGTTGCGGCGAGTGAGGGCTACTCTTCCTTGCAGTGCGCGGGCTTCTCATTGCGGTGGCTTCTTTTGTTGCAGAGCACGGGCTCTAGGCGCGCGGGCTTCAGTAGTTGTGGCACGTGGCCTCAGTAGTTGTGGCTCACAGGCTCTAGAGTGCAGCCTCAGTTGTTGTGGTGCATGGGCTTAGTTGCTCTGCAGCATGTGGAATCTTCCCGGACCAGGGATCAAACCCATGTCCCCTGCATTGGCAGGTGGATTCTTAACCACTGCACCACCAGGGAAGTCCTGGCTAATATTTAAAGTTTGCTGGAATTGAGTTTTCTATTAAAGTTTGTCATGGTAAAATTAGCATTTTATATATTTTGAGAGTGAAAACTAGGTGAAGGAATCAAAATTCTTTCCAAAGATTTATTATTGATTATACTTCTTGTTAAAAATTAAATTCCTTAAAGATTAGCGCTGTTTATTATTTATCTTTACATTATTATCATCTTTACATCCACCACAGTCTGGGTCAGTGATCTGTACTGATTATAAGACAGAATATAGTTTATTTTCTATCTTGGTGAGTCATTCTGTAGGTATTCATTTTCCTCACTGATTTAAAAAAATAATGGCTTTGTTGAGATATAATTCACATACCATAAAATCCATCATCTTAAAGTGCACAATGTAGTGGGTTTTAGTATATTTACAAAGTTGTGCAACCATCACCACCCTGTAATTTCAGAACCTTTTTATCACCCTCAAAAGAAGTCCAGTGCCCTTAGCAGTCACTCATCTCCCCTGCCTACAGCCCCTGGCAACCATCACTCTAGTTTCTGTCGCTATAGATTTGCCTCTTGTAGACATTTCATAAAAGTGGAATTATATAATATGTAGCCTTTTGTGACTAGCATCTTTCACTTAGCATAATGTTTGCAAAGTTTATCCATATTGTAGCATGCATTAGCATGCCATTCTTTTGTATAGCCAAATAAAATTTTATTGTAAATATACCACATTTTGTTTATCCATTCATCAGTTGATGGACATTTGAGATGTTCTCAGTTTTTGGCTATTATGAATAATTCTGCAATGAGCATTTGTGTAAAAGTTTTTGTGTAGATATATGTTTTCAGTCCTCTTGAGTATACACCTAGGAGTGGAATTGCTGGGTCATATGGTAACTCTATGTTTATCATTTTGAGGCTCTGCCAAACAGTTTTCCAAAGTGAGTGCACCATTTTACATTTTACTCAGCAATGTCTGAGGGTTCCAATTTCTCCATATCCTTACCTACACTTGTTATTGCTTTTCTTTTTGATTTAACCATTCTGGTGGGTATGAATTGGTATTTCATTGTGGTCTTGATTTGCTTCTCTGTAATGATTCATGATGTTGAGCATCTTTTTGTGTGGTTATTGGCCATTTGTGTATATTTTTTGGAGGCGTGTCTCTTCAAATCCTTTGCTAATTTTAAAATAAGTTTATTTATTTAAAAATTTTTGTGTTGTACAGTTTTTTTTTTGTAACTTTCTGGATTCTAGACACTTATGAGACATATGACTTGAAAATATTTCTTCTGTTTTTTGGATTGTCTTTTCACTCTCTTGACGGTGTCATTTGAAGCACAAAAGTTTGTAATTTTGATAAAGCCCAAGTATCTTTTTTTCTCTTTCTTGTGCTTTTGGTGCATATCTATCCTTATTGATCTCCTAATTGTTCAATCCAATATGGAAAATGGAGCATTGACATCTTTGACTATTGTTGTTAAATTGTCTTTTTCTCCCTTCAACTCTGTCAGTTTCTACTCATGTATTTTGCAGCCCCTTGTAACGTATATGTTTGTAATCATTATGTCTTCCTTTTGAATTGACCCATTTATCTTTATAAAATATTCTTTCTCCCAAGTTACCATTTTTGCCTTAAAGTCTATTTTGTCTGTTGTTGGCATTGTCACTCCATTTCTTTTTTTAGAGGTGTTCCCATGATGTATCTTTTTCCATCCTTTTACTTTTATCCATTTGTGTCTCTGAATCTAAATTGTCTCTTTTAGACAGCATGTAGTTGAATCACTTAAAAATATATTCTGCCAATCTCTGCCTTTTGGTGAGTGTTTAACTAGAATGTTTGACTGGAGTGTTTAATTTATTTACATTTAATGTAATTACTGTTTATCAGATGGATATATATCTGCCTTGTTTGCTATTGGTTTTCTGTGTGTCTTATGCTTTTTTTGTTCCTCAGTTCCTCCATTACTTGTCTTGCATTAAATATATATGTTTCCTAGTGTGCCATTTAAATTTTCTTGTTGTTGCTTTTCTGGAAAAGATAATTTTCATAGGCCTTTATTCTGTCATTCCTGATAATATTGTTATGATTATTTTTGAGTTATTTTCTTAGTTGTTGCCTGGTTATTGACAGTGAAATTCTTAATTTAAAACAATCTAGTTCAGATCAATTTCAACATCATTTCAAAAGTATACAAAAACTTTACTTCAATATGGCTTAATTCCTTGCTTTATACATTGTAAGCCCATCATTAACACTTTTATAGTTATTGTCTTACGTAGTTGTTTTTAAATAGAAAAGGGTTGTAAACAAAAATACATTTATACTGTACTTTGCATTTAACTATGTTGTTAGCTTTTCCAATTCTCTTTATTTCTTCATGTGGATTTGAGTTAATATTTAGTGATTTTCATTTCAGCCTCAAGAACGCCCGTTAGTATTTCTTGTAGGACAGATTTGATAGTGACGGATTCTCTCAGGTTTTGCTTGGCTGGGAATGTCTTAATTTCTTCTTCATTTTTTTTTTTTTAAATTATTTATTTATTTATTTATTTATTTATTTTTGCTGTGTTGGGTCTTCGTTGCTGTGCGAGGGCTTTCTCTAGTTGCGGCAAGTGGGGGCCACTCTTCATCGCGGTGCGCGGGCCTCTCACTATCGCGGCCTCTCTGGCTGCGGAGCACAGGCTCCAGATGCGCAGGCTCAGTAGTTGTGGCTCACGGGCCTAGCCGCTCCGCGGCATGTGGGATCTTCCCAGACCAGGGCTCGAACCCATGTCCCCTGCACTGGCAGGCAGATTCTCAACCACTGCGCCACCTGGGAAGCCCCCTCTTCTTCATTTTTGAAGGATAATTTTGCTGGCTATAGAAGTCTTGGTTAACTTTTTAAAATTTCACTGATTTGAATGTGTTATTCCAATGCCCTCTGGCCTTCATATTGTCTGATGAGAAATCAACTGTTAATCTTATTGAGAATCCTTTGCTTGTGATGAGACTTTTTCTTGCTGTGTTCAGGTTTCTGTCTTTTGACATTTTGACTATGATGTGTCTTGGTGTGGATTCTTTTTAGTTATCCTACTTTGAGTTTATTGAACTCCTTGGATGTATAGATTAATGTTTTCATCAAATTTGGGAAGTTTTTGGCCATTATTTCTTCAAATAATGTTTCTTTCCTTTCCTTCTGGAATTCCCAGCGTGCATGGCATGATACAATATCTGTAGTTTCACAGGTCTCTGAGGCTCTGTTAATTTTTCTTCATTCTTTTTCTGTTCCTAAGCCTGAATAATCTTAATCCACATATCTTCAAGTTCACTGATTCTTTCTTCTGCCTATTAAAATCTGCTGTTGAACCCCTCTAGTGAATTTTCCATTTCAGGTATTGTACTTTTCAACACCAGAATTTTAATCTGGTTCTTTTTAAAAATAATTTTTATCTCTATATTGATATTCTTTTTTTTAAAATCTTTATTGAATTTATTACAACCTTGCTTCTGTTTTATGTTTTGGTTTTTTGGCCATGAGGCATGTGGGATCTTAGCTCCCTGACCAGGGATCGAACCTGCACCCCCTGCATTGGAAAGTGAAGTCTTAACCACTGGACCGCCAGGGAAATCCCTATATTGATATTCTTTGTTTGGTGAAATAATGTTTTTAAATTCTCCTTTAATTCTTTAGACATGGTTTCCTTTAGTTATTTGAACATAGTTTTAGTATTTTTAAATCTTTGTCTAGTATGCCCCAAATCTGGGCTTCTCAGGGACATATTTTGTTTAACTACTTTATTTCATGTGTGTGGGCCATACTTTCCTGTTTATTTGTGTATGTTTTAAGTTTTTATTGAAAAATGGGCATTTCAAATAATATCATATGGCAACTCTGAAAATCAAATTTTCCTACCTCCCCAAGGTTTGGTGTGTTTGCTCTTTGTTGCTGTTTTTTGTTTATTTACTGACTTTACTGAATAAATTCTGGAAAGTCTACATTCTTGTCACATGTGGCTACTGAATTTTTGCTTGGTTCCCTTAGTGGTCAGTTAATGATTAGACAGAGATTTCCTTAAATGTCTGAAATCAATAAGTATCTCAGTCTTTGCTGAGAGACTGTATGTGCATGTTGGGGCATGCCTTCAACAAGTAGCCAGGCAGTTGACAACTGCGCTGTAGCCGTCATTTCCTGCATGCACAGAGCCTCAAGATCAGCCAGAGCTGAAAGAATGGGGTCTCCTGAGAGATTTCTTAGGTATGTGCATAGTGCTGCACGTGAATGTGGTCTTTTCAATCATAAGGAATATGTCAGAGCCTTTCAAATCCTTCTATGGACATTTCGTTCTCCAGATCTCTCTTTTAAGTTTTTAAGCCAGCCTCTTCTTTGCTCCAGTTGGTATTGCTGCCGTAGACATCTGTATTGTTAAACAATTGCAGCTGAGTGTTTTCAACAAATGCTTTGGGGCTAGAACTTTTTCCATTGAGTGATCTCTGAGTTAGGTCCAATAAACACAAGCCCTGGGAGTAGGGCTTTTCCAAGTAACTGCCAGGTCAAATAGTGACAATTCACTGGGATAGAGCCATTTTGTGGAACTCTAAACCCATTTTGCTCTCTCCATTGCCTGCTAGAGTACGGGTTTTTTCAGTCACTGTGTCTGTAATGATGCTGATTTTTAAGGGTATTGTGATGCTGGGGAGAGAGTGATTGGAAATAGGGAAAATGAAAATGCCACTAAGCTCACTGTTCTTATTGTGACACAACCATTTTTTGTGCCTTAATCATTCTCATAATGTAGTAAGCCTTCGTTCATTTTCAAAATTGTGAAAAAGTTGATTTTGACAATTTTTGCCAGTGTTCTCATTGCTTTTATGGAGGATCAGATTTTTTGGGGTCCTTACTTGGCCATTCTGGAAGTGCTTCTCCCTCCTACTGAATTTTACAACTGCCTACTACTCTTGTGATGTTACATTTGATTAGCTTCTTGCTTGCTTGCTTGCTTTCAAGATTTTGAAACGTAATTTTTATTATCTTTTTTCATCTTTGTTATCTCTGTTTTGTTCACCCCTCCCATAGGTACATGCTTTTTTAAAAAAATCCATGCATAGATTGAAGAAGTTAATTGAGGTAAAATACACATAACATAAAAATTTTCCACCTTAAATAACCATTCTTAAATGTAAAACTGAGTAATGTTAAGTACATTGACATTGTTATGCAAACAATCTCCAGAACTCTTTTCATTTTGGAAAACTGAAAGTCTATACCCATTAAACAAAGCTTCCCATTTCTCCCTCCCCCACCCACCATCCCCTGACAAACACCATTCTATTTTCTGTCTATATGAATTTGACTATTCCAGGTATCTCATATAAGTGGAGTCATATAGTATTTGTCTTTTTGTGACTGGCTTATTTCATCTAGCATAATGTCTTCAAGGTTCATCCATGTTGTAGCATGTGTCAGAATTTCCTTACTTTCTAAGGCTGAATAATATTCTGTTGCATGGATATATCATATTTTGTTTGTACATTCATCCATCAATAAACACTTGGGTTGTTTCCACCTTTTTGCTATTGAATTGCTATTGAATTCATTGCTGTGAATGTAGGTGTACAAGTATCTCTTTGAGACCTGGCTTCAATTCTTTTGAGTATATAATTATTTTTTTTCTTTTGAATGGAAGTATCTATAGAAATATCCAACTTGATAGTTTCTTTTAACTGACTGTCTCAAATTTTGCTATATAATACATTTTCATTAGGCACAACTAAGTATTCTTTCCTGATTCTGCTCAGACATAGACATTATCTCACTTGTTCTCCCGTTTTTAAGCTGCTTAAGTTTAAAAATTTTTAAATGACTTGAAGCCATGTCAGGGGTTAGGAAATGAGTAAATTACAAACTTAAATGGAATCCAACTTCTCATTCTAGTTGAAACCTAAAATTTCTGTGTTTTATTATTTGTTATGTGCCTAAAGAAAAAGGAGAATGTAGGGATAAGAATCATTATAGTTCTTCTGAATAAGCAACCAACACAGCATCATGGTCTAAATTTCACTGATAAATAAGTAGGCTATTGGGAAAATATATTTAGGGATAGAAAGTAGCAGGCATTTCTTGGATAAATTTTGGTGTTTATCAAGAAGATGACATTTGAGACAAAGTTTTATTTCTATAATTTTTCTTAGTTTTTTGACTAGTGCTTTTTTAGGCTCTTTCTTTTACTTAATTTTATTCATACATCTGGTCTCCATTTTGTAGTAGGTGGGGGTGGGTGAAGGTACTGTGAGTCTTTAAATTGATAGCACTTTTAGGAACCAAAGTTTCATATAATAACTAACATAACACTGAATTTTTATTTACATATATATTTGAGGATTATGACTTCCCAGTTTTTTAAAGAAACATACAACTTGACCTTGAATGAAATTCTAACCAATCCTTAGCTAAATTTGGAAATGAAAAGATAATAAGAGAGAGAGAGAGAGAGAACAAGTGAAGCAAAATATACAAAATCTCCAATTAAAATAATTAAACATTTCTAAAGGAAGTGTGTTTGAAATAATATATCTTACTAATTGTTGTATTTTTAGATGTGTGTAATATTAAAGTGAAACAAAAGATTTACTGGATAACTGTTGTATATAAGATTAAAAATTTGTTTCCCTCTAAGAAATTTTTGGGGAAATAAAATATTCCATTTCTCAGTTTCCAAAATGTGAGAAGGTTTTATTTAGTGCTTTCTGTTCAATTCTCATTGAGGGAAGGATGAAACTAATTTAGAAATAGACTTACTAAGGCATCTTAACACTGATATTTTCATTGTATAAGGTAAGAAAGTCTTAGACTTTTGCTAAAGAATGTATGCAATTAGTTCCAGGAGTTCTTTGTGGCAATAGCCCCATCAATGTTACACAGTTAATTCTGGTTGAATACCTGGAAATTACAGAAATATCCCATTCCTGCACTTTCCATCTACTTTTCTTAGAGCAGTAGGTTCTATAGGCATGTTGTTCAGCTGCCTTACAGGTTGTCTCAGGTGACAGATTCACCAACTACTTTACGGTGACAAACAAGGGTCACTAGTTTATAACCTTTTCCAGTTAGCAATAACTTCTTTCTTGTTACCTAGCACCCAATTGCTAAGCCAGTGTCTCCTATTTTATATTTATATAATATCAGCACCCCATTTCTGTTACCAATTTCTAAGATTCTCTGAGTATGAGCTAAGCTGGTATAATCGACACTTCCCCAAAACAGTGGCTCTAAAGATAGAAGCTCATTGCTTGTTAACGTTTTCTCTAATATTTCTCTTGTTTTTACCTGAAAGAGTGTTTTGGAAAAGCTTCATTCCTTCCCCCCTGTGTGTCTCCTTTTCTTTCACACAGAACACTTCTGATGCCTCTAGTTGCCAAATGCTTGGAGGTTTTCCCCCAACAAGCAATCCTCTGGGACACCACCTGGGTGTCCTACAGTTTGAGTCAGTTCTAGTACTATCTACCTGGAGATAGCATCAGATCCCACAGGTTAAGGGCTCAGTTCCATGACTCTGCCCCCCCAGTTCACATGCCAAGGGCAAGAAGTAGGTCCCCAGGTTACCTACAACTTCTGTCCAACTTGGCTACAAATCAGAGGTTCTTATGACCTCCTCCCACCTTGGATCAGATTAATTTGCTAGGGCAGCTCACAGAACTCAGGGAAACATTTACTTTTGTTTACCAGCTCATTAAAAGATATGATAAAAGATACAGATGAACAGTCAGATGAAGAGAAATATGAAGGACCCTCTCAGGTCTGGGAGGGTCCTGAGTGCAGGAGCTTCTTTCCGTGTGGGTTGGGGTGCATCATGCTCCCAGTACGTGGATGTGTGCACCCACCTGGAAGCTCTCTGAACCCCATATAATTGGGATTTTTATGGAGGCTTTATCATATAGGCATGACAGATCATTAACTCCATTTTCAGCCCTTCTCCGTTCTCAAGAGAATGGGAGGCGGGGCTGAAAAGTCCAAGCTTCTAATCATGGCTTGTTCTTTCTGGTGACCAGCCCTTATCCAGGAGCTCACCCAGAGTCACCTCATTAGACCAGGAGATGCTCCTTTCACCTGGAAATTATAAGGGTTTCAGGAGCTCTGTGTCAGGAACCAGGACCAGAGACTACGGTGTGTATATTTTCCATTATTTCACAGGTGGACGGTAGTCCAGCATGGATAGGCACTTTGAGCACTGCTTATTTCTTTTATTTTGGTTCTCTGCCATTCCTTAGGGCGCTGTCATCATCTGCATGGTTGAAGTTGCCTCAGTTCTACATTTGTGTTCCACTGTGAGAAGGGAGAGAAGCACATGACATGGAAGGTGCATATATCACCTCCACTCACGAGGGAACTTAGTTCACCAGTGAGAACCATTGGTGAGAACTTGGTGCATGACCACAACGAACTGAATGGGGGCTGGATGGCCGTGTGCCCAGCTATACCTCTGTTACTAGGAAAGGAGAGATTAGATTTTGGGCAGCGCTTAGTGATCTGCCACAGTTACTTCTCTGAATTTTACTTTTCTCATCTCTAAAATGATGATAGTAATCGTATCTACCTTAGAGGGTTGTCTTAAGGGTTAGGTAAGGTAATACATATAAATTATGTATTCAGTTTCTGGCATATGAAACATGCTCAGTAAATGTTAACTATGAAGATATTTTTCAAATAACAAGAGTAAATATCGCTTTCTTGTTTTTCAGTGCCTACAGAACTCTTAAGCAATGCTTATTTTACTTCAGGAAATTATACTGTTTTATTTGAAATAATAAAAGATACTGGGCTAAATAGATGAAGACCACAGGTATTATAGAAATATAACGTCTAGGCTTTTTGTTTTAGCTTATTTTTAAAAAAATATTATTTGTGGAACAGTATTTCATGGTATTTCTCATAATGGCTTTAATGTAGATAACACATAAGTAGGTTTTGAGGTAAGTAGTCCATTAGAGTCCATTTAATTTCAGTTGCACAAATTTTAGTTAGATTTTTCTTTTGAAATAGGTCATCGCTAGAAGCAGTTCATTTATTTGGCAAGATATTCTTAGTGTATGGATTTGCTGCAGAAGTGAGAATTCTAAAATGCATCTGTAATTTTAAAACTTGTTTTCCTGATATTTGCTGGGGGGAATAAACTATAAAACCTCTTACTAATTTAAAGAAAAACAAAACTTCTTTATTGTTGATATTTTGAAACACATACAAAAATAGTTTTTAAACTGTCTGATTTTGGAAGTAGGGAATGTAATCCCTATATTTCATAGTATAATAGTGTTGTGACTGTTGGAATGTACTATATATTATTTGCCCTTTGTAGCTCAAAAGAAACATTCAAATCTATAACAAATTATTATCTTTAATTGTTCACAGCCAATTGTTATTATTTTGGAATATAGAAAGTTAACTTTATTTTGGATTTTGGTTTCCTTACTTATTTACTTTATCCTGTCAATTGTTAAGGATCATTCATTAACGTGTTTGAAGCAGTTCTTAGCGAAAACCAGCTTTTGGTCAGAAAATGAAAATGAAATGTGACAAGCCTATTATTCAGGGATTTTCATTAGTTTTGTGAAATCATATGTTAATTTGGTTAAAGCATCATCTCTGTCCATTGGAAATGTGTTTCAAAGTTGAGAAAGCTGACTTTTAAATCGATTTGCTCATTAATCCCCTACTTTCTTTGATGATAAGGACATAAGAAATAAAAAAGCAAAGAACATGTTAAGTTTTGTTTCGTTTTGTTTTTGAGTTAGTACCTCTAAAATATGTTCATTTGTTGCATAAGAATTCCTTCTTGGTTTGCTATTTCTTGGGCAGAGTGCCGGAAGAGAAATATGTGTGCCATCTGCTTTGTCATCATCAATTTTGGATTCAATTCCCCCAATTTAGGTTGAGTTCTCACTGATTTAACCTGCAGCTTTTGGTACTTTTTTTTTCTTGATCTTTGGACTCGCTGGTTTGTCTTGTGGGTGAGCTTAAGATGATCTTTACACGTAGTAAGACGTGTGGGGTTACGCAGCTATCAGTCTTGTAAGGTTGAACTTTGTTGTTAACTTGGTGGGACGTATTGGGCTAAAGGCAGCTTTGAATTTTACCACAGGGTTTCTCTAACTTTCTGTGAAGAAATAGTCGAAGTGCTTGCCTTGAAAAAAAATTGAAAGCACAGAAACAGAAATTAGCACTCAGCTTTTAACGTATTATCTACTGGACGACGCTGTTCGTTGAACTTTTGATGCTTTATTTTATTTTTAAATATACCTTTTTTTTTTTTAAAACATCTTTATTGGAGTACAATTGCTTTACAATGGTGTGTTAGATTCTGCTTTATAACAAAGTGAATCAGTTATACATATACATATGTTCCCATATCTCCACCCTCTTGCATCTGCCTCCCACCCTCCCTATCCCACCCCTCTAGGTGGTCACAAAGCACCGAGCCTATCTCCCTGTGCTATGTGGCTGCTTCCCACTAGCTATCTATTTTACATTTGGTAGTGTATATATGTCCATGCCACTCTCTCACCCTGTCACATCTTACCCCTCCCCCTCCCCATATCCTCAAGTCCATTCTCTAGTAGGTCTGTGTCTTTATTCCCATCTTGCCACTAGGTTCTTCATGACCTTTTTTCCCCCTTAGATTCCATATATATGTGTTAGCATACTGTATTTGTTTTTCTCTTTCTGACTTACTTCACTCTGTATGACAGACTCTAACTCCATCCACCTCACTACAAATACCTCCATTTATTTTTAAATATACCTTTTATTATGATCTGTATACATTTGGAATACTGACTGCATAGTTCAGAGATAACTGTAATTACTACCAGTCTCCAAAGAGACGTTTGTACTGGAAATTTCTGCAGTAAGGGGCATGAAGAGGTTGAGGAACATAAGCTTTTATGGAGAAAATAAGACTTAGGGGGAATAAAAAAAATTAATGAATGTTTAAATTAAAAAAAATTTGTCTTTTTCCCTCAACCTTTAACTTTTCAAAAATTACTAACTGTAAAAAGTTGAAATAAAAAGCAAGACACTCGTATACTCTTTGTTTTCCATTATCTTTTTAAAAAACTTTTTATTTTATATTGGAGTAGAGTTGATTAACAATGTTGTGTTAGGTTCAGGTGTACAGCAAAGTGATTCAGTTATACGTATACATGTATCTATTCTTTTTCAAATTCTTTTCCCATTTAGGTTGTTGCATAATTTTGAGCAGAGACACTCATATACTCTTTATCATAAATTGTTAACATCCTATCACATTCTATTCTCTCTCTACATTTGTATATATTTTTCTGAAATTAAAAAACAGAAGTTGCAGGTAACATTACACAGCACCCCGAATACTTTCATGTTTCCTAAGAATACATACATTGTCCTACCACCTCTAATATTATTATTATTATCATTGTTTTACCTAAGAAAATTAACCATAATCCAGTAATATCATTTTATATACATTTAATGTTGAAGTTACCCCACAACTTTAAAAAAATCCAGGATACAGTAAAGTTTCATGCATTACATTTGATTGTCATGTCCCTTTCTTTCTTCTTTTTTTTTTTTTTAACATCTTTATTGGAGTATAATTGCTTTACAATGTTGTGTTAGTTTCTGCTGTATAACAAAGTGAATCAGCTATATGTATACATATGTCCCCATATCCCCTGCCTCTTGCCTCTCCCTCCCACCCTCCCTATCCCACCCCTCTAGGTGGTCACAAAGCACAGAGCTGATCTCCCTGGGCTATGCGGCTGCTTCCCACTAGCTATCTATTTTACATTTGGTAGTGTATATATGTCAGTGCTACTCTCTCCCTTCGTCCCAGCTTACCCTTCCCCCTCCCCGTGTCCTCAAGTCCATTCTCTACGTCTGCATCTTTATTCCTGTCCTGCGCCTAGGTTCATTAGAACCATTTTAAAAAAAATGTTTTTTTAGATTCCAAATATATGTGTTAGCATACGGTATTGATTTTTCTCTTTCTGACTTACCTCACTCTGTATGACAGACTCTAGGTCCATCCACCTCACTACAAATATCTCAATTTCGTTTCTTTTTATGGCTGAGTAATATTCCATTGTATATATGTGCCACATCTTCTTTATCCATTCATCTGTTGATGGACACTTAGGTTGCTTCCATGTCCTGGCTATTCTAAATAGTGCTGCATTGAACACTGTGGTACATGACTCGTTTTGAACTATGGTTTTCTCAGGGTATATGCCCAGTAGTGGGATTGCTGGGTCATATGGTAGTTTTCTTTTTAGTTTTTTAAAGAACTTCCATACTGTTCTCCATAGTGGCTGTATCAATTTACATTCCCACCAACAGTGCAGGAGGGTTCCCTTTTCTCCATACCCTCTCCAGCATTGATTGTTTGTAGATTTTTTGATGATGGCCATTCTGACTGGTGTGAGGTGATACCTGGTGTGAGGTGTGTGTGGGTTTATCTCTGGGCTTTCTATCCTGCTCCATTGATCTATATTTCTGTTTATGTGCTAGTACCATACTGTCTTGATTATTGTAGCTTTGTGGTATAGTCTGAAGTCCAGGCACTTGATTCCTCCAGCTCCGTTTTTCTCACTGTAGTTTTGATTTGCATTTCTCTAATGATTAGTGATGTTGAGCATCTTTTCATGTGTCTGTTGGCCGTCTGTATATCTTCCTTGGAGAAATGTCTATTTAGGTCTTCTGTACAGTTTTGGATTGGATTTTTTGGATATTGAGCTGCATGAGCTGCTTGTAAATTTTGGAGATTAATCCTTTGTCAGCTGCTTCATTTGCAGATATTTTCTCCCATTCTGAGGGTTGTCTTTTCGTCTTGTTTATGGTTTCCTTTGCTATGCAAAAGCTTTTAAGTTTCATTAGGTCCCATTTGTTTATTTTTGTTTTTATTTCCATTTCTGTAGGAGGTGGGTCAAAAAGGATCTTGCTGTGATTTATGTCATAGAATGTTCTGCCTATGTTTTCCTCTAAGAGTTTGATAGTGTCTGGCCTTACATTTAGGTCTTTAATCCATTTTGAGTTTATTTTTGTGTATGGTGTTAGGGAGTGTTCTAATTTCATACTTTTACATGTAGCTGTCCAGTTTACCCAGCACCAGTTATTGAAGAGGCTATCATTTCTCCATTGATTATTCTTGCCTCCTTTATCGAAGATAAGGTGACCATATGTGTGTGGGTTTATCTCTGGGCTTTCTATCCTGCTCCATTGATCTATATTTCTGTTTATGTGCTAGTACCATACTGTCTTGATTATTGTAGCTTTGTGGTATAGTCTGAAGTCCAGGCACTTGATTCCTCCAGCTCCGTTTTTCTTTCTCAAGATTGCTTTGGCTATTGGGGGTCTTTTGTATTTCTATACAAATTGTGAAATTTTTTGTTCTAGTTCTGTGAAAAATGCCATTGGTAGTTTGATAGGGATTGCATTGAATCTGTAGATTGCTTTGGGTAGTATAGTCATTTTCACAATGTTGATTCTTCCAATCCAAAAACATGGTATATCTCTCCATCTGTTTGTATCATCTTTAATTTCTTTCATCAGTGTCTTATAGTTTTCTGCATACAGGTATTTTGTCTCCTTAGGTAGGTTTCTTCCTAGATATTTTATTCTTTTTGTTGCAATGGTAAATGGGAGTGTTTCCTTAATTTCTCTTTCAGACTTTTCATCATTAGTGTATAAGAATGCAAGAGATTTCTGTGCATTAACTTTGTATCCTGCTACTTTACCAAATTCATTGATTAGCTCTAGGAGTTTTCTGGTGGCATCTTTAGGATTCTCTATGTATAGTATCATGTCATCTGCAAACAGTGACAGCTTTACTTCTTTATTTCCGATTTGGATTCCTTTTATTTCTTTTTCTTCTCTGATTGCTGTGGCTAAAACTTCCAAAACTATGTTGAATAATAGTGGTGAGAGTGGACAACCTAGTCTTGTTCCTGATCTTAGTGGCAATGGTTTCAGTTTTTCACCATTGAGGACGATGTTGGCTGTGGGTTTGTCATATATGGCATTTATTATGTTGAGGTAAGTTCCCTCTCTGCCTACTTTCTGGATGGTTTTTATCATAAATGGGTGTTGAATTTTGTCGAAAGCTTTTTCTGCATCTATTGAGATGATCATATGCTTTTTCTTCTTCAGTTTGTTAATATGTTTTATCACATTGATTGATTTGCGTAAATTGAAGAATCCTTGCATTCCTGGTATAAACCCCACTTGATCATGGTGTATGATCCTTTTAATGTGTTGTTGGACTCTGTTGGCTAGTAATTTGTTGAGGGTTTTTGCATCTATGTTCATCAGTGATATTGGCCTGTAATTTTCTTTCTTTGTGACATCTTTGTCTGGTTTTGGTATCAGGGTGATGGTGGCCTCGCAGAATGAGTTTGGGAGTGTTCCTCCCTCTGCTAGATTTTGGAAGAGTTTCTGAAGGATAGGTGTTAGCTCTTCTCTCAATGTTTGATAGAATTCGCCTGTGAAGCCATCTTGTCCTGTGCTTTTGTTTGTTGGAAGATTCTTAATCACAGTCTGAATTTCAGTGCTTGTGATTGGTCTATTTACATTTTCTATTTCTTCCTGGTTCAGTCTTGGAAGGTTGTGCATTTCCAAGAATTTGTCCATTTCTTCCAGGTTGTCCATTTTAGTGGCATATAGTTGCTTGTAGTAATCTCTCATGATCCTTTGTATTTCTGCCGTGTCAGTTGTTACTTCTCTTTTTTCATTTCTAATTCTATTGATTTGAGTCTTCTCCCTTTTTTTCTTGATGAGTCTGGCTAATGGTTTACCAATTTTGTTTATCTTCTCAAAGAACTAGCTTTTGGTTTTATTGATCTTTGCTATCATTTCCTTCATTTCTTTTTCATTTATTTCTGATCTGATCTTTATGATTTCTTTCCTTCTGCTAACTTTGGGGTTATTTTGTTCTTCCTTCTCTAATTGCTTTAGGTGTAAGGTCAGGTTGTTTATTTGAGATGTTTCTTGTTTCTTGAGGTAGGATTGTATTGCTATAAATTTCAGTCTTAGAACTGCTTTTGTTGCATCCCATAGATTTTGGGTCGTCGTTTTTTGTCATTTGTTTCTAGGTATTTTTTGATTTCCTCTTTGATTTCTTTAGTGAACTCTTGGTTATTTAGTTTTGTATTGTTTAGCCTCCATGTATTTGTATTTCTTACTGATTTTTTCCTGTAATTGATATCTAGTCTTATAGCGTTGTGGTCAGAAAAGATACTTGATATGATTTCAGTTTTCTTAAGTTTACCAGTGCTTGATTTGTGAGCCAAGATATGGTCTATTCTGAGAATGTTCCATGAGCATTTGAGAAGAAAGTGTATTCTGTTGTTTTTGGATGGAATGTCCTGTAATATCACTTAAGTCCATCTTGTTTAATGTATCATTTGAAGCTTGTGTTTCCTTATTTATTTTCATTTTGGATGATCTGTCCATTGGTGAAAGTAGGGTGTTAAAGTCCCCTACTGTGATTGTGTTGCTGTCGATTTCCCCTTTTATGGCTGTTAGCATTTGCCTTATGTATTGAGGTGCTCCTATGTTGGGTGCATAAATATTTACAATTGTTATATCTTCTTCTTAGATTGATCCCTTGATCATTATGTAGTGTCCTTCTTTGTCTCTTGTAACATTCTTTATTTTAAAGTCTATTTTATCTGATATGAGAATTGCTACTCCAGCTTTCTTCTGATTTCCATTTGCATGGAATATCTTTTTCCATCCCCTCCCTTTCAGTCTGTATGTGTCCCTAGGTCTGAAGTGGGTCTCTTGTAGACAGCATATATATGGGTCTTGTTTTTGTATTCATTCAGGCAGTCTATGTCTTTTGGTTGGAGCATTTAACCCATTTACACTTAAGGTAATTATCGATATGTATGTTCCTATTACCATTTTCTTAATTGTTTTGAGTTTGTTATTGTTGGTCTTTTCCTTCTCTTGTGTTTCCTGCCTAGAGAAATTCCTTTAGCATTTGTTGCAAAGCTGGTTTGGTGGTGCTGAATTCTCTTAGCTTTTGATTCTCTGTAAAGGTTTTAATTTCTCTGTCAAATCTGCATGAGATCCTTGCTGGGTAGGGTAATCTTGGTTGTAGGTTTTTCCCTTTCAACAGTTTAAATATGTCCTGCCACTCCCTTCTGGCTTGCATAGTTTCTGCTGGAAGATCAGCTGTTAACCTTATTGGCATTCCCTTGTGTGTTATTTGTTATTTTTCCCTTGCTGCTTTTAATATTTTTTCTTTGTATTTAATCTTTGATAGTTTGATTAATATGTGTCTTGGCGTGTGTCTCCTTGGATTTTTCCTGTACGGGACTCTCTGTGTTTCCTGGGCTTGATTAACTATTTCCTTTTCCATATTAGGGAAATTTTCAACTATAATCTCTTCAAATATTTTCTCAGTCCCTTTCTTTTTCTCTTCCTCTTCTGGGACCCCTATAATTCGAATGTTGGTGTGTTTAATGTTGTCCCAGAAGTCTCTGAGACTATCCTCATTTCTTTTCATTCTTTTTTCTTTATTCTGCTCTGCAGTAGTTATTTCCACTATTTTATCTTCCAGGGCACTTATCCGTTTTTCTGCCTCAGTTATTCTGCTATTGATCCCTTCTAGAGAATTTTTAATTTCATTTATTGTGTTGTTCATCATTGGTTGTTTGCTCTGTAGTTCTTCTAGGTCCCTGGTAAACGTTTCTTGTATTTTCTCCATTCTATTTTCAAGATTTTGGATCATCTTTACTATCATTAATCTGAATTCTTTTTCAGGTAGATTGCGTATTTCCTCTTCATTTGTTTGGTCTGGTGGATTTTTACCTTGCTCCTTCATCTGCTGTGTGTTTCTCTGTCTTCTCTTTTTGCTTAACTTACCGTGTTTGGGGTCTCCTTTTCGCAGGCTGCAGGTCCGTAGTTCCTGTTGTTTTCGGTGTCTGCCCCCCATGGCTAAGGTTGGTTCAGTGGGTTGTGTAGGCTTCCTGGTGGAGGGGACTGGTGCCTGTGTTCTGGTGGATGAGGCTGGATGTTGTCTTTCTGGTGGGCAGGACCATGTCCTGTGGTGTGTTTTGGGGTGTCTGTGACCTAATTATGATTTTAGGCAGCCTCTCTGCTAATGGGTGGGGTTGTGTTCCTGTCTTGCTAGTTGTTTGGCATAGGGTGTCCAGCACTGTAGCTTGCTGGTCGTTGAGTGGTGCTGGGTCTTAGCGTTGAGATGGAGATCTCTGGGATAGCTTTCGCCGTTTGATATTATGTGCAGCCGGGAGGTCTCTGGTGGACCAGTGTCCTGAACTTGGCTCTCCCACCTCAGAGGCACAGGCCTCACACCTGGCCAGAGCACCAAGACCCTGTCAGCCACACGGCTCAGAAGAAAAGGGAGAAAAAAAGAAAGAAAAAAATAAAAATAAAATAAAATAGTTATTAAAAAATTATTAAAAGTAAAAAAATTAAAAGTAAGAAATAAAGAAAAAAAAAGAAAGAAAGAAGAGAGCAACCAAACCAAAAAACAAATCCACCAATGATAACGAGTGCTAAAAACTATACTAATAAAAAACCAAAAAGAGACAGACTGAACCCTAGGACAAATGGTAAAAGCAAAGCTGTAGAGATAAAATCACACAAAGCAGCATACACATACACACTCACAAAAAGAGAAAAAGGAAAATAATATATATATATATATATATATATAAAAAAAGGAAGAGATCAACCAAATCAATAATAAATCTACCTATGTTAATAAACTCTAAATACTAAACTAAGATAAACATAAAATCAGAGACAAATTAGATGCAGAAACAAACCCCACGTCTACAGTTGCTCCCAAAGTCCACTGTCTCAATTTTGGGATGATTTGTTGTCTCTTCAGGTATTCCACAGATGCAGGTACATCAAGTTGATTGTGAAGATTTAATCCGCTGCTCCTGAGGCTCTCGGAGAGATTTCCCTTTCTCTTCTTTGTTCACACAGCTCCTGGGGTTCAGCTTTGGATTTGCCCCCGCCTCTGCGTGTAGGTCGCCTGAGGGCATCTGTTCCCCGCTCAGAGAGGGCGGGGTTAAAGGAGCAGCTGATTCGGGGGCTCTGGCTAACTCAGGCCGGGGGGAGGGAGGGGTACGGATGCGGGGCAAGCCTGCGTTGGCAGAGGCCGGCGTGACGTTGCAACAGCCTGAGGCATGCCATGTGTTCTCCCGGGGACATTGTCCCTGGATCACGGGACCCAGGCAGTGGCGGGCTGCACAGGCTCCCTGGAGGGGAGTTGTGGAGAGTGACCTGTGCTTGCACACAGGCTTCTTGGTGGCGGCAGCAGCAGCCTTAGCTTCCCATGCCCGTCTCTGGGGTCCGCGCTGATAGCCGCGGCTCGCGCCCATCTCTGGAGCTCTGAATCCCCTCTTCTCGCGCACACCCTGAAACAGTGGTCTCTTGCCTATTAGGCAGGTCCAGACTTTTCCCAGACTCCCTCCCGGCTAGCTGTGGCACACTAGCCCCCTTCAGGCTGTGTTCACGCGTCCAACCCCAGTCCTTTCCCTGGGATCTGACCTCCGAAGCCCAAGCCTCAGCTCCCAGCCCCGCCCGTGCTGGCGGTTGCGCAGACAAGCCTCTCGGGCTGGTGAGTGCTGGTCGGCACTGACCCTCTGTGTGTGAATCTCTCCGCTTTGCCCTCCGCACCCCCGTTGCTGCGCTCTCCTCCGTGGCTCCAAAGCTCCCCCTCCGCCACCCGCAGTCTCCGCCCGCGAAGGGGCTTCCTAGTGTGTGGAAACCTTTCCTCCTTCACAGCTCCCTCCCAGAGGTGCAGGTCCTGTCCCTATTCTTTTGTCTCTGTTTTTTCTTTTTTCTTTTGCCTTACCCAGGTACGTGGGGAG
Organism: Balaenoptera musculus; assembly: GCF_009873245.2. NCBI lineage: Eukaryota > Metazoa > Chordata > Mammalia > Artiodactyla > Balaenopteridae > Balaenoptera > Balaenoptera musculus. The sequence goes on along the minus strand of NC_045791.1, from coordinate 74,546,090 downwards.
TTTCTTGCCTTTTGGGAGGTCTGAGGTCTTCTACCAATGTTCAGTAGATGTTCTGTAGGTGTTGTTCCACATGTAGATGTATTTCTGATGTATTTGTGGAGAGGAAGGTGATCTCCACGTCTTACTCGTCTGCCATTTTGAAGGTCTGTCCCCTAGACATTTTAAACAGTTAATTTCCTTCTATCATAAGTTGGTTGATGGAAGGTTCTCCTTTCTTGTAGTTTAGTGGTGTGTGCATAGCTTTGATTTACTCAAGATTATAAGGATAGCAAGAAGGAAGTTTTTGGTGTGCTTCGCAAAGCTGGTCCTTTTCTGATTGATGATTCAGAATAAAAACTCCTGAGTGCTACCTCCTGAGACCCTTTGTTGTCCTGTAGATGCAAAATCATGTGGATACTTAAGGTGGGACAGCAGATATCTGCTCTTTCACACTCCCCCCCTCCCCTGTACACTTTGGAAATACAGTATTTGCTGTTGCCCATTTTCCATTATCTTTCCCAAGTTTTAATTGGAAAAATCTCTACTGCTTCTGTGGCATCCCCTTTACCTCCTTTTTCTATTTCCAACCTCTGTTTACTCGTGACCACTGAAATTGCCATTGCAAACAGTTGACATAAATAACTCATACAGGGAAAATGCCATTAAATTTTAAGTACTGGGGCTTTATCAAGGGTGGTTACTTCAAAGTATAGCGAAATTGAATCCTTCTTTTGTAAAGTTCTGATACTAGTGACTTTACTTCTGTCTACATTTAAAGTACATGTAAGAATTTCAGTTTCAGTACATGTCACTTGTGATATTGTTTCTAATTTGGTTGGAAGTTGGGAGGGATTGGAGGGGAGAAGGGAAGGAGCTGTGAAGGGATCACTTACTGGGCTGCCATTATGCCATCAATCCATTGTCTGCATGTTCTGTTTAAGCACCTGTGAATCTATGCAGCGCATTATTATTTAGGCTGCATTTCCTCTTCTTGGCCACAAACTGTTTTAAGAGACTGAAATACCTTGCTGAAATCCAGGTAGTCTGTCTAAAGCATTGTCATAGCCCCCATTCTTAGAAAGCCTGTCAAAAAGGAAAGTGTTTGGTGTAACTTATTCTTAGCAAAACCATCCTGTTTTCTAGTGAATGCCTCGTTTTATTGCCCTTAATTTCTCACAGATCACTTATTCAGTAATCCACTTCAGAGGTTTGCAGGGAGGGAAGTCAATCTCTGACTTTCAGAATTACCCTTCCTCCCAACCTTTGTCTGTTCCCAGATGGCAGTCCTTTTTCTGCAGCTGGATTCTGGCTGTGCTGCTGAGTAGGGTAAAGCTCTGATGAAGAAGACATTGCATGGACCTCTTTTATGGAAAATTATTCTTGAGGACCCACCAAGAAGATGTCTCTATACTCCGTGTTGAGAAAAACTGACTTAAGAAAACTAATTTTCTCGAAATACCTGTTAATTATTTCCTCAAAAGAGAAGGCTTGGCATTGGATGAGTAAAATATATTTTTTTTAGGTTATACAGAATATGAACCCACAATAAAGAATTTCTGTAAAGCTCAGTTCCCTGGGGCAGTGGTGGGAAGCACAGGCATATGGGGATCTCAGTGAAGAAACTGTGGCTGAGGCGTGTGCTACTACACAGTGGTCCTACACATCAGCACTACCTGGATGCTTGGTAGAATTGCAGAACTTTAGGCTCTGTTCTGGTCCTGTTGACTCAGAATCTGCATTCGGACACTATCTTCAAGTGGTTCGTAAATAAATTAGCTTTGGGAAGCACTGGAAATCATTTTTTTTTCTTAAAGATTTATTTATTGATTGATTGATTGATTGATTGCTATGTTGGGTCTTCTTTTCTGTGCTAGGGCTTTCTCTAGTTGCGGCAAGCGGGGGCCACTCTTCGTTGCGGTGCGCGGGCCTCTCACTATCGTGGCCTCTCTTGTTGCGGAGCACAGGCTCCAGACGCGCAGGCTCAGTAGTTGTGGCTCACGGGCCCAGTTGCTCCGCGGCATGTGGGATCTTCCCAAAACAGGACTCAAACCCGTGTCCCCTGCATTAGCAGGCAGATTCTCAACCACTGCACCACCAGGGAAACCCCTGGAAATCATTTTTGTTAGACTGTCCTCTGCATGTTAACTGGTTGGGTGATAAAGACTCATCAGGTTGTGAAGTACTTGCAGATACTAAATAGCATATTTAGGCAAATCCTCTTAGAGTGAAAGCATTTCGGATATTTATTGTAAACTCTTGGGTCAATACAGTTGTTAGATATTAACCTTCCCCACACTGTTCCTTCCGGGAAGACTGAAAGAGATGTTTCCCGAAGACCAAGAAAATTATTATTATTATTTTTTAAAAAATTATTATATATTTATTTATTTATTTTTGGCTGTGTTGGGTCTTTGTTTCTGTGCGAGGGCTTCCTCTAGCTGCGGCAAGTGGGGGCCACTCTTCATCGTGGTGCGCAGGCCTCACTATCGTGGCCTTTCGTTGCAGAGCACAGGCTCAGTAGTTGTGGCTCACGGGCCTAGTTGCTCTGCGGCATGTGGGATATTCCCAGACGAGGGCTCGAACCCGTGTCCCCTGCATTGGCAGGCAGATTCTCAACCACTGCGCCACCAGGGAAGGCCAAGAAAATTATTTTTAAAAAGTGATTGTTTTTTGTCATTTTCTTAGTCATAGGCTGGAGTGCTCAAATACTTTCCACCCTTTTCCTGCTTCGTATATTCTTTGTACTGTGATACTAGGTGGTTACGTTTTTGAAGTCAAGCTTCAACGTGAAGGGAATGCTCTACGAAGAAAAGCTTTAGGATGCTTCAACGTGAAGGGAAAGCTCTACGAAGAAAAGCTTTAGGATGCCTCGGTTGTTTGCATCCTAACTCTGCCGGGGCTCCCTAAGCACAGTAGCATGGCCTGTTTGTTCCATGACGCTGGAGGCTTGGGGCAGAGGGGCCCACTTACTGCATAACCCCGTGAGAAGTAATCAGCTGAACTCTAGGTGTGGATAATTCACTTTAGCCCAGCGTTAGCTTTAGTGATGTTCACGACAGCTTGATATAAATATTTCCATATACATTTCTTAGCTTTCCAGATGTTTACTATATCTGGGATGACAGTGAAGGAATTGACCCTCTTCCACTCATATGAGACTCCCACACATCCCTAGATATTTCTGAGGGATGGACGAGTCAGATGTGACTTTGATAGACTAATATATGTGCTGTTGAAGCAAATACCTTAAGCCAATGGCAGACTGCAGGTACATCTTACTGGCTCCCTCTGGTGGGAGATCCACTGAGAACTGCTAGATGGAGGGTGGCAATATGGTGCAGTGAAAAGAGCATTGGATTTGGAATTAGGTGGATGTGGATTTGAATCCCAGCTCTCCTGCTTATTAGTTTTGTGACCAGTTATTTAATCTCTGATTTTTGAGTTCCATAATTGTAAAAGTAGGGTTGATTCATACCTCCCAAGGTTGTTGTGAGGCCCTAATGAGATAATATATTAAGAGCCTAATACTGTGCCTGGTGTAGAGTAGGTGCCCATCGAATGGTAAGTATGCATTACTGTATACATTTGGTATAGTAAATAATTGCGTACCAGTTTTTTTCATGCGTGCCTCAGCTAAGCTGAGTAGCTTCTGGTATTTTTGTCCATCATATATATTTCCAAGTGATTCTTTGCTGGGGGAGCGTCATCTTTTGTTATTACCACCATGGCAGATGTTGGCCTTCAAAGGCACAGTGTCTTCAACCTGGCAGGTTTATCAGCTGCATCATAGCTTGCAGTGACTAAACGTCCAGAAAGCTGAGAATCTTCCATCTTACACAGAGGATATGCCAGCATGTAGTCAGAGTCAGGAAAAAGAGAGGATATGTGTAACGTTGACTTGTGGTGAAAAGGGCTTTGGTGAATTAATCATGTTCGAGTGGTTGCAGTATATGGAGTTCTTTTTCATGAGGAACGCTATGAAATGAGACACTGGTTTCTAAAATATGCTCATGTAATCCCCTGGAAAGGAAGATTTTCTTTACAGTTCAGAAAGGGTATAGGGTTCAGTATAAAGTTCTATAGCTGAATTCAGAACTCTGCTTACGTTGGGAAACTAGCAAGTGTGGCACAAAATCCCTAATTTATCTGTGTTCTCACTGCGGCTGATTATAGCCTCTTTCTTCTCTCCCTTCTCTCTCCCTGAATCTGAGCCCATGGCCAAGTCTCAGCTTGGAGTCTCTGATTTTAATATAGATATAGTGCCTTTATTGTTTTCAAGTGGTTGCTGTTTGGAAAATGTTAGTTTTCTTAATCAGATGTAAGACAATTAGCAAATGAAGAATTGTCTCGTTTAAATTACATTTATTCTTCTGTAAAATGGGGATAAGAATGGTGTCTACTTCATAAGATTACTACCTTCCGCATAGGATAAATGAGGTAATATATATAAAGTGCTTAGAATAGTAGTTGGCACATGGTAAGCATATTTTCTAGTAGTGTTAGTTATTATTAATTTTTGTTATTAGGTTTTCTCTGATTACAGAGCAGAAATGTTCACTGTGGAAAATGTAAAATAAAACAAAATGAAAGTCACCGTAATTCTCCACCTAACGATAACTGATGTTGACATTTTAGTATATCTTCCCAATCTTCTTTCTTTTTCCCTATATACATGTTTTACATAAGGAAACCAAAATTACATTGGTTTTAAACCCACCTTTTTAAAACAAAATTATTTTACTGAAGTATAGTTGATTTACAATGTTGTGTTAATTTCTACTGGACAGCAAAGTGATTCAGTTATACATATATATACATTCTTTTCACATTCTTTTCCATAATGGTTTTCACAGGATATTGAATATAATTCCCTGTGCTATATAGTAGGACTTTGTTTAAAACCCACCTTTTTTACTTATTACATTAGTAATATTTTCGAATGTTATTGAATATTCTTCTATTACATGATTTCATTGGCATTTTATGTCCTAAAATTTGTTTCTTCTATTGTTTTCAGTTTTTCATTTTTTAAGACAATTATTTTAGAGCAGTTTTTAGCTACAATAGAATTGAGAGGAAAGTACAGAGATTTCTCATATAGCCCCTGCTCTCACATGTACTCAGCCTTCTCCATTATCAACATCACTCTTGGTGTTGTACTTGCAGTGTGTTTGGACAAATGTATAATGACGTATATCCATCATTATAATATCACTACCCTAAAAATCCTCTGTGCCCCACCTGTTCATCTGCCCCCTTCCCCAACCATTGATCTTTTTGTCTCCATAGTTGTGCCTTTTCCAGCATGTCATACAGTTGGAATCATTCAGCACATGGTTTTCTTAGACTGGTTTCTTTCATGTAGTAATATGCATTTAAGGTTCCTCCATGACTTTTCATGGCTTGCTAGCTCATTTCTTTTTAGCACTAAATAATATTCCATTGTCTGGATGTGTCACAATTTATCCATTCACCTATTGAAGGACATCTTGGTTGCTTCCAAGTTTGGGCAATCATGAATAAAGCTGCCATAAACATCTGTGTGCAGGTTTTTGTGTAGACACAAGTTCCCAGCTCCTTTGAATAAATACCAAGGAACATGATTGCGCAGTCATATGTTAAGAGCTGTTTAGTTTTGTAAGAAACCACCAAACTGTTTCTAAAGTGACTGTACCATTTTACATTTCCACCAGCAGTGAATGAGAGTTTTTGTTGCCCCACATCCTCACAGCATTCAGTATTGTCAGTGTTCTGGATTTTGGCCATTCTAATAGATGTGTAGTGGTATCTCATTATTGTAGTCTTTCATTATTTATAAATAATTCTCTAGTGATTTTTTTTTCCCCTTGGGCTAAGTCCTTGGAAGAGGAATTGCTACATCAAAGGCTATATTCACTTTTGTACCTATTACAAAACTGACCTCCAGGGAAGTTCTACAAATCTTATATTCCCACTTAGAATATATGAAATTTGGTTTTCATGTCTTCTAACAGTGAAAATTGTAATTTTAAAAAATTGTCAATTTGGTAGATAAAAAATCATTTTTGCATAAAATTAAAAAAATTTTTCTTTTGGTACTGAATTTCTTTATGTTTAGAAACTATTATTCTGAGACTGCTTCTCTGTGTCCTTTGCACATTTTGGGGGGGGTTATTGATTTGTAAAAAGCTTTTTGTTTCTTAAGGCTATCAACTTTTAATCAGTGGTACTGCAAATATTTTCTCCAGTTTTAAATTTGACTGTTAAGTTTGTTCAAAATGTTTTTGATAGAGATTTTCTTTTTTTTTTGTTAGTCAAATTGATCAGTTTTTTTCTTTATGGTTTCTGCCTCTGTGTTATGCTCAGGATGTCTGTCTCCACCTCAAGACTATATGATCTTCCATGTTTTAGTTCAAGTCTTCATTCACATTAATTTCACAGATCTTTACTGAGTGCCTCTTACATGGTGGTGCTAAGTCAATTGTGTGAAAAAAAGGAATAATCCTTACCATTTTGGAGTTTCAGTCTAGTGGAAAGTAGACCTTAATTTATGAAGGAGAGGTAAGTGGTAATATAGAAATGCAGGTAACTGACCTGCTCAGGGAGACCCAGGATAGCTTTTCTCGGGAAGTGACCTTGAGATATACTCTGAAGTAAGATCATCGTTAAATCACAGCAAAGAGGTAGTGGACGAGGGCATTTCAGGCCCTGGCAGAGACCATTGTTGCTGAAGCACAGACATCAAGATGAAGTGTGATTGTGTCAAGTTTGTGGCTGGAGAGGAATTTTGAAGCCAGACCATGTATGGACTTCTAGGTCCTGTTGTAGATTTTGGTCTTTTATAGGAAGAGCAATGGAAAGCCACTAATGCAATTTAAACAGACTGTTTAAAGCAGATGACATGATGATTTCTTTTTAAAAAAAAATTAACTCTTGGATCCTTTTGCAGTTTACAGGCATACCTTGGAGATACTGCATATTAGCTTACAGAACACCAGAGTAAATCCAAAAATGCAATAAAGCAAGTCACATGAATTTTTTGGTTTCCCAGTGCATATGAAAGTTATGTTTGCGCCATACTGTAGTCTACTAAGTGTGCAATAGCATTATGTCTAAAAGAATAATGTACATACCTTAATAAAAAACTCTTTATTGCTAAAGATGCTAACCATCATCTGAGCCTTCAGCAGGCCGTAATCCTTTTGCTGGTGGAGGGTCTTGCCTCGATGTTGATGGCTGCTGACTGATCACGGTGGTGGTCGCTGAAGGCTGGGGGTGGCTGTGGCGATTTCTTAAAATAAGACAGTAATGAAGTCTGCCACATTGACTGACTTTTCCTTTCACAAACAATTTCTCGGTAGCATGCAATGCTGTCTGACAGCGTTTTACCCACAGTAGAACTTCTTTCAGAATTGGAGTCAATCCTCTCAAACCCTGCTGCTGCTTTATCAACTAAGTTTTTGTAATGTTCTAAATCTTTTGTTGCCATTTCAACAATCTTCATAGCATCTTCACCAGGAGTAGAACCCATCTCAAGAAACTACTCTCTTTCCTCATCCATAAGAAACAACTCCTCATTCATTCAAGTTGTTTCATGAGATTGTAGCAATTCAATCACATCTTGGAGCTCCACTTCTAATTCTAGTTCTCTTGCTGTTTCCACTGTATCTGTAGTTACTTCCTCCCCTGAAGTCTTGAACCCCTCAAAGTCATCCATAAGGGTTGAAATCAACTTCCAAACTCCTGTTAATGTTTATATTTTGTCCTCTTCCCATGAATCACACATGTTTTTAATGGCACCTGGAATGGTGAATCCATTCTAGAGGTTTTACATTTACTTTGCCTTGACTTAGAGTAATAGCACTATCTGTGGCAGCTATAGCCTTATGAAATGTATTTCTTAAGCAGAAATAAGACTTGAAAGTCAAAATTACTCCTTGATCCATCAGCTGCAGAATGGATGTTGCATTAGCAGGCATGAAAACAACATTTAATTTCACAGTACATATCCATCAGAGCTCTTGGGTGACCAGGTTCATTGTCAATAAGCAGTAATATTTTGAAAGGAATCTTTTTTTTTCTTCTGAGTAGTAGGTCTCAACAGTGGGTTTAAAATATTCAGTAAACCATGTTGTGAAGAGATATACTGTCATCTAGACTGTTTTGTTTCATTTTTAGAGCACAGGCAGAGTAGATTTAGCATAATTCTTAAGGACCCTAGGATTTTCAGAATGGTAAATGAGCATTGGCTTCAACTTAAAGTCACCAGCTGCGTTAGCCCCTAACAAGAGTCAGCCTGTCCACTGAAGCTTTGAAGCCAGTCATTGACTTCTCCTCTCTAGCTATGAAAGTCCTAGATGGCGTCTTCTTCCAATGTAAGGCTGTTTTGTCTACATTGAAAATCTGTTGTTTATTGTAGCCACTTTCATTCATAATCTTAGCTAGATCTTCTGGATAACTTGCTGCAACTACTACACTTGCTGCTTCACCTTGCACTTTTATGTTATGGAGAGAGCTTCATGCCTTAAACCTCATGAACCAAACTCTGCTAGCTTCAACTCTTCTAATGCACGTTCCTCACCTCTGTTAGCCTTCATAGTATTGAAGAGAGCTAGGCCCTTGCTCTGGATTAGGCTTTGGCTTAAGGGAATGTTGTGGCTGGTTTGATCTTCTATCTAGACCACTAAAACTTTCTCTATATCAGCAATAAGGTTGTTTCACTTTCTTATCGTTTGTGTGTTCAGTGGAGTAGCACTTGTAATCTCCTTCAAGAACTTTTCCTTTACATTCATTCACAGCATGGCTGACTGTTTGGCACAAGAAGCCTAGCTTTTGGCCTGTCTCAGCTTTCGACACACCTTCCTCACTAAGTTTAATCATTTCTAGTTTTTGATTTAAAATTAGAGACACCCAGCTCTTACGCTCACTTGAACACTTAGAGACCATTGAAGGGTTGTTAACTGGTCTAATTTCAATATTATTGTGTCTCAGGGAAGAGGGAGGCCTGAGGAGAGGGAGTGAGACAGAGGAATGGCTGGTCAGTGGAGCAGTCAGAACACACACACATTTATTGATTAAGTTCACCGTCTTATATGGGTGCATTTTGTGGCTCCCCCAAACAATTTTAATAGTAATATCAAAGATCACTGATCACAGATCACTGTAACAAATATAATAATAATGAAAAAGTTTGAAAAATTGTGAGAATTACTAAAATGTTGCCACTAACCTTCATTGTGTTAAAAACGCAGTATCTGCTAAGTGCCATAAAGCGAGGTATGCCTGTATTTTTATGGGGCCTATGAATTTTCTTTCCAAGTAGTTAGGCATAGTCTCTGTGCTTTTTATTATTATTATTGCTGTTGTTATTTTATTATCCAATTCTTCCTTTTCCCATAGATCTGAAGTGCATTCTGTCCTCTAATAAAATTTTGTATATAACTTGTGCCTTTTATGAAGTGAGATGTTTTGATAGGACCTATATTGATTTTTCTTCCTTACTTAGTCTTACATGAGGAGAAATCTGTTCATTCTTGACGTAGGCCATATTTATCGTTATTCTTGGTGTCCTTATTCTGGGTTTACCTTTTAGGTTTTATAATCTCCTTTTGGCCTTTAAGCTAGAGGGCTGAGTGCTGTGTACTGTGTTACTGTGGTCTTTATTATTTGTGGATCTGTTGTCTAAAGCAGGGATTTTCTGATATCTTTTCTTTGTTATCTTTTTATAAGGGTGAGAATTTATTCTTGGATGATCTGAAAACACTGCAAGTAATTTCCAAGCCAGCAGTGTTGTACACCACAGAGCCTACCGCTTATTGTTCTTCTAGGCTGAACTTATCCAATGACTGACTTCATTTTTGTGGATCAGAGTACCTCTCAGCCCCACTGCCTGCTGGGAAGTGTGGTTTGTGGGCATTAAAGTAGAATTAGTACAAGAAAAGTATTGGCGCAGGAGAGTAGCTCCCAGCTGCTTTAGAAAGCAGTATGAGGGAGTAGTTTGCTTCCCTTTGTGTGCAAAGCCCAGACTGGGGTTGGGGGGCACACATATTTTGGGATGAAATTCTGATTACCTCTCTCCTTCTTCGATTTAGATCTCAGATGAAATGGGGTTAGTTAGGAGATGTTTCTCCAGTTTTTTGATAAGCCATTGAGCCATTTATGGAGCTTCCAGGACCATGAAAATGTCACTGAGAAGACAATGAGCCAAGGAGGGTAAAGCAGGAGTTGCTTATTTTCTGCCATTGTAATTAAGAAATCTTTTAAATAAAGAAGCTTCCCACCTCCCTCTGAGATGTCTGTGAGGTACCTTTCCTGGTGAACAGCTCCGTGGCTTCTGTCCACTTGGGTTGGGTCATTTGAGTGAGATGCTGAGGTTACTGACTGAAGAGACTTTATTGGTTATGTGAAAATGACAACTGTCATGTAAATGTGTTCTGAGACTTGTGTGGGTTGGATATTGTTGATGGCTCAAGTTAATGGTGCCTTTGGTTAAACACTCATGTAGTATGTGGGGCATCAATTTGAATATTAAGCTGTGTAAGAGTCCCCTTTGGTCCAGTGAGTCATCAGCCTGTAGACCTCTCCAGACTGTTGTTTTACAAATCAGAGTTAAATGCAGATGTCTTCTAGACCAACAGTTTGGAGCAATTTTCTACTGTGTTTTCTTGATCATTGCTTCATCCTGCTAAGGAGCCTGATGGCAACTGGGTAGTGCCTGGGAGTATAATATTGTTGCAGCCTGTAATGCAAACATCTGTTACCATTTGTAATGCTCTACTTACTTGTTTACTTGTTTTTTAATCCATCTCCTCAATAGTCTTTAAGCAGTGGACGTATCTGTTTTATTCTCCATTGTGTGCCCAGAGCCTAGTGTAGTTATCAGACATGAGACAGAGGCTTCATACATATTTGCTGAACGATTGAAGAACTTGAAAGAGTCCCAGTACTTTCAGCTTATAGGGGAGTTATAAACTTAACGTTTCTGATTTTCGTTGGCTAACCCACAACTTTAATTAACTGGGTTTCAAAACTCTTTCAGGTATAGTAGGATTACCGCGTGTAATCCATACTGTTGAGCAGGATTTGAACAAAAGGGTGTTTCTGGAGAAGAACCATTATTGGCATGTGAAATACATTTTTTAATGTCTTGCAAAAACAGTTGTTAGCTTCTAGCTTATCTAAATTTGGTTCCTAGAAAGCAACTGTAGTAAAACCTAAGAGCCCATGAGAAAGGACGGGATTTTCCTCCCGTTGGACCCCACTACTCTCAGCCTTCCTGGGGCTTGGTGCACAGCCGTCTCCCTTCTGGGGACTTGACCAAGCTAGGTTAACGGGAACAGTTTTGGTAAGGTGGGATGGAAATCTGGAGGTGTTTCAGGGTCTAGGGTTATGTTGAGAGGGTCCCAGAGACTTAGACTTCAGTCTCAGGCTGGATCTGGAAATTCCTTTTTCTTGATTCTCTGAAGTGGAAAGATCCTCCCCTTCACTGCCTTCTGGCCTCCAGCCCTCTTCCACTGAAGGAGAATCCAGTGGAATCGAATGGTGGAGACTCTGGGCCGGCGGCAGAGGAAGGTGAGAGGGAGCCTAGGGCTCTGGCCAGGGAGCGAAGACACTTAAGGAACCACAGGGAAGCAGAAGACAGGAAGGACTTCTCTGTGCCTCTCAAAGGGGTCATGTGTGGAAATGGTGATTTAGGAAACAATAAAATAACTCCCGGTACCATTCTCTGTACTCGGTGCTTCTTCTTTTAACAGTAAGATTATTCTGCTAATGGGCTGTATTTCTGTTTTCTCTGAAGTTGAAGGTTAGATTGTCTTCTGTGAGTGAGACAGATAGAGGCTGTCTGGAAATTTTGAGGAGAGTGAAGAAAATAAGAAATAGTTGTCATGGAAGTGGACCAGAGAGCTGCGTAGGGAAAACTTAAAAGGATTTCCAGGCAGCTGAGGGCCTGAGGTATTCCAATAATAATATTTGAATTAACTGAGATAAGGAAGAGAAGTGTACGAAGTGATTCAGGATGGTGTTTGGTTATGAAAGCTGGAGAGAAATGCCAAATGACAAAAATAATACAGTTTAGTAATGAGCTTGATGTCCTTTATTCAAGAGAAATAATCCATGGATTGGGGGAGTTCAGTGCCCCACAGGCAGTGGAGCGCTCTTCCTGAGGGATTTGGGGCAAGAGGGAGTTTCATAGAGAGTTAGAAGAGGCAGCAGGGAAGGAAGGCGTGATTGGCTAGGAGGTTGGGGACCTCCTGGCTAGCAGATCCTATTTTCTAAGGTAAGGGAGGCTGGTTAAAGCTAAGTTGGAGGACTGTGATTGATGTATGTTAGGATTCCTTGACAGATGTTTCCCATAAGTGCAGGCTGTTTTAGGTTTAGATTTGTGAGGTGGTCTGGACCACTGGGGTGGTCCCTATTTTGTGGGTCCCATTATACGAATTAATTTTATTAGTAGAGAATGTCAAGAAAGAGTGATAGTCAACAGTTAGAAATGCTAGGAAAAGAAATTCAAGAATGAGAAGTATTGCTGATAAAATGAAAGAGGTCACCGATGACCATGGAGAGGAGAGTTTCAGGCAAGATTTGAATCCTGAAGTCAGATTGCAGAAGTTTATGAAAGGAATGCATGGCTATATTAAATTATATTTCCTCAGAATTTAGTGTAATTTTCAATTCATATTTATTCTCTTCCAAATCAGGGAGTAATTATTACACATCTAAGTTTAAAAGAAATTTATAATCGTGTTTACCATTTAAACAAAATTACTGGATATTATATTTAGATGACTTGAAGCCATATAGTACTGCAGAGATGTAAATCTTTATGTAGTGTGGGGAAAATTTGCACATATATAAAGAAGCATATTGAATTCAAGCATTTGTATATTCTGATTCATCATCTGGAATTGAGTTTGAGCAACAAATAGAAGCCAACTTCTGTTATGTGGTGTCTACAAATATTAGTCTTTCCACTTCCTAGAGTGGAATGATTCAAAATAGTTGTGTTTTCTATAGTCTCTCACTTTTTTTTTTTTTTTTAAAGATTTATTTATTGATTGATTGATTGCTATGTTGGGTCTTCGTTTCTGTGCTAGGGCTTTCTCCAGTTGTGGCAAGCGGGGGCCACTCCTCATCGCGGTGCGCGGGCCTCTCACTATCGTGGCCTCTCCTGTTGCGGAGCACAGGCTCCAGACGCGCAGGCTCAGTAGTTGTGGCTCACGGGCCCAGTCGCTCCGCGGCACGTGGGATCCTCCCAGACCAGGGCGCGAACCCGTGTCCCCTACATTAGCAGGCAGACTCTCAACCACTGCGCCACCGGGGAAGCCCTATAGTCTGTCACTTTTTAACAATAGCTTGAAATTTTTTGATCTTTTAAGATCTCATATAAATGTTTGTGAAAAATAGCATCTACTTACTGTTTCTTTTCACTTAAATCCCTGCCCCTGTCTTTGTCTATAAGAGTTATATTGTGTTTCTTCCTAATAAAATGAAGTGGGTGTATCTCTTGGTTGTTTTCACTGTGAGATTTAGTTTTTTGGTCCCTATGGTATTGCATTTCTTTGGCTCTTTCTTAACTTATTCAGCAGATAGAGCTGTTTACCTGGCTTGCTGTGATGGAGATGAGAAGAGCATTTGGATTTTATTGAATTTCCTAGTTGCCCTTGCAGACTATGGACTTTTTACTGGGCAAAACGACAAATACTTAGATTTTATCCTAATTGGAAGTTTGAATGTTTAGCAGTGTCTTGCTTACGTGCAAGAAATAAGGCATGAAAGATTTAAAATCTTTATTGATTTCATTAGAAATTCTTTCTAGTCGTTAATCTTCTTGGGTGTAAATAAGGTTCCTTTAGCATCGTTATATTGACTGTATTTGTAATAAAACTGATGGGGCTTCCCTGGTGGCGCAGTGGTTGAGAATCTGCCTGCCAATGCAGGGGACACGGGTTCGAGCCCTGGTCTGGGAGGATCCCACATGCTGCGGAGCGACTGGGCCCGTGAGCCACAACTACTGAGCCTGCGCGTCTGGAGCCTGTGCTCCGCAACGAGAGAGGCCGCGATGGTGAGAGGCCCGTGCACCGCGATGAGGAGTGGCCCCCACTTGCCACAACTGGAGAAAGCCCTCGCACAGAAACGAAGACCCAACACAGCCATCCATACATACATCCATACATCCATACATACATACATACATACATAAATAAATAAATAAAATTATTAAAAATAAATAAATAAATAAATAAATAAATAAAATTATTAAAAATAAATAAATAAATAAATAAATAAATTAAAACAAACAAACAAAAAAACTGATGATCAGGACCAGGAAATGAAGTGTGGATGGAGACTACTAAGCAAGAATTAGGATCTAAGCCGGTCTGTCTACCTCTGCATGGCCAGGGCACTCACTAACCAGTAGATGAGTTAATCAGACTAGTGTCAGATTCCAGCCTGAGATTACAGACGGAGATACAGTTCAGAAGGGTAAGCAGGGAGCCAGGGTCAGAGTACTGCATGTCTCAAATAGAACTGACAAAGAAACAAATCTTCTCTGACCGTTGAAAACCCAAGAATTGGGCAAGCCTCAGAGGTCAGTGTAGCCCAGCAGGTTACATTGTCGTCTTTCCTTTAAGGTCCTTTGCTCATCAGTGAAGCCTGTCAACTAGACCCTGACAAATGACTGTCCCCTCGAACCGCTGAATCATGCCCTCTCTTGCCTTTACCTGGTGGTTCACACACCTCGTTCAACTGGGCCAGTTCAACCTAGAATATTATAGCATTGCCTGAAACAAGGTAGGTCGTTTGGTAAATATACTTAGCTTACCATTTCTTGTAGGTTTTTCTGGGAAAATGTCTGTAGAAGCAACACTTAGGAAAATTGCTTGTGTTATAATCTGCCTGCATAGATAGAAACCTTAACCAAAAAGTGTTTTTTGTTTTTTTTTTTGGTAGGAACTGTGGTTTTTATCTACCGGGGCAAAGGGCCGGAGAGACCTAGACTCAAAACCAGGGTTCTGCACGCTGCCGTGGGCAAGTCAGGTTCGAACACTTGCAAAATAAAGAGCCCGCCTGAAAGCTGATCTGGCCCTCAATTCCCTTGCCTGTGAAATGGGTACAGTGTTGTGGAGAGAACAAGGTTGCCCCGGGCCTAGATGAGGCAGGGTGCATGGAACGCACTGCTGAGTAAGAAGCAGGACAAAGACCTGGCGGGACGCAGCGACCCTGGGAAGCAGGCACCCTGTTCCATCTGCCCATAAAACTGACCATAGAGCACATGTTGAGCAGAGCAGCGCCCCTGTCCTCGGCTGACTTCAGGGACCAGTCGTAGAGAGTGGGCACGTGGCGGGCCTGCACCCTCTGGGTGCGAACCACTTGACTTTTGTTGTCTTACTAGATCTTTCCAACAGCAGTGAGGGGTCAGTGTCATAGATGGGGAGACTGCTGAGGGCACACAGCCTGGAGTGAAGGAGCCAGGGTTGGACCCAGGTGTCAACCTGCTCAACCTGCAGGCCCTCCCCCAGGTGGCTCCTGCACCCTGAGGGGGCCTGTGCAGCACCTCCAGAAGGGACTCTGCCCTCCTCTGTGAGACCCACCTGTCACTCGTGTCCCCTCTATTTCCATCATCAGCACCAGTGTCTGGAAGACCTTAACAGGCCCATGGTCTTCTGGGAGCATAATTAGGTTGCTGGAACCACCGGCGCAGAGTTGCGTTTCTCAGTACCCGGAGGGGCCTGCCCCTGAGCTCACTAGGCATGGCCACGTCAGGATCCTTTTCCCCGAGAACCAGAGCCACTCACTCACTGCCCCGTTAGGATGTCTGGTCCTCAAGAGGAGGGGCTCTCTGACACATGAGGTCATCACAACAGCTCCTGCCTCACTTTATTTTTTAATAGACGTAAAAAAAAAAAGTTTCAGATTCACTGAAAAGTTATGAGTACGGAGTGCCCTTATTACACTCCCCCCCGCCCCACATACACACATACGCACACGATTTCCTTTATTATTATTATTATTTTTTTTTCATTTTTATTTTTTAACATCTTTCTTGGAGTATAATTGCTTTACAATGGTGTGTTAGTTTCTGCTTTATAACAAAGTGAATCAGTTATACATATGCATATGTTCCCATATCTCTTCCCTCTTGCGTCTCCCTCCCTCCAACCCTCCCTATCCCACCCCTCTAGGTGGTCACAAAGCACCGAGCTGATCTCCCTGTGCTATGCGGCTGCTTCCCACTAGCTATCTGTTTTACGTTTGGTAGTGTATATATGTCCATGCCACTCTCTCACTTTGTCACAGCTTACCCTTCCCCCTCCCCATATCCTCAAGTCCATTCTCTAATAGGTCTGTGTCTTTATTCCCATCTTGCCCCTAGGTTCTTCATGACCTTTTTTATTTTTTCTTATATTCCATATATATGTGTTAGCATACGGTATTTGTTTTTCTCTTTCTGACTTACTTCACTCTTTATGAGAGATTCTAGGTCCATCCACCTCACTACAAATAACTCCATTTCATTTCTTTTTATGGCTGAGTAATATTCCATTGTATATATGTGCCACATCTTCTTTATCCATTCATCTGTCAGTGGACACTTAGGTTGCTTCCATGTCCTGGCTGTTGTAAATAGAGCTGCAATGAACATTTTGGTACATGACTCTTTTTGAATTATGGTTTTCTCAGGGTATATGCCCAGTAGTGGGATTGCTGGGTCGTATGGTAGTTCTATTTTTAGTTTTTTAAGGAACCTCCATACTGTTCTCCATAGTGGCTGTATCAATTTACATTCCCACCAACAGTGCAAGAGGGTTCCCTTTTCTCCACACCCTCTCCAGCATTTATTGTTTGTAGATTTTTTGATGATGGCCATTCTGACCAGCGTGAGATGATACGTCATTGTAGTTTTGATTTGCATCTCTCTAATGATTAATGATGTTGAGCATACTTTCATGTGTTTGTTGGCAATCTGTGTATCTTCTTTGGAGAAATGTCTATTTAGGTCTTCTGCCCATTTTTGGATTGGGTTGTTTGTTTTTTTGATACTGAGCTGCATGAGCTGCTTGTAAATTTTGGAGATTAATCCTTTGTCAGTTGCTTCATTTGCAAATATTTTCTCCCATTCTGAGGGTTGTCTTTTCATCTTGTTTATGGTTTCCTTTGCTGTGCAAAAGCTTTTAAGTTTCATTAGGTCCCATTTGTTTATTTTTGTTTTTATTTCCATTTCTGTAGGAGGTGGGTCAAAAAGGATCTTGCTGTGATTTATGTCATAGAGTGTTCTGCCTATGTTTTTCTCTAAGAGTTTGATAGTGTCTGGCCTTACATTTAGGTCTTTAATCCATTTTGAGTTTATTTTTGTGTATGGTGTTAGGGAGTGTTCTAATTTCATACTTTTACCTGTGCCTGTCCACTTTTCACAGCACCACTTATTGAAGAGGCTGTCTTTTCTCCACTGTATATTCTTGCCTCCTTTATCAAAGATAAGGTGACCATTTGTGCGTGGGTTTATCTCTGGGCTTTCTATCCTGTTCCGTTGATCTATATTTCTGTTTTTGTGCCAGTACCATAGTGTCTTGATTACTGTAGCTTTGTAGTATAGTCTGAAGTCCAGGAGCCTGTTTCCTCCAGCTCTGTTTTTCTTTCTCAAGATTGCTTTGGCTATTCGGGGTCTTTTGTGTTTCCATACAAATTGTGAAATTTTTTGTTCTAGTTCTGTGAAAATGCCAGTGGTAGTTTGATAGGGATTGCATTGAATCTATAGATTGCTTTGGGTAGGAGAGTCATTTTCACAGTGTTGATTCTTCCAATCCAAGAACATGGTCTATCTCTCCATCTATTTGTATCATCTTTAATTTCTTTCATCAGTGTCTTATAATTTTCTGCATACAGGTTTTTTGTCTCCTTAGGTAGGTTTATTCCTAGATATTTTATTCTTCTTGTTGCATTGGTAAATGGGAGTGTTTCCTTAAGTTCACTTTCAGATTTTTCATCATTAGTGTATAGGAATGCTAGAGATTTCTGTGCATTAATTTTGTATCCTGCTACTTTACCAAATTCATTGATTAGCTCTAGTAGTTTTCTGGTAGCATCTTTAGGATTCTCTATGTATAGTATCATGTCATCTGCAAACAGTGATAGCTTTACTTCTTCTTTTCCGATTTGCATTCCTTTTATTTCTTTTTCTTCTCTGATCGCTGTGGCTAAAACTTCCAAAACTATGTTGAATAATAGTGGTGAGAGTGGACAACCTTGTCTTGTTCCTGATCTTAGTGGCAATGGTTTCAGTTTTTCACCTTTGAGGACGATGTTGGCTGTGGGTTTGTCATATATGGCCTTTATTATGTTGAGGAAAGTTCCCTCTATGCCTACTTTCTGGAGGGTTTTTATCATAAATGGGTGTTGAATTTTGTCGAAAGCTTTCTCTGCATCTATTGAGATGATCATATGGTTTTTCTCCTTCAATTTGTTAATATGGTGTATCACATTGATTGATTTGCGTATATTGAAGAATCCTTGCATTCCTGGAATAAATCCCACTTGTTCCTGGTGTATGATATTTTTAATGTTCTGTTGGATCCTGTTTGCTAGTATTTTGTTGAGGATTTTTGCATCTATGTTCATCAGCGATATTGGCCTGTAGTTTTCTTTCTTTGTGACATCTTTGTCTGGTTTTGGTATCAGGGTGATGGTGGCCTCGTAGAATGAGTTTGGGAGTGTTCCTCCCTCTGCTATATTTTGGAAGAGTTTCTGAAGGATAGGTGTTAGCTCTTCTCTCAATGTTTGATAGAATTCACCTGTGAATCCATCAGGTCCTGGGCTTTTGTTTGTTGGAAGATTTTTAATCACAGTTTCAATTTCAGTGCTTGTGATTGGACTTTTCATATTTTCTATTTCTTCCTAGTTCAGTCTCGGAAGGTTGTGCTTTTCCAAGAGTTTGTCATTTCTTCCGGGTTGTCCATTTTAGTGGCATAGAGTTGCTTGTAGTAATCTCTCATGATCCTTTGTATTTCTGCAGTGTCAGTTGTTACTTCTCCTTTTTCATTTCTAATTCTATTGATTTGCGTCTTCTCCCTTTTTTTCTTGATGAGTCTGGCTAATGGTTTATCAATTTTGTTTATCTTCTCAAAGAACCAACTTTTAGTTGTAGTGATCTTTGCTATCATTTCCTTCATTTCTTTTTCATTTATTTCTGATCTGATCTTTATTATTTCTTTCCTTCTGCTATCTTTGGGTTTTTTTTGTTCTTCCTTCTCTAATTGCTTTAAGTATAAGGTTAGGTTGTTTATTTGAGATGTTTCTTGTTTTTTAAGGTAAGATTGTATTGCTATAAACTTCCCTCTTAGAACTGCTTTTGCTGCATCCAATACGTTTTGGGTCATCGTGTTTTCATTGTCAGTTGTTTCTAGGTATTTTTTGATTTCCTCTTTGATTCCTTCAGTGTTCTCCTGGTTATTAAGTAGTGTGTTTTTTAGCCTCCTTGTGTTTGTATTTTTTACAATTTTTTTCCTGTAATTGATATCTAATCTCATAGCATTGTGGTCGGAAAAGATACTTGATGTGATTTCAATTTTCTAAAATTTACCAAGGCTTAATTCCTGACCCAAGATATGATCTATCCTGGAGAATGTTCCATGAGCACTTGAGAAGAATGTGTATTCTGTTGTTTTTGGATGGAATGTCCTATAAATATCACTTAAGTCCATCTTGTTTAATGTATCATTTAAAGCTTGTGTTTCCTTATTTATTTTCATTTTGGATGATCTGCCCATTGGTGAAAGTGGGGTGTTAAAGTCCCCTACTATTATTGTGTTACTGTCGATTTCCCCTTTTATGGCTGTTAGTATTTGCCTTATGTATTGAGGTGCTCCTATGTTGGGTGCATAAATATTTACAATTGTTATATCTTCTTCTTGGATTGATCCCTTGATCATTATGTAGTGTCCTTCTTTGTCTCCTGTAGTAGTCTTTATTTTAAAGTCTATTTTGTCTGATATGAGAATTGCTATTCCAGCTTTGTTTTGGTTTCCATTTGCATGGAATATCTTTTTCCATCCCCTCATTTTCAGTCTGTATGTGTCCCTAGGTCTGAAGTGGGGTCTCTTGTAGACAGCACATATACGGGTCTTGTTTTTGTATCCATTCAGCCAGTCTGTGTCTTTTGGTTGGAGCATTTAATCCATTTACATTTAAGGTAATTATCGATATGTATGTTCCTATTACCATTTTTTAAATTGTTCTGAGTTTGTTATTGTTGGTCTTTTCCTTCTCTTGTGTTTCCTGCCTAGAGAAGTTCCTTTCGCATTTGTTGTAAAGCTGGTTTGGTGGTGCTGAGTTCTCTTAGCTTTTGCTTGTCTGTAAAGGTTTTAATTTCTCTGTCAAATCTGAATGAGATCATTGCGGGATAGAGTAACCTTGGTTGTAGGTTTTTCTTCTTCATCACTTTAAATATGTCCTGCCACTCCCTTCTGGCTTTTAGAGTTTCTGCTGGAAGATCAGCTGTTAACCTTATGGGCATTTCCTTGTGTGTTATTTGTTGTTTTTCCCTTGCTGCTTTTAATATTTTTTCTTTGTATTTAATTTTTGATAGTTTGATTAATATGTGTCTTCGCATGTTTCTCCTTGGATTTTTCCTGTATGGGACTCTCTGTGCTTCCTGGACTTGATTAACTATTTCCTTTCCCATATTAGGGAAATTTTCAACTATAATCTCTTCAAATATTTTCTTAGTCCCTTTCTTTTTCTCTTCTTCTTCTGGGACCCCTATAATTCGAATGTTGGTGTGTTTAATGTTGTCCCCGAGGTCTCTGAGACTGTTCTCAGTTCTTTTCTTTCTTTTTTCTTTATTCTGCTCTGCAGTAGTTATTTCCACTATTTTATCTTCCAGGGCACTTATCCGTTTTTCTGCCTCAGTTATTCTGCTATTGATCCCTTCTACAGAATTTGTAATTTCTTTTATTGTGTTGTTCATCTCTGTTTGTTTGCTCTTTAGTTCTTCTAGGTGCTTGTTAAACGTTTCTTGTATTTTCTCCATTCTATTTCCAAGATTTTGGATCATCTTTACTGTCATTATTCTGAACTCTTTTTCTGGTAGGCTGCCTATTTCTTCTTCATTTGTTAGGTCTGTAGGGTTTTTGCCTTGCTTCTTCATCTGGTATGTGTTTCTCTGTCTTCTCATTTTGCTTAACTTACTGTGTTTGGGCTCTCCTTTTCGCAGGCTGCAGGTTCGTAGTTTCCATTGTTTTTGTTGTCTGTCCCCAGTGGCTAAGGTTGGTTCAGTGGGTTGTGTAGGCTTCCTGGTGGAGGGGACTAGTGCCTGTGTTCTGGTGGATGAGGCTGGATCTTCTCTTTCTGGTGGGCAGGTCCACATCTGGTGGTGTGTTTTGGGGTGTCTGTGGCCTTATTATGATTTTAGGCAGCCTCTCTGCTAATGGATGGGGTTTTGTTCCTATCTTGCTAGTTGTTTGGTATAGGGTGTCCAGCACTGTAGCTTGCTGGTCGTTGAGTGAAGCTGGGTCTTGGCGTTGAGATGGAGACCTCTGGGAGATTTTCGCCGTTTGATATTACGTGGAGCTGGGAGGTCTCCTGTGGACCAGTGTCCTGAAGTTGGTTCTCCCACCTCAGAGGCACAGTCCTGACACCTGGCTGGAGCACCAAGAGCCTTTCATCCACATGGCTCAGAATAAAAGGCAGAAAAAGAAAGAAAGAAAGAAGATTAAAAAAAATAAAGTAAAATAAATAAAGTTATTAAAATAAAAAATAAAAAATAATTATTACGAAAAAATTTTAAAAAAGTAATTAAAACACCCCCCAAAAATGGACAGACAGAACCCTAGGACAAATGGTAAAAGCAAAGCTATAAAGACACAATCACACACAGAAGCATACACATACATACTCACAAAAACAGAAAAATGGGAAAAAATATATATATCGTTGCTCCCAAAGTCCACCTCCTCAATTTGGGATGATTCTTTGTCTATTCAGGTATTCCACAGATGCAGGTTTATCAAGTTGTTTGTGGAGCTTTAATCCGCTGCTTCTGAGGCTGCTGGGAGAGATTTCCCTTTCTGTTCTTTGTTTGCACAGCTCCTGGGGTTCAGCTTTGGATTTGGCCCCACCTCTGCGTGTAGGTCCCCTAAGGGCATCTATTCTTCACTCGGGGAGGGAGGGGTACGGAGTGCGGGGCGAGCCTGCGGCGGCAGAGGCCGGCGTGACGTTGCAGTAGCCTGAGGCGCGCCGTGCGTTCTCCCCGGGGAAGTTATCCTTGGATCACGGGACCCTGGCAGTGGTGGGCTGCACAGGCTCCTGGGTGGGGCGGTGTGGATAGTGGCCTGTGCTCGCACACAGGCTTCTTGGTGGCGGCAGCAGCAGCCTTAGCGTCCCATGCCCGTCTCTGGGGTCCGCGCTGATAGCCGCAGCTTGCGCCCGTCTCTGGAGCTCCTTTAAGTGGTGCTCTTAATCCCCTCTCCTCGTGCACCAGGAAACAAAGAGGTAAGAAAAAGTCTCTTGCCTCTTCGGCAGTTCCACACTTTTTCCCGGACTCCCTCCCAGCTAGCCGTGGTGCACTAGCCCCCTTCAGGCTGTGTTCAAGCAGCCAACCCCAGTCCTCTCCCTGCAATCCGACCGAAGCCCGAGCCTCAGCTCCCAGCCCCCACCCGCCCCGTCGGGTGAGCAGACAAGCCTCTCGGGCTGGTGAGTGCTGCTCGGCACTGATCCTCTGTGCGGGAATCTCTCCGCTTTGCCCTCCGCACCCCTGTTGCTGCGCTCTCCTCCGTGGCTCCGAAGCTCCCCCCCTCCGCCCCCCCGCAGTCTCCTTCGCGAAGGGGCTTCCTAGTGTGTGGAAACCTTTCCTCCTTCACAGCTCCCTCCCACTGGTGCAGGTCCCGTCCCTATTGTTTGTCTCTGTTTTTTCTTTTTTTTTGCCCTACCCATGTACGTGGGGAGTTCCTTGCCTTTTGGGATGTCCGAGGTCTCCTGCCAGCTTTCAGTAGGTGTTCTGTAGAGTTGTTCCACGTGTAGATGTATTTCTGATGTATTTGTGGAGAGGAAGGTGATGTCCGCGTCTTACTCTTCCGCCATCTTGAAGCTCCTTTATTATTAACATCTTACATTAGTGGTACATTTGCAACAATTGATAATACGGTATTGATACATTATTGTTAACTAGAGTCCATAGTTTGTTCAGATTTTCTTAGTTTTTCCCCAGTGTGTTTCTTCTGTTTCAGTATCCCATCAAGGATACTACATAACATGTAATTGTCTACCTCACTTTTTTTCATTCTGAAGGTACGGTATTGAGAGGGGAGGTTAAAGAAGCACATAATTGCTTAACTTGTCCTTGGCTTTAAGTCTGAGCAAAAGGGAGGGGGCTGCTTCCGGGGGCTGCGTTTTGGTGTTGTGTCTGATGGGTGACAGCCGAGTGGGGTGCTGGGTCCTGGGGAAAGGCAGGGCCCTGAGGAGGGGCTTCCCTCCAGAGCAAGCCTTTTCAGAGCGGCCTGTTGGGTTAGGGTGATGGGAAATTATTGTGTAGAGGATAGAAAATTTCTGTCTGGGGTGATGAAAACATTCTTGTCATGGATAGTGGTGATGGTTGCACAGATTTACTTAATGCCACTGATTGTACACATAAAAATGGTTAAAATGTTTAAGATGTATGTATATTTTACCACAATGCTTTTTAAAGCTGAAGAAATAAAGATGTGATTTAATTAATTTATTTTTGGCTGCGTTGGGTCTTCGTTGCTGCACGTGGGCTTTCTCTAGTTGTGGCGAGCGTGGGCTACTCTTCCTTGCGGTGTGTGGGCATCTCCTCGCGGTGGCTTCTCTTGCTGTGGAGCACGGGCTCTAGGCGCACAAACTTCAGTAGTTGTGGCATGCGGGCTCAGTAGTTGTGGCACATGAGCTCTAGAGCGCAGGCTCAGTCGTTGTGGCACACGGGCTTCATTAGTTGCTCCGCGGCATGTGGGATCTTCCCGGACCAGGGATTGAACCGGAGTCCCCTGCATTGGCAGGCAGATTCTTAACCACTCTGCCATCAGGGAAGTCCCCTATAGATATGATTTTGATGTAGACATTGAAGGATATGCAGATGTTAAAAGTGAGTGAGAATGGTAAAAATCGGAGAAAATATAGTTTTGACTGGCAAAATTGGATTTAGGTTAATGAAGTATTCTTTGGAACCATTAAAATGTAAATATATGGGTAAATCTTACAAACATGTTAAGGGATAGAAGATTCCAAATAATAGGTTACAACATAATTCCACTCAGATGCAGTTCAAAAACGGGTAAAACGAAACTATACTCATTTGGTATGTATTCAGAAGTGTAAAACTATGAAGGAAAGAGGAAGTCATTTTCCTAAAAGTAACGATAGTGATACCTCCTAGAGGAAGGAAGGATTTGTGATCGAGAAGGGGCTCCTGGCTACTGACAGTGTTCTGTTTTTGACCCAAATGGAAATTACGCAGGTGCTTGCTTTATAATTATTTGTTACACTGCATATTTACGTCTTATGCATTTTCTTTATCTGTTATATTTTCCAATAAAAAACCTTTAAAAAGGATATAATGACTACTGTAGTAAAGTATGGTTTCAGATTTAAAGGGCTTCTAAGTTTGTGTTATGGGTTGAATCATGTCCCCCCCCTTAAATGCGTATATTGAAGTCCTAATCCCCCAGTACCTCGGAATGTGACCTTATTTGCAAATAGTGTCTTCACAGAGGTAATCAAGTTAAAATGAGATGATTAAGGTGGACCGTAATCCAGTTTGGATGGTGTCCTTGTAAGAATAGGAAATTTCAACACAGAGACACACTTGGAGGGAAGATGTTGTGAAGAGACATAAGAGGAACATGGCCGACTACAGTACAGGCCAAGGAGAGAGGCCGGGAACAGATTCTCCCTCACGGCCCTCAGAAGGCACTGTTCCGGCCAACCCCTTACCTTGACTGTGGATTTTTGGCCTCCGGCACTGTGAGACATTATATTTCTGTGGCTTAAGACACCCAGTTTGTGGTATGTATTACAGCAGTCCTAACAAATACAAATACAGTTTGGAAAACTAATAAGGGCTTTATGTTTTAATCGGAGGCTTTACTTATCGCAACGTCCTGTTTTGGGGCCTTTCAAAGTAGAGCAGGGACAGCTACTTTTCCCAAGTGACTCAGAATCTCTAATTAAAGTGATTGAAGAAGGCTGGGGACAGACGTGTTTTAGTCTTAGGTCATCCAGCTTTTGTTTAATATAACAGTTATCTAATTATCTGTCAGAGCATTGACCATTTTTTTGCCTTTTCTCTTTTTGTAAACATCTGTCTGTTTTCTGCAATGACTTCATAGTGGATTTGTTATTGGTGTTATTTAAGCAATGAGTTGAATTCCTGTGTTAAAGTCATCCCTGCCATGAAGAACAGACCTCACTCAAGTTCCGTCAGGTGATGGGAGATGCACAGGGAAGGAGACCCCCAAATGATGTACAACATGATGTACGGCAGTATAATTCCACTCGGTTGCCCCTCAGTTGCTGGTGTAGAGATGAGTTTCTTTGCTGCCCTTGAAGCTAGGCATGCTCATGTGACAGAGTCTGGCCGATGGGGTAAGGATGTGCCCTCCATTTCTTTTTCTCCTCCTTGCTGACTGGGATATGCTGAGACTTGAACTCGCCATCTGGAATTAGAAGTGGACGCTATTCCTGCCTGGCCTGGTTACCTCTGGGCTGTTAAATGTGAAGACACGAATATGTCTCTTGTTGAAGCCGCTTTTCTTTTCAGTTTCGGTATAATAGCACCTGACTCTATACCCCCAACTAATATACTCCAGTAGTTAGAGGTAGGTGAGGGCTATAGGTCTCCCACCGGTGGCCCCGCTCCCAGATATGAAAGCAAATGTTAATTTGTGAGAAGGCATAAAAATACATCTACAGCCTATTTTGTAGCTTTAATAAGGTCTATGTCTCTGCCTTTTTTGGTGTCCCTCCCTTTGCTTAAGAGGTTCACTTGAGGAAAACATGATAATATTGTAGAGGCAGGATTCAGTTAAACTTAGAGTTAGCATTGGGCAACCACAGTCTTCCAAGTAAACGTGCCTCAGTGCAGAATCCAGCCGGGGCCAGGTTTCTGAGTCCAGCCTTGTCAATGTTCTAGGTTATACCCCTTCATGGAATTGTGGGGGTGCCCCTGAAGTATTTCTAGCCAGTTCACAAGTCTTGAACATCTTAAATTTCAACAACAAAAACCGATTTCTAATGTCTATTTTGATAGCAGACAACCTCAGCTCTTGAGTGGAGGTAAAGATGGTTGGAAAACTTACAGTAGCTGTCTTTTAATGTGGCCTTTTGATTAATTGGGTCTTCCAACTATATTGTAAAGGAAATTTCAGACCACAAAATAGTAGCGGTAGTACTTTCCTGATACTTAGCTTCTTGCTGTGTTGTCTTCTTCTCTCTTTCTCTTCAGTCCTAGGTACTTCCTTCTCCCTAGAGTCCTCAGAGCTTTTGATTATTCCTGGCTTTTCCTGTTTTAGAGTTTGTTTTTATTTTCTCTAGATTTTTTTTTTTTTTTGGTGTGTGTGTACGTGTGTGCCTTTCTATTATATGACAACTTTCTCTGTACAAGTTGCATTCAAATACCCTGAGAAAGGATCTTATTGAGTTGCTCGATCACTGTTCAGTACATGTTATCCCTCCTGGGGTTGAGCTTTCATGGCTGGCCACCTTGTAGGCCAGTGGCCTTTCTCATGTCTGGTCTGGAGCTGACATCTTTAGGTCAGGCACCAAACCGTGGTCCAGATAGTTGTAGCCAGGGTTGCAGGATAAATTTTACAAAGGTTGAATGCTTGTGCACAAGAAACTGTATCTGGACCCTGTTCTTGAAGGGAGGGCAGACACCAAGCTTCTAAGACTCCTCTCCAATACTTGCCTTGATGCTTGAAACTGAATAGTGACATAAAGGTCACAAACCAGATATTCTGGTAAAAATCTGACAAGTGTAAAGTCCACTCAACTAATGTTTATAGAGCATCTGCTAGACACAGTGCTAGACTGGTCGTGAAGTCATCCAAAGAGCTGAGTTTAGTGGGGGAGACATGTAAACAAACGATGACAACAGCTTGAGGAGAAAACAACTGTTTGCTTCTCTCTAAGGCATTGGTTAATTAGGACAAGGAACTGGGAAGTGGCACTAAGGGGAGGCCCTCAAAGAATCTAACCACAGACAGGATTTGTGTCTGAGTGGAGGAAGTAATACACTGCAGCCTTTATTTGCATAAAAATAGCTATAATAGGAGCTAAACTTACAAAGATACACACTTCTGTCTTGTCCTGTGAACTTCTTATAGAATTAAGCATAAACAACTCCTTGTAATTAAAACAATGTGGATTTAAAGAACCCACCTTAATCAAAGTGTAAGACTATGTGTTCACCTTAATTGAAAATATCACTGATGTATCCTGATAGTTGGAAACCGTTGACTATGTAATTTTGCTACAGTAAATGGTATTTTGATGCTAGAATTCACTGGAAGGAATCCATACCACTTAACCTGGAGGATTTATGAGTTCTCTTGGGTGCCATAGAAGTTAACAATCTATTAAGTGGTTTTCTGTTACTCTTAGTTCTTGGGATCCAGTGATGCGTCACCTTAAGGACTTGGGAACTAGGGATATATGATTGCCCTCTGAGAGTTAAATGGAGCAGAGACAGAATGACTGCAGACCTGCCAGGTGGATTAGCCATATGAGCATGGTTTAAAAGAGAATGTGTCAGTGCAAGTGAGGTTAGTCAGGTGTCAAAGGACAGACGGATGACCAGGATGAGGCCTGGCCTGCCCTGGTGTAGACACAGATGCATTAAACTACTTTAAATGAATGCTGATTGAATATTCAAGTCATATTATAAACTCTCCTTAGTCCAATTCCATTTTCTCTGTCAAAACTCTTATGTATTAATCAGGACTTCTTGCTGTTTGTGAGAGATAGAAATCCACCTCAAAGTGGCTCAAGCAAAGGAGGGAATTCACTGTTTCCAATAAATGAAAAGTTCAAGGAGGATCCTGGTTGACTCTGATGTTTAACGATACTGTCAGGCAATGTCTCTTTCCATCTCTTTGTTTGGCTCACCTGTTGGGTTCATCTTCAGTCAGTGCTCTCTCCTTGAGGTCGCTCTCTGCATCTCCCAGCTCATATCCTCATGGTTTAGCAAACCTAACAATTGCTGGGGCAGTTTCAGCCCCATGACTGGCCAGACCTGGGACACGTGCCCACCCAGCCATCTAAACCATAGATTTAATGGAGGGTGAGTCATTCTCAGAAGTAAAATTTTCAGAGTAAAGAGTAATGGATTTGGATAGGCAGAGATGGCAGTTTTCCTCTGTTGTTCTACTATTTGATTTCCATGTGATTTGCCTGTAGGAAGAAAACGCACTTGCCTCCATGTTAATTGTTTCCGGACACCTTGACAGAGTTTTCCCTGTAAATTAATACACTGGCATTCTCTGTGGGTATGTGTTTACACACATACACCCACGCACACACACATGTGGATCTTATGAGTTACAATAAGGTGAATTTGCCCCTGAGAGAAGGGTCTGCTCTGAATGTGGCAACCAAGAAATCAGCCTCCAAAGCCTTCCAGACTGAGATGCAAAGTCTGGACTTGGGCAAAGACTGTGAGACCAGTGTGAGACCCCGTGGAGGTCTCCTTTCCCTTGCTGTTTTCCCTTGCTTTTTCCTTTTGAATCCTCACACCATTTACCACATTGTGTGTGTGGCATGCCAATTTTAAAAAAGGGCACGGCAACAGGAAGACTGGAATTGCCACACCAGATCAGACCTGTCATCCAGCCAGCTTTGCATGTAATATAAATACTCTCTAGAGACCTCTGCTTTGACTTGCTCTTTGAGAAGTAGCACTATTATTTTTCCTGCTCCTACTGCATGCTCTGCAAATATGACTCTGGATGGAAATCATTTCCAGAAATGGTACCTGTGGAATCGTGAGGTAATTTTGCAATGGTGGGCTGAGACTTTCTGGGGGTTTGTTAGCTGGAGTTGTCGAGGCTGAGGGGGAGTTGGTGTGTAAGCCGGGAGAGAAGGGGGCAGTGGCTGTTCAGGCCTAGCATCTCCCTGTTTCTCCCCTTCCTGTCCCTGTAACAGCGAAGAACTCCTGTTCCTCAGCTCGGGGACAAATGGAACTTCACTAACCACTCTTGCCGGCCCCAGATGGTAAACATTTTCATCTGGTTTTTCAAGGTCCCATGAGGCTCCGGAGGGTGGCCAACTCTGGTTGGGTAATTCGTCCTTCTGGGGACGGGGCTGGAGGCCTCGCCTATGTTAGGGCTTGGGTAAGGAGCAAGGCTGTTCTTTTGGTCTTGCTTTGATGGAGCTGTGCCAGTTCTTTTGGGGAAAATCAGTCTCTTTCCTTTCAGGCTGGCTGCAGTGTCTCTGGTGCCTGCTTTGAGAGCTGTTGGAGGTGGTTGCTTTGCCCCCTTCATCTTTGGCTCTCCTTCGCCTAGCAGAGTCCTGAAATCTGGGGGCACGGGGCTGCCTGGGTGGTAGATGGATCGAATGCCATGGTAAGGTCTGCCTAAGGCTTTCCAGATATTTTGTTACCAATTCACCTGTCTTTCTGAAGAAGCATTACTAACAGTGTCTTAGAGTATGAAGGGCAGCGCACAAAGGTGAATTAAATACTGAGGAAGAGAGCAACATAAAAGTTCAATTTCTGTCGTCACCTGTGCTGTCAACAATAATATGAATAGTTCACCTTTGTGCAGAGCATTTTATGTTGGGTATATAACTTCCTTTTATGCACATTTATACATACATGAAAAATATATTACACCATTTCTAGACTTATCTTTTTGTGTTGATTATTAAAATGTACCTTAAATTTAAATTCTGGGAAGTTATGTGCATCTTAATTTGTAACACTCTTCACTTGTAAATTTGTATCTAACTATTAATGTCTAAAATAGTTTCTGACTATAGCAATATTTGATTACTAGAATTTGGAAAATATGGAAAGGTACAAAGAAAAAATAAAAATCACTGAAATGCCACCTTCCAGTATATTGCAGTTCCTCACAGGCTTTCTTGGATAAGCTGCGCCCACAGTGATTCCTCCATGCTTTCCTGTTCCAGTTTCTTCACTGGAGAAAGTACTTAGAGACTCTTGTGAAGCAGTCTGAGTGAGGAATTCTAGAATTTTAAGATTTCCCCCAATCCTCTGCTCATTCTTAATTTGACAGAAATATTTTTAGTTACTTGCCTTTACCAAATCTTTCTAAAGCATTTAACTTGGTTTCCATAGATACAATCAGTCTTTCTTTTTGGTCTTGAATTTCTGTGGTTTATGTAATATTTAATTAAATTATATAGTTATAATGACAAGTAGAACTGGCATAAACGGGTAGGGAACAAACACACTTGGCTTTTGGGGGCGCACAACTCAACTGGTCAGAACAGAGGCGCACAGGCCCCCCCGGAGGGCAGCCCCCCAGGAGGTCCAAGGGCATCCATCACTCAGTATGTTTTACGGAGGAAATGAGGAGCATTGGCTGTTTGAGGTGCTTGGTTAAGTGAAGGCTGGGTTAGAGGAGGTTGCTAAGAGAGTTTTAATATAAAGATACTGAGGGATGGAAGGGCACAGATGAGCTGAAGATAATTTTATATAGTTTCTTGCTACAATGCTAAATTTCCAAGTTTTTTTTTTTTTTTCTTTCTGGTTCCTGATACCCTCTGTCACGTGACTAGGGTGACCAGTCGTTTCTTTGTGTGATCATTCCATGGAGAAAGTGTAATGATTAAAAACATTGTACTTCCTCATATTTATTTTTATTCTTTGTTTCAGGAAAATGTATGATAGAAGAAGATGGTATTTGAGATTAGGTACCTTAGGCACAAATCTTCCTCCTCTCCTATACTTGATTACTATGTACTGAGCAATTTCATTGACGCTTACACATTAGCATTGTAACTTAAAGATTAATGAGTAGAGCAAATAGTTAATGGATAAAGCAAATAGTTGCTTTTTCGATTTTTAAAAGTCTTGAATAACCATCATGGTGATAAAAATATGTTAAAAATATTTGTTTGTTGACTAACACTTTACAGACAGCTCTTGTGTGTTTTCTGTCATTCAAGCCACACCACTTCCTATGTGGAGGGATGGCAGGGAATGTTACCCTCACTTCACATGTTTGTAGAATGACCCTCAGAGGTTAAGTGATTCACCCAAGGTCCTACAGTGGTTGAGCTCCTCAGACAAGAACTTAGGAGTGTTCAGAGTTTTTCTAACAATCCATTTAGTCTCAGCTTGAGACTCTAGGGTACTTCTTGGACTTCTGCCAGTATTCATGCCATTTGGGCAATAGTTCCTCGCTTTCAGGGCTAATAAAATTGAATAGGGTCTTCCTTTTCAGACTACTACTTCTCACTGTGGGAAGGACTTGGTTTCTTTGTTCAGAGATATTTTTCTCACTTTCAAAGAGTATTTCAGCTCCAAGGAAACTGCCGTGGCAGTGGGCTGACTTGGTATAGAGGCAACAGCTGGTACCCAGGCAAGTTACTAAGCTTTTCCTTCTGGTAAGCTTTGATGAGAGGCTTGGCAAGCTGGCCTCTGTTCTCTCTCATATTACCAGGGTTGTTCTTCATCTAAAAACGAAGGGACCTGGGAGTAAAACTCACACAGGTTACAACAAAAGTGTCAGAACATGTTAGCTCATGATACCTTTTTATAGTTTTACAAACTCAAAGTTTTCAGAAACTTTTTTTTTTTTTAATTGCTCAAGGTTGAGGGTGGAGGGGCACTGACTAATTCTGTGATTAACTGAGCTATGAGGTGATTGCCTAATAGAGGACTGATCCAAGTTGGAGCCATAGCTCTCCCCTAAAGGTAAGGTGGGCCGTTTTGTAGAGCTTTGCAGTAATCTTTCCAAGGATTGTTGAGTGTGTGGGTACCTTTTACGTTGCCGGAATGAATGTGAGGCTGCTCTGCTGTTTTTTTATTGCCTGTAACTAGAACTGCTTAGAAGTGCCTGTATCAGAGTCTCTTGGGGGTGGGGCCTGGGATTCTTAATTTTTAACAAGCTCCCCCAGTATTCATAGATATTCTAAAATTTGACAGCCACTCTCTCCTTTCTCATCTCCCTTGTTTGTCGTTCTCATGAGCAGTTGAGATACACTCAGACAGGTCACTTTGTGGAAGGGGGTGGGAAGGATGCCAGGAAAGGATCTCTATAAGGCAGAGGAATAACTGGAGCTCTTGACCGTCTCTGTCAGTCTTGTCAGTCTTTCTACTGAGTGCTGTTCAGCCACATCTCAGCCTGGTTCTCCGCCCTGGTTCAGGCTGTCCCTGGTTTTATGAGAAGCTTTTTCATAATTACAGTCATCTGTGTCCTGCCTGGTCTGCTTGGTAGGCCAAGAACTCTGCCACCTCCTGATCCCAGCTTCAGTCGAATTTTAAATCTTTGGGTTGAGCTAGCTGTCTCTAGGTTGGATGTTTGAATTTCTCTTGAATCTATTGCCTTCCACCCACAGCCTTTCAATATTCCCACCTCTAAACCTGTCCCCATAAATACACAGCACATTCTTACATTCCCAACAGCTTTTCCCAGTATCCTTCTTTGTTTTTTGTTTTTGTTTATGTCTAGGAGCACATTTTCCTGGAAATTCTATTATAGTGTTAAGGTGTTCAGGTTGTTCCACTGAAGCGGATTCATGTTATATGGTAACTGAATTGTCATTTCCTAGGAGCAGGAGGCCTATGCTATTGAGGGAGGAATAGTTTTCTTGCTTCTTTCTTGATTGGAATGACTTTAGGCAAAATTAAATAGGAGTTGGTTTTTGTCCTCTCCTTTCTTTTCACTAGTTCTACCTTTCTTGGCTTCTGTGTTTGGAGTTGGGTGATGGAGCTATGAGATGGGTGATGTCCGTCCCACACGCATGAGATGGGTGATGTGTGGGGAGCTCTGGGCCTGTTCATTTACGGCTGCTGCTGTCTTCCGCCCACACCAGCACTGATGCAGCCGTCAAAGACCCAGTGAGTTGCAGTGGCTTCTGACTTGATTGGATCAATGCTCAGTTTATTCATGTAGCACAGTGGCCACTCGGCAGACTGGAGGTGACTGGTTTGTCGCTCTCAGCTGCTAGTCCAGAAATTGGATTTTGTGCCTCCTGAAAATCATTTGCCATTTAACTTTTCAAGGTGTATAATCTCCTTTTCCCCTTCAAGCTGGAGATAGATGAGTCCTGGGTGGGAGTGTAGGCATCAAATGGCAAACTCTAATGGTTATCAAGAAATTATTTTTTCTCATTGCTCCTCTTCTTGCTTATCAAGAGAAGAATTCTGGAAATCGATGGGGGGCATAGATGCATAGGTAGTAGGGGTTTTGTGAGGCTGAGCACGCCAGCTTTTAAAATTCATGAGTTTAGACACATTCTCCGGAAAGCAAGTGGCCAGTGACGTTTCTGATCTTTCTAGTCTAGCTCTCTCATGTGGTCCTGTGACCCCAACAGTAGCCCCTTATTCAGAAAGCTGCCACGGCTGTCACAGTTCAGAGTGGCAAACCATGCAGCTAGGTGAACCAAGAAAACTAATGAGTTCAGAATTGGACAAAGCCAGAGACTTCGCATACATTTTATAGGAGCATCAAAGTGGTCTCAGATCAGGTTACTCTTCCACGAGATCTGTTAATCGCTGACTTATTTAATGTGTCCTCTGTATCCAACCTTGGCCACTTAGAAAAATAGAGCTTGAGCTTTTAGGATGTCATATAATTCCTAAGGGCTCACTTTACCTTTCCAAATTGTCCTAAAGTGCTTCCAAATTATGAAGCCTCATTCATCCATTTTTTTCCCTCTGAAACTGTTCTCTGATAGGTGTTAGAGTGGAAAGCAATCTGATTAAATTCTTCATAGTTTAGTGATTCCCCTGAAGGTAGTTGGATTTTTGTTTTTAACAAGCAGTGCTTGTTAACTCAAATCTCTCACTGATGACATCTGAGGCAGTGTATCATAATAAAATGAGCAATTTCAGACATTCTGGACAAACGTGAAACGACAACATAAAATAATTTATGGCAGTTTGTCCTTAAGATCTATTCTTCCAAGCTGTTTCTGCTTTCTTGAATTTTTCTTCTGCTACTTTTGAACTTATGCCATCTCTGCATTTCCAAAGTGACTACTAATTAAGGATAGGTGAGGTTGGGGAGGGGAAGAATAGCCACATTTAGGGTTGACTTTGCCACAGACATTCGACCTGGAAAGGTATGTGGTAAGGGGATGTGCAGTGTTCTCACATATAAGCTGTAAGTGCTGTGTGCTTGAGACTTTAATGAAATTGCCCTATAATTTGCCTTTAGCCAGTTTCTTTATCTGGCATTACATGGCATTACACCATGTCACACATGGCATTACACCAAACTCAGCTAACCTCTCCGAGAGGCAGGTAAATTTCATGTCAAACAGTATAAAATTTGTAAACATTGGTATGTTTGAAATCTCGTCCTTTCCTATGCATCATGTTGGAAGCAGCACTTAGAAAGTAACAAAACCAGCGTGGTAAACAGTCTGTTTCTCACAGTGGTGGTAAGGACCAACCCGCATTTATTTTAGTACTGATCCTGATTTCGTGTTTCTTCAATTGGAGTCCTTACCAGCATTCTGAAAGCCGCCCTGATTTTTACAAACTGGGACGTCTATTTTCCCCGTTATGGGAGTGCTGCAAAAAATGAAGCCTAAAATGTGGCTTTTTAGAGGCTACCTCGTTTAGCAGTTGAATAAGAGTGTTTTTTAGTTATATTGACAATTCATTTTCTGTTAGTCATTTCGTTGTACAAATCCCTACAGACTGAAGGAGACTACATTCCTCGGGGAGTTAGCGGCTTTGTTAATTCAGGGTTTGCCATTTCAGAAGTTTCCCTGTTTAAATGTGAGGAACTTTGTGGCAGTTGAAATAGAATTTGATTTTGGTATCTCAGGTTTGTAGCAAGATGGTTTTCCCCTAACATGATTTGAGGCAAGAAATGCACAAGAAGTGACCTGTTCATCCTAGTTAAACCTACCCAGCCAGGTGGAGCCACTGGAGGAAGCTAAATGAGTACCATCTTGTTTCAAAGTAGAGACTGACGATGGAAGTGCTGTCTGAGGCTGAGGCAGGGGTTTGTGTTAGCAGGCTCTTGGGAGCTACTTTTAGCTCTTTGAAAAATTTATGTCTCTGAGCCCCTAATCTCCCTCCCGCGTCACAGCAGCTGGCCTACATTCCCCAGAATATGCAGCCTCTCTTCTGATGTGTATGGGAGGTGGAGTGAGGCATAAGAGAATAGAAGAGAATTTAGCCATCATTTCAACACTGCTTCTTACTTCTAAGGCTGAAAAGATTCTTCCATGGTCCTTAAGTGTACTCTTTAAAGAGGAGAAAAGTAACAAATTCCCTCTTGATGTTTCACACTCACTGAATTGAGATCTCAGAACTTGTTGCCACTAATCATTTATTCCTGTTTATTAATGCTGACATATGAGCGGTTTAGTGTGTGTGGCAGGGAAGAACTGAATAATTTAAGAACAAAGCAGAGTAAAGATTTTTTACGGCACAAGGACAGGGGGCCCTGACACATACTGAAGACGCATTTATAGCCAGACTGAACCTTTCCTGTGGTCCGGAAATACATCTGGGAAGTAGGACAATAAATAGCTGGATATTAAAATTTATACATATTACTTTCCGATTGATCTTATTTTGTGTAGGACACAGAGTTGGGACTTTTTTAGCAGATGCATGTTATCAGTGAAAGCAAATGAAATCAGAATTCTGGGAATAGTGTGCAACAGTAAATCAACAGTAAAAAAAAAATCCCCAGCCCAGCTGATAGCTCATGAATAATATCAAAATAACAGATGCACTGGGTTAGATAGTTCACGGGAATGAGGATATAAATTATGTACAATAATCATTTTCCACAAGGCTAGTATTATATTTTAGCCTCAGAGCAAAATTTGATTTCTTGTTCTTGACGCAAAGCAAGAATAGAAGAGATTGTAAAGCTTTCATCGTAGGCATTTCATTAAATTCTGGAATCTAGTATTGGTCTCATACTGTTTTATAGTAAGGTAAGTTGAGCCAGAAACAAGGCAGCCTAGTTTAAGGTGACAGTAACAGAGCTATGTGCCTAATTAAACACATTACTAATGGAAAATCAAGAAGGAAATTACATCTATATATTCCTTTTCCGGTGTCATGGCAAGGATACATATGATTTTGCTGAGAGTAGGGAATAAGAGCCTTTCTGTCTCATAACCTGCAAATTGAAGGGGAGGCCAAGAGGGTGGAAAGGGAAGTGAGATACAAGGTAAGCCAAAAAAAAAAGAGACATATTGTCTCTTGGCTGCTGTGATTCGAAGTAATTTAAAAGCTAAGGTTCACCTGTGGTGATTGAGGCTGCTTCATATTATGGAAGGGCTGTGTCAATGATAGACATTAGTGTGCTAGAAACATAGCATTTTGGAAGTAAATAGAGGTCATTGATTGCTAATTCCCAACCAGTGTAGGGATCTTTCTCGGTTTCTCTGCGTGGGATAAGGTGACCTCAGGTGACATTTCCATAACATTATAGTTATTTGTTTACCAAAAGATTGATAAGCCTCCCGATTCCTGGTTTCCAGGAAGAATTAAAACATACTAGGAAAGCATCATGTCTTAGTCTTCAAACTAACGTGGGTAAGACGCAACTGAAGTTCTATCCAAGGTAAAAAGATAGTAAGAGGGCACCCAGTTGGTTTCCACACAGGATAAATTAAATGCTATGGGCCTGAAAAAAATCATAGCTAAAGAAAATACAAGTTATCTAACTTTTTTCAACCTCCACGTATTTTGAATGTATTTTTTAAACAAGTTGTTTTGGGGACTAGCCTAGTCAGGAGGGTTCACAAAGCCATGCCAAATTTGCCAAACTATTCTCTCCTTCTTCCTCCCTCTCCTCCTTTGTTCTTCCCTTTTTTCCTCCTCCTCCCCTTTCTTCTCTTTGTTAGTGTTACTGTAAGTAAAATAAAGTATGGAGATATGTCTAGATTATAGCAAGATAATTGACAAGATCTCTCCAGATGGCATTGTGGTCAAGATGGAGCGATGTGCCCTGGATCATGATGTTAGGTGCCAGACACAGTACTAGGTGCTGCCAGTGCAGCGGTGAACACATCAGAAGTGGGCCCTCCACAAGGAGCATATAGCGCATCTAAGGAAACAGACTATTACAAAACGAAGGGCAGTAAATAAGAAGTAATGATAAGAGGGCTGCAGGGTCTTCTGTTGGATCTAATGGACCCATAGGTTAGGGAGTATTTCTCCAGAAAAGATGATCTTTAAGCTGCTATCTGGAGACTAATAGTTAGCTTGGTTAACATTAGGAGTTGGTAGAGTATTCCAGGTATAAGGAGTAGCATGTGTAAAGACTCAGAAGTGAGAGAGAACGTGTTCCTTTCATAGACCTGAAAAACATTAAATATGGTAAGTGCATTTTTAAGGTACAAGCTAAGCTGCTGTAACAAAGCCACCCCAAATTATGGTAGCTCAAACAAGGCAGAAACTTAATTTCTCCCATGAAATTGTCTGGAATTGGTCAACAAGCCAGGGTGAATAAGCAGCTCTGCTCTGAAAGGTCATTCTGGAACTCAGGTTCTTTTTTCTTGATCACTCACTTCATCAATGAAAAACTGTTTCTAGTGTCCCTTCTACTAATTAGTGAACCACTGTGCATAAAGTTTCTGAAAGTGAGAAAGAAGTCTGCTTTTGGAATACATGTCAAGGGGAATGGAAGCTGGTCTTAAGGTTAGGGATATTCTGAAAGGAAGTGAGAACTGAGGTAGAAGTTGGCCAGATGAAGGTTAGAAGGTGGGAAAGTTCCAGGCAGAGGGAAGAACATGTGCAAAGAACTCATGGGAAGAGGGAATGTGGTATACTTAAGGAACTGAAAAACACTGGTTATAGTGTTAGTTAGCGTTATAATTTCAGGTGCTGAAATAAAGAGGCCACAAATTATAATAACTCAAGCAAGGTTGAAGTTTATATCCCTCCCATAGAACAGTCAGGATTTGGTACAGCAGCTTCTGGAGGAGGGTGGAAACCTGAATAGGGTCTTGGCAATGCTAAGAGGAGTGAATTCTTGATTTAGAGAACTTGAGCCATTAACTGTATATTTCACCATCTCACTATATTTTAAAGTAAATTACAGGACAGCTCCACAAACTATGTTAATAAGCAGTTTAGGATTTAACCAAAAGTAATTGTGAAACCACTGGAAAGAAAGGAATTAAGTTTGCAATTTAAAAAGGTGGTTCTGGTTTTAATGCTCTGAATGAATGCGTGGGCAAGATGGAAGGCTGGGAGGCCAGTAGGCTATTGCTATAATCCAAGTGAGAAAGGATGTGGTGATATGGACTCTGTAGGGATGGATATCTATTAGACATAATATAGTTAATAGGCAGGACACCATGGAGCAGAGTTTGGCAGGAATTAACTGTTTTAATCTGTTGCTATCCAGGCCTGAAATTCATAATATTATATGAATCCCAAGAATTTTAAATGTCCACAAGTTTATTTAATGAGGGGTTGCAAAGTCAAATATTTATTAGGGCTTGAGAATAGGAAAACTAACTAAATGAAGCAGCCCTGTTATAATGGCGGGAGGTAATGGGGAATTGGATAGCACATGCCCTCTCTGAAGGGGACAGGTCTATTCAGTTCCAAGTGTTGCCATTTGTAAATAAAAATTCATTGTTGCCAGATCTTCTGATTTTTTTCCCTTTTTCTTTATAAAGACTTTTGGATTGTTATATGAAATCGTCTGATTTTTAAATGTTGATTTCTAAGTAAAAATCAAACAAACATACAAACAAAGTACAGTATAGACGAACATTGTAAGGGCCAAGCAAAACAGGTCTGTAAGCAGGATTTGGTTTGCACAGATTCATTTTTGTGCTTAGGTCTTAATAATTGTATTAGTTAGGGTAGGCTGCTGTAACAAAGAAATCCAATAATATAGTGGCCAAAAGAGCAGAGATGTTTGTTTCTCATTTGCCAGTTCCAGTGTGAAAGGACAGGTGGCCGGACATCATTGCTCTTCATGGTCATTCAGGTTCTTCCCAAATTGTTGTTCCAGCATCCCCAAGTGTAGTGTTGTTCATCTGCATGGTTAAAGTTAGGTCATCACGTCTGGATTCCAGTCCTCATAAAGAGAGAAAGAGAGCATGGATGAGGCATGCTCATTGTCTTAAGGCTCTGGCTATGTATTCGTAACAACGCTTAGTATTTACATGTTTTTTCCCAGCATACTTCCCTATTAATTGTTTAAATCCTTTTAGCCTTTTGAGCCTGGCATGATGGGTTATTATTTTTATTTGACAGATATAAAAATGAGGTTCAAGTAGGTTATGACTTGCCCAATATCATAAAGAGAATTAGTGGCAGGACTAGAGTGTATCTTGGCTCAGTTTTAGTAATAATAAAATGCCTTTAAATGTATTTATAATAAATATTTAAAATAAAACTCAACTTATTTGAGTTCCTGTTACCAAACAAAATTTAGTCGCTTATCAAAGTGTGATGAGAGGTAGCAACATGTATTTTTCCTCCTGGATGTGTTATCCTATTTCCTTTCCGAATTATCATTCTTGATCACTCCTGGCATCAGATGAGGGGAATCCACAAAAGCCAACAGCCCTTTGAGTGCTTAGTAGGATGGTTTTGCTTTGGCAGTATCAGAAAATTCTTTTGTCTTAAATGTTGGAGTTTAATTATGTGCGGGAACATTGATTCCTTGTGGTGTGGTTTCTGCCTGTGGTTATAACCTTCACCCTCATTCAATATCTATTTCTGATAGCTATCATCAAAAAATCTACAAACAATAAATGCTGGAGAGGGTGTGGAGAAAAGGGAACCCTCTTGCACTGTTGGTGGGAATGTAAATTGATACAGCCACTATGGAGAACAGTATGGAGGTTCCTTAAAAAACTAAAAATAGAACTACCATACGACCCAGCAATCCCACTACTGGGCATATACCCTGAGAAAACCGTAATTCAAAAGGAGTCAGGTACCACAATGTTCACTGCAGCACTATTTACAATAGCCAGAACATGGAAGCAACCTAAGTGTCCATCGACAGATGAATGGATAAAGAAGATGTGGCTCATATATACAATGGAATATTAGTCAGCCATAAAAAGAAAGAAATTGAGTTATTTGTAGTGAGTGGATGGACCTAGAGTCTGTCATACAGAGTGAAGTAAGTCAGAAAGAGAAAAACAAATACCGTATGCTAACACATATATATGGAATCTAAAAAAAAAGGTTCTGAAGAACCTAGGGGCAGGACAGGAATAAAGACACAGACGTAGAGAATGGACTTGAGGACATGGGGAGGGGGAAGGGTAAGCTGGGACGAAGTGAGAGAGTGGCATTGACATATATACACTATCAAATGTAAAATCGATAGCTAGTGGGAAGCAGCCGCATAGCACAGGGAGATCAGCTCGGTGCTTTGTGTCCACCTTGAGGGGTGGGATAGGGAGGGTGGGAGGGAGATGCAAGAGGGAGGAGATATGGGGATATATGTATATGTATAGCTGATTCACTTTGTTATAAAGCAGAAACTAACACACCATTGTAAAGCAATTATACTCCAATAAAGATGTTAAAAAAAAATTTCTATTTCTGAGAAAACCCTTAGAGAGTGTCTTGGCTAGAATTGCTCTCGTTAGTCAAATCAGTCTTCTAGTTCTGGGTAACCATAACTCCCTGCACAGATAAGTGAAATCTCATTTCACAGTATTTGGGGCATTTCACTAATACAGATCAGAGAAAACAACAGAGTTTCCAGATACTTGACTGCCGTCTTTCATTTTTACTCAAGTCATTGAATGAAACATTTAAATAGTGAATTTGGAGTTCTAGAGAATGAAAAATTGTAGGGATGTGGAATTCTCTCTCCTCTGGCTTTTATTAGAGTTAGGAAAAGAACCAGGCCTGACCACATAATTGTGACTGCTCTGATGAAGAATGGGCAGAACAATGAAGCAGTGATGTGTTGACAATGCCTTGGATGTGCACAATAGAACAGGCTTCTTTTTTGTTTTGTTTTGTTTTGCTTTTTTAAGAGCATCATGTTCTGGTTGGTGGAGCCCGGGATTATAATGCCAGGATACCAGGGTTCTAGTCCTGGTGTTTCTGCCTCTGACTCTCAGCATTGACTTTGGAAATCTGTTAGCTTTTGGTTGCTTCAGGCAACAAATTTTTTTTTTTAATATAAATTTATTTATTTATTCATTTATTTAATTTTTGGCTGCGTTGGGTCTTCGCTGCTGCACGCGGGCTTTCTCTAGTTGCAGTGAGCGGGGACTACTCTTTGTTGCGGGGCGCAGGCTTCTCATTGTGGTGGCTTCTCTTGTTGCAGAGCACAGGCTCTAGGCGCACGGGCTTCAGTAGTTGTGGCACATGGGCTTCAGTAGTTGTGGCTCGTGGGCTCTAGAGCACAGGCTCAGTAGTTGTGGCACACGGGCTTAGTTGCTCCGCGGCATGTGGGATCTTCCCGGACCAGGGCTCGAACCCATGTCCCCTGCATTGGCAGGCGGATTCTTAAACACTGTGCCACCAGGGAAGCCCAACAAATTGTTTTTAAATGGGGGAGGCTGAGTGTGTTCTACCTCCCATATAGAGGATAGGATGGTGGTAATGTTGCTTTTAATGTAATTTAAAAAATTATGTTTGACTTTGTTTTCTATTAATTAGTCAATTTCCGGTCTTGTAGGCACCGATGTTACCTTAATATTTAATTAATTGCTTGGTAATGCATTGGATAATTTAAAGATATTTAAAAGTCTATGTCATATTTATTGAGGGAAGAATTTGGCATATTAAGTAACGGCTTAAATGATCTCCTGGAGATGCAGGTGAACATTAATCAAAGCTACCATCATCAATACAATCACCATCACTTTCATCATCAACATCTATTGAGCCCTTGCTTGTGGGACTCATTTTCTAGAAGAGGAAAATGAAGCTTTGAGAGGAAAGTAACTCACTCAACCTTTATGATCTCTGTAAACAAAAATTTAAGGAATCTTTATCATTATATTTTTTAAATGTTGAAATACTGAAAAATGGAAGCCTGAGAGTCTTCATGTCCATGAGCTTTCTTTAAGCATTAATTTACATGACTGCTTGTGAAATTTTAACCAGGACGTAAAAATCATTTAATGTTTCTTAAAAATTTTCACTTAAATACTTCTAGGAGAACTGTAAACCCCCAGGGGCTTGATGTACAGTTCAAAGTGTTGTGCTGCAAGTTTGAAGTTTCTCTGAAATGCAATGTTTTTAATATCCATGCAGATGTAGCATTCTATTTTATACATACCTCTTGTTTTAACATAAAAATACTGTTTTAAATTATTCCACATTAGGTAAACTTTGATACTCCGAGAAGGTTTTCCTGGCATTTGCAGTGCTTTTAGCATTGCCTCAGACCCTAACTGTGAGCTTCCAAGTTTGGCAGGTACAGCTTCATGTTGTGGATGGTGCCTGGGTTAAAATGATTTACTAATATTCATATATAAGTTTCTGAAACATTATTGTGAAGAGAATATTTTATAATTATGTTAGACGTTTTCTATATAAAAGCAGTTGTCAGTTGGCCGCTAATGGTAGGTTTTTTTTTGGTGCTCACTTTTCACAGTAGTGGTCACATAAAAGGGAGACTGCAGGACTGGAGAAATTGCTTAGAAGTGACAGGCTTGGGTCTCATTCTGGGCCCACAACTTGGGCCAGTTAATACTTTACCTACAAGAGGAGGTCGAGTCTTCACATGTAAAATGGAATGTAGTATCTACTTACATTAGATTGTTGGGAATGTGAAATGAAATCATGCTTTTCTCCTTGTCCTTACCCTTTCCGGTGTGTTCATATGCTCCACAGCCATTGGGTTTTGGCAGGGATACGAGCGATGTTAAGGAATGGATGGGAAACTTGCTTTGTTTGCATACTCGCTTCTGTAGATCCTAAAGCCACACTGTTCTATGTTTTAGCTAGCTTTCTGCTGTTCACAGTGTATTTTTTTCTGACCTTATAAATAATTTTTTCTTATTTCTGGTGAATTACTCATGTATCTCCTCCTATGAGAGCTGATTGAATTCCCTCAGACCTGCCTTGTCTCCTTGTCTCTATTTTGCTTACTCATGGGACATTCATCCACATCCACCATTAAAAGCTACAGTTGAAAAACTGTTTTGAGTATTGTATTACAAACCAATCTAAGCCATTCTGGTTATGTACAACTATTAGGCTTATT
Source organism: Balaenoptera musculus (assembly GCF_009873245.2). Classification (NCBI taxonomy): domain Eukaryota; kingdom Metazoa; phylum Chordata; class Mammalia; order Artiodactyla; family Balaenopteridae; genus Balaenoptera; species Balaenoptera musculus. The sequence goes on along the minus strand of NC_045791.1, from coordinate 74,502,804 downwards.
TGTTTTGGTAAACATCACTAACCTCCAGTACTTAGGAGTAGCTTTCTTACTGGGTAATAATGAAAGCAAGTTTCGGACTTCATTTCATTGCACATAAAAATGTTTATTAGCAAGAAAGTACAAAAGACTCATACAACCTGTTCTGTAAGCTCTATGAATTCCCAGCAATCTGTCCTTTTTGGTGCTTTTTAGTTGTACATTGCATGATAGGTTTTCCTGGGGCAATTGCAATAGTGTTATAGCAGGAATACTTTGTTAGCTACCTAGTGTTGGGTGGACAGGAGTGCATTGGAACGGAGACTATCCAGAGGGCTTTGAAGAATCAGACCTAAGATGCTAGTCTTTTTTTTTAATAAATTTATTTATTTTATTTATTTATTTTTGGTTGCTTTGGGCCTTCGTTGCTGTGCGTGGGCTTTCTCTAGTTGCGGCAAGCAAGGGTTACTCTTCGTTGAGGTGTGCGAGTTTCTCATTTCAGTGGCTTCTCTTGTTGCGGAGCACGGTCTCTAGGCATGCGGGCTTCAGCAGTTGTGGCTCGCGGGCTGCAGTACTTGTGGCACGCGGGCTGCAGTACTTGTGGCTCGCGGGCTCTAGAGTGCAGGCTCAGTAGTTGTGGCACACTGGCTTAGTCACTCCACGGCATGTGGGATCTTCCCGGACCAGGGATCGAACCCGTGTCCCCTGCATTGGCAGGTGGATTCTTAACCACTGTGCCACCAGGGAAGTCCCTAAGGTGCTATTCTTAATGTCATGGTCTGCACGCTTATAGATTTTTATTTTTTGATAATAATTTGACATTTACAGGAAAATTGCAAAGGTAATACAGAGTTTCCATATTCCTCTTATCCAATTTCCCCTTTTGTTAACCTTCCACATTACCATGGTCTGTCTATCAAAACTGAGAAATAAACACTGGCACATTAATGTTAACTAAACTCCAGACTTTTTCCCACTGATATTCTTTTTCAATTCTAAAATCCAGTCCAGAATACCACATTGCATTTAATCATTAGATTTTTGTACCAGGTTAATGAAAGAGATCAGTTCCCACATCTTCAATGCCACTGAAATTTGACCAGTGAAAACTTGTCTCTAACATCTACAAGACCTATGATCAAAACCACCAGTGTTGATTGGAGAGAAAGGTAGAGTGGTTCTTTTGAGTCAGTGTCAGTTGACTGCCTTTGGAGTGTACAGTCCCAATTAGGATGGAGATTAAAACTAATACGTGCATATATTTCATATTGCTCTGCTGTAGTATTTTAAGGTAGATTCCAGGTAATATAACACTTAGCTTATGTTCAAGTTCAGTTTAGGTTAATATGTGCTATAGATTATTGGTGAGAGGAAATCTTTAGTTCTTTTTAAAAATTATAACATTTTCCACCCTAATTGTAAAAAGTAGTACTTTTGTTCACTTGTAAGACATATAGAAAACATAGATAAGCATAAAAAAGTAAATATGCCTAATTCACATAGTTCTCATCATTCTGATTTTCTTGGCTTAAACTTTAAATTTTCCCTTAAATCTAATTACCCCTGTGACCCCTAGAAACAAGGAAAATGTCAGAAATACGTGCAGTCTGAATCTGCATCCATCTTTCGCTAAGTGTTTCAGGGAAGCTTTTGCCTTTTTGCCATCAGGAATGGACTGGACTGATCTCAAAAACTGAGAGGCAATGAGACAAAATGCTTCTTAGCATACAGTATTACTTTTGTTTAAGCAAAGTTTATTATGGGACTTTGCACTTACGTGTTTTCAAGAAATAAGAAAGTGTGCAAATGTTCCTCAGAACACATACTGATTAAGGTGCTGATGTCACAGCTCAGGCAAGCTGCCAATGCTCTTCTCTGTTTATTTTCTGTTTATTTTGATCTTTTTCGGGGGTACAGTTGTTGAGTTACTGATGTGTTGCTGTGGGAGAGATTGTTGACAGTGGTTCTGCTGTACTGGTGAACCTGTGAAAGTGAAACTGGGTGGCAGAGGAAAGCCAGTTTCACATGAGGCGGGAGTTTCAATCCTGACTCCACCACCTTCTAAGGGTTTGAGATTGGACAGGGCTGTGCTACGTAGCCTCTCCCCACCTTGTTTCCTCACCTGTAGCACAGGGATAATGATAAGTACCTCAGAGGGCTGAAGGCTACGTTAACTGAGATGATGTATGGAAAGCACCTATGTAAGTGGTAGCTATTATTAATATTAAATATGTTTTCTGTTTCTTTTTCTTGGTTGTAAATTGAATCAGTTCCAGTCCCAAGGCAGACATCTGTTGGGCTCCCTCTGTGTGCCTAAGATCTGGATATGGCGCTAGGGACACAGAGAAATGACATGTCCTGGTTCTCAAGGCGCTGCATGGGGTAGTGGAGACATATGCCAACACCATGGGACACTGTGGGACAGGCATGGTGGGAAGACTGGTAAGGAGCCAGAGAGGCCTGCCTGGGAGAGGCAGAGATACAGAGAGGACATCCACGTGGACAAGAAGGCAGCAGACACCAAGCTAAGGCTGGGTTTGACATTATTGGCATTACTGGCCTGCCAGAGTACTGGCATTCAGAGTATGATTCTATTGTACCTACTTGCTAATAAACATTTTTATGTGCAGTGGAGTGCCCAGTAAATGTCATTACTGTGAATGCATGGCACAGAGGAGTTAAGGATCCTACCGAGCCTCCGAATGGGAACTCTCTAAGGGAGTTCTCTGAGGTGATGTGCAGAAGCCTTTTGTAAAGTGAACTGTCACCATGTAGGTCTTATAAATTTGGTTTTGTGTCCCATTTCCCATCACATTAGGCTCAGATGCCTCTGCATATTTTTTTCATTATATTTTACTTTTTCTTAACACATTCTTGGTTTATAAGAGACCTATAACAACATTATAGAAAACTTGGAAAAATATATAAAGACAGGAGAAGGAGAAGAAAACAAACAAACAAACAAAAAACGGTCCACAGTTCCATAGCTATGTTACTGCAGTGCATTTCTGTCTTTCTTCATCTTATCCCAGTTGTGTACAAAAATTCTCTTCCCCCCCTTCCTATTTTATACTGCTAAAATTTGATTAACACAAACATTAGAGAAGCCGAATTGTAAGCCATACGTTCTCTGTGGGGTGTTGAAGGAAAAAGGGTTGCAATAAGGATGGATTATCCCATGGGATTTGCCTGAGTGATGCTTGATGTAGAATTATGGGAAATTAATGAGCTCCAGACCTTTTTAACAATAGTTTCCCTCCCCAGTCACTGGTGAGCTGCTGTGTCCTAAAAGTGTGGGGAAGTGGGATTGTGGGTGGTTGGGCGTGTCCATAACTTAGGACGGAACAGTTTTCACAGATTTTCACCTGATGTGTCTCTACTATTGATTACCTAGTATTTTCTATTTACTCACTTTTAACTTAAGGAAATTTATTTTAAAAGGTAGCTCATATATCATTATTACATGATCAAGAGAAGGTAACTGTAGTAATTACAATAAAAACAAAACAATGTAATTAACTTTTAGTCTGATACTGATACTTGCCAAAGGCTCTAAGCCAAATTTCTGCTCTGTTAAAATGGGAGGTTAGCAAGTGTTGAAGATTTATTCACAGCACCCTATCATCAAAGAGAGACTTTATTTCAGTAGAATTACTGGAATAAAATCCATGTATTGTATGCGTGTCAATTTAGTCCAAAAGTGCCTCAGAATAAATGCCGTGATCCCTGCCTAATTTTCTTCTTAGAGGCTATTATTTCAGGTACCCTCATAAGGAATGAACACCTCAGTGCTGGATATTTAGAACTTCAAGTATTGTTATAGAAATCTATACCAGAGGATTTCATTACCTTAAGGAATGTTAGGAATAATTTTTCATCCATGAACTCGATGCCATTGGTATGAATGAGCTGTGGGAAGTCCGGGAGTCACTACTGGGGCAGGGTCCCGGGACAGTGGCTTGTCCTGCCGTCAAGACACCCTTGTGTTTTTCTCAGAGTGTCTTTTGTCTAAGTCCCAGAGGAAGTACCAGAGGAAGAAAGTGGGACGTCCTTGAGTTACAAAACAGGTTTGATGCCTGCTTAACAGTAAGTGTACCTTTGGCTGAATTTAGTCTGTGACTTAACATACTCCCCAGCAGCAAGCTCGTGAGGAGTGGGATATATAGCTTGTACCTACCTTAACCGATTAAAAGACCCAGACCTTTTCCGAAAAGGTCAGCTTGCAGAAACTTTCTTACTCTCTAATTCAATGTGATTTAATGCCTAGCCTATTACCAAGCAGCACATCCTGAATTTTGGAAAAGATAGCCCTTGGGAAAGCTGTGTTTGCATAACTCTGGCTTGTTTTCTAGCAGTCTGGGGCTAGATCAGTATTTCTCAAATTATCTTTGGAGAAGGGCCAGATTTTCTTTTTTAAGATTTTAATTTTCAATACGTTATGGGCTGATACTGTGAGTTACTAGAAAAATAAGACAGAAACCATACATATAAAATACAAGCCCAAACTTTTTATTATTAGATTCAACCAACAAAATGACATTCCAGTAAACAATAGCAAACATAACATAGGAAAAAAAGAAGAAATTGCAGAACTTATAGGGCTGATGACCTGCTACTCACAAGGCATAATGTCTACCTAAAATGTTTCAGGTTTTAATTTGATAACACTCATAGTAGACAAATCATTCTTGCAGAGTATGTTGACAGGAAGGGAAGAATAGATTTTTAAAGCAATCTCAGCAAACTCAGGATATTCATTTAAAACTTTTATACAAAGTGAAGCAGGAACTTCCCTGGTGGTCCAGTGGTTAAGACTCTGCGCTTCCACTGTAGGGCATGAGGGTTCGATCCCTGGTCAGGGAACTAAGATCCTGCATGCCACGCAGTGTGGCCAAAAACAAACAAATAAATAAATAAAATGAAAATAAAATATAAAAACATGGAGAAGTTTTTTTTAAAACATCTTTATTGGAGTATAAATGCTTTACAATGGTGTGTTAGTTTCTGCTTTATAACAAAGTGAATCAGCTATACATATACATATATCCCCATATCTCCTCCCTCTTGCATCTCCCTCCCACCCTCCCTATCCCACCCCTCTAGGTGGTCACAAAGCACTGAGCTGATCTCCCTGTGCTATGTGACTACTGCCCACTAGCTATCTATTTCACGTTTGGTAGTGTATATATGTCAATGCTACTCTCTCACTTCATCCCAGCTTACCCTTCCCCCTCCCCGTGTCCTCAAGTCCATTCTCTACGTCTGCATCTTTATTCCTGTGCTGCCCCTAGGTTCTTCAGAACCTTTTTTTTTTTTTAGATTCCATATATATGTGTTAGCATATGGTATTTGTTTTTCTCTTTCTGACTTCATTCTGTATGACAGACTCTAGGTCCATCCACCTCACTACAGATAACTCAATTTCATTTCTTTTTATGGCTGAGTAATATTCCATTGCATATATGTGCCACATCTTCTTTATCCATTCATCTGTCGATGGACACTTAGGTTGCTTCCATGTCCTGGCTATTGTAAATAGAGCTGCAGTGAACATTGTGGTACATGACTCCTTTTGAATTACGGTTTTCTCAGGGTATATGCCCAGTAGTGGGATTGCTGGGTCGTATGGTAGTTCTATTTTTAGTTTTTTAAGGAACCTCCATACTGTTCTCCATAGTGGCTGTATCAATTTACATTCCCACCAACAGTGCAGGAGGGTTCCCTTTTCTCCACACCCTCTCCAGCATTTATTGTTTGTAGATTTTTTGATGATGGCCATTCTGACTGGTGTGAGATGATACCTCATTGTAGTTTTGATTTGCATTTCTCAAATGATTAGTGATGGTGAGCATTCTTTCATGTGTTTGTTGGCAATCTATATATCTTCTTTGGAGAAATGTCTGTTTAGGTCTTTTGCCCATTTTTGGATTGGGTTGTTTGTTTTTTGGATATTCAGCTGAATGAGCTGCTTGTAAATTTTGGAGATTAATCCTTTGTCAGTCGCTTCATTTGCAAATATTTTCTCCCATTCTGAGGGTTGTCTTTTCACCTTGTTTATGGTTTCCTTTGCTGTGCAAAAGCTTTTAAGTTTCATTAGGTCCCATTTGTTTATTTTTGTTTTTATTTCCATTTCTCTAGGAGGTGGGTCAAAAAGGATCTTGCTGTGATGTATGTCATAGAGTGTTCTGCCTATGTTTTCCTCTAAGAGTTTGATAGTGTCTGGCCTTACATTTAGGTCTTTAATCCATTTTGAGTTTATTTTTGTGTATGGTGTTAGGTAGTGTTCTAATTTCATTTTTTTACATGTAGCTCTCCAGTTTTGCCAGCACCACTTATTGAAGAGGCTGTCTTTTCTCCATTGTATATTCCTGCCTCCTTTATCACAAATAAGGTGACCATATGTGCATGGGTTTATCTCTGGGCTTTCTATCCTGTTCCATTGATCTGTATTTCTGTTTTTGTGCTAGTACCATACTGTCTTGATTACTGTAGCTTTGTAGTATAGTCTGAAGTCTGGGAGCCTGATTCCTCCAGCTCTGTTTATCTTTCTCAAGATTGCTTTGGTTATTCGGGGTCTTTTTTGTTTCCATACAAATTGTGAAATTTTTTGTTCTAGTTCTGTGAAAAATGCCATTGGTAGTTTGATAGGGATTGCATTGAATGTGTAGATTGCTTTGGGTAGTATAGTCATTTTCACAATATTGATTCTTCCAATCCAAGCACATGGTATATCTCTCCATCTGTTTGTATCCTCTTTAATTTCTTTCATCAGTGTCTTATAGTTTTCTGCATACAGGTCTTTTGTCTCCTTAGGTAGGTTTATTTGTAGGTACTTTATTCTTTTTGTTGCAGTGGTAAATGGGAGTGTTTCCTTAATTTCTGTTTCAGATTTTTCATAATTAGTGTATAGAAATGCTAGAGATTTCTGTGCATTAATTTTGTATCCTGCTACTTTACCAAATTCATTGATTAGAGAAGTTTTAAAATAAAAAAAACTCAAAATGAAACAAGTAATGCTATTATTTTCAAATTAATCTTCCATCCTTTATCAGTAACCAGTTTCAACAGTTTTATGGTAAATAACTTGCCTGTTGAAGAAAGAAATGATTTCTGGCTTTTATACACTGTTGGGTTATAGTTGACAACGTATGTGAAAGTGTTATATGTTGTGACATGGACCTAATGTACATTCCTGGCGTGCAGCTTGCGCCACACGTGTCCCACCCCATGAGTTTGATAGTACCCTAACTGGCCTATGACTTGTTCAATGAGCAAAGTCCACTGACTACAAGCTTGGATGTCAGAGCAGTGTCAAAATGCTAGAAAAGTTTCTAGCTGCTTAACTTTCCATTTCTGTACTTATTTCATGGACCAGTACCAAACCATGGGCCAATGGGCACAGGTCTGCAGACCATTCTTTGAGTAGCACCAGTGCAGATGATCCTTTTTACTTACTCTATCTCTCTACGTATGATTTATTTTTTTCTCTTCTTCTATGCCTATCCAAATCTTCCTCGGTTAAACTAGCTTCTCAGAATCTCTTTTTGTGACTTCTTACTATGTTCATTTGTTCTGTACATTTAGATTTAATTATATACTGATTTTTCATTGTTTTCTAATTGTTTTTGTGACTGTTTTCTCACCAACAATATTACAAGCTCTCTGAGGATGAGGATTTAGCATGGTGCTGAAAGTGCTTATTGAATACTCTTTAGGTGGATTGTATAACAGGTAAAACAACAACCACCATTGTGGTAGATTTACATTTAAAGACAGCAAAGTTTACATATAAAGTATAGAATATTATGGAATGTGCTGTTATATCTTCAATGTTATCTATGCTTAAACTATGTATGGATTGTTTAGGTTTAAAGAATAAAGGTAAAATGGGTGAAAGGGAACAAAAGGTTACAGTTGTAAAATAAGTCCTGGGGATATAATGTACAGCATGGTGACTCTAGTTAATAATACTGTAGTGTGTGTTTGGAAGTTGCTAAGAGAGTAGACCTGAAAAGTTCTCATTACAAGAAAAAAAGTGTAACTGTGTATGGTGATGGATGTTAACTCGACTTACTGTGATCATTTTGCAGTATACACAAATCTTGAATCATTATGTTGTACACCTGAAACTAATATAATGTTATATGTCAATTATACCTCAATGAAAAAAAAATAAAGGACAATAATAGAGGAATGGATTGTCTTATAGATTTTGGTTCTTTTTTCTTGGTCAGAGATATTGTGTTAGTGGTAGATTCAAAAGTAAAACTAGTTGAAGATTTAGGAAAAGTCTTTTGTATCCAAAGTAAGTGATGTAAAATGTTGCAGGAAGGTTGCAAAATGGTGGCCCTCAAACTTGCTTTATTTGGCCCATATTGCTTTTTTAAAAAATTGGAATATGTCACATGAAAAAAATCCCGATTTCTAGCATCTCTTTAAAAAACTCTAATGTTTGGCTCCATGGATAAAAGTGGCAATTGCTCCCTGCCTGTTTTCCAGGTCCCCACCTGTGTCCCCATAGTCCCCATCTTTCACACGGGGTGTGTTTATAGCTGGCTTTGTTAATTTTCCTTACCTGCCTGGCCCCCAGGGGCATTGGAGTTTGTGACCCTTGGTACGGAGTAATGCGTCAAAATCCCTCTTGGATCACAGAATGTCCAGTGAGCAGGCTGTGGTGAGGGACACCCACTGAAAGAGAATCTGTCAGATTGCCCTGCTAGTGATGTCATAACTCCTGTTACCCTGATTCTCAGGGCCTGCTCAGAATAGTTGCTGTTCTCTTTACCCCACCTTCCACCCTCCTCTGTCCCTACTCTCCTACTGGCCTTTCTAGAAACCTTCATGCATCATCCTCTGCTCGCCTCTTACAGCTTTCTCCTTTGAATTACACAGTTTTCTCATGCAGTGCTAACCTTACAATGCTAACCTTACAATACTTTGTCTTCCTCGTTCTGGCCTGTTTGTTTCTTTAATCACACCTATCATACTTTGTAATCATATACTTATTTATGTGCCTACTTATTTAATACCAAGTTGTAAGCTCTATGACGGGCCCTCTCTGCTTGTTCATCACTGAACTCTCAACCCCTGCTATTGTGTGTGGCATACATCAGGCACTCACATATTTGTTGGATGAATGAAACGATGGTATTGGCACAGTAGGCTTGAAGGTGGGTTGTGGAATTAATTTGCACCTCTGCAGTGTGGCAGTCAGTCCTGATTTAAAGCCCATTTCTATTTGAATTATCTCAGAAAATGAATGGAAATATTGATTGATGTTTTGATAAGTTTATTAATTATAATTCTGGTGCTTGTGGTTTCACATTTGGGAATGTAGTACTTTAAAATTCTAAAAATAATTTATTTATTGTACCTGTATTATCACAGATTGCAAAGTCTAATTTTTAGAGATTTACCAGAGGGTAGGGGAGAAGTCCTTACTACTAATTGCTTGTGATTACAATTCTGAGGGGAAAAATAAGTCACCATTAAATTAGTTTCATACTAATTAAAACTTCAGTGCTACATAATAACTAGAACCGCTTGTCCATAAGCTCTTTGGGGTTTTTGATCATAGCATTAAAAAAATAGATGCCTAAGCAAAAAAAAAAAAAAAAAAAAAATCCCCATATTTGTGGAAAATACTACTAAAATCCCACTTAAAAAAATCTTTGAAAGTCTTTAGTGTTGATGGCTGGAAGGTTTGTTGTTTGTTTGTTTTAAATATTATGAAGTATCACAAAGGGAATCTTTTTAAATAAAATATTACGATTCTATTAGACCCTTTAAATTTTTCTACATTCGAGCCAGAAGCTTACTTAAACATTTAATAATTTACTTTTGTCCTGCTTTTGGTAGAAATATTTTTTTTTTACAGAGTAATAATTTTGGTTATTTGAAACCTTAAGATGAAAATATTCATAAAAAGAAATCCTGTAGGAAATCACGGGGTTCTCTTCAGGGATGGAGAAAATGGAGGAGAAATGAAAGAAACAAGAGTGCTCAGTCCGTGATAAGATGTCTTTGGGGGATGAGGGGGATGGAGGGCAAAGAGGAAGAAGGAGGAAAGCTGGAGAAGTGCATTCTGGGGTAATTTGCATATCCTCAGCAATACCAGTGGGAGGCTGGGGTGAAGGAATTAAATCTGCTAAAGAACCAAAATACTGTTCTTTCTTATTATACCCCCACCTACTCAACCTACACATAACCCTGCACACATATTGATGCTTTTTATAATCCATGAATTTTGAAAGTCAAGACTTCAAGCTCATCAGCTGCAGTGAGAATCCAGTAGCTTTCTTTTGCAGGCCATTCAATTGTGATCTTGCAGAAAATCTTTACTGGTTTAGTTTTATAATTTGTATTTTAGCTGCACCACAGGGAAGGGTGGAAATATTTAGCTTGTGTGTCTTGAACATCCCGAGAGACTGGTGGATGCAAGCTTCTATATTTGACACAGGTGGCTTCTTAACTGTTCTTTTCTCCCCTCTGCCCTTGTAGTAAAAGAATTGAAAGCAGGTTAGAAAAAGCAGGTCAGGAGATTTAACAGAAGAAGAGTAAAGTAATATGTTTATGTCTCCTTCCATTTTTCAGAAAGCAGTACTCTTTCAGAGACAGTTGCAGAGGGATAAAAATACCTTCTTGTTTAAAGTAGTCCATTTTTTTCTCTGTAATACATAAATTGTATAAATGGTATAAGCAAACAGTATTTAAACAACACTAGCCTATTATAAAATCTCCCAGGACAGTTTAAAATGATGGACCCAGGTTTGCAGAGCATGTTGGAGTCAAAGAGGAATGTTAATGTCACAGGAGAAAAGTAGCTGGACAAACATTTTGGTTGACTGCTCTTAAACCATCTGACCCTGCCCTGGTGGTGGAAAGAATGCGTTAACTTTTCTCACTTGTAGTTCCACCGGGGGAAGAAGACTCCGCGTGGAGTGAGCTGTCCTTTCTCTTAATTGTGACTCTTCAGTTATGTATCATGTTTAGGTAAGTTTTAGAGTTGGTTATTTGGAATTCAAAATGTATTTTTCCATAGAAATAATGTTTTAATTCAGTGATAGAAATGCAGTGGAAAGAGTCCTGGACCTGCAGTCAGATTTTGGAGTTAGATGAAGTCAGGGTTTCTCAACCTCACCACTGTTGACATTTATGGCTGGTTAATTATTTTTGTCCTGGGGATTGTCCTGTGTGTTCATTGTTGAAGGTTTAACAGCATCCCTGGCCTCACCCACTGGATGTCAGTATCAGCTCCCCCAGTCACGACAATCAAAAATGTTCCCAGACATCGCCAAATGTTCTCCGGAGGGAAAAATCATCCCTGGTTGAAAACCACTGCTCTAAATATATGAGCTAGAGCTTGGTCAGATTATATAACACCCCTTAGCCTGTTTTTCTCTCAAAGTTGGGTATGACTTATTTCAAGAGAGATAGGGAGTGGTTTTGAATGTGCTTTGTAGTCTACCCACACGTGTCTCTCTATGTGTGTATATACGTACATATATTAAATTTAGTGTATGCACACCTAAATAGATTTCCCAGTGTTGAGCCATTCTTTTATTTCTGGAATAAAACTTATTGATCATGATTGTTCTTTAAAAGCATTTCTGTATTAGATTTTCTAATATTATATTTAAAATGTTTTATACCAAGAGTCATAAGAGAGTTTGGCCTGTAGCAGTGTTTCTCAAAATATGGTCCATGTGCCAGCACCAAGTACTGACAGAATGTGACCTACTCTTCAGTAGTGTGTGGATGAATATTTTAAAAATTGTAATAGGCATACAATTGTTTTAATTAGTTTTGACAGATGCTACTGATTTTCTATTTATGATAGATATTTCTATTATGATAGTGGTAGAAATTTATCTTTTAGAGTAGCCAATCAGTTTAAATGAACATGAAATAATATTTAAATGTACTATAGGTGATATCTGGATCTGTTAAAAATTGTGAAGATGTACCGGAGTGATTGAGGTTTGGGAAACATTGGCCTATAAAGTAGTGTGTGTGTATGTACGTGTATGTATGCGTGTGTGTGCGTGTGTGTGGGTGGGGAGGAAAGCTCTATATGTATCCTTGTCGGCTCTGTTTTGCAGGTTCTGTGAGCCTCTTAAATGTTCAGAAGCTTTCCATATAGGGGTTATCAGTTCTTCAAAGGCTTGATGGAGTTCACTTATAAAGCCATCTGGGTGCCCCTTATTTTAGAAGTAGTGTTTTTTTTAAATGACTTTTCTTATGCCTCCCAGAGTTATCGGTCTGTGCAGTATTTTCACCTCTTCTGGGTCCTTTTTGACCTAGAATGCTTCTTTTAAAGTGACATCAGATCATGTTACCTCTTTGTTCTCCTCACAGAACTGGAATAAGTCAAGTAGTTCCAGTTTTTTTCGCTTTTGGCTCTGTCCTTCCTTGACCACTTCATTAAAAGATGAACCCCTTTCCTTGTATCTCCCCACTAACCATCTTTATTTTTCTTTGTGGTACTTATCACCACATGACATGCTACATATTTATTTCTCTCTATCCCTCAACACCCCCGCTCCCTCTGCCCCAGGGAAGCTCTACAGTGGGAGGGACTTCGTCTGTTTTGTTGACTGTGATAGACCTCATGCTTGGCATATAGAAGGTCCTCCGTAAATGTTTGTTGAATGATTAGTATATTTATATTTTCTTAGAAAATTACCCACTTGGTTAGAGTTTCAAATTTATTGGTGTAAATCTGAAGTATTCTCTAAATACTGAATTAGCAGTTGTGTCCTCTTTCTCATTTTTAGTGTTGCTTATTTCTGTTTTTCTTCTTTTTAAAAATCAGGCTAACCTGTGATTTGTGTGCTCTATCGGTCTTTTCAAAGTATCATCTTTTGCTTTATTAATCAAGTTAGTTTCTTTGTTTTTTTCTTTCACTAATTGCTGTTTTGTCCTTATTCTTTCTTTCTGCTCTCTTGGTGTTTAAAAATTATTTTTAAAGTTCTTTTTAAACTATAAAATCTTGTTAATATAATATTTTATTCTTGTTATTGTGGCTCAGCCTTTAACAGGCTATTTAAGGCACAGTGTAGCCCAACACCCATACGTAAGACTCTAAAGTCTGCAGCCACGCATCACGCAGGAAACTAACACAGTGGAAGCAGAGTAACTGGACTTTCACAGGTACAGGTAGAACTCTGCTGTGTTCACACTTATTCTAGCTTTGTCGTCTTGAGCAACTTGCTTAATCTCTCTGACTTCAGTGGATAAAACTGTGGATAGTAATAATGGTTGTGAAATTTTGTGAAGAGTAAGTGAGAAAATATATGTAAGAAGCATGGTTCCTAAATGTAGAAGGCATGTTCAAAACCTCCTTCTCCAGTATTTGAGTGCATGATACATAGGGTTTGATCATATGCTCCATCCCGAAGAACTCACAAATAAACAAATACGTCAAGTAGAAGAGATATGTCAGGGAAAAAGGGAGTGAACTTGAATTCTCATGAGGGTGAGGGCTGGTGTGGAGGAAGAAGGGGAGAATTGTGCTCTAGATGGAAGGGTAAGATAATACAGAAAGTAACATGATGTAGAGGTTTGTGGACCCGTGGGCTGGCATGGATCTCTAAGCATCCCCCTGAAGCCCATGCCATTTGCCTGGTGGGTAGACAGAGGAAGAGGAAGGAGAGTTAACTGCTGTGGTGATCATATGAGACAGCCTTGCTACCAGGTGTCTCTGGCTTGGAGGGGCTGAGTGGAGAATTAGTCAGTAGAAGCATTCAGCAGGTGAGCCCAGGAGAGTATGGACTGCATCTCTGTGATTGGGGGTTGGCTGTACCAGAGTCCAGGCACCAATTCTTAGCCAGGCATTGCATGGCCTCTGCCCTTTTTGAATCAAGCAAGCATGGGCTACTCCCAGATTAGAAGCACCTGGGGTTGATTTGACAGCGGGAGTCATTGGGTTGGCTCTGCTGTGGAAGACTCATGAAGAGCAGAGCAAAGCCTGTGGTGGGTAAGGTAGTTTAATTAAGTTTTTGGGTATAATTTAATAAACAACATATTAGACACTGCTTACGGTGTAAATTTTTGTGTTTGTGTTTCTGTCCCTGTGAGAGGGCAGAACTGGCCTTGAGCAGAGGCTTGGTAAATATCAGTTCCCTTTCACCTACCTTCTTGTTTCCTTTTTCTCCACCCAATTCTTCTGGGCTGTGCCCTCAACTCTGCTGTGACAGGGAGGCACCCTTCTGCAGTAGCAGAGTACTGGCCCTCTCCTTTCCCCTTCCCCTTCCTTCTACTGCTCTTGGCCGTCTGGGTGGAGGAGCGCGATGGTGGGGGGTGGTGGGATCACTTGGTGGCATCAGGATAGTAGGTTTCTTCCTTGGCCCCTGACTCCTCTGCTCCCCTTTCTCTCTTGCTGCTCTTAAATGGTACTGAAGACTGACACTGAACAATCTAATCTCCTGCCTCTGTACTTCAAGAGTACGCTTGTGCCCTTAGAACTGGACAAGAGGCCCTTCCTCCCCACGGGGCTAGGCGTCCACAGGGCCAAGCGATGTATCCACCTGGAGCCTGTGCCTAGATTCGCCCTGCCTTCTGGAACACCCTCCAGGCCCTCTGTGTACTGGATTTCCCTGCCCCAAAGCCCCAAGCCTGCTTCTAGGGCCTTCTTGGCCTCTTCATGGGAGTTCCTATTAAGGATAGACAGGGAAGCCAGTGTGCACACTCTCAGGCCCAAGGGGTGTCTAGAAGGCAGTTGTGTGTAGAAGGTGTGAATAGGGCTTGAGGAGCTGGCTCAGTGTCCACAAGTATGCACGCAGGAGGCCCTTTGTCTTGGACAGAGCTGTGAGTAGAAAGAGAAGGGTACCTGGCCCCTTTGGCAAGTCACATTCCAGTTAGAATTCTCAATTCAGACCTGGACTTTCAAGCCATTATGAGGGTCAAGGTAGGAGAATAGAACATATTTGTTAGGTTAATTTATAGCCTTTCGGTATTTAGACATATGGGAGGCGGTGAGCCTCCAATTGTACTTTTGCCCTGAACCTTCTGTTGGTAGCAGTGGACCTGCATAAGAGCATAGCTCCAGCTCCTGTTGGTCTTGGAAGGATCAAGGCTGGGTAAAGACCACGCTCCCTCCACCCAGTGTAAGCTCCATCGGGCAGGGACCATCGCCGCTCCAGCTCTCCATTGTTTCTTAGAACAAAGCCTGGCACATACTTGTTAAATGAAAGAAGGAATAGTCATGAGATCTGAGCAGCAGTGGAAGGGAGGGAATTATTCACCAGTGGAGGGGAAGAGAAGGGAAGTTCCCTTCATCACTGGGGTGAGATTATGTGTAACAGTCGAAGAGTCAGCTGTTCCAGGATGCTCTCCAGTATCCATCTTCCTCTTGGATCATGCACAGTTTGAAAAGTTATGTAACATTTAGGGACAGTTATGTGAATTTGTTAATGTATTGTTGTTTGACTTTGTACCTGTAGCATGTTTTCTCTCTGAGGGAAGGAAACTTCACAATAATGTCCTGATTCACATTTTCACCAGAAATATCCATTACAGGATGGTATGTAGTTCAACTAAGTTGAAAGGAAGGAAGGAAGGAAGGAAAGAAGAAGCAAAACAAACATAAACAACCCCCCCCCCAGACTACCAGAGTTGGTTAAATGAAGACAAATAAATAGGAGATATGTTATAAAACTGCTGTGTTTGTTTTTGATCATTGAGACTAAATTTTAAAGCAAAATGGGAATGTTATATTTGATGACTGTCTTTTCATGTAAGTCCTAGCACTAGTTTGAAAGCATTTTCAAAATAAATAAAACTATCTATGGGAGTTAGATTCAAGGAAAGTCAAGGTTTTCATAGTGAAGAATGCTTAGCTCAAGGTGACTTGAGTGATTAAGTTCACTTGTAATCTAAATCATTTGTGGGGACCGGGGGTGGGGGAGTGCAGAAGAGAACGTGAAGTGGGATTCCTCCTGTGTAATGGTCCTTTTTTGAGGAACGTACAGGAACTGAAACTTAGTAAAATAGAGTATACTGATCTGTTTCTGGCTTCAGAAAATTATGCAACAACTCTTTCTGTCTAACGCTCAAGAGAAGTGTAAGCATTCATATTTCCAAACCAGAAGATATCATTTTCCTTTTATATTTAATTAGAAGTAAGCCTAAGTCACTTAATGTTTTGATCTATGATCATACTTATGGGTTTAGATATTGAGAATCTTTTACATTTTAAAGGAACATTTAAAAAATCTAAAGCAGGAGAAACTCTGCTCTCATGAATGTAAATGCAAAACACATGGAGGACTTAGACTACTAGTGCTAATTTGAGAATTGGTAGTTAGTTCCTAAAAAACTTATTATTTTTTCTGTAATTGTGGCATCCCTTCCAACTATCTCTTTAACACCACGCAAAAATTGAGAGTTTCACAGTAAAGAAAACATAAAAAAAATTTGTCACCTTTTATAACATAATTTTAAAAAGTTATTCTGATATGTTAGGGTTTTCTTAAAAGAGATAAAGAAAATGTTTCTGCTGCTGCTAGATTATTTTTTATCACATGAAAATTCTGTGTATTATTACTTTAATTACCACTTTCTGAACAAGGATCTCAAAATAAGTAGGTGGTTTCATTATGTTGTTATTTGCACTCACTTTATCTTTCCTCCTTATCCTTATCTACATTTATATTTCAAAGAGAAAAATCTTTACTTTTGGAAATGGTTTAACCCAGCCAATTAGGGCAGGAAAATTAAGGATGTCCTTGCTATTGGAA
Organism: Balaenoptera musculus; assembly: GCF_009873245.2. Classification (NCBI taxonomy): domain Eukaryota; kingdom Metazoa; phylum Chordata; class Mammalia; order Artiodactyla; family Balaenopteridae; genus Balaenoptera; species Balaenoptera musculus. The sequence continues at coordinate 74,486,089 of NC_045791.1, read as the reverse complement.
ATTTGTCCTCCGTCTGTGGGCATTGTGTCCCTCAAGCCAAGTCTGCCTTGACCTTGGTTTCTGAAGTGTTGAGTCCGGGATAGGTGACTGCCTTGTTGACAGAGAAAGGGTGGAGGACAAAAAGAAATAGCGGCAGGGAATGTGGGTAAGAAATGGAGATGTGGAGGGGGCAGTGGTTGTCCTTCAGTTAAGTACAGTCTAGGTAAGTGATTCCCAATGCTGTTCTGAGACAACATTTTTGTGGGTTTAAAAAAACATGGACAATGTACTGAGCTTTTTATTAAAACTGAGGTTATTTAACTTGAGGAATTAAATGGTAAAGTGGTAAAATGGTGTTAGTTGTGCTAGTTTTTTTTTCTCTTAAATATCTTTGTTTGACAAAATATAAAGCTACTGTATGTCAGTCTGCAGAATGTTTTTGGAATTTTATTGTTCTGTGAAACCCAAAGTCTACCGTTCATTCTTTTAGTGGCAGCAACAATTACTTTGTTAGCATTTGGTCTTTTTTCCTAGCAGTGGGAATTGTTTCTATGAAAATTATTTGAAATGCTCACATCTTTTAATTAATTTTAGAATATCATGTGTGTATATATGTTTGTATGTATGTGTTTTATGTATCTGTGTATTAAGGAGATCAACCTACTGCTAATGCCTATGTTGTCTTTAGGTCAGGGGATGGGGAATTGGGCTTTCAGTTTGCTTTATCTTGAGTTATATCAAGTTATATGCTGTGCTTTCTTTTTTCTAAAAGTTGATAATTTAAAGTGCTGGGTCTTAGTGAAAAAGCTTGAGGAAGGGAAGTTTTATAGTTCTTTAGCGTGTTTTCACATGTACTATCTCATTTAATTCTCACTGCTTGGAGTCATAGAGATAGCATTATTCATTGGAGAATTTCAATTATGAGCAAGGAGTTTATTGTATCTTTTTTTGTTTTGTTTTTGAGGAGGGACATTTTTAAGGATGCTCAAGGTTAGAACAAAATATGTACTAGAACTCGAAATGAAATGGAATCTCAGACTCATTATCCCATCTCTTGTCATATGCTTATAGAAAAGAGTAGAAATGTAATACACAGGTGAACTTTGTTGTAACAACATCAGGTCTGTCTAAAAGGGCATGCAATTTAATCCTTAACTCAGAATAATTAAGAATAATGTAGTTAAAAGAAATGAAACCTTTGAGGAAAAGAACTTTCTGGAATTCTTTGAGTTCTTTAGAGAGGTGTTGGGCATTTTGTTAACATTGATGTTTAGTGTATATTAAGTACTTTTTAAAATTTAATTTTTGTCCGTTTAAAAGAATGCATGGGGAATTCCCTGGTGGTCCAGTGGTTTGGACTATGAGCTTACACTGCACAGGGCACAGGTTTGATCCCTGGCCGGGGAACTAAGATCCCGCATGCCACATGACAAGGCCAAAAAAAAAAAAGTCAAAACAATAATAATAACAAAATAAAGTAAAATAAAAGAATGCATGCATTTTAATATGTTGTTGAGTCCAAGAGTGAGAAGCAAGGCCTAGGATTCAATGTAATATGAAAAGTTGCAGAGTGAAGGACTCTAAATTTGACTTTGAGAAGGTTACCAGTAAAGATAAAAGATGTCTGAAACTGTTTGTGGATTCTAATAATAAATCCAGCATCATTTTCCAAGTTAAGCCCCTATCTAAATAGCTTATTTTCTTCTGCATTCCCAAGTCTTTTCAGGGTCTCTTGCTTTGAAACTGTTAAATGCAAATAGCATTATTTTCATTTATTTGTGTAATGTGTTTAAGTTAGCAAACTAGCATTGATTTAAAAAATTAAGAATGCTTAATGCTGGCAAAGGTCCAGTGAAATTAGTACTTCTATATCCTGCAGTCAGAATGAATTTAAGCTTTTTTTGAAAGCAGTTTGTCAGTACAGCATAAGAACTTTAAATGTGACCTTTTAATTCTACTTCTGGGTTCCTATTCTAAAAAATAATCAGAAATACATACAAGCTTTATGCACAAAGATGTTCACCGTAATATTATTCATAAAAATGAACAAAAAAAGGACCTTTGGGCTATTTCCAATAAGTGGGAATAGTTAGAAAAATTATATAGTCAAGCAATAATGTATTTATATAGCTTCTAAACTGATACATGCTGAAAAGTTTGAATTAAATGAGAAAAGAAAACACTTATGCTAGAATGTTAAGAGGAGAAAAAAACAGGATGTAAGATTTATACAACTTCCAGTTATTAGGGAGTGACAGCAGCTCTTGACGTTCCAGTGTGCCTTTACCTTCCTGACGAATTGATGTACTATCATTGCTGAATAGTGGCTTTGTGATTCACTCAGTCAAGTCAGCAACCACTCATTTCCCATTCACTCTGCCACATATTAAGCTGGGCCCTGAGGTACAAACATGAAGAGCCTAAAGTCTCTAGTATCTGAATGCAAACCTGATGTTCACTCATAAGTGTTTACTAGTATGGAGTTCTAGTTAAATCTCACCGCCTGGATTTCTTTCCCGGGTGGAAGGCTTTGTTTGCTTTAGGAATCAAGGTGGGACAAACGAAAGCACAGCCTAAAAGTGGCCAGGAAATCCAACTTACCTTAGGAAATCTTAAGGGGGCCATTTGGTCTGAACAATTTCAGAATGCATATTTTGGGGGGAATCTATAGATCCTAGAATTAAGATTTGGGAGTAAGATTCGATATGCTTTTTAATGTCGTGTCCACATTCCTCCCTCCTTTGGGCTCCTGAAGACCTTCATCCAGTCTGGTTTGCACTAATCTGTGCTGTCAAGCTGGGATGGGTCTGTCTTCCCCACTTAACGGAGAATCCCTGAAGGGCAGGTACCAAGACTTACCTTTTAGTCTACTTCCCTTCAGCCTTTCATAATGTCTGGCAAATGGTAGGTACTGAATAAATGCTTGGAAAAAAATGAATTACTGATTTCCGTACAGTTAGTAACCAGTGTGATACAGAATAGATGGATGAAGAAAAACCAGGTTAACATTTGAGTGACATACAAAACACATGGCCTCCTCAGTGCCATCACTCTTCAGGGGTGAACTTGTTGGAAGAAAATCTAGTCTGTTTTACAGGCCAGTGAGGTTATATAGTGTTTCATACCTACTATTGATATCTCATCAGAACTTAATAAATTTGAAACTATTTATAAAGCAACATAAGCTCCTTGGAAGAAAAGTGCTATGCATATCTGAATTGGAAATTTGATTATTTTTAACTCCAGTGGGAGTTCAGTGGCAAATGAAGAGTGAAAAAGGGCTTAAGATTTGGAGGAAAACATGCCGTAAAAAGAATATGAGTGTGCTAATTATAAAAAACACTTGAGATTAGTCATACTGATAGAATATAAACATATGAGAATTACTATATAGGTACATTTATAAATATATGTATGTATATATGTATGTATATATATATATGTATGTATATATGGAAAAAGTTCATCATTGTTTCTCATATCAACACCAGTATATTGCAGTTGTGATTGATAAAAACAAAAATTGTTGAAAACATCAATAAATATTCTCTGAGTCTTACGTTTCAAAACTGTACTAGTAATGCAAGAGATTTCTGTGTGTTAATTTGGTATCCTGCTACTTTACCAAATTCATTGATTAGCTCTAGTAGTTTTCTGGTAGCATCTTTAGGATTCTCTATGTATAGTATCATGTCATCTGCAAACAGTGACAGTTTTACTTCTTTTCCGATTTGGATTACTTTTATTTCTTTTTCTTCTCTGATTGCAACCTTGTCTTGTTCCTGATATTAGAGGAAATGGTTTCAGTTTTTCACCACTGAGAACAATGTTGGCTGTGGGTTTGTCATATATGGCCTTTATTATGTTGAGGTAGGTTCCGTTTCTGCCCACTTTTTGGAGAGTTTTTATCATTAATGGATGTTGAATTTTGTCAAAAGCTTTTTCTGCATCTATTGAGATGATCATATGGTTTTTATCCTTCAGTTTGTTAATATGGTGTTATCACGTTGATTGATTTGTGAATATTGAAGAATCCTTACATTCCTGGGATAAACCCCACTTGATCATGGTGTATGATCCTTTTAATATGCTGTTAGATTCTGTTTGCTAGTATTTTGTTGAGGATTTTTACATCTATGTTCATCAGTGGCATTAGCCTGTAGTTTTCTTTCTTTGTGACATCTTTGTCTGGTTTTGGTATCAGGGTGATGGTGGCCTCGTAGAATGAGTTTGGGAGTGTTCTTCCCTCTGCTATATTTTGGAAGAGTTTGAGAAGGATAGGTGTTAGCTCTTCTCTAAATGTTTGATAGAATTTGCCTGTGAAGCCATCTGGTCCTGGGCTTTTGTTTGTTGGAAGATTTTTAATCACAGTTTCCATTTCAGTACTTGTGATTGGTCTGTTTATATTTTCTGTTTCTTCCAGGTTCAGTCTCAGAAGGTTGTGCTTTTCTAAGAATTTGTCCATTTCTTCCGGGTTGTCCATTTAATTGGCATATAGTTGCTTGCAGTAGTCTCTCATGATCCTTTGTATTTCTTCAGTGTCAGTTGTTACTTCTCCTTTTTCATTTCCAATTCTGTTGATTTGAGTCTTCTCCCTTTTTTTCTTGATGAGTCTGGCTAATGGTTTATCAATTTTGTTTATCTTCTCAAAGAACCAGCTTTTAGTTTTATTGATCTTTGCTATTGTTTCCTTCATTTCTTTTTCATTTATTTCTGATCTGATCTTTATGATTTCTTTCCTTCTTCTAACTTGGTTTTTTTTTTTTTTTGTTCTTCTTTTCTCTAATTGCTTTACGTGTACGGTTAGGTTGTTTATTTGAGATTTTTGTTTCTTGAGGTAGGATTGTATTGCTATAAACTTCTCTCTTAGAACTGCTTTTGGGTTTTGGGTCATAGGTTTCGGGTCATCATGTTTTCATTGTCATGTGTTTCCTCTTTGATTTCTTCAGTGATCTCTTGGTTATAATAGTAGCGTATCGTGTAGCCTCCATGTGTTTGTATTTTTTACAGATTTTTTTCCCTGTAATTGACATCTAGTCTCATAGTGTTGTGGCTGGAAAAGATACTTGATATGATTTCAATTTCCTTAAATTTACCGAGGCTTGATTCATGACCCAAGATATGATCTATCCTGGAGAATGTTCCAAGAGCACTCGAGAACAAAGTGTATTCTGTTGTTTCTGGATGGAATGTCCTATAAATATCAATTAAGTCTATCTGGTCTAATGTGTCTTTTAAAGCTTGTGTTTCCTTATTTATTTTCATTTTGGATGATCTGTCCATTGGTGAAAGTGGGGTGTTAAAGTCCCCTACTATTATTGTGTTACTGTCGATTTCCCCTTTTATGGCTGTTAGCATTTGCCTTATGTATTGAGGTGCTCCTATGTTGGGTGTGTAAATATTTACAATTGTTTTATCTTCTTCTTGGATTGATCCCTTGATCATTAGGTTGTGTCCTTCTTTGTCTCTTGTAATAGTCTTTATTTTAAAGTCTATATTATCTGATATGAGAATTGCTACTCCAGCTTTCTTTTGATTTCCATTTGCATGGAGTATCTTTTTCCATCCCCTCACTTTCAGTCTGTATGTGTCCCTAGGTCTGAAGTGGGTCTCTTGTAGACAGCATATATATGGGTCTTGTTTTTCTATCCATTCAGCCAGTCTGTGTCTTTTGGTGGGAGCATTTAATCCATTTACATTTAAGGTAATTATCGATATGTATGTTCCTATTACCATTTTCTTAATTGTTTTGAGTTTGTTATTGTAGGTCTTTTCCTTCTCTTGTGTTTCCTGCCTAGAGAAGTTCCTTTCGCATTTGTTGTAAAGCTGGTTTGGTGGTGCTGAGTTCTCTTAGCTTTTGCTTGTCTGTAAAGGTTTTAATTTCTCTGTCAAATCTGAACGAGATCGTTGCTGGGTAGAGTAATCTTGGTTGTAGATTTTCCCCTTTCATCCCTTTAAATATGTCCTGCCACTTCCTTCTGGCTTGCAGAGTTTCTGCTAAAAGATCAGCTGTTAACCTTATGGGGTTTCCCATGTATGTTATTTGTTGCTGTTCCCTTGCTGCTTTTACTACTTTTTCTTTGAATTTAATTTTTGATAGTTTGATTAATATGTGTCTTGGCATTTTTCTCCTTAGATTTATCCTGTATGGGACTCTCTGTGCTTCCTGGACTTGATTGACTATTTCCTTTCCCATGTTAGGGAAGTTTTCAACTTTAATCTCTTCAAATATTTTCTCAGACCTTTTCTTTTTCTCTTCTTCTTCTGGGACCCCTATAATTCGAATGTTGGTGCGTTTAATGTCCCAGAGGTCTCTGAGACTGTCCTCAACTCTTTTCATTCTTTTTTCTTTATTCTGCTCTGCAGCAGTTATTTCCACTATTTTATCTTCCAGGTCACTTATCCATTCTTCTGCCTGAGTTATTCTGCTATTGATTCCTTCTAGGGTATTTTTAACTTCATTTATTGTGTTGTTCATCACTGTTTGTTTGCCCTTTAGTTCTTCTAGGTGCTTTTTAAATGTTTCTTGTATTTTTCTCCATTCTATGTCCAAGATTTTGGATCATGTTTACTATCATTACTCTGAATTGTTTTTCAGGTAGACTGCCTATTTCCTCTTCATTTGTTTGGTCTGGTGGGTTTTTACCTTGCTCCTTCACCTGCATATTTCTCTTTTTTCTTGTTTTGTTTAACTTTCTGTGTTTGGGGTCTCCTTGTCACAGGCTGCAGGTTCGTAGTTCCTGTTATTTTTAGTGTCTGTTCCCCGTGGGTGAGGTTGGTTCAGTGGCTTGTGTAGGCTTCCTGGTGGATGGGAGTGGTGCCTGTTTTCTGGTGGGTGGGGCTGTATCTTGTCCTTCTGGTGGGCAGGGCCACGTCTGGTGGTGTGTTTTGGAGTGTCTGTAAACTTGGTATGACTTTAGGCAGTCTCTCTGTTAGTGGGTGGGGTTGTGTTCCTGTCTTGCTAGTTGTTTGGCATGGGGCATCCAGCACCGGAGCTTGCTGGCTGTTGGGTGGAGCTGGGTCTTAGTGTTGAGATGACGATCTCTGGGAGAGCTCTCGCTGATTGATATTACGTGGGACCTGGGGGTTTCTGGTGGTCCAGTGTCCTGGACTTGGCCCTCCCACCTCGGAGGCTCAGGACCAACACCCGGCTGGAGCACCAAGACCCTGTCAGCCACACGGCTCAGGAGAAAAGGAAGAGAGAAACCCGCCCCCCACAAAAACAAAAAAACAAAGACAAACAAACGAACAGACAGAACCCTAGGACAAATGGTAAAAGCAAACCTATACAGGCAAAAATCACACAAATTATCGTACATATACAGACTCACAAAAAGAGAAAAAGGAAAAAAAAATATATAAAAAGGAAGAGAGCAACCAAACCAATAAGCAAGTCCACCAATGATAATAAGCACTAAATACTATACTAAGATAAACATAAAACCAAAACAAATTAGATGCAGAAGGCAAACCTCAAGCCTACAGTTGCTCCCAACGTCTGCTGCCTCAATTTCGGGAACATTTGTTGTCTATTCAGGTATTCTTCAGGTGCAGGGTTTATCAAGTTGATTGTGGGGATCTAATCTGCTACTCCTGAGGCTGCACTGAGAAATTCCCCTTTCTCTTCTTCGTTCGCACAACTCCTGGGGTTCAGTTTTGGTTTTGGCCCCGCCTCTGCATGTAGGTCAACCTCAGACGTCTGTTCCCTGCCCAGACAGGAGGGGGTTAAAGCAGCAGCTGATTAGGGCTCTCTTGCTCATTCAGGCCAGGAGGAGGGAGGGATACAGTAGTCATAATTGGAATGTGGGGCGAGCCTGCAGCGGCAGAGGCCAGCGTGATGTTGCAACAGGGTGAGGTGCACTGTGTGTTCTCCTGGGGAAATTGTCCCTGGATCTCAGGACCCTGGCAGTGGCATGCTGCAGAGGCTCCTGGGGGGGTGTGGACAGTGACCTGTGCTTGCACACAGGATTTTTGGTGCCAGCGGCCACAGCATTAGCATTTCATGCCCGTCCCTGGGGGTGCGAGCTGATAGCCATGGCTCATGCCTGTCTCTGGAGCTCACTTAGGCGGTGCTCTGCCTTCTGTGGGCATGTGGGGAAGGAATCCCCTCTCCTTGCGCACCCTGAAACAAAGGTCTCTTGCCTCTCTGGCAGGTCCAGACTTTTTCCTGGACTCTGTCCCAGCTAACTGTGGCGCACTAGCCCCCTTCAGGCTGTGTTCACGCAGCCAACCCCAGTCCTCTCCCTGGGATCTGACCTCCGAAGCCCGAGCCTCAGCTCCCAGCCCCCACCTGCCCTGGCGGGTGAGCAGACAAGCCTCTCAGGCTGGTGAGTGTTGGTTGGCACCGATCCTATGTGTGGGAATCTCTCCGCTTTGCCCTCTGCACCCCTGTTGCTGCGCTCTCCTCTGTAGCCCCAAAGCTTCCCCCCAGCCCATCCTCCGTCTCCGCCAGTGAAGGTGCTTCCTAGTGTGTGGAAACTTTTCCTCCTTCACAGCTCCCTCCCACTGGTGCAGGTTCCATCCCTATTCTTTTGTCTCTGTTTTTTTTCTTTTTCTTTTGCCCTACCCAGGAAAGTGGGGATTTTCTTGCCTTTTGGGAGGCCTGAGGTCTTCTGCCAGCGTTCAGTAGGTGTTCTGTAGTAGTTCCACATGTAGATGTATTTTTTTTTTTGATGTATTTTTGATGTATTTATGGGAAGCAAGGTGATCTCCACGTCTTACTTCTCCGCCATCTTGAAGGTCCAACCACACTGTATTATTATGATACACATCTCATCTTCCCACCAGCTCGCAAGCTTTCAGAGTATAAAGAATGATATATGTTATGTTCTACCAACTTTTATTGATCATCTAGTGTTCCTGGTATCATGCTGTGCCTTTCCATGTGCTAACCTTATTTAAATCATCTGCATTTTACAGAAGATCAAAGTGAGCAAGTACTGGAGATTGCAGAACAGGTGCAAAGCGAATATTTGAAATCTGTCTTGATTTTGAATCTAGAGCTATTTCTTTCATGAGCAGAAGCCTCATGGAATCCTCAGTGGAGGGCCTTGCATCTAGGAAACACGCAATAGAGTCTATGGAATGAATAAACATGAATCACCTTAACTGTCACCTAAGGAGAGTTTTTGCATGTAAAAAATATACTGGGAAGTTGTAGTAGTCTTAAACTTTTGGATTTCATATATTCAGTTCTGTACTGGACAATCTTGAGTGTCCAAGACTATCTTGGATTCACTCCTACCCACTTCTCAACTGGCATGCTCTTCCCTCGTGCACTGCTTTTGTAAATGGCAGCACCATCTACCCAGTTGGCCCAAGACATCTGGGAATGTTCCTAAACTGTCCCTTCTGTAACTGCCCTCCTTCTCTTCCCCATCTAATGGAATATTGAATTCTAGAAATTCTACCTTTTAATTATCTCTTGAATCTGTACCATCCTCCCTGTCATTTGGCGTCATTATGATTGCCTTCAGGTTTTCGTCTCTCAATGCCATCCTCCACAGTTCTACTAGAACTTGATTTCTAACATGGAAATCTGATCATCTCACCAGTGGAAAATTCCTTTTAGGTAGCCCCCTGCTGCCGACTTGTCAACATGGCATATGTGTCTTTTTATGATCTGAATTCCAATTCTCTGTCCAGTGTCGGCTTCCACCTCCACCCTCTTGGCAACACAGGTCATTTTCCAGGACAAGTCCTGTTCACAGATGTTTGTGACTTTGGGCTTGGAATGCCTCTCCCTACCTGGTGAGTTCCTAAACATCCTTAAGGACTGAACTCAAAAGCCATGACTTCTGTGAGACGTCGCTGAAGCCCTGGGGCGGGGAGGGGGTGACAGAGCAGGGGTGGTGGTGGTTAGTCACACCCTCCTCTGTTTGCAGCTCAGTTCTTACTTAGAGTTGAATTGTAATATATTTGCTTATGCGTCTCTTTCCTCTCTTAGATTATGAGCAAACTTGTCTTTGTAGTCTAGGGCCAGGCGTGTAACCACTGAACTGTCATAAATGCTTATAGAGTGAAACCAATTCTGAATAATAAATAAATAGGCTTTTCCTCTGCCCTTCCCGCATGTAGGAGCTAATGTTGACTATTGTATAAATCTGCTTGTAATCTCACTAACTTGTAACCCCAAATTTGCTCTTTGAAAAGCATTCAGAACACCTGGGAAATACTCTTCCTCCAATCTTTAGTCTGAATTATGGCCAGTTAGACCTTTGACAGACAAAAGAAACATAACATTTTTAAAAAAGGGATGGACAATACCTAATACGCTGACTTCCCTAATTTACTCTTTGAAAGATAATTGGATTGAGAATTCAGATACTCAGAGACTCAATGTTAAGAAAAAGAAAAGTATTTGCATTAGTAGCAAAGACATAACTGAATTTGTTTATTATCCTGTCTAATTCTGATCTTATTAGAAACATTCAGGCAGATTTTTCTGAAATATCCTGAATGTGCTTATTTTAATCAGCGGTCTCTATTCTGTTTCCCCCTCTACTTTACAGCAGAGTTTGTCTTTTTTTTGAAGAGTCAAGATCTTTAAGGTTACACCTCTGTTTTCTATCATTACAAATTTGAAAAGCCTTTGTTGTTTTTGTCAATAAAATATATCTGCTGAGTTTTTTTTTTTTTTTTTTTAGAAATTCACGTTCTTTTATTTATTTATTTATGACTGTGTTGAGTCTTCGTTTCTGTGCGAGGGCTTTCTCTAGTTGCGGCAAGTGGGGACCACTCTTCATCGCGGTGCGCGGGCCTCTCACCATCGTGGCCTCTCTTGTTGCGGAGCACAGGCTCCAGACGCGCAGGCTCAGTAATTGTGGCTCACGGGCCCAGTTGCTCCGTGGCATGTGGGATCTTCCCAGACCAGGGCTTGAACCCGTGTCCCCTGCGTTGGCAGGCAGATTCTCAACCACTGCGCCACCAGGGAAGCCCATCTGCTGAGTTTTTTAACTGAAATTTTTCTTCAGGAAGGGCAGTTTCTTTGGCAGCTTCAAAAGTAAGCAATGCAAGATGAAAGATAATGCGGACATAAAAGGTATGGCAGCACTTAATTGCTGCTACTGATGTTAATCACTTTTGAATGCATTTTTCCACCCAAATTTTCTTTCAAATTTCAGGAAAGAGAATACTTTGGTGATAATAGTGGTGCCCTTGAATTAGCACCTCAGCAAGAAAAATGTATTTTATCTGAGTTCCCCCCGCGCCCTCACCCCCAACCCTTTACCCTCAATCCTTTGTCTTCTGACTGAGCATGAATTTGCTGGAGAGTTTAATAATTTCAGTTTGATAATCTAGTCTTTAACAGGCTTGACACCTTATGGACTATGTAATTTTATTTTCTATTCTGTCTTCTGTAAACTGCTTGCAGGTTTGGCTATGGCACTGGACATCGTTCCCACTGGTTTGTGGGAGTAACTTACTTACACTGGAGGTTTTTAGTGAGAGGTAGGAAAGTTGCCATAATTCTGTCTAGTGGCCTGGCATCATGCAAACAGGTAGTCTGGGAAGATGCCAGCCTATATGATGCCTGTCAGGTAACAAAGGGACACTGGCTTTCTGACCAGTGTGTACCTGTTGTTTCTGGAACATTCTGTGCTAATCTGCACATTTTATACTGAGTGTTACTCTCAAGCATAAGCATTTGTTTTTCTCTATTTACTTTGCAACCTTTTTGACTATGTTAGTTTTCCTTAAGAGATTGTATGTTTTTATTTTAAGCATTAAATGGTAGTGTATATTATTTTAAAATCAGGATTTTATTTTAGGCTTGAAAGTTAAAATTTCTACCCAGATTCAGAGATTTAACCCACCTATTTGAAAAAAATTCATGAAATTGTCTCTCAGTTCTGTTAGTATTATATTAACTTTAAGTGAAATCTTAGAAGAGCTAATCTGGAATCATAGTGCATTTATTCCTTGTAATTATTATCTTTACCTTAGAAGCCAGTTGTACACTTGGGATAAGTTTGTTTTAATTATTATACCAATATATGGACAGTTCAAATACTGAAGAGTTTGGTATTGAGACCATTTGCAAATGATATTTAGATGATTTACTATTTTAAGTTACATCAACTATCTGATAACATCTTGAAAACTAGTTTTGATTGATTGTGGTTGGTTTTCTTGCATCATAGACACAGAGTTCGTGGTTAATAAACAAATCAGTCAGAAGGCTGAAGCTTCTCTTTTTTTTTTTTGGCCGTGTGGCGCGGCTTGTGGTATATCAGCTCCTCAGCCAGAGATAGAACCCAGGCCCACAGCAGTGAAAGCGCCGAATCTTAACCACTGGACCCCCAGGAAATTCCCTAAAGCTTCTCTGTTTTTTATTTTAAATGTTAACATTACATTGTATTTTAAATTCATTAAGTATAGGGGCTATGTCACAGCACTTAGCTAGACTCGGAGTGCAGTAGAAGCGGAATAATCCTTGTTTTTTTGGTAGTCTATGCACTGTGCACTTCTTTTCTTACAACTTTTTTGAGGTATAGTTTATCATAAAACTCAGTCATTTTATCTGTATAATTCAACAGCTTTGAGTTAATTTACAGAGTTTTACAGGCATCACCACATCCAGTTTTAGAGTATTTCCATCACCATAAAATTCCTCATGCCCGTTTATAGTTAATCCTTTTCCCGACCTTCAGCCCCAGGCAATGACTAATCTACTTTCTGTATTTCTAGATTTGCTTTTTCTATTTCATTTAAATGGAATCATACAATATGTGTTGCTTTGGTTTTGGCTTTTTTCCCTTAGCATATTTTTGAGGTTCATTCATGTTGCAGCATGAATCCATACTTTATTTCCTTATATTGCTGGATTGTAATCAGCAATATCTTATATTGTTTAGTCATTCACCAGTTGATGGACATTTGAGTTGTTTTCCACTTTTTGGCTATTATGAATAATGCTGCTATGAACATTCATGTACAAGCTTTTATGTGGACATATATTTTAATTTCTGTTGGGTAGACAGCTAGGTGTACGATTGCTGGGTTGTATGGTAAATGTATGTTTTATTTTTAAGAAAATGTCTGTTTGTCAAAGTAGGTGCACCATTTCTCATTCCCGCCAGCAGCATCTGAACGTTCTTGTTGGAATAAATCTTTTTCAAGTGCTATGAAGGCATTCTCTGTGTTGAATGAGAGCAGATTTGTGAATGAATTTAGTTTGTGGGCAAGTATATCACCTGTCATTGCCGGGCAACAGATGGGGGAGTGTGAAATAGGAAAGGAAGAGCAAATAAGGGGAAAGAGGGGTGTCCCCATCCTCCAGTCTTTGAACAACCACTGTTTAATTTTTTTGTTTGTTTTATTTGGTTTTGGCTGTAGTTTTTTTAGTGCTTATCAAGAGTAGTTAAATCAAATGCTTTCCAAGGAGTGCTTAGCCCAGAGAGTGAATGGGATGTCCCAGGCAATTGGACACCTCTGTCTTTTGTGTGTGTATGCTTGTCTTTTTTTCTTCCAGTTTTATTGAGATATAATAGATATACAGCACTGTATAAGTTTAAGATGTGTAGCATAATAATTTGACTTACATCCATCATGAAATGATTATCACAGTAAGTTCAGTAAGTTTAGTGAATATCCATCATCTCATATAGATACAAAATAAAAGAAAAAGAAAAAAAATTTTTTTCCTTGTGATGAGAACTCTTAGGATTTATTCTCTTAACAACTTTCATGTATAACATACAGTAGTGTTAATTACATTAATCATGTTGGACATTACATCCCTGCTACTTATTTATCTTATAGCTGGAAGTTTATACCTTTCGACCACCTTCATCCACCTGTTTTTCTTTTTTGTTTGTTTTTTTCCCGGCATCTCCCTCAGTGGGCTGAGTGTGGGAAAGTAGGGCTGCCAGTAACTCCTCTTGCTCTGCCGTGGTTGTAGTGGAGAGTGGAGTGGACGGTATGGGAGAAAGAGGTCCCCTGTAGAGTCAGCCTTGGCTGTGAAATGTGTCCTTGCCCTTACCACGTAAGTCCTTTGGCTCTCCTGATTTTCAGCTACCTCATTCCCTTGGACTGCCTAGCTCTCCCCTCTTTGTAGTCTTCTCTGCAGATGAGCCTCAGTTATAATAATGGGGGTTAAAGTATCATCCAATGAATAGAAGAAAGTAAGGGACAGTGCATCTCTATTCTTTACCTTTTGCTGTGCCATCTCGCCAGTGTTTCTTTGGGTTATTTCCTAGTTAACAAGACCCACTTCCCAAGGCTGGGGGCCAAGTGGATGGGCCCTCCTGGATTGCTAAAATGGCAGTGGCAAACTTGAGTGTGTGAGGAGTTAGCCTTTGACGCCGTCCTTGTGGTCTCCTCCTTCACATCCCAAGGCTGTTTCCTTTTGGAATTTTTTAGTTTAATGGTTTGAAAGAAAGGATATGGATTGAGGATGCTGATTCTATGGCTTTTATTACCTTGTGATTCCATGAAGTGTATTCTTTTGACCTCTCTCCTGGTCACTCATTAGTCCCTATTGAATTTAGCTGTATCCCTCCAACACCACTGAATTATAACAGTGTCTTTGAGAATAAATAGCTTTGAGGACCATAGAAGAAAAGCAGTGTTTTGTTATGGAAAATGATAGCTTTGTGTATGATAGGGTGGTTCTATTTCCCTCTTTGAGCCCTTGAAAAACCTTCTCACAGCCTATAGCAAAGCATAAAAACAAAGCACCATTTTGAAAAGTATGTTCAGTATACCCTTCTATGAGCCTACTAATTTATGATATTATACTGTCTTCTGATTAACAAAGCAAAACAATACCAGGGACTCACTGTCTCTGTAAATTTCATGTTTCTTGAAAACATCTCACTGTATAAGTACACTTTAAGGAAAAGGAACTTAAATAAGATTACAAGAATAGAAGATATGAACTTTATTTGTATTACTCAAAAATTTCTTAAATTTATTTTAGTCAATATATAGTTTTAAATACAATGTAATCTGTGTAGGTAATATCTTACCCTTTGCTTTTTAATAAACTTTTGTATGAATGCATTTTTATGCAGTGAATTTTTAAAATAATATTTATTGAATGCTTAACTATGTGTAGTCACTGAGTTTTGTGCTATACTCAAGAATAGTCTCATTTAATTTCCACAACATCCAGAAGAGGTTAGATGCTATTTTTATAAATGTCATGGTCATTGTAGAAAAATAGGAAAATCCTGAAAAGTAAAGAGAAAAAAATTCATTAGCAGCCGAATCGTTTAGGGATAACATTTTGGAGAAGTTAACTTTACTCCTTTCCCCGCCTGGGTTTATATGGTTGCAGGTGTGTTTTATGTGGTGTGTGTATGTGTGTGTATTCTTTGTGATAAACTTAGGATCTTAATGTATAATATGTATTGTTTTGAAATGTGCTTTTTATTATTTTAACAATGTATAGTGGGATGAACATTTCCCCATGCCATTACATATTCTTCTATAATATCATTTTAATAATTTCCTCTGCTTACTGTAAAAGGAATAAAGCTCATTGTCATTCAGTCCATCAATTCAGAATTATAAAGAAGAAATACA
This sequence comes from Balaenoptera musculus, assembly GCF_009873245.2. Lineage (NCBI taxonomy): Eukaryota > Metazoa > Chordata > Mammalia > Artiodactyla > Balaenopteridae > Balaenoptera > Balaenoptera musculus. The sequence continues at coordinate 74,470,579 of NC_045791.1, read as the reverse complement.
ATCACTGTTTTGTGTCTATGCTTTGAGACTTTTTTTCTATTCTTGATCTTCTTTAAAAGAGCTATTTCCATGTTGGTGGAAATACTTGTCAGGATTATGATCTGACATGCCTTAACTCTTCCTGGTGTTTATGCTAAGAGTGAAATTGGGTATTTTGTTGTTTTGAATGTAAGAAAGCATTTGATCCTGTTCCTTATAATACGCCCTTCAGAAATGGGATAGTAGGAGATTCCTTGGAGAATATGAGCAAACTTACTTTCGTGCATGTACCTCTGTTGCTCAACGTGGTAACAGTAGTCTTATTGAATATTTCCCAATCATAGAATGTGTATGTGCACTTTCCCAGTTTAAAAGCAAAAGTATAGTAAATGGGGTTTCACAAACATCATGGTGTTTGAAACGATCCCATTTGTTAGTTTGTAGTTCTAGAACTATACCTTTTTTAAAAAAAACAAAAACAAAAACTAAGGCTTGTTCACATTTTTCTAGGCAGCTAGTATAACAATATGAGTGTCCTGAAAGACCCAAGGACTTCTGTTAAAGCTGGTGCATTTTGGATAGATGTCATTGATACTGTACCCTTGGAATACCACCTAGTAAATGCACTGATCTAATAGATTTGTAGTAGTATGTGAAAATTTTACCTTATATAACAATATCAAAATATTTAAGCCATACATTTATGGTTATAGTACAGTTTTGAGATGATTAAATTCATCCAGTATTTGGCCCCTGCCTTAGAAGAAGACATCTATGTCAGAGTCAAATTCTGTGACATTTGACTTGGCGTGGGATTGTAATTTAAGGCAGTTACCTGGAGACCCCTTTTGCAGGTGCTGTGATGGAACAGGCCAAGTTTTTTCCCTGGAGAGTGGCATGCAGTTCTACTTCAGAGCTAAGGTCTCAACCTCAGCATATAGGAACATTAATAAGCAAAATCTGGATAGCGTTACAATTTTCCAGGAATAAACAGGGGGCCTTTCTTCATGAGCTAGCCTGAGCGTTATTACCAGAGATCGGTGATGTAATGGTACTTACCCATCTTTCATGGCACCCCTTTGGCAATAATAGCAGTTTCTTTAAATCCTCTGTTTGAGGATTTAATATTAGCCCTGCTTTTCTAGTGAGGAAATGAGTAGAGGTGAAGCTGCTTAATTTCTCTGAACTTATATTTGAAATCACATAGATAAGGGGTGGACACTAGCATTTCTATTCTTGTTTAATAGTTACCTTGGATGCTGGGTCCCAGTCTTTGTTACCAGGTTAAAATATCATTCCATTCATTAAGCCTTGCTAAAAAATCGGGCAGAGTGTACCCTAATAATTAAGGGTGCTTCATCCTATGTGTCTTCTTCCCACTTCTGTCCCTTCTGGGGGAAGGCTGCCACCCACACCCTGGGCCCTGAGAGGATGCTCAGTGTTGCTGCTGATTTTATTTTTCTGTTAGGAACACTCATGTGTGTAATGCTGGCAGAGTGCATGGGCTTGTGGCTTTTCCAAAATCATAGTTTTTCTCTGAGCCCAGGGGGATTGCATCTGCAGCATATGACGGTGTGAAGCTTGGCCACCCTCCCTGTACTGTGACATAATGAGAAGCTGTGTCTGACTGCTTGGTCCCACTGGCTAGCATTAAAGTGGGGAAACAGGCAAGCAGCTCAGCTGGAGGCTCTGGAGAGCTATGAAAATACCATTTAGTTTGCATACAGAAATGTGTGACCTCATGTGAGGTCTCTGGTAGAGCTTCGAGAGCATTTTCTCACTTTCTGAATTTCTCTTTGCCCTTCTTTTGTTTCTTTCTCTTTCTTTCTTTCTCTCCTTCTTTCTCTCTTTCCTTCCTCCCTCCCTCCCTCCTCTTTCTTTTTTCCTTCTCTTTTTCTCTTTCTCCCTTCCTTCCTTCCTTTCTCTCTCTCTTTCTTTCTTCCTTCCCTTTCTTTCCTTCCTTTCCTTTCTTCCCTGTTTCTCTCCCCCCCGTGCCCCTGGCCCTTACAGAATAACAAAAGGCTGCAGTAACTGAGGTCTGGCTTGGATTCTGCCCCCCAAAGAAGTCAACCATCACAAGGACTGTGGTGCCAGAATCTGGATCTGGGATACCATCACACCTTCTATAAAATTTTCAAGAATTGCCATGTGATATAGGTGGGGAAATTATAGATGCTGTGTTTGGTATTGGTACGCGATAGGACGGAGTGGTATGATAGAAGACAGCTAGTTCTGACGTGATTCAGGGATTTGTCTTCCTATGTTTTGAGAGTTTCTACTTTGTACTCCTTTTACTAGCCTTTTACTTTCTCCTTTATTTTTCGAAATATCTTCCTCTGTCACATTTTTGATCACTTTTTTCTTCTTAAAACTCCTTTTTTCATTTTTTAGTTGGTTTTTATAAACCTCGGCTCTTATTGTGGTAAGCCGTCTCCTTCCTTTCCTTATTATCATCTCTCTGGCCACTTCGCTTCCCAGTCTCTTTCCCCGACGCATCATCCTCATTCTCCCATTTTGTGCTCACGTTCTCTGCTCTCTGTCCTTGGCCTCATCTCTTTTCTCTAAGCCACCCTTTCTGGAGCCCTCCCCTTCGATGCTTCACAGGCACCGCTCACTCCACATGTCCCCAGTGGAACTCAACATTTTTTCTTTTTCAATTGCTTTTACTTTTGTGATCCTGCTTTTCAGAAAACTGGAATTTGTCTGGACTCTTCCTCCTCCAGGTAACCACACCCAGTTACTCACCACACCCTAATGGCTCTTCCTCCTTAATAACTGATAACTGACCTCCGTCCTCTTCTACCCTCTCCACACCCCGTGCTGGCTTGAGTTAGACCCGCGTCACTTTTGACTTAGAATCCTGCAGTAGAACCCCTTACAGCTTCCAGTCTTGTCGCCCACCCAAAGAATAGCCAGAGGACTGTGTACCACATTGAATATATAACTTTCGTGCTTGAATCCCTCAGTCACTCCCATCGTTTTCACGATGAAGTTGAAACTCTTGAGGGTACGTTCAAAGCCCTCTATGTTTTGCCTTCCTTATGCCTTATCAGCTTCCTGAGTTGCTGTTCCGCTATACACTTCTCCAGTCTGCGGAACACGTTCACACGTGCACACACATATGTGCACACACGGAGATGCACAAATACACACTCTCACTGTACCTTCCCTTGCAGATGAACTCTGCCATTCCCTGAACATGCCATTGTCTTCTTCCTTTCTTTTTGTTTGTTGATTTGGTTTTGGCGACACATTGCTCCTCCTGATTGCTCTTGCTTTGCTTCTTCACCTGCCCGTCTTCTTGTGGTCCTCCTTTAAGGCTCACAGTAGGCACCATCTCCTTTGGAGGAAGTGACCTAACATTTTGAGTGTTATTCTGTGCTTTGGTGCTCCCATCACAGCTCTGTTGTAACATTTATCATTCTGTCCTGTAGTGATTTTTGTACTTGTTTGCTTCTTAACTGGACTAACTCTAAATTAATTGAGGTCACACATCTCTTCATTCGTTCATTCATTCAACAAGTATTTGAGTGCCTTCTATGTGTGAGGCATGGGTCTAGATGCTGCTTTATTTGTAGTTCTAGGCCAGGTAACCAAAGTGTAGTGAATGGAAAATAGTAGGATATCAGTAAATATCAGATTACAATCTGGAAAAAGATTTTCATTTTCAGAAAAGAAAATGTTCTGGATAAATGCACCAAACTGTTAGCAATGCTTACCTTTGTGGGATTACTGGTTATTTACACTTTTTTTCTTTACCTTTCTCATTTGCATTGAGCATGTGTTACTTTCACAGTCAGGGCAAAAGCCTTTAAAATGATAAAAAAAGAATTAAAATTACAAGGGAAAGTCATCATCAGTTATCTATTTTAAATGACAGAAGCAGATTACAAAATAATATATACAGGAAGAACACAGTTTTGCTTTATGTATGTTGAAAAAGAGGGCCTTAGTAATAAACCCTCGAGTGTATAGTCAAGTGATCTTCAACAAGGGTGCCAAGGCTACACAGTAGGGAAAGGACAGTCCTTATTTTTACAAATCGTGTTGGGAAAACTAGATATCCACATGCAAAAGAATAAGGTTGGACCCTCACCTTACACCATATATCAAAATTAACTCAAAATGGATTAACAACTTAAATGTAAAGTCCTAAAACTATAAACCTCCTAGAAGAAAACATAGAGGAAGAGCTTCATGACATTGGATTTGGCAATGGTTTTTTGGATATGACCCCAAAAGCACAGATGACAAAAACAAAAATAGACAAGTGGGACTACACCAAACTTGGAAAGCGCTGTACAGCAAAGAAAACAACAGAGTGAAAAGGCAGTCTATAGAATGGGATAAAATGGCCTGATCTTTTTTCCAGAATTTTCTTGTCTGCTTCTCTTGTTTCTCCTTACACATGTGGTTCTCAGTCTTCACTGTGTATTGGAACCATCTGGGAAACTTTAAAACAAAACAAAACATTACAGATGCGCAGACCCCATCCCAGAGGCTCAGTTTTAATTGGCCTGAGGAAAGCCTGGGATCATCTGTTCCTAAATCACCCCAGCTGATTTTTATTTGCAGCCAGGATGAGAACCACTGCCTTACATCCTGTGCTTTGTACAAGAAGGAATGTCTCATACTTCTTTGGACTCATTGATCCTAGCACAGAACCTAACAAATGTCAAATAATTACCACTTCAAAATTTGGAGATTAGTGACTAAAACTGTTAGGGAAACGCAAAGGCTCCAAATGCCATTTCAGAGTTGTAATGTGATTGGCCTTCTTGCTGGAATCCCTGTGATATTTTAATCCAGAAGGAGTGTGGGTTTGTTACTAAGAAATAGCTTAACAGTGATATCCATAATTCTTCATAATCATTACCCAGTTCAGGATCTGTGCTTTCCACAACTGCATAGACTACCAGATGCAAACAGTTGGTCTCCGCTGTTCAATTTATAAGGAGAGATTTACAAAATTAATGAATAATAGCTACATCCAGCAAGTGCTTCCTGTGTATTGTTTAAAACCATTACATGAAGCACCTTACACTCACTATCTCATTTAATCCCCACAAAACCCTATGAGTTAGATGCTATTACCTCATTTTACAGATGCGAGGCTGAGTGCCAAGCCCTCACAAACAGGTGTCTGCAATCTAATGTAGGATGATGGTGATAGGACACTGTAGAGTCAAAAAATGGAATGGTAGGGTTTTTGAAAGTTAGAATTTGCATACATTCTTTGGAAAACTAGGTTATCAAGAACAATAGGCCTAATATCTCATTTTTGCTTCAAAGAAAAAGTTATCTTTTGAGGCTAAAATTAGCTTAAAAAAAAATCTTCTAGTTAAGTACTTAACTGATTTTAGAAGAGTAATTAGTAGCATTCTGCCATTTTGTCCCCTAACAGGTAATGAAGGGGTTTGTAACTGAAGGGCTTTTTGTAATGAACTCTTGATTTGCATACAAGGCCTGTTTTGTGAAGAAGAGCATCTGGCTGACTGCTGAACTGGCATGAAACTTTAAAAATGTCAAGAACATCTAGGGACTTCCCTGGTGGTCCAGTGGTTAAGACTCTGTGCTTCCAATTCAGGGGGCATGGGTTCTGACTGCTGTGCAGCCAAGGAAGAAAAAAAGGAAAGAACATCTATTTAGCATTTACTAACTGGCATGTACTGTGCTTAAGTACTTCACATGTGTTGTTTTATTTCATCCTTACAAAGACCCAATGGTTGTGGGTACGGTTACCACTATCTGGCCAGTGAAAAAGCTGAGGTCCAGAGAGGTTGAGGGCTTTGCCTAGAGCCACATAGCTCATAAATTGCAGAGCTGGGACTCAAACCAGGGCTGCCAGTCTTCAAAACACATGTTTTAAACCACTATATTAGATTGTAATTCAACATATATTCATATGTTAAGAAGGCCTTGAGTTTGGGAATGGAGAACAAATTTGTAAACTCATTGGGTCTCTTCCTTTGTGAAGGCAGTGGTTAATTTTTATACTGTGAAAGGTGGAAATAATCTATTATTAAAAGAAGGCTTTGACCCTTTGACTAAGATAGCTTTGAAGATCTTTTTAATAGCTAGGATTTTATGAAAATTGAGACCTAGTGAATATACAAGATTATTATTTGCACAATGATAAGAGAATTTGGGCAGATTATTTTCTTTAAAAGTACCTCACTTACCCTGAGGCCAAGTATCTGACAACATACCTGTGACAAGCAGCATGCCTGGGTTTATACCCTGGAAGTATAATACCTCCACTAGCTGTAAAATGGGGGTTCTTTTACTTACCCCCTAGGGCTGTTGTGAGGATTTAGGGGTTAGTACTTGCAGAACACTAGGGCAGTGCTGGGCACACAGTTCACCCTCAGCACACTTAGCTTTTAGAGAATGTGGAGGACAAAGAAGGCCTTTGTGAAGCCAAAGTATATGTCCCAGAGTTCATGCGTTAAAATAAAAGCACATAAGAGTGTGAGGGCCATAGATGTGACATTAGACTCGATCGATTGGCACCTCTAAGTTTGGAACAGTGAGGACATATGTAATTATCTAGTTTCTCACTGAAAAGCAAAATCAGCACACTAGAAAAGGAAGTGGCTGGTTGGCTGTCTGAAAATAGGCTCAGAGGCAGCAGACACAGAAAAATAAAAAGTGCAGGAATTCCAGAAGCAAAATAGTTTGAGGTTATCTAATGTACGGACAAGCAATTCTGAGTAGGCCTCTTAGAAGAGACAGGTGTTTACACATGCTGCAGTTGAAGGACCACATTTTAGGTAGAGTGGTTCTGGACCATTAACTTGGGAAATGCTAGGTAAAAGAGGAATTGGTTTGTCTAATTTCCTTGTAATGTTGTCAGGTGTACAGGAAAGGAAAAGAAAAAAAGCCTTGTCTTCTATCTTATTAAAATAGTAATATTTCCTTCTGATTGCAGATTAATTATTAGTTATAGAAAAGCACAAGAGGATAATAAATTAACCTACCATTCTACCACTTGTCTGGTATGTATCCAGACAGTCCTTTTTTAAGGAATACACACATACATATACGTACACACACACACGTATAATATATGTGTATGTATATAAAATATACATTTAAAAGGATATATGTATATTATACGTATATAGATATATATTATGCATATTAAAATATATTTAATATATAAAATATATTTTAGGAATATATAAACATAATATATTTATGTATATAAAATATACATTAAATATATATACACATACATATGTAAACATATGTATATAAAATATATATTATATAATATGTATTTGGGAATATATATGTACATTTTATATGTACGTATATAAAAAACACATTTTCAGAAATATATACATATATACATATATTATGTTTAAAATATATATTATATGATATATAAAATATATATTTAAGGAACATATATGTACATTTTACATGTATGTATATAAAATATACATTTTAAAAGAAATATATATACATATGTGTGTACATATAGTAGTTACTGGAGGTTATGTCAAAGCACCCATAAAAAATCCTTTCAATCAATCATAAAAGGGAGTGTCGAAGATTTTTTGTGTGTTACATGGGAAGAACTTTTTATGCACATTAAAGTTGGAGAATACTGAGCTAGATGAAAGAAGATATGTATCTGCCATGGCATTTGGTTCCTCTTGGGTTTAAGGTAACTCCAGATCAAGGTGGAGAATTCTAAAATGTTCTAGTTGACCTCCAGGATTTACTCATTTTTGTTTTAATATCAAGCTTCTATTACTTTTGTATATTTCAATAGATTTATTGTGTGTAATTTCATCTTAAGAAAGGTTGAATTCTAAAATCAGGACATAAATAACAGGCATACCCAAAATAAATGCGGTATAGTTGAAAACTGTGGGGTCATGGTGTAATACTGTTTTGGACACTTTAAAAATTTTAAATTTAATTATAGTTTAAACATTTCCCATATCTATAAATATTTTTAGTAGGAACTTAGTATTCTGTCTTTTAAATGTGCCATAATTTCTTTAACCTTTGAGTGTTAAGGTTGTTTCCAGATTTTGATGTTATGTATCATGTTAATGAGTATAAGCGCACTCACCTTTTTATGCATATCTTTGGGGAAAATTCTTAGTCATGGAATTATAGGTCAAAAATATGTAATTTTTAAGGTGAATAATTTGACATATATTACTAAATTCTTCTTCAGAAATGGTGTACTGTTTTCCTTCCCTTCATTCCTGCTGTTACTGATATTTTAAAAGTAATTAAATCATTGTTCTCATGGAGTTAATTTAAGTTCTGGCTTGAAATAATTAGTTTTTTCCCTTCTGACCCTACAATTAATACAATTCATGGTCCAAAATGGAGGAATCAAAGGAATGAAGAAAATCAAGACTATGGATTGCAGGTCTGGGAGGGTGATCGTTAGCTCTCTAACATGATTTTTATGATCTGGGCAGCTTGGTAATGTGGTGATTACTGAAATGACTGTCCCTGGATCCTGGAAATCTATACTTGGTAAAAGATAGTTGCAGGACCAAGTGGTTAGGAGAGGGAAATAACACAATCTTACAGTAGATTTAAAGTATGGAAAGCCTGCCTGGATTGATTTAAATTGTACTTGTTCAGTGCTGTTCAACGGCATTATTGTTGAAGGCAGGTGAGCTTCTGGGTGGGCACCTGGGAACCTGTGGGCTTTGTGACTGGAATGAAGGCTGCCCATTCTGTGTGCTGTACGGAAGCTCTAGGATCTAGTCATGGAAAGTAGCTCATTCCTTCCCCTTTACCTCTCCTTTCATTCCTGTTTCCTCTTTCTTTCAATATGGTTGCATGATTTATCAGTTATAGTCCGTGGTTCATTAGATTTGATGCTTATTAATTTTCTGTCCTTAAATGACTACATATGTGTAACTAACACATGAAAGATACTGATGAAAAATTAAGTGCTGTCAAGATGGATGAAGCATCGATGTTGTTCAGGTCTGGTTTGTATAACCCCTAGCCTAGAGCCTGGCACAGAGTAGGTATGTGTTATGGGCTGAATTGTGCCCCCTTCAAAATTCACATGTTGAAGTCCTAACCCCCATTACCTTAGAGTGGACTGTATTTGGAGATAGGGTTTTTAAAGAGATAATTTTGTTAAAATGAGGTCATTAAGGCGGGCCTTGACCCATATGACTACTATCCTTATAATAAGAGGAGATTAGGACACAGTCACACACAAAGGAAAGACCAAGTGAAGACGAAGGAGAAGGTGGCCATCTACAAGCCAAGGAAATTGGCCTGGAAAGAGTGAACGCTGCTGCACCTTGATCTCAGATTTCTATCCTCCAAAATTGTGAGAAAATAAATTTCTGTTGTTTAAGCCACCTAGTCTGTGGTACTTTGTTGTGGCAGCCTAGCAAACTAATACAGTATGTCACAAACATTTGTTGAATTAATGATTGTCTTTTGAATTCCTCTGCTGACTTTTAAAAATTATAATGGTTGCTGAATGACTTTAACTGGGTTGTGACATTTTCTTGATAAAACTTTTCGATATGGTGAGACAGTGACCTTGCTTATTCTAGAAAAGTATAAATATACCTTCCAAGTGGGGATCTAATTAGGAAGCGGTAGATAAACAGATGCTGTCTCACTGAAGGCCCTTAACATAGGCTTTAGGTTGCTGAACTTTGTGTTTCAAAGACCCTCCCCTGTGTTCAAGTTTAATACACATTTCATTGATATGTTTGTACTTTTTTTCCTCCCTGAATTTTTTCTGGCTACTAGCCTGCTTTTATTTAAGAATCGTTTTTCCTAAGGTCAGTGGCTTCAACTTGGAAACCTTAAATTGAAGTGTAATGAGAATTAATTTTATTCCTAAAGGCATTGCCTTACGTCTTAGGTCATTTAAAATACACATTAATGCAACTGTGAAATAGGTACCTAGACAAAGGAAATGACAGGCATTTAAAATAATATGTGAAAGCACTGATTTCTTTTCCTGACTTTGCTTATGAATTTGTTATATCTCTTAATTTCTTGAAAAATGAGAGTGATGTGAGGGTGATGTCCTCAGGTTTCCGGTGTGTTCTGAATGTCTTTCCAGTTGGTGTTGGCCCCTGAGACTGTGCTGTCCTCCTCTGCTCCAGGGAGCATCTCCATGTTAGGTACTTACCTATTGTGCTCATGCAGCTGATACACTGGCCTGTGGGCTCCTTGATGGTGAGGATATTGTCCTATTGGAATTGCAGATCTCCCTTGACTCTAGCAAGTGCCTTCCATGGAGTAGGTGCTTGCTGTGCACTTGAATGAGTGAATGAGGCACTTGGCAGATGTGAAAATACTGTTGGGTCACCTAAGTGAGTCACTTCGTAAATTGCTTCTTAAAGATTCTATACAGTAGCCAAGTTGCCTGACAGAGTTTAGAAGTGTTATACAATTACAGATGCTCTGAATAATTTTAGGTTAAGATAAAAATGAGATTCTTTAAACTTGGAAGGTGAGGCAACCAACCTAAAGACACCTTGCAGACTTAACCTGGATTGAGATTTGTGAAGAACATGCAAGGTAATGCTATACTTACAATGAAATATTTTAAAAATGAAACAAATGTAGCTCAGTGCTCATAGGATGATCTTTCATACTCTCTAATAGCAGCCATACTTGCTGTCAAAATAATATGAAAACAGAGTGTGAGTCAAAAATGATGCCATTGTTGTAATATATAAATTGCTTATTTACTGATACATTTTGCTCTGGCCAAGTCTTAAAAGACAATAATAAACAAACAAAAAAAAGACAATAATAAAACCTCCTTTTTTTTTTTTTTTTTTAAAGGAATTCCTTTATTTTTATTTATTTATTTATTTATTTATTTATTTATTTATGGCTGTGTTGGGTCTTCGTTTCTGTGCTAGGGCTTTCTCTAGTTGCGGCAAGCGGGGGCCACTCTTCATCGCGGTGCGCGGGCCTCTCATTATCGCGGCCTCTCTTGTTGCGGAGCACAGGCTCCAGATGCGCAGGCTCAGTAATTGTGGCTCACGGGCCTAGTTGCTCCGCGGCATGTGGAATCTTCCCAGACCAGGGCTCGAACCCGTGTCCCCTGCATTGGCAGGCAGATTCTCAACCACCGCGCCACCAGGGAAGCCCTAAAACCTTCTTCTTTAATCAGCTGATATAACTGATAATCAGATATCCCTCGTGTTCTCATTATATCCTCAACTTACGTATCGGGGATCTAATATATATACCATATAAGGTATTGCTAGGGGGTAAGACACCACAATTTTGTAAAAATATTGCCATACTTATGGGACATCATTCATAAATATTAAATTTACAACTCTAGAATGAAGGCAGAGTGAATATTATCTTTAGAGATGGGGAAATTGATGCCCACTGAGATGATGATATGCTTGAATACATTGGCTAGTACCTGACAAAACTGGAATCTGAACTCCCATTTCCATTTTTAGTTCCATGGTCTTTCCACTAGTTCCACCTTTCTAAAATAAATGGCATATTTATAAGGAAAATGGTTCCTAGGTTTAATCTGAGTGGAGTTATAAATACATGTAATCTCTGCATTAATATTAGTGTTTGGCGCTATAACTAACACCAATAGTTCCTACATTTTCAAGATAGGATTTAACTTAGAGAAAATAAGAACTTGTATAATAATGAGATTTTAATTTATTTTATATTAAAATAAATGTACTTTAAAATGTCTTGTGCAAGAGGATCTACCAACCTATGAAAACCTGTGCACTTCTTAAATACTGCCATGTAACCTGGATGCTTAATAACAAAAAAGCTTAGTTCACACAGTTCTCCTTTATTAGACCTGAAAACTGAACTAATGAAAGCCACCAGGGACTTCCCTGGTGGTCCAGTGGTTAAAGACTTCGCCTTCCAATGCATGGAGTGTGGGTTCGATCCCTGGTTGGGGAGCTAAGATCCCACATGCCTTGTGGCCAAAAAACCAAAACATAAAACAGAAGCAATATTGTAACAAATTCAATAAAGACTTTAAAAATGGTCCACATTAAAAAAAATAATTAAAAAAATTAAAAGAAAAAGAAAAGCCACCAAAAAAAGTTTTCTGTCTTGGCACAACTTTCCAGAATCCTCTCCCAGTGGAGTCACGAAAGTTGCACTTAATTCCTCTAGCAGCATGTGGCAACACATGTGAAATGTTGTCTACCAGGAAAGCCCATTAGGGACTCATTGCCCAGGGTTTTTATCAGGGCTGGTCATGTCAGCATCCTCTGCTTAGCACGCACTGAAATACCAGACTCCCAGGAGGAAGGCAGGTTGTCAGCATAAACAGTATTGTTTGCATAAATAATTTTGACAAAGTGAGCCACTGTAATCAGGAAATGATGGGAACCTCCTGAAATCCAAGTTTCAATGTACCAGCCAAGGGCCAACCTTGTAAACTCACCTTTCAAAGGACAGCACTCTCAGGACTGGGAGGCTGACTCTTTCTTCACCCAAGATATATTTCAGCACAGGGAAGAAAAATAGCTTTCATTTCCATTAGACATATAGCTGGAGGAATGTGAGCCTGGAACTGTAGGCAACCCATATTGCCTTCACTAAAAAGTGTATCATCTTGGGATTGACACAACAGAAGAAAAAAAAGAGAGATGGAAAAAGAGAAACCACATTCTGCTGAGCCCCTAGATACAGCCATACCTGCAGCTCAAAGCTTCCCTGGATGCTTGTTTTGTGAGTAAATAAATTCCTTTGTTTTATCTAGAAAAAAAAGTTTTTTGTTCTAAAGTTTGTGGAAATGCCAGATGGAAGATGTTTGTTATTATTATTATTTTTATTTATTTATTTATGTTTTTAATTTTTGGCTGTGTTGGGTCTTTGTTGCTGCGCGTGGGCTTTCTCTAGTTGCGGTGAACAAGGGCTAGTCTTTGGTGCGGTGCGCAGGCTTCTCATTGCGGTGGCTTCTCTTGTTGCAGAGCACAGGCTCTAGGCGTGCGGACTTCAGTAGTTGTAGCATACAGGCTCAGTTGTTGCGGCTCGCAGGCTCTAGAGTGCAGGCTCAGTAGTTGTGGCGCATGGGCTTAGCTGCTCCGTGGCATGTGGGATCTTCCGGGACCAGGGCTTGAACCCATGTCCCCTGCATTGGCAGGCGGATTCTTAACCACTGTGCCAACAGGGAAGTCCCTGTTTGTCATTATTTAAACATTTGAGCTTATAACTCCTTAGAAGTGGTCTTTACCTTGAAGGAGCTTGTGGCATAAAAGGGAAGATAAAAAAAGCACATGAATGCCTTTTACTATAATGACATTTAGTATAAATGAATGATATGGTGGGTAAAGGGGAGATATGGAATGAAATGTTCGTTATCATTTTAAAGTCTTTGTGGAGGATGTATGTCTTGGGCTGAGTTGTAGAAAAACCTTATGGTAAAAGTGAGATGGTTTAGGGTAGTGGTTAAGGGTAGGTGCTCTGGAGTCTGATATCTTGGATTTAAATCCTGGCTCTACCCCTTACTAGCTATGTGACCTTAGATGAGTTACTTAAATCCTTTGGGCCTCAGTTTTGCCATCTATAAAATGGGACAATCAGTGGTACCACTCATGGGGCTGCAAAGATTTAAGGCATCAATACATACAAAAAATGTAGAATAGTGATTGGTGCATAGTAGGTGCTCAGAGAGTGGTCGTTACATGCGACCACTGGGGATAGAATTGTGGTGTGGAAGAGAAATTTGGGAAGCCAACAGCAGCTCCATGTTATCAGGTGGTGGTGACAATAACTCAGTTCCCAGGAAGACTGCTGACTTGTTGCAAGTCTTATAGAATATTGGAGAGAGTCAGACCAACCTGGGTTCATACCTTGTCCTGCCATTTACCTGACCTTCAGTTTCCTTGTGGGTTATTGTGAGACCTCAAATAAGATAACCTGTATTCAGCTCAGCAGATATATATTGAGTGTCTGCTGTGTACAGCCAGTTTTTTAGGAGCTGAGGTTATAAAGAGAATCTCACTTTCTGTCCTGGAGGAGTGTACAGTCTAGTGGTATCAAGTCAGTATCACTGCTTAGGCAAAAAGTAGGTAAAAAGCTAGTGTGGTACCCAGCATGTAGGAGACCCTCAGTGAATGTTATCCTTCCTTCAGTACTCCCTTTATCCAAAGGATCTTTGGAAGAACAGATTAGTGCTAGGCTTGCCATGCATCCATTTAGGGCAGGGGTCAGCAGACTTCTGTAAAGGGCTAGATAGTAAATATTTTAGGCTTTGTTGGCCATATTGTGTCTTTTGCAATTAATTAACTCTGCTGTTGTAGTGAGAAAGCGGCCGTAAACGGTATGTATACGAATGCATGCAGCTGTGTATCAGTGAAGCTTCATTTACAAAAGCAGGTGGCTAGGAGATAACTGAGGTAACCTGACTCTCTCAAGACTGGATTGAAAGTGGACAGGCCTGTGGGGAATCTGGATATTGACTATTGTCCTTGACACGCTTTATTTATAGTGTGTCAGCTCATGAAAACATGCCTGAAGAAGGAAGGAGTTCTGGTTTTGAAAGAAGTCAGATGTGTTAACATGCCTGAAACAGGATAAAACTGGGATATTTGGGAAGTGAGAGTGGGGCATGGTTGGGCCCCACAGAGGGGTGGTGTAGAGTCTACTGTAAACGTGTTGGCATTTCAACCGCATTATAGAGGTTGAAGTGAAGGTAAAAGAGGAAGGTTTTTTTTCTATGTATGATGGGTGAAATGGGTTGAAATGACAACCCAGATATTTGAATAAATGTCATTGATTCATAGATGTTGAATTCCAAATGGACCTTAGAGATTGGGTGGTCCAGTCTTGTTTCAGTGATGAAGAAATTGAGGCCCAGAGAGGGGCAGTGACTTGATCAACTTTGATCCTCCTTTTAGTGCTTGGCTGGCTCTTGAACCCAAGTGTCTAGATCTCCTTTCCTCTGTGTGTTCAGCAGCACAATGCTTAGAACTTTAGGAAAGACTGAAACGATGATTTGATCCCCATCACTAAAATGCTACTTCTCTAAGTTACAGCTGTCTCCTTCTTTCTAATATAGTGTTTCCATAGCCAGTGAAGTGGGCTGATGTCATGATTAGGTTGATTTTCTTTTGAGACCACCCTTTTGCCTGTAATACAGTTGGGGCAGCTTTTTGCTAGGGCACCTAACAAACACTTGTCTTTATGTACCGTGGCCATTAGATTCATTGTAATGGAGTTTCCAGGACAGGTAAAAATGTAGGCCCCAAACAGGTTCCAGCTTGCAGGGTGCTGAGCTGAAGTCCTACTTTCGTGCAAGCTGTGAGTCTGTGATTTTATTTACAAACATTTATGTCAGTCTTTTTCAGTTTCCTGGAAACATTTCTGTCTCTAGATGTATTTTTATAGCCTTGGCTGCATTCCAAGATGGTCGTTTAAGGTGGGTCAGCCTTGAACAAAAGTGGTTGATAACTCAATTTTATACCTAAATTCCAGAGAACAAAGGGGAGCAAGGAAAAGGAACTGAAGAATTATTCTAGCTCAGCCAGGGCAATCTCACTTTAGCATGATGCAGTCTCTAAAGCCTGAACAAAGCATCATCTAGGGCAGAATTCCTAATTAAATGAATGAACTCAGTAGATATTGGACTGGTTACCATGTAGCATTTGAAAATATGCTGGACTCTGTGCCAATAAGTTATTAATATTAACATTATGTCTTATTTCACAAGATGTTAGACTAATACCGTATGACTTGTACATGCAATTTAAGGCAACTGATACATATTATACTATTATTAAATTTATAATGGTATTAGCAGTCATTTTAGTATTCAGTTTAGTAGTCATGAGGCATTTTTGGTTAATGGTTATTGTGAAAATAGTGTCAGTGACTATGGGTTCACCTGCTTTAGACACAGGATGGATATCTGCATCTGGGAGTTTTATTTCTAATGTTTAAAATCATACCTTTAGAGCTGGAGGAGTTTTCAGAGATCCTATAATCCAGCATCCTCATGTTACAGATGAAGAAGCTGGGGACCTAGAGAGGTTAAATCATCTACCTGGAATCCTGTACATCTAATTAGTAGCAGAACTATGACAGACAGCCCAGGTCTATTCTTAAGAAGGCAGGAATAATTAGAATTTTTTTTTTTTCATTTTGGGATGGGAGAAGATTTTAAGAATGCTATCACTTTCTCTACACTAGTTTCCCGAAGTCAGTCTTTGTATACTGTTTTCTCCAGATTCTGACATGTAAACCAGCTTTACTCCTTGCTTCTAAGTATTATAAAAAAATCAGGAGGGATTTTTGTGGTACCTACATGTGCAAAGCACCAAGTAAGTAGCCTTGGAGGAATCAGTAAGGCAGCCCTGATCTTAAGGATTTACAAGGAACCTTGCCCTTCTCTACCCTGAAGTGGAGAAAAGGTCAAGATGGCAGCAGACGGTGAAAAATTTCAGACTCGGAACGTGGTTCTGTAGCCTGAAGGCAGTGAGAAGCAGCAAACAGTGAAATTGTTTGTTGGATCCCAGGACATACAACACAAGCCTGGAGAGGAAGAAGAAGCATGGGTTTGCCATGGCCAGGATTGGGAGGGCAGGGCCTGGATCCTGCTGGGGCGAATTAGGGCGTGAATGTATGAATTGAAAAAGGTTTACTCAAAGAGATTCAGCCGACGAGATGAACCAGCACCCTTTTTAGGAGGATCCTTGATTCTTGAGACTATACTTTTCAAGTCCATGGGGCAGTAAAGGAAAGGAATCGGGATCTGTGAATTTGGCAGCTGGGAGCAGAGGAACAGAATAGGGAGGATGGTGGATGTGAATGGTGAGCTCCCATCAGGTGATGTCCTGCAGGCATCTGGTTGGGCAAAAGGAGTAATCTAGTCCAGAGGAACTGAGCTGAGTGCCGTCAATAGCAAGGTGTTAAAAAGGTTCCTCATCACCTCAGTAGTAATAAAAATGGAACAGATGATTACTGTGAACCAGGCAGTGTATTAAATGCTTCTTCATGGTATTGTTACATCTCATAATCCTCCAACAACTTAATGAAACAACTGCCATTATTATTTCCCGTGTTAGAGATGAGGACATGCAGCCATTGGATGTTACTCAAAGGTTTGTTGCCCAGTCTCAGAAAAGATGTCTGAAACCAGGAAATACGATCCCAACGCTTGGACCCTTAACCATTATGCTTTTATGCCTCTTTAAATGTAACTACAATGCTATGATCACACCTAGAAAATGAACAGATCCTTAATTTCATTAAATATCTTGGTCTCATAAATGTTATAATATCTTTCCCTCATAAGGATTCAAAAACTTCCACACAAGGCCCACGTATTGCAGTTGGTGGATATGTTCCTTTAAGTCCCTTTTAATCTAATGAGTGCTCTTCCACCTATTTTTTTAAAAAATAAATAAGTTTATTTATTTATTTATTTATAGCTGCATTGGGTCTTTGCTGCTGTGCGCGGTGTTTCTCTAGTTGGGGCGAGCGGGGGCCACTTTTCGTTGCGGTACATGGGCTTCTCACTGCGGTGGCTTCTCTTGTTGCGGAGCACAGCCTCTAGGCGCGTGAGCTTCAGTAGTTGTGGCACGCGGGCTCAGTAGTTGTGGCGCACGGGCTTAGTTGCTCCGCGGCATGCAGGATCTTCCCGGACCAGGACTCGAACCTGTGTCCTCTGTGTTAGCAAGTGGATTCTCAGCCACTGCACCACCAGGGAAGCCCTCTTCCACCTATTTTTTTCTTGTAGTTTAATTTTGGAAGGAATCGAGATATTTGTCCTATTAGAGTTTCTCACAGTCTGGATTTTGCTGACTGCATTCCTCATGGTTAGTTTAATATGGCCCTCTGTCCCCCGTATCTCTTGTAAATTGGTAGTTGGTTCTGGAGGCTTGAATAGATCTAGGTTGATTTTTTTTTTTTTTGCAAGACTACTTGGTACTTCAGAGGAGGTGGTATGTTCTCATATGATAGATTCTGAAAGTCTGTAGGAAAAGGAACGTGTAACTCCAAGGTGCTGTCAGTTTTCTTGGGGAAAATGTTCCCACTGCTTGATGGAAAAGGTCTGGAAAACCTTTACCCCACCCCACTAGGCTGGGTTGAATGCTCTTCCTTTGTGCTTCCATGGCAAATGGTTCCATAGCACTTATCAAACTAAATTTTCCATTTCTGTGTCTGTCTTCCCCGTTTCAGTGCACACTCTTCAGGGGACTGTGTAATTCTTAAATTTTGTAACATAGAGCATAACGCCTGGCATGTAGGCAGATAAGATTTGTTAAATCCGTTGAATAAATAAATGAATGGAGATAAATGCGTCCTTGAGGCAGGTTTCAGCCTGTGGTTATTGCTATGCTTGGTCAACTGTCGATGTTGTCAGTGTTTGGGTAGTAGGGCTTGGAAATGAGGAAAATAGGAATGCTTCTTTTAGTTTGATTATGAAATCAATACACATTGTGGAAGTTGCTTAGCCTTTAGAATCCCAGTCTAAAAATAATTGGTTAATTAAAGAGGAACCTTTATTTTCTTGAGGTAAGTTATCAAGTTATAGCTATAGGCAAAACGGGACTGTTGCTTGTTGAAGCTGTGGCATACCCAGTGACATTTAGAAGAAAACAAAAAGCAAGAGAAGCAGGCTGGCTTTATGGGTGTACGGCTAGTTCAGTCACACAAGGGGGGTCCCACGAGAAGGGCTCCATCCTTGGGGTGAAGTGCTCTGTAGTTGCTCTCTTGAAATTCTTGATAATTTTACCTTTGAATTTGTAGTTTATGAAGGTGAAGTCCGATGGGACAGTGGAGCATGTCCAGGAGCATGGAGCCCAGCCTCCCTGGGACAGATACTTGGCAGTCTGCTCCCTCACCTCCTGTACCCTTGTCCGGCCTGGCCTGCTCCTGTCTCGACCATCAGACAACCACTATCCGGCCTGGGAGTCTGGGTGCAGGGAGCGTCAGGGTCCAATAAATACACCCTGTGGTGTCTTGGTACGAGGCACGGTGGTGGTCATTCCCACCCTGGGCTGACAGCACCACAGTGCTTTCAGCAGATCACTCAGTGGGGTGAGCCCCTCGCCCACTCCTAATTCAGGTACTGAGTGTGCCCCGACTTGGGGGTTGCAGATCTTTGGGATGCCCTGTCCACTGTGGGTTGGGCACATGCCACATTGCAAGGGGAGATGCCTGCTTGACTTCACTGCCCCTGCCCCAGACCCTGTCAGTCCAGCCAGGGAGGGAGCTGGTGGCAGAGGGAACCTGCTAGCTGGTGGGTTGCACACTTATGCCAAGTTACGGGACAGGGCCCTTGGGTGCCTGTGAGGGTCTGTTCTGGCCCAGTGAGTATCTCTGTACTCAAGGGAGTGGATATTAAGTGCCAAATTAAAAAACACCACGACAGGTCGGGGGGGATGCGGGGGGAGAGAGAGAGAAGAAAGAGAAAGGGTGGAAGAAAGGAAAAATTTTATATTTTAGAATCTTAATGGCACTTTTATCCCACTTTTTGAACAAGGAGCTTCACATTTTTATTTTGGATTGAGCCCTGCAAATTATGGAGCTGGCCCTGAAGAAGAGGTAGTTAGAAGGCATATGGAATGAGGGGGAGCTCGGTCATGGTGCAGCTAGCTCTCTCCATGGGGAGGGAGTGTGGCCAATTGACTTGGATTCTTATAGGAATGATGTTTCCTTAGCTGTTTTGTCTGAGGTACATTTTGTAAGGACATCTAAGTCCCCTTTTCTTTGATTTCAGTACTCACCAAAGCAATCTTAGGATTATGATTTGTCTCCCATGAACTTAGCTATGGGAGAGAATAGAGTGATCAGGTGAACTTTAGATTTTTTAATACCTAATACTCATAGTTTTCTAATACCTAATAAAGATAGTTACCTTTTATTGTAAACCAAACTAATTGGCTCGTGATTTTCTATATTGGTCCATAAGCTTGTTTTCTGAAAGTCCACCTTTGAAGATGGATCCAGGTTGGTGGAGTGCCACATGTAGGTTTTTGAGTTTGCAAGCCTGAGGGCTGAAACTTGAAACTGAGGGTCAGTTAGTTAATAATCCTGGAGAGGAGCAAGACCCTGGGATGTCTGTTAGGAGATGGTCTCCTGATTTCCACTGCAGGTAAGTCCACAACATCCCAATGTGGCTGGGCACACATGTGCTTATTTTTCCAAAGCATTTATGTTTGGGCACAAATAAAAACAACCGTGAAGCTTACTTAGGCCTTGAAGAGAACCAGCACAACTGCACCTCTTTTGGCAGCACCTGATAAGCTTGTGGCTTCTCAATAGGATGAAATTAATATATTATTGAAAGTGTCAGGGAAGCCAAGCTAAAATTGTAGTATTCTACGTAATTTTAGAGTGAGAAACCAGTTTGTGGTCTTGAAAAGACCTTTTAAAAAACATTTGCTGCCAAACACCTGCTTTACCATATGCCACTAGTGCTTAAGTAATCCTGAAAGCAGGGATGGGTTTCTACAGAAGAGTTTGATTATGAATGCAAAACCTTCCTGAAACTTGTTAATGAAAGCTTTTCAGCGTCTACTGACTACAGGTGGTAAGGTGATGAATGGAGAGACTGCAAAGAGCTAAAATTAAATCCTTATTTCCTTCTAATTAAAGTATTTACTTTCAAATCCATATAGAAAACACTTCTTGAGTAAAAGTATTGAATTAGTACAATGCACGTTTGTCGTTGTACAAATGTGTAATATACAGGGACCTGGATGAGCTAAGCATGGAGGGGAAATGTGACTAAGGGTCAGACATTTTGCTTACATAGCCAACAGACAGTAGAAAGGATATTTTAGGTAGAATTTATGGTTGTGAGGGACCTCAAGAAAAGAATATTTTTTACTTATGTAACTGAAAACTTCAGGGATAGGACTAGGCATTGCGTGGTGTGGTGCAGGTGTCAGATAATGTCTCTCACCTTTCAGTTCTGTCCCATCCAGCTTTCCATCCTCCCTCTTCAGTGCTTTCCCCCTTTCCCGAAGAAAAGCCGGGGGCCGGATTCTGACTGAGCACTGTTGCCTAGACTTGTATAATGTGCACAGCCCGGAACCCCTCACTGTGGCTGGCAGATGGGATGTGCTGACGGCCCGAGCCTGGAATCCTCTGCTCCACCCTTGGGACCTTGGAGGAGGCCTCATCCAGTTCTAATGGATTGAGACAGTGGGTCCCCAAACGGAAATCAGGCTTTTATCACCTGTGCAATAATCCAAATACAACATTTTTTTTTTCTCACTACAGTGGTTGAGTACAAGAATAAGTATATTAGGATAGTAAAATACAAAGTATTGTGTGGGGGAGGGAGGATGGAAGGAGAAGGAAATCTTATGTTGGGGTAGTTGGAAACGCTTTGTGAGCAGGACCTCCAAACTGATTTGGCTAGAAATGTGGAAAGACATTTCAGGCAGAGCCATCTCTTTCATTGGGAGAAACAGGGAAAGCATATGGCTGAGGTGGGAAGTGAGTTGGGAAGGAATACACAGATTGGAGAATAGGTATTTTGGGGGGAGTAATGGTTGGTATGTCAGGAAAAACCTTTGGGGTCATGTTATGAATGGTCTCAATGCTGGGTCAAGGTATTTAGTTTAGTAGGCAGTAGGGAGTCCTTGAAATATTTCTAAGCATGAGTGATGTACAAATAGAGCTGGGATTAAGACAGACTAGGAGGAGATCGGGTTGCACTGGAGCAGGGAGATGAGTTGAGTGAATACATTAGTCCTTCAGGAAAGAGGATGATCGCCGGGACGGAAAGGCAGGGCAAGATCGAGAAGAAAATATGGACTGGGAGGAAGAGTCAAAGGTAACTCAGAGCTCTGGAGGCAGTTTCTGTTTACAGAAATAAGGTCATCTGGAGAGGGAGCTGGTGGAGGAAGAGGAGAGAGATCCTGAGTTTGCTCTTGGAAATATTGAGTGCTGCGTTAATACAGTGTAACGTACTTGGTTAAGCATTGGATGGAGGCTCAGGCAATGGAACAGTGTGAGTAGCTGTGGCTCAGTAACCAAGTGACTCTTTTTTTTTTTTTTTTTTTTTTTTAAGAATGACCACGGTTAAAGATTTGATGAAAGTTCATAATAATGCAGTTGACAAGAAAATTAGTTATTTCTGAGATATACATTTTAAAGTAATAACTAGGATTATTACTTATAACATTATACCAGAACATATAAGATTTTTAGAAATTTCATGTAATGTCTGAAACATGTATATTAACATATTTCCATACATATTTCCATACACCAAGTGACTCTTAATCAGAGGTAGTGTGGGAAGTGTGTTGGGGCAATTTTGATTTTGGTTGTGCTACTGACACTCGAGACATCCTGCACAAGGAAGAGCTGTTCCACCCAGATGTCAGTTGCATTTCCTGTTCAGAAGATTGAGAACTTACTGACAGTTGCAGTCAAAGAGCATGCAGTCCTGTTGGCAAGCATCAGTTCTTTCTCCTTATGTTTTTCTGTCTGTAATGGAGTGGTGAATAGTATGCCAAGGGCTTCGGTTACTTTGGGGATTTTACTCCCAATTTCCCTTTTTTTTTTTTTTTTTTTTAAATGGGTACGAAACACATGGATACAAAGGGCTGACTGTATCCGTTGTATTGTATAATTTTTTAAAAATTTATTTTTATATTTATTTTTGGCTGTGTTGGGTCTTCGTTTCTGTGCGAGGGCTTTCTCTAGTTACGGCAAGCGGGGGCCCCTCTTCATCGCGGTGCGCAGGCCTCTCACTATCGCGGCCTCTCTTGTTGCGGAGCACAGGCTCCAGATGCGCAGGCTCAGTAGTTGTGACTCACGGGCCCAGTTGCTCCGCGGCATGTGGGATCCTCCCAGACCAGGGCTCGAACCTGTGTCCCCTGCATTGGCAGGCAGATTCTCAACCACTGCGCCACCAGGGAAGCCCCCAATTTCCTTTTGAGAGAGACGAGGAAGACATATGGCTGAGATGGAGCTGGAAGTGATATGAAAGGCCCTGGGTTCACTTCCTTATTCTACCACCAATTTGTATGTGCTCACAGTGGTCAATTTTCTGCACTGTTGCTTCTTTATTCATTACATAAGAAAAGGAGAGGGTGGCTTTGCACTTGAGTAATAATATTCTAGTGGAATACGTTTATGCTGTACTATATTGTGGCCAATTCTCAATTATTTGAGGCTGAATTTTGTACCCTTCTTTTTGGCCCAGACATTGTGTTGCTTCTTACCAAATGGGGTTCCAACAGGTGCTCTAAGGTGGGGTGTTGCCTGACCCCACCTTTCTCTTGGAATGAAATCCAGTAACCATCAAGTTTGTTATAAGATGGCCCCTCTTCTATATACTACAGTTGAGAGGTCATCTTTGCCCTAGCTTTGGCTGCTACCTATTCTTACGGGATCCTGTAAATGAGTTTCTATTTGACAATACAAATCAGTACAGAATTTCCCAAGAACTGAGAATGTGGCAGTGAAGGCAACTTTCTAGTATCTTAGACTGCCCTGTTCTCATCGCAGGGCTGGGTTGCTTCTTTTGGTATGAATTGGGATCTCCTCTGGTACTTCTGGCATAATTTTTTTCTGATACAATTCTTTATGAAGATGTTTATGGGGATTAGGTAAAAAGCAACTGTTGAGAGTAAAGTTAAAATGAATAGTGATAATAACAACAACAATAATTATTTCCCCTCGATATACCTTTTTTACCCATTCTGGTTATTGGGTATAAGCAACAGAATGTTCAGTCTTACTTTAAAGAACTTTACAGTCATACCACAGTGACTGCAAAGCTACTGGGCCATATGTGATCTTTGTACATTACTGAACAGTCGGAAACATGATGACATTATATACCGCCAGCCAGGAGACGTGTCTTTGGAAATGTGTCCATTTTCACAGGAGCCATTGTGAGTTGCACAGGGATTGTAGTGGGATGTTTTATCCTCCCCATTCAGCCTGTCTAAATCTAACTACTCTTCAGAGCCTAGGTCATGTCTCCCCTTTGTCTGGAACCACTTCCGTCACCAAGGAAACTCTGACGTCTCTCTTTAAATTTCTTTATGTTTCTCACAGACCAGTGTCTGAATCACTGGAGACTTGTTTCATGAGTGGAACTTGTGTACTCTGTGAAGTGCTCAGCTCCTGCAAGAGAGGGGTGGTCCCAGCCCTCCCTCCCTTCCAAACTACCAGGCTTGCGGTGGGAGCTTAGCATCTTCCTGTCAGTTTTATTCAGATTTCACTTTACAGGAATATGAAACATTCATTCAGATTTTTTGGCAACAAGCATTTGAAAAGAATTAAAGGAAAATCAATTAATAACATACATAGACTTTGTTTTCAATTATGGCACTGTTGAAAATGAAATCCCCTAGGATATTTGCGGGGATTTTTGAGGATAAATATATTCTTCATCCCATTTAGAATTTTCCTCCTGAAACACTTGAAAGCTGAGAAAGCAGAGAAGGGTTCTCTTTGTTTTAAAAGGCATACAAGATTTCCTATAAATGGTCTATTAATTTTTAACTTGAATAAGGAAATTTGGATTCAGTTTGATTTTTTTCAATGGTAGGAATTTGATGAGTTGAATAGACTAAAATGCTATTAGAGAACTGCTGGAAAAATATTCATTACAACTTTCTTCCACACATTAAAAATGGACTATTTTCTCCTTTTCATATATCCATTTAGCTTTTGCTTTTAATGAGCTGAGGACATGATATTATTTCTAACGAGATTTTTTATATTTCCTTCAGGGGGAAAAAACTCAGTCTTTTTCAATTCAGAATTCCAGTTTCCTAAGCACTCAAATTTTAAGCATGCTTCCTTCTTTTCTGAGTTTATCAGTAACCAAATTAGATAATATGAAACCAGTGAGAGCTTTGGATAAAATGTAAACTAATTATTGTATTTTTAGATTTTTAGGTGTTTATAGTGTCTTGTGGATTAAAAACAGATCTACTTGATAGTTGTTAACTGAATTTTTTCATAAAGGCTCTGCAAGAAGGATTAGAAAATAATACCCAGTTTGGTATGAGGATGCAGTGAAACACACCCATTCATACATTGATGGTGAGAAGAAAATTTAGGAAATATGATCTTAGAAAGCACTCTTCAGATATGCCCCCTGCTTATCTTATATGTGTCCTTAAGTGATATCTTTTTATAAACTGCATTTATAAGATGTCTCAAATATAAGCAGAAATGAGGCAATGTTAGTGAAATGTTAACCAATCATTGAATATTAACACCTAACATTTTTTGAGAGATAACTTTATGCCAGGAGCTGTTTTGCCTGTATCATCTTACTTATTTTTCCCAAACAAATAAATGATAGATGTGCTATTGTCTCCTGCCTTTTTTCTGATGAGGAAACTGAGGCACAGAGAGATTGTGCAACTTGCTAAAGTGATAGAGCCAGAATTGGAAGCCAGGTTGCTTGACTGTAGAGTCACTATACCACACGGGTTTTCCTGTGTCAGGAAAACGTGTTGAGAGGTCCTATGCTAGACAGACATGGTGAAGGACAAAGGTTCCTAGGTTGGGAAAATGTGAGACAGGATATGAAGCCAAGGGCAGAATGACGAGGGTCCTGAGATCAGCCGTGGGTTTACCTAAATGCTCTTCTTCTGTAGCAGCACCTGGGTTTGCTTTCTGAAACTGCCCTTCCTCCAGGATGCTGGGGTGGGCGTATGACCCAGGCTGGGCCAATCACGGAAGTCCTTGCACCTCTCAGACCACAGTGACTGGCTCAGAGATGGGCAGATAACCTACCTGAGGCCAATTAGAACTGATGAGTGTTCATTCTGGAAATTTTATCGGCACTGTTTAGAAAGAGTAAGGCTTGAAAGATGTAAGCCTGGAGCCGGCAGACATTAAGGTAAGACCCTACTAGAAAATGAGGATCATTGAAAAGCAGAGGTGAGAAATGGAGAAAAAGAGATCAAGCTCTGATGCTGTCTTCTGGATCCAGCTGTGTCTGAAGATATGCCATAAGAACCATCCACCCCTAGAGTTTTCAGTTATGTGAGCCTCCTTTTTTCCCCTTCCCTCTCATCTCCCCTCTCCTTTCCTCTTCCTTCTCTTCTCCTCCCCTACCCTCCCATTATTTACTGCTGAGAGAGTTCCAGCACAAAAGGTAAATAGATTTAAGCACTCCCAAACCTGGACAGCCCCTCATTTTTGCCACTGGTTTGAAGGAGGAACTGTTCAACTGCATCAACGGTACCAAACTAGGTGGATAGAGGCTGTGTTGCCTGGGGTCTTCTGAGCCTCTCAGAGAAAACCATTGAGAAGAGACTTTGGTCTTTGAGGCTCTCTGGGAGGCAGAGCCACGGGACCATGGACCCACGGTGGACTGCTGTGCATCAGAGAACTTTGTTAAGCCATGGAGACCCATCAATGATAAGTCTGCTCTCCCTAGGCCTAGGGGATTGAGGCTAGGGGGTGGGAGCATGATACAGACCATGTTTTCTATATTGAACGTACTCTAATAAAAGGGCCTCTGCTTTGAAAGCCTGGATATTAGAGTGAATGCTTTGCTTTGTCTCATGGACTTGAGGGAAGAAATTAGAAATCCTGGCAAATGCTTTCATCAAAGACTTACCTATCCTGGGGTGACCTATTTCATTCTGTAATGTACCTTGTAGGAATCAATTCTAAACAAGTAGTCAGCAGTGGAGACAGGGTGGCAATTGTTTGATAAATCCTTCCATTCTCAGATATGAAATGAGAGATAGCTTCTTATACAAGCTTTGTACCTTTTAAAGAGATGTGTAGCTCCTTTACAAGTCACAAAATAGATGTCTGTGTAGGTTGGTACTACTAAAGGCCTCTCACCTTTAGTGAGATTTTCCAAGTTCGTATCCAAATAAATGATTTTGAAGGATATTTTGAGACAGCTTTCTTTGGCTTAGTATGAGAACAGTATTATTAGAGTAAAATGCACACTAATCCTAGTAAATATATTAATTTCCCTCAATTTATGTCTTAATGATATTTTTAGTATCCATCCACCTCTATTTCTCCTTTTGCCCAAAGGCAAGCCTTTTTTTTTTTTTTTTTAAATTTTATTTATTTATTTATTTATTTATTTATGGCTGTGTTGGGTCTTCGTTTCTGTGCGAGGGCTTTCTCTAGTTGCGGCAAGTGGGGGCCACTCTTCATCGCGGTGCGCGGGCCTCTCACTATCGCGGCCTCTCTTGTTGCGGAGCACAGGCTCCAGACGCGCAGGCTCAGTAGTTGTGGCTCACGGGCCCAGTTGCTCCGCGGCATGTGGGATCTTCCCAGACCAGGGCTCGAACCCGTGTCCCCTGCATTGGCAGGCAGATTCTCAACCACTGCACCACCAGGGAAGCCCCAAAGGCAAGCCTTTATGGTAGCTGGCTGATGTGCCCGTTCTCACATTTGTCTGCTCATTGTTAAATTGATAAATGATACATATAAATAAATAGTCATCTCATTTTCATTAAGAGGTATATGTAGATTATTATACATTGAGTGAAACTATATCCTTTTAATTATGAATTCAGTCGGCAATAACCAAGATCAGTAGCTTAAAGGCCAAGAAGTTTATTTTAAAATGCATCTTCTTTGAATGGCTATTTATAGTAAGATGATACGACTCAATTTTTTTTTTATTAGTTTATTTTATATTTGGCTGCATCGGGTCTTCGTTGCTGTGCGTGGGCTTTCTCTAGTTGCGGTGATTGGGGGCTACTCTACACTGTGGTGCACAAGCTTCTTGTTACAGTGGCTTCTCTTGTTGTGCAGCACGGCCTCTAGGTGTGCAGGCTTCGGTAGCTGTGGCGCACGGGCTTAGCTGCTCTGCGGCATGTGGGATCCTCCCGGACCAGGGCTCGAACCCATGTCCCCTGAATTGGCAGGCGGATTCTTAACCACTGTGCCACCAGGGAAGTCCTGATACTACTCAATTTTATATAGTTTATTTTGTAGGAGGATTACACTCCAATATAAAGGGTTTATGCAACAAATTTTCTTCTCTGGCTCCTGAAGTTGGTTCTGGAAAGATTCTGGCTGCATTGTAGTAGGCAAAATTGCACACCCTCACCCACACTTTCTGGTGATGTGCCATTTTCTAAATATGTCCTGCCTGTTCCACAATGAATATCAAGAGCTGGAAGCAGTTGGAGAATGTTAATTTAGCTCTTGTGTTAACAAGGGGCACTCAGTTTCCTAGGTTGTGTCCTATTCCTGTGTGGGTTTTCCAAATGATTTCTATTCTTTCTTTTTCTTTTCCCTTCTTTTTTTTTAACACAGTATTCAACACTAATGTATCCAGACCCGATGCTGCACTGGTTGGCATTGATATCAACCTTTATCTTGAAGCCTGATATAAAATTTGATGTGTAGAAAGTTGGCAGACGTGGTCAGTTCTCAGGCTGCAGTTTTAATCATCTGGTTCAAGATATTTTTCACTAATAAATTCTTTGTTAAAAATCTAGTCCTCTTCCAAAATTTCTATGTTTAACCTTCAGGGTTTGGGTATAGATTACTTGGGTGGGTCGTTTTTAAAGTCAATTGTCAAAAAGACACATGCACCCCAATGTTCATTGCAGCACTATTTACAGAAGCCAGGACATGGAAGCAACCTAAATGTTCATCAACAGAGGAATGGATAAAGAAGATGTGGTATATATATACAATGGAATATTACTCAGCCATAAAAAGGAACGAAATTGGGTCATTTGTAGGGATGTGGTTGGAACTAGAGACTGTCATACAGAGTGAAGTAAGTCAGAAAGAGAAAAACAAATATCGTATATTAACGCATATTTGTGGAGTCTAGAAAAGTGTTACAGATGATCTTATTTGCAAAGCAGAAATAGAGACACAGATGTAGAGAACAAATGTATGGACACCAAGGGGGGAAAGGGGGGCGTGGGATGAATTGGGAGATTGGGATTGACATATATACACTATTGATATTATGTATAAAGTAGATAACTAATGAGCAACTACTGCATAGCATAGGGAACTCTACTCAGTGCTCTGTGGTGACCTAAATGGGAAGGAAATCCAAAAAAGAGGGGATATATGTATACGTATAGGTGATTCACTTTGCTGTACAGTAGAAACTAATACAACATTGTAAAGCAACTATACTCCAATAAAAATTAATTAAAAAAAAAACAACCAAATAAAGTCAATGGTCATCTTAAACAGTGGTTTCTGAACTGTTTTGATTTTACACCCTGATCAGTAAAAATTTTATAAATGGCATACACTTACCACTGTGCAAGCACATATTATATAAATTAATTTATGCTTGTTTCTATTTTGTATATTATGTAACAGACAAAAGCTAGAATTCAGAAGGATTTTTTTAAAGAAATATAAGTTCTATTATTTTCTTCTTGAGCCCAATGTACCCCCCACTTTGGAGACCACTGATTTAGAAAGCAGAAGATTATTCAGTGCACCCACATGGCTCCTTTTGAGCCATAGTACTAATCTCAGTATGATATTTTTGAAGGATGTGATTTTTAGTAAACTTCAGAATGAGTGTAACTTGAATACAACTTCTGGTTACAGTCGATTGCTATCAATTCTCTTTTAAGGGAATATGGTTACCAGTTTATGAAGACAAGATCTTAAAATTTTATTATAGAATATGTAAGACATACAAAAAGTATAACATATAATATGACCAAGGCCCATATTTTTATCGAGTACCTTGAAAAATAAAACATTACCTTCTTCCTGCAGAGGGATCCACTGTTTTGAATTTATTGTTTCTTATTCCCATGCAACTGTAGACCTATGTTTGGGTTCCAAACAATGAGTTATTGTTTTGCATGTTTTAAATTTTATGCAGTACATACTTATAATATGTAACATGTATTTCTCTACAACTCCCCCCATACATGTTGATTGTGGGTAACCAGTTCATTCATTCCCACAGCTGTATAATATTTTAAAGTTTGAAAATGCCACAGTTTATCTATTCTTCTATAAATGACATTTAGTTTGTTTCCTTTTTTTTTCCCTATTACAAGTAATCCTGGTAGGGATTTTTTAAATGAAAATCTATTAGGATTTTCCTAGGATGTACCTAGGCGTGGAATTGCTATGTTGCAGGATATGCACCTCTTCATATTTATGATACTCCCCACCAGAGTATATGGGAATTCCCTTTGTTCCTCATCCTTATTAACACTTAGTATTATTAGACTATTTAATTTGCCAGTTTGATGGATGTGAAATAATATTTATCTTTTCACAATATGTTTATTGGCTATTTAGGTTTTATTTTTGTAAATTGTTTTACTTCATACATTTTGTCCAGTTTTCTATTTTTTTTCTTACCGAGTTTTCTCTGCTGGTCTCACATTTATACACACACACACACACACACACACACACACACACACAGAGTCATTCAGTGACCTTCAGTAGAAAATAAAAGTTCTTTGTTTTTCCTCTCACATCTGGCCCTGGTTTGGTATCAAATCAGACCCCTCCCCTTTAAAAGAGTCATTGCTTCTTCTATATGGTAACATTACAGTGCAAGTAAGCTGTCATTAGCTTGCTAAAAGACATTTTATTTTATTTATTAAAAAAATTTTTATTGGAGTATAGTTGATTTACAATGTTGTGTTAGTTTCAGGTGTACAGCAAAGTGAATCAGTTATACATATATATATATATATATATATATATATATATATATATACACACATATATATATATATATATATACACACACTCTTTTGTAGATTCTTTTCCCATATAGGCCATTACAGAGTATTGAGTAGAGTTCCCTGTGCTATACAGTAGGTCCTTATTAATTATCTATTTTATATATAGTAGTGTGTATATGTCAATCCCAATCTCCCAATTTATCCCTCCCCCCCTTACCCCCTGGAAACCGTAAGTTTGTTTTCTACATCTGTGACTCTATTTCTGTTTTGCAGATAAGTTCACTTGTACCCTTTTTTTAGATTCCACATATAAGCGATATCATATATTTGTAAAAGACATTTTAGACAACCTAAAGACTGTCTAGGGAGACGAGGCAGATAAATTTAGGAAAACTCAACAATCCAGGCTTTCTGTGATTCTCTTTTGAACACCTGCAGGCTTGGTTTAGACATGTGTGTATTGATTTGTGCATATCATCCTGCCCCTTGTTTCTTTCCTCCCCAAGTCCAGTTCCCAGTGTTACAGATCTTGCCTTCCTGAGAGTTATTTTGAAAAAAGACCTTACATCTTCATACATTTTGCAAGTCTGTAGCCGTAGAAGTGGAGGCCTTCAGAACAAGCAGTGAAGAAGTGGAATAGCTTCAAGCAGTACTACGCTAAGTGTGGTCTGCAGCTGGGCAGCTTCTCCATCACTTGGTGGTTTATTAGAAATGCAGGTTCTGGCTCCACTCAGGTCCTATTGAATCAGACGCTGCGTTTTGACAAGTGAAGTTTGAGAAGTTTTGCTTGCAAAAACAGAGTCCTGGTCAAGGTTGACCTGCCTGAGAAGGGACCCCTCCTCCCCCAGTCTTTCTTCAAAGTAACTGAAGCCTGGGGGTGGATAGGTGTTGACAAAGCCGTACATACGCTGTACAACTTGAGGCCCTGCCAGTGAGGTTCATTTTAGTTCATTTACTTAATCCAAACATACTTCTTTAAAGAAACAACTAGGAGAATGAAGGGGTTACTAGTCATTTGAATGTTGATAATTATTAGACTTTGTTGCTATCTGCTACTTTATAAGGAAATGGAAGTTTTTTAGCAAGAGAAGAGAAGGGGATAGGCTAGGCCTGGATTGGAGGGGACTGTGAGGGGAAGTCTAGGGAAGCATGAAATGTATTTAGTAAGAAGAGGAAATAGGAGGTGGGATAAAGGGAGCATCAAGGATTTTGCTCAGAAGTGGGAATGACCTTACCCTTTCTTGCTTCTATGTTGCAATAATTTGTATTGCCAAGACCCAGCATTATTATTTTTAATTTTTCAGGTTTAACCCAGAAGGTTAATTACCATTTCTGACATTGTTTCTACTCATCAATTTTCTATTGAGAAGCCTTATTGGCATACAGCAGACTGGAGTTATACACACACAGCAGCCATTCCTGCACTTAGAGCCCATAGCACCTAGGAAGAGAGTCAGATTTTGAAAACAAAATTATAACAAGCATAGGAAGTGCAGTAATACAAGTATTGAACTGAGCCTCAGTATCTTCCTATCTCACAGGATTACTGTGAGTATTTAATGGGATCTGCAAAAAGGCACAGAGGAAGGTCTCAATAAATAGTAGCTCCTCCCCTTCTCTCCCCGCCACATCCCACATCCCTCCTTCCCTTTCATCTCATCCCAGGCAGTTTGAGTCCAGAGTCTATAGAGGTTAGTACTAAGGATAGTAGTTGTGGTAGGAGTATAACAGGGTGCAGAAATAAGGAAGAGGTGATTTTTGACGGGAAGAGACATTTGGGGCTCCAAGTGAATGGCTTAAAGAATACTTATGCATAGTTTTTCTAAATGTTGAAGATGAGAATCACCTTCATTTAAATTCCAATAATTTGCAACTAGCTGAAGACAAAGGCTAAGGTGAAATTTATCCTAAACCATTTCCTTGGGAACCCCTGATGTGAGCTTTATGAGGCCAAGCGGGCTTTATGAGGGCAAGCTGGCATCAGCTGTTATTTGTTGTGTCCCAGCAGGAGGCTCAGGGTTACCAGCTGACACACTAGCGTGCTATGCTCAGTACCAGTATGAGTGCTAGTCTAACCAGTCTGAAAACCAAGAGATTTGGGGTTATCAGAGATCAGAAAGAAGTTAAAGGTCAGAAAAACAAGAAGTTCAGCAAAATTGGAAAGAATATTCCTAAAATACATCTTTATCACTCTCTTCGCAGAACTTCACTTAGCTCCCCCTGCCTCTAGCTTTCCAGGTCTCCGTATGCAGCCCCACAGTCCATTTCTAGCTCACCTTACTCTTTTACCTCTCTTCCTCTGTCCATTCAGTAATCCCACCAGGGATGACTGTTTCCACTCCCTCCAGCTAACCAAAATCATAACCATCAATTACGTTCTGCTTCAAATCCCACTTTCCTTTCCTCTCTGAGCTCTTCCTGACCGTTTCAAATGATTTGGATACCTGTTCATCCCTCTTGCCAGCTTCAGAAGTATTTTGTGCACCTGCTTCTCCCTGCATTGCCTGTGGCTTGTCCTTCTGAATCCTCAGGTTCCCTGAGGGCTGAGAATCTTATAACTTTCTGTTTTTACCAGTTCTTTGTTTCTTACAAGTGATGGTTTCTTAATGTAAAAGGTAATAACCCTTGCTAGCTAAACTCCTACCATCTGAACCCAGGAGCAAAATAGTTTTGGGTAACTTTTTGGAGAGGGGAATATTTGGAGGAAAATCACAGGGGTGTAAATATTTTCCTCTCAGTTATCCCAGGCTGCCAACTTGAGGTCTCTGGAGGTTGGGAAGAGATGCACGCAGTCAGCTCCCGAGCCAGCGAGAACCAGCTCCATCCAGCACACGACTTAAATCCCCGACTTCCCAACTCATTATCCAAATATTAGCAGATTTGAATAACATGCTTTCTCTCACGGTTCAACTTATGGATGGGGTGGGGGAGTCATTTGTTCTTGTTCACTGGATTCTTCTAGTATGTAGGTGTGGTGAAGAGAATTCTTAGCCTTTAGACTAATTTTCTAGTTTCTAAAAAATATTTTTACAGGCTTCTATGTTAGAGAGCCAATTGAGAGGTTATGGGATTGGATCTGAGCAAAATTTATAGCTGTTTATTTGGACAGCCTGTGAAAGCAATTCTTTGAAGAACTATGTGCATAGCAGATGTTCAATAAATATTGGCCAGATGATTGATCTAAGGAAGGAGCCAAAGAAAGAGGAATAATTCCTTTGTCTATCCAGTGGGATTGCACAAGGCTAAAATAATATAAAGCAAGAAATTGCAAAGCTTCATTTTTATTTAATGTCCTCTTGGACCAGTGGTCAACCAAGGATTGCCTGACACAGGAAACATGAGTTTGTTTGAGCTTAATGTAAGTATAGGTATTTGTAGAGAAAGTGTTCTAATCTTTACCATGGACAAAGTAAAAGATAAGGCAGGTTCTCTAAAGTAAAATTAGGTTTAAAAGCAGAAGAAGAAATAGTGAATTTAAGAGCACCTTAAAAATCATGGTATAGATTGGACCCATGTTGTCCTGGGCACATGGTTGTTTTTTAATCTCTCCTTATTTTGGAAGAATAAAGGCACCAAATCCAGCATTATTTTGATTGTGTGAATTTGAATTTGAATTCCTAATTAAAGCGAATTACTGCTTCACAGATAACCTAGATAAGAAAGTTAAAGCTTGTTGCCTTTAATAAATACTGCTGAATTTGGAAGAAGACTAGATTAGCCAAAATCTTATTTTATAACTTGAGATTCTAAAAGGCAATAGAAAATCAGCCCCTTAGCATTTCCCAAAATATTCCAATCCATCTGCTTAAAAAAAATTACTGCCAAATACTTTAATTTGTTAGTAAGAAATAAAACATGTTCACCCTTAAAGCTGTGAACTCTTTCACTCTCCACTGAGGTGTATATAGAACCACCTCTGCAGGAGGGTGTTAGGATTACAGGCAAATACGTGCATTACCATTCCCTCCTTTAAGCAAAGTTTTAGAAATGTGTAATCTTATTTGGAGGTTTCTCATCCTCTTGCCTATCTTGCACATAAACAATTGTCATGGCACTAATCTTTTGCCCTCCTAGAATTGTTATGGGTTTGAACATGGCCAATGAGATTATTACAGACTGTTTGTCTCTTGTTTGTAAAATCTTGGGAATAATACTTCAGGTTTTCCTTTGACTTTTCCTCTTTCTTTATTGTTTGGTAGTCTTGTAATGGGAAGAGGATTGCATATCTGAGCGTAGTCGTCAATAAGCTGTCATTTGATATCTCGAAAGGAAATAGGGTCTGCTTTAGTTTTGGCGGAGCCTTCATGGTTAGTTAAACCAAACACAACACACCAAAAACACTGATGATACTTAGTTAGTAATTCTAACTCCCAACAATACTATTTTGCCCTGGATCTACACTAAAATTTTTTTCCCTCCTACATAACGTATGCAGCTTTTCAGTTGGGAGTTCTGAAGTATGTTTAAAAGCCTTAAAATGAGAGTTAAAAATGAGGCAATAACAGCTGGTGATAACGTGGCAGCATATGCTTTCTTGGGTGCCATTTTCTTAATGTTTCATGTTGAAAGATCCAAAATGAAATTGGAAGCAACAGAGATGATAAGGGCCCCTAAAGTGGGTGACAATTTTAATGTATCCCTCTCCTGAAGTAGTGGTAAAAGAGCTTCTGAAAAGAAAAGAAAAGAAAAAAAGAAAAAGGAAGCCAGGGAGGAAGGAAGGGAGGAAGGGGGAAGGAAGGAAGGGAGGGAGGGAGGAAGGAAGAGGGGGAAGGAGGGAGGAAGGAAGGAAGGAAGGGAAGGAAGGAGATTTCAAGATAAAATAAAAGGACCTGACTTCTCATAGGTAGAGGAGGGAGGTTGGGGAAGTAGCTTAAAATAGTACTTACTCTCAGTTCCTTTACATGAAACTTCCAGCACAGTTTGATTTTATTTCTTGGGTCAAAATGAAGTGCAGGTAATGAATGTTGCTAGTTGGTTCAATTGCCTCTGTGGATTTTCAGGGGAGGAGGGTCACTGGACAAGTACTACTTCCTGGTTGTAGTAGTGAAAAATGTACCTCTCATGGTGAGGAGGACTGTTGCAAAGAACCGTTTTGTCTAATAGAATTCAAAGAACAAAGAGATCAGGTAGTTCAGTTAAGTCACCTTGGAAATGGTTTCACTTTATAATATAAAATAGAACCTTATATAAGCAGGTTTAAAACAATGGTAAACAACATTAGCTATTTCTCTACAATTATTACTGTTATAGTCATAATGTAGGCTGATGCCAGTCTATATTAGTATTCTGGAGAAGCCCAGCCTCATAGTTTTGAACTTTCATTTCTATTAAAATTCCTACTTTGCAGTTGCAATTTCTTTTTTTTTGGCAGGCTGGTGGTGGGGGAGGGGTGTACTGCCTGACTTGCATGACGAATCTACTTTGGATTCATTTCAGTCTATTCCCAAACATTCCAGGCACTAACATCGCTCTTATTTTTCAGAGAACTCATCTCTCACTCAGTAAGCCATGCTAACAATTACAGTTGATAGAACACATACCTTTTACAATAATCACTGCTGCTTTTCTTATGTTCCAATCTCACAAAAGAGGTGAGACACCCCTTCTGCACCCACAGGGCTATTGGTGCTATCGCTGGTGATCACCAGGGAAGACAGAATTGGGTTATTACACACCCCCATGACTAATTGCTACTTTGTGACTATAGAACTTCCAAGTTAAACTTCTACCAGGACTCAGAAGCCTTGGCATTAGTACAACTGGGGAATGGGAGAATTTGCAGTTTCTTCCCTGCTGGTGTGAATGGGGGACCTCTCTCTTTTGTTTGGAAGTCTCCCTGGAACAGGGGATAGAGAGCAGGTGAGGGCTGCTTTCCCTGATCTGCCGCTCAAACCCGTTTGTTTCATCTGCTTGGGTCACTCCCTTAAGGCTTTCCCTTACATTTTATTTCCTGGTCTTTCCATTCGTTCACCCATGGGTCTTCTTAGATTGTACATTTCTAATGCTGTTGAGATAAAGAGTATAGTAGTTTGACCTGACTTATTTTCAGTAATGCTCAGGATTGTTAAGCATGATGAAAGACCATTTCATTTTGTTCAGTGCCTTTTTTTGTGTGTGTGTGGTGGTGGTGGAGATGTATAAGTTTATCACTTAATAAAAAATTTAGTACCATTTATTTTATAAATAAATAGCCTTAAAGGAAGACCTATTTATAAAAAAGAAACCTGTTTTGGGTGTATTTCTGGGACGTAGTGATTATCTTAAGTTTTAAGATTCTATTCAGCTAAGACCTGATGAAAGCATAACCAGGAATTGGCCATCTGGAAAGCACTATTAATGGATCCAGAAATGTTACTGTCATTTTGAATCATATAATAGAAATTGCACTGAAGAAAAATATGGTGGGTTGAGTAGAATGCAAAGTTCATGAAAAAGTCTGGTCTTCCTAATTCTGTTCTTTCTTTGGGCCAATTTATTTTTCATGTCATTTCTAATTATCAGTTCCTCTGTCACTTATGTGCAGAATTTATCATTTAATTTCTGTAGTCCTGTGCTGTTTATTGTTTATTTAATGTTGTCTCCCCAGCTGGATTATAAGCTTCTAGAGAATATGAACCAAGTCTTTTTTTTTTTTTTTTTTTCTGTATATTCTATAGTGCCTAACATGGTATTCTGGACATAAAATAAACGCTCAGTGAACACCTAGTACTTAGTCATCTGGATATGTGTTTGTTAGGTCAACGTGTTTACATTCTTGTCCTCTTCATCATCTGGTTTCATAATTTTCACTCTGGAGCTTTAAAAGTCTTCTATTATTTATTTCAGTACCTAGCAATATAAGTCACAGATTTTCATCCATTGGTAGTGGGGTGAAGTATAACGGATATTCCTAGCATTAAAAGACCTTTTTTACTGCAGAGGTTGGGTAACTCAGGTATATAATATAAGAGAACTGATAGAGGGCATAAAAAAGGGAAACAGTTCCTAGTATGCCAAGGCTTTAAATAATTGTGGGTACTATCCCTTTTGATTCTTTGGGTCAAATACCATATGCTTTATTGATAAACACTTTGGCATATTCTGGCATGTTTCTTAAGTATAGACTGCTTCTATACTTGGCCTTTGCAGGTTTTTTGGTAGTAGTGCTTATTAAAAGTTTGTTGTGAGGGAAAGGAAAACAGAAGTGGGAGACATGGTTATTCTGATTTATAAATGAGTCACGGACATAAATTTATAGAGTTAGGAGATGTCTTGGAAATTATATAGTCCCCTTCTTTCATTTTTATAGGTGAATAAAATCAAGGACCAGTGTGATTAAGTGACTTAGATAAGGTTACGGTTAGTAGAAGTCAGCATAAGACAGAGTAGGTTGAGATAATCAATTTATATTATTTCTGATTCTCCAACCCTGTTGATAGAGTATTATTCTGGAGATAGATATCTGAGAAACTCACATATTCTTAAAAAGTATAATTTTTTTAAAAAAAGAAAGTTTCAAAAGATCTTTTCATATGCTAATATATTGAACTGCTCTGCAAGGGACCTCAAAATAGAACATAGTTGAGAGGTGGAAATACCATGCATTGGGGCATGTAGTTGAGAAATCTGGGTCCTAATCCAGGTCTATTAATTACAAGCTGTATGACCTTAGAACAAAAATCATACAGCACTCAGAGAATCTGTTGGTGTTATTTAAAAATGAAAGAATTAGGTGAGGTTCTGAGAGCCCTTTTAGTTCTAAAATTCTGTGTAAAAATGAAGCAATGGTAAACACTTGGAACTTGACGTGATCAAAGCTTTATGAAATGAGAGTAGAGACTGACATATCTAGTGTCTGACCAAACGTGTCAGCAGCAGAAAGTCCAAACGTGGACTTTATTTCCTTTTTTTAAAAAATAGATCTTTATTTGGGTATAATTGCTTCACAATACCGTGTTAGTTTCTGTTGCACAGCAAAGCGAATCAGCCATAGGCATACACATGTCCCCATATCCCCTCCCTCTTGAGCCTCCCTCCCACCCACCCTATCCCACCCCTCTAGGTCATCGCAAAGCACTGAGCCGATCTTCCTGTGCTATGCGGCTGCTTCCCATCAGCCAACTATTTTACATTTGGTAGTGTATATATGTTGATGCTACTCTCACTTCGCCCCAGCTTCCCCCTCCCACCCCAAGTCCTCAAGTCCATTCTCTATGTCAACCTCTTTATTCCTGCCCTGCAACTAGGTTCATCAGTACGATTGAAGCTTTTCAGATGATTCCTATTTCTTAGGCTTAATTTGGATCTCTCTTCTTGCTTGGAGCTTGTTACAGGAATAGGAATACTGCGAATAGATACAAATGAACCAATAAACTTATTATTTAGAAATCTTTTGGCTCTTCCAAATGAATAGTCCATATACGTGGTAGGTGTGTTGTTGTGTTAAAGAATAAAGAAAACTTAGGTTGTTTAAATTTGAAGCATCTTTTATTGAAAAGCACTGTAACTGATCCATGGGCTTAGTTTTGTTGAATTAGTGTATTTTGCCTGATAAACTTTCCTTATTTTACGTTCTGTGGAAAAGTAAATCCAGTGTTTCTTAGCTATGCTCACTCTTATTCAAGGATAGTGTCCCAGGAGGGTAAATAGGAAGGTCGTCTGGTCATACTTAAGTGTCATTTTACCTTGTCCTGTACCCTGGGATATGATTACTCTTACTTGCTGATTGTCGTGATCTCGAGTAATCAATCTTTCACCAGTCCAGGCTCCAAGTATGTCTGCAGTGCCTGCGGCCCTGATATTTCCTCATCTTTCCTCACAGGACAGCTGGTCAGTCATGACTCCCAAAGAACCATTTGCAATCTGGTTACAGGGTGCTTTGGAAAGACTCTGTGCCAAAGGCAATGTGAAGCCAGTGGGGTGGCAGTATTTTCCTTGTTGGGTAAAGGAGATAATGACTATAGTATAAGCTCATAGCATAGGGTCTGGCACATTTTAAGTGCTCAGTAAATATGTTTTTATTCTGTTTCATAATCGTGCTTCTAGGTTTGTAGCTCTCAGGCAATCAGCAGGCAGGCCTGTATATTTTGTTAAGACCTGGGGAAAATCCTCCAGAGTATTTGATTTAGTAGAATTTTAGTACAGTGGCTCTTCTATTGCTTAACTTAAGAAAAGGAAGCTAACATGTTCTGTAACTTTAGTATCCCTAAACTGGGGATTAGCAATTAGAGGCTTAATTTGTACTGAAGACTTTGATATCTAGAAATAATTCAGGCTCCTTCTCAAAATGTGGGAGTATGTGTGAATTGCGAGAAATGGAGTCTTTCTTTTGAAAGTTATATTCTGTTTTAGGATGAAAAAACAGTAGGAGTCAAAAATACTAGGTCCAAATGCAGCTGTTTAAAATTAAAGGGCTCAAGATTTTTGGTTACAAATGGTGGTTTAAAATTTTTTCTGTTATTTATATAATATATTTCTTTAACAAAAAAATAATGGATGTGGGGTCATTGGGCAAACTACATTATTGTCTTTTGAATTTCCTTTGCTTCTATAATTTGAGTAATATAACAGTTTTTTATTTTATACTTCATATTTCTAGTGTTAAATGTTACTATGGTCTTTGTTAAAGGTGTATTCAAATTTAGTTAATAAAGATATTTTTAAATATCAAAGAAGATTTTTTCCCCCCAAAAATGCCACAATTAAATGCCACAATTTAGAAACAATGCAGAATTTATATTTAAAGGATATTTTATAAGCTCCTGTATTTAAAAAGTTGTCTGTATCATCACTTTTTTATAATTTTGAATTTTGGAATACTTTAAAAATGCTTTTGTTACCATAAAGTCATGAATGATATAAGGTTTTATACACACACACACACACACACACACACACACACATATAACCACAACTCTTATTTAACTTTGCTTTAGAACTTCTAACCAAAGCAATTATTCCAGAAAAATAAAACAGGAAGATAACAGAAATCACCTTACTTGTAAATGATGTGATTGACTACTTAAGAAAAAGAGGCCAAGAAAGTGAAAATAGTTTATTTAAGTTAGATAAAAGGGTCTATGTTTAATCCCAGCAAGAATCAAATAAATGCAAATTAAACAAAAATGAGCTTTGTTTTTATTTTCAGATGGGCACTACTAATAGAATGAGTGAATATTGAGTCCTTATTGTGTGTCAGGTGTTGTAGTAACTCATTTAATCCTTAAAAATAACGCTTTATGTAGGTATAATGATACAATCTCTGTTTCACAGAAATCTGCGGAAACGTTGAGTAACTTTCCAGAGGTCATAGAGCTAGTCCATGGCAAAGCTAGGATTTGAACCCAGCTATAGAATTCTACTTCTGGAACCCATTCCCTTACTCACTGAACTGCCTGCAAAGGTTAACAACATTCAGTGTTGGTGCAGGTATTGGGAAGAAAATAGCCATCTCACCTGCATTGCAGGTGTGAGGAACGTTTATTGCGCATTCTTTTGAAAAGGCATTCTGGTAGCACTCTTCAACACCTTAGGATCCAAAAATTCTACTTTTAAGAATATATCCTAAGGGAATAATCAGTTGAGTGTGCATTAATGAATGTGAGAGGGTGTGCTTAAAACATGGTTTATAGCAATAATGGAAACGACCATCTCTAGGGAGTTGTTTTGGAACATCATATGATAGAATGTTATATTGCTATTAAAAAGGATGATATAGTGCTATGTTTATTAATATGAATGTCCACATTGCAGTTTACATGAAAAGAGCAGGTTACAAAACAGCTTGTACTCTGTTGTATGATCTCATCTATACGTTTAAATAGCTGTGCATGTATTTATAGACCAAAATGCAGTGGGCTGGCATCTCTGGGTGCTGGCATTTTGGATGATATTTATCTTCTTCTTTATCTTTTGTCATCTTTTTTGAAATTTTATAGTGGGCATGTGTTATTTTTATAACTGGAAAAAAGTCCTAAAAAGTATTTCTTTTCCTTATTCCCTCAACTCTTATTTTTTTGTGATAAAATTAGGTTGGCAGGTTTTTCTTTGGTGTCATGCTTTCTGAATGTGAGGCAGTATTTTATGTGAGCTTTTCACGAAGCTCCATGTCAGTTTTTTAAAATTTTTTATTTTTTTAAACATCTTTATTGGAGTATAACTGCTTTACAGTGTTGTGTTAGTTTCTGCTGTAAAGAGGGAGGGGATATGGAGATATATGTATACATATAGCTGATTCACTTTGTTATACAATTTTGTTTTTGAAGTTTCAACTTCCACGGTTGTTTATTCCTTAGCCTAAAGCTGCTCCAGAGGTCTAGATGTGCTGTCATTAGGTGGGGCTAATGAGCTCTGGATGTGCTCTAAACTGAAGAGCCCACCTAGTTGGCTTGAGCTTCCAGATTTAAACATGACTTTTCCATAACATAATTTATACAAAGATAGAACTCTGTTAAAATAACTAGATACAAGCTATCACTGAACATTAAAGCAGATGATATCTTAAAGCTGCATTTAAAGTCAACAAATGTCATTAATAATCAGGAATCTTTTTTCAAACAGTCAAAATTTTTCTTTAATGATCATGTATGCAGAGCCTGATTAGAATGTTCTTTTCTTCTTAAATCTTACTTTGATGTAAAAACATCCCAAAGATTGTGTTCCACTGCATACCCCACACTGGGTTTGGACTCGGCTAGTAGTGCTCTGCTTTGGGGCAGTTTATTTTTTACTTAGACTTTGGGTATATGTGCTTAAAACTAATTTAGTTGGCTGTCCTCTTTCAAAGTCTTCTTTCGAAGTAATTCATTGGCCAAGAGATTTTAGCATCACCCCAGCTGTATACCCTACAATTTTATGATGTAATAGAAAAAAGAATTCATAACTAGTTTCTTGCAGGGGGTCCCAAACCCTTGGTGATTAGGGGTTTTCAATCATGAGAGTCTCTTTTCTTAAAGAGGAACAGAGTCCACCCTCTCCTCTCTTGTGTGAGTGGATTCATTTGTTTACATGGTTTCTGTAGGCAGAGGGAATACGTATAAAGGTCTTGCTGACTTCCCTAAGCGTGCTGCTTAGAGTAAAACTAATTACTGTTAAAAGCAAATTTAGCAGAAAATAAGCTCGTTTTCATTGGACGACACAATTTCATCATGGATTCTCACTGGTCTTTGTGGATGGGGCTTAGTTTTGTTTTTATATTTCCCGTCCTGGAATTGATTTACTGAAATCATAGGATTACATCATTGGATTGTGGCCCACTGGTTAGCCCTGTTCTGAAAATATACCAGGACGTGTTTATTGGCCCATGTTTTTTCCTTAGAGCTTTGGGGTCATCATTCATTTGGTCATACATAGACGAGAATTATTTTCTGAGGAAGATCTTGCCCAGAAGTGATCTCTCCACCAATCTCCATGCAGGAGAGGACTTCCCTGGTGATGCAGTGGTTAAGAATCCACCTGCCAATGCAGGGGACACGAATTCGAGCCCTGGTCCAGGAAGATCCCACATGCTGCAAAGCAACTAAGCCCATGCACCACAACTACTGAGCCTGCGCTCTAGAGCCCGCGAGCCACGACTACTGAGCCTGCGTGCCGCAACTACTGAAGCCTGTGTCCCTAGAGCCCAAGCTCCGCAACAAGAGAAGCCACCGCAATGAGAAGCCTGTGCACCGCAACGAAGAGTAACCCCCGCTTGTCGCAACTAGAGAAAGCCCTTGCACAGCAACAAAGACCCAATGCAGCCAAAAACAAACAAACAAACAAATAAATTAATTAATTTTAAAAAACTCCATGCAGGAGGGGAGTGGCCTTTTATGCAGGTACACGTACTGGTCAGCTTCCTTCATGTTCACAGAAGGATGAGATCCTTCCCAGTGGTTTTGCCCTTAGTCACTTGTGTCAAATATTCAAGGTCAGATTTCTGTTAGTGGACTTTATCTTGAACTTCCTGTTGCCAAATTCTTAAGAGAAACTTATTTATGAGAAGTTATATTCACAAAGAATTGCTTAAAAAATAAGAAGTCCAGCCATTGCTTTAAGATCTAAGATTTAAGTCTAAATTTGACCCTTGAGTTAAGCAGGAGTGTAGCTGCTAGACCAGCACTGTTCCAGTAGAAATATAATGTGTGCCACACATTCATTTTTTAGTAGCCACATTGAAAAAGGTAAAAAGAACAGGTGAGGTTAATTTTAATAATCTATGTTATTTAACCCAATGTATCTAAAACTTTATCATTTTAATGTGTAATCAATATAAAACTTGAGATATTTCCCTTTTTTGGTACTAAGTCTTTAAAATCTGGTGTATTTTATGCTTAGAGCGTATCTCAATTTGGACCAGCCACATTTCAGATGCCCAGTAGCCACATGTGGCTTATAGCTTGTAGCGGACAGCGCATTGCAGACCACTATAGAGCTATGTACAAATGTGCCCGAATTGGCACTATTTGTATTAAGCCAATAAGATGTCAAAAAAAAGGTAATACAATTACAAATGTCATACTTGATGTAGATATAAGAATACAGATTAATAGTTCCTATATCATAAAGACTAATAAACAGAAATTTCTTATTTTACTTAAAGTCATATAATTTTACTTAAAGGCAGGGCTTATCACCAGGAAACCATTTGTGTTTATCTTATAGACATGTGGATTAGGCCTGTGATCCCTGTGAGTCTTTGGTTGGGATGCTAGGAAGTTCAGAGACAAATCAATGGCCTATTTCTAGTATCTGAGCAGTGCTGAATGGCGAGAATTCTGGGCATAAACTTGACCCCTGGCTTGCTTCCCCTGGCTTTTCTTCACTGACTTCTTTCAGCTTGTTGAGTGTCATACTGCAATATAACATGAAAAATTTTTTGGAATAAGAATGGGGATGAATAAATAAGATTTTGTGTTATTTAAGTTTTTATTGTT
Organism: Balaenoptera musculus; assembly: GCF_009873245.2. NCBI lineage: Eukaryota > Metazoa > Chordata > Mammalia > Artiodactyla > Balaenopteridae > Balaenoptera > Balaenoptera musculus. The sequence continues at coordinate 74,426,112 of NC_045791.1, read as the reverse complement.
TAAGTAATTGTTGCTATAAATTTTATGGGAAATAGAATTAAATTTTAGAAAGACCAAAGTCAGTTGACTTTTGGTTCTTTTAAAATTAATAAAATAAATATTAAAATATTTAATATTTAAATATTTAATAATAAAATAAAATTTAATAAACTTGGATATACTTGGGGAGAGAGCATCTAAGTTATTATTTGGTCTAACTTGGGACTCTGTAGGGATTAGTTGGTTATTTCTTACATCAGTAAGCTTTCAAATTTCAGCATTCTTCAACATAAACTGGGGAACACGTTTACAATCTGATGCCTGGGCCGTGTCCCATGGGAGGGTTAAGATCAGTAGATTTGGGTTGGGGTCTAGAATATGGTAGTTTAACACATCCTGTGGTTGTCATATTCCTGGTAGCTACTTCTCCCATCTTCCTTCTTCGTCACTAATCCCCCAGAAAAAAATGCTCCCCATACTTAATCCCCACAGTCTTTTCCTTTTGGTTCCCCCCTCACCAGCCCCAGCTTTATTGAGACATAATTGACATACAACATTGTATAAGTTCAAGGTGTACAACATGTTGATTTGGTACATTTATATATTGAAAAATGATTACTGTCATAGTTAGCTAACACTTCCATCATGTGATATAATTACCATTTCTTTTTTGTGGTGATAACATTTAAGATCTACTCTCTTACCAAGTTTCAAGTATGTAATACAGTGTTATTAACCATAATCACTATGCTGTACATTAGATTTCCAGAAATCCTTGTTTATGTTATAGCTGGAAATTTGTATATACATCTCCCCTCCCACCACCACATCATTTTCTTGTCTTTCTTTCCCTGCCCCTCTCTGGCAAAGCACAGTGTTTTATAGGTCAACTCAGATTCTTTGGATTTTTCCGTTTTTCCCTCCCTGCTTCCCCCATTACCTAGGTTTTGTAACTAAACAGTTACAAAACTGTTTAATGTATTATCTAGGATTCTTTAAGTCTGTGACAGAAGCCCATCCCAACTTGCCTAACCAAAAAGAGAAAAGTGTCAGTAGAGACTAGGGATGGGCCTTGTGTCAGACACGCTGGATTGAGGCGAGAGCCATACACAGCTGTCTCTCTGGTTCTCAGCCCGGCTGACCAGCAAGGTCTCCTTACTTCCAGAAGGCAGGCAGGAGAACACTTTCCTCTTCGAGGAGGAGAGGGAGAGAGGAGAAGTGCCAATACTTGTGATTCAAAATCTCTTCTTTATCCCAGTTACTCATGCGTCATGACAGAAGGACTGACCATGGCAGAGAGTGGGTTTTTGGTTTACACTGGGATCTTTCTTTTAAAAAAAGAGTTGGATTAATAAGGTAATGGATAAATGCATAGTGTTTTGAGATTTTTCGCTCAATTACAACCAGTTATAATTGATATACGTTTTAACAAGATTTTAATTTGTTTGAAACTATTAAGGCCATGGTATTTTTCTAAATTTAATGGTGTAGCATTCTAAGCAAAAGTAAATATTTATAAACTGAGTAGATTTCCTTCTTTGAATAGATTTTTATCTATTAATTAAAATGCAGCTTCTTGTAGTATATTGAATTTGAAGAAGAAATCCAATTTCTTTTTTTAATTAATTGATTAATTAATTATTTTTTGGCTGCTTTGGGTCTTTGCTGCTGCGTACGGGCTACCTCTAGTTGCAGCGAGCAGGGGCTACTCTTTGTTGCAGTGCGTGGGCTTCTCATTGCAGTGGCTTCTCTTGCTGCGGAGCACAGGCTCTAGGCGTGTGGGCTTCAGTAGTTGTGGCACACGGGCTCAGTAGTTGTGGCTCGCGGGCTCTAGAGCAAGGGCTCAGTAGTTGTGGCGCACGGGCTTAGCTGCTCTGCAGCATGTGGGATCTTCCTGGACCAGGGCTCGAACCTGTGTGCCCTGCATTGGCAGGCGGATTCTTAACCACTGCGCCACCAGGGAAGTCCCTCCAATTTCTATAAATTTAATGTTAGAATAATTTGACTCATTGAAACTAAAGAATTTTTTCAGCATCTTTAGAAAGAAATTGGTAATTTTACCTAAAGTTATAGAACTTTATCTGATATATAACCCAATTAAAATGGTTCTATCATTATTTTGTAAGAATTGTCTGTTCTGCAGAAATCATTCCACCAACTTCAATCTTGTTTCATTCCATATTTTTTCCACTTTCAGTGAATCGTTTCCATGTCACTGTTACTGCACTAGACATCTTGGTGAAACTAGTGGGAAGGGAAGAAGGTGGAGAAGACCAAGTTGCTTTGTCAGGGACTTATGACATGTCATTCTGAAGTCGGCTGGAGAGCTGTTAGCGTCCCTGAGAATTAGTTGTAGGCATCAGTGCATTTGGGCAGGAGGAAGCTGGTAGTTTAGACAGGCAAGCTTCCCAGAGTTGACATCATAAATTTCCTCCCTCCTCCCAGTATCTTTAGGTTAAGAGGCCAACACTGTCTTCCTTTAAACACATACTCAAATGTCATGAAATCCAGCCCCAGTATTGATGTGGGAGGCAGAACTTTACTTCTCTGCTTACTGCAGCAGTTCTGTGTACAAACTTTCATGTGCTTGCTCAAGGAACCCTCCTACTACATATTCATCATCCTTTTCAAAAATGGGTGGGTGAGAGGAGACGGGCGAAAAGGATGTGATTGTTATGAGTCCTATTCTGGAATGGCCCCCATCGGCAAAGCCGCTCCTCGGGGCCTCTTTATTGTGCCTTCACATTACAAAGTTGTCAGCGTCCGTTTTGAGAGACTGTTTTGAGAGAGGGAACTTGCTGCTTCTCAACAATACTGTGGGCTTATAAAGTTGACTTATAATAGATCTGTGGCTCATAACAAATAAAGAAATAATGACTTTCTATGTCTGCAAAGCTTACAGTAGGTGGACCAAAAATGAGAGTGAGAAGGCAGGGAGGACGCATGGCAGGTCAGCTCAGGAGCTTGGCTTTGGCAGCAGGAGGCTGCTTGGCACCTGCATGGAAGGCACTGATTTTAAATCCTGTGAACAGATGATTTCACCCGCCCCCCCACCACGCAATTTTGTGGGTAACTGTAGGTACCCCATGATGTGGGCTTGGTATAGTTGCCACAAGGAACGGTGACAAATGGGAAGAGAAGTAGGCTTTAGAGACCTAAGTGGGGGTCTCAGCTGTGCCGCCCACTAGTGTGGTGCTCTCACCTGGAAATGGCAATCTAGAATTTACAGCTCCATCATAAGGTGTTTGTGAGATACCATGGGGTGAGTGTGAGGGCAGGGCATAGACAAGAGATGCCAGAAAAGCAGCCTTCTTAAAGCGCATCCATTTACACTGGGAAGCCGGATTTCATAGTGATTAGAGGAAAAAAGAGTTGGATCTCGACAAACAAAAGTCCAAATTATGGAAATCAGTTTAATCTTATTTATAATCACAAATACGGCCTAATTATTAGAGTGAAAAAAGAACAAATGAAGAGTTGACATTTTTAGAGGATTGGGGGAGTTAATCTTTTCAAAACATTGTATAATAGCATAATATGATATTTGTCTTTCTACCCCAGTCTTGAAAGTCATATGACAAAAGCTGTGCCAGGCCACTGTCAGCCTTCCCATGTGACATTCTTTTTAATCCTGTGACATTCAAATTGCACTTAATATTTTTCCTCCTTCAGTTGTCAACTATTCTAACTTTGCCGGACCCTTATTAATCAGTGGTTTAGCATGTGGGTCAAGTAGTTCTTCAAAATCACTTTCATTGACTTTTATGAAATCCTGAGTCTTTTATTAGTTCATGCATTTTCTCTTTGCATCAGTTTATTGTTGGAACATCTGAAATTTAGTGAGTGACTGACTAAAAGACAGAGATGTGAGTGGTAGGGATCAGCTCTGTCATTGCATGGGAAGAATGGTTGAATGAAGACTCATGTAAAAAGTCTTCAGTTCATTGTTTTGTGTATTTTTTGCTTTCCTCAGTTCCTTAATAGAGTGCAGCTGGATAAAGAATAACTAGGTTAGAAGGATTTTTTCCTTTGTCAGAAAATTTTGAAAACTATGTGTGCTATGAAAATGTAGGCAGTCCATTTGGGAAAGGTTTCAAAACATTTTTTATCCTAATACTTGAATCAAGATTAAACTTGGTATCAATAAGCAGGGTCATGATACTGAACAGAGCTGTTTGCTTATCCACATGCTGCATATTGATATTCATTTAACTTTTTGGTTCTTCCAGATCATTCTATATACCATGGAAATCCTGGGTATTGGTGATTTATTAATTATTATTTTATTTTTTAATTGAAGTATAGATGACTTACAATATTATATTAGTTGCAGGTGTGTAACATAGTGCTTCAATATTTTTATAGATTATACTCCATTTAGAGTTATTACAATATAATGGCTATATTTCCCTGTGCTGTACAGTATATCCTTGTAGCTTATTTATTTTATACATAGTAGTTTGTATCTCTGAATCCCCTACCCCTGTCTTGCCCCTTACCCCTCCCTCACTCCACTGATAACAACTAGTTTGTTCTCTGTATCTGTGAGTCTGTTTCTGTTTTGTTAAAATCATCATTTGTTTCATTTTTTAGATTCCACCTATAAGTGATATCATACAGTATTTGTCTTTTTCTGTCTGACTTATTTCACTAACCATAATACCATCAAGGTTCATCCATGTTGTTGCAAATGGCAAAATTTCATTCTTTTTTATGGCTGAGTAATATTCCATATATATATATACACAGACACACACACATACATATATATATATATACACACACACACACACATATTTATGTATATATATCACATTTCCTTTATCCATTCATCTGTTGATGGACACTTAGATTGCTTCCATATCTTGGCTATTCTAAATAATGTTGGTGTGAACATTGGGGTGCATGTATCTTTTTGAATTAGTGTTTTCTTTTTCTTTGGATATATACTCAGCAGTGGAATTGCTGGATCGTATGGTAGTTCTGTTTTTAGTTTTCTGAGGAACCTCCATACTATTTTCCATAGTGGGGGCACCGATTTGCATTCCCACCCACAGTGTACAAGGGTTCCGTTTTCTTCACATCCTTGCCAACATTTGTTTTTTGTGGTGTTTTTGGTGATAGACGTTCTGACAGGTGTGAGGTGATATCTCATTGTGGTTTTGATTTGTGTTTCCCTGATGATGAGCAGTATTGAGCATCTTTTCATGTGCCTCTGTATGTCTTATTTGGAAAATGTCTATTCAGGTCTTCTGCCTGAAGAGCTTCTTTGGCAGAGGAAACAGCAGATGCAAAGGCTCCTGTGGTAGTGTGGCTGGTGCCTTTGAGGAGCAGCAGTGGGACTAGGGTCATGTGAGCATGGGTCGCCGTAGTGATAGATGAGGTCAGGGAGCACCAGACACCAGATTATGTGGGGCCTTACAGACTATCGAAAGGGTTTTGACTTTCACTCTGACTGAAATGGGGGCCACTGTAGGGTTTTGGGCAGAGAGCAACATGTTCTGACTTACATTTGAAGAGAATCACTCTGGTTGCTATGTTGAGAATAGACAGTAAGAAATGAAGGATGGAAGCAGGGATGGAGGTGATTATTTATTCAGATGACATATGACAGTGGCTTGGACCAGAGTGAAGGTAGTGGAAGCTAATTCCTATCTTTCCTTACTTTTTTTTTTCTCTCTATTTTCCTTACTTTTTAATCACATTCTTTCTTTGGCCTAAAATTCATGCTGTATTTCAAAGGCCTCCTCATATCTTTCAAGGTCCAGCTCAGTTTTTCTCATTAGGCTTTTCTTAAACACTCCAGCCCCTGCTGATCATTCCCGGCAGTGAGCTCTTTGCACTTAAGGTGTAAGTGACTTTTGCACTTACACCTTATAGTATAGAAGGCAATTGTTCTCTATTTCTTTCTTGCAGGTTGATTTATATTTCTTTCTATACTATAACAAGGGACTTGTGCTTTTCAGCACAAAGTAAGTACTTTACTCAGTAAATCTTTTTGGATGGCTAATGTGGCTAATTCTAAAGAAAATGCAACATGTATTCATACTGTAGATTTAGTCCTTTTACATTCTTATTTTCTGATTAGTAGGAGTCAACCCCATCCATTCATTTATTTGAAAAATATTTACCAAAAACTTACTATTTTATGGAGAATATAACATATAAGAGAAACAGTAATTTTCTCAAAGAGTTTATAGTCTGGCAAGAGAAGACACGAATCTTTATAATTAGACTGTATAAAGCATTGTGAATTACACATGATATGAATGATATCAAAAAGGTCACTGGAATTCAGTCATGGGAATGTTGCCTCTGGCTGGCTGTTCTTCAAGAAGAGAGTGGTCGTTAGACCTTGAAGGTGGAGTAGGTGCAGGAAGCAGAGAGGATGGCATGAGCAATGCTGGGCGTGCTAAGCATTTTCATGGGGAGCAGATAGATAACCTTCTACTGAGAAAGTTTGTATAGAACTTTGGGTTTGTTTAAGGAAGTGTAAAGAAATACACTAAAAAACCACCCTGACCCCCAGAGCCACCATGCAAATCCATGCCATCTTCACCTTTCACCTGGACTATGCAACTGCCTGCTAACTTCAGGTCTCAGCTTAATCAATTTATATGTCACTACCTGTGAGTGGCCTGCCTGCTCACCCTGCCTAAACCAGGTCCCACCCCTGCCCCTTTGTTCACTACCATCGTGGCCCTTTAATTATGTATTTTACTTGATTGGGAGTGTTGTCATTGAAAAAGTGCTATAGGGAGAGGGTAGATGGGTTGTCTGGGGGAAAACAGAAGGATCAGAGAGGACTTTTAAGAAGTGATGGCCTGGGGCTTCCTTGGTGGCGCAGTGGTTGAGAGTCTGCCTGCTAATGCGGGGGACGCGGGTTCGGGCCCTGGTCTGGGAAGATCCCACATGCCACGGAGCAGCTGGGCCCGTGAGCCACAACTGCTGAGCCTGCGCGTCTGGAGCCTGTGCCCCGCAACGGGGCCGCGATAGTGAAAGGCCCGCGCACCGCGATGAAGAGCGGTCCCCGCACCGCGATGAAGAGTGGCCCCCGCTTGCCGCAACTAGAGAAAGCCCTCGCACGAACCGAAGACCCAACACAGCCAAAAATAAATAATTAATAAATAAATAAAGTAGCTATAAAATTAAAAAAAAAAAAAAAAAAAAAGAAGTGATGGCCTGGGACTTCCCTGGTGGTCCAGTGGTTAAGACTCCATGCTCCCAGTGCACAGGGTCCGGGTTCGATCCCTGGTCAGGGAACTAGATCCCGCATGCTGCAACTAAAAGATCCTGTATGCTGCAACTTAAAAAAAGATCCTGCACGCTGCAACTAAAGATCCCTCAGGCCGCAACAAAGATGCTATGTGCCACAGCTAAGACCCGGTGCAGCCAAATAAATAAATAAATGAATAAATAAATAAAAATAATAAAGAAGTGATGGCCTAGATACGATATGACGTGGATTTGACTTAGCGCCGTTGTGGCAACGGGAATGGAAAAGAGGGGAGTGTTCTGTGGGGTGTAGAGTACATGCCACTATTAGTAGTGTTTGTAGTTACAACCTCTGGTGTTTTATGGAATAAGCAATTGTATATAAATACAGTTAGTCATCTTTTCTAGCAGCTTTTGACAATCCACAGCTAGAAGCTTATGCGGTTTGCTTTGCAAGAAAGACTTTTCCAGCCACCTCAAAGTAATGCAGAGTTCTTAAATATCCGAATTCCATTTACCAACAATTGGTAATTATCTGCAGCTTTAGCGGAAATTAATGTCTTGAGATGTGTTCCACACAAGAGAAAAAAGACATCTTTTCCCCTAAGGCTGAATAGGGAGTAAAAGTTGAATATCTTTCAAAAGAGATGACTCTAGAATGAATCGATTCTACTTCTCCCGCACAAACCATCACTATTTGTTGCTAGGCAAGGAAACCACCAAGGGTGCTCGATATAAAAAGAGTTATAAAAGAGTTTTTCGTTTCTTTTTATCAATCCTTGGACAGATCATGGAACTTCATGTGTATTTACTGAAAAATATGTTGGAATTTTAAACAGGTATTGAAAATATACGAAGTTTTGATTTCCATATCTGGCATAATGTTTAAAAATGATTCTTGAAATGGTTTTGCTGTTCTTAATTTAATAGCATTTTAAAAGTGTAGATCAATTTTTAAAAAAATTGGTATCTATGCCAATGAATATCATTCCAGTGAGGGCCCATTACAATCTCTCCTTGACTGTTGAGATAAAGATGTTGTCTTGATTCTTCCCACACTCTCTATCCTAAATTCTTCTCTAATTACATATATAAGGGTCTGCCATTTTTTCTTTTCCCTTTATTTTTGTCCAGCATTCATTTCCTCTTCTTCTAGTAACAACTCACTTGTTTTGAGGACTCACTTGTCCCCCACTGCCTTCAGTTTTGGTCTAGATGCCTTTTCTTCTCCAAGGGCATGCCCAGCGAGCTTTGCAAAACCATCCTGTCAGCAGCATGAGTTTCTGTCTCACTGCACCTTCACTTCTGAGTACTGTTATTTTTCAAAGTTGATATTTTAGTGCATAAAAAATTATATCTAATTTTTGTTTGAATTTTTAACATATAATTATTAGTGATTTAAATTATTCCTTTTGTGAATTATCTATTCACATCTGCAAAAGAAAAGTTTAATTAAGTAATTGAATTAAAAGCCTTATCACGTTTAAAGAATTCAGAAGAGTTAAACCAAATCTTAATTATTTTCTCATATTTGTCTGGCTGCATATTCAGTCAAATATGATTCAAGCTAATCAACAGCTTGAAAGCTTTGTTGGACTCTCTTTAAAATTAACTACTTTTGGAACTTAAAATTCTTTCTATTTGTGTCCATCCCTTTTCCAAATTTACAGGTGGGCTATTATTATGTTGTGGATCATAACATATCATTTGAGAAAATTGTGGGGAGAAGAGCCTTTTCCTAAAGGGCAGCAGGCTGGAGGGAAAATTGCATTTTCTGATACTTTTCCACCTGGAAAGAGGAAGTGAGGGGCAGCTTCAGTCACTGCAGGCTCTCTGTTGAATGCCCTGAAATCATTTATTGGTAGGTCGAATAGGAGGGATTTTTCTGATCTTAATCATTTTACTAGCACACTCTTGCCGAGTAAGCTAAGCATTGGGTTATGATTATGTATGACAAACAGTGACTAATGAGTATGCTTTCTCTTAGCAAGAAGGCACAGTGAAAAGCCACTGGGAAGGGGTCTTAGTTGAGAATTTGGTGATAACTTTATTCATCTCAGGTGACAGCTGGCTTGCGGGGTCTGATGGCTCGCTGCTTTCTCTTCCCAGAGGTCTCACATCTCTGCTTATTGCAGACATATTATGTTTTCTTTAGTGTCTCTAGACAGAAATATAATCCTGCCTTTGTTTTCCTCATTTATATAGTAAAACACAAATGGAGTTTGAAGTACAGTGTAGTTGAACAGGTGTGAGCATGTGTGTGTATGCATGTGGTGTGTTTTTGGGAATTTGAAGGGTTAAACAAGGATGTTAGTTATTATTATTGGTTTTATTTTTCAATGTCCAGTCTAGGAAATTAAAATATGAGGGTGCATTTCCAGTCTGTAAAAATCTTTTCATAATGAATGTTTTCAGTACTTGCCCTTCAGGTGAGGTTTCACCTCCAGATTCTTTAGCAAAAATATTTTAAATAAAAACACTTGTTTAATGTATTTGTCATCTGCTTCTGTCTGTATCTTCTAAACAAAATCTGCTGCTTTTGGAAATGAAATTGTATACTAAAGCATTTTGCAATTTGCTTAGTAATTATATCTCTCTTGACCTCTGGAGGAAAAGTGATTTTGTTTTTGGTTGTCATTTAAGCAGATGTCTGTTACCTGAGAGAGCAGGTTAGTACCGACCTAATCATAATTAGAAGTGGGAGGGTTTTTTTTTTTTTTAAAGGAGTGCTACATCGTGATAAATTGTGTCCTTTGGGGATGGGACATATAGCCTCAGCAGAGGCTCACCGTGGGTGGATTGTCTAAGGAGCTTTAAAGGACTAGCTTTCTTTTTAATAAATTTGATGAGTATTAATCAGTTTCCCTTACCATCAGCTTTGTCTACTAAAGCTTTTCAGAAGAACATAGATACTACTCTGAAGAAAAGTTGCCTTTCTTATTGCAGAAGGCATAGATATGAAACCAGGACACCAGGGAAGAATTCTTAGATATCAGTAGAAAATGTGAAGCAGTCGTTTCCTGTTGTTGGAGTAGCCCTCATTTTCCCATGTGAGAACATTGCATTGAATAAGGTAGTTATAAACTCAAACTTTAGCTGAAGATAGAGTGGCTTGATTGCTAACGTTTTTATGCAACTTTGCAAATTCATTTTTGCATGGGGTTTGATCTTATTTATTACAGAAACATGAGCTCTTAAAAAATACATTACTTATATTGTAAGGGAAAAATGAAGTTTTCCAAAGCAGGTTTGGAAATAGTCTCTCATTGTAATCTCAGCATAATAGTCTCTCATTGTAATCTCAGCATTCTGATTTTACTTCTTTTCCACTGATCTAAGTTATGTAAAGTAAAACATCTGAGTGAGGTTTTTCAACACTGAGTTGAGCCTTTTAGAGTTACATTGGCATAGTCAATTTTAACTAATAAATTCTAAGCCCATTAGTAAGCAGAAACTTGCATTTGAGTATTTGTTTTATCCCTGGCCTCATAATAACCAGCAATTGGGGCCCACCTTCACGAGAGTCTTTGGGATATAGTTACTTGGATACATTGCATTTATTTTAAACTCACCCAAAGTAGTATTGATTTTCTCAGCCTTATTAATGTTTCTGGGATTCTGTTGTCACTTAGATTGAAAATCCAGAATTGAGTCTTAATTTCTTCCTCACTTTTATCCCCTGTATTCAATATGCCACCAAGTCTTCGGGTTCTTTCTTTGAAATATTCCTGATTGATATACTTCCTTCCTGTGTTACTGAATCCGCTCTTCAGCACTCAGTGCCGGATGTCTTAACTAATCAGTTAGCTTCTAACTGGTTCCCCCACCTCTGTTTTCTCGTCTTACAATCAGCCCCACATGAGCTTTCAGATTAAGTTTCCCATGCTTAAATTTCATATTTTGACTCTTCTGCTCAAGAGCCTGGAATGGCTCCCTGCTCATTGGTGAGGTTCCAAGTGAATTACTTCACATTCTGTGCCCAAGTTTCTTCTGTAATCTGCTCTTCTCTCTCTAGTCTCACATCTCACTACATGCAGTGACCGGCTTGTGAGTGGTAGGCTCTAAAAGTTCCTTTAAAGTGGGTGGTTTGGAAGTTGGAATTAATTTTTTTTTATGTGGAAACAATTCTTTAAGAGCTGTGGATGAGTTCCTAAGCTATAACTCGAAGGCCTGTGTATCCTAATGTAGCTGATTTCTGGGCTCTGGGAGCCAGGAGCCATGTTGAATAGGAAGGTAGGGGAGCATGAACTGTTTTCCCTTTCTTTCCTAAGTATGGGGTCACCCAACACTAGGCAGAGTTCACAGTGAGTTTTCATGTGTAAAGATGATCTTTAGCAGTTGATTTCTGTTAACTGTCTTCTAAGTCTTAGTTTCTCTCCCCAGACTCTTAGGCCTGGAGAGCTACCCCAGGCATTAATTGCATTAATTAATTCAGAACTATATTATTTGTTTATTAAAATAACAGTAGTTACTTTAAAAAATAACAAAATAACTTTCACTTATGATTTTCCTAATCCTTGCAAATGGTCTTGCGTGGTACATTAAAGTTACCTCCATTTAATAGCTGAATATATTGAGACAGGGTGAAGTTTAAGTATATGCAGTTATTTAGGTAAACACAGAAGACTTACAAGTAACCTGTATATATTTGTAAATCACTTAGAAAGAGTAAGTGCCATGTGAGTGTTTGCTAAAGAAATATACAGATAACCTGATCACTTCCCCACTTCATCTCTTCCCCTGTTATACGTAAGCTCCACTGGAGCACTGTTCCCGCTTTTGAAGACTGTAGAGTTTCAAGGTTGAAGAAAAGAAGCTAAAAGATACCAAAAGACTTTCTGGGACTTGTTACCCTCCCCATCCTCAAGTCTATCCCCAGAAAATTCTCTACCCTAGACTGGGTGTCTTCATATAACAAGTAGAGATTTGGCTCAAAAAGCATCTTCATGAAAAAGACAAATATTATATGATATCACTTATATGTGGAATCTAAAAAATAGTACAAATGGACTTATTTACAAAACAGAAACAGACTTACAGGCATAGAAAACAAATTTATGGTTACCTAAGGGGAAGGAAGTGGAGGGATAAATTGGGAGTATGGGATTAACAGATGAATACTACCATATATAAAATAAACAACAATGATTTACTGTATAGCACAGGGAACTATATTCAATATCTTGTAACAAACTATAATGGAAAAAAAGCATCTTCATGCTAAAATGCATGGAAAGAACCCTTGGGAAGGATTAAGGAATTCTTGGTTATTCACACATTATTGTCAGCTAGTTAATGATGTTTTCCTCTTAGCTACATTGAGGGCCTTTCTGGTGGGATAAAGCTGAAAAGGAAGCAGATTGTCTTGGAAGCTGGGAGCACTCCCGTGGTTTAGATCTGTACTGTCCAGACCAGGAGCCACCTGCCACATGAAGCTCTCAAGCTCTTGAGATGTGGTTAGTTTGAACTGAAATGTGCTTTAAGTATAAAATATGTGTTGGCTTTAAACACCTTAGTACCAAAAAAAAAAAAAAAAGAATGCAAAATATCTCATTAATAATTATTTATATTAACGTTGAAATAATAGTTTGGATATATTGAGTTAAATGAAATATGTTATGATTAAAATGTTCACATTTTAAAATGTTTTTTAATGTGGCTCCTAGAAAGTTTAAAATTACATAAGTGGGTTGCATCATATTCCTATTGGGCAGTGCTGGTTTAGACTAATCCTCTTCCTGTCCTGTGTATTCCAGCTTTTGTTCCTCCTCAGTCATCTTGCTCCATCATGTATCTCCTCTCTTTCCTACATCTTCAGCCTCTCCTCTTCCCTGGCTCTTTCTATCAATTTTCATTTATTCATTCATTCAACAGATATTTCCTGAGCTTTTAGTGACTGTGCTAGTATTATAAACATGCAACAGTCTCTCTCAGGCTGAAAAACAAAAAGCAAACACACCCAACCCTGTCTCAGTACACATCACCCTCTACCACGTACTCTCCTTCCCTTTACAGTCCAGCCTTTTGAAGAAGAGTCTGTACTCTTTACCTCCATTTACCTTTCCAGCCTCCTTCCTCAAACCTCAACAGTCTGGCTTTTACCACTTTTACCACTCCATGTAAAAGGTTTTCCTAAGGCCAAGGATGTCCTCCTAGTTTTCAGATGCTATGGTAACTTTTCAGTCGTTAGTTGCAACATTTGAAGCTCTCCTTCAGAATCTCTCTTTGACTTTCAAGACATGTTTCTCTCCCTCTCCCTCCCTTTCTCCCCTCCCCACCTTCTCCCCCCTTCCCTTCCCTCTTCCCCCTTCCTGTCTCTCGCTCTCTCTCTCTCTCTCTCTCTCTCTCTCTCGTGTGTCTGTGTGTTTCTCTCTCTCCTATTTTACCTTGATTTTTACCCTTGTCACTTAACAGCTCTGCGACCTTGGGTGGGTTTAACCTCATGGGGCATCAGTATGTTTTGAGTCAGGTCCAGGCTCACCATATGTCATCAGTGGCAGTATTAAGACCCGCCTCTCTCCCTGGGTTTCTGCTTGGTTCCTTTGGAGGATTCCCATCATTTTCCCAGGGTTCTGCAGAGCCTCTGTTTTCTATTTTGTTTCTTCCCTCTCATATTCTCATCCTTGGTTGCTTCTCCATATCCATCCTTCCAATTAGAATGCATTCATTTCTTCATATATTTCTTCTTTTCCTCTAATCCTTTTAAGACTTACCTCAAATATATAACCACTTCCAAAGTGTTTTTATCTCCTTCAGCTAACCTTTTGCCTCACAGATCCTCAGTTTTCTCACCTGAAAACAGAGATGATGGCATCTCTCAAATTTACTTCATAATATTCTGGGTCTCACTTGAGATGATAGAAGTGAAAATGCTTTGAAAAATGTAAAACACTTTATAAATCTTATATTACTATCACTTCCTGATGCCTCATGAGCATTTATTATCTCCATCACATACTTGTGGGGACAAATTGTACACATACATGAAGTGTCATTAGTACAGGATTGAATTCTTTCATATGTGTATTTGTCTTTTCCCCCCAGAGTCAAAGTTCCTATAGAGTAAATTACATGCCTTAGGGAAAGAAAAGAAAGAATTTGAAAGAAAACCTTACTCTCTTTTCTGTTTAGTATACTTTGTAGCTTTATGCCAGACGTGTACTAATAGATGCTCCATATGTTTTTTTTTGCAGGGTTCAGTTAAACTAGCAAATTCGCACATTTCTGTCTTATTTTTTGACCTGTCTGTTGCGTGTCTCCCTTTCACCAGGGAGGTACTCGATAAAATTTTGTTGAATGCATGTGTGAATGAATGAACCCAATAATGGTGAGAAAGTCAAATTCCAACCCTTACCTCTGGCTAGAGGACCAGAGAATGGCCCTTGTCAGGCCACTGTTATGGCGTTAAGGCTTGGGCTTCAGGATAGCTCTTCCTCAGTGCCTACCAGGCTCTTTCTTTCTTTTTTTTTTTTTCTGTTTTTGGGATTGTGCTTTGAATAATGGCAGATACTGATAGCCTACTATCCCAATAAGTGGGGGGATCAAGGGGATTAAAACCAGTTCTACTTTATATAATTAAAGTAGAATGTAGTCACATAATAATATTAATAGCTAAACATGATTGAGCACTTATTATATGCCAAGCACTGTTCTAAATGCTGTACCTATACTGATTCATTTAGTTCTCTCCAAAATTCTACGAACCAGGTGTTATTATTCTCTACTTTACAAATGGGAAGATGAAGGCACACAGAGTTAAAATAAATTGTCCAAGATCACAGAGCAACTTAATAGTAGAAATATGACTGAAACCCAGAAATCAGACTTTGGAGCTTATTCCCTTATCCACTGTGTTTACCTATCTCTCTGATTAAATAGAGGTCATTAAAAAATAAAACAGTTTTGGTGTGCATCCCTGTTTTTCCCCTTTTTTCTAGAGCAGAGTAATTTTCAGTTGTTCTTTTGTTGTGGCTTAAAGCTATAAAGATTCTGGCCTATTTCTTTCTTTCAGGGAAGTAGCTTAGTTATGTCCAGCCTGCGTTTTCTATTTGACTACAACATGTTAGGAGTTAATTATTTACAGTGCTTGCTGAAGCTGATGTGGTGCTGGGCTCACTCTGGGTTTATAGACAAAGAACGGCCTGTAGAAATCCACTAAAATGAAAATTTCATGAAACCCTGAGATAAGAGGTTGACCTGAATTTTAGGCTTCATGGATTTGAGGTTGTTTAACAGTTATGGGTTATATGATGTCAGAGTTACCATATACCACATAAGGAAGCAAGTGCTAAATTTAGGAAGAGTATTAGTTTCTCTGTTCATTTTATTTCTGTCCTTTTTACACAGGACATCTTGCCCACCAATCCCAGTCATTTTTTAATTCAAGGGATAGTGCTAAAAATATGAGATCAACTTTATGACAGAAATTAATTGGATACATTTGCAAGTACTATGACCTTAGCAATGGTAGAATGTCCCCTTCACCCAAGTGTTTGTGAAATGGATGAGGGGATGGGAGAAATTAGGGAACCCTCCTCTTTTCTTGCCTCCGACTTGGTATCCAAGATTATTAGTTATAACGTAAATATTAAGCCCAAGATTAGTTTTGGGTTTTTTTTCATGAAAGTTCATGCTGACATTCTAGGACACCTTGCAGGAGTGGCCTTTTGAAAAGATGTAGTATATTAAAGAGGCCAGCACATACTAGGGATGCAGAGTAAATGTTAAATCCATAAATCTATTAGTGAATGATGTAGTCCTGAAAGGGGTAGTGAGAGGAGAGCCAGATTCATTCTGTGTAGAGCCTGTGGGGTCTGGGTGAGGGAGTGTGAATCCATGGACAGACAGGAAAGGCACTGGCGATGGAACCTCAAATGTGCTAGAGTAAAGTACAGAGGTCTTAGAAAGAATCTCTGTCAGAGTCTGGCAATGGAGAAGGAAATGGATATCTTAGGACTAGACTCATAGTGAACCAACAGGGGACTGGATCTAAGTTCGAACAGGAAAAGCTTTGTTCCTTTAGATGGAGGCCAAGTGGGAGCCAAAGGAAATAGCTTACTATGGGTCTAGATGGTAGAAATAGGTTTGGCAAAGGGCGGGCCCAGCAAAGGGACTCAAGGTGTGAGTCATGAGTATCTAGGAGATAGTAAGGAGTATCTCCTAGGAGCTTAAGGAGTATCTAGCAGAAGGATGCTCACTGTTCACTGATCTTTTCATTCAACATTTATCGACACCTACTGTGTACCAGCCACTGTTGGAAACACTGGGGATAAAATAGTGAACAAAACAGATGCATTTGTGAAGCTTACATTCTTTTTTTTTTTTTAGTTTCAGCTTTATTGAGGTATAATTGATACTATTGTAAGATATTTAAAATTTATATTGTGGTGATTTGGTGTACATATACGTTGTGCAAGGATTCCCACCATCTAGTTAATGAACACATCTATCACCTCACTTTTTTTTTGATGAGAACATTTAAATTCTACTCTTTTAGCAAATTTCAATTATATAATATGGTGTTATCAACTGTAGTCATTTATGTTTTACATTAGTTCCTCAGACCTTATTCATCTGAAAATTTAGAGTTTGTAGCCTTTCACCAACCTACCCATTACCCCCCATCCCACAGCCCCTGGCAACCACTCTTCTACTCTCTGTTTCTAAGAATTTGACTTTTTTCTTAGATTCCACATGTGAGATAACACAGTATGTGTCTTTCTCTGACTTATTTCACTTAGCATGATGCTTCAGTGTTCATCTATGTTGTTGCAAAGAGCAGGATTTCCTTCATTCTCATGGCTGGAAAATACTCCATCGTATGTATATATATTGCATCTTCTTTATCCATTTATTCATTGATGGACACTTAGGTTGTTTACATATTTTGGCTATTGTGAAAAATGCGGCAATGAACATGGGAGTGTAGATACCTCTTTGATATCCTGTTCTCATTTCTTTTGGATATATACCCAGAAGCGGAATTGCTGTATCATATGGTGGTTGGTTCTATTTTTAGTTTTTTAAGGAACCTCCATACTGTTTTCCATAGTGGCTGTACCGATTTACATTCCCACCAACAGTGCAGGAGGGTTTCCTTTTCTCCACATCCTTGCCAGCATTTGATACCTGTTTTCTTTTTGATAAAAGCCATTCTGACAGGTGTGAGGCAATATCTCATTGTGGTTTTGATTTGCATTTCCCCAATGATTAGTGATGTTGAGCATTTTTTCATGTGCCTGTTGGTCATCTGTATGTTTTGTTTGGAAAAATGTCTGTATTAGGTCTTCTGCCCATATTTTAATTGGGTTGTTTGGTTTTTCTTGATACTGAGTTGTATGAGCTGTTTATATATTTTGGATATTAACCCCTTATCAGTCATATCACTTACAAATATTTTCTTCCATTCAGTAGGTTGTCTTTTTGTTTCATCAGTGATTTCCTTTGCTGTGCAAAAGCTTTTAAGTTTAGTTAGATCCCATTTGTTTATTTTTGCTTTTGTTTCCTTTGCCTTAGGAGACAGAACCAAAAAAATATTGCTACGATTTATGTCAAAGAATTTTTGGTTTGTGTTTTCTTCTCGGAGCTTTATTTCAAGTTTTTAAGCCATTTTCAGTTGATTTTTGTGTATGGTGTAAGACAGTGGTCCAGTTTCATTCTTTTGCACATGGTTGCCCAATTTTTCCAATCACCTTTTATTGAAGAGTGTTCTTTCCCCAAGCTTACATTCTTGTGGGGGAATGTACACAGTAACCAAATAAATAAGAGCATGGTACTATGTGGTGGTACATCAGATCAGAGTAATTGCTTTTGAGAAAAGTAAAGCCAGGAAGGAGGGATGAGAAATGCTTGGCTGTTGCAGTTTTAAATAGGATGGCCAACTCTATTTAAGTGAGGAGGTAACATTTGAGCAAGCTCCTGAAAAAGGGTTTAGTGAGTTTCATTCCTATGGGAAGGAAATAGAACTTGTCCTCAGTAGTATATTTCAACTCTGTGGAACATGTCTCAAAATTTTCTGTCTTGCTATTTTAAAATTTAATTGCATCAGCTAATGAATATGTGAGTGTGGTGAAGGAGAGGAGGATGCCATTTCTGAAGGAGAAAGAATAGCCGTACAAGGGATGGTAGGGAAGTCCCCTTCTTAATTGCTCTGAGGAAGCTGTGCCCAGTGAAACTGAGGGCCACAGGTGTTTGATGACCTTTGCCGTCTTGTGACCTCAGTCTATAGAAGTTGTTTCTGACAATCATCAGTTGACAGTAGAATAATAGGTTTTATTTTGACAGCAGAAGATTATTGCATGGTTAGGCTTTAACAAACACTCATAAAGTGTTTTTATCTGGGAAGCTTAAACTTCATTCCTTGCATTGTAGCACTCATGCTTTGTGCTTGTTTGTCTCCCCCAGCTTTGTAGAAAGCCAACCTCAGAGAGGCAGACGGGATGGCTAGCTCAGCCCGGGAGCACCTGCTTTTTGTGAGGCGTCGAAATCCCCAGATGCGGTACACACTGAGTCCAGAGAACCTCCAGAGCCTGGCCGCCCAGAGCTCCATGCCCGAGAATATGACTCTACAGCGGGCCAACAGCGACACCGATCTGGTGACTTCTGAGAGCCGCTCCAGCCTGACTGCCAGCATGTATGAGTACACGCTGGGGCAAGCCCAGAACCTCATTATCTTCTGGGACATTAAAGAGGAGGTGGACCCCAGTGACTGGATTGGACTTTATCACATAGGTGAGTCAGATGAACTGGACTTGCTTGTGACTTGAGCGTACATTTCACTCTGACCTTATACTATTCTGTGTTTTCTCCTGGGAAGAAATTCACACACATAATTTAAAGCAGCCAGATTCTAGGAACTTTTTCTTCTTCTTTGGGGCGGTGGGGGGGGGGGGGCAGTCAACAATGATAAATACCTTTGCTGATATGAATACTGTGGTTCTATCTCTACCTTAATTGAATGTCAGAACCTGCAGTATTTTCTTTTTAAAACTTCACTTTGCCCTTGATCAATAACCGCATTTTGGAAACAGGTGGCTGTTAACATTTACTAGTATTTTTAAACCGATGAAAAGGATGTTTAGATTTAGATAACTGTTATGAAAAAATGTGCTGTTTCAGAAGGTTGAATTACATTAAGAACAACTTGTAGTCTAAAGTATCTTTTTATTTCAAAATTCCTTGATGTGTCCTAGATCAATTAGGTAAAGAAAGTGTCATATTCTCCTAACAAATGACTTAGAAATAGGTTGCTATTTGTTTTAATAAAAGTGTCCTAGCTCTGTTTAGCTGATTTGCATCTGTTATTCATAGGTGAGTGCATGATGAATAGCACATCTCAGAAAATATAAGTATCTACTTTAATTGAAAGCAAAAATCAAAACCTACTAACCAATCATAAAGAAAATCTAAATCAACTCTGATAATAAAATCTAACATTCCCCAAAGCTGGAGAACATTTTCACTGAATGAAGGGAATTCTTTTAAAAATTTAACAACAACAGATATTTTATCAGAAAGACATTGTTGCTTTCAATGTATACTATAAGTCAGGCAACTTTCTTTCTTTCTTTCTTTCTTTTTTTTTTTTTAGTGACTAGATTGGTTGCCGGGGGAAGACTGGTTTATGCAGTGCTTCTCCGCCAGGGGAGATTTTGCCCACTTCCTCTAGAGCAGCGGTCCCCAACCTTTTTGGCACCAGGGACCGGTTTCGTGGAAGACAAGTTTTCCATGGATGGGGGTGAGGGGGGTGGTGTGTGCGGGGGGTTGGGGGAGTGGATCCAGCAGTAATACGAGCTATGGGGGGGATGGTTCAGGCTGTAATGCAAACGATGAGGAGCGGCAGATGAAGCTTTGCTCGCTTGCCCACTGGTCACCTTCTGCTCTGTGGCCTGGTTCCTAACAGGCCGTGGACCAGCACCGGTCCATGGCACGGGGGTTGGGGACCCCTGCTCTATGGGACATTTGGCAATGTCTGGTGACATTTTTGGTTGGCACAAGTGGGTAGGGGAATGGGAGATCAGTGATGCAGCTATATATACTGCAATGCACAGGACAGCCTCTCCCAACAAAGAATTATCTATCCCCACATGTCAGCAGTGCCACCGTTGAGAAACCCTGGTTGAGGCAAAGTAATATCCTGGCTGAAATTTTATTAAAATGTTAAACCCGTTGCACTTTATGTTTCTCTGGACAGAGAATTTTATATTGACTAAAATAAAATTGATTTGTATTTACTTACATAATTTTTAATGTTTAATCATGCTAGGTAGAGAGAAATGGAAACACAAAAATTCAATGAATTTTTATCTTTCTATTTCCTCTTATCACAAAAGGAGGAAAAGTCTTCACAGTTCATCATTTTCCTCAGGTGTGTTTAAATGTACATTCAAAGTGAGGAAGACTCATGATTTTAAAATTACATTTTTATATCTGATCTCTATTATGTTCACAAAAGAATCTTACAGTTTTGATGTGACTTTAGAAGTAACTCTTGGTTTTGATGTAATTTCACCCTTTTGGATTTCATAAAACTTTTTTCTTTTCTCATAATTTTTTGCCTTTTTTCTCATTTGAGATTTTGTACTGCTTAATACAAGGCTACAAATAGAATATTGTGTTTTCTTAAATGATTCTTATGTGATATTTCTTTAGGACATAATCAATTTTATTTTCTCACATAAGATGGTTTCTTTTTTGTGTGTGAATAACTTAATCTGTAAGATGCTAGAATCACTTAAGACAATGACTCCTATTACTTCATACTTTTTTACCTAATTTTCTGTCTGTTTCTTTATCTCACTTGTTTTATTTCCCTGTCTGTATTTAATTGTGAAGGAACTAAGTGATCCAAAACCAAGTTTATCTTATTCTCAAGTGACCAAATTCACAAAATCTTGGTGTTCTTATATTTCACTTTCTAGAGAATAGGCCAGAGTTCTAAATCTGGAATTAGTCCAAAGATATAGCTAGGAAAATAGAATTAGGAAATAAATCTCTTTTGAAAAGTGCTATTCTTCTTTAGTTTATTTCAAGCTGTTTCTGTACCTTTCTTAGGTATTCTCATTGTATTTTTGCTTCCCTATATGAAATGTGTTTCTTTTTTTCCCTTTTGGCTACTTTCAACATTTTTTTCTTTATCTTGGTTTTCAGCAGTTTGTCTATTGTGTACCTAGGTGTGATTTTCTTTTTATTTATCCTGGTTGGGATTCTTTGAGTTTTTTAAGTAAATGTTTTTAATGAAAACTGTGAAAATTTTGGCCATTATATTTTCAGATATTTTTTTCTATTTTCACTTTCTTCTTGTTTTTCTG
This sequence comes from Balaenoptera musculus, assembly GCF_009873245.2. Classification (NCBI taxonomy): domain Eukaryota; kingdom Metazoa; phylum Chordata; class Mammalia; order Artiodactyla; family Balaenopteridae; genus Balaenoptera; species Balaenoptera musculus. The sequence goes on along the minus strand of NC_045791.1, from coordinate 74,404,609 downwards.
AGACTTCAGTTACACATTCATTATATCATTTCATATTGTTCTACAAGATCCTGAGGCTCTGGTTAATTGTTCTTTAATCTCTTTGGTATTCAAATTCAACCATTTCTACTTACCTATCTTAAAGTTCACTAACTTTTTCTTTTTTTATCTTCATTCTCCATGTCAGGCCCATCCAATGGATTTTAAATTTTCAGTTATTTGACTTTTCATTGATAGAATATGGATTTCTCTTTTTATAGTTTTAATTACTCTTATGAGAGTCCCTATATCTTAAGTCTGTCAGACCATATCTTTGTTCAGGTCTTTGAATTGATCTGAATACAGCTGCTTTAAATTCTCTGCTAAATCCAGTATCTGTGGGGGTCATCTAAGGGTCCGTTTTTATTGTCTGTTTTTCTCTTGACCATGAGTCCCATTTTCCTGTTTCTTTGTATATCTAGCAATTTTTTACTTTACACTGGACATTGAGGATTCTGTATTGTAGAAATCCTGAGTTCTGTGGCATACTTTTTATTTTAATGTTATTTTTTATTCTAGTTGGCAGATTTATTTCCTTGAGCTTACTACGTATGATTTAACACGTGGTTAGAATGGATCTATGGAAAGCCCAGTGTAGTTATGCAGCACTTCTAGCTTGATGGCGTTCAGCCTTCAAGTTTGGTCTCCTCTATGGACTTTGTTAGGGCTTGGTTTGGGGCTTTGTTAGAGTAGGTCTACTAGGCTTTACTCTAGGACTTTGTGCTTATTCCTAAGTAGTGGCATTTCTGATGTCTTAGCTGCATGCCTGGAATGTTAACCATTCTCTCTGGCTCAGCTGTAACTCCAGTGTTCTCCAGCACTGCTTGACTTCTTTAACTCCACTACACTCTCAGCCCTGTAGCAGCTGCTCTCTGGAAAGAAGCCTTGGTAGTCTTGCCCTGCACATGTGCAGCCCAGACCTTAGCCAAAGGCTTATGGGGGATCCCCATGTGGACTTCTGGCCTTCATCCCCCCCATAGCTCTTTCCTTTCTAGTGCCTTGCCTGGAGACTCTAGCCACTTCAGTTGACCCAAACTCTGATTGCTGCCTCCTTAGCTCATCAGAGCTTCCAGGAAATTGTCCCCCAGCTGAGATCTGGGTGGTCATGGAGTCAACTTATAAGTTTCCCTTCTCTTTGGGATTTTAATCTATTGTGCAATGTCAGAAAACCACTGCCTTCTAGTTTTACGGTTGCTTCATTAGGAAGGCAAGTCTGGAACTAATTACTGCAATATGGTCTGAAGCAGAGATTTCTCCCCTGCTTTTGATTTAGGGTAGACAGTAAGAGGTTCCACTTAATTTCCGCATCCAGCCATTTCCAGAGAACTCTGAATAAATAATAAATGATAGTTTGAGTCCCATATGTTTGTCTCCTTCTTAGTGTATTTTCTAATAGTTTTAGATCCCTAGCATGGAAAAGGTGTGAGGAATTGGCACCCTCAGACCTCTTAAGGGGATGGGATGAACACAGAGACTAGAATTCAGGAATAAAAGTATCATGTAGGTGGAATGAGGTATGTGGTATTTTCAGGCATGCTGTTGGTTTTAACAGGTCTTCCACAGTTAATGGCTTTAAAAGGCACAGGTCCTAACATCTAGAACATTAAAGATAGCTCATTTAGGTAGTTGCAGAACCACAGCTGTGTTTAAAAGAAAGATTGGCTTATCTGGGACCTCAAAGTGAGTGGCAGAGACCTTGGTTTAAGCAAAGATATCCATTTCTTCCCTGGGGCTAGCATGGACTGTTCTGACCTCTGGACTGGAGACAGCCTCACTTCTGTGGGGACTTTGCCGTCCCACGTAGTGAGGGACTGGTGACAGCACTGTGGTCTTTAGCTGGCAGCCATCTCCTGATCCCATCTTCCTTATGGGGTCAGGGGCTGGGCAGCAAGCCCTTGATCTCAGGGCAGGCAGGCCCTCTCCAGACTCAGGAAGGGTCTAAACTGATGTGGTTGTCCAACTAGTGAGTAGTCAAGGAGTACACATGTGACCCAGTTCTGGCCAGTGATATGTAAGGGAAAGACTTTGGGGAAACTTCCTTTTCTAGTGAAAAACCAGAGCCTCATGAAGAGAGTCTTTAAACCTCCCTTTCTCTCGTACTTGGGACTCTGGTGAAAGGATGTGATATCTTGCGTTGTGGCATCCATGTAGCAACCATAAGTTATCAATCAAGAAAATTAAGAGCCAAGAATTACAGAGAGGAAAGAAAGAGCTTGGACTGGAACTCCAAAGTTCTTGCTATATATGAAAAAAAAAATCTTCACCTCTGTTTAAGTCATCATTAGTGAGGCTTTCTTGTACCAGCAGTTATTCCTAACTGAGTCACTGGGGTGGCTGTTATGATGAGAAAGGGGAAAGGAGGAACACAACTGCTTTTAAAGGCAGGATGAAGAGTGAGTGGGCTACTTCCATAGTTACTGCTTCAGGGTGAGGGCTTGGGCTGCTTTAATATAGGTAAAAACCACTCAGTTGTTTTTAAAAGAAGTAACAAAAAATTGACATAAAAATTTTGAAAACTGTAACTCCATGCCATGCAGAAATTTTCAAGAGCTTAATAGAATCAATGACATGATGGGAAGAATCTTTCAAATGAGTACTTTGTAATTTGAAAACATACAAAACAATTTTCTTGGGCCCTATGAAGGGAAGATAGGTGAGATGATGCATTTGGAGAAGATCTGAAAGAAAAGAGGAAATGCAGGGCTAAGGTGGGGAAAAGAATGTTGGGGTCCAAGTTTTGTCCTAAATTTAAGGCTGTTATGACTGAAGAGGAATATGCATAATAAGTTCTCTCAGGCTCTGTGAAATAGGTTTCATAAAAGCACATATAGTGGGAATAGCTTCAGGTTTCTATACCTCTTAGTAGGAAGCAGCCACTCCTCTTCAGCTGTGTCCTGAGAAGCTGGACTGTTTCCTAGCCATGTCTAGTTTTATTTGTGGAACTGAGAGATGGTCTCTATAGAAATAAGTCCCAAAGGGGAAGGATTTGGGTGGAACATAGGCCTGGCGAGGTGTGGCTTATTGGCACACCCTGCATTTTGATCATATTTCTCTTGGCTTACATTTTCTTCCTACCTAGAAGTGTGATTTGTTTTTGTTTAGCTAATTGCTAATAACATTTTGCACTGTACAGCTTGTTCCAGATGACTTTTAGCTCTACTAATCTGGAGGGAAAACATATCCTTCTGGATCAGAAACATAAATCTTTCTTTAGGCAGTTTAGGCAATGTAGAGATCCTATTGGGAATATAAAGCAAAAAAGTTGAAAATATCAAAACACCATTTGGGGGAACTTTGAGTGTGAACATGGTTCTTAAAGCAGAAGCTAATTATATTTTCTCCTTCCAGAAAGTCTCATATACACCCTGAGATTTCCAGAGATGATCACAATGTACCTGTAGTGCCAAATCTCCAAATTACAACAATTAATGCCTTGCAGATGGTTTCCAGAAATCACTAGGTTTATGATTTAGTGTTGGTATCCAAAATTAGAATCGACCCCTCACAAATTTAATAGTGCTACCCATTGCTTCCTCCTAAGCTCTCTAAATAAAAAGAACCAAATGCTTATCTTGTGCAAGAACACTTAGGGTACTCAACACAAACAGCTTTCCATGAAAAATCAAATGGACACTTTTTAAAGTGGAGGCAGAAAATATTAAATTTGTTTCAGGCTCACTATCTAATTCCCCTTAACCTTTAATCTTGTGCTTATTTTTCTGGCTGTTCAAAAGAGAAACACTTCAAGAAGCTTAATTTGCCGTTTCTTATGTGCAGGCAGCTTCAGGTACCTGAACAGAACTGGGAAAATGCACATTATGAAAATTAGAAGTTTACACTGTGCTGTACACCTGTGCTTCTCACAGTGTTGGTCTCTGAACTGTTCGTTACTGATCTGTAACTCGATAAGAAACATTCTCCAGAATGTAAATCAGTGTAGCAGCTTCCTTCACTGAGAAAATCTTGCTATTAAAAAAATCATCTAAACTAATTAAAGTGCTTATTGATGTAGGTATTTCATATTCTGGATCAAGGTTCTTATCTTGTCATCGACCAGTAACAGATAAATAATTTACCAGCATTGTGTGGACCATCCTTTGAGTATACCTCTCAGTTCTGTGCGTTGATTGTATCTTCAAAGATAGATGGCAGAACAATTTGACCCTGTCTTTAAAAAATCCTGGCTTATGTATTATGACATTTTTCATATTTCTTTGCATTTGGATGGTAAAATAAAGTTGCAGTAGTTATCCAAGGCATTGGGATCATGTATTTTTGAGCTCCAAATTTAAGCTGATGTTTTATAGATAAAAAACTAAGGTCCAGAGTGGTGATACCATACAGCTACTTGGAGGCAGTCAAGGCTGGGACTTAAGAGCCCTGTGTCCCAGTCTTCATGTTTTCCCCTCTGTGTTGAAAAATATAGTCCAGTGTTTTTCAACCTTTAGTTATTTTCTCAGCACTTTCTTGGTTTTTGCAATATTGGGATTATCACTTGTGCTATTAATCTTTTTCTTTAAACCATCTGATTAAAAGAAAGCAAACTGGTTATGTACCCTGACCTTGTTCTAAGCAGTAAGGTCTGGGAAAGGCTTGCTGTGTTAGCTATGTTTCTTCCTAACATACATTAACAGTCAGTAATAACTGTGTCTGTGGGCCACCCAGGATTGTCACACGCAGCACACTTTGAGAAATTCTGAGGTTATCAGTGATTAAGAGCACAGGCTCTAGAGTCAGGCAGAGTAGTAAATTCAGATCTACTTACTAGCTTGGGAGAATTATGTAATCTTTTTAAACCTCAGGTTTCTCATCTTAAAAAAAAAAAAAAAGACTAAGGAAAGTGCCAGTATCATGAGAATTAAATGAGATAATACATGCAGTGCTCTTAGCAAGGTACCTGGGCTCATCATAAGGGCCTGCTGATTGTAAACTATTATCGTTATGTTGGCTACTATTAATAATGAAATCATCTCCTTGGTAGTCTAAAGCAGCAGCATGAATTTACCCACTGAGTGAGTCCATAAGAAGGATTTCCAGATTAAAGTGACATACTGGCTTACTTCTGCCTACAGAAAACAAAATCCATTCTTTTGAAATTGAGCTCTAGGAATTATACAAAGCACTTAAAATATGAATGCTAAATAATGCAGTGTTTTAAGTTGAGTACTATGTAGGTTCTAAACCAGCGTGCTTTCCAAGGTGATAGGAAAGCTGCAGTTTAATCTGAAATTCAGTCAAATGGAACAAATAATTTATGTATTAGGTATTTAGTTCTAGAACAGTTGTCAAAAACAGTTAAGAGTATTTGTTCTTAAACTCTTTTTTGGGGTATTTTTACATGATTACTGCCAAAGAAGTGTTGTTTTAGGTCATGTCTTTAAATTAAAAAAAAAAAATTCTCTTAGAAAATAATGGTTTTGGAAATGAAATTATTTTTTGGAACAACTTAACTCTAAATTACTTTTTGTTACCTTGTTGTATTATGATAGGTCAGATTATGCTGCAGTAATTAACTACTCCTGAATCCTTAGTGGCTTAACAGACAAAAGGTGATTTATTACTAATGCTATGTATCCAACATGGGGGCTTGCTTTGTACTGTCTTTTAGGGACTCAGGCTTACCACCTCTTGATTTTTGCCATTCTGGATTATTAAAGTCTCAACCATCTTGTCATTACACCATCTGGAACATAGGGCCTCTTTGGGCAGGTGTCAAGGGAAGAGAGAGCTGGAGACTTTTATACCAGCTCTTAAATACTTTGTCCCCAAAGTGACACATTTCATTTCTGCTCAGAGTTCGTCGTTAGCACTAGTCTCATGATCTGCCTAACTGCATGGAGACTGGGAAATGGGGAGAAGCCCTTGGCTATTTGGTGAGCAGTCAGTATCTCTGCCATAGTAGATGTGTCTGGTCTTCCATAGTCACTGCAAGAATGGATGCTGGAGGTTAGAAAGTGTCATACTTTGGGATATACTTTGCAAGGTGTTCAGAAGACTGAATGAGAGGACACATCTAGGGCAGGACCAAGGATAATACCCAACATTATGGATGCACAATAGCAGTTACTGGAATCTGAACTCACAGCATTGCATTGGTGTCTCAGATGATCGTGGATCTTCCTTTATTATGCATGTTGAAGATTTGGTTCACAGAGAAGTCCGTGAGTTCAAAATGGTAATGTAACACTTCCCTGGACATGACGTAGGTTTCAAAAAATTGTATTGCTCTGTGTACTGAAGACACTTTAGTATATTTAATCCCCTAACATACTGGTTGAAAGCAGTACTTGAAATAGGTATTCTTCTCTCCATATAGTGACATGGTTTTTATTTTCTATCCAGTTATTCTCTAAATACTACTTGATTTTTTCCCCCATGCTGATTTGTGTCACTTTTCCCTAAAGGAGGCTTATGTAGGTGCCATAATTATTAAATGTTAAATAATTGTAAATATTTTGTGAAAATACCATTGGCCTGAGGTTTACAAATGTTTCATTCTGATATAACCCACTACTAAATACAAAATAATCCTTACCACACATGCTCATTTTGTAATGTTTGTTTTAATTGGCTTTTCATACTTTCCTAAGGACTAAATAGTGGGCACATCAATAAAGAAAGAACATTTATAATGCCATCTTTTTATCCTCATATCTCTCTTAAAATCAGTTTGTCCGTTATCAGTTGCCCTATCAGCTTCCTTTTGGTTAGTTTTTGCTTGATGTATGTTTTCCCACCAATTTACTTTCAGCCATTCTTTGACTGCTTCAGCTATATCTGCTGTAAATCATCTATAGCTTTATGATTTTTATCCAATCTGTGTGACCATCTTTTAAAATTGGTGCATTTAGTGTTTTTACATTTGGTGTTATTTCTTCATATATTTGGATTTATTTCCACATCTTGTTTTCTATATATTGCCTGCTTTTTCATAGGTATTTTTTTCCTTCTACTTTTATGCCTTCAGTTGAAATGATGAGTTTTCTTAACTCATCCCTACCTCCCACTTTCTTCTTCAATCTGTTTGCTTGGCAGTTGAACATTCTAGTTCTAGTCTGTTAGTGGTCATCCTTAAAATATAGTCATGTATAATTAACAAAGGTTTTAATGAATCAATGTGTTTAAGCACCTCTCAAACTGTACAAGTATCTTAGGAGAGATTCACTACAATCACTTCCCTCCCCATCTTCTTTTTTATTGTTGACATTTAATTCCATCCTGTTTTAAACCCTTTCTTCCATATTGTCATTATTATTATTGTGTTTTTTTCATAGACAGGAATTGTTCTGGTTATATATTTTGCATAACAAACCACCACAAAACTTAGTGGCTTAAAGCAACAATTTATTGAGTGAGTAAATAATTTAAGGATGAAAAGAAAAGACATCTGAATCAGCAACACTAGAGTACATGGGGTTTGACTTTCCTGCAAAACACACACACACACACATACACATACACACACACACCACCCCCCGAAGTTGCATTCTAAAATAAATGGAAGCAAGTAGGGGGAGTTTAAATTTTAACTTCAAACCCTTGTTGATTTACCAAATCAAATAATTCTTTTTTCTGGTTAATGTAGGTAATGATAAAAGATGTCAGGTATGTCTGAAATCTTCTCTTCATTTTCTCCAGTGAGTTTTCCCCTTTATGGGCTCTCACACGATCTCTATTTCATTTTGTACCATTTGTTTGTATCTTTAGTTTAAACCAGCCTTATGCTGGCAGTCTTTGAGGTATAGTAAGCTGTGATAACTATCAGAGTCATTATATTAATTTTCGTCAGTTGTTTCCTACAATCTGAATGACATTGTTGGATTTTTGAATAACTACAGAATCACTTCACTTCATATGGACTTCAGAGAAACTGTATAGAACAACTCAGGTCTTCAGTCTGTTTTAAGTTGTGAGTGCCAGAGTGTTGTAACACAGTTCTAATGGTGACATTAAGGAATTCTTCCTCTAAGTTCTTGTAGTTCTACCTTCTGTGTGTATTTTTTATTTCAATTGTGAATTGCAAACTCTCAATGTATGCATGCTCATTGAGAAAAACTGATTTGTATTTTTTATTTCAGTTATGACTTGCAAACTCCTAGTGTATATCTACTCATTGAGAAAACCTGATTTTTTCTTTTCTTACATCAAAATTTATAAAACAACAAGTAAATACGATAGATGGTCATATTTGCTCAATTTACTGTAGTTCATAAAATCATTATGAGAACCACACTAATGCCTTAATTACAAACAAACTTGAACTGGGTCAGGTCTCGTGGATCCATCAACTCAGCATCAGGAATAGTGTGGATAAGAGGATGGTTTTGGAATTGGTGTGTGAGACAGACATGGATTTAGATTCTGACTCTGTCACTTAGTTGGTGCTTGGGAGTTTTTTAACCATTCTGAGACTCCGTTTCTTCATATATGAAGTGGGAACAATACCAACTTTACACAATTGCAAGGAAGATGAAACAAGATAACACTTGTGATATGTATACAAGGGTAATTGTTTCGTGGGAGGTAGCTGCCACACCAACTTCAAACATTTGTTGAGAGCCTCCTATTTGTCTGCCACTGGGCAATAGGATACAAACATGGATCAGCTCGGAGTTTAGTGGGGTGCGTGATGCAGCGTGTTCAGAACAACGTTACAGAGGCCATGAGAGCATGGAGGGGGAACAGTTTAATGCTTGAGATGGATTCGGGGATGGGAAGGGTATAGAACGGGCTTCACCAAGAAGGTAAAAGTCGTTCTAGGAGGCGGGAATTGCACATGCAGATGCAGTCTTTCCCATGAAGGGCTTCATGTGCTATGTTAGAAGGTTGCGCCTCTGTCCCCATCCCCTTTCTTCCTGGCTGACTTCTGTGTATCCTTTTAGACAGGATTCAGAAGCCACCCACTCTGTCGTGCACCCCCCCATCTCTTTCAAGCAATCAGTCCGTTTTCCTGCTCCCTCAGAAACTTTTTCGCATCACTGTTTCAGTGCTGATTGCACTGTGTTGTAATTTATCTTCTTCCACGTTTGTCTCTTCAGTTGCACTCTTAACTCTTTAACTGTGTCCTGTTCATGTTGTGTCCTGAGCAGCTTTCAGTGCCTCATTATTCATGCAGATCAATTAATTTCATTAAAGAATAGGCTTTAGGCTAGAGCACTTATGACACAAAAGTAAATACTTTTTTATTGAAGATTATTTCATGTTATGTTTTTTCTTTTTTTATTGAAGTGTAGTTGATGTTAATATTATATGTTACAGTTGTACAATATAGTGATTCACAATTTTTAAAGCTTATACTCCATTTATAGTTATTATAAAATATTGGCTATAATTCCTGAGCTGTACAATATATCCTTGTAGCTTACTTTATGCATAATAGTTTGTACCTCTTAATTCTCTATCCCTATGTTGCCCCTCCCCCCTTCCCTCTCCCCACTGGTAACCACTAATTTGTTCTCTATATGTGTGAGTCTGCTTCTTTTTTGTTATATTCACTAGTTTGTTGTATTTTTTGGACTCTACATATAAGTGCTATCATACAGTATTTTTCTTTCTCTGTCTGACTTATTTCACTTAGCATAATATCCTCCAAGTCCATTGATTTTGTTGCAAATGGCAAAATTTCATTCTTTTTTATGGCTGAGTAGTATTCCATTGTGTGTGTGTGTGTGCACGCACACACACAAACACACATCTTCTTTATCCATTCATCTGTTGATGGACACTTAGGTTGCTTCCATATCTTGGCAATTGTAAATAATGCTGCTATGAACATTAGGGTGCATGTATCTTTTCGAATTAGTGTTTATATACCCAGGAGTGGGACTGCTGGATCATAGGTTAGTTCTATTTTTAGTTTTTTGAGGACCCTCCATACTGTTTTCCATGGTGGCTGCACCAGTTTACATTCCTACCAACAGTGTAGGAGGGTTCCCTTTTCTCTACATCCTCACCAGCATTTGTTATTGTGTTTTTTTTTTTATGTCCATATTTTTTTTTAATTGGGGTATAGTTGTTTTACAATGTTGCGTTAGTTTCTACTGTACAGCGAAGTGAAGTAGAGTTCCCTGTGCTATACAGCAGGTTCTTATTAGTTATCTATTTTATACGTATTAGTGTATATATGTCAATCCCAATCTCCCAATTCATCCCATTCCCCCACCCCACATTGTGTTCTTTTTGATGATAGCCATTCTAACAAATGTGAGGTGTGTGAAGTGATATCTCATTATGGTTTTGATTTGCATTTCTCTGATGACAGTGATGTTGAGCATCTTTTCATGTGCCTGTTGGCCATCTATGTAGTTTTCTCTTAATGATTTTATTCAAAAGATGATTTTTGGTATTCATTCATTCATTTGTTCATTCAACAATATTAGGAGTTTACCCTGTACCAGGCATCTGAAAGAATTTTAAAAATATCTATATTTAATAAAGTGTTGTCACTCTAGGGTTTTTCCCAATTATTATACAATATGTTGGCCTTTAGATTCCTGTTTCCTTAAGCCATGGATTCTATCTTTAATATAGAAAGCATTAGACTTCCTTGGTGGCGCAGTGGTTAAGAATCCACCTGCCAATGCAGGGGACACAGGTTCGAGCCCTGGTCCAGGAAGATCCCACATGCCATAGAGCAACTAAGCCCGTGCGCCACAACTACTGAGCCTGTGTTCTAGAGCCTAAGTGCCGCAGCTACTGAGCTCATGAGCCACAACTACTGAACCCGTGTGCCACAACTACTGAAGCCCACGCACCTAGAGCCTGTGCTCCGCAACAAGAGAAGCCACTGCAATGAGAAGCCCGCACACCGCAACCAAGAGTAGCTCCCGCTCGCCGCGCGCAGCAACGAAGACCCAACACAGCCAAATTAAAAAAAAGAAAAAAATATATAGAAAGCACTGTATGTTTAAATAGAAATAAATTTACTCCCTGAACTCACTGTTACTGCTTTAAATGCTCACTTTTTTGGCCTTTCTTGGTCTCTTGTTTTCAAAAGTATGCATCTGCTACTCTAAGCACTCTTGGATGTCTTCCTGAAGGCTGTGAGTTTGACATGGAGAATATCTGTCATGTTTTTGTCATTCAGAAATATATAACTATTATACTTCTAGTATGAACAAGTGCTATTATGTGATTATTGATGGATCAAGGAGTGATCATCCTTTTACTCTACAAAAATAAGAACAGTTTTTTAGACTATAGTTATAGCATTAAGGTGTAATATAGAAGCAAATATGTTACTGAAAGACTAACCTAAAAAAATCTTGAAATTTCCAACTGCGAATTTACATTACTAATAGGATTCTAAATATTTAGTGCGTATCTTTTTAAAGCATCCAAATAGATTTTTTTCTTTAAGTGTAAGTCTGTGGCATATTTTTGACATGATAAAACATTTCATGTGAAAAGGGGAGCCTTAAGAATTCGGTGAACATCTGGAGGAGGTTAAATTCTTAGTTTGGGGCTGTGTAACAGCCATTTTTTTCTCTGTTCACCTTAACTGCCAAAACCTGTCATTCCTGAGCCATTTCAAAGGGATAAACAAGGTGAACTGTGCTTTGCACATGACCCACTGTAACTGCTGATTTAAGCAAGGTTATATAGGTCAGCATATGTCAGCTAACTTAGAGTTGTGTGGCCCATCATGTGATTCATTTGCCTGAATGGAGTGCTACGAAACTAACAAAATTTCTTTTAGAAATTATTATTATTACTTGTTAGTCTTTCTAACTACGGCAATATTGCTAAGTTAAGCAGCCACGGTTATCATCTTCACATTGTGTGGATGCTAATGACAGAACCCCAGAATTCCTCATTCTAAATAAGTTTCACTCAAATGTAAGGAAACCTTGTTACTTATTTAAGGAAATTGAATGCTTGTAGTGAAGTACTGTGGTTTTTTTTTTTTTTTTTGTCGTTTGGAATCATTAAAATATATTATTCATCTATTGAAGTTTATTTTGAAAGATAGTGTCATAGGGTTTTAGATTTAGAAAAGAAATTAGTGATCATTTACTTCACTGACCTCATTTTACAAACGAGAGGCTGAGGGCCCAGATGGATTAAGTAATGTACCCATGGTTACTCAGTGCAATAGTCAGAAAAAATAGTGTCTACAGGAATTTCCTCCACAGTGGAGTTGCTTTTTAAAGGAAGTTAGGTGCTAAAGTCAATTCCTGCTGGTGATTTTTGAGTGTAGTCGAAATTACCCTTGAAAAACCCCGTAGGAAGGCAATGCAACCTAACAATGAGTTGAGTGCAGCTAGCTTTTCTTCCAGTATTGGAACAGACTCCTGTCTTAGCTTGAGTGCCAGAGAAGAAGTTGGCTTGTGTTTAGGGGCTGTTTTTATATTAAAAAACCTATCATTTTAAACTAAAATTCCACTCAGCCTGGTGGGATGCTTGGAAGAGCTGCACATTTCATGCTCCCCCAGGGGCGTGCGCTCAGGGTCTGGAATGGTTCCCACTATTCTTAGATTGTTCTCTTTCTCAGTCTTTCTGCTTGTCCCGAGTGAGCCTTTCGGTTCCACTGGAATTTGTTAAATGGGTATTTGCTGTGCCTCCTTTGAACATCAATTCATCTTTGAAGATTCTGTAGTGTATGCTGAATTAGTTCCTTTAAAGTAAGCTCATAGAGATTTATTTTATAAATAATTTTTTACTAGTTTTTATAGCACTGTCTAAAATACCCCCCCAACCCAATACTTACTGTCACTTTGAGCAATACTTCAGTGAAAGAGTGCCATTTATTTATTTATTTATTTGCATTTCCCCCAATATTTTTATTAGAAAAATAGCAAAAATACAGAAAATTTTGAAAGAATTGTACAGTGAACACACACATATACACATTACCTATATTATACAATGAACATCTTGTTCTATTTATTTTATCACATATCTATCCATTGATCAATCTATCTTATTTTTGGTTGCATTTCAAAGTAAATTGCAAACATCAGTATACTTCACCCCTAAACACTACAGTATGCATTTTTACCTAGAGTTTAACATTTGTTTATGGCTCTTGTGATGGTTCCATTTAAACCATCACATTTTTTCTGGTGACTTCTCTTATCAGATACACAGAGATATATATTGTTCTGTTACTTCTCGTGCTTCCTTTGCAGTGGAGCACCCCATTCCTTGGGATTTTAAATCCACAGGGCCGAGTGTGCCTACAAGCTCTGGGCATAAGAAAGGCTGAGAGGATCTAATATGATTGCTTGGATCCTATTAAATGCCTTTGCCATAAAATATCAAACCTACTCATCTATCTCTAAACCGTAACTGACGTAATTTATTGTTTTCTAAAGGCAGGTGTGACCAGCACCCAAAAGTGTCCATGAGCTGAAATATTTCAACAAAATTTCTTTAATATCTCTATTAAGAAAAGGATAGGAAGAAAAAATGACATACATAGAGAATTATTTATAAGAGGTTACAATAGAGTCTCTCTCCCCCTACAATTTACCAAAACTGTGCACTTCAAGTCAACAATACTCTTAAAAGACCTTTTTTGGGTCTGCACCCTCTGCCTTACGTGCTGTCTACTGCCCCCAGTTTTTGAGGCTGTTTCTTCATTGGATGTGACACTGTCCCAACTTCCCCAGTTTTCTGGCCATTCATTCTTTTCCTCTTTGCTGAAACTCCCCCCTTTTCACCCGTATCCTCTAAGTATTCTTCAGGCTTTATTATGAATTCTCTTCTTTTTAACCTCTCGCCTTGAACAATTTCATTCACTGCCAGTGTAAGCAGAAAGCTTCATTTTCATCAAGGGTGACTGGAGCCATCTCTTCCTGGCTCATGAGAGCCAATTCTGCACGTCTCTTCCCAATTCCTCATGTAAGTAGCATGAAGGCAGCTGTGTGATGAGAGCATTTATACCACAAAAAGGGGCAAACATTACAAATCAGGGCTTCCTCCCACTCACCCAGAGCTAGTTTACCAGCACACCACTAACTAGTCCCAACCTCTGCTGAAAGCTCCCGAGATCATGTCTCTCTGAATATCCTACTCATTCCTCAAACTCAGCCTGTTCAAAACAAATTGACTGACATGCCACACCAGTTCTTCTTCATTTCCCTGTTTTCG